>NC_135572.1:323345130-324595130 GCF_965152235.1 Eretmochelys imbricata
ATATATTCTTCGGCCTATCGATATCAAGGTTGAAATTCTTAGGATGAGGCTGGCACCATTTACTAACCAATTATTTCCCTGCTTCAGGCTCTCAATTCCATGCACTCATCATTCATTCTTTTACTTAACAACACAATCTATGACTCTTGATTCATTCAACAAGTTTTATCCCACTATCTATTTTTCCCTCTTTGGATACCAAGATTTACATAGGCATGACATAGGCATAGTGGGGGAGGGACAGCTCAGTGGTTTGAGCATTGGCCTGCTAAACCCAGGGTTGTGAGTTCAATCTTTAAGGGGGTCATTTAGGGATCTGGGGCAAAAATTGGGGATTGGTCCTGCTTTGAGCAGGGGGTTGGACTAGATGACCTCCTAAGGTCCCTTCCAACCCTGATATTCTATGATTCTATGACCAGGGGCCCCCACAGAGAAAGAGCATCAGGGTGTTGTTTTAAAGAACAGCATTGTTTCCTCAAAGTTCTTATCACTTTCCAGCACAGACTGTTTGTCCTGTACCAGCCTGAAATAATTAGCACTTTGGCCTTGCATTTGTTACAGAGTGAAATTCAACAGCATGGAACTGATGTTCATACCTTTTTACAATACCTATATACTCTTTTGTCTATCTTTATTTCTACTACTACATAATTATAATTCTATCATACTTATATAACTTTGAGGGCGACCCAACACCTGGGATATGACAGTTCTACAATCAAGTCCATTGGTACTGAAGACCAAGGCTGTAGAAGAGTGGGAAGAGGCTGGAGGAGATCATGGAGCTCTCCGTGGAGTCACAGAGGTTGTGGGAATTTATATAATCCTTGCTATAAGCTCATTGGCTTGACCACCAGAAGCTTCTTGACACCAGATTTCAGGTCTTAAACTGGCCAAAATGACTCACAAGTAGTGAATTAGGACATAGTTTCAACACTTGAAGACTGGTCTATCCTTCTGGAACATAAATAAAACCCTTGTGATACAGGAGACCATTCTGTAATCGGAACTTGGAGTCAAGTTGGGTACCCACATCATTCAGGTCATGTGGATCTGGGTCATTAGGGAGCAGGAAACTGATGGAGGATGTCATTCTGCTGACAATTGTCCCCGTTAGCATTGTGGCAGAGGGCTCTTTGCCAGGTTCAAGATATTCGCCTTGTGGGATAGGGTATCTGCTTTCTTGTTTCTGGTCCATGGATGATAGGTGACCACAAAGGTGAAGTGAGTGAAGAAGAGGGTCTAGTGGATTTGGCATTAGTTAAGGCATCTAGCAATCCATAGATAGTCCAGGTTTTTGTGGTCCATCATGTTTGGACAGGGAATCGGGCTTCTCAGAGGTGGCGCCACTCCTTGAAAGTTGCCTTCATAGCCAGCAGCTGCTTGTCCCAAATATCATCATTTTTTTTCTGCCAGGGTTAGCTTTTGAGAATCAAAACAAAGGGGTGGAGTTGATTGCAGGTGCCTGCATGTTGAGATAAAATTGCACATATGCAAAATTAAAGGTGATGGCCTCAATTATAAATGGTTCAGTAGGCACTGGGTAAATCAGGATGTGTGTGAGGTGAATGCCCTCTTCAGTAGATCAAAGGCCTCTGTGGTCCAGGTGAACCAGGCCCCTTTTTACAGAAGTGCAGTTATGGATGCAATGTGGCTAGATAATCCTTCAATAGATTATCTATAGAAACTGGTGAACTCCAGGAATTGCTGCATCCCCTGTACATCCTTGGGTTCAGCCAGACAGATATTGCCAACGCATTATGAAAGTCCATGATGAGTCCTGCAAGCAAGATCATATATCCCAAGAATTCCACATTGTCCTCATCTAACTCATACTTCTCAAGCTTCATGAAGAAGTGGTTTTTGGACGAGTCTCTCCAAAAGAGTGCACATGTGATGATTGTAGAGATCCTCACTTTTGGAGAAAAGGAGGATGCCATCTAGGTAAATGACAACAAATTGGATCCAACATGTCCTTAATTATGTCATTTATGAAATGTTGGGAGGTCACCGGGGCATTGCACAACCCGAACACTGTGACCAATACTCAGAGTAGTCATACCTGATCAGGAAGGCAATCTTCTATTCATTTCCTTCCTGGATCCTCACCAGGTGATAAGCTCCGCAGAGGTCCAACTTTGTGAAGATCTTGGCAGAATGGAGTCTTTCGAACAGTTCATTAATAAGTGGTATGGGGTGTCAGTTTCAGACTGAAATCTTGTTCAGTACTTGGCAGTCCAAACTAAACCAGAGGGAGCTGTCTTTCTTCACCATAAAGAAGATTGGGGCCCTGGCTGGGGACATGGAGGGACAAATGAACCATTTCTGCAGGTTTTCCTCGATACATCTCCGGAATGCTTGTAGTTCGAGTTCAGAGAGGGCATAAATGCACCTGAAGGGAACCTCTGCTCCCAGATAGAAGCTGATGGAGCAGGCATAGGTGCAATGAGGTAATAGGGTTCGGCTTTCTTTTTGTTGAACATGTCGGCAAAGTGTTGATATTTAACAGGAATACCTGGGGTCATTGGGGAGGTGGTGAGGGTTGCTGAGATCACCTTTGCTTCATATCTCTGAATTCTTTGGAGGACTGAGTAAGTTACAATGGGTTGCTGGTCCTGGGTTGGTTCTTGGGAAACAGGATTATCAATAAGATGGGGAGTCAAAGTGTATCATGCCTGTCAATGGATACACAGTGGACGGGCAATGAGCTAGGGGATGCCCAGTATGCACAAATTAGCCCAAACTGGAGAGTTTCTCTGTGACCTCTAAGGGAGCCCTCTGGTGGGTGACTGGTCCCAAAGAAAGGAGGGACGCATCTAGGTGGGGAGTCCTTTGCATTGGATGGGGATATTGTGTGCTTGGGTGAACTCCAGATCTACGAAATTGCCTAAGACACTTGAGTCCACCACCCTGCCTAGGTTGATATCAGGCATCACAGAGTGATGAAGCAGGAGAGGGAGGTGGAGAGATGTTAGGTGCTGATTGGCCATCACCAGGGTATGGGCAAATGAGTGTTGGTATGAGTTGCTGGGAAGAGGGGAAGAGCTCCAGCACAGCCTGTACCCTACTATTGGGGCTCGAGCTTGGCACTTCCTGACTGGGCACAGATCAGATGTTAGCCGTGTAGCTTGATGCAAAGTGTCCTAGTTTCCCACAGTCAAGGCAGAGGTCCAATGCCCAGCAATGATTCTTCTCTGTGTTGGAGTGACATTGCATGGATTTAGGTGATGGAGAAGGAACTGGTAATGGGAGGAGGTGTCAGCAATGGCAGGGCTGGCAGGAGCCAGCAGGACCATCTTTGTCTTGGTGGTGTTCGGTGAAACTGTCATCGACCTTGATGTATAGGTCAACTAAGACTTCTATGCCAGACAGGGATTCCACCTATGCCAATTCATCATTAATATTGTTGTTTAAGCTGAGCCAGAAATGTTAATACTAGGCAACCTTGTTCCACTCTATGTCTGCTACCAAGCATCTGAATGCCACTGCAACTGCCCAGTGTCCCTGCCACAATACCTGAAGCATGGCTTAGGCCAACTTGGGTCATCAAAGATCACCCCCATAGACCTCACAAAGTCCTGAAATTGTCCTGGAAGGGGGCTTGATTTTCCAGGAGCGGTGATGCCCAAGCCATGGCCTCCCAGGTAATCAGGCTGATAATTAATCCCGCTCATACTTGGTCTGTGGGGTATGAATGTGGGCATAGCAGAAACAGGAGCAGACACTGATTTATGAATCCACAAAATTTGTCACAGTCGCCATTGAACTTGTCAGGTCGGGGGAGCTTGGGATTGTTGGGGTTGGGGGAGTCAGAGCTGAAGGCAGTGTGGTTTGAGTTTATAGGACCGCTTTCTGTACCTGCAGGGTATCAACCTGGGCAAGGTCTGTAGGGCTTCTACTTTCCATCAGAGTGATTTACCTGGGTAGAATTCATGCTTGGTGTATCAACTCTAGTTCCCTTATTTTTGGTGTTGGGACTGCTCAAACTGTCATTGACCCAGGACATGGGCAGTCTTGCCTAGTGATTGGATCTGACATCTGTAGCCAGGAATCGGAGTCCAGAGCCAGAACTCAGAGCCCAGGATCAGGACTGGAGTCAGAGGCAGATGCCAAACTGAAGGGTCAGAGCTGGAGTCAGAGACCAGATGCCAGAGCCAAAGTCAGAAGTTAGGAATTGGAGCTGAGGGTCAGAACTGGGTTATTGGAGTAAGGCCAGACAGGAACAGGGCTGAGTCCAAGGCTGGAACAAGGCAGGAGCAAGCGGGCACAGCAGCTCTTGCAGCAGTGGGCAAATGTTTTGAACAGCCACTTTGCCACTGCTGCTGGGCTTAAGAGCCAGTCTGCTGACTCTTCCACCCAATCAGGAGACATAGCCAAATAGCCTACTAAAGGCCCACCCTGCTCATTAGGTTGCCTGGAGATTGGCTCTGCTGCAGGCCCTTATTCCCCACACTGGCACTATTCATATCTTTGCCTCTGTTGCCCCTCGCCTCTAAATTGGCCTGGTGTTGAACCTAAACAATGCTATAGCTGGGGCTCCTTTTTAAGATATAAAGACCTTTTCCTTTGTAAAAGCTCACCCACAGAAAAGTAATTGTGACTGATTTTATCATGTTCCCTCTCTTTACTCTTATAAGTACCTGAGGCTCTGATCCTGTAATGAGTTCTCCATGGGCAGTCCCTGCATGGGGCATATTGCAGAATCAGAGCCTTAGTTTTTAAATTGTGTATTTTAATTGCTGGTGAGGCGTTGCATAATTAAAGTGATTTATTAAATAATCACTCTCTTTAAAGTTAAACCTCATCCTCAAAGTACATGCTCTTATCAATACATTTTTTACCAGTTGACCTAAAAAGGAAATGTCAAAATTTATTGGAACAATACAAATAGATTCTTTCTTGGGAGAAGTTGAATGGACTCTGCAGAGCTCATATCCCTATGAATGAATTGCAATCTATTTCATAATACTAATAACATCATTACATAACCAACCTGACTGTAGCCAGCAGTGGTGGACTGGAATCTTACAGTAAATGGATATGTAACATGTTATCTCATTAAGAGATTAAGAGTAGGGCTTTTTCTCCCTCCCCTTTATTTGAGGCACAGCTTCCAGCTAGCAAAACATTCCTATAGTTATAACCTTTCATCAACATAATCATTGCAGATTTCTTAAATTTTGAACAATACACATCTCTCTCTCTCTTTCTTTCTTCCCACTCTCAGAGATGCAATGACAAAAGTTTAGTTATGTTTAGTTCAATCAAGTCAAGAGATACAAACATTCCTGGGAATATACTCATTTCTACCTCTCTGTTAGACAGACAAAAATTATTTGATTTGACATGCCAATAGCTTTATACAATTCAGAGAATTTTTAAAGTGATGCCTTCTAAAAAGGAAATAAAAAATGTTCTTGCATATTCCATATGGGTAAGTGATGTATTGCTTTTTAGTATTCATGATTTCCGTGCCTTAGCACTAACAGTTATGAACAAAAATCAGCTCCAGCAAGTAGCATTAATAGGAAACAGTCTGGCCTCCATCTAACCCTGAAGATAATTATGCTAAAACAATAGTGATGAGCATTCTGCTAACTAGCACTAACAAGGAAAGATTGCTGCTGCCATTCATCAAAAAGGCCATTTGAATAATGAGGAGAGATGGCTACTGACATATTTCAGCAGCGGAGGCCATCCTGCTGGGAGCTTCTTTCAAAATGCCAAAGTCTATCTATTTAAAAAGCAAATATCATGCTATCTTTGGTTTGTCCAGTGATCTGGGGAGAAGACACACTGAGTAATACACCACTGCACAAGTTGGACTAAAGGGCTGGAAGAGATACCTAAGGAGAAAAATGTCCTAGTGCACATATTATTGTAATGTGAAGAGTTTTTTGAAAGAACTAATCCTAATAATGAACTACATTACTGCTGTCAATCAGGGAGACCAAATCCATTGCTTTCTGCAAGAAGCTCCTAATCTGATTATTGATTTACAGTTCTGGCGATTAGTTAAAGAATGTGCATATCAAGGAATCTGAACATGCTGATTATTCTCTAGTTAGTGAACAATGCAGTCATCAAGAAGAAAAACTTTGCTTAAAATAAAGGATACAACATTTCAGAAAATCTCTCAGGTTAGCTAATGTTGCATGCTTGGGTGAAATACCGGAAACAACACTCATCCCAACGACAATAGTTTGCATCTGGTAAAACAGACCGATTAGCAGAACAGAGATCACAGCTGATTCTTTAAAGTAACACCAATAAAAGATATTACCTCACCCACCTTGCAATCATCCCTAATACTAATGCTCATTAATCCTTTGCTGGGTTCTCAGATGAATTGTAGCTGTAATTATTTACTGAGAGTATTTACCTTGCGTAAACTCCTTGGGTATACAGGGATAACTTTCTTAGGAAGCCATGCATAACTTGAAGTAAATATCATTAGGTTATTGAAGAACAAATTCACAGTAATGTGTTCTCTCAACTCCAAAAAACTTTTTATGTATTAAAAGTATAACAAAACGTCTCATGCATTTCTTCTGGCCACTATTCATGTACTATATTAAGGAAAGGTTAAAAGTTCTGGAAAGCAGAACAATACAAGCAAAAGAACAGATGAGTTAATCCTCTCGTATCACACTAAATTTATGCTGGGGTGCCTAGACATTACAGTACATAGTGCTATTTAAAATCACATACCGTTCTAAGATCCTTCATGAATAACCATTGCCTGCATCCTCCCTCCCAGCAGGTCCATGCACAGAGGGGAATCTCTGCATATAGATCTCCCTTCACCTGCAATAAAGGCAGGAAAAGGGAATCTAGACCTCCTTTGGGCTCTGCAAAGGCTGCCCCTTTTCTTTCTCTGCTTCACCATAGGTCGGGTCCATGGCGTTGGGAAATAAAGACTAGAGAGGCTGAGGACAGAGCTGAGGGACACCCAGGAGATCCCCTAGAAAATATAATATGGACCGAGACTGGCGTATATTATAATTACAGAATACTCCCTTTCCTGGGAGCCTCTGTGGCCTGGGAAGCTCACAGCAGCCAGGGGTTAGGGGAAGGATTTGGGGGGCTAGAGCTGGATCAGAGACATGGAGCCTTTGCACATACAGCACCATTTCCCCACAGATCATTGGTATAGGACAGTGCTAAAGAATCATGGAAAGAGTTGCTTTCTTCGGACACTGAACAAGGAACTTTATTAGAAAAAAGGAAGCAATATTAGCCCTAACTCTACTTTATATGTGTCTGCTTTAGGTGTGGAGCTTCTGCCAACGTCTTACTCTCACCTCTGGCTCCCTGCTACAGATTTAAAGAAACAATACTTTTAACTCTGTACCCAGGAATCCACCAGATTTGGTGGCATGACCATGGTATATTCTTCGAAAAATCCCATCCCCAATGGAATGATGGGGAGGAACTCCACAAGGGGATATTCACTGAGATTTCTTCCCCAATCTACCCCCTCCTGCAGGTATTTCCTCCAGAAAGGATGATCCAGACCCACAAGTGTTACACTACTTAAGCAAAGGGGACGAATTAAGGACAGTGTGGCAATATTGATTGTGAGTATTGCTTGTTACTGGTTTGTATCTCATCTTTTTAAGCTGATTTTCTGTATTTAAGCTCCATTATCTGTATGGGTATGAATTTATTTGTGTTGTAAGAAAAATGTGCAAGAAAACAGCTTAGCTTGGAAAAAGCAAAGGATGTACATGCTACCACTTTCCAGTTACTTTCCAGGGGGGCAGCAAAGTAGCAGATGCCTCTCACACCTCTAGACTTCTTAACTAAGGACACTGCTGGTTTTTTGCATAGTAACCCTTGCCACATGCAAATAAGCTTTTACCATTTCAGAATAAGGAGTCATGGACTGGAGGTGAACTACAGATTAGCTTGCAAGGATTTCAAGCAGAATTTCTTCTCTGCAGGCCAGCTTGGCCCCAGGGGCTCTGCAGAGGCACAGGCAGAGATGGAAGGCACAAAAAGCCTCCCTCCTCTCTTGTGCCTTTGTGTAGCAGCTGGATGCAACTGCAGCTCCCCGTTCGCCTGTGCACTCTCCTGTTCACTCACTGAGCAGATTTCAGAGTAGCAGCCGTGTTAGTCTGTATTCGCAAAAAGAAAAGGAGGACTTGTGCCACAAGTCCTCCTTTTCTTTTCATTGACCAGGTGGCTACTCAAGGGAGAATACATGGCTCTCCTTCAAGGTGACATTCCACTCCACCCCCAGACAGAGGCCAGCACCTCTGACTCCTGGCTTAGCCTTAAGAGTACGCAAAAAAACATAACAGGTACAAACCAACTGGACGATGGGAGATGCAGTCAGCAGCAGCCTGTTCCAAAATGGCTACTTTAAGAGTGTAAGAGTAAGGAGAGTGATCACTTTAGATACGCTATTACCAGCAGGAGAGTAGGGTGGGGGGAGAGAAAACCTTTTGTAGTGATAAACACCCATTTTTTCATGGTTTGTGTGTATAAAAACATCTTCTGCATTTTCCACAGTATGCATCCGATGAAGTGAGCTGTAGCTCATGAAAGCTTATGCTCAGATAAATTGGTTAGTCGCTAAGGTGCCACAAGTACTCCTTTTCTTTTTGCGAATACAGACTAACACGGCTGTTACTCTGAAACCTTTAAGAGTGCAGCTGCTTGGCTCTGCCAAATTTAAAGGGTCAGCCCCTGAAAGGCATACTGGGGGAAAAGTTCCTTCAAGAACTCCTCTGGAGAGAATTAGTAGAGATGAGGAAGTTGTTAAGGAAAGTGTTTCTGTATTGTGTCTTCCAGAGCTACATCACAGAAACGGTTTGGATTCTTCATCTAAATTTCAAATAAGGTGTGATGTTTAAGGTTGTTATAAAGTAAACTGAATCTCTGAATCTTTTAACACTCTACCCACTAGTACAAATACTGTAAAATAGCTAAAATTTAGAAAGTACTAATTAATATTCAAAACAAATTCCATAAAAATTTCACACAGTGAATAGGAAACTCTTGAATGCTTTGTGAAACTCCAAAGGAATAATATCTATTGAAGTGCCACTGAGAGGGCCCTGTAATGATTTAGTATTCCGGAGAGACCTCCCAGTAATGTTTCAGTACTCAAAATGATTACCTCCCAGTAATG
Organism: Eretmochelys imbricata; assembly: GCF_965152235.1. Lineage (NCBI taxonomy): Eukaryota > Metazoa > Chordata > Testudines > Cheloniidae > Eretmochelys > Eretmochelys imbricata. Next base: position 323,354,270 of record NC_135572.1, read on the forward strand.
TTTCAGTACTCAAAATGATTACCTCCCAGTAACGTTTCAGTACTCAAAATAACACCCCCTCCCCGTCTTTCCTCCATGGGTTACTCGGGAGTGAGCAACACGTGCCTGGGTGCCTGATATTGACATTAAAGGAGATCCGGAGTATCCCCAGTGGTGATGTTGGATAGCTGTGAATCCTCTATCCACCCCTCTGCTGCAGTCCCTTTACTCCCAAAGGAATTTAAAATTGCCTCCACCTCTCTGGCCCCTGTACACACTCAATGGCGTGCCTTGGGAACCTACAGGAATAAACTTATTCTAATAATAATAAATAAATACAATAAAAGATAAAGCTGCAACATGCGGGGCTGGCCGCTCCCCTGCTGGTCCGTCAGTGCAGCCCCTACTGCATGTCAGCTCTTGGCCAGCAGGGCCCTGCCCCCGTCTCGTTTCTGGCTGCCGCTGGCTGCGCACAGTGAGCTGTGGTGGCTGGTGAGTGCGGGCAGGTGCCAGGCAGTGGCCAGTTACTGGTCACCTCTGTTGCCCACCTATCTGCTCTTTACGTGCTTCCCTTCTTGCTGTCCTCTCCCTGCTTTGCCCCTTCGCCTCCCCAGCTCCTCCATATTGGCACGTCCTGCTGCCAGCACTGTGCGGAGAACCAACCCCTGGTTGGAGAGCTCAGCTCACCAACAGCCTGGGCGGCAGGCTCCCTTCCTTCCCCCACTGCCTCTGCCTGAGCTGGTGCCCTGGGAAAGCCCAAAAACCTCCAGCTCAAGGTGCTGGTCAGGAGAAGCCAAGCCCTGTATGTGCCAAGCCCCACACAGCACTGGCATGGGGAAGCCTCTCCGCCCCTCGCTAAGCTCTGGAATGGTGGGGGAAAGCGATTTACACCCTGTTCACGCCTCAAACCAGAAGGCTCCACAGCAGCCCCCCCACCCCCCCCCCCAGGCAGGAGCCTATTACCCTCTTTACTCCCCAATTCCCTGCCCTGGGTCCTGCCCCCAGAGAGCATGGGGGCTGCTCCATCCCCTTGGCACCCTCCCCTCCTGAGCCACCTCTCTGGCCAGGTTCGCTGAAGCCCCTGCAGTCAGGTTCCCAGGGCCCCGATGCACAATGCATCCTTAGGGCTTAACCCCTTCCTGCTTGCCCTGTAGCCGGGGGACAGGAGGCGGCAGGGTTATGTCAGTGGCCAGCAGCAGCCTGGAGGTGTTAGCTGCCTTTCGACACTGTGCAAGTGTGCGGACAGGAAGGGACAAGCTGCTTCCAGCCACAGGGGGTGGGGGTAGAAGAGATGAGATCTGCAAAGACACGGGCCAGGTCTGGGGAGGGTGCTCTGGGGCTGGGGGGGCTGGGGGGGGGTGTGCACCACTCGCTCACCCACCCAACGCTCTGGGGCTGGAGGAGGGGGGGCCATGTCTCACACCCAGTGCACTGGGGCTGTGGGGGGAGTATTCCTGGCCTGGAGGATGCACACCACCCACCCTCCTTCCTGCTACTTCAGGGCTGGGAGGGGCGGGGGGGGGGCTGTGCCATCCTCTCACTCGCTAGGTGCTCATGGGCTGGGGGAGAGGGGCAACGCCGCCCACTTGGCGCTCCAGGGCTGAGGGGGGCCGCACCACCCACCCACCCACTCACCTACCTGGCACTCCAGGGCTCGGGGTGGCTGGTGTGTGCTGGGAGGGGTGGCTCTGTGCTCTGGCGGGAGGGGCGGGCCCTTAGGCAGAAGGGGCGGGTCGAGGTGGGGGCTAGTCTACCCGAGCCAGGGGTTCACCCGCTGCCCATGTCTTCTGGTTTGAGCGGGAATAAATGTATAGTCTTGATAACACAAAATTAGTCATATTATGTGCCTCTTTTTTCTTTTGGAAAGCACAAAACCATGCCTGCAAACAGCTGTGCCTGCCTTTTTCACACCCACAAACGAAGAAGTCTAACTACTCATATTTGTGCTCACAGTAAACTATGGGAGTAACAAAGGGGGTGCAATTACGGTCACAGAAATAAGGCCCAGCTGAAAATCAGGTACTTTAGAGTTCTGCCTTAATATAGCTAACTGATCTGTAATACTAGGAGCCAGTAACAGTAATGAATTTACTTTAATTGTGGCCTTTTGGACAATACATTTTATGACAGTCAAATACAAATCAAAAGACCTTTCTCTGACCTCATGATAAAACAAAAAGAACAGGGTGGTGCCACCGTTGGCAGCAATGCCAGATTGTACCAATGTCTGGTCATTTTTGGCAAATAATGAATCAACTCAGCCCCTCTAAAGATCTCATGTGAGGCCAGTGATATACTATTAGTGGAGAGTTAAAACATACTTCTGTGGCATGCACAGAAAGCACTCGCTCCCTTTATTCTATTTGAAGTCAATTAGAAGAATCCTTTGATGTTCTTGGCATGTGTTCTTGGGGTAAATACTATATGGTTGTTATCACCAACCCAAAAGAATGCAGACTCCCAGGAGAATGTAGAGGCTGATTGAAAGAGTTATGCGCTATCTGTATGGGTGCTTATGGCTTATTTTTTTTCTGCTTTTCAAAGTTGGATCATACCTTCTGCCTCCATCCATTATCCAGACAAATAAAGGCTGTCAAGTACTTGCCAGATTTCACAGGGCAGTTCAAGGGTCTGCTGAGCATTACAGTTCCAGTCCAACGTTATTCACTTCCCTACTTTCAGCTTTGAAATGTTACCAGAGTGTTTCACATTCTCTTGTATTCAAATAAGCAGCGATTCTGAAATAAAAATAAAATCTGGAACTTAACAATAATAATTCTCTGATTTTCTTTAAGCTGGTTTAATTTTTGTTCACTATCCCCACAAATCCAATTATGGGCCATTTCCTACAACCTTTGCTGATGCTGAATAGCACTAACTCACTCTAGTCCCAGTCACACCACAATCAGCTCCTCTCTCTCTCTTTCAGTGTACATCTACACTACAAAATTAGGTCGATTTTATAGAAGTCTATTTTTCGGAAGCGATTTTATACAGTCAATTGTGTGTATCCCCACTAAGCGCATTAAGTCGGTGGAGTGCGTCCACAGTACCGTGGCTAGCGTCGACTTTTGGAGCAGTGCACTGTGAGTAGCTATCCCACAGTTCCTGCAGTCTTTGCTGCCCACTGGAATTCTAGGTTAAGCTCCCAATGCCTGATGGGGCAAAAACATTGTCGCGGGTGGTTTTGGGTACATGCCGTCAGTCGCCCCTTCCTCGCTCCCTCCCTCCATTAAAGCAATGGCAGACAATTTGTTTCGTGGCTTTTTTCCTGGGTTAAACGTGCAGACACCATAGCACTGCTAGCCGTCCTCATCAATGGTGTTTTGCTTGCTCCACTGCAACTCTGCTATCCTGCAAGCTGGAGGCTTCTGCCTCAGGCTGCTCTCCCAGCTGGCAGCACCACGCGGTCGCACCTACCCCAGCCTACCCCTTGCTCCCATGGCTCATGAAGCCTGGACAGTAGTAAGGAGCAGTTCAACTATAGGCTGAGCAAGTGCAGAATGGTGGTAGAATGTGCCTTTGGACATTTAAAAGCTTGGTGGCGCTGTTGGTCAGACCTCAGCGCAAGCAACATTCCCATTGTTATTGCTCCTTGCTGTGTGCTCCATAATATCTGTGAGAGTAAGGGGGAGATGTTTATGGTGGGGTGGAAGGTTGAGGCAAATAGCCTGGTGTCCAATTTTGAGCAGCTAGACACCAGGGCGATTAGAAGAGCACAGCAAGGTGCGCTGCACATCACAGAGACTTTGAAAATCAGTTTCATGACTGGCCAGGCTATGGAGTGACAGCTGTGTGTGTTTCTCCTTGATGCAAACAAGCCCCCTTTGTTGATTTTAATTCCCTATAAGCCAACCACCCTCCCTCCTTCGAATAAAGGAACTATTGTTTTGAAACCATGCATTCTTTCTTTATTAATTAAAAAAATTGAGATAACGGACAAGGTAGCCACTGGTGGTTTTGGGTACAAGTCATCAGTGACCCCTCCTGCCTTCCGTGAAAGCAAAGGCAGACAATAATTTCTCGCCCTTTTTCCTGGATTGCCCACGCATACGCCATAGCACTGGAAGCGGGAGCCCGCTCCAATCACCGCTGCAGTTGTGAGAATTGTAAACACCTCGCATTTGTCCTTGGAGATTTTGGCATATATATTGGCATTATGTCTTTTGGAATGGAGTTGTCCATCTTTTGGAACGGAGATGGATTCGTCTCCCCATACAGCGATCAGATCCAGTTCCTCCAGTTTGGTCCATGCTGGAGCTCTTTTGCAGTTCTGGGGCTGTATGGTCCCCTGCGCTGATGAGCTTGCCATGCTGGCCAAACAGGAAATGAAATTCAAAAGCTCCTGGGGCTTTTCCTGTGTACCTGACTAGTTCATCTGAGTTGAAAGTGCTGTCCAGAGCGGTCACAATGGAGCACTCTGGGATAGCTCCTGGAGGTCAATAGTGTTGAATTGAATCCACACTACCCCAAATTTGACTCAGCGATGTCGATTTTAGCGATAATCCCCTCATTGGGGAGGAGTACAAAAATTGATTTTAAGAGCCCTTTAATTTCACGAAAATGGCTTCGTCTTGTGGATGGGTGCAGGGTTAAACCCCCTGCTCAAAGCAGGACCAGCTCCCAACTAAATCATCTCAGCCAGGTCTTTGTCAAGCCTGACCTTATAAACTTCAAAGGAAGGAGATTCCACCACCTCCCTAGGTAACGCATTCCAGGGCTTCACCACCCTCCTAGTGAAAAAGTTTTTCCTAATATCCAACCTAAACCTCCCCTCACTGCAACTTGAGACCATTACTCCTTGTTCTGTCATCTGCTACCACTGAGAACAGTCTAGAGCCATCCTCTTTGGAACCCCTTTTTCAGGTAGTTGAAAGCAGCTATCAAATCCCCCCTCATTCTTCTCTTTCTCAGACTAAACAATCCCAGTTCCCTCAGTCTCTCCTCATAAATCATGTGTTCCAGTCCCCTAATCATTTTTGTTGCCTTCCACTGGATGCTTTCCAATTTTTTCACAACCTTCTTGTATTGTGGGGCCCAAAACTGGACACAGTACTCCAGATGAGGCCTCACCAATGTCGAATAGAGGGGAATGATCATGTCCCTCAATCTGCTGGCAATGCCCCTACGTATACATCCCAAAATGCCATTGGCCTTCTTGGCAACAAGGGCACATTGTTGACTCATATCCAGCTTCTCGTCCACTGTAACCCCTAGGTCTTTTTCTGCAGAACTGCTGCCGAGCCATTCAGTCCCTCGTCCGTAGCAGTGCATGGGATTCTTCTGTCCTAAGTGCAGGACTCTGCACTTGTCCTTGTTGAACCTCATCAGATTTCTTTTGGCCCAATCCTCCAATTTGTCTAGGGCCCTCTGAATCCTATCCATACCCTCCAGCGTGTCTACCTCTCCTCCCAGTTTAGTATCATCTGCAAACTTGCTGAGGGTGCAACCCACGCCATCCTCCAGATCATTAATGAACATATTGAACAAAACCAGTCCCAGGACTGACCCTTGGGGCACTCCGCTTGATACCAGCTGCCAACGAGATACGGAGCCATTGATCACTACCCATTGAGCCCGACAATCTAGCCAGCTTTCTATCCATCTTATAGTCCATTCATCCAACCCATACTTCTTTAACTTACTGGCAAGAATACTGTGGGAGACCGTATCAAAAGCTTTGCTAAAGTCAAGGAATAACACGTCCACTGCTTTCCCCTCATCCACTGAACCAGTTATCTCGTCATAAAGACAATTAGGTTAGTCAGGCATGACTTGCCTTGGTGAATCCATGCTGACTGTTCCTGATCACTTTCCTCTCCTCTAAGTGCTTCAGAATTGATTCCTTGAGGACCTGCTCCATGATTTTTCCAGGGACTGAGGTGAGGCTGATTGGCCTGTAGTTCCCTGGATCCTCCTTCTTCCCTTTTTTTAAAGATTGGCACAACACTAGCCTTTTTCCAGTCATCTGGGACCTCCCCTGATCACCATGAACTTTTAAAGATAATGGCCAATGGCTCTGCAATCACATCCGCCAGTTCCTTTAGCACTCTCGGATTCAGAGCATCCAGCCCCAAGACTTGTGCTCATCCAGATTTTCTAAGTAGTCCTGAACCACTTCTTTCTCCACAGAGGGCTGGTCACCTCCTCCCCATGCTGTGCTGCCCAGTGCAATAGTCTGGGAGCTGACCTTGTTCGTGAAGACAGAGGCAAAAAAAGCATTGAGTACATTAGCTTTTTCCATATCCTCTGTCACTAGGTTGCCTCCCTCATTCAGCAAGGGGCCCACACTTTCCTTGGCTTTCTTCTTGTTGCTAACATACCTGAAGAAACCCTTCTTGTTACTCTTAACATCTCTTGCTAGCTGCAACTCCAAGGGTGATTTGGCCTTCCTGATTTCACTCCTGCATGCCTGAGCAATATTTCTATACTCCTCCCTGGTCATTTGTCCAATCTTCCACTTCTTGTAAGCTTCTTTTTTGTGTTTAAGATCAGCAAGGATTTCACTGTTATGCCAAGCTGGTCGCCTGCTATATTTACTATTCTTTCTACACATCGGGATGGTTTGTCCCTGTAACCTCAATAAGGATTCTTTAAAATACAGCCAGCTCTCCTGGACTCCTTTCCCCCTCATGTTATTCTCCCAGGGGATCCTGCCCATCAGTTCCCTGAGGGAGTCAAAGTCTGCTTTTCAGTAGTCCAGGGTCCATATTCTGCTGCTCTCCTTTCTTCCCTGTGTCAGGATTCTGAACTCGACCATCTCATGGTCGCTGCCTCCCAGGTTCCCATCCTCTTTTGCTTCCCTTACTAATTCTTCTCAGTGAGCAGCAGGTCAAGAAGAGCTCTGCCCTAGTTGGTTCCTCCAGCACTTGCACCAGGAAATTGTCCCCTACACTTTCCAAAAAGTTCCTGGATTGTCTGTGCACCGCTGTATTGCTCTGCCAGCAGATAGCAGGGTGATTGAAGTCTCCCATGAGAACCAGGGCCTGTGATCTAGTAACTTCCCTTAGTTTCCAGAAGAAAGCCTCGTCTACCTCATCCCCCTGGTCCAGTGGTCTATAGCAGACTCCCACCACGACATCACCCTTGTTGCTCACACTTCTAAACTTAATCTAGAGACTCTCAGGTTTTTCTGCAGTTTCATACCGGAGCTCTGAGCAGTCATACTGCTCTCTTACATACAGTGCAACTCCCCCAATTTTTCTGCCCTGCCTCTCCTTCCTGAACAGTTTATATCCATCCATGACAGTACTCCAGTCATGTAAGTTATCCCACCAAGTTTCTGTTATTCCAATCACATCATACTTCCTTGACTGTGCCAGGACTTCCAGTTCTCACTGCTTGTTTCCCAGGCTTCTTGCATTTGTGTATAGACACTTGAGATAACTCGCTGATCGTCCCTCTGTAGACCAGGGCTAACTCTCTCTCTATCTATTTATCTTAAATTACAAGCTAAGGGAAAAATAAAATAAACGAAGACAGGAGTATCTGCCACATGCTTCAAAACTAGCTGGTGGCAAATCTAAAAATCTCCTATATTAGCCTGAACGCCATGGCCCTAAATATGCATGTGTGAGGGAAGCCAGTGGTGTTACTGGGGAGGTGTCAAGTCCAGTTCTACCTTGCCTCCCGCAGCTAGGAACTATGCGGTACTTTGCAGCACATGCTAGCTAGACCACACTCCTTTTCAAAGTGTGTCCCCACCAGACATTCCTGCCCCTACCTTCCTCACGGAACTTCTCTGAAACATGGGTGTAACATTTGGGGGATCATCCAGACCAATAAGTGGTTCTGTCACCACCTGCATTGTAACTTTGGGTGTCTTTATGCTATGTTGCTATAGTTCAGCACTCTGACACCAGTGGCCATCTGACAAGCAAAGGGTCCCACACTGGCTTTCACCAGCCTCGTTATTTCTTGCACAGTGACTCAACAATCTCTTATGGTTCAAGTCTTCCAGAGTTCTTAATTACCAGACCCTTGGACTTTTCCCCTCTGGTTCATCACCTCCGAAGGCATAAAACCTGCCTGCAACTGTTAGTCCACTTTGGCACACACACTCCACGCAGTTCGCACAACAGACTTGCTTGAAGTAAAAATAAACAAAAAGTTTAGAAATAGAAAAATCATAGATTCAAAGATAAAATAATAAGGAAAATCAAACACATACAGGCGACACAGAAAATAAACATAAACATGCAATATCAGGCTGTACACTTCTATACTGTCCTAGAGGGGAGCCAGTGTTTAACAGACTGAGCACCCTGCTTAGATTCTGGCCCTCAATTTCCAGATAGCCTTCACTTCAAATCCCTTGCCTTTTAACAGGGTTTGCAGCTCTTTTTACTTTTTCCTCAGACTATGGTAATTTATATTAACACAGAACAGGGGTGTTTTCCAGACTGGACTTTCCTTTTTACTTTCAAGTTGTTTCAATGTGTTCCCATTGAACTTTAATGGTCCTTCATTGTCTCTTCCTAGCTGGACAATGAGAGGTGATTGGAGTTGGTTTCATGTAAACACCTGGCCTGGAAGGTGCCCTGCCTCCCTGATTGCCTCACACACTGCTGTGAGGTGATGCTGTGGTTGCATTATAGTGACAATTACAATTTTCTACACATATATACATGCCTACACATTCATAACCATAACCTGTCACCTATCTCCTAAGAACTATCACGTTCAGAACATTACAAGCTTTCATAAAGGACCTTACTTGACATACTTCATATCACAATGACATTGTCCACAACCAGGTGATTAAATTGCTTATTTTGGGAGGTTTAGACCTCTCTGTTCTCCCCCTGACTTGGCTGGACCTGGATTGTCACAATGGGCTTAGAAGTCAGAGGAGGAGAGGATACATCTCACCAGCATCCTTGTTACTTCTGAAAGCACTGCCCAAGGAAAGATTTGGCTATGTGGAGGTGTTTTTTTCCCCCTTAAACAGGGCACCATTATCAGTGCTGTGGAGACCAATAAATATGTGCTTAGTTGAAGAGTGCTGCATATTGGTGTGTAATGATAAAGCCAGTGTTATGCAAAGTGCTTCTGCGCAGCAATACAGAAACAAAAGATAAGGGGTGACATTCTGTGCTGTGCCTCTAAGAAGGACTGCCCAGAATTCACAACCTAGGGGAGGGAACTGATGGTTAATGTGGCAGTAAACCACCCTCACACCCTCCCAATCCTGGATGGCTAAAGAAGCCCCTTGCATACCTTAAAATGAGGCATCTCTACACTAAAAACTTAAGTCAACCTATATTAGATCGACTTACAGCCACCACACTAATTACTGCTGTGGTTCATGTCCACACTACCCACCTACAGTCAGTGGTACGTGTCCTCGCCAGAAGCGCTTCCACAGACCTATGAGGGGCAGTGGTGGGGAGCTGCCCCACGGGCTCCCAGCTCCCTGCAGCCCCACCCCCTCCTGCTCTCCATTCCCTGCTCCCCACTGGGAGCTCAGCCAGAAGTGTGGCAGCCACCCAGAATCTTGCCTCCTGAGTCCCCGCTCCCCACTGGGCCCACTGAGTTTATGTAAGGATTTCCTGTGTGACCCTGAAAAACAAATTGGTCTGGAGAGGTAGAGAAATAGAGCTGTCAGGGTTGAGAGAAGGCAGAGGAAGCTACTGCAGTTTCCCTTTTAAAATTAGAACTACAGAAGATGAGCTGGAGAAGAATCTAAGAAAGTCCTTGAAATCCCTGTTGTAATTACCTGCTCTTCATAGTCAAAGGTATGAATAATAATAACAAATAAATACAACAGTAACCATTTAATATAAAATGGTAAAAGCCAAAGAACATGACAAGCTCTCTTAAGAAAAATGGACATATAATCGAAAGATTATGGAGTGCTACTTCTTTTTCTTCTGAAAAAATTGAATTAACAACCCTCTCCGACCTTGTTTGTCTGCTTTTATCTAGAGTTGTGCCAAATTATCTGAAAATCTTTTATACAGTTAGAGAATCTGAGTAGCTGCTAGTTCACAGATATTGCAGATCTATCTGGATGTTAGCTGCTACAACCATATTGCTTGTCAAGTTGCATCACATTATGCTGACTTACAAATTGAGATCCCAGGCGTCCAAGAGCATCTAAAAAACATACATAATTAGCAAATGTGCTCCTCACCGGAAAATGGACAATTTGTATAATATGTGCAGTCACTTGCATTCCACAAACATTACTGCCTTTACTTTTGTCCTATGCAAATTTTAGAATCTTGTCAAGTACAATAAGGCCCAGTGAACTCAACTTTCTAAATAATTGCCAAAAGAGGTGAAATATTATTCCCTTTCTTTACAAAGGCAGAACAGTAGCATTAGTGATAAATAAATCTCATTAGGATCCAAAGCAGACCTCAAGTGTTCTGATAAATACATTTCCCTTTTGTGACAGCTGTCTTCTTGCTCCCCCATATTTTGCCACGTGTGTGTTATTGAGGCAATATGTAGAGCAATAACAGAGGTGCTTAAAATGCTTACTATCTAAGCCAAATTATAAAGCTGCTATCTGTTACATCTTAAAGTGACATGTGAACAGCAACTGGCAAACAAAAGCTCTCTTCAAGGGCTTATTAAGGACAGTGTTTGCATAGCAGGTCATTGCACTTTAATAGAATTCTCAGAGCTCTGACGTGTGAACAATGAATGAAAGTCATCCCCATAAGATTATTGTAGGAAAAAACTCATTCATGTATGTAATTGTTTGTTATCAATGGACAGTATGTACTTCGATTTATTTGCACTTTCTGGATTTGCTTCAGATCTTGTGCATATGTCCAGTATTGGTTAATCAGATCTGGCTGGGTGTGAATTGTCCCTCTTGTTCCCTCAACTGTAGCCAATGACCATTCTTTGGCACTGCTGGGGAGGAAGACACACACTGACTTAACCTGCCCAGTGACGAGCCCTTTCACCTTTCGCTGCCTCTTGAAGAATAATTGAGAGGTCCCCTTTGAGAGCATCTGCAAATATGGACCCCAGATCCAACTGAGGTTGGATTAGAGTCAACAGAAAGTTATTTATTAGGATTCTACAGACTAGAGAGAAAACAGAAAATAAAAGTGAATTAAAGAATAACTCACTTGCTGTGGCTGGGCCCTGTGGGTGCACATGATGGGGTGCAGAAGGGAGGGTAAAAGAAACCTTCTCCCTCTTTTATATTCATGCAGGAGCTAAGCAACCAATAAGTGTGAGCAGAATGCAAGCCCTGGCTCCTGCTAGCACACCTTCAGGTGCAGAAGTGAGTGCACACGACAGACTCTGGCGGAGAAGTCAAGCTGCCACTCGGGAACGCTCTTTTAGGGAGCCCCAAGAATTCTCGCTGAGTCCCTCCTAGGAGTTTGGCTAAACAGCAGTCCCTGAGCACACCCTCTAGCACATCTCTGTCTGCAAAAGGCAGAAATCCGCCATTCATGTGGGATCACCAATAAAACCCTGTAAACTGGCACTATAAACAATTTGCAGAATCTGCATAGGATTTACTAGATCCGCTACATGGTAGAGCATTCTTAGCTCTCTCTTTGTGTCAGCTTTATCTTTGTTTCTCCCTGCCAGAGTGCCAAATGTGACATGCTCAAGGAAGAACATGTCACCAACACCAGCCCAGTCATAATTCATCGAGTATTTCATGCGAAAGCACCACGAAGCACAACATACACTAGCAGTGAATTTAAACTTCCCAGAGAGGCAGCATGGTCTAGTTAATAGGAATCAGACTGGGAGGCACAAAATGCCAAGTGTAATGCTGGCTCTGCCACTGATTCACCAGATGGGTTTAGGCAAGCCAGTCTGTCTCAGTTTCCCCATCTGTAAAATAGGGATTATTATAATAAATACCTGCTTAGCACACAGGGTTGTCATTGGGGTTATTGAGCTCCTATTATTAAAGCACTTTGAAGATCTAATATTATATAAGGATGAGGTATATTCTCATTCTAATTATATATAGATATAGATATAGATATAGATATAGATATATTACAATAGTGTCCAGAGGTCCCATTGAGGTAGCTGCTGTATGAACGTGCATGAAGGATTGTTCCCTGTTTCAAACAGCTGAAAATCTCATTCTCTGAAGTAACGGACAATATGCAAAACATAAAATTCCCTTCTCTTACCAAATATCTACTGAAATCAGAGTAGGAATAACTGCTTTCCTAGACTATGCTGCTATATTTATTACAAAGAAGTGCTTCCATTTTCCCACACATATTTGTGCAAACAAGCTTTCTAGATTTATTTTAATTAAAGATTGTATTGAAACATCTTTCTGAAAGGTTTCTTAACATGAAAATGGACAGGTATAATAAAATAAAATAAATAAAGTAATAACAATAACAATAATAAATACCAAGATCACATATAGCACCTCTCATCAGTAGATCTCAAAGCATTTTACAAAGGAGGTCAGTATAATGATCCCCATTTTTACAGATGGACAAATGTAAACCATTGTTCAAATGTAAACACAGTAAGTCAATTGCAAACTGTGTTGGTTTTTTGTGTCCTGGAAGGACTCAACTCTGTAAGTGTAAGAGCCAGGAGAGAAAGCTCAACATTAAGAATCCTCACTGTATATATTGTTGGCCCCGGTGGCCAAATGGTAGCTGAAATTTGGAGTCTTGCAAGGTGGTTTCCTTTTGGATGAGAAATCGATGACACAGAGTAAGTGTAATTTATTTATTCACAGAATGTACATGTCCTGCTTCTCTGAACAGTGGTAGGAACAACACTGAACACAGGCAATTCGCTTCTTCAAGTGTTGGACCAGACCCTTCTGTCCTATCTCAAGAAACAACTCTCTTCTCTCTGTCTGTCTTCAGGGGACCCAGCTAGACTATACAAACTCCAAGCTGACTGCCCGCACAACAGATTTGTCCCAGCCCCTGAATCTGAGATGCAGGAGTTAGTTACACATTTCCCTCTGGGCTGCATAGTCTTGTCAACAGATCTAGGTGTCAGCTCCCTATTTTCTCTGCAGCTTTTTTACTACACAAGGGACTTCAATTGAAAGTTTAACTCCCCCATTTACTGTGATAAGGTCTTGGATCAGGTTTGCTTCCAAGAATCCTAATGGCAGGCCATTAACACCTCTTTCATAACAACACTGAGACAATTAAAAATTGGAAAGGTGAGTCCTGCCTGCCACAGCAGGCAGTTCAGATATTTTTCACAGGTGTTAAAATGCCTTTGTTATAACTTTTGTGCAGGGAACAATGAGAGTTGGCCACTGTATTTGTTGCAAAATCCCTTATGTATGTCTGTATTTTTTTGTACATGATATATGTATGAAAGAACTTTGTTACACTCCCACTCCATATACAACAGTGCATAAATATTTCTACCAAGTAAAAGTACTGAATTTACTGGTTTCCAGTTTTCTGTCACTTGATGCGCATACCGCTGTTCACCACAAGCCATTGCCAGGCATGGTCTAAGTGAAGAAGGATGCAGCTATATCTTAACAATAGCTTCTGTGTCAGAGCTCTGGCTAGGGGACTGGGGAGTATTTCAACAAGTTGAAATGTATTGTGTTAATTAAGCATTGTCTTATTTGTAGCTGCATTTACTGGCCTTCAGCACACACAATGAACAAAAGGGTAGCAGTGGAAGAATGAAAGGGGGATGTGCCAAAACACCACATTTATGCCCTGTTGACATGCCAGAGGACAATTCGAAAATGGGCACCACAATACAAGCTTAGTCCTCATGACCTGGCTCCTCTGCTGTAGTGGTCTGCTGCACAGAAATATTATCTATTCTGTACTCGTTACAGGTAAAAGCAGCCAGTTGGGGGTTGTTCTCCTTTTGATTACACAGGCTGTTGCCTACTCACAGGATGATGCAAATCATGTCAATATAAGTGGGAAAGTGTTTCATTGGTGATGACATGTGTGATGGTTTATTTATTTTCCTTTTCTGAGAGAAAAGATGATGTTAGCATGTTGCCTGTTATTCCTAAGAAAAAAGAGAAGGAGAGACATGACAGATGCAAGATGAAGGGGCAAGAAGTAGTGAAGGAGAACTGTGCTCCATAATATGCTCTATTCAGAAAACTGCCAGTGATTTTATTATTTACATTGAAATCATATGATTTCTTCCCCCCGCCCCCCCGAGACCAGTTAATTTCAGATAGGTTCTAACTCAAAGTGGTAAAGCACATGTATAATTCCATTGACTTCATGTGCCTAAGACCCACGTCCATAACAGGACTCAGGTGTTGCGATGCTTAGCATCATGGTGCCTAGAAAATCACAAGAACAACAATGCAATCCATAAAGCCTGGGTTAGACTCCTAGGCTCCCTATTCAAAGAGTGGGGAGAGATAGGTACCTTAGAATGACATCCACAAAAGCCATTCTAGATGAGGACCTGTCTAAGCTAGCCATGGGCCGCGCATGAACTGCAGACTAGGGGAGGCTAGCCCGCAAGCCCCACCCCTGCTGCCCAAGGCCCCACCCCTGCCCCACCCCTTCTCCCGCCTGCCTTAGCCCCAGGCCCCCATTGAGCCGCCAACCGCACTTTAAACAACCCCGTTGGCAGTGCCAAAAGGAGCCACCAGGGTCCCTTTTCAACTGGGTGTTCTGGTCGAAAACCAGATGCCTGGCAAACCTACGGCCACTGGCCCCCACTTCAGGCAACCCCTCTCCCCCACTGCCCCTAGCCTTGGAGTGCTGGGAGGGCGGGCGGCTTGTGGCCACAGCCCCAGCCAGGGCCAGCACTGGGTAACTGCAGCCACACGCAGTCAAAGAGTGGGAAGCGGGGGGACAACGACGATGACGACTGGGGGCAGAATGTGGGCGGAGCCACACCTGGCTGTTTGGGGAGGCAGAACCTCCCCCAGCCTATGATACCCACTGGCCTTGAAGTTAGCCACTGGGAGATGCCCATGAGAAAGGTGTGTCCTAAGCCCCATGCCTCTCATGGACTTAGGCATCTAAATCCAAGCTTCACAAAGGCTCATATCTCTGTTCAGCAATCCACAAAGTGAGGAAAGGCATGCTCCAAGGCCACCAAACTCCAGACAAAGTAGCTGAAAGGAGTGGAGGAGCATGGGCAGTGGGTATCAGAGGCTGGGGGAGCCTGAGCCTCCCCAGACGCCAGGCATGGCCCTGCCCATTATCTGCCCCCAGGCTCCCTCCTGCTTCCTGCTCTGTGGATCTTCTCCAGTGCTGTGGCCTGGGAATGGGCTGGGGCTGGGGCCATGCCATCTGCCCGCCTGGTGCTCCGGGGTTGAGGCCGCATCACCCGCCCACCCATCGCTCTGGGACTGGGGGTGCTGGGGCTGTGCTGCCCACCCAGTACTCAGAAGCTGGCGGAGGGGAGCTGGGGCCATGCTGCCCACCCACCCGGCGCTCTGGGGTGGGGCTGCGCCACTGGGGTGGGGGCTGTCAAGGTTCCTTCCCCACTCTGAACTCTAGGGTGCAGATGTGGGGACCTGCATGAAAGACCCCCTAAGCTTATTCTTACCAGCTTAGGTTAAAAGCTGCCACCACCAAAGTGTTACACAAAGAATAACAGGGGAAATGCCCACTTGGAAACGTCTCCCCCCCAAAAAAAATATCCCCCCAAGCACTACACCTCCTTTCCTGGGGAAGGCTTGATAAAAATCCTCACCAATTTGCATAGGTGAACACAGACCCAAACCCTTGGATCTTAAGAACAATGAAAAAGCAATCAGGTTCTTCAAAGAAGAATTTTAATTAAAGAAAAAGTAAAAGAAAAACCTCTGTAAAATCAGGAAGGCAAATACCTTACAGAATAGTCACATTCAAAACACAGAGAATCCCTCTAGGCAAAACCTTAAGTTACAAAAAGACACAAAAACAGGAATATACATTCCATTCAGCACAACTTATTTTATCAGCCATTTAAACAAAACAGAATCTAATGCATATCTGACTAGATTGCTTACTGACTTTTTACAGGAGTTCTGACCTGCATTTCTGCTCTGGTCCTGGCAAAAGCATCACACAGACACACAGGACCCTTTGTCCCCCCGCCCGTCCAGCTTTGAAAGTATCTCGTCTCCTCATTGGTCATTTTGGTCAGGTGCCAGCGAGGTTATCTTAGCTTCTTAACCCTTTACAGGTGAAAGGGTTTTTCCTCTGGCCAGGAGGGATTTAAAGCTGTTTACCCTTCCCTTTATATTTATGACAGGGGCCCTCTGCGCTCCAGTTGGGGGGTGAAAGGAGAGGGGCTGGGGGCTAGCCTCCCCCAATCGGCAGCTCACATGCCACCCATGTGGAGCCGGCAGCTTTCCCTTATAATATTTAGCCCAGTGGTTACGGTACTCATGTGGGAGACCCCAGTTCAAGTCCCTTCTCTACCTGATGAAGAGAAGGGATTTGAACAGAGATCTGCCACCTCTCAGGTGAGTGCTGTAACCACTGGGCTATAAAGTGATTCTCACTGTCTCTGTCCCAATTAATATTTAATTATTCAGTTATTTAATTAAAGTGGAACAACTTTAATAGGAGAGACTGTGGGATACCCACATCAGAATATCCTGTAGCCCTCACCTGAGAGATGGAAGATCCCTGTTCAGATCCCTTCTCATCAGAGAGAGGGTGAATGTTGCCCATATCCCAGGTGAATATCCTAACCATTGGGCTGAAAGTTATAAGGGAGGGCTGCTGCTGCTGTTTTGGGTAGAGTTAGGTGGCCTCTAAGTACTCCTACTAGACCAGGCCAGACCCCACAGGCAAATTATGCAGAGAAATGCCTATCCGGGTATTGCAAATTGTTGTGATTTTATCACAGCTCTAGTGAGTTTGGGGTATTTTTACCTATATCATGAAAACATGATGAAAGGCTGTCAAAAATTTTCCTTTATTCAAAAAATGCCCACCATCTCCTATAAACTGTAGGGTTGCCAATTTTAATAGGATGGAGATTTCATCACATGACGTAATCTTTAATTAAAGATTAATCTTTAATTCCTGGAGTCTCCTGGAGGGTTGGTAACCCTAATAAAGTGAAAGAACCTGGAGTATCCAATGTTGGACACGTCTTAACTGACCTCAGGGATGCTAATGATACGATGCTTTTCACGGCAACCACTGATGCAATGCAATGAATTTTTGAGACTGTAAAAAAGTTAATGAGGAATATGGATTACCCCAAATGTGGCAAAAATGAAGTTCACGTAGGTTATCATCAGTAATAACAGGATGCAACCTGGGAAACAGCAGCTGAATTTTATTATCTGGAATCAACTGTGAAAAGCTTAATTTTTTCCATAGTGACTTATTGATGTGAATTCTGGGAAACTAATGCAGTTAACAAGAGGAAAAATGATGTCTTTGAGATGTAGTGCTGGTGAAGACTTGTGTGCCTCCTGGACAGAAAAGAAGATGAATGTTTTTGTTAGAAACATTATTGGAGAGACACTGTTCTCTGAAATCAGTAGGTGCAAATTTATGTACCTTTTCACATCAGGCATAGAGATGGCAATGGCCTTGAAACAGTTCTCATGAAAGGAATAGTGGAAGGTCTTCAGATGGATAGATAATGTTCTGCAGATCACTGGGAGGTCAGCTGCTGATGGTGTGATTTAGCAATGGATCAAAAAGGCTTCTGAACATTCTGCTATGATGTCACCAAAGTTCAGACATGAATAAATGAACTTTACTTGCTTACTTACCATCTCTTATTTCTGCCAATGGGACTGAAGTCATTGAGATGGCCACCATTTTCCTATCATCTACAGGTGGAAGTGAGGCTGCCCTTAATAAAGTTGACTGTCACATCACACTGTTTTCAATGAGATTGAAGCCAGGCCCACAGAAAAAATGGCTGCCACTCTATAATTCAGTGGACTAGATGGGACACAGAGACTGTGAGGAGCAGCAGAGACACCATGAAAGGTGGATGGGAAACATGACAGGGAGCAGGAGGCAGATTTAAGGGTTTCAGGGGAATGGGGCACTGAAGGATGTATGGACGGGAGGCAGGCTGAGGGGAATGCAGAGGACAGTGATGGTAATGGGAGATGAGAGGATAGAATGGAAGCTCCCCCAGCCTGGGGGTAGTGGTGTGTCAGGGGAATCCCCTCCCATCAGCCAGGGGAAGGCAGCACTGCATTGTTTCTAATTCTTAAGAATTTATGGGATTTTGGCACCTGCAGGAGGAGCTGTCACATTGATGTGAGACGCTCCTCCAATCCTGTGATTTTCAGTTCTAGTCACATGGGCAGAGCTGTTTGCTAGAGCCCCTGGGCTAAGGACAAAACCTGCATTGCCACTGAGCCCTACTTTCATGTATGGCCCTCGATCAGAGAGAGGAACCTGAGGCAGCAGTAGGCAGGAGAGTCAGGGAAAAGCTGCTGCACTCTGGACCCTATAGCAATGCTTCCCTACTCCTGCTGCCTTGGGATTTCTTCCCTACTTGGGATCCAGGAGCCTTGTGGGGGCAGCAAGGCCAGGGAGACAGGAGTGATGGAGGGGGTGCTGCTGAGCAAAGGGAAGGGGAGGAGAGGAGTCAAGGTAATCACAGGAAATCAGTGGCAGCTCGCCTATCTCAGGGGTGTGGAGAAGGAAACAGGAGTCTCCAGCTGAGCAGCCAGGGAGACACGTGTATTTTGTGTGTGTTAAAGGATGATGTTTCAAATTGAAATTATCACACAGATAGTCAGAGGGTAGAGGGGAATTAAAAAGCAAAAGACAGACTAAAAACATGGTTGGATGATATTAAAATCTCATGATTTGTGGGGCTAATCTCATGATCTTTGGGGATCCGACTCATGATTTTTGATCACTTGAGGTTGGCAGTCCTGCTGTTTTCTCCTGGATCCTGATCACTTTGGGGCTTAGGCAGGAGATAAGTGCCTAGAGCAGTGGTTCCCAAACTTTAACAACCTGTGAACCCCTTTCACTAAAATGTCAAGTCTCGCGAACCGCCTCCTAAAAATGAATACTTCCAGGGATTTTCTCCTTTACCTGAATATAAATTGTAAAAGCAGTGCTCTTAGAAATATAAAATTTGTTTGTATGACATGCTTATTAGACACTATTTATTATTAATTATTTATCATTACAGTATTTTTATTACATGGCAACACGCTTCTCACTTTCGTAGCTTGTATCACTTTGAATAAGCCTGTTATAAGACAAGGCTCCTAGGCTTCATCAAGGAGTATCAGATGTGAAACATCATGAAGGTATTTAAGAAGCCAACTCAAAGAGTTCCTCCTTTACAAGCAATCAGGTCTTGAGCGGTCCACGCAAACAACGCATGTTAGAACAAAGCTTAAACTTGTTCTTCATAATAATTTTAAAAACAATACTAGCTCCCTATTTAACTGTAAAAACAGCAAACAAATATCTACTTCCCTTTCCATTTCTTTTAAGGAGTCTTGAAGTTTAAATTTTCCCAGTGTGATAGATATGCTTGCTTTGATCTGCTTAGCTCTTGGAAGTCCAGGGGCTCCAGGCCGCTTTCCCCATGCTTCCTGGAGTCCCTAGGGACAGCTCTGTCTGCCATTAGGGATTTTTTTCCTGAGAACCCCCTGTAACATTTTGCAAACATCCAGGGGTTCACAAACCCCGGTTTGGGGATCACTGGCCTAGAGTGAGGCAGCAGGACATATGCCCAGAGGCAGAAACATAGACACCTAGGAAACTTTTATCCTGAAAATTCAGGCACTGTGTGACGTGGCCAAGTGGCTCCTAAAGTGGCTCCTAAAAATGGGACTGTAGGCATTACAACTGGCGACTAGGTGCCCTAGTTCCTTTGTGGATCTGGGCCCAAGAGCTTTGCATGTGTACAAATGCTTTGTGGAGTTGAGGCTGCAGCTGATAAACCAGGAGGGGAGCCCATAAAAAGAATGAGCAGGAACAAGACAGACTACTCTGGAAGTTGGCAACTGGCAGACAGACAACACTGATCACACTGTCAGCCAACATGTCAGAACGCTTTCTCCATGCTTATGAATTTGATTACACAACATCTGTATGCATCTGCTTCTTTGTAAGCGCATAAGACCCCAAAAGGATGGGTGAGAGTGGCCTCAATTTCCAATCTATCACCCTTTATCTAGCTAGCTAATCTATATGTCTATCTAGATATCTTGCAGTAGTAAGAAAAAAGATAATTGCATGATTTGGGCCAGATCATGCAGCTAAAGTCATTTTCACCAAATGAAGATCTGGCTTTTTGCTTTTAGGAAAAAAAATTGAAATGACAACAGAAAAAGATTAATAATGGAACACAGTCGTGTCTGGTGATATATAACTGTTATTCTGTTGTTCTACAGAAAGCCTACAGAAAGTGAGTTGATGTGCTCAGTCTAGTTTCTAGTTGACAGATGGACACGTAACAAAAATCTGCCATTACACTTAGCACCTCATGTTGGATATCTGAGTGAAAAGGCCACGGATTGAATGTTCATGAAAATGGAGCAATCACCTCACACACTCATAAATGGCCCCTCTGGGTCATAGCTGAACTACATTGCCAGGAAATCATGGGTGCTTATCTTGCCCTGGCCATGCCCTATTGGTACCTAGTAGTTCAATTTCCAGTCCTCTCAATCTAATACCTTTCCCAAGCCGTAGATTCACTTTAGAACACATAAAAAGGACTCTGCCTAAAGGCATAAGAAGAAAAGTAGATCAAAATGTTGACTTACCTTGACAATATTCCTTTAGCACTGCTATGTAATTGTAATTGAAGTGTCCATTTTAAAAGTGTGCTGCTGGGTTTTTTTGCCCTGGGTCAGCTTGTATGTGAAATCTCAATACATTTACCTGGTGAAAGATTTGCAAGTATAATTATTTTCTGGTTTGTAGGTACTTTAAAGCTGCACAGTGTCCAGTTGATGGGATGGGAAACTGATGAGGGTGCCAACTGGGCAGAGTTCATGCCACCTACTCTGCTGGTATAAACTGGTAGAGCTTCACTGAATACAGTGTAATTGCCTGCCTAATTTACACTCATAAATGCTGTAAACCATGTAGCGGCCCACACAAATGTCTAGCTACGAATAGGCTCATTTGAACATTTACACACAACAGTGCACAGCTCAATTGGATAAAAATGCTGGCTTTGCAAGAATTGTAAGATCTTTGGGGCAGAAAACTATGTCCTGCTATGTACCTGTACAGCACGTAATGAAAGGGAACTCTTATCCTGATTGGGGCCGTTGGGCAGTATTACAATAGAATTATAATAATCAATTTGTAAAATACAAATGAGATATATTAAACGTACCTATAGAGTTTGCATTATTGTTTGGTTAGCACTTGAAGACTAAGGCTGTTTCATGGAAGATTTTAAATCAGTGGTGGGCAACCTGCGGCCCACGGGCCACATGCAGCCCATCAGGCTAACCTGTTGGTGAGCCACGAGATAGTGTTTATATTGACCGTCCGCTGGCACAGCCACCCGCAGCTCCCAGTGGTTGTGATTCACCATTCCCGGCCAATGGCAGCTGTGGGTAGTGGCGTGGGACACAGGGACGTGCTGGCTGCCACTTCCCACAGCTCCCATTGGCCAGGAACGGTGAACCATGGCCACTGGGAATAATGGGCTGCCATGCCTGCATACGGTCAATATAAACACTGTCTCGCAGCTCCCCAGCGGATTACCCTGATGTGCCGCAGGTTGCCCACCACTGTTTTAAATTATTTTTTTTAAATCTGCCAATTAGATTTTTCTTGCCAAAGTTAGATGAACAAGGGAGCACTGTGTTTTTCATGTTAAGCCTGGTAGGTTGGATGCCATTTGTTATTTTACAATTCTGTGTTCCCTCTTCAGTTTCCAGAACAAAAAGCTAAACCTTAAATTTTATACTTCAGCTGCCTCAAAAGAAACTGCAGTTTATGTAATTCAAGGAGGAGGTGTGCTTTTCAAATGTTGCAGATGTTGGTTCCACTGTTTAAAATGACTTTCTTATTGGTAGGACTGCATCAGTTTAACTGTACACTATGGCAAGGGTCCAAAACTACTAATCAGCAGAGACAGAAAATTTACTTAAATTGGGTGTAGATGGTTTAGGTTTACATGATACTGCCAAGCTATTTATATCGTTGTATTCTAGGGCTGGGCAGCCAGTTGGGAACAAAATCTAAGCAGATGTAAACTTCAAAGGTTTGTTGTGTTTGAGCTAAACCCAAACTGGGTTTACATTCCCATGTTTGAGTTCAGAAGCTATCAAATTTTATGGCATTTAAAAACTTTTGCATAAGTTAATGTCCATAAATAGCATAAGGAGAAACAAAATAGAAGTCCAGAATGAAGCTCTAGGCTTTTGAGAAGCTATACTTGAACACAATTTTTTTAGGAGATTTGTTAAGCCATGTGCAAACATTTCTAGTAGCAGAATAATCATAAAAATGTTAGGAGGCTGATCCTCACCTGGTAATTTAAAATATGAACTTAAGGATTGTTTGGTAGCCACCTAATCAATATTGTGTTGTTTCATACCATTTCCACTTTTGTTCTGTTTCTGTAATTGATATAAGCATGTTGCCTTTCTGTAACACAGTGCATGACTTTATGGATTGTAATGAGTGAATTCTATTTAATTTAAATTAAAGAGTAGCAGAATGTAAGTCCTCCATCTAGTTTATGGAAAATAGTTTTCATGTGCCTTGATTACTGAGATACTTGGTTAATGCACAAGAAAGGGATT
Organism: Eretmochelys imbricata; assembly: GCF_965152235.1. Lineage (NCBI taxonomy): Eukaryota > Metazoa > Chordata > Testudines > Cheloniidae > Eretmochelys > Eretmochelys imbricata. Next base: position 323,376,891 of record NC_135572.1, read on the forward strand.
GGGGGCGGAGCGGGGGGGTGTGGAGATGAACTGGTCTGAATAGCAAAGATATAGCACTGCAGTTCTCAAAGAGAAAACAATTTATTTTTGACAGATTAAAGGGGCCACCAGTAATGCATGCTCCATAATTCATAGCACTCCCTAATATTGAGGGAATAATAAATTACATTGATAGGATAGGAAAATGTTTATTTTTTCAAATTCCTTCAGTCTTTTAGGGAAGAAAATAATGTTCTTAACTAGTACGATCAACTATAATTTGTCTCAATAGCATTTCCAATACAAACAACAAATGCAGCAAACAATGTGTATAATTAGTTATAGAACACTGGTCAGCAAGAACATTAACAGACTCTGGTTGAAAATTTGTCACCAAAGACTAACAGTAAAAATTCTCTTTGCCCATGTTGGGTGAAAATATGGCTTAAGGAGGACATACATGGTGCATAGGCACTATGCTGTAAAGGGGTATTTTTGTCCATTACAAATTCTGTCAAATCCCACCTAATAGCTACAGTAATATATGTTGGTAGTTCTTTATATTATGTGCTACAGAACCAATATGTTCATGTTGTAGAATAACAGATATGCTAGACAGACAGAGAAAGGAAATCATAAAAATCATAGAATCATAGAACTGGAAGGGACCTCGAGAGGTCATCTAGTCCAGTCCCCTGCATTCAAGGCAGGACTAAGTATTATCTAGACCAGTGCTTCTCAAGCTATCTGATGTGGGGGACAGGGAATTTTTTTTTCCAGTGTGCACAGACCGGCAGCCGGTGGCTTGCAAACCGGCACTGGTCCGTGGACCACCACTTTGAGTAGCACTGATCTAGACCATCCCTGACAGGTGTTTGTCCAACCTGCTCTTAAAAATGCCCAATGATGGAGATTCCACCACCTCCCTAGGCACTTTATTCCAGTGCTTAACCACTCTTGACAGTTAAGAAGTTTTTCCTAACGACCAACCTAAACTGCCCTTGCTGTGATTTGAGCCCATTGCTTCTTGTCCTATCCTCAGAGAGTAAGAAGAACATTTTTTCTGCCTCCTCCTTGTAACAACCTTTTATATACTTGAAAACTGTTATGTTCCAGCTCAGTCTTCCCTTCTCCAGACTAAACAAACACAATTTTTTCAATCTTCCCTCATAGGTCATGTTTTCTAGACATGTAATAATTTTTGTTGCTCTTCTCTGGACTTTCACCAATTTGTCTACATCTTTCCTGAAATGTGGTGCCCAGAACTGGACACAATACTCCAGTTGAGGTTTAATCAGCACGGAACAGAGTGGAAGAATTACTTCTCGTGTCTTGCTTACAATACTCCTGCCAATACATCCCAGAATGATGTTTGGTTTTTTGTGCAACAGCGTTACACTGTTGACTCATATTTAGCTTGTGATCCACTATGACCCCCAGATCCCTTTCCGCAGTATTCCTTCCCATTTTGTATGTGTGCAACTGATTGTTCAAATGCAAAGTAAAGAACCAAAACAGTGCACTCAGCAAATGCAATCAAAATATTATGGAGTTATAGTGACTCTTAAGGTTTCAAGAAAGTATGGAAGCATAAAGCCAGTTTTGATCTCTCCAAACTTGTATTTCTTTTTTCAAAAAAACTCCCTTCTACCTGAAATATTGCCTGTCCTGTCTCTGGCAATGTCACTTGTCACAGAAGGATTTGGGATTTGGGGGTTTGGTTTTGTATTTTTTGCAGTTTGAATTTAATAAGACAAGGCATTCTAGTGATAATTCACTTTTTAAACACGAGATTCCTCTTTTTTTAACAGGTTTTAGAATAGCAGCCGTGTTAGTCTGTATCAGCAAAAAGAAAAGGAGTACTTGTGGCACCTTAGACACTAACAAATTTATTTGAGCATAAGCTTTCGTGAGCTACAGCTCACTTCATTGGATGCATGCAGTGGAAAATACAGTGGGGAGATTTTATATACACAGAGAACATGAAACAATGGATGTTACCATATATACTGTAATGAGAGTGATCAGGTAAGGTGAGCTATTACCAGCAGGGGAGAAAAAAAACCTTTTGTAGTGATAATCAAGGTGGGCCATTTCCAGCAGTTGACAAGAACATCTGAGGAACAGTGGGGGTAGAGAGGGGGGAAATAAACATGGGGAAATAGTTTTACTTTGTGTAATGACACATCCACTCCCAGTCTTTATTCAAGCCTAATTTAATGGTGTCCAGTTTGCAAATTAATTCCAATTCAGCAGTCTCTCGTTGGAGTCTGGTTTTGAAGTTGTTTTGTTGTCATGTTGCCACTTTTAGGTCTGTAATCAAGTGACCAGAGAGATTGAAGTGTTCTCCGACTGGTTTTTGAATGTTATAATTCTTGACGTCTGATTTGTGTCAATTTATTCTTTTACAGTAAAGACTGTCCGGTTTGGCCAATGTACATGGCAGAGGGGCATTGCTGGCACATGATGGCATATATCACATTGGTAGATGTGCAGGTGAACGAGCCTCTGATAGTGTGGCTGATGTGGTTAGGCCCTATGATGGTGTCCCCTGAATAGATATGTGGACACAGTTGGCAACGGGCTTTGTTGCAAGGATAGGTTCCTGGGTTCGTGTTTTTGTTGTGTGGTGTGTGGTTACTGGTGAGTATTTGCTTCAGGTTGGGGGGCTTATCTCAAAAACCCATTAGTCTGGAAAATTCAAATTTGTTTTACATGCTAATCCCTTAGGAAGAACTAGCTCTCTAGCCCTTTGCCAGTAGTCCTTACTTTTCCACTTATTCCACAATTTTCAGCAAGATACATAATGGACCTTATTTTAATTATACTGAGGTCCTTTTACAGCACTCTGGCAATGTAAAGGGGTCTTAAAATGAGTATAAAAATCTTTTATGGACACTTTAACACTTCTTTGTGCTGTCAGAACAGTGTAAAGGGTCCTCTGTATAAATTAGAATCAGGCCCAGTGTTTTATATTCGCATTCATCCAAGGGAATTTCAAGGTATACCTAGGATGATAGTAGTACTAGGACTTGTCTTCATGGGAAAACTGATCAGCAGAACTATATAGGTCTAGTTGTCCTGCTATAACTATGCCAGTATAACTCCCCGTGTGGACACTCTATTCTGGTACAAAAGTGACTTTATTTTGGAATAATTATTTCTGATGTCCTACAATTACACAAGTTCTGCTGGTTAATTTCCCTGTGTAGACAAGCTGTTAACCTGGGTGGCTCCAGTGCATACAAGCATGTTACTGGAGGGCTATTGACCCTTCAAATGTATAGAAGTTTTATTTCAGAAAGGACAGAAAATTTCTGAGAGTAAATTTAGATTCCCCTTAATGTCTGAATGGGTTTCAGGTATTCTCAGGTGTTCCTGCATCTATTCCTGTCGTAAGGACACTGCTAATTTTCACTATCCCATGAGCACTTCAGGTTGAAATGGAACCAATACATTTTCCTCTTATTTGTATGTTCCTTCTCCCCTTTCCCGCATATGACTTTTCTCCACCAATACACATTTTAAAGGGTTTCCAAAGACACATCATGGTCTGGTAGTTAGAACATGGAACAGTGAATCAGGTGACTGGCTCTGACACTAACTAGCTGTTTGACTTTGGGCAACTCAATTAACCTTTCTGTAACTCAATTTCCCCATTTGTAAAAACGGTGGCTATTAATAGCCTACTTCACAGGGCTGTCAAGAGACTTAATTAATTAATACTGGAACCCTGGGATGGAAGACAATATAGAAATGCTAAATGCACATGATTATGAATAATAACTACTATTAAAAATGTAGGAATTCCATGTACCTAGTATTATGGCTGGGCTGATAGCACCACCTATTACAAAAGGTAGCCTGACACTTCCCATCATAAGACCTTTTTTCAGTTGCTTATAACTTTGCCAAACTTGAATGTTTGGGCCAAAATTTTCCATGGCAGGTGTCAGCCTAATAATGTATTGTTTTGGAAAGTTTCACCCAAAACAGGTTGGCTGAGAACAAGGTTAGGGTAAAATACATTGTTTTATAATATTAAAAAAATTCTAGTGACCTATTCCTAGCACTCCCAAGTTTTAGAGTAGGGACTTGAAATTTGGTGGGGAGTAGGGGTGGGGCGGTTGGGCGGGTGAGGCGGCGGCAGGGTTTTGTATCAGGAATGAGCCTTTTGCTGTGCCTGTGAAAATCTACTCCGATTTGGCCAAGTTAAAAGCCATTAAAAACTCAGTTTGCACATGCCCAGTAGAGGTTCAGAGTTTTTCAGTTAAAATCTTCAAAGACTCAATGTGAACTGCTCATGATCCAGCACCTCACAGCCACCACGTGTGACCAGACTGTGCATGCTCCACCTGGGCCAAGAGAGGTGAAAAAAGACTTTTGTAATTGCAGGATCTCAGATGCTCAGGGCAGGATACCAGAACTGAAATCAACGAGCCTGTCTTTCCTGAGCTCTCAGTGACCCCCACTTGTACCCAGACAACATGGAGGAGGAAGCTGCCTAACTTGACTGCAGAAGGACAGCTCAAGGGAAGGGAAAAGAATAGATAGGGAATTGCATAAGTGCTGGAACTAGCGGTGCTGGGAGTGCTGTTGCACCCCCTTTGCTTGAAGTGGTTTCAATTATATACAGGATTTACAGTTTGGTTCAGTGGTTCTCAGCACCCCCACTATAAAAATTGGAACTGGGGCAAAGAGCCTACCGAGATGGGGGCTGGGGGGAGGGATAGGAAGAGAGAAACTGACTAATAGCAATGTGACTATTGCCTGTCATGAGTTTGCTCGTCACATGGGTGCTTGTCCCTGTGACAGTATCAAATCTTGCTGTCATTGAATAGCCCCATTTAAATTAATGGGACTATCTGCAGAATAAAACAATACTCCGTGTGAGTTAGAATGCCAGAACCCTCACTATAATAGGGGAATAAACCCTATAATTTACAAACTACCATCCACCCACATGGGGGTGAGGATACATAGTGATGACTGTATTGATGTGATAGAAACACAGAAATGAAATGTTGAAAGAGACCCTCCCCTAATAATGTTCCTGAACCTGTATAGAATGGAACACAATTAATCCAAAATGTAAATTAAACAGGCATAAACCTAAGCACAAGCCACTTGTCAAAGAATGACAGGCAGGTGTTTGCTTTCTTTTTTTCTCTGCTCTGAGGAGTAATTTATAACAACAATATTCATTCTGTCTAAGCAATCTCTGGCAACACAGTGCATACCAGCAATTGTAATGTAGCCATTGACTATTGGCACTTCAGGATAATAAAGTTTATTTCATTTAGAATGCTGACATGGCTGTCTACAAACAAGGCTCTCAGAACGAAGACAGCTGGAACGCTGCTAAAGAATATTGACTTTCTCATCTATTTTTTAATCTTCTTCCCTGTGGTGAAATTTTAGTGCATTTAAAGATTCTACTCACCTCCCAAAACATGAAAGCAAAATTGACAAAACCTTTTTTTATATTTTACTCCATTTACACATCAAGCAGCATGAATCAGTGTAAAAGATTAAAGTATGTAACAGACTTGAAAACAAGAGGGGATTCCTAGGTTCCTATATGGTGGCATCACACATTTCATAAAGGCTTTCTTACAAGTCTAAAGCTGGCTGTGTAGGGATGGGCTGATTATTAATAATTTAGGACCTTTGGCAGGATCAATATGACTAATTTGTTATGTCTGCAGAACTAATTTCCATCCCTTTGTTAAGTGAAGACTTGAAAAATTGAAGGAACAATTTAAAAGGAAAAGCATTTATAGGGATTAAGGGAAGTTGATTGATTTTGTCCTAGGGTTAAGAAGAATTTATAATCTAAGAATAAATCTGAACCTACATTTTCAATTGTATAACTTGAACTGCTTGCTACTTCAGTTTTCTTCTAATATAAGCATGTTTTTAAAAAATCTGAAACACACACGTGTATGTATTAATAAGTAATAATAATAATTTGTATTCCAGCAGCACCTAGAGGGCCCAATCCTGACTTCACCCCCATCATGTTAGGCACTTTGCAGACAGAGTAAAAGACAGTCTCTACAGAGATGACCCGGGCCCACCAATAGCGGGGGCGTCAGAGTGAAGGAAACTGGCTTCAGCAGTGTTACTGAGCATGCTCAGTCCAAGCCAAGCAGAAAATTGGAGCGGGGGGGGCAGGGAATTGACCCCCACATGCCCTCCCCAAGTATCACCTCTCATATGGCTTACTGCCTAATTAATATTTGCAATGCATAGGATATAAAGGAAACAGGCTCTAATTAGAGCTGAGAAAGTTTGGGGAAGAATCTCACCTTTCCTGTTCTCCTTTTTTCCTAAAACCGGGGTGGCCAACTTGAGCCTGAGAAGGAGACAGAACTTACCAATGTACACTGCCAAAGAGCCACAGTAATATATCAGCAGCCCCCCATCAGCTCCACCCCTGCTCCCAGCACCTCCCGCCCACCGGCAGCCCTGCCGATCAGCGCCTCCCACTCTATCCCCGCACCTCCCGATCAGCTATTTTGTGGCGGGCAGGAGGCTCTGAGGGGGAGCAGCGAGAGCATAGCAGGCTCAAGGGAGGGGATGGGAAGGGGTGGAGTGGGGGCAGGGCCTGTGGCAGAGCCAGGGGTTGAGCAGTGAGCAGCCCCTGGCACATTGGAAAGTTGGTACCTGTAGCTCCAGCTCTGGAGTCGGTGCCTATACAAGGAGCCACATATTAACTTCTGCAGAGCCGCATGTGGCTCCGGAGCCACAGGTTGGCCACCCCTGTCCTAAAACATTGAATCCACCTTGGTCCAGATTCACCCGGGGTTAACATTTGCTCCCTCTATAGGAGAGCTCTGTGCTGGCATAAACTCTACAGAAGGAAGAAGAAGATGAAGTTGCAACAGCAGGAATAATTATACCCTTTCATCCACGCAAGGTGGGAATGGGAATAGAAGTCTATGAAGGTTGCCCGGAGCCTTCACAAGGAGGGTTCAAATGGCACTCTGGCTACTAATCTCAAGTTACCTCCTCTGCTCAATGGAAAACCTTTGGTGTGAGTCTCTCTCCAGAGCAGCAGATAATTTAATTTAGGGTTCTCTCTCTTCCTCCAGCATCAAGTAAAATAATTGCACAAAAAAATTATTTTCTGACCTCTTGATTTTCTGACTTGTTACATTGATGTTTCACACATTCTGGCCATTCACTGTGGCCCAGAATGCTTGGATGATTTGCTATTGCCATGGGGTTTGCTAGCTGCTAAGCAATGGCCGGGAAATACAGCTTTGCAATATGAATGAAAAAGATAGAGAGTTACATGATGAATTACTCAACAGTGAGAGCAATTAACCACTCAAATAATTTTCAAGGGGGCTGTTGGCCCCTTACTGAAATTTGATGGGGTTTGGGGTTGGCTCTCTCCCAATACCAGGAGAAAGGGGAAGGGCTGAAGAGGAGTCAGGATATTGAGACTGAGAGTCCCTAGGGCCAATGGGGAGACCAGCTCTCCACGTCAGCTGGGACCAGTGAGGGAGTCAACAGCCCAGGCCCTGTCCTCTATGTGAGCTGGGGCTGCCTGGGCAGAGTAGATGGAGCCAGGGAGAAAGCAGCGGCCCAAAGCTGGGAGCCAGAATAGCCCAGACCATCCGCACCAGCCATAATCCAGGCCTGAGATCCAAACAGTAGATGCTGGCCCTGCCACACATAATACTGGAGCTGTGCATGGTGAGCGGCTGGGGAGTCCAAAGGGGAGGAGGGCCCAATCAGAGATGTCACCAGACAAGAGGGGAATTTTCCTGGCTTCTATACTTCCCTGGTGGAATCAGATAGGGAAAGGATCTGAGTCCCCACCCCAAATGCCTTTACTTGTATGCCTGCCCGACCCTGAGGACTTGAAGGCCTGACTCAGAGGAGAGATGTGACCTGATGGGAGGACCAATGCTGAGGAGAAGGGTCCCATCACCTAGAGCCTGAGGGCCTGTAGCTGCCACAAGAGCAAGTGCCTCGCTCACAGTATCACTACAGTGCAGCGAGGGCCTGGGCAGGGGGCCTGGGACGTGTACAGAACAGACAGACAATTTTCTTGAGTGCCAGGAACTCTTGTGTGTGGTATCCCCATGCTACAGCCCAGGGTTCCTAGGTCCTTCAACCTTGTCCATTTTTCCCTTATTTGTCTGCAGTTGCTGTTTAATAAATTGTATGTGGCTTAAACTCAATATAGTGATCACTGGGTCAGGGAAGGGGCGAGTGAGGGGAGTGTGCCCCAGAGTGGGCACCCCTGTCCTGAGTGACACATAGTGGGATTGGGGGTTAAGCTCCCCAGGGATCCTGGCCCCAGCCTTATCAGGATTATGAGGACTCTGACACATGGGGGAGAGGAAGACGAGTCCTCAAGATCAGGCAGACATACAGGTAAAGGCATTTGGGGTGGGGACTCAGATCCTTTCACCATCTGATTCCACCAGGGAAGTATAGAAGACAGGAAAATTCCCCACAATTGCAGGACCATTCCCCTGCTTACAAATTTACCAAGGATCATGGTGGATTCTCCATCACTGACCATTTTAAACGTAGATTGGAAGTTTTTTCTAAAATATCTGCTCTAGGAATGATTTTGGTGAAGTTCTCTGGCCTACCTTATACAGGAGGTCAGAATACATAATCACAATGGTCCCTTCTGGAATGAATTTATGGATAGGATCATATTCATGAAGAGAATTTCAGTAGAAATCAATGGTGAAACTTACCTGGTTGCCTGTGATGCCTGAGATTATATAATGTTATTAAATAAAGAACAAACTATGATTAGATAAGAATAGGCACGTGGGTCCTATCAATAGCCCCTGTGCAGTTCAGGAACCCCATTTGTGCAAAGCTTTCAACCTGTGCATTGTCAAGCGTTATGACTTGGCACAGCAGCACCCTCTGAGGAGCATTACAAACCTCCATGAAACCAGCCCCGACAGTTGATGGACCAACACCAGATTGTTTAGCTACTGACCAGTAGCAACTAGGGTTGATGAGCTTCCAGTTGGTGATGGCAACACACTTCTCTACACTGAGGGGAATTCTCATCTTAGTTTCCTGCCACTGCGGCTCTGGAGTGAGCCCCGCACAGATTTCTAAGAAAGTGGCCTCCCAGATCCTGAAGTTCTGCAGCCAATGGAGGTAGTCACAGTTCTTCATCCCTATCCTCTCCCACCTGACATTGCTAGTTGGTTGAGCCCAGAAACAGTGCTCCATCATGTAATGCTTCTCCAGACAAAAGCCTCATGGAAATAACTGCTCAGTTTCATTCTCCTGCTCGTCCTCCACCTGTAGCCGTATTGCTGAAGTTTCCAAAACCCTCAAAAGCTGCCAAGCAACCCATCTGGCTGCACAACTGCCAGGACCTGTGCGTCATCCTGTTCACATTAATGACTGTAATGAACGTGGTACTCAGCAGTGTGTGCCAGAGCAGTTTGAAAATGGTGCTGGCAAAATACAGAGGAACTTTGGGATGCAAAGAGTGGAATCATGGGAGTTGGTTAGTTTGCTCCTAAGTCCCAGAATTTCTGTAGGCTCTGATAGGCATCTCACAATCCACCATGAGAAAAAATCCAGAATGTATAGATCCAAAAGAGGCAGGACATTGCACCATGGGATATCTGCCAAGAATGCTGTGGGGTTAATTCAAACAGTGCAGAGCTGTGGAGATGTGATTAACAAGGGATGTACATTAACCTGGTATAACAAAAAGGAATGGATGCAATTCAGTTAGATATAGTTAATTTGGTGTAATTAGCACAAACAAAATAACATGAATTAACATCCCCATATAGATAAGCCTTCAGTTCCAAATTTGGCCAGAACTGAGAATCAAGGCCAATGTCCTCACATATCAAATCAGGAGTTAAAAATACAGGTGATATGAAATGGAAAATGTCAATATCTACTGCAGTGTGTGTCTATTTGCATGACCTGCTTTGTAAGGGGTGTTTTAATGGTGATTAGACCTGGGGGAATGGATGAGGGTTTTGTGTTCTGCTGGGTGTTTATTTTATTTTTTTGTTTTTTAATGTACAGTAGGGATGTTTACAGACTGGCATAGGTACCCCTTTTTACTACAGCTGAAATCTAAACAAATAAGTACCTATTACAACAGTCAGAGACATCCTCTGAAAGATAAGACATCCACTCTGAAGTTACACAAAACAACTCCATTCCAAATTACAGAGATATCTGGCTTAATTGAAATTTTACTTGATTTTTGGAATGAAAAAGGAAAAAAAAGAGTGTGTGCACAGCAAGAGTAACTGCTTCTTGTAAACGTATATGGTCCTAATTCTCCCTAGCCTGAACCTTGTGTATTCATTTACATCAATGCAAAGTGGGTTTAAGATACTACCATTCTGATATGGTACCATTTTATACCTACTTTGTACTGATATAGATGATGACATCAAGTGCAAGACAATGCAGTATCAGGCCCATATATGTGGATGAGAGAGCAAGTATAAGAAATTTATGACCAAAGGTAAGACTGAAAGTTTTCAGTGACACAAGAAATAAAAAGAACATAGATGAAAAATCCTCACCAATGCGATTTGCTGGTGTATAAATGACAACCACCAGAAGCTCTGACTATGACACAATTATCTTGTTCTTAACATTACATTATGTCTTCTGCAACAAGGTAACAAATCCCAGGGCTCCCGTGAATTTCACTAGTGGGTAGGTCCAATTTTTGGCTCATATTGCATTCTTTTCATTACAAAATAAAATAAAATAAAAAAGAATGCCAACAAGACTGGGAACTTTTGCAAGCAAGCTAAAGCTTGCAGAAATAACTCTACATAATCTAGAATTCCTCTGCCACTTAGGCGGTATAAAGTAATTCCTCAGTTGTGAAGTGCTTTCCATATCACTTACACTCTTCTTTTTTGTATACACTGAGGGAAGAAGGCAAGAAAGTGGAGTGAGCAAGAAAGCAATCCCTATAATATGGTTTTACGACGCTTTCCATTACAAAAACAAATTCTTCTGACTATTTTGCCTCTGTGGTTTGCAACAGGACTTTGAAATGTGGGACCAACAGGTGCATTTTGTTTGCCCTTGGAAAATTTATATTTATGTAAACTATGTAATTTATGTAATGTATTTGTATTTGTGACATATCAGATCTTAAAAATCACATAACTCTAATTCCCATTTTGTGTAATTCTTACTAGGGACTTGGGTTAGATGCAGATTGAAATGGCTACTATTGCACTTAGCAAGTAAGTAGCATCACTCGCCTACCCCCAGAACAAAAGATGTGCATATGACTATACTGGTGAGGAGGTATGTTGGCCATGGCCTGAGCTACTTCAGGCTTATTTTCTTGTATCTTGCAATATATTTTAAAAATTAGGGTGACATCATTGCAAAATAAATAAATAAATCTAAAGAATTGGAGGAAGATTTGAACATTTCATTCAAAGGAGCAAAGCTGCACGTGCCTTTTTACACTCAGTCTTCCACCTTGCCACTGGGTCTACCTGTTGTTAGTATCTAACATGGGTGCACGATATTAACTGCTGAATGACAGATGATAGTAAGGAGTGTGATCACAGGACTGTGTCCATCATCCATCCACCAGTTTGTCCAGTAAGATCTGATAGAGGACAGAGAGTCTTTCTTCTCCTCCTATGTGGATACCAAAAATTAAAACATTTAAAAGATACATGAATAGTCCATAGGTGAGCAACTTTCCAATTTCCAATCTCTGTCAGTTTGAAAAACCTAATTAAGTGGATAGCTTTGGTGAGTAGTGAGATTTGCTAGGTGTGACAGACTGTACCTCTATGTTCACCTCTTTTGCAAGACTGTGATAAATTTTGTACAAAATATGCCTTGTGAAGTATCATTTGAAAATCTACAATCTACTGAACATTATTGTCCGGGTAAAATGCGTGTAGCAATATTGTATGTAAAGTTATAAGATTTTACTATATGACATTGCTGAGACATGCTCCAAATGTAGAAAAGGAGCCCAAACTAGATCCTCAGAGACAAAAGATTAGCCAGCGTTTCAGCCAGGTGTTAACATAGTCATATGGACTATTACCAGGTTGAGCAGCCATTCTTTGGCAGTATGAAGGGTGTGAGTGATAAATTTACATCTTGGAAGATAGACTTGCTGTCACCAGAACACCAGCTGTTTTATCTAATCTTGTGTGTGTTTGGATTGAAGTGTCTGGAATCTCCATTTGAGATAACAGAGTTTATGCATATCATTTTCTATTAATTAAATGATGGACTTTCTATGAGCTTATAGTGCACAGAAGGAAAGGCTGGGCTGTACAAAATACTCATTTCTGGGGACAAGTCTGTGACTGGGACTTTGCTTGTGTCACTCTGCAGTATAATTCAGTAGTGTTTGCCTAGAAGCACTCATATGATTCAGCTCAGCGAGATTTTGCATGCTAGAGGCTGTATGTAAACAGACCAGGAGTGGTTGTTCTCACAGTGAAGTAGTGTAAAAGGCACCCCAACCGGAGAGTTGAGGGGACACAGCTGTCCAACAGTCCAGAATGTAACCCGGGGAATGTCACACTAGGCAAGTCAAGGACCAGAACTGAGATGAAAAAAGGAGCCAGCTGGCTTGACTCTCCTGGGACACAAATCAAATTTAGAATGTTAATATCTGGCCTGTCACGCCAGCTCCATTGCCTTGAGTGCTACCGCACTCCCATTGATATTCAGAGTGACACTCACATGACAACCATTTAACTCCCTCAGATCCATAGGGGCAGTGCACCAGGAAATTGCAAGCACAGAACAGGAAAAAAGTACAGCATAAAGAAAACAATCTCACACTAGGGAGCTGCATAATTTTTGGTGGTGCCCAGAACTGGTCCAAGTTCCCCAACCCCCGTCCTTCCCACCCCCCACCCGCCTTTTAAGCCAATATATATATTTTTAAAATAATGTAAAAATATGAGGGCTCTGGGGTGGGGCTGGGGATGAGGGGTTTGGAGTGTGGGAGGGGCTCAGGGCTAGGGCACAGGGTTGGGGTGCAGGGGGTGAGGGCTCTGGCTGGGGGTGCAGGCTCTGAGGTGGGGCAGGGCTGAGGATGAGGAGTTTGGGGTGCGGGCAGGCTGCCCCAGGGCTGGGACCAGAGTGGAGGACTTCCCCCAGCCATCTCCCCCCCCGACAGCACACTCACCTCATACCATTGTCACTGCACATGCTCCTAGGGCTCCTCTCAGGTCCAGGAAGGCCCGTCGCTTCCCCTGTGGTGGGTGCCGGGAGGGGAGGGGGGTTGCCATAGAATCATAGAATATCAGGGTTGGAAGGGACCTCCGGAGGTCATCTAGTCCAACCCCCTGCTCAAAGCAGTACCAATCCCCAACTATATCATCCCAGCCAGGGCTTTGTCAAGCCTGACCATAAAAACCTCTAAGGAAGGAGATTCCACCATCTCCCTAGGTAACGCATTCCAGTTTTTCACCACCCTCCTAGAGAAAAAGTTTTTCCTAATATCCAACCTAAACCTCCCTCACTGCAACTTGAGACCATTACTCCTTGTTCTGTCATCAGCTACCACTGAGAATAGTCTAGATCCATCCTCTTTGGAACCCCCTTTCAGGTAGTTGAAAGCAGCTATCAAATCCCCCCTCATTCTTCTCTTCCGCAGACTAAACAATCCCAGTTCCCTCAGCCTCTCCTCATAAGTCATAAGTTCCAGTCCCCTAATCATTTTTGCTGCCCTCCACTAGACTCTTTCCAATTTTTCCACATCCTTCTTGTAGTGTGGGGCCCAAAACTGGACACAGTACTCCAGATGAGGCCTCACCAATGTCAATAGAGGGGAACAATCACGTCCCTCTGTCTGTTGGCAATGCCCCTACTTATACATCCCAAAATGCCATTGGCCTTCTTGGCAACAAGGGCACACTGTTAACTCATATCCAGCTTCTTGTCCACTGTAACCCCTAGGTCCTTTTCTGCAGAACTGATGCCTAGCCATTCGATCCCTAGTCTGTGGCGGTGAATGGGATTCTTCCGTCCTAAGTGCAGGACTCTGCACTTCTCCTTGTTGAACCTCATCAGATTTCTTTTGGCCCAATCCTCTAATTTGTCTAGGGCCCTCTGTATCCTATCCCTACCCTCCAGTGTATCTACCTCTCCTCCCAGTTTAGTGTCATCTGCAAACTTGCCAAGGATGCAATCCACACCATCCTCCAGATCATTTATGAAGATATTGAACAAAACCAGCCAGAGGACCAACTCTTGGGGCACTCCGCTTGATACCGTCTGCCAACTAGATATGGAGCCATTGATCACTACCCATTGAGCCCCACAATCTAGCCAGCTTTCTATCCACCTTATGGTCCATTCATCCAGCCCATACTTCTTTAACTTGCTGGCAAGAATACTGTGGGAGACAGTGTCAAAAGCTTTGCTAAAGTCAAGGAACAACACGTCCACTGCTTTCCCTTCATCCACAGAGCCAGTTATCTCGTCATAGAAGGCAATTAGATTAGTTAGGCATGACTTGCCCTTGGTGAATCCATGCTGACTTTTCCTGATCCCTTTCCTCTCCTCTAAGTGCTTCAGAATTGATTCCTTGAGGACCTGCTCCATGATTTTTCCAGGGACTGAGGTGAGGCTGATTGACCTGTAGTTCCCAGGATCCTCCTTCTTCCCTTTTTTAAAGACCCTCCACCATCACATGTGCACCTCCTCCCCTGCTGCTGCCCCTCACTGTAGCCTCACTGGAGGTGGGGAGTGGGGCTGCTCCTTGTCCAGTGTGAGGCAGAAGCGGTGACTGTGGGCGCGGGAGCCCCCTGTGCTGGTGGAGGGTTCCGCCAGAAAATGGAAGGGTCTGAGGCGGAAGGGCAGGGTCAGGGCAGCCTGCCCTGCCTCTAGTGGATGGAGGTACTAGGACTCTGCAGCGGCAGTTGATGTGGGGAACCAGCAGAGCAGAGGCATTGCGGAGCTGCAGGGGAGAGGCAGAGACGCTCTGGGGCCCGGGGGAGGTGTATGGGGGCAGCAGGCAGGGCAGGGGGAGACACCCAGCTCCAAACATTGCTGGAGCCTGGTCACCACAGGCCCATACAACTCACCACCCCTGCACTGGAGCCTTCCCCAAAGTGCCCGAGGCCCTGCCTCTCCTCTTCCCCCAGGCCCCACCCTGAGACCTCCCCTTCCCCCAGGGGCCCGCCCCCACCTGTCCTCTTCCCCCGGAGGCCCCATCCCTGGCCAACCCAGAAGCCAGAGCAGGGCTAGGCCAAAAGCAGCCCCCTGCCTGTGTCCCCACCCCCCAGGCTCCCTGCCCAGGGCAAGTGGAGGGACCCAGCCTCCCCATAGCTGCCCACGTGGCTCTTACCATGGCCAGACTGCAGCTTCGAGCCCCTCCCCCCACCCAAGACCGGAGCTGGGTTGGGGAGAGCCTCACGGGCAGCTGTAGGGAGCTGGCGCGGAGTCGCGGACACTTAACCTTCACCTGCCCTTGGCCAGGCAGGGAGCCTGGGTGCAGGGTTGCAGGCTGAAGGCTGTTCTGTGCACACACACCCCACCCCTGTGGGCAGGTGGAGAGTCCACGTGGCTCCCTCCCATATCTGCCTGGGCTCCCCGGCCAGGCTCCACGCTGGCCTGGCCAGGAGGTGGGGCCTTAGGGGGAAAAGGAGGGGAATGGGGCGGGGTCTGCCCCAGCAAAAACTGGGAGGGCTATGGCCCCCTTGGCATGCCCAGTTCCAGCGCCCCTGATCTCATACCCTGTGCACTGGGAGCCTGCACAGTGATAGTCAATACCTGGAAACTACTCTGGACAGCTCCTACAGGCAGAGAATTCCTCCTCTGCACAAATTCGCCTAAGGGTTCAGTTGTGGGCTTCTCTGAACATTCCCACACATCATCATGGCTGTGTAACAGACCAGAGCCAAGCAGTTTAGAGATTCCAAGACCTGTCTCCTAGTTTTATGTACTTTCTTAAATGTGTCTCTGCATGTACAACTACCGGGAACAAAATCCAGACCCTTCCCCCTCATCAGCATTTTGGGATTAATAAATACTGTCTCCTCCAACTCAGAATGCGGATTTTTCACTCAGGTTGAGGCACCCAAAATGACTAAACATATTTGTAGATTAGATTGGCTTTGGTGAAAATGAACATTTGTAAAGAATATAGACATCATTAAGAAAATCAAGGAGTAGATCTATTGCATAGGAAGGTGACATTTTAAATAGTCACTTTTAAATTACCACTACCACATTCAAACAAGTAACTGAAAAAGCAACTATGTGAGGCACCATACTTGGGGGGAGCCACTGGAAAGTACCCTGCAGATCCCTTTTGTAATGGCGAACATATTAAATTGGTAGATACACTAGCTATTTCAGGTCTACCGTCATAGGCTAAATGAAAGACTATGACGGCTTGAAACTGAAATGTATTTTCAAGAACATAAGATCAGTTTGATTGGAACATCCCATAGTACTATTCTGGTACATCATTTATATGTTTTAAATGAATCTCCTTCGAATAAAATTTCATTTGAGGTTGCACCCATAATACCTGTTAGTAAAGTCTACAATAGATTGTCGTCTTTATTGAAGAATTTTGATTTGTGCCATGCTATTTGGCTAGTTATCTGGAGGTGCAATGTGTTCATGCCTTACCTATAGAAAGAAATTATTAACTGCCAACAGGTTTAATTGAAAATATATTTTAAAAATATCTATTTAGAGTATTTAATTTATTCCTATTATCTTGACCTTGCAGAAGCCTTTAACTTTGAGACCATTTTGTTTGCTTTTTCAATTAGCGTAGTACAGCTAATCAATATATCTGTTTCCATATGGAGGATCAGCAGTGCATGGCCTTCTAAATTACAGCACTAACTGGACAAACACCTATCTAAGCTCATTAGGCTTGTTATATGAAATCGTACTTGATTCACGCTCTTCATAAACATTTTACTCAAACGACAGTTTTCCTTTCTGTCTTTGCTCACAGTTACAGTAATGGTTGGTCATTTAGAGATTAGAAGGGAAACAACCTCCAACTTTCCAGCAAAGGTTGATAAATTGATCGGGGGGTTCTTAACTCTGAGTGTTCTGAGAGCGTCTACTCCATACATGGCTTTCTAAGGCCTCAGTTGTACCATTTAACACAATCCTGTGCTGGGTGCAAGGTGGAGATGCGCTGATCCAGAGGGATCACAAGGCGTGTTTCTACACCTGGGAGTCATTCTGCCTTGCAGAGCTCCCGACCCGCACTCTGCTATAACCCTTCCAAGTGTGCAGCACACTCCTCGTGTGGCCAGCATGTAGAGGTGGGAGTGCCGACTCCTGGCCCCAGTTATTGTCTGACCCTCCCTGCCAGTTTTAGGCAGCTGTGTGTGCCCAGAGGAGTAGTGAGGGAGTAGACTTTGTGAAGTGACTGCAGTTCTGCCTGGCCCTTTACACATGCCAAGCGTGGAGGTTTCTGTGACCTCTTGCCCCACTGCACACCTGTGTAAATGCCAGGCAGGATCTAGCCCTAAAATAGTACTTTCTTTTATTTTTACCCAATGCTCCTTTAGTCCCTCTATAACTTATAGTTACTTATAATTCACATCCACAAGACAAGGTAGGAATCTTATGGGGTTCTGAAACGCAGAGAGGTTAAATAGTTTCCCAAAGAAGAAAACTAGCTCTTGCTAATCTACATGTAACATGAGGTTTGTTGTTTGAATATTGTCTTATGCTGATAGAATTCAATAGGTGCCAGTCATTTCATGTAGCAAACTGTCCAATACAGTAGGAGGTTTAAGCAAACCAAGCATTTCTAGGTAACCTGGTCATGAGGAAGACAATTAGGCTATATTATAAAAATGTTATCATGTTTTCCTGACAGCAGGTATACTGTCAAGAAAACATGATAACCTCTGATTTTCACAGAGGTTGCTGCCACATGCACTATAAGCCCTTTAAAGATTAGAGACTGGAAAAACAAACAATTTAGTAAGTGCATAGTATCCAGAACTACGCACTGGAATTAAGTTAGAAGATTGTATTTCAGGGATGGAATAACTAGTTTTGCTTCATTTCATGCCCATTCAGAAATCTTGGGTTACACCAGCAGAGGATCTCGCCCTTGGGTTTGCCATTATCTTTGAAAATTCATGGTGATCGGGGGAGGTCCCAGACAATTGGAAAAAGGCAAATATAGTGCCCATCTTTTAAAAAGGGAAGAAAGAGAACCTGGGGAGCTACAGACCGGTCAGCCTCACTTCAGTCCCCAGAAAAATCATGGAGCAGGTCCTCAAGGAATCCATTTTGAAACACTTGGAGGAGAGGAAGGTGATCAGGAACAGTCAACATAGATTCACCAAGGGCAAGTCATACTTGTGTAACTCATTGCCTTCTATGATTAGATTACTATCTCTGTGGATATGGGGAAAGCGGTGAATGTGATACATCTTGACTTTAGCAAAGCTTTTCATTCGATCTCCCACAGTATTCCTGCCAGCAAGTTAAAAAAGTATGGATTAGATGAATGGACTAGAAAGCTGGCTAGATTGTCGGGCTCAATGGGTAGTGATCAATGGCTCCATGTCTAGTTGGCAGCCGGTATCAAGCGGAGTGCCCCAGGGGTCGGTCCTGGGGTCAGTTTTGTTCAACATCTTTATCAATGATCTGGATGATGGGATTAATTGCACCCTCAGCAAGTTCGCAGATGACACTAAACTGGGGGGAGAGGTAGATACACTGGAGGGTAAGGATAGGGTCCAGAGTGACCTAGACAAACTGGAGGATTGGGCCAAAAGAAATCTGATGCAGTTCAAGAAGGACAAGTGCAGAGTCCTGCACTTAGGACGGAAGAATCTCATGCACCACTACAGGATGAGGACCAAATGGCTCGGCAGCAGTTCTTCAGAAAAGTACCTGGGGATTACAGTGGATGAGAAGCTGGATATGAGTCAACAGAGTGCCCTCGTTGCCAAGAAGGCCAATGGCATATTGGGCTGTATTAATAGGATCATTGCCAGCAGATCGAGGGATGTGATTATTCCTCTCTATTCGGCACTGGTGAGGCCACACCTGGAGTATTACGTCCAGTTTTGGTCCCCCCACTACAGAAGGGATGTGGACAAATTGGAGAGAGTCCAGCGGAGGGCAACAAAAATTATTAGGGGGCTGACGCACATGACTTACGAGGAGTGGCTGAGGGAACTGGGGTTATTTAGTCAGTAGAAAAGAAGACTGAGGGGGGATTTGATAGCTGCCTTCAGTTACCTGAAGGGGGGTTCCAAAGAGGTTGGAGCTCAGCTGTTCTCAGTGGTGGCAGATGACAGAACAAGGAGCAAGTCTCAAGTTGCGGTGGGGGAGGTCTAGGTTGGATATTAGGAAACACTATTTCACTAGGAGGGTGGTGAAGCACTGGAATGGGTTACCTAGGGAAGTGGTGGAATCTCCATCCTTAGTGGTTTTTAAGGCCAGGCTTGACAAAGCCTTGGCTGGGATGATTTAGTTGGTGTTGTTCCTGGTTTGAGCAGGGATTGGACTAGATGACCTCCTGAGATGTCTTCAAACCCTAATCTTCTATGATTCTATGACTCTATGAAAAGATCACCTAAAGCATTAGTGAGTTCACTCACTTCCTGCTTAGGTGACACAATGAGAGATGGAGCTGGGAGGAGGGAAAGAGTGTAACAGACGAAGGAAAATGCATCTGCAGCACAATGCAAATGTAGGGCAACTGCCTGTGTAGCTTTTAATAGTCCCGTCTAGCCCTAATTACACACAAAAAACCCTATTTTTAAAAGACCTTTATTGAAGTTGCAAAGTGAATCACTCAGGAGTTAGGATACGCCAAAATTAAAATTGCCTGTGCAAACTTAATTTGGCCCTCTTATGAGTCTTCAGTTACATGATCACATACTGTTTTTTTCCACAGGATCCCTCATTTAGACCACAGGGTGGCTGGTACTCAGTTAATGATCAGCTATTCAGTATTTTGTTTCATTGCTCGGGGTGTGGCCCTAGGCCTTATTTCCTGCACACTGTTCAAAGCTTACTCTGAAGACAGAATTATTCATTTCCTAATAGGTTTTTCTATGATGCTCATAATTTTAGTATTTAGTAATTCACAAACATTAATTATCTTTACAAAACCCCTGTGAGGGAATGGTGTTATCCCCATTTTAAAGATGGGAAGCAGACAGAGGTTAATGTCAAAAATATCCATTAATTTTGGATGCTCAATGTAAGACACTTAGGACCTAATTTTCTGGGTATGTAGTACAGAGCACTCTACGTATTCAAGCACAGCTCCCATTGACTTCACTTACAGCTATGAGTGCTCAGCACTTCTGTAAATCAGGCTCCATGATCTCGTTTAGTGACCACCTGTGAAAAGTTTGGTTTAAATGACTCACCTAATATTACACAGGAACTCTGTGGCTGAGGCAGGAATAGAATCCAGTTCTCCAGGACAGCATTCAACTGCCTCAACCATGAGATCATCCTTTCTCTTCCTGCAGTCCCCTGCCTCATTCACTACCCACCTTCCAATTTTTCAAATAAATGAGGGAGGGCTCCTGCAGACAACAGCCTCCATCACTATACAACCATAATTCATCCCCAAAGCAAGTCCATCCTGTGCACTGAATAAGGCAGAGGGCCTATGATCAGATAATTAAAGGTTGTATCTATGCATATGTGCAAGGGGACAGTATTAAGGTTGCACAGACAACCTTAATTTTGGCATTTCCTAACTTTTAAGTCACTGATTTTACATCCTTGATATTAATGTATTTTGTGTGTATTTTCCTAGCTTTAAAAAACCCTAACTTTAAACACAGAAAGTTTGTCATGTGGCCTTATATTGATCCCCATCTGGATCATCAGCAGGGTTGGAACCTTTCGATCCACCATACAGACCTCTGCCACTTGAGCTAATGGAGTAAGTGTTAGTAATAGACAATTGTCATCCTCTCAGTGGACCAGCACTAATGTGGAATAGACACACCCCACTTTGCCAGTTTCACAGATATTTGCTGATAGCAGAGGAAGGGTGAGTCTCAGGAATCTTGGGTTCCTTTCCGGGCTCTGGCACCTCAGAATCCATGAGGTTCACCCACACCTTATCCCATCATATTTGTGAGTTTTCAGCCCATCAAACTGTCCAAATGGAGGTCAAGAAAATCTTTCCTACTCCCTGGCCTTCCAACAACCTGACAGGGACCAAAATATTATACTTTTCATTTTCTCTCACTTAAAGTATTCAAGCACTCATTTGAAAAATTTGGGGAGCTAGTTCAATAATAATCTGTTTTCTAAGACCTTGTCTACAGTAGGATTTCAGCCACTGGCATAGCTGTATCAGCTCAAAGCCGTAGCATAGACACAGTTAACACCGGTGTAGAGTGATTTTCAGCACTGTATCTTGCCCCAGAGTGGCCAAAATCCAAGTATAACCAAGGCCTTAATCTCCTCTAAGATTTTTCAAAACATTTTGTTATTTATAAAACAAACAAACAAAATCAAATCGTAACTGGCTTTCCACCACATTTTTACCATTAGAATCATAGAATATAAGTGTTGGAAGGGACCTCAGGAGGTCATCTAGTCCAACCCCCTGCTCAAAGCAGGACCAATCGCCAACTAAATCATCCCAGCCAGGGCTTTGTCAAGCCTGACCTTAAAACCTACTAAGGAAGGAGATTCACCACCTCCCTAGGTAACCCATTCCAGTGTTTCCCCACCCTCCTAGTAAAAACGTTTTTCCTAATATCCAACCTAAACCTCCCCCACTGCAACTTGAGACCATTACTCCTTGTTCTGTCATCTGCTACCACTGAGAACAGACTAGAGCCATCTTCTTTGGAACCCCCTTGCAGGTAGTTGAAAGCAGCTATCAAATCCCCCCTCATTCTTCTCGTCCTCAGACTAAACAATCCCAGTTCCCTCAGCCTCTCCTCATAAGTCATGTGTTCCAGTCCCCTAATCATTTTTGTTGCCCTCCGCTGGACTCTCTCCAATCTTTCAACATCCTTCTTGTAGTGTGGGGCCCAAAACTGGACACAGTACTCCAGATGAGGCCTCACCAATGTCAATAGAGGGGAACAATCATGTCCCTCTGTCTGTTGGCAATGCCCCTACTTATACATCCCAAAATGCCATTGGCCTTCTTGGCAACAAGGGCACACTGTTGACTCATATCCAGCTTCTCATCCACTGTAACACCTAGGTCCTTTTCTGCAGAACTGCTGCCAAGCCATTCAGCCCCTAGTCTGTGGCGGTGCATGGGATTCTTCCGTCCTAAGTGCAGGACTCTGCACTTGTCCTTGTTGAACCTCATCAGATTTCTTTTGGCCCAATCCTCTAATTTGTCTAGGGCCCTCTGTATCCTATCCCTACCCGCCAGTGTATCTACCTCTCCTCCCAGTTTAGTATCATCTGCAAACTTGCCGAGGGTGCAATCCACGCCATCCTCCAGATCATTTATGAAGATATTGAACAAAACCAGCCAGAGGACCGACTCCACTTGATACCAGCTGCCAACTAGACACGGAGCCATTGATCACTACCTGTTGAGCCCGACAATCTAGCCAACTTTCTATCCACCTTATAGTCCATTCATCCAGCCCATACTTCTTTAACTTGCTGGCAAGAATACTGCAGGAGACCGTATCAAAAGCTTTGGTAAAGTCAAGGAACAATACATCCACTGCTTTCCCCTCATCCACAGAGCCAGTTATCTCATCATAGAAGGCAAATAGATCAGTCAGGCATGACTTGCCCTTGGTGAATCTATGTTGACTGTTCCTGATCACTTTCCTCTCCTCTAAGTGCTTCAGAATTGATTCCTTGAGGACCTGCTCCATGATTTTTCCAGGGACTGAGGTGAGGCTGACTGGCCTATAGTTCCCCGGATCCTCCTTCTTCCCTTTTTTAAAGATGGGCACTACATTAGCCTTTTTCCAGTCGTCCAGGACTTCCCCCAATCGCCATGAGTTTTCAAAGATACAGGTCAATGGCTCTGCAATCTCATCCGACAACTCCTTTAGCACTCTCGGATGCAGTGCATTGTCACTCCCCAATGTGTAGTCATCTGGGCTGTGAGAGTAACACCTGATCAGACTCTAACAGCTGGACTTAAAACAGCTAAGAGGAGAGTGGAAAATCAAACAGTAGGAAAGATCTAAAGAAATCTTAAATACCACAGGTGACAAGGCTCTCACAAAATATGCACACAGTGGATAACCTCTGCAGAGTCTTTTGATGCTGTATTTGTCTAACACCTTTATTATCAGACTTTGTTAAAGGATTGTTTTGGAAAAATGAAATAAAAATGAGATAAAAGTTTTATATAACTATATCTATCTCTATATATGTTATTTTGATGTTGAACATACATTTAAATACCAGGTGTATTTCTTCATTTAATTTAAATATTCTCATTCACTAGCATAGTAAATGCATATTTAGACATACATATAAAGAAGATTTTGTGCATGTAAACACATACACATTTATAATTTATAATATAATAATAATATATAATATTTTAATTCTTTCTATCATAGGAATGTCTCTGTAGTATCTAAGTGATTCAAAATCTTTAATATATTTATCCTTAAAACATCCCTCTGAGGCAGGGAAGGACTATTTTCTCCATTTTACAGATGGGGAACTGAGACATGGGTAGATTAAAAGCACACCCTATTTCTATTATTTCAGAATCTTTTTTTACAGTTTGTATTGGACTGATTTTGAATTTAATTTAATTGATTCTCCTCCCAGGCCACTAAGAAGAGCAAAGTGATAAACCACAACATGTCAGCAATATTTGTCCTAGTTCCCGCAAGTTTGAAGAAGATGGATTTCTATTCTAGGGAAGTGCTAGAGCATGTTGATTTCTCTCTTGGAAAAAATGCATTCAACAAACAGGAATAACATGATGATGTGAAATAATGGGAATGCATCTGTTCATTTACATTATATACACACACATTCAGTGGCCCTCCTAGACCTATGTGCAAGGTACTTGTTGGGGCACACAAACCTGTGGTATGCAGCACTTTCAGTTGCATTAATTGACGCCAAGGTTTAATTCTCTGATCCCTAATGGAAGTTCATGAGGACACACATCTGGCACAGTGTTAATCATATTTGTTCTGACACAAAGCAATATGCCAACTGGTTCCCTTGGCATGTTACATTCTACTGACCTATATAAAAATGGCTGACATCTTCAAAATGCTAATGAGAGTTTCAGCAATTTTTTATAAGCATTTGGACTGTGCCCAGATGTTGTTCAATGTACTCAACAGACTGTGTAATATACAGAGTAGATAGTTATAAATGCAATATTTTAACTTTCCTTGCTATCGCATACTTTTTAATCCACTCCGGATAGAGATGAACAAAATATGGGTGGATGGACAAATGTCAATAAACATTGTCTTCCTTTTACTTCCGATCCTAATTACTTGTTTTCCTTGAACAAAGTGTTTTTTTTAGCAAGGCTGAACAAATACAGTAACGATACAGTTACTAAACCAATTTATACCAGCTGAGACTCTTGCCCATCATGCTTTAGGAGAAACAACACAATTATAATCAGATTAGAATAATAAAATTGTAAGCAAATTGGGTTCAAGTACAACTTTTCATTCTTATTGCAATTAGTGTCATAACACATTTATATCATGTCATTATGTATTCTATTTAACAACTCTTCCACCAGAATAGTTCCAATTTTAGCTATCGCCTGGTCCTATTGCAATATTTATCACAAATTTGGGTCACTGGTGAGGTTATGGTGAGTATAGATTGGATTTTGATTGATCATGAAGTTGGGTTATTGAAGCTCACCTTGACAGATGCTAGGGATAAGGATTAATTAAGTTCATGGAGGCCACACTACCAACCGATGAGCAATGGCCAATGGGAAATTGATCCTCTTAATTCTGCCACTGATGTGTAGCATATTGTTATTTTCCCCAGCCCTATCTGTCACTGATGGAATAAAGTCATCACTGTACTACTGGTGGGCAAGCAATTGGGACAATCCATTATCAGCCCCCAAAGTTGTATTACTCAATAATTCAGCATCTTCCTTCTCTGAAATATTGGGTTCCTAGTTATTTCAACAGCCATTTGCTAAGGGACCACAAGATGTAGAGCATGAAGAGACTCTATACTTTCAAGGCGAAATTCATGCCCCATTGAAGTCAATGCGTAAACGCTCTTTGACTTCAGTGGAATAAGGATTTCATCCTCAGTGTTTTATATTTTCAGCAACTGGCCCTTTTTCTTTTTCCT
The DNA here is from genome assembly GCF_965152235.1 of Eretmochelys imbricata. Classification (NCBI taxonomy): domain Eukaryota; kingdom Metazoa; phylum Chordata; order Testudines; family Cheloniidae; genus Eretmochelys; species Eretmochelys imbricata. The sequence goes on from NC_135572.1 coordinate 323,402,136, forward strand.
TAGAGGTTAAAGGAGACTGTAGATATGGGAGTAGCCATCTAGTGAAAGAACAGAATAGTCAACAGGTTAAAACAATAGAACTTACAACATATTTCACAGAATATGTGAGCCATTCATATTCCAATTTGTTTTACACTCTTGAGACAAATATAATGAGGGCAAGTAATGTAACGTGACATGGACTGGTTGTTGTGACAATAACTCTAGTGATAAGTGATATATTATGTAGAAAACCCAGTTCTAGATTGCTGTATCATTCTCTCTTCTAAAGCTAGTGTCAGAGACCAATGTACAATAATTCAACAAGACCAGCTGCCTGGAAGAATGAGGTATTTGTATAATTTGCAAGACAGCGATTAAGTTAGGAATGTCTATATCATCCTAAATGAGTTTTAATTATTATGTACAATTCAGAAAAAATGTGTTCTGTTCCTTTCCCATGAGCTGCATGTAAAGGACCATAGTATTAATGCTCAAGATATAATAAACCTGTAATATGTCATTTACGCAGCAAATCTCTGGCAGATAATTTAACATTACTTTTGGCATACTAAATGAAAGATTAATTTCAAAAAGCACCAATTACATAGCTAGGGTAATCAGTTTGATCAACACCACTAGTACATTAATTATACTTATAAATGCATATAGTAATTTTTTTTTAAAAAAAGGATTTAGCTCCTAAAAATATCCTTAACATATTAAAATTATTGTGTACAGCTTTTTATCATGTGCATTAATGGAATAACAATATAAAGGGTTTCAGTAAGAACAGGCTATTTCACAGAAGTTCCTTAATATCAAGCAGAGATGCTAATAAAGATAATTTTTGAGCCATACTGAGCCAAAGCTGAGCTGTGTAAATCAAAGCTAAACCAATGGGAATCGTGCCCACTGACAACATGGAAGCTGGGTTCTATAGCTAAAAAGGCCAGCTCTGTGATGGAACAGTTTGCCTGGGATCCACATGGCAAATGTTTGAAGCAATGACATGCACGATAACACACTCAAGTCTACTTTGATGTAGTGACATTTATAAAAGCTAAACACCTTATCACAATCCTATGGAACTGAGGAAGGACTTCTGGGATTTGTAGTTCCAATAGGCACATGCAGTGCTTCCAGTTGCACAGTTGAGGTTAGGTCAGCTGCTACCCCTGGAATACCCTGTTGGACCTGTGGGATTGGCAGCCTGACATGGCAACCTCCAAAGAGACAGTGATATGGAACCAGCCAGTAGTATCCCCTGAAGAGTCTTACAAGGAGATAAAGACCTGTAGGCGACTTTCCAGGAAACAGCAATGATGACTATATTCCATGGGGGTGAACTGTGATAAGGGAAGTAGAGCAATATGGGCATCAGGCAAAAGTCATGGAAATGTCTTCGAAATACAAGATTTCATGAGATTTCTGGCATTTTGCTTTGGATGCCAGATTTTAATAAAGATCTGGAAGGTTTTCAATATTTGGATAGAAATCCCAAGCCTGAATTCTAATTTAGGTGGAACTTGAATCCAGACGCCACTTGGTCATCTCATGTGTAGAAAAATATAACTAACTAGGCCAGATCCCCATTTGGTCAATCGGTGAGCTGCTCTGTGGAGCTATGCCAGTTTACAACAGATGAAGATATGGCCTCCTGAATGGAGGGTTAGATTAGAATTTATGACCTCATAATTCTTTTTGTTGCTAATCCTGGTGTCGAATTCTGCCCTTGGTTATAATAATACTAATATTTCGCATTTAAACTTTTGTCCCAGGATATCAAAGCACTTACAAAAGGTGAGACGGTATTGTTATTCCCATTTTATAGACAGGGATACTGAAGTACAGAGAGATTAAATCAGATGGGCAATTGTAGCAATCATTCTTGCTTAGTATGTGTTTGTACAGTGTCTTACACAGCAGAGCACTGACTGGGGCCCTGGTGCTATTGTAATCTAACTAATAATAAATAACAATACTAGTAATGAGCAATTTATCAAACGTAATAGTGCAAAACTAATCAGTTGCAGAGGTGGATTAGAACTGAAGTGTCCTCACTCTTAGACTCATGTTTTAACATTAAGTAGCACACAGTTTTTGCATATACTATGATTTCATAGTTTCAAATTTAAAAAAAAAATCACTTGTATTGAAAATAGTTTTAAGGTAAGTTACGAAAGGCACCCAAACTGCTGTAAATATAAAATTGACTGTGCAGAATTTAAAAAATGTTGGTTACATCACACAATCACTAATGTTTATACCAGGGTTCGGCAACCTTTGGCATGCGGCCTGCCAAGGTGAGCCCCCTGGAGGGCAGGACCAGTTTGTTTACCAGCTGCGTCCACAGGTTCGGCCGATTGCAGCTCCCACTGGCCACGGTTCACCGCTCCAGACCAATGGGGGCTGCAGGAAGCTGTGCGGGATGAGGGATGTACTGGCCGCAGCTTTCCACAGCCCCCATTGGCCTGGTGTGGCAAACCGTAGCCAGTGGGATCCATGGTCGGCCGAACCTGCAGACACGGCAGGTAAACAAACTGGCCTGGCCTGCCAGAAGGCTTACCCTGGCAGGCCGCGGGCCAAAGGTTGCTGATCCCTGGTTTATACTTTGCCATATTCAGGAAAGATACACCAATATCCATGTAAATATGTACTGCTGGGAAAGAAACAGTAATCTAGTGTCCTTATATTAAATTAATCTAATTTACCGATAGCTTGTTCTCAAACTACATACTGCAGCTTTGTGAAAAGCAAATGAGGGAACTCAGGTGAACCAGGAACCATATAATTACAAAAAATGGAGGGGAGGCAACCCTTCCAACTCCAAGCAGCGTTGGCACATGGCTGAAGCACAGAGGTATGAAAAAAAAGGGTTACTGGTAGAGCTCGCTGAATATTTTTTTGTCAAATACATGATTTGGTGAATTCTACACCTATTCATTATTCCATAAACAATCTGTGCCATATTCAGCCACAGCTAATTATCTGTGCTCCACTCAGTAATTTAATTGAAGAAAAACAGCAAAAATTCATTCAATAATTTGTTAAGAATCATTTTTTTCTGGTGTCTGACCCAATTTTGTCTCTGATCCTGCCCATGGACCCTTAAACCCACATGGAGCACCATTGTAGGCAATAGGACTCTGCAGGTGTTGGCCCACATAGAGCATCTTGAAGGATTGGGGCATTAGTTATCACATATACCCAAGAATAATCTACTTTCTCTATAAAGGTGGAGTGTTTCCTCTCAATGCGGGTAGGTAATTCCTATTCATGATAATGAGTGTTATGTATGTGCATATGGAAAAGGGACAGTATCTCAGTGAGTATATTTAATTACATTTATAATAGCGCATTGGTACTTAAGGCCTTAGGCTGGTGTCTGAAATCTTGGGTTATGAAGACAGGTAGAGATGTCAAAATGATGTACTTACTCCTTTAAGTGTAAAGTCCGAGTGTGCCAACTTTGTGGTTCTTAGAGCACCCCCTTCTGTCTCAATTAACATAGAATCATAGAATCATAGAATATCAGGGTTGGAAGGGACCTCAGGAGGTCATCTAGTCCAACCCCCTGCTCAAAGGCCAGGACCAATCCCCAATTAAATCATCCCAGCCAGGGCTTTGTCAAGCCTGACCTTAAAAACTTCTAAGGAAGGAGATTCCACCACCTCCCTAGGTAACGCATTCCAGTGTTTCACCACCCTCCTAGTGAAAAAGTTTTTCCTAATATCCAACCTAAACCTCCCCCACTGCAACTTGAGACCATTACTCCTTGTCCTGTCTGACAAGGGTTTTAAAAAACATGGTTTTAAAGGAGGAGGAGGAGGAAGACCATGGCAGAATGCCCAGGGATGAGTATGTCACATGATGGCAACGAAGACAGTGGAACACATATAATTGGGAAGCTGCAATTTTTGAATTTCCAAGATTTGATATTTTGTAAGGGACCCATACCTCAAGGATTTTGCATATGAGCATAGTATACATGCGAGCACTAAATGTTCGGGTACCATGGCACTAGTACATCAAGGCCAGGAAATTCAACAGAAATATGGTTTGCTGCAAATAGCAACAAGACCTAGCTCTGATATAGTGCTTTCCATTGTTAGACCTCAAAACACTTTATAAAGGAGGTCAGTATCATTAGCCACATTTTACAGATGGGGAAACTGAGGCACAAAGAGATGAGATGTCTTGCCCAGGGTCACCCAACAGCAAAGCTAGGAATCAAACCCAGCTCTCCTGAGTTCCTGTCCAGTGCCCTATTCACTCAGCCACAGAGTTTCTAGTGCTTTCCAAACTGTAAGTCCACTCAAGTTATCTTTCATAAGTGTCTTTGCTTAGGGATCTCTGAAACCTCCAACAAGGATCGGAGTTACATTTCTGCATGCCAGATGTTATTGCTGGTAAGCAGCTGAATGAACAGCCTCATGAGTATCCTCTGAAGAGCTCACAGGACCCCCTTTTCTGAAGGAGAGTGATACGTCTCTTGTTTTGACTAATTAACATGAATGTTTTTATTAGCCCTGTCAAAATACTTGGAGAATGTGTGTGTGGGCCCCAGCAGGACTCCAGAAAGTTTGATATTTTTATTACTGCACTTCACACATTGCCTTGGTACTAGTTTGCTGAGCAGCAGCTACAAGCAGCCAAGAAGGTGGCTTTCAAAGCTTTCTCATTCTCTGTCATAAAGGCAGTGCAGACGACCTCCTGAGAACAGAATCCAGAATCCAGTAAAAAGCCAGAAAGAACAAGAAGTTCTGTTGGAATCACTAAAAAATATCTGCATCCTTTATGGAAGGGATTTTCAAAAGCAATCAGGAATCTGCTCCCCCTGAAATCATCAGTGAAACGTCCATTCAGCTCAATGAGAGAAAAGTTTGGCCAAAGCTGAGTACTTTTGAAAATTCCACTCACTGTTTCTAAATATGCCAGTCTTATGTACCTTTGCAAGTAAAAGCTAAAGAGTTATACTATTTCCCTTTCATGGTTAAATCCACAGGAGGGAAGCTGGTGAGAAAGGAAAACGCCATGAGGGATTTTAGCTTGCTCCACCTGCATACAGAATAGGCCATGAAAGCCACCACCAAGCTTAGACAATCCCCAGGGACCAGTGGGAGGCAAGGATTATCTGTATACAGCCCCTGTACATCTGAACTAGCCACTCTCTATCCACAATGGTGCTTGGCCTGCTCCTTGGTAGCAGAACTCAATTGCAACTGTGCAACTAGGGATTTCCTCTGGCCACCGCTGCACCAGGTATCTATCCCCAGCCCCATTAGATGTTCCGGGGAGGGGGAACATACAGTCTCAGACAGTACTGATTTTTAGTGGGCACCTTCCCTTCCTGGCTCTGCCTGAGGTTTATCCATTCCTCCTTCAGCCCACTAGCCCCTGCCCTCTCTCTGCCTGGTTCCAATCCCCTGTTCTGTCCAAAAAGGAGATCATTCCACAAAGGTGGCTCAGCCCAGCTTCCATGCAGGAGAGAGGAGATCCAGGCACACAGGGGCACTCCCTGAATAGATCTAAGGGCATAGCTCCCTCTCAGCTATCTTCATTTTAAATGGCCAAAACCTGAGAGTTTCTGAGCATCTGCAGCTCCCACTGATTTCAATGGCAGTTGTAGGTGCCCAGCCCATTGTATCTGCAGATCACAGCGTGGTTTAGAAAATAAAAGGACTGCTAACACCAGTGCATTAAACTGGAAAGCCCTAGGTCCCAATTGTATGAGCTTTCTGTATGTTAGCACTTGTTTTCCCTTTCATAACATATACATTGAAAAACAGCACATCCCAAAGCTGGTTACAACATCTGTAGGATGCTTAGCACTAAATCACAATCTGAAGATTGTATCAAGAATAGATTAGTTTTATTCAATCAGCCACTCACAATAAGACCATTTTCATCAAAACCAGTTCATGTTGTTCTATTAACTAATATAATCTTGGTCCTGAGAATTGCTATCAGTATTTCAGTGCTTGACTTATGGTGAATTCTATAAAGGATTGTAATGTGGTGTTACATAGATATTCTCAATACCAGTATTGAAGATTTTAGCTGGCATGTTATTTTCTCTCTTCCATAGAATTTAAGGGGGCAGTAAACAAGGAAAGACATGAATGGCCAGGAAATGATACTACAGAATAATGAAAAGAAAACTTTCCTAGTCAGGACACTTGATTTTGAACAATGAACACGATGGAAAAAGGAAATAGTAGGAACAGCTCTACCTTTGGGACAATGATTGAAATATAAAGGTGGATACACACTGAATTTGCCTTACTGCAGCTGTGAAAGTAATTTGATGTGGCCGTCTATGGATGCAGAACCTGTGACTAGAGATGGTAAGATCTTTTAAGAGGAAAAAGATAAAATGAGTGTTTATTGCCTATATCTGATAAGCTTTGGGTTTTTTTTCAAGGACAAGCTTTTCACTTACTGATATGCTTATTCTCAACATAGGTTCATTAATTTTGCATTTAAATGTCACAGTTAAAGGTTTATCTTTCGTTGTGTGAAAAGAACAGACACATACCTCAAGTAGGCATTTGGCTTAATCTCAGACTGGTTTCTAAATTTTCAATGATTAACTTGGGCAGTGCTTTAAATAGAATTATTGATCATTCCATTACAGAGGCTGGTAGTTGATGGAGTAGGGGTTAAATTGATGGAAATGTAACAATGTATTTACTTTCCAAAGGCTCAATCCTCTAAGACCCTCTGGTCCCAGTCCTACAAAGAATGTAAACATGTGCTTAATTTAATGCATGTAAGTAGTCTCCCTTAAACCAATGGGATTACTCATTTGCTTAAAGTTAAGCACATGTTTAAGAGCTTTGCTGGGTCAGGTCAAACTGCCCCACGTGCCAAATACAGTGCTCAATGAAATTAATGAGGGTCTTTTCCCTGACTCCAAAACATGCTGCATCAAGCCCTGTAGTGAGGTGATATGGTGCCCCACCACCGCACCAAGGGAAGATCCTCCCCAGACAACAAAGTGGGTGAAGCCAATTGATCCTGCACCCGCCCCCAGAGGTCAAGGCGCAGAATGGGAAGTAAAAAAGCCCAACCCTGGAGCTCAGTTGGGCAACAGCAGCCGGAGAGGCCAGATGCTCGTGGCCTGGCTCCGGCTTGGGAGACCCTGGCAAGCCGCAGCCAACTCGAGGCCTGGCCAATGCCTGATCCTGACCGATGCCCAGAGGAGCGGTCGAGCCTACCCCCACCAACTACCCAGAGGAGCTCATGGTGCTGGAACCCTCCGAGGACACCATTCTGACTCAGGTACCCTACGAGGGGGAGTCCAGAAGTAGCCCCCTGGGGCAGCCGACCCCAGTAGTCTGGCTGCAGCACTACCAGAGCCAATATCAGCGTATTGTGGCCAGGATCCCCACTGACACAGCAGCTGGTCTTCTGCCACTGCTAGGGCCATGGGCTGGGACGCAGTGGAGTAGGTGGGCCTGCGTCCCCCCTGCCACCTACCTCGCGGGTGGCAGTCTGCCCCTCCCCCTGGTTGCTAAAGCCAGGACCTGGGCTTATACTGAACTATTTGCTCAGCCCCTGCCTGAGGGCCTGAGTCCCTGACTGTTTCTTTGCTGCTCCACCCTGACCCAGGGCCTGGGCTTATATCGAACTGCCTGCGGGACCCAGCCTGAAGGTCTGGGCCATCGACTGGGTATTCCCCAACCCAGCCGAGAGTGTAGTGAGGCGGTGTGGTGCCCCACCACTCCTCTGAGGGACGAGCCCTGGCTGAGTTCCCTTACAAGCCCCAAAAGCAAAGGGATTTTTTCTACAATCCAAAATGTTTGCATTTGATTATTTTTTTGTTTCTCAAGCCTTTTCTTTCCAGCTTTTCAGCTTTAATTATGCAGATGTATGATGCGGCCAGTGGCTAAAGGGAGAAAGGGCTACAAACTAAACCAAATAGAAGAGTTGGACCAATGTAAAGAGTGTTCTATATCCTGCTGATACTCTTTGCTATTTATTGAAACAATGTGAAGGCTTTCCCAGCAATGCAAAGGTAAAAATGACTCCTTTTGATATCTGTGGGAACCCCTTAATTTCCATCTCAATTTATCACTATTCAGTGAATAAAATTAGCCATGAGATTTTCAATTGCCCTTTGTATCCACACATCTTATTCTTGTGTCCTTCCATCACAATCATGGATTTTTCCAGTGTTGGGCACAAGATATGGCTCAGTCTGTAGTCCTGGCAAGATCTTCCATAGTGTGTGGTTCCTCCAGGGGCCAGCAGACAAACAGATGTTCCATGGTTTGTGTCTCCATGCAGACATGTGTGTCTGGGGCATTGAAATAGCCCCACTTCTACATATAGACTTATGCATAGGAATAAGGGACATAAGGTACCCTCTTGCTTCCCAGCACTGGCAACACGCATCACCAGTAGCAGAACAAGGGAGAGAGCAGCCTTGACTGTTCCTTGATGCTCTGGCTGGCAGAGCTGAGCTGGTTCAGCACAAGAAATAACTTGTTACTGGTCTATACCAATAGCAGATAATTCCCCCCTTGGAAGGAAAAGGAAACCAGGAACCATATTGTGACCCAATCTCTTTTGTTCTCTGATCTATTCCTGAGGCAACACAACTACAAATGTTGCCCCTGACTCAGGGTAGATTGTTAAATCACAACCTAGTCCAAAACTGAAGTACGATATAATCTTTTCTTTAATAGCTCCTTTCATAATCAAGGTATCCAAAGCACTTTACAACCTAATATCCTAAATAATCCTGTAATGGTATACAGCACAGGCTAAGATATAGCTACAGCTATTAAGCTCCTTTATATCTCTGACAGAAACTCCTGGCCACTGAAACCTGTTTTATTGAGAGAAGATGTGATAGCCTGATACTAGGATTATCTTCTACTTTTAAAAAGAAATTCAGTGAGCTCATTAATTCTACAGTGCATGGGCTGGCACTAGGGATGGACAGAAAGGATCTCCATTTAATGTCTCTTTTCAAAGATGAAACTTCTAAAAAATGCAGCAGCACCCTTGTATTAAAGTATACCCCAGGCATTCTGATCCATACTCAAGTGTCGTATTAAATGATCTATACTAATCTCCTAGAATGGGAGAATTAGTTTGAAGTGATCCAAATCTTCAACAACTTCTCTCTAAATATAAATATATATGGCTAATATTATTACCTCCCATTTTTGTACATCTGTGCACTTCCTAGTTCTAGTCACAGCCAGCAGTGGAAATACCAGAGTAGCAGGAAAGGTTGATCTCTAATGGCCAGCCCAATACAAAGTAGGGCATCCTAGAAATCACAATATTTATAATGATACATGGACACAGAAACTCGGGTCATTCCACTGCTAAAGAATGTATTATCTTGTCCAGAACACAAAGGGGTTTAACAGAGGCTTTTAAGAAACTTGTCTTCCCCCTCTCCATCACAGTAAAACACCAAAAATTATAGTGCTCCTGGTTCCCTAGATGGTTTATTTCCACTCACAGAGTTTCCTCTTCATTTGCGTGTTGAGGATGGGATTTGCCCACTCACATGAGTACAGTCACAGGTACGTGTGCAGTAGTGACATGCACACTGTCATCCTGCACTTCCAACCACTTTTGTTCTAGGTATGTACATCATGGCCCATCACTCCTGCACAGCTTAGGAGACACACAATTCATGACCTCTGCTTTCCAGGTTCAATATCCTCTAATGGGAGTAGCACCCCAGGGAAGTTCTTTTACAACATCCAGGGTTTCTACGAAATCTGGATTCATATCATCTCTCTCTCTTGCTCATTTCTTGCAAGGCATTCATGAACTCTTTCTTGTGTGCTGTGCATGGGCAAGTGCTACCTATGGTGATTGACACATGAATCTGGCCTGCTGTCTCTAATCCGGACTTACACTTGTGTGCGTGTATTTGTGTGTTGCTTCTAGAAACATATAACAGAGACATTAGATTCAGAAGGAAATCATTGCATACATATGCAGAGTGTCAGCTTTGTTGTGCAGATGTCAGTCAAGCTTAGTCTGCCTTGTTGTTGGGTTTTTCATAGTACATGATGCGGAAAAAAAGTAGCAATAGGCCAACTCTTCACCAAATAGATAAGCTTTTACAGTTGACTTTCTGTTCAGTATAAAAGTATACTTAAAGCTGTTCCATCTGGATCTTAAAAATGTCTACGTTGCTAAGGCCCATATCCTCAAAAATATTTAGGCCCCTAACTGCTATTGGGATCTGGGTACAAGTGAATAAGTTTTAGGGTGACCAGATGTCCCAGTTTTATAGGGACAGTCCCGATATTTGGGGCTTTGTCTTATATAGGTACCTATTACCCCACACCAGCTGTCCTGACTTTTCACACTTGCTGTCTGGTCACCCTAATAAGGTTGGGAGTTAACAAGAGGCCTGGCCTAATGTTGGTCTATCTGCTGTAGCTCAACCACAAGATATGGGCTTGCTGCAGGAATTACTGGGTGAAATTCCATGGCTTGTGTTATGCAGGAAGTCAGACTAGAGGATCACAATGGTTCTTTATGGCCTTAAAATCTAGGAAACCATATTGCAATTCTTTTGATGATATTTTGAATTGGTTATTATTGTTTTTATATAAACTTATGATCATACATTTATACAGGCAGGTCACAGATTAAAGAGAATTTTTTTTCTTTAACTAACGTGAGAGATGTGCTGAACATGGCAAAATTACACTGAAAATTCACACAGCTAGTCTATACTAAAGGATCGTTCCTCCTGCCTGCTTGTTTCTCACCCAGCTGTTATGTCTTGTCTTTTAGGCAGTAACATCTTTGGGGCAAGGGCTGTCATTTACTATAGGATTCTACAGTGCTTAGTACAATGGGACACTGACCTGGTCTTAAGGTACATCTAAACAGTGGCTGGGAAGTGTGATTCCCTGGTCAGGTAGACATATACATGCTAGCTCTGTTCAAGCTAGTGCCTAAGGCTAGCAGCGTCACTGGCATATTCAGCGACTTGGGTTAGCCATACAGTACAATCACGCCAAAACCCCGAGAGAGACTTGGGTGGCTAGCTCAAGACACTGCAGCCAACACTGCTAGTTTTAGGCACTAGCTCAAGTAGAGCTAGCACATGTGCGTCACTTCCCGGCGGCTGTACAGACATACTCTTAGCCTGTAGGTGCTATGGCAGTATACGTTGATACTAGTCATGTTAAACTATATGCAACTTCTTGTTCAATTTATTCTGATTCTGCAAAAAGAGTTGCTGGGGAACCATATGTATCAAGTTTCATGACAAATGAGCGTGATGCTTACATCCATTACTTGCCGTAAGTCATGCTTTAATACACGAACTGTTATGGATTTTTAACTGGAGCAAGCAGAGCACCCTCAATTGAAAGTCTGACAAGTGATCAAGTATTTTTCATTAAACCTCTTTAGGTAATATGACAACCTGAATGTGTTAGAAATAAGGAAAGTATTATTCTCTTAATACAATACCAAGTACCTGAACTTCCTGTAATTGTTATATGAGCACAAAAATTGCCCAATGTGAAGCATTTTAGACACTGACATTTACTATGAAGCTTTATAGACACTGGCACTTACATATATTTAACCGCAAAGTTGCTGAAGCACCGTGCACTTGCTCATAAGGTTACACTGTGTTGATTCTCTCCTTTACTGGTGTCAGGATTAATTATGGGGCTGGTCCTCTTTCACTGAATGTTGATGAATGATGTACCTATTTATTTATGGGGTGTTCTAAATAAGATCTTTATATCAGATGTTCACATTGCTCACAACCAAGGCTCTATTCAGCAAGGTGTGTAAGCACATGCCTAATGTAAGTCAAAGATTACGCACATGCTTAAAGCTAAGCATGTATCTTCAGTACCTTGGTGAATCAGGACACAAGGGAGTTAATGCTGACTGTTAACTCACCATTTTTCTGAAATTATGGGGAGTGGAAAGCCTAGACCTGTAGTCATGGGCTCTCTGATAAGCAGGATGTATCCTGTTAACAATCAGATTTCATAAACTCTGAAATTTCACTTCTGTGATCCATTTACAGAGGCTGCTGATGTTTGGGTGCCATTAGCAGAGTTGCCATTGGCCCCAAAAGGACTCACGGTGGTTTTTTGCTATATAGTGTACGTTTCGACTACCTTTTCAAAAGTTGCTGCACTGGGCTCTCCACAGAATTAGTCTGGGCTTACAACTCCCATGCCTTAAGGACTGGCCACTGGACAACTTTAAGTGAGTGTAGGTGGAGTTGATTACTTTATGCTAATCAGTTGGTGACTCATGTGATCAGAGTGGTTTAGAACACTGATTGTTTCCTATATGTTGTGCCAATTAAATAGGTAGTGCTTACAATGAGTTTTCAAATATTTTGAATGCATCTATGATTCATTTCAGATGAAAACAAATCATAATAGTTACATTTCAAAGATTTATCTTTTCACAGTTTGCATTGTAAAGTATGTCCTAGCTGTGGCACACCCCTGTCTGAAACTGTATTTTTAAAAAGCGTCGATAGAGTAACACAAATAACTGTACGTGAATAGTGAGGCCCTGGATAGTTGAGAATTATTTCCGTGAATGCCTATTTTGCACAGGTGGTTTGGTTTTTTGTTTTTTTTTTAAATGAGAGCAACAATGTGCACATTTAACTCAGAGGAAAGTCTAGGGCATGACATGATGCAGAGTTGTTTTGGTTCCAGGATAACAGGATGGGTGATGTGACTTGGTTGAGTATGTATGCAAAGTTAATGATGTGTGAAGCTACAAATAGCCTTGATTGAATATTTGACTACTAGACGTCAAGGAGCCATGATGAGCTGCATGGTCTTCTGGCTTTCTACCAAAACAATGCCAAACTGTTTTTGGTCTCTGGCAACTCTCATAATGCTCTCTGGAAGTGGGAGGAGATGACAAGGGGACGCCTACGTTAGAATATACAGACTCCAAATTAGATTTCTAAACATGTCTGGTGATGAAACTCTGCAAGGAGATTTCACCTAGAAAGACAGGTTTCAGAGTGGTAGCCGTGTTAGTCTGTATCAGCAAAAACAACAAGGAGTCCTTGTGGCACCTTAGAGACTAACCAATTTATTTGGGCATAAGCTTTCATGGGCTAAGGACTCCTCGTTGTTTTCACCTAGAATGGTGATCCATTAGTGAGCTGTAACTCACGAAAGCTTATGCTCAAATAAATTGGTTAGTCTCTAAGGTGCCACAAGTACTCCTTTTCTTTTCGCGAATACAGACTAACACGGCTGTTACTCTGATTACTGACCTTTGCAATTTACTAGGTGAAATTCTGGTCCCATTCAGTCAATGGCAAAACTCCCATAGGCTTCAGCAGAGCCAGGATTTCAGGCAATGCATGCAGACATAGAATCATGATCAAGCAGCTCTATAGACTTATCATCTCTGCAAAAGTTTCTGGTAGCTTCATGCTGTATGATGCCGGGGTCTCTCAAGGAGAGTGGTTTGCAAGTCACAACAGTCTGCATCATGCTGTGTGTAATCTGTATTTACTGCTTTGTCAACTTCCCATGTACTTTGTCCTCAGTATCCAGTAACAAGGATGATGATTATGTTGAAATGTGTCAAAGGAACTTTGATTTCAGTGAACTGATATTTACGTAGGTAAAAATGTCATAGCATTAATGTCCACGTGTATGCAATGCTCACATTATTATTGGTGATTTTGCTGCCTATCCTGCATTAAAACATGATTTAATTATATTTGAAGGGTGCTTTGTAAAGCAAGCGCTTGATGCCTGGCCAGAACGAACTGGCACCCAAGCAGGCACTCATGGTAGAAAACTTTTTCCCTTAAGAACATAAGAAAATAAGAAAGGCCATACTGGTTCATACCAAAGGTCCATCCAGCCCAGTATCCTGTCTACCAACAGTGGCCAATGCCAGGTGCCCCAAAGGGAGTGAACCTAAAAGGTAATGATCTAGTGATTTCTCTCCTGCCATCCATCTCCACCCTCTGACAAACAGAGGCTAGGGACACCATTGCTTACCCATCCTGGCTAATAGCCATTAATGGATTTAACCTCCATGAATTTATCCATTTCTCTTTTAAACCCTGTTATAGTCCTAGCCTTCACAACCTGCTCAGGCAAGGAGTTCCACAGGTTGACTGTGCACTAGTGAAGAAGAACTTCCTTTTATTTGTTTTATACCTGCTACTCATTAATTTCATTTGGTGCCCCCTAGTTCTTATATTATGGGAACAAGTAAATAACTTTTCCTTATTCACTTTCTCCACATCACTCATGATTTTATACACCTCTGTCATATCCCCCCCTTAGTCTCCTCTTTCCCAAGCTGAAAAGTCCTAGCCTCTTTAATCTCCCCTCATATGATACCTGTTCCAAACCCCTAATCATTTTAGTTGCCCTTTTCTGAACCTTTTCTAATGCCAGTCTATCTTTTTTGAGATGAGGGGACCACATCTATACGCAGTATTCAAGATGTGGGCGTACCATAGATTTATTAAGGGCAATAAGATATTCTCCATCTTATTCTCTATACCTTTTTTTAGTGATTCCTAACATCCCATTTGCTTTTTTGACTGCCGCTGCACACTGCGTGGACGTTTTCAGAGAACTATCCATGATGACTGCAAGATCTTTCTCCTGATTAATTGTAGCTAAATTAGCCCCCATCATATTGTATGTATAGTTGGGGTTATTTTTTCCATGTGCATTACTTTACATTTATCCACATTAAATTTCATTTGCCATTTTGTTGCCCACTCACTTAGTCTTCTGAGATCTTTTGGTCTTAACTAACTTGAGCAGTTTAGTATCATCTGCAAACTTTACCACCTCATTGTTTACCCCTTTCTCCAGATTATTTATGAATAAATTGAATAGGATTGGTGCTAGGACTGACCCTTGGGGAACACCACTAGTTACCACTCTCCATTCTGAAAATTTACCATTTATTCCTACCCTTTGTTCCCTGTGTTTTAACCAGTTCTCAGTCCATGAGAGGATCTTCCCTCTTATCCCATGACAACTTAATTTACATAACAGCCTTTGGTGAGGGACCTTGTCAAAGGCTTTCTGGAAATCTATGCACACTATGTCCACTGGATCCCCTTTGTCCACATGTTTGTTGCCCCCCTCAAAGAACTCTAATAGATTAGTAAGACATGATCTCCCTTTACAGAAACCATGCTGACTTTTGTGCAACAATTTATCTTCTTCTATGTGTCTGACAATTTTATTTTTTACTATTGTTTCAACTAATTTGCCCGGTACTGACGTTAGACTTACCGGTCTGTTATTGCCAGGATCACCTCTAAAGCCCTTCTTAAATATTGGCTTTACATTAGCTATCTTCCAGTCATTGGGTACAGAAGCTGATTTAAAGGACAGGTTACAAACCATAGTTAATAGTTCCTCAATTTCACATTAGAGTTCTTTCAGAATTCTTGGGTGAATGCCATCTGGTCCCGGTGACTTGTTACTGTTAAGTTTGTCAATTAATTCCAAAACCTCCTCTAGTTGCACTTTAATCTGTGACAATTCCTCAGATTTCTCATCTACAAAAGCTGGCTCAGGTTTGGGAATCTCCCTAACATCCTCAGCCGTGAAGACTTAAGCAAAGAATTCATTTAGTTTCTCTGTGATGACTTTATCGTCTTTAAGTGCTCCTTTTGTATCTCCATTGTCCAGGGGCCCCACTGGTTGTTTAGCAGGCTTCCTGCTTCCGATAGACTTAAAAAAATTTTGTTATGACCTTTTGAGTTTTTTGGCTAGCTGTTCTTCAAACTCCTTTTTGGCTTTTCTTATTACATTTTTACATTTAATTTGGCAGTGTTTATGCTCCTTTCTAGTTACCTCACTAGGATTTGACTTCCACTTTTTAAAAGTTGCCTTTTTATCTCTCACTGCTTCTTGTACATGATTGTTAAGCCACAGTGGCTCTTTTTTAGTTCTTTTACTGTGTTTTTTTAATTTGGGGTATACATTTAAGTTCAGCCTCTATTATGGTGTCTTTGAAAAGCATCCATGCAGCTTGCAGGGATTTCACCCTAGTCACTGTACCTTTTAATTTCTGTTAAACTAACCTCCTCATAGTTCCCCTTTCTGAAATTAAATGTCACAGTGTTGGGCTGTTGTGGTGTTCTTCCCACCACAGGAATGTTAAATGTTGTTATATTATGGTCACTATTTCTAAGCAGTCCTGTTACAGTTACCTCTTGGACCAGATCCTGCACTCCACTCTGGACTAGGTTGAGAGTTGCCTCTCCCCTTGTGGGTTTCTGTACCAACTGCTCCAAGAAGCAGTCATTTAAAGTATCTAGAAATTTTGTCTCTGCATTTCGTCCTGAGGTGACATGTACCCAGTCAATATGGGGATAATTGAAATCCCCCACTATTATTGAGTTCTTTATTTTGATAGCTTCTCTAATCTCCCTTAGCATTTCATCGTCACTATCACTGTCCTGGTTAGGTGGTCGATAATAGATTCCTACAGTTATATTCTTATTAGAGCATGGAATTACTATCCATAGAGATTCTATGGAACATGTGGATTCATTTAAGATTTTTATTTCATTTGATTCTACATTTTCTTTCACATATAGTGCTATTCCCCCCACCCACCCCCCGCACAACCTGTTCTGTCCTTCCGATATATTTTGTACCCTGGAATGATTGTGTCCCATTGATTGTCCTCACCCCACCAGGTTTCTGTGATGCCTGTTATATCAATATCCTTCTTTAACACGAGGCACTCTAGTTCACCCATCTTATTATTTAGACTTCTAGCATTTGTGTACAAGCACTTTAAAAACTTGTCACTGTTTATTTGTCCGTCCTTTTCTGATGTGTCAGATTCTTTATGTGAATGTTTCTCATCTGATCTGGCCCATACTTTATCTTCTTCCATACTCTCCTCCTGACTGAAACCTAGAGAATCTTTATCAGTAGACTCTCCTCAAAGAGAACTCTCTGTCCGATCCACATGCACCTCTGCAGCAATCGGCTTTCCCCCATCTCTTAGTTTAAAAACTGCTCTGCAACCTTTTTAATGTTAAGTGCCAGCAGTCTGGATCCACTTTGGTTTAGGTGGAGCCCATCCTTCCTGTATAGGCTCCCCCTGTCCCAAAAGTTTCCCCAGTTCCTAATAAATCTAAACTCCTCCTGTCGACACTATCATCTCATCCACGCATTGAGACTCTGAAGTTCTGCCTGCGCATGGAACTGGAACCATTTCTGAGAATGCCACAATAGAGGTTCTGGATTTCAGTCTCTTTCCTAGCAGCCTAAATTTGGCTTCCAGGGCATCTCTCCTACCCTTCCCTGTGTCATTGGTACCTACATGTACCACGACCACCGGCTCCTCCCCAGCACTACACATAAGTCTATCTAGATGCCCTTTTATATGCCCTTTCAAAATGGGGATAATGTGGCTCTGATTGAAGGAAAATGACATTGATAATTAACATGTGTTGCCAGCTCATTTGCAGACATGTAGCTGATACCTCTTTCAGCACAGTGGCTAATCAGGAGGAAATATTTATGATACTAACAGAGATTTTCTAAAAGTACTTAAGGGTTATGGAGAACAAATTCCACTGACTTTCTGTGTTACTTGTGTTCCTAGATGCCTTAACTGCTTTTGAAAATCTCCCCCCATTGCCTTCAGTGAACTGCCCAATAGCCAGTCTGTTATCTGACTGTATTTTCCACATTTAATTGTTTGGTTCTTAGCAGCATCATTCATGGATTTGCATTCATGTCCTTAGCTATGAAGAGATGTTTATTTTTAATTTTGATCTTTACGTGGCCTTAGTGTGTCTGGTGTAAGTTATGCAGATCATTGTTTTGCCATTACCATGTAAGAATTTTATCTTGAGATTTCTTACTATAATGTTTGGCTTTGATGTGTTAGCTGTTGAATTTCATCCAATAACTTATGTAATGCTATTTGTGCAAAAGAATAAGCATACAGAGTTGAAGCAAGAACATATTTATCTATGTAGCTATGATTACATAGAGAATGGAACATCTATCACTACTGGACAGTGAATCGATTGCTTTACAAAGTTGGTGGCACAGATTTACTATGAGGGAGTGCATTAGGTTCTTTAATATTGACTACTATGTTTATCTGAAGGATGTGAAACAAGTTTCTGGAAAGTTGGAGATTGAAGTGCACAAGCCTTTTTATTGACGCAGAAAACATATTAGCAAAGAGTTGCAGAGAAAAGATTACGTGAGTGGAGAGGAATATTGCACAGGTAATCGGAAGGGTGTATCAGGGAACATTGTCAGCAATGGGTTACTCCTCCACACATAATGTATTTATGTGATGGCTTTAAAGTAAATGAAGCAACTTCTCTTGTGACGAACTAGCATGGGTAATGTAACTGACCCAACAATGTTCGTGCAAGGCTGCATGCAAGTTAGGTGCACCATGCATGATGATGGTGTCATTATCAATCACCTGCAGTCTTTACTGGATTTCTTTCTAAAAGATATGTCATAGCTCAAACAGAATTTATGGACTTTTTTCAGGAATTACTGGGTGAGGTTCTTTGGCCTGCATTATGTGGCAGATCAAACTAGAGATCATAATGGTCCCTTCTCTTAAAAGGTATGCCAACACTGCAATTAGACACCTGCGGCTGGCCCACGTCAGCTGACTCAGGCTTGTGTGGGTCAGACTAAGGGACTGTTTAACTGTGATGTAGACATTCAGGCTCGAGCCCAGGCTCTCGGATCCCAAAACGTCTACACCAGAATTACAGAGCCCCCTAGTCCGAGCCCTGTGAGCCCAAGTCAGCTGACATGGGCCAGCCATAGGTGTCTACTTTCAGTGTAAACATACCCCAAATCTGTGAATCGATATATCTGTTACAATGAACTGTGAAGACCTGTCTGAGGTGTATAACATGATGGTAGGGAACTGAGCTGCATGTCAGGGTCTGGATATTTGTTGAGCCGAATGGTTCGTTGTTTTCATAAACTGCTGTGACTGAAATTACTACTTTTTTTGTGTAATAACAAATGGCAACTGTGAACGGTGGGGTAAATATTGTTAATACATTTAAGCACTTAGCTTGATTTGCAAAAGTACTGAATGTCCATAATTTCTACTGAAATCAATGGGAGATGTAGGTACTTAGTACCTATGAAAATCTGGCCAATAAAAGTCAGTAGGTGTATATTTGTAGAGATTAAACTGTAGTGTAATCCCACAATTAAAGTTAAGAACCGCAGGCAGAGTCGGTATGTTTTATGGAATATGTAAAATTTATTGGGGCCGAAATCTATGCAGCAGATTTACAGGTTTATTTTACATTTCGACACTGAGCAACTTAGTGTGAAGAAATTGTCTGTTTTTCTAGTTATGGATGCACATGCACCGAACTAACACATTGCATGTAAGCAGACAAAGAAATCTCTCTTGTTCTGATTTATGGCCTTATGATTTTATAATGGCCTTATGAGACGTTTTGAAACTAAACATGTACATATTTAAGGTTGTTCTAAGTGAGGTTATCAGATGCACTTTTTTTAATGCTCATAAGAACGGCCATATTGGATCAGACCAATGGTCCATCTCGCCCAGTATCCTGTCTCTGACAGTGGCCAGTGCCAGATGCTTCAGAGAGAATCAACAGAACATGGCAATTATCAAGTGATTCATCCCCTGTTGTCCAGTTCCAGCTTCTGGCAGTCAGAGGCTTATGGATGCCTCGAGCATGGTGTTGCATCCCTGACCACCTTGGCTAATAGCCATTGATGGACCTACCCTCCATGAACTTGTCCAATTCTTTTTTGAACCCAGTTATACTTTTGGCCTTCACAACATCTCCTGGCAATGAGTTCCACAGGTTGACTGTGCATTGTGTGAAGAAGTGCTTCCTTTGGTTTGTTTTATACCTGTTGCCTATTAATTTCATTGGGTGACCCCTTGGTTCGCATGTTAGGTAAAGCAGTAAATAGCATTTGCCCTATTCACTTTCTCCACACCTGTCATGATTTTATAGACCTCTATCATATCCCCCTTAGTTGTCTCTTTTCCAAGTTGAACAGTCCCAGTGTTTTTAATTTCTCCTCATATGGAAGCTGTTCCATACCTTTAATAATTTTTGTTGCCATTCTCTATACCTTTTCCATTTTTAATACATCTTTTTTGAGATGGGGTGACCAGAACTGCACACAGTCTTCAAGGTGTGGGCATACCATGGATTTATGTAGTGGTATTATGATATTTACTTTCTTATTATCTATCTCTTTCCTAATTGTACTTAACATTCTGTTAGTTTTTTTGACTGGCACTGCACATTGAACAGATGTTTTCAGAGAATGATCACAATGACTCCAAGATCTTTTGCTTGAGTGGTAATAGCTAATTTAGATCCCACCATGTATATCTGGAGTTATGTTTTCCAATGTGCATTACTTTGTATTTATCAACAGTGAATTTCAATTGCCATTTTGTTTCTCAGTCACCCACTTTTGTGAGATCCCTTTGTAACTAAGCATTAAACTTTGGACTTAACTATCTTGAGAAATTATGTATAATCTTTGCCACCTCAGTGTTTATCCCTTTTTTTCAGATCATTTATTAATATGTTGAACAGCAATGGTCTCCGTACAGATCTCTGGTGGATACTGTTATTTACCTCTCTCCACTCTGAAAAATGACCATTTATTCCTACCCTATGTTTATTGTCTTTTAACCAGTTACTGATTTATGAGAGCACCTTCCCTCTTATCCTATGACTGCTTACTTTGCTTAACTGATTGGTGAGGGACCATGCCAAAGGCTTTCTGAAATGCCAAGTACACTATGTCCACTGGATCACCCTTGTTCATTTGTTTCTTGAGTCCCCTCAAAGAATTCTAATTTGTGAGGCATGATTTCCCTTTACAAAGCCATGTTGACTCTTCCTGAACATGTCGTGTTCATCTGTGTGTCTGATAACTGTGTTCTTTACCGTAGTTTCAAGCAATTTGCCTGGTACTGAAGTCAGACTTACCAGCCTGTAATTGCCAGGATTGCCTTTGGAGCCTTTTCCTTCAGTCATCTAGTACAGAAGCTGATTTAAGCAATAGGTTACTTACTACAGTCAGTAGTTCACAATTTCATATTTGAGTTCCTTCAGAATTCTTGGGTGAATACCATCTGATCCTGGTGACTTATTAATGTTTAATTTAACAATTTGTTCTAAACCTCCTCTATTGACACCTCAACCTGGGACAGTTCCTCAGATATGTCACCTAAAAATAATGGCTCAGGTCTGCAGTGAAGTAAGAAATTCCTGTTTGTATGATACAGTGGGTTTGTCACAGAGCAGGGTTCCCTCTCCCTGGATTCTTATGCAAATAGTCCTCATGCTCACCTGTGGCAAGTTCAGCATCAAGTGCTTTATTTACAATGTGCTTTATAAAAATGTTTTTCCCCAAGTCTTTATCTACCGCTAACATATAGGACGCACAGGATCTTGTGCATCTAGTGTCTCTGCCTCTTTTTTAATTGTTTCTAGCTGATAAGCTGAATAACCCTATTAATTAGTTATCACTTAGTACTTAAACTATTACCTCATCAATTTATCCCATGTGGGGATACTTCCAAAGTGCACAGAATGATGTGTCAGCCTTAGGCTACTCTCACTCTGTCACAGGGTTGTATAATAAGGATGTATTGGCAGCTGAACACATAAGAATACTATAGGTCTGCCTGACATTTCCTCATTTAGCCCCTTAAGAAAGAACTTAAGCACATGCTTAAAGTTAAGGAGACATCAATGGGCCTTAAGCACATGCTTAAAGTTAAGCAAATGCTTGATAACTTTCCTGAATCATAATGACAGGTTTCAGAGTAACAGCCCTGTTAGTCTGTATTCGCAAAAAGAAAAGGAGTACTTGTGGCACCTTAGAGACTAAATAAATTGGTTAGTCTCTAAGGTGCCACAAGTACTCCTTTTCTTTTTTCCTGAATCAGAGCCTATAATTTAAAAAAAAATATTTTTAAAAGATGCATAGCTGCTGTAATCCTTTTTTCTCTACCTATTTTAGTCAAAATTATTTTAGAATAGGTACTTTTGAAGTGCATGATTCATCTTTGGTATGGTTTAAACAGAGAGGTCTCTCAGAATCCGGTTGAGGTAAACACATGGAAAGCTAAGCAAGCAGTGACTTCATTTATTGATGGCAATTTACAGTTTTTCATTGTATTGAAATTTAAATAATTCTTAATTGTTTTTACAGATGAAATGAAGTTTAAATATAGTGAATAATAATTAGACCTTAATATTTTCCCCTTATACTTAAGATCATGAACAAATTGATCTGTGGACAAATTTTTTTTCCAGTTATAGTACGAGATAAAATACCAGTTTGATGCTTTCCAGACAGCCATTTTGGACATCACCCTATAGAAAGAAAATATGCACCACAAGGGGAAGAAGACCCTGATTCAGCAAAGTTAAGATTAAAGTTAAGTTCCATTGACATGGGGATGGATTTAAGCATATGCTTAAGCATATGGGTGACTGCATGGTCTTTGCCAATATACTATATCTGCATATGCTTCTTATGTATTTATTATGACACCCACTCTAACAGTTAATAGAATGGGCAAGAGCTGCAGAATTGGAAGTGAATGCTATTCCATACTGAAATGCCATGTGATGGTAAGGAAGCCTATAGCAAAATAATATTAGTCACAGAATGATGACATTATGTACCTAGGGCCATAAGATACTTGCATTTTTTTAGTGTGCTTCTTATAAGACTCCATCCTTTGGAAATAGACACTCCTCTCATGAACAAGTAGCTCATTCTGAGGGAGTGGGGACCAGAGGCTTCTTTCCTAGAAGGAATGACAATATTTGTTTAAAAGCTGTGAGCTGACATCTAAGTATTATGAGGCTGAGCCATTGCAAATGCTCATTATAGAGGGAATGGTGAGCAGGTGTTATAACCCCTGGTCATTCAGGAAAGCATCTCTATTCAGGAAGAATGGTTAAGCCCCATGCTTAACAGTTAATCAAGGCAATGGACAGTCAAGTCCTCAGGCCTGATTCTGATCTCACACCAGATCGATCCTGGTGTTGCTTTACAACTTTCATGGGAATTACTCCTAATTTACACAAAATAAAGAGAGGAAAGTTAGACCTAGTGATGTAATATACAGAGAGACAGCCTTAACTTTATCATTGCATGACTCTTGAATGCTTAACTGTGTAACCCTAGCACTCAGGGCTGGCCCACAACATTTTTGTACCTGAGGCAGGGAGCTCAAATCACATCCCCTTCCCCCCTCACTTGGGCCAAAACTTTGAAAGGTCTCAGTTCTGCCGTCTCCCTGTTCTCCTCTCATGGAACTGCTCTGCTACCTACCCCAATAAAGGAGAACTAACAACATAAAATGCCATGTTCAAAAATTTTAAGTAACACTTAACTTTCAAATGCCTGAACAGCAAATGTAACTTTTCTTGTCTGCATAGTAAACACTGGCATTTTTATCTGTTTTAATAATCAAAGTGGTGCTTTCCTTGCCTTCTTGGTTGCAAAGATTTGAACTGCTTCCTGCCGAAGGTCCACAGTCTGGGCCAGCTATGCTCTATTGAGATGGTTGCAAGGCCAACCAGCCTCTCCTGTGTCATTGTGGAGTGTAGATGTGTTTTTTATTAACTTCAGCTTGGAGAAGCTGTGTTCTCCACTGGCAACTATTACAGGAAGTGCTAGAAGTATGTGCAGAGCAACAAAAGTATTTGGAAAGAGGATGGTCATCTTATTTGTGCACATATATTCCAGAACAGCCTTTGGAATTGATCCTGCTGAAATATATCTTGAAAGGGCTTTCAGTTCATCACCTAAATCACCTGCATCAATATCGCGCATGTCATCATTTGTTAACACTGTCTCTAGTGCCCTGCATTGCTGGTGTAGGTCTTCTTCAGGTATAGTGAGGAGTTTTGTAATATCATACAACATCCCAAATATACTGCTGTGTTCCTTGAGCTGCATGAAACATCCTTCAACTGACTGTATTGCACAATCTAGCACCTGGTTAAAGAATTCAACTTTGAATTGTTGTTTGGGGTCTCTTATGGGATTATCCCATGCCTCGTAATCAAAATGTCGTCTTCTTCGGTGACTCTTGTATTCTTGAATGGGTGGGAAAATAGCTTCAGAGTGAAGTTCCTCTGCCAACTTCTGTGCACTCTTCAGAACGTTTTGAAATCCCTCATCTGACTGTAAGACTGTAGGTATGACTTTGCTTTGTCCAGTTGTTCCATTGCTACCAGATATATCAAGGTCAACACTTTGGAGTCTCTTGCTTACAACATTTATTTCAAACAGTATGTCATGCCACAACACTAAGGCACACAGAAACCTGAAGTTGTGTATGTTTCTGGTGATTCCATTTCCCTCTGCCACTGTTCTTCCACGAACAGTTCCTGTTATAACATTATCCTCCATAATGGCAACTGTGGCATCATCTGTCTTCCCAATTTGGTGTTTGATAGGCTTTATCGCCTCCACTCAACTTTCCCATCATGTGGCACTCAGTGGTTTCAGTGTCAGAGAGGATGTTCCCCAGATGTTGCTTCAAAATTTGCCATCAATGAGTTGATGCAGAGAAAAATACATTAAAAAAATTCAGCAGCCTCACTAGAAGCTGATGCTTCATCATTGACCACCAAGTTAAATGAATGAGAACTGCATGGGACAAAAAAAGCTCAAGGGTTTAACTCGGATCCATGTCTGCACTCCTCTGTTCTTTCCTCTCATGTTGGCATCATTATTGTAGCCCTGACCTCTCATGTCAACTATCGTAATTCTTGTATCTTCCAGCTTTTTAAGAAGCACATTTGTCTTACCAGCTCCTGTAGTATTATCAACGTCAATAAATTCTAGAAAATGCTCTCTGACCGTCACCATTGCAGAGACATTTTCACTAGGTTCTGTTACAAAACACACCATTACAGTCATTTGTTCCGTATGGCTGATGTCAGGTGTGTAGTCCAGAATAACAGAGTAATATCTTGCTGACTTCAGATCTGCCACAGTCTTCTGTTTGACTTTTGTTGCCAGTAACTGTATGATCTTATTTTGAATTGTTTTTCCAAGGTAGTGGTGTGTATACATTTCTTGGATGGTGACTCTTCTTAGATGCTCCTGGAGTACAGCATCAAACTCAGCCATCAGCTCCACAATTTTAAGGAGGTTTCCATTGTTTGACACATACAGCTGATCTGAAGTGCCACGCAGTGCTAGGTTTTGGTAGCAAACATTCTCACAATGGCTATGAGCCTTTTCAAAACATTTTTGCCAGTAAAGAGACTCTGATGCAATCTTCTCTTGATGCTGATCATCTATGGTGGCCTTTAACCTTAGTCTCATCTCAAGCTCTTTCCACCTATGGAGTGCTCTCTGGTGATTTGCTGCCTTCTCATGGCATGCCAGATTTCTAGCCAGATTTTTCCAGTCCTTTGTTCCTGTAGAACCGAATATGGCTGCAACATTAGACTGGAAGAGTTTGCAACAAAAACAGTATGCAGCATTCTGGGTTTTTTGAGTACATAAGCCATGGCCTCTCCACTTTGTCACCATTGGGGATTTCACACCAGTAATGTGTTGGATGGAAACTTCCATTTTCATTGTCTTTGGGGAACATGAAGTTTTTCACTTGCTGTGGCCCATGCTGTACAAGGAAGTCCCTCAGGCTATTGCTCAAGTGGGTCCACTGTCCTGGATCATCTAGACTTAACGAACTAAACTCAGCAGCAGCTGTTTCTTGCGCCTCCACCACACTCTTCTCTGATCTACACTTTTCTTCAGGAATGTGCATGGTTACATCCATTTGAGGTGGAGATATGGATACTGCAGTAGCTGCCAGGTCACCTGCACTCTGACTAACTGGAAGATCAGGCATCTCCTCACCACTCACATCCTCACTGGGGCTGGAAGGCTCACCATGAAATTTGTGTCTGTGTATCTCAGGAGAGCTCCTTCCTGCTTAGATAAGAAAAGCTTCCTTTGCTTTCTTTCTTTTTCTGAATGCTGCCCCAGAGGGGCATTTTCTTCTTTCACTCATGACAGCTGTTCTGTGCCAGCTAGAGTGGCTCTCAACACTCAGTGGAAGGGGACAAATAAGTAGGCTGATAGCAGAGCCTGAGTGAGGGAAGATATCAGCGTCTTAAGGGCCTAACTGGCTCCTACTACTTCAGCTGACTGCCTGTTCTCCTCAAGTGGGTTCAGGGAAGCAGCAGGAAACAGGAAGCTCCCTGAGAAGCTGGTGTTAATCAGTCCAGGCTCCTGGGGGTGCTGGAGAGGTACATAAGAGGCTCCTCCTACTCTGTCCCTGTAACTCCTGCTGCTTTCTGTTATTCCCTGTCACCTTTTCTACTGCCTGCCTATTATGTCTCTGTGCCCTCCTTCCTCCAGCACAGCACAGCACTCCACCATCTCTGTGCATCTAGAGCAAAGAGAATATGTATGCACCAACAGCAGACACAATTTTCTACACTCTGGGTCCTAGTGGCACTCTCCTCTGCCCAGTGGTAAGGCCAGCCCTACTAGCACTCCCTTTACCCAGGTTTTATTTTATTTGAATTATAATATGAATGTGATTCCTCCAGGATTCCATCACAAGAGAAGACTGAAAAGTTTGCAAGCACAGCAAACATGACTGAGTTCATCAAGGTTACATACTCATGAGTAAGATTAAATGGATAGCTCATTGGTTCACAGATTGCTAATATCATACTGCAATCTTGATCAGAAAGGAAATAGAAACAGTTATTGATTTTTTTTTTCCTGTGGCACTATAATTACTGCTAGTCTGTTTGTATCCTTCAGTATGCAGCAGTAATGATTCCATATCACACGTCCCACTATTTCTAATGACTTCTTTATTGGAGGCTTGATTTTTTAAAAAAAGTATATTCTTGTTCTCTGCATGATTTTAAAATATTTCTAGCATAAAATACTCGTGTTAAAAATAAGTGTGATCTTCCTGTCAAATTGGGAGAAATACACCAAATTAATCCAATCTTATCTGCTATTTTTTTTCTCTATTCCTTGCTAAATGCAAGCAACTTCCTATTGTAGCCCTTAATATTTTCTCACCAAGAAGTCAGATCAACACTTAGCTTCACAGCCTGGTTGCATACATATGCTTATCTTAGTCTATGTGGCAGGAGGTGATGTATGGTGTGGCCAGTTACTGCCCAGGTCCCAAATCCTCAACCTGTACAGGTAGTTTTTGAGATACACTCAGGATCCCGTAGCTCAGGCTGTGAAATCCTGCATCTGTTCCCAAAGTCCTGTCTCCCATGACAGCTACACTATTAAATTCTGACACCCTTAATTTTGTAAGAACAGACTCGGTCATCTTTTTTCATGCAAAGGAGTACCTTGTTCTATGTGTTGCCCCCTTCAAATTAATAACAGTACTTGTGAATTAAGGGACTACTCAACAGGAATAAACGTGGCAGAATCTGGCTCTTACCCAACTATAACAGTATGAAATGATCATCTCCTTTGTATCTGATGAACATGGTTTATTTCTCCACTAAAAATTTTAAAAATAGTTGAAAGCATGTATTGTATAGGTAATAGTATGCTTCCAAACTCAATAGCCAATGGAAATATATTCACTGATATGAAATGAAATCCAGTCACTAGGCCCTGACTGCACACAGGCTGATCCCTGTCTGGAGCCTCACTTGGTCTGGCTACCCCAGGAAAAGGAGTGTTATTATAACATGATAGCTAATGCTTCATAAAATCCTTGTGTGGATGGTGCAAGGGGCAGTTTGACCTCGATTAGCCTGGCCATGTTGAACATTGTGGGGGAAACTTGTGGGAAGAATGTGATTCACCTCAACCTGGACTCTCCCTGCAACTGCTGCTCTGGGCTATTGTGATGCTGAGCACCACAAGTGAGAGCAGGGTGACTGTGTCTCCTCTGCTCTCAATGCTCCTATCTCTGGAGCCCAGGCACTGAGGAGAAGGGGGAAGCAACCTGGCTCAGAATACAGAGTGGTGAGGAATGCATGGAGGGACATAAGGAAAGGAGATTCAAATAGAGAGAGAGAGTGAGGACAAGCAGTGCAGAAGAGGGTACAGTAGCCAGATAAGAGGAAAGCCGAGTGAGACAGGAGCTTGGGGGGCAGCAGAGGGGAGGGAGACAGGAACTGGGGTAAGGAGTTGAATAAGAAAAGAGGAAGGGGAGGTCTAGGGGAAGATGGATAAGCGCAGAGGGGGAGGGGGAAATAGGAGAGGTCAACAGAGGCAGACTTATGGAGGGACAAGGGCTGAAGGGTCTATAACCGGAACCCAGAACTGAACCCGGAAATCCTGAGTCTCGGGATTCTTTTTCTGTCAGCAAATACCTGCAAAGTATATCTCATTCCCCTCCACTGCCTGCTCCATACAGAGGATAACTGCCTCTTATTACTGCCAGTGCCATGGAATTAACTAGTGCCAGATCCTTTTTAATTTGAAAATTATAGTGAAAAATAGTATGCGAGCATGTAATTAAAGACATCATAATGAATCTGCTCAAGGGGGCCGAATTAAGGGTGCACGGGCAAGCTTCGGTGAGTCATATTCTAACTTTTGAGAATTTGACTGTGCAACCTTAATGCTCTTGTAACATTTTTTTTTTTTATCAACGTACAATTACTTCCAGTTACAGCCTGGTGCTGCAGCCAGTTAGATCAATGGCAAGACTCTCAGTAACTAAAGACCACCAAAATTAGTTTCCTGTCAAACTTTTACACGTCCTTGCATCTATCAACTTATTCATTGCCTTCAACTTGTGGAAATAAGCAGAAATAAACAAGTCACAGAATTAAAAAAAAAATAGAAATGGAAAAAATCAACAAGGTCATCTAGATGATATGGAACTATTCCCTAATACATAATCTCAACAGGAATGAGTGCTTTTGATTTGCTTAACCTCAGACTAGCTTGAACACTGTGGGCCAATCTAGTCTGCTATAGCCACTTTGGCCAGTGCAAAGTGGTCATATTATGGCTGTAGAAGGCCCTGTAGAAGGCCCACCCATGCTGGGAAATTCTCCTCTGGCATAAAGCAGTACTACTTACTGCACCTCTTCCCCCCACCTCCCTCCAGTGTAATACAAGGGAGGCCTATGTTGGTGGTTGAGAGGAGGTCTTCCACTAGTGTAGGTCACTTAGAGATACCAGTGGTGCTAATTAGAGCAGCTTCTCAGCTACTATACCTCAATGCCAAGGACAGGCAGCGCAGGCTCGGGAGCCATAACAGATTCTTGGCTGAGCTCCGCTCCGGTGCAATTGAGAGTCCAGCCCTAGGGATGCCATAGTACTGGGGTAAACGTTCTCCTTAAGAAGAGACTGTGTGGTGGGAGGGGGGACATGAAGACAGAGAAGGGAGAGGGAAGAGACAGAGTCAGAAATACAAGAAGGTCACATCATTTGCACCAAATCCACAATTCCTTACAGTACAATGTGGGGGGGAGGGGGGGAAGGGGGCATAGAGGAGAAAAGGGAATCGATCTTCCAGTAAAAAAAAAAAAAAAAAACCATGTAGAGCAGAAAAAAAAAATACAGCGAGACAGTGAACAAGGAGCAGAGAGATGAAGAAAGTACCCATAAAAATATTGTTATGGTAAAAGGTGCTCTGGCCAGCACCTCAGGGATCACTGATGGATAAGCTCCCAGGATGATGTTCTCTATAGAAAGAGGCCGAGCAGTAACCACAACCAGAGCATTGTTATGAGAACTGTGTGGGTTAAAGCAGAGGTTCCCAAAGGTGGGCTGCAGCACAGTCCTGGGTGGTCCACCATGGGCAGAGTTGCCCCCACAGACTGTATACATTGGCAGAGTGGCAGCCAGATGACCCCTTTCCAGGGCTGGAGGAGCCCAGCACCCCCAGCAGGTGGCAGAGGGTGAAGTGGAGCATCTGGACAGTGTGTTAAGAGTAAGGAGAAAGGGCTGACCCCAAGAGGCAGCAACTTCCAGGGAAGCAAGAGAAGGCTGGATGGTTCGCAGTTGTTCCTCTTCCGAGTCACCGCACCCCTCAATCTGTGGCTGTCAGGCTCCCTGGAGTATCGGTGCTGCTCTGTTTCTGCCTGAACAACGCTGTGATCGGGACCATCGAGGTAACAATCAGGCCCAGCCCAAGTGCCCGCCTCTGTCCAGCATTGGCAGCCCTCGTGTCTTTCCCTCCTTGCTCCTGGGCAGGGGGTGCCTGTGAGGCACACCAGGGTGCTGGGTGGGTGGCTGGGGCAGGGCTACCAGGTGACAAGCTCAAGGCACTTGGCAGGCTGCTGAGGTAGAGAGTATCAGCAGGGGCTGGCTGTGGCACCTGCCTGCCTCCTTCGCCCTCTCCCTGGCCCTGGTCCCTAGTGAGGCGAGGGGCCGCGCAGGCCCCACAGGGTCCCTTTCCCTGACAGATGCGTGTTAATAGTGGGCTGCATTGCCTATTGCAGCTGCACAGATGAGCTTCAGGGAAAAAAGTTTGGGAACCCCAGGGTTTAAGCATCCCACTCCATTTTGTCTGGGCCCTTAGACCTTTCTGAACTTCCTTTGTGCTGCAGAGCAGCTACACAAAAGGAAGGTTAATAGCTAGGCTACCTTTTATTTCCAAATCATGCAGTATCTAGATATCTTGCTCTTGGGTTTCCCAGGGGCTGAGGAAAGATATGGGGCAGAGATTGTATTTAAAGAGTTGGATCTGTTTGAGTTTTGTCTCGCAAAGAGGACAGAGGCCCAAAGCTGCTGCCCAAGTGCCGTTGTGACAACCCTGCTCAAGGGAACGGGACTTGTGTATATTTTGTAAATAAACAAACTACACTGAGAAGATACCTGATTCCACATCACTGATATATGCTCCAAATGGGAAACTGACCTGCCAGAACCCCAAATCTGCTATTGCCCAGCAAAGGGCCAGCATTATAAAGACAGTGTATAAACCATATACAAAGAAGCCACTTGTGCCAGTCTAGTGTTTGGAGCTTGGCACTCTTCTATCTCTAGCACACAGCACCAGCTAGAAAATATTCCCTGAATGTT
This sequence comes from Eretmochelys imbricata, assembly GCF_965152235.1. Lineage (NCBI taxonomy): Eukaryota > Metazoa > Chordata > Testudines > Cheloniidae > Eretmochelys > Eretmochelys imbricata. The sequence goes on from NC_135572.1 coordinate 323,433,158, forward strand.
GAATCACCCTGGGAAAAAAAATTGTATTTCAATCACAAGGTATAAAGAAAGGTCACAAATTCAAACTAGTAGTTTGAAAGGTTGGTAAAACTTCAAAATCTCACAAGGTTCAAAATCTTAAATTCTCAGGTGTTTTGTCCAATCCAGATTTAAATTATTCTAGTGATAGGTGTCCCCCCAGCTCTTTAGAGAAATGATCACAGAACACAGCGTTAAGAAATTTGATGATGAGGCAGAAGATACAGTATATTTTCTGAGATGTTTCATGTATTTTCCATCACTAACTCTTGGCTTTAAAAATATTTATATTTCAAACAGCTCTATTGTGCAAGAGACCAAAAAAACCCCCCACATGTCTGAGGTTTTTTTAATGATATGATGTATCCAGACTTTCATTTATATTTTATAGGTCAATCTCAAAGTTTTACACTAACCACACTATACTTCAAGGAATTGTGGATTTTGTGCAAATGATGTGACCTTTTTCAATTTCAGACTCACAAACTGTGATCTAACAGCAATAATGATTTCTGGAAAGTAGACAGTTGTTGATGTTGGTCTACTGAAAATTTCATATGCCCTCAAGCTTTGCCTTGAGGTAAACCTCTCAAGTGGGTTACAATCACTAATGATCACTTCCTTCTCTTCCTGCCTTCTTGGTCAAAGTCACTTCTCTTATCAATTTGTATGTTTGACTGGCAGGTCACCGATCTATATTTTTAATGAGATTCAAAAACATTTCTGCTCTGAAGTGTGAATTCTGAGTTCTGATTATGGACTCAATCCTGCAAATACTTATACTCACAAATAACTTTTCACATGAGAGCAGTCCCATTTCACTGAATGTATTTAAAGTTACCCATATATGCAAGTGTTTTCAGGATTGGGGCCTGTATTTCTGAAAATAGAGCTCAGGAATGCAAGTTGGTGAGAAACTCCCCTAGCGGGTAATGTCCTCAAAAGGTTTTAACATCCTCTCATGTTTTAAAAATATGTAAGAAGGCTATTGAAGGTTTACGGCCCCCGTTCAATAAGGTATTTGAAACTAACTATGTATCGAATTTTAAATTTAAGGGCCAGGTTCTCTCCTGCACCAGAGCTTGGATCAGCTTGGATTGGGCAATAGGGAGCTGGCTACCAGTTACCAGGTCTCGAGGCCACATATAGTATATCTACACTGCAACTGAAGGTGTGATTCCAGCTGGGCACTAGCTTTACCTGCACAAGCATGACTAAAGACAGCTGTGAAAACATGGTGGCACAGACTTCAGTGTGGACTGTACCAGCACACCAGGAATGCTGGGTAAATATTCATATTGCTAACTTGCATTGAACCCTATGTCCCCATGTCAACACTGCTATTTTTAGCCATGATTCCATGGGTAAGACTAATGTGGGAATGTCTATATGAATTGCTATCACGTACAACTGCTGTGTAGACATAACCTTAGAGGTGCTTTTGGGCAGCTCTAATTTGCCCCAATAGTGTGGGTTCCTTGATAGACCAGTGGAAGATTAGCAGAGTGGAGCAGAGCTCCTCCATGCCTCCTATCCCTGACACCACATATCTTAGGAGGGCAGGCCAGAGGGCAGCTACCCTATACTAGGGGAATTCTCTGCTACTGATTTGGGGCTACTTCTAGCCACTTTGTACTCCTGAGTAGTGCTCTGTAAGATGATGTCCCAGAGGTTGAAGTTCAGCACATGCTTAAGTACCTTGCTGAACTAGGGCCTTGGGGTCCAATTTGTTTATACTGGTGGGAAATGATGTACCATATGGCCATATAAGAGTTAGTTTGTCAGATTAATTAAAAACAGAAGAAAGCTTTTGCCATGCTAGATGGGCAAAGTGGTGTGATTGCAATAAGAAATGGTGCACACTTGCCCAAAATTTAACAAAATCAAATCTATTCTTATTTATTAGTGATGTTCTCTAGGTTTCATAGATGTTAAGGCTAGAAGGGACCATTATGATAATCTAGTCTGACCTCCTCTGTAACCCAGATGGTACCAGAAGAAGAAACACTAGATTAAACCTAGGAAGCTTGCTCAAGTGGAGCTCAAGATAAGCTTTCCCAGACCAAATCAAACTGCCAGAGTCTTCCATTGCAGTTGCCACACACAGTCCCAGTCCTTGTGTTTCCCACACGTGAGGCCCATGAAGGTCTAGCACTGCCACCAGTGTTGGAAGTTCTGAAGGGGCAACACTATGACCCACATCCCATCTGCATTGCCTAGCAGGGATGAGAAGATGCAGTGCATGGTGGTGGTATAGGCTGTGGTGTGAAAGGATGTAGTAGTGTTTCTGCAGCCCTTGTGCAGGCAGTGTGGTTTCCTCAAACACAAAGACTTCAGCAGCTGTTATCAGTGCAGAGCCCCTCCTCAAAATAGCCCCAAGCTACAATACCAACCAAGCACCCCAAGCAATTTTTATTTATTTTTCTTAATGTTACATATTTTTAGAGGATTCAGAGCCTGTGAAAAGTTCCCAGCCCTTGATTTGCTTTCCTGATGTTCACCTGTTTTGTGGGTGTGTCTCAGTTAGAGATGCTGAGGGACCACCCCTAAAGCTGGGAAGATAATTCAGCCAATGTGTCTGTTTAGTCCTTGGCCTCTCTGCTGATCCTCCCCCAAAGGTACCCATTACTGCTGCTCCTTGTAACTGTGGTTTTATTATAAGGACATCCATCCTTTAGGGACTGCACTGTGGCCACCAGCTCATTCCACAGAGGCCACCAGATATCACTGTCAGGGCCATCCCTCAGAAAACATTTTTGGTGCATTTTTAAGAGAATATTTTACTTTATCACATATCTACGTTGTTATTTTATTTCTGTATGTGTGTTTGCTCACTACTGTTTGTAAGCACAAAGGGCCTGATCCAAGCTCATTGAGGTGAGTTAGGCAGCTGTAGCTCACTTCAGTGTGTGCTGGATCAGGCCCAGAAGAGTCACCTAAGTACGAGAGCTAATTACAAGTTACTATCTTGTAATGACACAAAGTAAAACTATTTCTCCATGTTTATTCCTTCCCCCACTTCCCCCCTCTCTCCTCCCCCACCCCCCCCCCACTGTTCCTCACACGTTCTTGTCAACTGCTGGAAATGGCCTACCTTGATTATCACTGCAAAAGGTGTTTGTTTGTTTTTTCCTCTCTCTCTCCTGCTGGTAATAGCTCACCTTACCTGATCCCTCTTGTTACAGTCTGTATGGTAACACCCATTGTTTCATGTTCTCTGTATATATAAAATGTCCCCATTGTATTTTTCACTGCATGCATCAGATGAAGTGAGCTGTAGCTCACAAAAGCGTATGCTCAAATAAATTTGTTAGTAAATAAATTTGTTAATAAAGGTGCCACAAGTACTCCTTCCCTTTATAGTAAAATCTCAATTGTTTCCCATGCGTTTAAACATGAGTTTAAAAAAACCACTAACTTCCCTGCTGTAAGAATGTTTTGTTCTGTTTTGTTTTTTATTGAATTCCGAAGACACACAAAATGCATGTACTACACTGTAGCAAATATTTATCTTGCTTCTTTTATCTAGGGCAAGCTGGGTCCTTGAGAAAATCTCAAGTACAGTCTTGACCTGCTTGTGAAACAATGTTTCTCTCAGTATGACGCAAATCTTAGCCTCTTCCTCAGCACTTGTAAAGCTGTTGACTCATGCTCCTGACTCTCTTCAGACGTGTTCGTCACGTGCTTACCAGCCTCATGCTCCCAAACAAAGGTCAAGGTAAAATGCAAAGTAATGCCTCAATACCAAAGCACTAAGACCCAGATGTTTGCAGCTCTCTGTAGCCTCCAAAGAGAAGTCTGCATGTTGGAACAGCTGTAGTTTCCTGAAATTGCTGAACTGTTACATTTTCATTCTATTTATTTGAAGTGATTATTAAAATAAATTATTTTGTTCCTTGGAGATAATGCTATCACTTTAATCTAATTTCAAAAAATCTTCAAGGGAGTGCACATATGCATCATGAAAGCATTTCTGCCATTAAAACTTGGCTTCCATATGCAAGCATTTCGACATACACTGATCTGGACAGGAAAATAATAATAATAAATAAATGCTGAGTTCAAGCTGCACTGATGGCTCAGAGGCGATGCCTTTTCCCAGCATACATCATAATGGACAAATCAGAAACTTGGCAAAATCATTTGTCTTTCCTGAGAAGATTAGAGAAACTTGCTTACGTGCAAAGTGACTCCTTTATTCAGTCTCATTCCTTTAGCAGGTTAGCAGAATTCCCTCTTCTGATCTCAGGCTCACTTCACTTTATTTTATGTTCAGGGTGGAGAGATGTCATGATTAACCTCTATAAATCGCTATGCAGTGGGGTTGAGAGAGCTCAGCTGTTTAATTCTGGCACAATAAGCAGCTTCCAGGGATCAGCATCCCTGTTTTCATTACGGGTGAGTCATGTTGGGAACTGTTTCAACTTACATAGAAATCTTTTTTATTATTATTATTTTTCAGTTCAGTGGGTGCACCTTGTTGAAGCTCAAGTTCTTGCCCATATCTGACATAGGGAAGTAAAACACCATAAGTTGGGTGCAGCTCCTGTGTTCACTACTCCAGAACAGGAAGTACTTTTCACTTGTCATTTCCAGGATTGGTAGACAGTCAGGGCAGGGCAGAGCTGGATGAGAGTAACTGCTTGGATAGAGAATTGGAGCGGGGTGGGTTAGAGCAGTCCTTTCTATCTTACTCTGAAGGCCTAATAAAGATGCCGGCCCAGTATAGTCATTTAGCCCCTGTAGCACTACCATGATTGTCCACGCATATTTCACACATTGTGCAGGGATTCTGTGCTCCTATAATCAGAAATTTCCAGCAACTCTGTCCCATTTGCAATTTCTCACACAGGGGTTTTCCTCCCCAAACTTTGCATTTTCAGAAAAAGAATATTCCCACTATTCACAATTTCGCAGGCAATACCACACAGCCATAGTAATTAGCAGTGAGTACTATGCATTGTGGGATACTGCCATGCCAAGCAAGGAAGTTACATGTGGACTGGTTGCCTAGGGCATAAAGGAGACAGAGGAAGTAAAAGCCATGGAGCCAATACACACATCTCTGGAATAAGGCCAGCATAGGTTTTTGCTGCAGGGTGGCTTACAGCACAGAAGAAATGTAATGGATAAGGGTGATGTCACAATGGGCATCACTTCAGAGAAGCTAAGCTCCTGAAACTATGCAGATGAACAGTAGGATACAATTATGGGAACTTTGAAGATGCAAATAATCATAGACCCAGCAATTCTGCAGAAAAAAAAATTATGTTGAGCCAAGTTGTGCAATCATCACTCACACCAGCAAGCACTTGTTCACATGAGTAGTTTCATTGGTTTTAACAGGAATATTAAGTATCTTGGTGCTATACAGTGTGTGTGTTACTTTAAGCACTTGCTTAAGCAACATGCAGTATAGAGGCCTAAGAATATAAGTGCTCACCAATATGAGTAAGGGTTACACAATCTTTTCTTAGTGTATTCTTAAACAGGACTTTTGCATGCCTAAAATGTACATGACAGAAATTTTTATTCAGCAACAGAAATCACTTCTTACATTCTCTCTCTCTCTTTACAAACAGACTGTCTCCTCATTTTAAAGGAAGGCCTCCTAAATGAAAATTCCTACCCAAATCTACCAGTAATTAGGATAAACAGGAACATTTATTTTATTAACCAGTCAAAATTAAAATCACACCAATCAGTGCAGTATTTCCAGTTGGGAATGGCATTTTTCCATTTAGTTTGTAAGAACCTCCTAATGAAAGCATTATTTAGAGTTCAACACTTAAACTGATTGTATTCTAGATGCTTAAACCCAGATCTTCCTGACAACTTCCTTAGCTGAATGTTTTGCCCAGACAGTTGCACTGCTTGTACTTGTTGTTCTGCTGATCACCTCAAAGACATTATTGTCGTATCAGTATCACCTTCAGAAGCAATTTAAATAAATGTATATTGCCATGGGGAGGATGGCATTGTGCATACGAGCTGGTTGTGGAACAAGTAAACTCAATCTGGAAAACAAACAATGATTTGATTAACCTACAGTAGCAGATGGTAGACTATACTTGAGCCTGAAGCGGAAGGAGAGTTCAAAAGGCGATGTTAGGGTTGTGTGTGGTATAGGAGATTGTGGGTTTGTATTTTTTGTACAAACAACTGTACTCAAATATGATCACAAATATTCTAGCTACAGAGGTGATAGGTGCCTTACAAATAGCTAAATTAGCTGTTTTGAGTCACTCTTTCTATTGCAAGTACTGCAAGTAAAAACTGTGCAAAATCGTTTTCACTCTCACATGCAATAGCTGAGAATTTTACAAGAGTTTGCTAATTTATTTCAAAGGAAGTGTCACCCCTTTGACCAACAAATGCAGATTTTTGTTGCAAAAAAAAAATGTGAACATCTACCCCTTTACAGGGAAAAATGAAGAATGAATTTGCCCCAAACCAAAATGGACAGGGCCAGATCACCCCATGCCACAGAAAATCATGTGAATGAAAGCTCTGGTGGAGTATGTAGAAGTAAGCCTCCAATCACTCAGGATCACCTGGGATGACCTTCTCCTCCGAACATGTGTGGATCTCTACTGCAAAGAGTAGTAGTGATTCTTTCTCCCTAGCACCTGTGACCTATATGGCTCTCCTCTTTACTAACAGTGTGACTCCAGTAGTTGTCAAGTTTCTATTGGCTGAATCCCCCATATTGGAGTAAGACCAACAGAGGGATTCAGTAGGAGTTAATACTGTTTTAGGTATGTGGAAATCTCTGGTCTGTGGATTGTGTCAAATAGATTGGCCAGTTTCTTGCACCCATCCTGAAAAGCCAATGGAGCATTAACCATAGGGCTGACCGAAAAGTTCCCATCAAAGCTGGTTTTCAACTGAAAGCTGGGTTTTCAACTAAATTAAACTTTTAATCTGAAGTGACGGTTTCCCAGGGAAAATTTAAACTTTTTGTCAAAAAAGTGGACATTGATTTTTTTTTTAAACATTTTTACCAGGAGCAGGATTTTCGCCCTCACAAATCTGTACTATGATGTAAGAAACTAGAGTTCATTTCAGCAAAACTTGAATAGAATGGGGTGAGCTAAAGAAAATATCTATTAAAGCAAACTCAGAAGGGGAAGTTACTTATCTTATTGTAACTGGAGTTCTCCAAGACATGTGGCCCCTCTCTGTATTCCACTGGGGATACGCATGCACCTGAGACCAAAGAATTCTTGCAAATAGCATCTATTGATTTCATGCCTGTATCCCAGCTGTCCTTGTGCTCTGAACTGAGGGTATGAGGGGTGGGAAAGACCAACCACCTCTCTGCTTCCTTCTTTACCACTAATCAGATAATGAGCTGAAGCACACTGGAAGGGGAATGGATAGTGGAATACAGATAGGTTCTCGAAGAACTCTAGTTACAACAAGGTAAGTAACTCCCTTTTCATCCAGTGGTGGTCCCCCTTTGGTTATTCCACTCAGGGGCCTTCCCAAAAGCCCCCTCCATGGCCCCACCCCACCCCTTCTGCCCAAGCCAGAAGCCGGAGCAGGCCAGGAGCTGTGGACCCTCCACCTGTCTGGGGTGAGGGGATCAAGAGCAGCCCCCGGTGTGTGTCCCCGCTCCACAGGTCCCCTGCCCAGGACAAGAAGGTCTGCAGCTCCCCACAGCTGACTGCATGGCTCTGACCCCGACCCGGCTCCGGCCAGGGGATGGGGTCTCGGAGCCGCAGGCTGGTCATAACAGAAACAGCGGGGGACCCATGGACCCTCCATTTTCCCTGGGCAGTGGCCCACGGGGCAGAGACACAGGCTGGGGGCTGCTCTTAGGACCCCCCCATCCCGGGTAGGTGGTGGATCCGCAGTGTGGTGCCCCATGGTGCCCGGGCTTCCCGACCAGGCTGGCAACTGGAGTCTGGCAGGGGGTGGGCCCTGTGGCAAAAAGTGGATGGGCCTGTTCCATCCACTTTCAAAAAGTGGGAGGGACATTGCCCCCTGGTCCCCCTATTCCAGCACCCTGATGTCATGTTGTGTTTGAAAACAGGTTCCCAAACCAAATCGCACAGATCAAACTAAAATTGTTTAGCTAAGAATTGTGAAGACTTATTTCATATTTTGCAAGTCCCAGAGTGCTTTCACATAAAAACTGGGACCCAGAAGGAAGGAGGACTGGTAGTCAATACACTGGCAAGGCATCTATCTATCTATCTATCTGTCTTAACTTTTACACTTGGTTTTAATATCTTTGACAATGAAGAAGACAATCATTTAAACCCAACAGAATACAAGATAGCAAATTAACACACATACTATACATGCTGTATAGACTGTCTGCACCTACTGGTCCATGATGTTCAGATTAATTATGATGTTTGTCACTAAGCATCTTCTAGATGAGTGCTTGCACAGTCTGTACCTCTTTCATTTATTCGGACCTGGCAAAGTCTGCAAACAGAAAGGAGAAAAACAATGAAAGCATTAACTGCCAAATCATTCGATCTCCTTCAGGAAAGCTTTCCACAGATCAGGGATGCAACATATCCCAAGCCCACATAGCTACTCAACCACTAAATGCAGTGGATTAAGAATGACAGAGTGGGCTGTGTCTTTCCGATGAGGTGACACCTGTTTGAACTCCCTCTATGATGCTCTGTATTTGGAAGGTTTCATGTATGGATCCCAGGAGCCCTAATCGGGCTCGAGTGAGAGATCATACAGGCAAGGAGATGGACCCCATGGGGAAGGGTACCACTGGTCCCAAACAGGAGGAGGAGGGCGCCAAAGATATTCTGGAGCCTCTTTTGGGACTAATCTCACACCTTGGTATGGCCAGTGGAGCCACTGTTTCAGCCATGAGCTCACCGAAGGAGTATGAGTCCTCTGACTCAATAGGCAGAGCCACTGATACCAGTTGTCTTGTAATGCCTCAGCTGACTGATATTACTGACAGTGTGGGATTCTCTCTGGTGACTACCAGCTCCAAAAGTATCAGCAACTCCAGGTTTGTATACATCCAGGCTGTTGAGGATAGTATATCCAACCCTTGAGGTTGGGGACTGGGGAAGGCTTCTGCCTCTTGGTAGAGCTGACAGTGCTTGTTTGGGGTAGGCAGTGTTTCTTGTCATAGTTCAATACCATTTGTGTAGGTGGTGACTGCTCCATTTTCCCCCTTACTAGTTCTGGGGCTTGTCCTGCCCCTTCAATGATGGGCCGTTTCGGAGCACTGTTGGCTCTCACTACTGACAAGCCAGATTCATGCTACCTGTGAGCTCCTGTCCTGGGGAGCGGAGTCTCACCCAACTTGGAGGGTTTAGGGCAAAAAGTCCTCTTCCTAGATGAGGACTTAGGTGGGGATTTCTCTCACTTTCTGTGGAGTGCTTATTCTTACTCTCCTACCACCTGATTTGCTTGCTGGGATCCTTAGTTCTGCCCTCTGCTGTTCTGAAACCAGAGAATATCATGCTTCCAGGGGCACTTCTCAGTTCCTCTCGCCTATGTACAGGGTGGGTCTGAGAACCCAAGGTCAGACTGGAGCATCACTGAACATTCCAACAGGAATCTTCTGAGCTGGAACTCCCAGGATCAATGGGTTTGGGTTCAGGGGTGGAGGGAAGAACAGCAGATATTGCTCTTTAAGGGAATGAGAGACTCCCCCAGGCAATACCAACACTGTGGAAGTCACTGACCAGGAAGGCCCGGGGAGGCCACACAGGTCTTGGCACTTTGGCCATAATAGATAACCCAAATAATGGGGACAGCAGAGTGGGGGGAACCCCCAGATCCCTACTAATGCTCTCTCTCAAACTAAACTAACTAACTGACTCACTAGAAAAGGTAAATTAGTTACAGAATACCTGGAATATGAAAAAAGGGAGGCTAGTAAAGCTGTGGACACTGAAAAGTTCCATCTCAGACTACAGGCTACCAGAAATGAAGTAGAGAAGCAAATGATCTACGATGCCCCTTATGCCCTCAGTTCAGAGCATACAGAGGAGAAGGGTGTAGGCATGGACCAATGGACACTGTTAATGGAATGTATGTGTGCCACTGGAAAAAAAAAATCTATTAGGACAACTCACCCTCGCAGCTCCCAGCATAGCATATGTACTTGCTGTGGCTTATCTGTGAACAGACATAGGATCTTGGCCATTGTGCTGATGGTCATTGTTCAGGACTGCTAAATTCACCCCAAAGTGAGCACAAATTCATCTCTGTTTTGCTTATTCTTAATTGCAAATAAATCCTGGAAGTCATATAAGATGTTATATGTAAGAAAACACACCAATAAACTAAAACAGGTCAAATAATATTTTTTATATAATTGAGGAAGAATGCCCCCCCGGCCCTCTGTCACTGGATCAATGCCTGCAGCATTCATTATGCCCTGCTACTTCTGATACTCTGATTTGGAACCTGTGCAAAATGCACAGAATTTGAAAGCTTGACTTTTTTCCCGTGAAGTGGGTTTGCTTGCCAGGTGAGTTGTTTTATCAAGCTCTCTCAGCTCCATTGAACAGGCTCTTACACGTTCCAGAGTTTCAGAGACGCACCCAACATATCTGTAACGTTCCAGTGACTGGTCACGTTGACACTGGCTTCTTCCCAAAACAAATGTCAATGTCTTTTTTTTTTTTAAACGCCCTCTGTTAAATAGATTAGTCAGTAGCATACTAGAGAGAGGAAAATAGCTTAAAATGGTGTGTAATGTATATTACTCCAGTCTTAACTATTCAGGGTGCCCAAAGCAAGGAAAAGCTAGAGGCAGAGAGAGGGAGAGTTGTCAGAAATGATTGTAAACATTGTGTTTTTCAGTCTGACATTTTAAACCAAATAAAGACAGAAGGTTAAGATCCTTGATCCTGATAAAATATATCAGTGTTACTCACCAGTCTTCTTTTAGGCCCCAATTCAACAGACCACTTAAGCATGCTAATAACTTCAAGCACATAATCAGGTCCATTGATTGAAACATGACTATTCACGTGCTTACATGTCTTGCAAAATTGGTCATTTTAACAGGACACATCAAATACTTTATGTGGGGTTTTACTCTCCATTTTATTTATTTATTTATTTATTTATTTATTTATTTTGGTGCTATCTTACGGTACTAACCATAACATTTCTTTTTTCTTGTGGTCTTGTCTTTTCCCATATGACAAACCCAGATTTCTTTCCCATTGTGTACTTTTAGGGAGCACAAGCCAACCTGGCTGTACCTTGTTTATATTTAGCATCATCCATGGGGTCAGAATGCTCTTAAAACACAGCTTATTAGTTAACTTATGTTCCCTCACATTGGCAGAATAAAAGTATGATGAGTGGCTATTATTTTTTATGAGTTGCCAGATGTGTGGGCTAGAAAAGAGAGTAATAGTAATGTGCAGTCCTATACTGCTGAGAAAAAGTTACTCTGCAGAAAATGGCATGATACAGTTCCACGTTTATTGTCTCTAAATGATTTCCAGATGAAATTTGCTCAGTATACAAAGAGGATGATTTTTTTCTAACTGCCAAGCCAGCACACACAATGTGGGAGAGTTGAGCTGGGGTTATATAACTAATTAGAAACAAATTAATGTTAATCAGAATCATCAAGTTCTATGCTAGCTAGCCTATGCAGTTGCATCATCTTCTGTTATCCTCATCCTCCCAGCCCTACTTTGTTGCAGCCACTTCTTGTGTCATGTCTGAAAATAGACGGTAAGCTCTTCAGGGAAGGAACCATGCCTTTGAATGTATTTGCACAAGACATTGGGTAACTGGGCCCTGATCTTGATTGGGCGCTACCATGTTACAAACGAGAACAATAATAATATGCAGAAAAATGAGCGAAACAAAATGTTATTTTCTGTACATCAGTGGACAGCAACCCGTCACTTGTGATCAACTGATCGATCCTGGAGACTCTCCCAGTCAATCAGTATCTCTGGCTGCAGCGGCGGAAGGGGGCTGCCTGCCACTGCTTGCCACGGCCCCACGCTGCTCCCAGAAGCGGGGAGGGGTCTCCATTCACTGCTCCTGCCTGCAAGCACTGCCCCCACAGCTCCCACTGGCCAGGAATGGTGAGCTGTGGCCAATGGGAGTTGCGGGGCCAGTGCCTGCAGAGAGGGGCAGCATGCAGAGCCACATGCCTCCCACAGGAGCTTCAGAGGTGCATTAGTCCTTTCCGGGAGTGGCGTGGCCATGTGGTACACTGGCTGGCAGGGTTGGGGGGTGCCCTAGATAAGTGCCCCCCTCCCAGAGCCAGCACCCCATACTCCAGCCCTAAGCCCCCTCCTGGAGCCAGGACCCCGAACCCCCTCCTGCACACTGAATGCCCTACTGCACTCCAACCCCCTGCCCCAGCCTGGAGCCCCCTCCTGCACCTATACTTCCTCCCAGAGCCCATACCCCGCACCCCCTCCTGCACCTCAACATTCTGCCCCAGTCCAGAGCCCCTTCCTGCACCCCAACCCACTACCCCAGGCTCAGCCAGGAGCCCCCTCCCACACTGCAAAACCCTCAGCCCCAACCCAGAGCCTGCACCCCCTCCCAAACCCCAACCCCTTCCCCCAGCCCAGTGAAAGTGAGTGAGGGTGTTGGAGAACGAGCGATGGAAAGAGGGGGGATGGAGCGAGTGGGTCAGGGCCTCGGGGAAGTGGTGGGGCCTCAGGGAAGGGGTGGGGAAGATCCTGGGTTGCCCTTAAATTTAAAAAGTGATCTTTGGTTTAAAAAGGTTGGAGACCACTGCTATATATCATTCAGTGCAACTAATTTTTACCTTCTCTTCCCAATAATTCATTGGATACATAGACAAATATTTAAGTGCAAGTTGGTCATTCAGAGTTGGAAATGTGGATTTGAGCATGATGCAAGTTTATAATTTGAATAGGCAAGTAAAGAATTATTCAGCCAACTAATCAGCTTCTGAAATCTGACACCTTCCAAAATGAGTGAGGTGTTTAAAGCAGTGTTGGGAAACTTCGTATTGCTTAAAAACTTTGAAGATTACTTTTATTGCAAAGAAAGCCAGAGGGTTTATAAGTGAACATTAAAAACAGAGAGTTTAATATAAAGAATAAATCTCACAGATGCCGTACATAATTTCTACCTCAGGATTATTATTTAATGACATGATGGAATGAAAGACTTTGCTTTTATTTGCATGAGATCCTCAGCTCAAATTGAGGCTGAGGGCAAAATTCTGGCTTGTTGTACAGGGTGTGCCAAGTGGGGAAAAGAGTACAGGCAGCCTCTTCCTCCTCCTCATGCACCTGCACAGGCCCTGGGCAGAGTGATGCTATGTGTGTTCCCAGAACACAGAGTGGAGTGAGGGGGAGCACACATGAAGAGCCAATCAACATGCTTGCAAGAGTCTACCTAAGTTGTTGGGGTCGAGGGCATGCTACTCATTTTCTGCAGGAGCAGTAAAGGCCACTGTTGAACACACTGTCTCAGCTCTCTATAGACACTCTTCCTACAGCTGCTGTGAGCAGGAAGCATGGCTCAGAGACCCTTTTCAGATACTACTACTCCCATTCCCCTACTACTCCTTGTAACAATCAGTAGAACAGGGAGGGTTGCTTGTCCCTTAAGAGTTAGCCAAACCTGATTACAGAATGAGTCATGCAGGGTGACTGCCCTATAAAGACCAGCAGGGGACTGCAGTGAGGGGGGAAAGCTCAGAGATTGCAAGGGGTGAACAGACTCAAGCAGACAGCCCTGGGAGTAAGGACTGAGTATCTATCCAGGTAGGGCTTGTGAGTGTCAGGAGCTATGGGCTTGAGCTCCCACAGCTGAGGCTGGGGCCAGCTGGCTCAGTCCTCGGGCCAGCTAATGAACCTAGCTGGGCTATGACAGAAGTGCCTGATTGGCTAGCCCACCCAAGTGTCTGGAAGGAACCAACCGACTGCATTATCCTCAGCAGAGGTGGCAGGTCACCAGCTGCACAATGCTTATACCGGCAGCTACATCTCCTGTGCTTGCCTCGTTCCCAATCTTGCTCTCCCTTCCTACTCCCTTGCCTGGCTTCTGCCTCCAGCTCTGACCTTGGGCTTGGCTCCTGGTTTGGGGCTCTGGCTCTAAGCAGTACTGCCCATGGACTCTGACAAGGAGTGGCCTGCCAAAGAAGGAAAGGTCCCAGGCAGGAGGGTGAAGAAAAATTGCTGTTTGGATGAATGTGAAAACTTTATTTTGTTTAATTTCATAATGCACAACCCCAGAGGGGATGGGAATGAACAAAGTCTGAGTTTCTTGAAGAATTCAAGAGGGGAAACTGAGGAAGGCGACCTGTAGCATGGCCCTATGCCATCAGGTGCATGGGAGGTGGCTGGCCCACTACACTCAGAATTTGGTTCTTACTGTGGTTTTTGATGTTTAATCAGCAGAATTAAAAAGGATTCAACAATGACAAGTCCATTACTTGAGTTTCATGATTTATTTTTCAGAGCTCACTTTGATTATACCAGCATCTTGACAATGGCACTAATAATGGGGGAGGATGGGAATACTATTAAAGTCAGTGGACTATCAATACAGTACATGAATACCAATAGAACTTTCACAAAAAGAAAAGGAGTACTTGTGGCACCTTAGAGACTAACACATTTATTTGAGCATAAGCTTTCGTGAGCTACAGCCCACTTCATCGGATGCATGCAGTGGAAAATACAGTGGGGAGACTTTATATACACAGAGAACATGAAATGGGTGTTATTATACACACTATAACAAGAGTGATCACTTAAGGTGAGCTATTACCAGCAGGAGAGCGGGGGGCGGGTGGGGGGGACCTTTTGTAGTGATAATCAAGGTGGGCCATTTCCAGCAGTTGACAAGAACATGTGAGGAACAGTACGGGGGTGGGGGGGGGTAAACAGGGGGAAATAGTTTTACTTTGTGTAATGACACATCCACTCCCAGTCTTTATTCAAACCTAATTTAATGGTGTCCAGTTTGCAAATTAATTCCAATTCAGCAGTCTCTCGTTGGAGTCTGGTTTTGAAGTTGTTTTGTTGTCATGTTGCCACTTTTAGGTCTGTAATCGAGTGACCAGAGAGATTAAAGTGTTCTCCGACTGGTTTTTGAATGTTATAATTCTTGACGTCTGATTTGTGTCCGTTTATTCTTTTATGTAAAGACGGTCCAGTTTGGCCAATGTACATGGCAGAGGGGCACTGCTGGCACATGATGGCATATATCACATTGGTGGATGTGCAGGTGAACGAGCCTCTGATAGTGTGGCTGATGTGATTAGGCCCTATGATGGTGTCCCCTGAATAGATATGTGGACACAGTTGGCAACGGGCTTTGTTGCAAGGATAGGTTCCTAGGTTAGTGGTTCTGTTGTGTGGTGTGTGGCTGCTGGTGAGTATTTGCTTCAGGTTGGGGGGCTGTCTGTAAACAAGGACTGACCTGTCTCCCAAGATCTGTGAGAGTGATGGGTCGTCCTTCAGGATAGGTTTTAGATTCTTGATGAGGCGCTGGAGAGGTTTTAGTTGGGGGCTGAAGGTGACGGCTAGTGGCGTTCTGTTACTTTCTTTGTTGGGCCTGTCCTGTAGTAGGTGACTTCTGGGTCAGTTTCTAAAGAACAATGTGACTGTTACTGTAAGAATCTAGTCTCCCTTAGCCCACTGAAAGCAAGTCCTAAGGTCAGGCATTAGTACTAAGAAAAAATAGGCCTATCTATGAAAAACAAACAGAATTATCTGATAAAAAGGGCAGTTTGAACTTGGGCTGTGTTGACCCAGGGTGTTACGTGACACTGTGTCATTTGGTAGCTACAGATGCTGAACCTAATATGCCAATAAGCTTACATTAAAAAAAAAAAAAGTGTGGCCAAGATGGAATGAAATCTCCCATCAGAAGAGGTTTATAAAACCTTGACTCTGAAAAAACTTTCATAACAAAATCTGAAAAGAGATGAAACTTGGCCTCACACTCAGCAAAGTAGCCAGGAATACTAGGCCATCTCAAGTTCTGAGATTAATGATGAAACATGAGTAGTGGGAGAAGCAGCCTTTCAGATTTCTAGGAGAGGCGGGGGTAGACAGGCTGGCCTCCTGCTTTCCAGAAGACTTTTGTGATTGAAAGAGGGATGAAGATCTATCAGGCAGTTGGAGCACACCAACAAGCCACACCATCAGGAGATTACAAAATAAAAAGAGTTCCCAGAGCCTGCTGGGAAAAAAGGGTGGCAAGATTCCTAGCTGTTGCTTCAGGTTTACTTGGAGTTTCAGGTTTGTAGAAAGCTATAACTCCAAGCAAACAAGAAGGAGCACTAGGTCTACAAACTATTGTGACCCAAACCCACTGGTATTGGCTCCTGAAACTCATGTGACCCAAAACTGTCAGGTTCAACGTTACACCAGTTAAAACCATTACATCCCACCCCAATAACAAGAAGGGTTAATTAGAAAATGCTTAAGAGTACTTTGGATCCAATGTCTGCTTCCACAGTCTTTGAATCTTTAAAATAAAGAAAAGGTGTCAACAGAGGTTGAACTATACAGCAACGTCAGACACAAGAGGCCCTCAGGCCAGCAGTGGCTGTAACCCAGAACAGTCTCCCAAAACAGACAACCAAACCACATGGTAAATGAGAATGAAATAAGTAATTGAACAGAAGCAGCTACAAACAAACAAATTGACACAGGTGGGTTGGTTTTGGAATATCTGAGCTGGCCAACAAAACAAAGAGTTTGTTCTAAAAAAGACTGATCAAATTTATTCCTGCTGAAATGATATATACGTTGAGACAGAAAGCTCACTGTGTAGTGACTGTCTTGTATTGTGTGTTGTGCGGCCCCTACCACAGTAAAGCACTGATTCTAGCTGAGATCTCTGGGTGTTATGTAATAAGATAAGAAGAGAAAGAAGCCCAATTATGTTCTCATTACTCCACAGTCGTAAATCCACTGATGTCAATGGAGTTATACAAGCATAAAGCTGGTATAAGAGAGAGGAGAATCAGACCCATGATAAATCAAGTTGAGTGGGATAATTTATTAATCTGTGCCTGTGTGGGTGCACTTTTTCAGAAAGGAAATAAACCAATCAGCTGAGTTCAAAGTTTCCTGAGTACTCAGACCGCTGGAGGAAAAGAGGCCTATTCATTAAAACAAACAAAAAAAAATACACTAAAAGAGCAGTTTGAACTTATGCTCTGTTTACCCAGATTTGATGCAACAATTTCTGTGCTACTGAGTAGTAACAAATACAGAAAACTACAGCAGCAGCAGCATGCCTGGGTAGTACATAGATCATCAACTGTGAGAAAGAAAAACACACAACACAAATGTAGTTGCCAGCATAGGAGCAGATCCTTAGCTGCTGTAAAGTCAATTGAGCTATGCCAGTTCACACTAGTCAAGGATTTGGCCAATCTGTCATTTAATCTGCAAACAGTTTTGCTTCTTTTTCCATTTGCCATTTAAATATTATAAACTTCATGAAACAGAACAGGACAGTTATATTTGGCAGAGAGATCATTGCTGCCAACAACAGAAGGAATATCGCTAGGGCCCTACCAAATTCACAGCCGTGAAAAATGCATCACAGACCATGAGATCTGGTCTCCCCCCATGAAATCTGATCTTTTGTGTGCTTTTACCTTATACCTAACAGATTTCACAGGGGAGACCAGTGTTTCTCAAATGGAGGGGGCACAAGATTATTTTAGGGGGGATCACAGTGTTGCCACCCTTACTTCAGTGCTGCCTTCAAACCTGGGCAGCTGGAGAGCCAGCAGCAGGACAGCAGGAAAGGTGGCAATGCCATAGTATGCCACCCTTACTTCTGTGTAGCTGCCTTCAGAGTTAGACAGCCGGAGAGTGGGGGTTTCGGACTGAGGACCCAGCTCTGCAGGCGTCAGCGCAGAAGTAAGGGTGGCAATACCCTACCAGGCCATCCTTCCTTCTGTGCTGCTGCTGGCGGCGGCTCTGCCTTCAGAGCTGGGCTCCTGGCCAACAGCCGCTGCTCTCCAGCTGTCCAGCTCTGAAGGCAGTTCTGCCGCCAACAGCAGCCCAGAAATAAGGGTAGCAGTAATGCAACCCGCCCCCGCCCCCGTACAATAACCTTGTGACACGCCCCATCCACAACTCCTTTATGGGTCAGGACCCCTAAAATTACACAGTGAAATTTCAGATTTAAATAGCTGCAGTCATTAAATTTACGATTTTTAAAATGCTATGACTGTGAAATTGACCAAAATGGACCCTGAATTTGGTAGAGTCCTAAATATAGCTGATATGTTGGTTCTTCATTGTTACTTAACTGCTAGTATAACATAGTGCTTGATATTTTCAAAGGTGCTTTACAAACATTAATTGTAAAATCCTCATAGTAAGCCTGAGACATAAGTTTTCCTATCCCGCCCCCCCCCCATATGGAGAGGGAAAGTGAAAAGCAGATGTTAAAACTTGCTCAAGGTCAATAGAGAGCCAGAAATAGAATTAGGAGGTAGGGCCTGCTGGATTCTGTGCTCACCTCCACTAAAAAACATTGTATCTTCATGGGAACACATCAAAATGGAGAATCAAGTGCAGAGAGCTATGTAAAAAGTGGCCTTGTCTATAGTAGGAAGGAGTTGTGAGTCTGGGTATACCAGCAAACCCTCCTAGAGGGGAAGCAGCTGATACTGACAAAAGAATTATTTTGCTGGTATTGCTTATACCAGTTCCCCAAGTGGAATAAACTGTACTTGAATAAAGGACATTTTTGCCACGTAACTGCATCTACACTAGGGCTTTTGATCCTATTTTATTCAGCTAAATTGAAATAAGTCTGGTTTAAATTGAAATAAGATTAATCAATCACCTTTTTGCACTGGTTTAACTAAATTGGCTTAAAAACACACATTAAATTAAAGTGAGGTGTTTCATTAGAAGTGATACAGGAAAATGAGGAACCTCTATCCAAAGAAGTAATTATAATAGTGTAACTGTTCTCAAATTATGGATCAGGACCCCAAAGTGGGGTCGGCAGAGCTAGCTTAGACTTGCTGAGGCTCGGGGCTGAAGCCAAAGCCTGAGGGATTCTGCCCTGGGCGGCGGGGCCCAGGTTACAGGCCCCTGGCTGGGGCTGAAGCCCTTGGGATTCAGATTTGACCCCCTACCCTGCCCAGGGGAGTGGGGCTCAGGCTTTGGTTTTAGCTTCCCCACCCAGGGCAGTAGGAATCAGGTGGACTCAGGCTTCGGTCCCCCCTCCTAGGGGCATGTAGTAATTTTTGTTGTCAGAAGGGGGTTGTAGTGCAATGAAGTTGGAGAACCCCTACAATAGCGGATAACATTAGAACACCTATAGTGGAAATGCTGTGAGAGACAGACAGTACTATCCATTCTGAGGAGAGACTGGAGTTCCGCTTGGTGAGGGGTTGTTGTGCCTGGCTAACATTAGACCAGTGACAGAAATCAGAGATGTATAATAATATTGTGAGCCAGCTATGAAGGGAGGACGTCATGAGACATCTGAGAATGCAGGCCTTATCCCTGATATGCTGCTTGCCAAAAGGATTGGGGGAAAGGGACAAACTGGGGGAAAGGACACATACTTGTGATACATAAGGTATTGATTCAAATAGTTCAGCGCTTATGAGCAGGTATCCTGCTTCATCTTTATCACACATTACATTGTTCATTTACAGATCTCTTGTCCCCCAACACTGCCATTCTCCTCCTTTTGTCTCTCTCTTCCACCCACGGCATCTTGTCACAACTGTAGCTGTTTGGGCAAAGTTTGTATCTACAGGTTTGTACAGCATTTAACACAGTGGGGCCCTTTATCTCGACTGGAATACAAATAAAGAATCAGATTAAAACGATCTGATATTCCCTCACTTTCCTTAATGAAAGCTTTTTTTTTTTTTTTAATGAGATAACTGAGTTTTAGATTATGGCCAGGTCTATACTGCAAAGTTTTATCAGCCTAGCTATGTCAGTCAGGGGTGTGAAAACCCCCCATGCCGCTAGCCAACACAGCTATGCCGGCAAAAGCTCCATCATAGACAAGCTACATCAGCAGAAGAGTGCTTCTTCTGGCACCACAGATTAAATCCTGGTATTGCTATATCAGCAAAGCATTTGGATGTAGACAAGGCCTATGTTTACAGTAACTTCACTGAGGTTTGTTACTGAAGGGAAGCAATCATCTGACCTCTTGTGAGAAGTAGTCCCAGAGATAACAATATTGATCCTGGAGCACCCAGTCACTGGCTGCAGTCTGTAGAGAGATGGGAAAAGAGTTGGTTAGCTGTAAGGAGCTGCAGAAAGAGAGACTAAAGTTTACACTCTCTATCTTACACTATCATTCTAGCAGCCAAATGCTTCCAAGGTACCATTATAATGGCCTCAATGGACTTTGAGGTACTTTGCTCTTTGTATATGATAAAGAAAATGTATATATTTGTGGTCTTTGCCCCAGACTGCCCCTTATACTTGTGTGAAATGAGGACAAGGCTCTTCAGGTGAAACATAGAATTGTACCAACATGACGTTTCTGTGAACACAAGGGGGATGTCTTCATCATCATTATACATAACAACATTAATACTTAGTTCTTATATAAATCAAACCCCTCACAAATGAAAGATGCTCTCTTTCTCAAGTTGCAAAACAAAATTCTTATTTGGTTATTTCTTCACTGCACAGTTAGCCATCACCTTTCAATGAGCTAATTACTTTTGCTTATAGCAATTGAATTGCTTGCACATCAACTTTCTTGAAGGATACAAGTACCTTTTATCTTGTAAAAAGAAAAGGAGTACTTGTGGCACCTTAGAGACTAACCAATTTATTAGTCTCTAAGGTGCCACAAGTACTCCTTTTCTTTTTGCGAATACAGACTAACACGGCTGTTACTCTGAAACCTTTTATCTTGTGTAAGTCATTTGCAAATCATGTTTTTAGGCCTCTTCTGTCACACTGAAATGGATATTTTGGGAAATTATGATGAATTCTAATCTGTGCTATTATATAGAAACTGGAAATGGTGTTGATGAGTTGTCAGGCTTTGCTCAGTATGTATATTTGGCATCTCTTGGCTTTTTTGGTTAAAAAATCTGGGCCTCTCCCTTCTAAAAGTAAGGAAAGTCTAAAACTACAGCTTCAGCCATATGAAATCTACCCTCTGTATCCACAATATTACACACAAGGTGTAAAATAAGTGTATCATAATTAACATACGGTTCTCCAGAAATCTTAAGGTAACAGAGTATGTACAATGCCTAGCCCAGTGAGGCCCAGTCTCTGTTGGAGCCTCTAGCCATTACTGTCATAATAAACAATCAAAATTAATAAATACATATGGACCCAATCTGGCAGCTCTTATTCAAACAAAATTCCATTGAGCTTCCTGGGACATCACTACAGATCTTTAATTAGCCCGAGAAGCACATAGATACCACAGTGATGACTGCTGTAGAAAACCATCTTGAGTGCTGGTTTACACTAGAAAAGTTATACCAGTATAACTATATTGGTCCCGGGTGTGACTTTTTACCAAAATAGTTATTCTGGTATGAGACCTAGTATGGATGCAATTATACCAGTAGATAGGTGCCTTTTACCAATATAGTTTATTTTGCTCCCAAAACTAGAATAAGCTATGCCAGTATATATATCTATATCTATATTTATAGATATATAGTTTTATATCTATAAAACTGCATCTGTACTACGGGGGGGGGGGGTGGTATGTCACTCCAACGATACCCATATAGTTAAAGTGGCAGATCTTTCTAGTGTAGATAAGACATGTCACCATTGGTGCCCTATTTCTGCCACTCCTCCCGGGCAGTCCATGAGGGTTTTGCCAAGTGAGAGCTTGGTGGTCAGACTTTAGGATTGAATTTCAAAGTTTTCGTTGAAAATTCTGTTTTCAGCACACATGCACAGACATCCAGACACACGCAATCCCCGATAATTACATGTAACAGTTGTCCAAGAAAAAAAAAATCTGTTCTTGGTTTCACCAAGCCACGTATTTACATACAGGAGGGCATTGATCTCAAATGCAGTATTTGTACAAGAAATCATTCTAGCCAATAACGCAGTGACAAAATCAAATAGCTGAGACGATAACTAAAGGAAATAGAAAAATAATTACGAGCTTAACCTACAGACAATCAGGAGCAGTTTCTGGCTGCTCTGGCGAGACAGTCTCAGGCCAGAATTAGTCATCCCAATTTTGAATATATGTTCAGTCCTATATAACTGGAAAGTGTTTGCTATTCTTTTGCGGGGCAGATCCTCAGCTGGTGTTAACTGGCACAGCTCTACTACAGTCAGTGGAGCTAAGCTGATTTACATCAGCCGAGGATCTGGCTCATATTTTAAAGTGAGGTAGTGGTCATGCAAGGTAGAGAGGGTAAGTAAGGTGGCCCATACTACCTTGCATGGGCTACTGGTATTACTGCTCATAGTGAGGGGAGGGGACAGAAAACAGGCTCAGCAGGACTGGTATGGCCTCCCTGCCCATGTGAGGAGAAACTGTGGATGTGGGAGGGGAGGGGAGGGATATAAATTGCCAGGGCGTGGCACACACCAGTGTGTCAGTACCGGTGCGTCAGCGGTGTACACTCAGCCGAGTCTAGACCCAGTAGAGTTTACTCCCTCCCTGGAACAGAGAGCTGACCAGGAGAGAGATTATGATTTGCGGACAAGGGTAACCTCAGGCAGACCATTAACTCAATTTAACCCTAAATATCTCTCCTCATAACGGACTGGAAATTTACAGAAGCAATACGTCCATATTGCAACTGCAATATATTTTCCCCAGACATTTTAGTATTGTTTAATATTTGCAAAAATGCAGCCCTATTCCTGCCTTTCTCTCTACAGACTGATCTGCCTGTTGTCTTCCCCATTTATTGCATAGTCTACTCCTATGCTGACTT
This sequence comes from Eretmochelys imbricata, assembly GCF_965152235.1. NCBI lineage: Eukaryota > Metazoa > Chordata > Testudines > Cheloniidae > Eretmochelys > Eretmochelys imbricata. Next base: position 323,456,043 of record NC_135572.1, read on the forward strand.
TCCTGCCAGGTGGCCATCAGCTTGTTCCTGAGATATTTCACTGAAAATACCACAAGAACATCTGTGTTGCTAGTATTTCAAGAGGAAGCTATTCCCCTTTTCACATTCAAACCACAAAGCCTGCATACTTCTGCTGGAAAAAATGTAGAAGAAATAAAATGACCAGATGCAAACCCTCAGGCAGTGTATTTCCATCTTTTTTTTGTTTTGGTTTTAACTTTGAAAGGAATGTTGTGCCTGTGAAAGAGGCTAGATGGACAGCAGAATTCCCCCTTTTTTTTCCTTCTACAGAACAGGTATAGGATGGGCAGGGGCAATGTAAAGTTTCACACACTACTAGCCAACCCCGCTTTGGAGGGTCGATCTGATGTGGGGGAAAGCAGTACATTCCCTACCTTATCCACGTTTGCCAATCCTAGCCAGGGTTTTATATCTCCATGGCGCTTTTGATCCATACCAGAAGAGTCAGTCGTGGACAGGAGTTAAGCTTCATGTTTGGTGGGGAGGCTACCAGACCTTTTCTGCTTCTAAGGAGGCAACCCATGAGGCTCCAAATATCTGTCTCTGTGGAGCAGTTGGTAGGCTGGGCTGGAGGTTCGGCCAGGGCAGATGCACCTTGTCCTCCTTCCGCCCTTAGTAGAGTTCTTCATGGAAGATTAATACAGTCCAAAATCAGGGATGTGGAACAGAGAGGTCTGGGGGGCCCTGCCCCATCACTTTTAAAAGTGGGAAGGTTATGCCCTCCCACTTTTTACCTGCCTTGAAGGCAAGTGATGGGGGGGGATGGGACAAAGAATGGTGAACAGGGGTAGGGTATCGGGGAAGAGGCAGAGGGAGGATGAGGTCTTGGGGGGGAAGAGGCCGAGCAAGAGCAGGGCTATGGTTCGGGTGTCAGTGCCCTTCCCCCCCCACACACACACATTTCTAGGGAGCTTCTGGCATGCCTGACCAACACAGATTAGCTGCTGCCCCCATTCTCTTATGCTAATGTCCTCTTAAAAGAGGTGGAAGGGGTTCCAAGGCAGCCATCACCTAGGGTAACCATCTCAGTGCAGCTCTAAAGGATCCATGCTGTCAGGGAACATGAAATTAAAATGTAGCACTGGTGACTCAAAGCTGGCATGAAGTCAATGCATGGATGCCTCTAGCCTTCCACTGGTCCCTGTGATCCAGGTGTATGCTAAAGAACATTGGAGGCATTGGGCAAGGTCTCCAGACCCCCTCATTGCTGGAATGCTTGGGAGAAATCGTTGCGAGGAAAACCGTTTACTGAAGGTTTCCGCACAGGAGGAAATAATCAGATTCAATGTTTTTAAAGGACTTTTACAAATTTATTTGTAGAATTCATGTCAGTGAGCAGGATGGCTTCTATGATAATAACCCAGGATAGAAAGCTACTGTTGCTATTTAACTCAAGGAAACAATAATAAGAAAAAGCCCTCAAGGTGAAATCTACACCATTGTATTATTTTCTATTGCCGCTACAAAAGATAATATTAAACACAGTTTAATTAAATGGACTTCAGGAATTTATTTGATGAAATATTTTGCCCATAAAACCTGTTTTATGGACTTTGTCACTCTCCCATCTTCTATGCCCCTCTTTTAGAAAGGGAAGGAAATTTTGTTTAAGCAAAGGGACAAAAGATCTTTTAGATATTTTAGAGCTCTATAGCAGACTAATAAAGCAATTCCTTTATTTACTTCATCTTCGCATTGCAGCAATCATTTGCAATTGTGGCTTTTAGGAGACAAACAATTGGTCATCTTTTAAAAAGTAATTCTCTACCCTGAATGTATTTAAAAAGGTATATAAAGAGGGCTTGATCCTGCAACATGAAAAGCACCCTGGGCCTCATGCAGTTAAGCACATGCTCAATTTTAAGCACCTGGTCAATCCCTCTGATTTTCAACTCACTTACTTAAAATTAAGCATACGCTTAGATGCTTTGCTGGATTGGGGTCCAAGTGCCTAGCACTTTGTAGGATTGTGTCCAGTATGAGAAACCCTGTGTAGACATTATATTGTGTTGAAAACAATTTTGTCCTTTATCCATGATATATACAATTAATGAACATAGAATTAAGAAAAAAATAGGGGCAGGATGAACAAGAGAGCCTGTGGCCCCTAGAATGGCAGGGAACTGATTAGGTGAAGCCTGCCCAGATGATCAATTTGTGAACATCTAGAAAATGATAAGGTAATAAGTAACAGTCAACATGGATTTGGGTCAAGAACAAATCATGTCAAACCATCCCAATAGCTTTCTTTGACAGGGTAACAACCCTTGTGGATAGGAAGGAAGTGGTAGATGTGCTATATCTTGGCTTTAGTAAGGCTTTTGATACTGTCTCATATGACCTTCTTATAAACACACTCGGGAAATGCAGCCTAGATGGAGCTACTATAAGGTGGTGTGGTGGGGTGATGACTCAACGGTGCGGCGCCTCCTGCTGGTCGTCTTGGGAATTAGCTCTCCAGCCTAAGGAGTGCCCTCTGCAAGCCAGTGTCTCGCCTGCTGCTGGCCCCTGTGTCCCTCCCGGACCTCAGTGCCTGCTCTATATCTGGGTTCTGCCCCCCAGAAACAACCCACAATCGGGGTCTCCACACCCAGGGGAACCCCCAACCTTCTATCCCCACCTTACCTCAGTGGCTACTGCCAGTCATCATCTAGCCCCCGCTCTCTGGGGCAGACTGCAGTTTGTAAACCACTCATCATCGGCAAGGGGGGTTGGACCAGCTGCCTCTGCCTATCTAGGGCCTGCCCCTTTGCAGCCCTAGTGCCCTTTTGTAGGCCTTTGACCAGGCGTTCAGCCTGGGGCTTTGCTAGGCTGGAGCTCCCCAGCTCCCTTTGTCCTTCCCCAGCACTGCTCCACCCTAGTTACCCTTCTCAGCTTCCTAAACAGCCAGGTCCTTCTCTCTCTAGAATCAGAGACAGATTCTGTGTTTACCTCTGGCCCTCAGCCCTCTTATAAGGGCCAGCTGGGCCCTGGTTGCACTGGCTACAGCTGTGGCTGCTTTCCCCATTAGCCTACCTTCTTCCCGCCACAGCCCTCTCCCTGTCTGCTTCAAGCCCTTCTGGGAAGAAGCAGGGTAAACACCCCACTACAGGTGGATACATAACTGGTTGAAAAATCATTTCCAGAGAGTAGTTATCAGTAGTTCACAGTCAAGCTGGAAGGGCATATCGAGTGGAGTCCTACAGGGATCAGTTCTAGGTCCAGTTCTGTTCACTATCTTATCAATGATTTAGATAATGGCATAGAAAATACACTTATAAAGTTTGTGGATGATACCAGGCTGTGAGGGACTGCGAGTGCTTTGGAGGATAGAATTACAATTCAAAATGATCTGAACAAATTGGAGAAATGGTGTGAAGTAAATAGGACGAAATTCAGTAAGGACAAATGCAAAGTACTCCACTGAGAAAGGAACAATCAGTTGCACACATACAAAATGGGAACTGACTGCCTAGGAAGGAATTCTGTGGAAAGGGATCTGGGGGTCATAGTGGATCACAAGCTAAATATAAGTCAACAGTGTAACACTGTTGCCAGAAAAGCAAACATCATTCTGGGATGTATTTGCAGGAATGTTGTAAGTGAGACATGAGAAGTAATTATTCCGCTCTATTACGCGCTGATTAGGCCTCCACTGGAGTATTGTGTCCAGTTCTGGGTGCCACATTTCAGGAAAGGTGTGGACAAATTGGAGAAAGCTCAGAGACGAGCAACAAAAAATATTAAAGGTCTAGAAAACATGCTCTATGATGGAAGATTAAAAAACCTGGGGTTGTTTAGTTGGGAGCAAAGAAAACTGATAGGGGACACTATAACAGTTTTCGAGTACATACAAGGTTGTTACAGGGAAAAGGGAGGAAAAATTGTTCTTCTTAACCTCTGAGGATAGGACAAGAAACAATGGGCTTAAATTGGAGCAGGGTCAGTTTAGGTTAGACATTAGGAAAAACTTCCTAACTGTCAGGGTAGTTAAGCACTGGAATAACTTGCTTAGACAGGTTGTGTAATCTCCATCATTGGAGATTTTTAAGAGCAGGTTAGACAAACACCTGTCAGGGATGGTCTAGACAATACTTAGTCCTGCCATGCAACACATGGGACTGGACTAGATCACCTCTTGAGGTCCCTTCCAGTGCTTCGATTCTCTGATTCTCTGATCCTAGCAGATGATCCACATTCTCTGCTGCAAAGGAAGGTGAACCCGGCCAATCTCACCTGGAAGGAAAATTCCTTCTCAATGCCAAAAATGGAGATCAACTTGACCCCGGAGCATGTGAGCAAGACACACCTGCCAAGTATCTAAGAAAGAGCATTCTCTGTATCACCTCAGAGCACTGGCCCATCCCGTGCTATGTCCTGTCTCCAGTTGTGGCCAATCACTGATACTTCAGAGGGAGGTGAAGGAAAAAACAAAATATATCTGGCCAATTGGATGTCGGGGAAAAATATTCCTCCCTGACACATGCTGGAAAATAGCTAATGCCCTGAAGCATGAAAGCTGATTATAATCATTAATGATAGATACCTTGCATTCCTTTCAGATTTTAGTCTTTAGTAATGTTGAACCAGATGACTCACATCATTGTATATATTCCATTAGAAAATTAGCTCCTGGTCTGAACAACAGAAATAAACTTTTGTGTCCCATGTGAAATATACTATTAATCAGGTTTTAAAGGAACTATATATTAGTTAAATTAGGAATGTACATTTATTTGGCCAAATCAATCCCAGTGTAACTCCATTTTCTCTGAGTGGCACTGAGGGGGAATTAGGCCCCAAATGCACAGTATTACGTGATGCCAGACCCAAATATAACTGGCTACCCAGAGCATCTGATTTTAGAAGTTGTAGTAAAAGTGACTAAAAACACATCCAGAAAACAGCAATGCATTTTGATTAAGTACATTTAAAAACTGTTTAAATGACATCTCTGATTTATTATCAAAAGTGGCATATAAGAAATTCAGCACCCGATCCAAAGCCCATTAATGCTCCCATTGATTAAATGGGCTTAGGAGCAGGTTCTCTGGCCCCAGTCCTGGAAAGATTTATGCACATGCTTAGTTTTAAGCATGTGAGTAATTCCATTTAAATCAATAGGACCAGTCACATGATCAGAATAGGATCAGGTCCTGAGAGTGTATAGGAGAGTTCTTTTCCAGAATTGTTATTCTTACTGTGCTCTCCACGTTTTAGTATGTCATCATCTGAATACTGATGGTGATCATTACATTAGGTAGTGATTTGCTTTTTAATTAGGGAGAAAAATGGGAGACACTTGGGATTTGATTATAACATGGCTAATTTAATTAGTTTTATTTTTATCTTCTTCATTCTCTTCTAATAATCATTCAGACTATGGGTACTTGGGCTACAAAAATCTATCTCCTTCTTTGCTGTCAGGGGCTAAGTAAACTTGTGTTCTGCAGTGTTTGAACATTTGACTGTTTGCTGGATCAAACCATTTTTCATAGTATAACTATATTTCAGAGCTATATACCCTGTCATAAAATGTTTTGACTGAAGACTGCCATTGAATGGGTACATACAGAGTTCAGAGTAACAGCCGTGTTAGTCTGTATTCGCAAAAAGAAAAGGAGTACTTGTGGCACCTTAGAGACTAACCAATTTATTTAAGCATGAGCTTTCGTGAGCTACAGCTCACTTCATCAGATGCATCTGATGAAGTGAGCTGTAGCTCACGAAAGCTCATGCTCAAATAAATTGGTTAGTCTCTAAGGTGCCACAAGTACTCCTTTTCTTTTTACATACAGAGTGAAATTCACCCCTATATGGAGGAGCAACATAAGGCCTATCAGTCATTTAAGTCCCACTTTGAAGTTGAAATAGTGGCACATAGGCCTTGAGCTATCCTTCTGCACAAGGGTGAATTTCACCCAGTACCCCCCTTATAGTTGATTGGATCCTTTGGTGTTCACCTTTAGGCACATTCTAGCTCATTATTTTATACTTTTTCATGAATGAAAGAACAATCATGGAGAGAGCAAAATACATCAGTACTTTCCAAAGAAAGTCCCAGAGAGAAATCACAGAGTCGGGCTATGGACCTGCTTCTTTAGCATAGAGTCAAACTGTTTTCAATGGGAATTGGTGTGGATTTTCAGTGGGAATCCTTTGATAGGACTGAGGCCCATAATTGGATTTGTTTCAGGAAATACCTTTGCTGTTTGATAGGTGAGAGTAGCTTTGCAATTTGTGACATAGCACTGAGATAAATCTGAAAAATAACTACATGGTATTATGTATATTATACAGACACTGGTAACAGGTGATTGACAATTAATTGTCACATTCCTGCTGAGCTAGAATCTTGAAATTTGGTACAGCATTGCGTAGAAACAGAGTAAAGACCTGATGAACTGGCCCTATTTAAATTCACACAACTCACAAAAACAAAAATTGAAGATCAACATAAAAGAAACTCATTTTACATACATCTGCACACTACACAGTAATAGATCATTAAAATATCATATGTAAGAACTTGACAACTATAATACAGTGCTGTGGTTATATAAGATTCTGAAGGCAATATCACAACCTATACTCTCCAGTATTTTTTTCTGCAATATTATGCAAATATTGAAGGCTCACAAAGCTTCGTTCTCTTTGCTTCCCCCATGTTTGGCAAGCTGTTCATCCACCTGAGACAAATAATCCCAAAGTTTAGAGAACAGCAAAACTGTCTGAACTTTTTCTGAGAACAACTTTATCATACGTTGCATGAAAATATTACAGGGCTATGGGGTGGTCCAATTTAAAGTTCAGCTCATGAGTATTTACAATACAACATAAGTTAAATAAATGGATAAATGGATTCTACGAACAGCTTTACCATCTGCTACACAAGAGAGGAAGAGAGAAGAAAGAAAAGAAAAATGAGCTCCATCTGCTGAAGTCTGCTATGGGGTGGTCATGATAAAACATTTGGCACAGAATATGTTTAAAATTAAACAGTCAAAGTTTATATTCTGAACTCTTTTTGAAGCCCTGTTTAACTCAACTGTAGCTGCCTATTGTTACTTCATACAAACAGAAGAATATTTCTGCAATACTTTGGGCTCAGCCATGAGTAATTCTTTGTATCCAGGGAGGAGCATAAGGGAGTTCTTTACCCACATCCCCAGAAGCTTTACGGAGTGAGAACAACTGCCTATGGGCTCCTACTTCCCATTCCATGAATGTGGGAAGGAAGTAGGCAGTCAGGGACAGGGAGGGATGGACCCCAGACCCCACTCCACCCCAACATTCTGGCCTGACCCAATGTGCCAGAGATATTGCAAAAGGAGAAGTAATCTTTCCCAGCAAAATGGATGGCAAAACTGTAACCCTAAGAGTCACAATCTGTTTCTTACCCTGTTATTGCAGGATTACAATTCAGCCCATAGAGTTTCTTTCCAGTTTTTTTGGAGAAAGAAAAATTAGGGAAAGGTGAGAAAGTAGTGAAAACTCATGCCTTAATCCTGCAAACAGTTATGCATACCCTTAACTTTCTACAAGTGGGCTGTCCCAGGAACAACTCTTTGCTGAGCTCAGATATGCACTTGAACAGTCCCTAAAAGGGACATTATCTGAGCATTTGGGGATCTAGCAGAAGCCCCAAAACAAAGCTGTCACTCCACCAGCGATACTCCTCTTCATCAAAGAACATTCTGACTCAGAGGTCTGTGGCATTTATACAGGAAGATAACCAGAATGGGGCATAGTTTAAACAAAGAATAGGACAATTTAGCCTTTTTCACTAGTTATCCACATATTCCTTGTTGAAACAAACAGCTTTGACATCCCTAGGTGGGAAGCCTTATATAAAGTAAAACTTATGAGGGGAGATTTTCAAAGACACAAATGGCAGTTGGGCCCCTAACTCCCGTTGAAATTCAATGGCAGGCACATAACTGCATAATATATATATATTCATTATTATTACTATTATTATATCAGAATAGTTTGCTGCATGAACACAATATATACTATGTACTTGCTATAACAACCAATGTACAAATCTTCTTATATAGTTAATACGAGCTCTCTGACTACCTTGGAACTTATTCAGCTTTCACCTAGCTTAGAAATGTAAAAACAAAATTCAGCACTCAGATCATGTGGTGGGGTTTGTGATTGTGACACTTCCTGGAACTTGGTTCACATAAATAATTCCACTCTCCTTTATAGGTAGTTTTTTCATTGGTAACTGCTACACTATGGAGATAAATGAAGTCTATCAAGTAATTCAAGTGTAACTCATTAAAAGTTACTATTGCAAGTTTAAATTGTACTGCATATTATTTCATAGGTGCATGAAACTCAGGATTCTGATAAAAAAGAACATGATTTCACCCTTTGCCCAAAACTTAAGCTGTTGACATGTCAAACTTCTTTGAGGTTAAAAATAGGTTCCTCCCAGTACCCCATTATTTTGGGATTTTCACTTACCTCCTGAACTCTTGGTTCTGATCTGGGCTAGAAATAAAAAAAATCACAACACTGGAAGATTTATCCTTGGTATCTCTAGCCCAGTTTTGCAGATTCAAGTGGTGCACAGCATTCAGATCCGACTTGGAGAAGGCTCTGTGCTTCTGAGTGCTTAACCCAATTGAACTGAACTGTCAAACGTTTTCAGATTTGCATGTCACTAATCATACCGGGTATGTATGAAAAAACAATACACCTGTGTGCAAATCACATATACAAACTGCAAGCTTCTTGTAAGAAAATACATGCCTCAGCAAGGAGCATGCCTCATTGAAAAGAAAGCCTTACTCACCAGATCAGATCTTCAGTATTGTAATTCAGTGGAGCACCAATGAAGTCTCCAGACTGACTTTGGTGGAGCTATGCCGATTCACACAAATTGAGGATCTGGTCCATAGTAACATGCTCTCAGTTTTGACTGGGCCATACCACAGATGAGGAGTCAAGCAAAATACCTCCCTGAGCACCCCAGTGCAAATGGTAATGGTGTAGTTGACAAAGTGAGACAGTCAGGTGATAAATAGGGCCATGTCCCTGTCTCCTCTCTGTCCCTTTGAGCGTCCTTGTACCTCCTCAGCACAGGTTGTGCAATTGGGACAAGCCACTGTGCAGGAGACAGCATCTCTAAAGTCCTTTTACAATCTGCCCCTGTGTATTATGCATTGTTAGAGAGACAAAGTGCATGAGGTAGGATCTTTTATTGGATCAACTGCTGATGATGAAAGAGACAAGCTTTTGAGCTACCCAGAACTTTTCTTCGGGTCTGGGCTTATGCATTGTTAAGTATTTATTTAGGAGGTTTTTTACCCTATGAATAGCATTGAAAGAATATGGCATAAAAAAAAGATTGGCTTTGATCCTGTCCATGGGTATGGGAATTCATTGGGGCATCTGCATGCAGGATTGGGGCCACAGGGATTTAGCGGGAGTTTTCCACCTATTGTTCATAAAAAAGCTTTTTATTAATTGACCAGATTTACTTTGTGATTTAAGAGGCATTTTAAAAGTTCCCTGTGGATGAAATGTACAACTGTTCAGAAGGTCTGCACCGCTTAAGTCCCATTTACACCCTAGGTTGAGAGCTTAAATAGGATTTATGGGGTGCATAGTCCTTGTGTGGGAATTATTTACAGGTAGAATGTCACCTTGTATGTATAAATCTAGTGATTATCCAGTAAACATACAGTACCAGGTCCTCAGCTAGTGTAAATCAGCAGTGTTCCAATGAAATCAATCTGGCTCACAGTTGGGTTCTTTCTGTTGTTATTTCAGTGCTGACATCTATTTGTTCTGAGTGAACTGAGATGTTTGCTTAAGTCAGAAAACATATTTCAATATGGCTTTGTTTTAAAACATACTATTAATACAGTATTGTACTATGCCTCTAACAAAAGAAAAAAAAAACACCTCGCATTTTCTTTCCTTTCTGTCCCTCTCCTCTTTACTAAATTAATTCCTCAAACCATTAAACCTACATAGCAGTTACTAAACATGGCCATTTGCCTAGCACTGATGATTCAGTTACAGCATATGCCTCACAACTGAAGATGAGGGGTCAGCCAATTTCAGACATGATGTAACCAGGCACACCAGGTCTGAATCTGGCCCGAGGTCTCTCAACACATGATTTATGTTTCCTAGCCAGGCTTGGATTGTGTTGGTAGATGTTTTATTGTCTACTTTCCAACTGGCAGAGAGAGTCCTAGACTCATAGCAGTTAGATATGGAAATACCTATTAGCTTATCCTGTGCCTCTCCCTGCCAGAACAGGGATTGTTCCCTAAACTATATTTGCTAAGACTTTGTCCAGTCTAGTTTTAAAATTCTTATGTGATGGGGTTTTCACAGCCTTCCTAGGGAGATTTTTCCATAGTCCTCATTGTCTTCACATTCAATCTACATTTTTCCTTAAATAATCCCATTGTCCCTGCTACCACCTTGGTGGTAAGATATGTCTCCCTGTCTCCTTTAGTCATCACTTTGGCAAAAATGTATTTACCACTTAGCACAAATCAGTCCTTCTGGTCTTCTGCTCTGTTTTCACAGTCATTGTATTTCTGGCAGTGTGATATCTTCACCTGAGTGAAATATTCCATATGTAGTTGCACCAGAAAGAGAGAGTAATGCATCTCTGTCCTGTGAGGTGAAGTTTGTGTGTAGGTAGCCCAGGACTGTATTGATCTTCTCTGAAGTGACAACACATTACACACTCATCTCTAGTTTGCTTCTCTCCCTTAACTACCATTACTGCTTCTCAGGTTTCCCCTCCTACTGAAGTTGTTTGTTTTGGGATTGTTTCCCCCCAGATGCATTAGCCTGCATTTTTCCAAGGTGATCCTCATTTTATTATTTTATGCCTATGTTCCTAATCTCTCCTAGGCCCTTTGGGTTATCATTGGTCCTCACTGGAATTTGCAGCTCCTCCCAATTTAGTATAATCTACAAATACCATTAATGTGCTGTTTACTCCCCTCTCCAGATCACTGAAACCTCATTCCAACATCTAAAATAATTGTGCACCTTTGAGGTACGGCTGAGATACAGTCATATGACAAACCTAAAACATAGGCTCCTTGGCCTAGTGTAAACAACTATATACTGTAACATTTTTGGATATGATTTTACTGTCAGACCCTAAGCAATATTTTATTGCCTGAGTAAAAGAATACCGGAGTTCTCATACTGGTTAACTCTCTCTATGGCCTTGAACAAGTTACTTCACCTCTTTGTCTCTCCGCCCCCACCTCTGTCTGTTGGGTTGAATTAGATTGTAAACTGTCTTATGATGTGTTTGTACATTGTGTTTTAGATGCTCCTGTAATAAAAATTAACAATTACATAATTAACTCTTTTTTTCATCTGTAAAATAGAGATGAAACTTAGGGTCAGAATCTGACCCTAATTATTATTATTATTATTATTATTATTATTATTATTATTATTCATGTTAATTACTGTAGTGACTATGGGCTAGCCAAGAATGGCATTCCATTGTGCTAAGCACTGTACAGAAATAGAATCGTAGATACTTCCTGCCCCAAAGAGCTTACAGTCTACACAAACAAGGCAGACACAGGGCAGGGGAAGGGGCATAACACACAAACAGGGTTACCCCAATGTAACTCCAGTCACTTACCTGCATCACAGAAGTATATTGAAAGTAACTCGCTGTTTGCAAAGCACTTTGAAGATGCAATCACTATTTAAGGGCTAAGTCTGATTTTTATTCATTTATAAAGTTGCTTGTTAAAAGTGAAATGGGTGTGGGACGGTGGGAAATAAAACACCTGAACATAAAATGTGTGCAACCCTTCCTTAGCCAATAGGAGTAAAAGTCAAGGGTGAGACTGCAGAAATATTAGATATTCTACACACAATACTATTCCCAACAATACTTCAGATATTTTAGTTTGCACATTCTTCCTCAATCTTATGATACAAAGCCCCCATACACTTTCCAACATTGATTACTTGTATGTGATATTGAAAGACTTGCTTCTCATTTCTACCCTCAAGCAATAGGAAGTGTTTGTTATTCATCAGCAATTACTCAATTCCATGAAGAATGGTAATTTTGAAATGACAGTGTAAAGGAAAGCAAAAATTGTTGTACCAGACTATGTCTTGTGAGACACAGGGGGATAAGACCCAATGAAGAATAATGCCTGCATTGTCTTGTACAACAAATTCTACTATTTGTTTTTTATTTCTAAATTTATCATGTGTACTGAGTCCATCTCCTCTGTTTATTTTGAAAAAAGCTAATAAAAATACTGCAAAAAAATCTTCCAACTGGAAGATCTAGGCCAACATTTTCCATCTAGTCCGCTCTCTTCTTGCCCATCTCTGTTTGAGTGAGGGTAGCAAACCAGTGATAGCTGCTCTTTCACCACCCAGGCGCATAGCTGGGTCACAACTGAGGCCAAGATGAGCATGAAGAATGGAGAAAAATCTATGTGGCTGCTAAAAGTTTGTGTAATGGGTGTCTGGTACACGCCATGGAAATTCATCAGCCATTTTTTACAAAGCCTTTTATTAGGAAAGCAACATTGATTAAGAAAGTGTAGTTCTAACAGACGGCCACACTTGCTGTGTTACGAAAAGCACTGGAAAATAGTTATATGTAAATGAAACAGTGAATGAGTAAAAATAAAAGGACTAAATTACCCATCAAAGAGATGAGTATTAAGAGTGAATATATGGGGGATACTGGCACACAAAGCTCTGCTTCTGTTGGGATTCTAAATAACCAGTAACAGCAGCAGTGATTCGATAGAACGGGCCAGATCCTCAGCATGTCTATGCTGGCCAATGAAGCTACAGCCATTTACATCACTCAGGGATCTGACCCAGAGTTTGGCTGTATATATGCAGAGAGAAACATACTTGGGTGTATTCTGACTCGATGATATCATCAAACATTTCCTTTTGTGATTTAACATATCCATTTATAAAGGCAAGTTGTGTACATGACATTATGCAGTACACTTTGCTTTATTTACCCTCTCTATTTGCAAAGAATCTTGAATCAAGGATACTTGATATTCTTCCATCAGTCAAAGTCAGCAGAGGAAGAAGGTCACCAATATAAGCGATTATTCCTGTCAGAACGAGTGGGATCGTTTCCAGTCATTCCTAGTTTAGATTCAATCAACGTACATCTAGTTTAGAGTCAGAGTTTTACATTCTATGTGATGCTTCCGGACTCTGTTTCCCTGTGATTCTGTGTATCAGTTGAGGCAGTGATAGCACAAGGAAACAGAAGACCATGCCTTTTGTTTTAATTTGCTTTTGCTTCCCACGATGCAAAAGTGACCACCTCACAGGAATTTCTATAGGGAAGTACACTGAGGTTCTAGCTCTCTGAGCTTATCTTACTGACATCGGGTTGGAGGACCTGTATCAAAGATTTTTAAGGGAAGAAAAGAGGAAGCCTGAGTATTCAAAGCTACAAATTGTTATTCTAGCTGTGACACTGTGTGACTGCTCCATGTCTTTTCAACAAACATTTTTCATTTTTGGTGCCAGCTATATCTGATAATAGAAATATTGTATGCAACAAGAGCATAATACTTCAGACAGAGCGCCTCTCCAAGCCCACCCCCCAAAAAATCCATTTTTAGTTCTGCGTATCACAGATTCAGTATACTGAAGCCTGCAGCAGTTCCTGCTAATTTGGAAATATAGTTAGCCAGAATATAATTGTGGCTAATGCAGAACTGGATGGCTGTGACTGGCCTAAAATTTGTTGTCAGCAGGCAGAAGATTAATTTCATTTACTCTCTTTGTCATGTCTCACTGGTTTCCTTTTTCGCTTGTTATCTCCAGTGAGCTGCTGCTGTCACTCTCAATTCACTTTCTACTCAGTTATTTGTTATCTGAGGGATCTGTCTACACATTTTCTCAATATGACATTTTTCCTCCTCCTGAACCATAGCTGTTATCACAAAGGCTACACTGCTGTAAAAGGGGTACATGCAGTACATTGAACTTATATCAAAGTTTATAATAAGATTTACAAAATTCTGCTTCAATACCCACTCTCTAAGTACTCTAGATGCCTAGAAATAGTTTATTTTCATTTACACAAAAAGATGTGCCACTGGGTTCTTTAGTTTCAATCCCCTTAGTTTTCATGGGTATAGGAAATTCGGCAGAAATACAGAGAGCCCCTCCACATTTTCACCATACTGCAGTATATTTGTTTTGGTCTAGATCAGTGGTTCTCTCAAAGCCGGTCCGCCGCTTGTTCAGGGAAAGCCCCTGGCGGCCGGACCGGTTTGTTTACCTGCCGCATCCGCAGGTTCGGCAGATCGCAGCTCCCACTGGCCGTGGTTCGCCGCTCCAGGCCAATGGGGGCTGCAGGAAGGGCACCCAGCACATCCCTCGGCCCGCACCGCTTCCTGCAGCCCCCATTGGCCTGGAGCAGCGAACCGCGGCCAGCGGGAGCCGCCATTGGCCGAACCTGCGGATGCGGCAGGTAAACAAACCAGTCCGGCACACCAGGGGCTTTCCCTGAACAAGCGGTGGACCAGCTTTGAGAACCACTGGTCTAGATCATTCCTGTAGGATTATCCATGCAAAAGGGAGCCAGGTGTGAACATTGCTATCCCTGGGGTGGGTGTGTATGCGTTTGGGTGTGTGCTTGCATGCATGCTGTTTCTCTATCACGTTGTCCCCCCCTGGAACAGACACCATAGAGAGCTCTCCACAGGGTCAGAGTTGTATTGCTGTGAAGGAGCAAGATGGATGGGCCAAGGTAAGGGGCCAGATTGCTCCTCCACATAGGACACAAGAAGAGGAGCCATTACACTGCTATTTATTCTGAGACTACATTAAGGATGAGCCAAAGTGCTTTGCTGAATTGAGGCTTTTAACAGCTGGACTCCCACAAGGACACTGATTATACTGTTTAACCAAGTATGCAGCTATGTTAAAGGGCCTATTCTCCTCATAAAGCATGAAGGATTTACCTGAATAATTTCCATCAGTGCTAATGGAAGCTTCAAAGATTGGGATGATGACATTTTGGTGCTTAGAAACTCTGCATATTTGGGGGCGGGGTTGTTATTTTATACAGAGAACGATCTTATGTTCCATGTCAAAATACACAGCAATGTGTGCTAAGGAAGGACAGTCTACCTTAACTTTAACTTTGTCCTTCTTTGGTCAGTTTCAGTAAGAGCCATAACATTCATTCAATGAAGTTTGTGTGGTTTGTTTATTTTACTAAAGTGGCGGGCGAGATGAAGGCAGCTGGGACACTAAGGGAATTAGCCAGCTGGTGAGTATCTCTGGGGCACCTCTGTCTTACTACTATTGATTAGCTTTGGTGTGGGGTGGGGAGGGAGCAAAAGAAGACCACTTTCAGCGCTGTGCTGGGAACTTGCCATCAAGATTGGTAGGACTCTGGTCTGGTTGCTGTGTTTTGGAATCTAGGCTTAGTTGCTGACTATCTGAGCTAGGTTGCCCTGCAGTTAGATGTATTAGCACCTGCTTTTAACCAGGTGGTCCTTTGTAGGGCTGTAGCAAGGGGTTTGGCAAGCAAGAGCAGTGCAGCTTGTGATTGGATAGGCCAGTGATCAGAGGTGGCTGAGTGAGAGGGGTTGAATCACCCATTCCAGCTGTGTGTGGGGCCCAGGCTTTAAAAAGCATGCAGGCCTCCAGGGGCTGGTAAGATGAAGGCAGCTGGGAGACAAAGGTTAGACAGCCGAGTTTGCCAGTGGAGGAAAATAGGGAGACAGCGTTGTGGTGGGTGGGTGGGTGGGGTTTTTGTTTTTTCTTTCCTTAATTTGCACATACTCTACAAGGAAGAACACACCAGGGGAGGAAAATGGCATGTCACCAACAACACTGCTAGCTCTTCCTCTGCCTTCATCTCTTGGGGCCACTGCCAGACTTGCATCCTGACCCTAGAGACTTCCACCAAGGCCTTGCTCTTGACTTGCTGGGAATGTGGCCTGCATATCCCACTCATGAAAGGTGGGCAGGGGAACCACCTCATGTGAAAGGTGTCTGTTGGTGGAGTCCATCAGGAAGCAGGTCAGAGCTACAGGAGGAAGTGGTTCATATGCATAGCATGCAGGAGCACAAGGATTTCATCAATGGGATGTACATGGAAACATGTGGGATGGAGGATGCTATCCAGCCACAGAGGACTACAACAACACCAGAGGAGGAAAAACTGGCTGCTCTGTGAGGAGGAGACTGACTACAGAACACATCCTGCAGTAGACAGTTTCTCCTTCCCCTGCCCATGTACCTATCCATAAAGGTGAAGAACCATATGCTGTATTGCCAGCAGGAGGTGAGGACCAGAACCCAATGGCTGAGAAGGAGAAGCCCTTCACTGTCAACACTGGGAGGCTCTTGGTCACTGCACCCACGAGAAGGAGACATAGGGCACGGGTAGTCGGAGACTCCATTCTAAGGGAATGGAACCATCTGTCTGTCTACCTGGCATGTCCCCAGAGTTATGCTGTCCATCTGATGCCCATATCCAAGACACTATGGAAAAGCTGCCCATGTTCATCCATCCCTCTGAACACTATCTCATTATGCTAATCCATGTAGGTAATAATGACACTACCAGCTGTGACCCTCAGCAGATCAGCAGTGATTACAGGGCTCTGGGAGCTAGGGTGAAGGGGTATGGTTACAGATGATGTTCTCATCTGTCCTGCCAGTTGAAGGTAAGGGCCCAGGCATGGATACGCGCCTCCTGGAATTCAATGCATGGCTGCACGATGGCGTTGATGAGAGGATTTTGGCTTCCTCCACCCTGGGATGCCATTCCAGAAAGAAGGTCTGCTGGGATGAGATTGGGTCCTCCTGACCAAGAAGGGAAAAGACCATCTTTATGCACCAACTCACCAGCCTAGTGAACCAACTAGGTTAGAAGGGGGCAGGTGACAAAAGCCCACAGGTAAGCATAAAAAAAGGCAACCTTAACAGAGGATTAGATGTTGGTGGGGACATGGAAAATTACAACAGGAGCAACAAGAGGGAAATCAGTGGGGAAATCTGCTCAACTTCTTAGATATCTATACACCAATGTAAGAAGTATAGGGAATAAACAGGAAGAACTGAAAGTATTAGTATGTAAGCTAAATCATGAATTAATTTACATCATGGAGACTTGATGGGATAAGTCTCATGCCTGGAATATTGGTATAGAGGGGCATAGCTTGTTGAGGAAAGATAGGCAGGGTAAAAAGGAAGGAGGTATTTAATTATGCATCCAGAATATATACACTTGTTCTGAGATCCAGAAAGAGGTGTGAGGCAGACAAGCTCAGAGTCTCTGAGTAAAGATACGAGGGGTAAAAAAGAGGTTGATGTCACAGTAGGTGTTAACTACAGACCACCAAATCAGGAAGAGATGGTGAATGAGGCAAACAACAAACATCAGAAATACCCAAAACATGAGATCTGAAATTCAATAAAGGTAAATGCGAAGTACTACACTTAGGAAGGAAAAAATCAAATGCACAACTACAAAATGGGAAATAACTGATGCGGTGACAGCACTGTTGAAAAAGGTCCGTCGTTATAGTGGCTCACAAATTGAATATGAGTCAACAACATGATGCAGTTGCGAAAAGACAAATATCATTCTGGGGTGTATTAACAGGAGCGTCATATGTACGACATGGGAGGTAATTGTCCTGCTCTACTTGACATTGGTGAGGGCGTACTGTGTCTAATAATTGGAGAGAGTCCAGAGGAGAGCAACAAAAATTATAAAAGGTTTAGAAAACCTGACTTATGAAGAAAAGTTAAAAAACCCTGGGGAAGTTTGGTCTTGAGGAAAGAAGACCAAGGAGGACCTTATAACAGTTTTCATATATGTTAAGGGCTGTTATACAGAGGCCAGCCATCAATTATTCTCCATGTCCACTGAAAGTAGGACAAAAAGTAATTGGCTTAATCTGCAGCAGGAGGGAGATATAGGCTAGATATTAGGAAATACTTTCTAACTACAAAGGTAGTTAAGCTGTGGAATAGGTTTCCGAGGGAGGTTGTGGAATCTCCATCACTGGAGGTTTTTAAAAACAGGTTGAACACCTGTCAGGGATGGTCTAGGTTTACTTGGTCCACAACACAACACAGGGGCTGCACTTGATGACTTCTCGAGGTCCTTTCTAGCCCTACATTTCTATGATTCTATGAAACCTAATGAGTCAAATATTTTGAATGATGTGATCAGATAGGTGTTATAGCAAGGGAAGAGTTGGTGTCATATTTTAATGCCGTTCGGAATCAAACTACAGCTTCAGATAAAGGAGTAAATGAAAACCCATGCTGAGGGAAGTAAATTTTAGTTTCCATACTTTAAAGCTATCATTTAAGCTGCAATAAAAATAAAAATAGCACGTACAAAGGAAAACATTGTTTATTTGTATTCCTTGTTACTGTACAAACATTTAACAAAAAGACAGCGCCCACCCCAAAGACCTTACAATTTAAGCACAGGAGAAGAACAGGTAGACAATAAAAAGACTAGGGCAAGAAGTACACAAGATAACAGTGAGATGATTTTGATAAGCAGTAGTCACAGTGCACCAGCTACCTAACCATTGATACCTTTATTAGCAAGTTCTTATGTATCGCCTAATGAGAAAAATGTGTAATTTCTCTGGAGCACACTGTCTTTTTTGTTTGGTTTCAAAGAATTGTAGCAACCATATACTTTAAAAAATCAAAGTAACTGGATGTTAGTATCTTATTTTGGTGATTTTACCTAACCTAAATGCCAAACTGCCATGCTTTGTTTTAACAATAAGAAGCCTATGTTCTGATAAATCTCCAATTCAGAATATTTTGATATCAAAAATTTGAAGAGTTTAAAAAAAGTACTAAGTGTTGGAATGTGAGTTGGACTTTGTCTGCTCACAGGCATATGGGAGGATAAGAGCCTCAAGTTTTACCTGGTCTTTGGGTTTGGGCACAAGCAGGTAACTGGTGCTGTTTGCCCACTAATCTAGAACAGATTGGCAGAATGGATGGGGAGTAAGCAGTGACTTGGTCCCCTCAACGTATCAGCCATTGCAGCTGAACAGCGCAGCGGGAGGAGTAATTTGTTGCTGGTATAGCTCAATAGAAAATGTCTTCCGCACTCCGGAGCAAGAGGGGAAGATGGAAGGGAAGCCCTACGCTGCTCCTGGGATGGTGCACTAGAATGCTCCCCCTACAAGAGGTTTCTGGCAGAGCCACAGTCTAGCCCTAAAGTTATGAATTCCGACCATTGTCCATCAGGACTGAAGATTTTTTGTCTCAGCGTTAATTTCACCATGCTTTTAAAAAAATTAATCTGATCTCTCTTCAAGCCCAAGATAGATGTTTTCTGTTGCATGGAAGTGGTAGCTTTATTACCTTAAAAATGTTAAATATATGCTGCATATAAAAAAAATACGTTATCAGTGAGAAACAAACACTACAACCACTGCTTTTATGGTTTTCTCTGCAGGTACATACCGATCCCAACATATGTCAAATACATAAGCAGATTCTCAAAGTAATCTGGGAAGCTAGCACTACCAAATAAATGTAGAAGTGGCTAATTTTTCAATCATAAAGAATATAGCAGGGGATGTAAAAACTGAACATAGCTGCAAATGAAACAATATGCCATGGATTGCTCTTTTAGGTAAAGAGCGTTAGTGAAGTTCAACTGACAAAATAAATGTATATACCCAGTGACTACAATAAATAGAGAGATTAGGACATGGCATTTTCCATCCTTTGCTTAACATGACCATGTTGATACTATTACAGAAGGATCATTGTAACCAGAACTAACATTTCTCTGCTTTAATGCACTATTCAATTTCACTTTTGTAATGACTTTAGGTGCCACTCATGCTGTTAACACACACAAACCAACCACTTCCCCCCGCCCCTTCAAATTATGGTCTAGAGACTATCTTTGTTTTGCAGCTTTTAAGCAAGCTAGCAAAACTCAGGGCTTTCCAGGGTTTTCCCACAAATGTGTATTCATTTGTTTGCCATTTTCACTTACCATCAACAACATCACTGTTTGAGGAGGAGGTCTTATTGCTGAAGCAGAGTTTTCATCATACTGGATCCAAGCACACAGAGAAATGTCTGATCCCATATAGCTGAAGATTTCATGCTTGATATTCATCTAATTCTAGTTTATACAGCTTAATAAAATTTAATCCTCTCTTCTTGTGGAAAACACTTTCTTGACATATTCAATAGAGTCAGTGTGAGAACGGTACACAGGAATGAAACATTTTTGTGAAAAAAATCAGTTGATTTTTTTACAATTTTAGGAATTTTCTCTTCACATATAAGAAACCGATAATTACTTTTAAAACCATAATTAGGTCTGAGTGAGGAGAAATATAAGATTCATTTACATTACAAAGTATAAGAATGACTTAGCTTTGTGTGTGGCTGTTAGGAGTTTGGAAAGTTAAAATAAATCATATAGGAAATGGATTAGTGGGCAGTGTGCAGGTGAAGAAATCAGAGAAACCAGATAATAAATTAATAACAAATGCATTTATTTATTACATGGGTCCACAGTTTATCATATATCTATCACCACCACGTATGTGTTGTGCAGTAAAAATCTACTGGGGGTGTTCCAGTTAAAGGGACCTTAATTCTTAAAGTACAGACACATAATTTAATTATAAATCGTCATCATTATTGTTTATCGTTTCTTTCCCCCCATTTCATTTCATTTCTTTCTCTTTTCCCTTTTTGATTCAAAAAAATTAAGGTGATTAAATGCAAAACAAATTGAAGTGGAGATACCCAAAAACAATCACAAAATTATAAAAGTTAGTTTCCTGAGCCTTTCATTTTCCCATTTTGCACATAAGGTGTATGTAGTGGACTAAGCAAAGGACAGGAAGCCAAGAACAGGTATATTACCTATTCCTGGTCCTCAAACTGACTCTGTGTTTGTCCCTGGGCAAGTCACTCAGAATGTGTGTACTTCAGTTTACTCAGCTGTAAAATGGTGACAGTAATGCCCTATACTCCGAGCTTTGTAAAGTACTCAGAATCTGATTGCCCTTCCTTCAGAAATACCTGTGCAGGCCATCAAAAATCTCTGGGAGCTTCTTCGTTCACAGCTTTCTCCCCAGCAGTTCCATTGTGGGGCTAGCCTTCATATTGCTCATGGACTGTAGGGTTCCATCAGGTGGCCAAAGTTATTTACACACAAGCACTATGCCCCCAAACTGGCTCTGAGTCTTCAACTGCTCCCCCTCTTCCCACACTAACTGGCAAGTGTGGCTTTAGCCCAGTGGTTCTCAACTTTTTTCTGTACAGTGACTCCATGTCACTACAGAAAAAATGTCAGGATGCTTCTCCCATCCAGTCATAAAGAAAGGGAGAATGCCCAAGACCTTTCTGGACCTGTTCATGAATCCCATGAAGTTTAACGAAGTCTCGAAGGCTTCCACTGTCTGTGGCTGTCCCCACTTAAAATGGAGATCCTTCTAAGGAGGGGGATGTGACGTGAACTCCACTGGGCCAGTGAGAGAGAAGATGTGTTCCCTGGCCTCCCATTCCTCTTTTGGCTCATCACCCACACCCCTTCCACACCCTCTGTATGGATCCCCAGACCTGTGAAAAGCCCTCTTTGGGGCTGCGATGCCCTCTTTCCACACAGGAAGAGAATACCTATACACAGAAGGTCTCCTCTGTATGTGAATCTTGGGGCACAATCAGGCCTTTGCGATCTTCTGAAGAGCTCTATGTATGTGGAAAATATTATGATTATATTACTTGACAGGGGGTATGTGAGGATTAAACCGGTAATGTTTGTATAGTACTTTAAGTATTATTTTGCATGTTTGATTCTCAACCTTAAAACTTCATTAATATTAGTTTTTGCATTTAATTACTTTTCACTTCTCTCTTGAATAAAGAACATACAGATTAGCCAGAACCAGGATTCTGAAATCTTCATCATCCCACACCAAAAGCTTCACTTAATTTTATGTGCTGTATTTTCTTTTCTGATCCATTTACAGACTTAATTCTTCTGTGACCTGTGTTTGCTGTAGGAATGATGGGCTTTCATCTCTGATTAGTCTCCCCAACATAAGAATTCTTTATAAATATACTATTTGAACTTCTAGTGAACTTTGGAAAGTCCTTCGATCATCAAGAGATAAATATTACCACTGTGACATCAACAAAGTCTCTCTTACCAAGAATTAAACTTTGTTCCGAGGAACTGTCAAATGTTAAAATAAAGAAGCAGGTGTGCTTATTCAAGATGCTTACAATATCAGGCAGTCCATTGTTGAGTAAATGCTTACATTATTTCAGTTAGTGCACTATTCATCAGTGCTTTATTTCTAGTTTTATTTCAGTAAAGAAACACAGAAGAAAATTGTTGTGGGGATTATGTTTCAGCTCTGTGAGCTTGATCCAAAGCTTATTGAAGTCAGTGGATATGACCCCATTTGGATTAGGTAAATTAAAGTCAAGGTCATTCCTGGGGACTTCTTGGGAAGATCAAGGATCATTGTCATTGAATTATAAAATTAGACTATTTCTTTATAAAATGACAGATTTCAAAATAGCTGGTCTAGACTCTGTGTATCTTAGAATATTAAAAGGAATTTTTAAAAATAATTTAAATCACTGACAATGTATTTGAGAAGTTATAAAAACAGAGGAGCCACAAGATGACTGGAGAAAAGCAAATAAATATGGAAAAAAAAGGATCCTGACAATTACTGCCATACAAATCTAACTTTCAACCCTACTAAAATAATGGAACAAACAGCAGAAGGAAAAAAGAGACCACTACATTTACAGTATCAAAGCTGAATAAATTTTGTTTTTTTCTGTTCATGGACAATTCTTGAAGTTAACAATTATCTCACATTTATTTGTTATTCAAAATTATTTGTTGGTTATTCCAGCCAATAAATTTTGATCTCTGAATTGCACCAAGCAGCTTATTATAAACACTTGATTTTCTAAAGGAAATGTTTTAGCTATGTTGATTAGCATTATTGGATGCATACATCACATGGTGTGCTGCTGTTCCTTGAGTGGATGATCATCACCCTCAGAATGAGGCTTTCAATGCACATACTCACATATATGATTTTAAAATTTGCTTTTTGTGTGATTGTTCTCCAAAATTCACTTTTTGTTTCTACAGACAATCCTGCAGTTGGCTCATTTACTAGTATATTTTCAGAAAGCAAACACAAAAAAGGGGAGGGAGGGAGGGAGAGTGAAATAGATACCACAGTGATGGGAGCAGTATAAAAACCCAAAAAGAACATAGTCAAAGTAAAGTAATTTAAATATTGAAAAGAACAGTCAAGAATATTTTGTCAGCATTAGTCCAGTTTAAATAGAACCATGTGAGATAAGCAGTATGGATGTAAAAGGAACAGACAGACAAAGTTTTTAAACAGTATAACGAACTTAGTGGATGAAAGGAAAGCAACAGGCATAATATATCTCTATTTAAGAATATCTAGCCAACACTCGTAATTTTGACTTCAATGTGGTTATGATTCCATCCTTGATGTTTTTCTCAAAGCCTCGGGACCTGGAGTCACGTTATTACGTGAGAATTTCAGCTTTAATTAAGAATGAAAAAAACTAAGTTTCTAGTCTTCATATTCGCAGAGAATAATCTAATCATATGAACCCTAAAAACAAAAAATAAAAAAAATTAAAAGATCCCTAGATTTATTATTTGGTTAGTGGAGAGAACATGATTTGGGAAGGCTTGAGTATCTCACAAATCTTACTCTACATTAATTCAGAATAGCTTGATTGAATGAAAATTAAGAGAAGGACAAAACCAATGGGAAACCATACAAAGCAGTTTGAGTTGGATGCAAGTGTTGTCCAGTGGTCTATCACAGGGAGCTGTGAGTGGCCAGACCTGCGGATGCTCAGGTAAACCAGACGTCTCACGGCCCACCAGGGGCTTATCCTGAACAAGCCGCGAACCAAGTGTGGGAACCTCTGCCTTTGAGTTACTCAGCGTGGAGTTTTGCATTCAATTAGCAGAAAGATATGGACAATAAAAAAATATTAGGACTCTAGAAGGACAACTAAGGGGGGAGTCTTGAGACCTACAGAGAAACACGGCAGAAGAAAAGATGGGCCTGAACCTAAATCCCAGGTCTGAACACCCTCCTAGTAAAGGAAGTCTAGCTCCAGATCTGAATTTGATCATTGGAGCTGACTCCTAGCTCTATAAAAGGCCAAATAAACTCAGATCAGGACACCCCTAAAAACCCTTAGAGAATTCTGATGTTAACTGTGGCTCTGTCTTATGCTAGAAACATAGATACATACAATGAGACAATCCACCTGGAGTTTGGATTGCATTCTGATCTGCAATTAATCAAAGATCAAAAACTTGGAATACTGTATCTTATTTCCATACGCTCTCCAGAGTCTCAGAAATTCCAAGCAGATGTTTTAGTTCATAGGAAAAAGGCATGTGCAAAAATTACATCTCAATGTTTTCAAGAAACCTTCCCCCCAAAGCTGCATATAGTGCTGAGCTAGTGTTTTGAGCTTGCTTTCGTGCAGCATACAGTTGTCATTCCACCAGTAATCACAAAAAAATAATCATATGGAGCTCTTTAAATCAAGTTAACATCACGATCCATAGTAACAATGACTAATACATAACATTTATATAGTACTTTACCTCTTCAAAGCATTTTACAAATATTAACTTGAAAACTTATTCTTTGAAAAAAACTTTTTGGATTGAATGTTGCAATGCAAATTTATGTGATTAATATTTAGCATGCCAAATTCATCCCGGGTGTAATTCCACTGACTTAAATGAACTTGCACCTGATATAATAGGCCAAAATCATATTTCCCCAGCCTATGCAGGAAGCTCTAATACAAATAGTAAACATTAATTACTAGCATGGTGTCAATTTGTATATAGCCCTTTCATACTATTGGTTATTATATAGATTCTGGATACAGTATTTTGCAGACTTCAAACAGATAAACTATAGGAGCACTATACATACTCATCTAGGATCCCAGCTAGCCACGTACTGGTGTTCAGCAGTTCCAGGGCGGAGATGGGACCAAGGATCTTTGCCTACCTTGCACAGCCCATGTAAGAGCCAGCTACAAATGCAGTCTGTGTACAGAGAGAGAGAGAGAGAGAGAGAGGGTGTATATGCAGAGACTGCATTCCAAAGGGCACAGAAATGGAGCAAGACACCCCAAATGGGACTGGGAGGAAATGAGGCCATTTCCTGTGGTTCAGGCTATGCACCCCCAGAACCAGTGGGAAGCATAAACGTTTGGGGAAAGGGATGCAGAGGAAACTACAGGAAAGATCCTATCCCCTGCTTGAGCCCTTTTCGGCCACCATGATGCATCAAGTGGCTGTAAAGGGTGTGGAAGGACCTGATGGGGAATTCCCACGATACAGATACAACGTAGATAGCCCTATACAACCCCCTTGTGCAGTTCCTGGCACAGGACTGTGCAGATCTGCAACACCCAGCTTGGAGGACTTTCTGTCTTTTCTGTCTGGCTGTTCTAGACTTGGACCCAAAGAAAATCTGAAAGCACATACCCCGGGGCAGTTTGAATACTCCTGGGGCTGAATTAAGTCACTCTTCTGGTCCCATTTTGTGCACATTTGAGTGGCTGCATTCTTTCATCCATTCATTTGCAGATGATAGACACTATACATTCCTAGTTTTGCAGCCTCCATCAATATGTGTCTTTTATATTTATATGCATTTTATGATCCTGCTGATTGTTTGAGAGACTGCATGAACTTAGTCTCTTGACCATTTCAACACACCATGTTAATGACTAGCTTAGGATTCTCCTTTATTGTAGTGTAACCATAATCTATCTGGAATTTTTTCTAGTGAAGTTATAAAATTCTCACTCAAATATCAATGCAAATGTATTTTTATCCTGGCTTTGTCCTTCTGACAAAATCCTATGGAACTGTATTTCGTTTGGGGACTTCATTCATATATGCTGTTGCCGAGGCTTATATGGTGTTGCATTGCATTATCAACAATACCGTTTTTTAGTCTTATTAATTCATTTGGAAACTGATGATGGAACAACAGATCACAGTGAAGAGATAATCAGGTTGTACGCTAGTGAAGGAGGAAATTTTAGCAGCTTCATGAGCATGCATCAATAGTTATAGGTCTGTAGTAGAAATAAAACAGGGCTTCTATTTTCTTTGAAGTTCTCCTTTGTCACAGAAACATGCCCCACTGAAGATACACAGCAATTTTTGAAATTGTCTGTGTGCTCTATGCCAGAGGTTCTCAAACTGTGGGTCGGGACCCCAAAGTGGATCATGGTCCTGTTTTAATGTGGTTACCAGGGCTGGTGTAAGACTTGCTGGGGCCTAAGGCTGAAGCCAAAGCCCAAGCCTCACTGCCCAAAGCTGAAGCCAGAGCCCCACCCCATTGGGATCAAAGCTGAAGCTCAAGGGCTTCAGCCCTGGGTGGTGGGGCTCAGGCTTCGGTTTCAGCTCTGGGTGGCAGGGCTCAGGTTACAGGCCCCCTGCCTGGGGCTGAAGCCCTTGAGCTTTGGCATTGCCCCCCCCACCCCCTGCCCAGGGTGATAGGGCTCGAGCTTTCGCTTTTACCCCCCCACCTGGGGTGGTGGGGCTCAGGTGGGCTCAGGCTTCAGTTTCCTCTTCTGGGGTTGTATAGTAATTTTTGTTGTCAGTCAGGGTCGTGGTGCAATGAAGTTTGAGAACTGCTGCTCTATGCTGTACATCAATATATCAGTACTCCCTTATGTGTACATTTGGGCATGAGTAATGGGTGGGGCGGGGGGAGGAGCATTTGGGTTTAAGATTACAGTATTCTCAAAGGACCCAAAGTAAAGGTTTTTTCAGCACTTTTCTACCTGTGTCTGATGTTAGACTAGTCACCTCACTTTACCTTCTGCAAATGCCTGCTGGATTAGCAGTATAGCATCATGGGAATATACACTTATTATCCCTCATAAAGTGTGCTCCCTCAAATGGTGGAGCATGATCCCTTTGACTTCTTTATGGAGAATCTGTAGTGAATGACTTCTTCCATGACCTACTTGCAGTTCAGAACATTTCAAGGGGCTCTCCTTCACTAAATGTCCCATCCGATACTTTGTCTTTTTTTAAATCCTTGAACCAAGATGGAACAGAGACCAAGGGACTGGAGATCAGTCTATTTTTGGCAGTGACTTAGTTGGGACAATCACTTCCTTGACAATTGTGCCTTGGTTTCCCAATTAATAAATTGGAGATATTTCTCTTCATGTAGGACTGCTACATGGTTTAATAAAGTAATGCTTTCAAAGTACTGCCTTGGAAGCCTCTATTGCACCATTCCAGTCATGTAATACATTCACTGTTTCCTAGGATAAACCTGGGCTGTGCTTCATCAGAGTCGACTGAAGTTTTGTTTTGCATAACTTCAGTTCCTCCCACCCCTGTACTCTCTGACCTCCAGTGTATTAATAGACACTTCAGGAAGCTAGGAGCAACTCTCAGAGACTTTTCCTAACCAATCACATTCTTGTGTATCTAGCAGAAACTAATGATAGTGCAAAAAAGGTCAGGCACACATAGCACAGAATAAATAAGGCACATACCTCAACCATGGGCATGCAACTTCCATTTGAATCCCCAGTCTTGGGCACTTAGGCAAACTGAGGAATTTTCAAATCCAAATGCAGGGAGTATACCTACTCTGAACATTTGCTCAAAGTGCAAGGGGTTTATGAACTCAGGAAGAAAATTATATCTCAAACAAACAATGAAATTTTCAAAATTTGCTACTCTACTCTTGTTCAATGTTCATTTTAGCAGTAGTTCTGTCCCTCATGTCAAAATATTACCTCTGCACACCTTATTCCCCATTCTAAGGTAGCTGCAGACATGACATCAATTTTTTTCATGTCACATCTGTGCCATTCTTAGACAGTACAAACATCTCACCAGCAACAGATGTCAGGGAAAAAAAGCCCTATTACTAGGAAATGTGGCATGGAAGTGGATGGACGGAAAGGAGGGGATTTGGAGTCCACAGATCTTCCAAGAGAAGCAGTGGGTGCAAAAGATCTATCTGGCTTTAAGATTAAACTCGATAAGTTTATGGAGGAGATGGTATGATGGGATAACATGGTTTTGGTAATTAAATATTCATGGTAAATAGGCCCAATAGCCTGTGATGGGATATTAGATGGGGTGGGATCCGAGTTACCCAGGAAAGAATTTTCTGTAGTATCTGGCTGATGAATCTTGCCCATATGCTCAGGGTTTAGCTGATCGCCATATTTGGGGTCGGGAACGAATTTTCTTCCAGGGCAGATTGGAAGAGGCCCTGGAGGTTTTTCGCCTTCCTCTGTAGCATGGGGCACGGGTCGCTTGCTGGAAGATTCTCTGCTCCTTGAAGTCTTT
Source organism: Eretmochelys imbricata (assembly GCF_965152235.1). Classification (NCBI taxonomy): domain Eukaryota; kingdom Metazoa; phylum Chordata; order Testudines; family Cheloniidae; genus Eretmochelys; species Eretmochelys imbricata. Next base: position 323,484,496 of record NC_135572.1, read on the forward strand.
AAACTACGATTTGAGGACTTCAATAGCAAAGATATAGGTGTGAGGTTTTTTGCAGGAGTGGTGGGTGAAATTCTGTGGCCTGCATTGTGCAGGAGGTCAGACTAGATGATCATAATGGTCCCTTCTGACCTAAATATCTATTAATCGCTTGTAAGAAATCATGGTTTAGGGACACATTTTGATCTCTCCTCTTGGCCAAGTCACATAGCTTTTTTTCTTTTTGAAAATCTGGCCCTCAACACCCATCAGCTTCCATTGCGATGCTTATGGCCAGATTTTCAAAAGTACTCAGAAACCAATGTGCTAAAATCGCCTGAAAATTTGTACCCTTATTCAGGTCCATAAACAGAAGCAAAGCTCCTTTGAAAATCTGGCCCTACTTTTGAGCTGAGCTCTTTGAAAACTTGAACCTTAGCTTCTCTGGGCCTCAGTTATCTCATGAAATGGATATTAGTGTAACTTGTCTCTCACAGGCATTGTGAGGCTTAAAAAATGAATGCTTGTCAAGCACTTAGAGTGCAGATGAAATATCCCATATAAATGCAAATAATTATAATTTGAAGTAACAAAAATTATAGATTTCTGGGTTTTGGATTTATAGAATTCCTAGAAACTATCCAAAATGTTCATTTTGAAAAATGAGGACAGAACATTTAACTGTAACAGTATTTGAAAATAGAGCTCTAAGAAAAAAATAAATATATTTTTTTTGGTATCTAAAACTAAAGAAAGTCTCAAAGTCTTCTTGCTTAAAACACCTTAGTTATTCAGATTGTGCAACTCTACATTGTGTCCTGGATTTGGAAGAGAGTTTAGTGAAGGAGGTGCAATCATTCACTAGTACACATGCAGAGTGTACCTGTTATGGCCACCTGTTTGGACACAAACAATAGCTCAGTAACACCACAAACTCTGCTTAATGTTTTCTGAACACAAACACACGCACACACACACTAAAAAACAAACGTTAGTTTTAGTGCCAGCCCAGAAATGTGTACTTGAAAAGGTCAATTTAATTTGTCAGAAGCAATTTTTCCAGTTGAAAATGTGCCATTTCATTGGGTCTTTTCGCTCCTGTGAACAAATTTTTATTAATGCTGAATACCTACATAAAGGGCAAAGTTCTCCTTTCTTATCCGCACAATGCTCTTTATTGCTTATACCAGGCTCTGCCTACATAACAGACCTCTCAGGTGTGCATATAGGGGAAGCAGAATATCAGACTCGAGATAGTCCATAAGGACCAGGTAGACCAATGGTGGGCAACCTGCGGCTCGTGGGCCGCAAGCGGCCCATCAGGGTAATCCGCTGGTGGGCTGCGAGACAGTTTGTTTACATTGATCGTCTGCAGGCACGGCCACCCGCAGCTCCTAGTGGCCATGGTTCACCGTTCCCGGCCAATGGGAGCTGCAGAAAGCGGTGGCCAGCATGTCACTGCAGCCTGCGTCACATATAGGATCATGGCTACAGTGAATTTGGGATTTGGTGGAAGAGAGGGTCCACATGGTCACAGTGGAAAAGGGATTGGGTGGAAGAGAGGGGTAATATGAATCAATTCAAGGAAGGCCATGCCTGATTAACTTAATTTCCTTCTATGATGAGATAACTGGCTCTGCGCATGAGGGGAAAGCAGTGGATGTGTTATTCCTTGACTTTAGCAAAGCTTTTGATACAGTCTCCCACAGTAGTCTCACCAGCAAGTTAAAGAAGTACGGGCTGGATGAATGGACTATAAGGTGCATAGAAAGCTGGCTAGATCATCGGGCTCAACAGGTAGTGATCAATGGCTCCATGTCTAGTTGGCAGCTGGTATCAAGTGGAGTGCCCGAAGGGTTGGTCCTGGGGCCGGTTTTGTTCAATATCTTCATTAATGATCTGGAGGATGGTGTGGTTTGCATCCTCAGCAAGTTTGCAGATTATACTAAACTAGGAGGAGTGGTAGATATGCTGGAGGCTAGGGATAGGATACAGAGGGACCTAGACAAATTAGAGGATTGGGCCAAAAGAAATCCGATGAGGTTCAACAAGGACAAGTGCAGAGTCCTGCACTTAGGACAGACGAAACCCATGCACTGATACAGACCAGGGACCAAGTGGCTAGGCAGCAGTTCTGCAGAAAAGAACCTAGGGGTTACAGTGAACAAGAAGCTGGATATGAGTCAACAGTGTGCCCTTGTTGCCAAGAAGGCTAACAGCATTTTGGGCTGTATAAGTAGGGGCATTGCCAGCAGATCGAGGGATGTAATCATTCCCCTTTATTCGGCATTGGTGAGGCCTCATCTGGAGTACCGTGTCCAGTTTTGGGCCGCACACTACAAGAAGGATGTGGAAAAATTGGAAAGAGTCCAGTGGAGGGCAACAAAAATGACTAGAGGGCTGGAACACATGATTTATGAGGAGAGGCTGAGGGAACTGGGATTATTTAGTCTACAGAAGAGAAGAATGGGGGAGGGGATTTGATCACTGCTTTCAATTACCTGAAAGGGGGTTCCAAAGAGGATGGATCTAGACTGTTCTCAGTGGTAGCTGATGATAGAACAAGGAGTAATGGTCTCAAGTTGCAGTGGGAGTAGTGTAGGTTGGATATTAGGAAAAACTTTTTCACTAGGAGGGTGGTGAAGCACTGGAATGTGTTACCTAGGGAGGTGGTAGAATCTCCTTCCTTAGAGGTTTTTAAGGTCAGGCTTGACAAAGCCCTGGCTGGGATTATTTGATTGGGGATTGGTCCTGCTTTGAGCAGGGGGTTGAACTAGATGACCTCCTAAGGTCCCCTCCAACCCTGATATTCTTTGATTCCAAGGAGACATGGTGACCTGTGTGTGAGAAACTGATCATCAGGTGAATGAGACTGATGCCAGAACAGAGGAGGTAAGGGCAACACAACTACAGAAGAGAACAAGAAAGAAGGGTGGGGCAGAGTTGTGAAGGTCCTCAAAGGACAATACACTTGCATCTGATGCTGTGAAACAGGGAACAGTCAAGGGAATGAAAGGCGAGGGGAGAGAGATGTGGTCAGGGCAATGGGCAAGAAAGATGATCTTATCAGCAATGTTCTGATTGGATATGAGGAGGTTGAAGGAGGTGTCCGGGAAGCCTGACTGGAGGCAGTTACAATATTCAAGATGCAGGGGATGGGAGAGGTGGAAAAGAGTTGTAGCTGTAATGACAGAGAGAAAGGGACATATCTTAGCATTTTAATGAACATTTGACCACTTCCTGAGAATGAGAGGCCAGAAAGAGGGAGGAGCTGAAGAAGACACTTGGGAGGCGTAGATGACAAGGAGGATGGTGATGTCATCAACAGTGACATGAGCATGAATTACACTTATTTACAGGTGTTTGTAAGCCATTACCCTACTATACAACTCCCTCGTGTACACTGATGAATTTATCCTCACAATGACTCTTCAAGCAAGAGGAAGTATCCTCATTTTATAGATGAGGAAGGAATGGAGCCACACAGAGATCTATGAGTGACTTGCCCAATATATCTATGAAAACTGGGAATTTAAGCCATTGTCTGGATTTACCCATGATATGACCCTGCTAACTCATTCCCACCGTTTTCATCCATACTTCAGTTAGAATATCCTACTTTCAAGGGCATGTCGCTAACAACAGAGATAAAGTTTTGGGGAACAGCTACTCCTTGGCACAACCTTCCCCAAATGATCACATAGGAGTCCTGGGGGACTCTGTGGGGCCAGAGGGGTACTACCAGAAGGAAAGATCAGAAGCTGAGTTCTGAACATTAACTTTAGCCTTTTATTATAATTGAGATAGGTATTCATTTTGACCAAAAAAATTAAAAAATCATTTTTGTAATATATTTTTACTGATTTTGGGGGGTTTCAACCACAAATCCACCAAAAAAAAAATGTATTTGGTTTTCAGATCCTCCCCCCCCCCAAAAAAAAACCCCTAAAATATTCAATGACAAAAGAAAAAGTCTCAATTTTTTTGTTCAATCTAAAAGTTTGTTTTTTTATTCATTGGATTTGAGCAATTTGTGGCAATCAACAGAGCTGTAAGAGGAGCAAACACAACATTAAAATTGTCAGAACAACCAGGTGAATGTAGTAAAACAGCCATGATGATGAGAAAACCCATAATACTAACATTTCTGTATAAGGGGGATTAGAGTGAAGTTCATGTTCAACCACTTCCATTTTTCAGTAAACATGTCAACTGAATGTCAACTACACAAAACAGGTGCTGTGAAATTTAACAACACAGTTCTTCATATCAAATATGAAAGTAGGCTGCTATTTTAAACCTGAACTTCTGAGCAATAAGAGCACAGCTCCAACTAGAGTTATATAACAATGAACCAGACTATGTATTTTAATTAAGAAACATATGCAAAATAATTCATTAGAAAACAACACTCAAATCTAAATTATTTACATACGAGCACAGTCACATGGGTGCTCAGATAACAGGTTTATAGCCAAAATGCTGTGCCTGCTCCCAATGGTAAGTATCACAAGAGCATTGCTTTTTCAAAATGAAAAAGCACATTTTTCTATTTTCTCCCAAAAGACCAGAGTATTTTTTGTTCATACTATTTCTCCGCCCCCCATCCACATTCCCCCCACCCCCCGCTGCACCACCACCAAAAATCACCTTAGTGAGACCAAGTGAGACCAAATTTCAATCCCCAAAGTGATTGCTTCCCGCAGCTCCCATTGGCAGGGAATGGCAAACCACGGCCACTGGGAGCTGCGGGCAGCCATGCCTGTGGATGGTCAATGTAAACAAGCTGTCTCGCAGCCCGCCAGTGGATTACTCTGACGGGCCGCGAGTGGCACACAAGTTGCCCACCACCGCGTTAGATACTTTTGAAAATCTCCCAAGTACATAGAAATCACAGAAATGTTAGGACTAGAAGGGACCTTTATAGGTTATCTAGTCCAGTCCACTGTACTGAGGCAGGACTAAGTATTATCTCAGCAGTTCTCAAACTTTAGCAACCCGAGGACCCCCATTTTTATTTAAATTTTTTCACGGACCCCCAAGCCAGCTTCTAATTTTCTCTGGGAGTATTCAACCCCTGCTCAGCTCCAGGCCCCGCCTCATCCCTTCCCCCAAGACCCCACCCCTCCTCTTCCCTGCCTCTTTCCACCTCCTCCCCCAAACGCGCCCCTTCCCCACTCTTCCCCCTCCCTCCCAGCGCCTCCTGCATGCCGCTGAACAGCTGTTCTGTGGCGTGCAGAAGGCACTGGGAGGGAGAGGAGGAATTGATCAGTGGGGCCCATGGATCCTCTCAAGTATCCTTGTGGACCCCAAGGGGTCAGTGGACCCCAATTTGAGAACCACTTATCTAGACCACTCCTGACAAGAGTTTGTCTCTGCTTAACTACCCTGACAGTTAGGAAGTTTTTGTATGTCAAACCTAAATCTCCCTTGCTGCAATTTAAATCCATTGCTTCTTGACCTGTCCTCAATGGATAAGGAGAATAATTTATCAGTCTCCTCTTTATAACAATCTTTTATACACTTGAAGACTTATTTCCCCACTCTGTCTTCCCTTCTCCAGACTAAACAAACCCATTTTTTTCAATCTTTTCTCATAGGTCATGTTTTCTAGACCTTTAATCATTTTTGTTGCTGTCCTCTGGATTTTCTCCAAAGAGTGGTGTCCAGAACTGGACACAGAACTCCAAATGAGGCCTTATCAGTGCTGAGTAGAGTGGAAGAATTACTTCTCATGTTTTGCATACAACACTTCTGCTAATACTTTCCAGAATGATGTTTGCTTTTGTTTTTTGCAACAGTATTACATTGTTCACTCATATTTAGTTTGTGAGCCACTATAACTGCTAGATCCTTTCCTGCTGTACTCCTTCCCAGGCAGTCATTTCCCATTTTGTTTTGTGCAGTTGATTATTCCTTCCTAATTTTAATACTTTGCATTTGTCCTTATTGAATTTCATCCTATTTATTTAGACCATTTCTCCAGTTTGACAAGATCATTTGGAATTCTAATCCTGACCTCCAAAATGCTTGCGACCCCTCCCAGCTTGGTACCATCCACACGCTTGATAAGTGTGTTCTCTCTGTCATTATCCAAACCATTTATAAAGATATTGAAAAGAACTGGACCCAGAACAAATCTTTGTGGGACCCCCATTTGATATGCCCTCCTTAAGTGTGAACCATGGATAAGTACTCTGAGTACTGTTTTCCAACCAGTTGTGCAACCACCTTATGGTAGGTTCATCTACGCTATATTTCCTGAATTTGTTTATGAGAAGGTCATGTGAGACAGTAGCAAAAGCCTTACTAATGTTGAAATATATCACATCTACTGCTTGCTCTTCCCCCCCGCCCCCTGCCCCAGCACATCGCTCAGCTTGTTACCCTGTCAAAGAAGTATATTAGGTTAGTTTGACATGATTTGTTCTTGACAAATGTATATTGACTGTAACTTATCACCTTATCTTCTAGCTACTTACAAATTGATTATTTGCCCCATCATCTTTCCATTCACCATAGTTAAGCTGACTGGTCTATATTTCCCTGGAATGTCCTTATTCCCCTTTTTATAGATGGGCAACTATAGTTGCCCATTTCCAGTCCTCTGGGATCTCTCCTGTCTTTCACAAGTTCTCAAAGATAATCACTAATGGTGCAGAGATCTCCTCAGCCAGTTCCTTAAGTATTCTAGGATGTATTTCATCAGACATTGCCAGCTTGAAGACATCTAATTTGTCTAAGTAATTGTTAACTTGTTCTTTCCCTATTTTAGCCTCAGATCTATCCCATTTACACTGCAGTTCACTAGGTTAGTTGTCTGATCACTGCTAATCTTTTTGGTGAAAATGCCTTTTTGTTTCAGTTTAACACTTCAGCCATTTCTGCATTTTTTGTTATTGTCTTTCCCTCCTCACTGAGTAAATATAGAGATACAAAGTACCTATATTTACCAAAGTTTACTTCTTAAACACACACACGTATATATCATGCACAGACGCAATGTGAGTGAACATCATGTGCAAGTGGCCCTTTCCTAAATGATTGCTAGAGGCCTGAGATCAATTTGAAAGCAAGGCATGATTTCATATGCTGTGACAAGTTGAGTCAGAGACCTAAACAGCCCTTGGCTTATATTCTTCCATTCCTCGTTTGACTACTGTAGTTAATGACATTGGCTTGCCCAGTACGTCTCTGGGCAAACCAGCTTTTTTCAGCTGCATAGAAGTGTATGAGTGTATTTAGCCTAAAGGTTATGTGACCTTCTGATCAGCTGCAACTCAAGCTACTGCCAGAAGTGCCTGTGTAGCTGAAGCACAATACTGAAGAACAAAAAGAAAAAGAATTTGCCTCCAAGGTCATCTTGTATCCCTAGTTTAGCAGGCTACAGGATATGGAGGGTACACATGTGATGTTGTGGGAGGAGGGGCATGAAATCACACTGAGGTAGATGTTCTCTGTTGACAGGTTTAAATGTTAAGCTGAAACCAAGTTCTCTCTTCCTTTCCTTCTTTTACGTTTTTTTTTTTTTTTAAGGCTATGCTATGCAATGCATGACTCACAAGCTTTGAAGACATGCCCGTGGAAATAGTTTTAGTTTGCAGAGACTACTTCTGTCCTCCACACCTTGTCATTCTCTTCCTAACTGACAAACACTGCTCTCTGAATGCATGTGAACAGTGGTTGCGTGACAACTGCCTCTCTCTAGCTGACTCAGTTGTAGCTTGATTCTTTCCGGCTTCTTTTTCTTCTTTCTTTCTAGGCTGTAATCGCCAATGTCTGGCTTGTAGTACTTTGGTCACTCCCAGAAGGTAGGACCCTGTTCTGTTTTCTGTTTCTCTCTTAGTTAACTCTTCAACGCATATCCAGTCCTTGTGCAAGTATGATTACTGATCTTTTGTACCAGTATTTTACTCTTTATTTATTTTTACTGCCTTCACACCATGCAAGGCCTCAATTTCTTTTCATCTGCTTAGTTTGTAATTCATAGAAAGAAGGAATGGAAGGTGATTGCAATTTCTTCTTGAGCAATGGCAGCATTTGGAAAAAGCAAATGGTGAGCATCGTTAGGTCCTACTGTTACATTCCTCTTTCTAAATTTTCTTTTCTGAGAGCTGAGTGTATGTTGCATTGGCCTCTGAATGTAAAACAGTCTAACAACTAACAGCACCACAAGACTCATGCCAGTTATATACATATTACCCTGCACAATAGAGCACATCTGTAAAAAATATGTGAAAGACAGTCTTGACAAAATGTTGCACTTCAGAAGAATATTGTTGTGTAAAGGGCTCTGTTATCTGTAAACTCTGGGATTTGATTTATCACCATGAGAAACTTTTCAGATAATTTAGTCAACAGATTGCTTACAAAAAGAGGGCATTTTTCCACAGTTCATGGGTAGAAATAGATAATGGGTATTCCCTGCTTGGCATATCTATAGCCTTTAGTGATGCCAAATACCATGTAGGAATCATTACGTGAATATTTTGAATTTAGATAGATAAAATTATGGTGAGGTTTTGATTTAACTGGCCATGTCTGATTTTGTAGCATAATATTATTCAAATGTCTATTTATGCTTGTGTACATGTCCTGGAATAACATTGCCATTACATTACAACATCTCCATTGTAAATGCTTTCCAGCAGGAACAAGAGAAGCCAGTATCCTAGCCAAGAAACAGACTTCAGCAGGAAGTGATCTCAGCAGGCATACTCTTCACTTCTGGAGTTAATTTTACTTGAGCCAAAAGTCAAATGAGGACACATCTAAGCATACAAACTAGAGTAAATAAAATGTGCTATGTATTAAATGAAAGTCAGCCAACAAAGGACTTCTAAAGTACATTAGGTTCTCTTTCTTTCATCAGTAATACACACTTCTGCAATGAAAACTGGTTCTCTGTTTTTAATATACACACTGAAGTGATACAGCACCATTTAGCTGGAAAAGTGTTCCAGCCAGTCTCTACTGAGATCTAAACATGTCTGTGGACTGAAAGCTGCTTTCGTTAACATGCATTTTTTCTTCACATGGAAAAGTCTTGTAAAAACATATGCAGTGATATGTAGCCTTGTTATGTATGCAATCTGAATTTCTGCCATTGAGCAGACAAAAGACTTCTGTTCCTGCTCCTCACACAAAACAGCATGTGAAAAGCTAAATTATAGTGTTTTCTTCCCCATAACTCTGACACTGTCAAGCAAAAGGCTAACAATATGTGTACCTATATCCTGGTGATTTACAATTGTTCACTTCATGTTTTTTAGTGATTTCAGGATGGTTTATGGATCATGTTGTCTATGAATATTATTTTTAATTACATAATCATATGCTATTTTTCCTACAGGGCTCATCTCATTCAGTGCACAGGATGGACGAAGCTGACTGAATGGGTGGCTATTCAATATTTTGTGGTATCTTCGGTGTTCAATGCATGGCCCTGTGCCTTAATTGCCTATGTAAACCCAGCTCTGAATACAAAATGATTCATTGTCTCATGGGCTTTTCAATGGCAATCAACACTGTAGCACTGGAGTGCGTCACAGACATTAATTCATTTATCTTCACAACACTCTTGTGAGATAAGGTGTTATTCCCACTTTACAGATGGGTAACTGGGGCAGCGACATAAATGGGAGGGACACAGGTATTAATCTAGAGGCAGAGCTAAATGGCTCACACACATGTCATTTAAATCACTTTTGTTCATAGGGATTGAGAGACCCTTGTTGCAACATTGAGGGAAAAAAGATCTATGTGCTTCTTATGGGTTATTCCAAGTTAATAACAAAATTAAAATTAATTAAACTTCTAGCTAAAGCTATAACTTGTACTAAACTAATTAAGAATTGAACAAGTCAAGTCAACAAATCAATAAATAATTATACAGTCAGTCATAAGGCCAGAAGGGACCAGCAGGTCATCTAGTCTGACCTCCTGAATATCACGGGCCATGATATGGAATGGAATCAATAATCAGTCAAATCATAACATGAACACTATCAAGATTCAAATCATGAAGATGTCATAACACATACTAACCCCAGAAACCTAAAGAAGTGTAGTTTATTTCTCAGCCTGTTAAAGCACTATTTAGACTCCTTGAAATTTACCGCTTACTGAGTGACGTATGCAGTTGGCTTTCCTATTACCTACTTTCCCCACCTTGAAACAGAGTGGTCAATAATTGAACTTATATAAAGCTACAATAAACTAAATCTTTCTGATAATTGCCAGTGAATATGTTCTTTAAATCAGAAGAGAATGATGGAATGAATAAACAGTTTATTGAAGTCTTTAAAGAGAGTAAAATTCCCAGATGTAAAGTCTTGATTTTAAAATGCACTTTTTCATATTTGATTTCTGCTCTATTATTATTCTGTAACACTTTACTCTTAGGGCCCCTCATGAAGAATGTATGTGCTTTTCTGAATGTCTTTCATGCCTAAAAGATAGGGCATAATATTAATAAAAAAGCGTTAAACATGAAAACTATTTAATTAGCAGTGATTCATTCAAAAAGTTAACCTACTCATGGTAACTTCCCAAACCTGCTAGGCAATTAGAAAACACAAGGAGCAAAAATTATATTACATAAAATTTCTGGAAAATTGGCATTTTTGTGTTAAAGCAGCATGGGATGTATTTATAAAATCAAAGCATTGAAGCTTTTCAAAATTTCAGATTCTATCAAAATGATAAAGTGGTTGACAATTAAGATTTCTCCAACAGGAGTCTTTCCTGTGACTTCAATGAACTTTGGTTCAGGCCCTCAGTGAAACATAACATCTTCAAATGTTTGATCCAGATAAGAATTCCAAATTCAGAAGTGTGGATGATTACTCAAACCTTATTCAAATGTATGAAGTCTGCAAACCAGGGCTGAAAAAATTGTATAATAAGAGGGGCTCTCTTACAAGAGTTATAATATTCTGCCAGATGGGCTGGAAATATCCCCAAATAACTCCAACCCTCCTCCAATCATGCACTCATGAAAAAGCTGTTAATTTGTCATGTCATCCCAAGAACAGTTTTTCCCCTCATGAAATCTCAACACTTCCAATTCCAGTCAAAAGCATGAAGTGCAGAGGAGCATGAAAATGAAAAAGAATGGGGTGGGAGAGAAGCTGAATATTTGCAAACCTTAAAAAATGTTCACTTTGAAATGTGGGCATGCCTTATGTGCAGGGGGGAAAGGAAATATTTACAATAGTTCACATTACTAGTATGGTTTCAGAGTAGCAGTCGTGTTAGTCTGTAACGGTAAAAAGAAAAGGAGTACTTGTGGCATCTTAGAGACTAACACATTTTTTCTAAGATGCCACAAGTACTCTTTTTCTTATTACTAGTATGGCTCTTTGTAAAAAATAAAAATAGCTTTCATGGACTCAGGAGACATGCTTAACTTTAAGCACATGGAATGTCCCTTTGAAGGCAATGGAACTATTTGTCAAAGGGTACTCACTTACTGCAGATGGTGTCTCCTCATGGTTGCTCTGAGGAATAGCTCTCTTCCAGGTTCAACACCTTTCCTTGCAGTCTCTCAACCCATTGTCTTCTCTCTGGCTTCCTCTTCATGACTCAGTCCTCCAGACAGGTCACATGTGGTATCCCCTTCCAAGGTATCAAATCTCACCGGACCAGCTCTCCGTGCAATGCCACTCCATCAGTGGCTGGTATGGGAACCCAGGCAGACCCACTACTCTGGGTTCCACCCCAGGGATCCAACAACATGCAGCCAAGGTCATCTCAGTCTCCACCCTGTTGTTCTCTCCCTGGACTACTTCCTACAGTCTTTCTTCTCCCCCTTCTCTTTTCTGGGTACGCCCTTCCCTCAGGGCCAGGCTTTCTGGGTCTACTCTTTCCCTGGGTTCCTTTCTTCCCCCTCTAATACACAGAAGGTGGCTACAGACTTGTTCACAGTTGCCCTGTCTGTTGTAAACTTCCTGGCTTTATACTAGCCCAGCTCCACCATCCAGTCAGGGGCTGCATCTCCAGCCTAATGCCCTCATGTCTGGCCTATCACATGAATTGGCCCTATCTCGGCTTTCTTAACCCTGTCAGTGCTGGTGTGGGGTGAATACCCCATCACACTGCTCATAAAATTAAATACAAGTGTAAGTCTTTGCTGGATCAGGGCCTTAGTCTCCATTTAGTGGACCAATTATTATGGGTATTGACTTCAGTATTGCAACATCATATACACCATATAACCTACATATTTTATTCATGGTGAGCATTACCATCACTGCCATGCACCAATCCCCTAGACCTCCTCCCCTCCTAATGTACAATTTTTCCATTTGCTTAATATGCAATCATACTCTAGTTCCAAATACTAGTTCAGATGAACTAGAAATAGCACTGGTAGGAATTACTGCAATTTTGTCCACTAGATGCAAACTCTATAGCCAATCTGTCACTTGGAAGAGGGAATGATCTATTTCACCTTCAAACACTTCCTCTGATGATGCAGATCTAGTACTGATGGACTCTGGAGAAGGTCGTATCCAGATGTTAGAGTTAGAATCACATAGAGTTAGAATCACAGAGTTTAAGGCCAGAAAGGACCACTCGATCATCTAGTCTAACTTCCTGTATATTACAGGCCACCAACACCACCCAGCAGCTGCAGATTAAACCCAACAACGAAGTCACCACAGATGGCTTTGTGCAATAGGGAAATTTCAGAAAAAGTAGTGAGAAATTCTCTGTAAAACCCCTTTCTTCCCCAAAATATACAGAAATGTAAAACAAAGCTAACCAATCAAATCTGTAAACATGAAGGTACAGCTGTACTGACAAGGAAAATGTTACAAATAGACCCAGGCCAAACTTTCAAAACAAAGCAGGGTTTTGTTTCAAAGCTGAAACTTAAACCAGGTTCACCAAAATGTTCACTAGGGTTTATGAACTCTCCCAGAAATTGAAGGCCCAAGTCTTAGAAAAAGTGGGCCATTAGATAGTTTCAGATAGAAATCATGCATTATTCATTATTCTAGTTATGACTTAAAGCGAAAAGAAGGAAGACTGATTGAGTGATTTGGGTGGAGCTTTGCTTTCCCAACTAGAACAGCAAGTGAGTCAATGTTTTAAAGGTGACTAACCTCTGTAATCCATTGAATGTAAAATGTGTTATTTATAATTACTAAAAATTGATACTGTAGGTATTTCCACAAACCAATGACAAATTACTAGCCAGTGTACAATAAAAACATAATATTCAAGTGTTTACTTTGTCTTTTTAATAATATACCTAAAGACATCATCAGTGTCTCCACTGTTGACTACCACACTCCCACTATCTTCTCACTGTCAGCACTGGCATCTTCTCTCACCACCTCAGCACAAGTTCCACATTCCACTGTGTGAACCACCATCTCTCTTTGCCTTGTCTTTGTCCTCTCTGCTTCTCTGTCTTCTTCTATTAAAGGTCTTTCTGTAAAGATATCTTTTTTCTCTTGTATAACTTCTTTTTTCTTTTAAGTGGATTTTGTCTTGTTTTGTTCCTTATTTTTCTATTCTCCTTCTTCAACATCTCTTTCTCTCTCACCATCCCCTCCAACTCTGATGGCTTCTCATTTCTTCCACATCCCTTTAACAGCCTTCCCCCAATTATAATCACCTCTCCATTGCCCTACGTATGGTTGACCTATTTCTACCACTCATTCCCACTGGGCTGGTCAGGAGCACCTCCTGGGAGCAGAAAAGAAGGCAGGCAACACCTGGATGCACTGGTTTTTCCTTCTCTCCAGGAAGAACTAATAATATACAGTTGGGTAAGCGGCTGTTCTCTATTACATTAGGTGCTCCTCCTCTCACCCGTTTCCTACTTTATCTTCCCTCTGCTCTGTGATTTCTGGGCCTGTCAGAGGCAGAGGGAGATCAAGGGCGTCCTCAGAGGGCAGAGACAAAAGCTGGGGCCATTGCATTGAATCACTGGCCAACATTTACTGAAAGCATGTCTTGAAAAGATTATACCATCATTTGAAAGCTATTAAGGAAGATTGTTTCTCCTAAGTGGTAATGATGGATCTTGGCTTGGCCCCTAGAATTCCCATCAGCAACAGAGAAATTCAGACTTTTTGACTCAACAATTATGCATATTTCCCTAATGATCTTGTCTTTTTGGTCAGTGCCTTTCAGCACAATTAGTCTCTATATCTCATTGCTGATATAGGGGGATGTGGTCCCAAAACACCATCAATACAGGGAAGAGACAAGTACTCAATAAATTTAAATGAAAAGTTAAAAGAACAAAAAGATTGCTAAAAAAATCACAAAATTCAAACATAAAATTCAACTGTATTAATATATATTATTCATTAATATATTTAAAATGATCAAACCTTAGCTATGAGCTGGGTAAATAATGACAAATTATATTTTTCCAAATAAATTATTCCCTGCATATTACACATTTCATCAACTGAGTTTTATGACATATTATTAAACCATCTCTACTTCTGATGGTGTAATACACATGTTGCAGACATGGGAGGAGTAGAAGATTGGAGCAACTAAGTGCTATGTGAAGATAGTTTCATGCTTAGTTAAACCCAAGTGAAGCCACTAAAGAATTTAATATACTTGAATTGTAAATTCTGTCTTGTTATGCCTCTAAGGTTACAAACATCCAAGATGACCTGAAGGGGAAATGAAGATTAGGTCTGTGTCCTCTTTTGATTCTTTAGGATGTAAAAAGAAAGGTCTTCTTCTCTTGGCCTTCACCCTGTAAAAACTGTTTTTGTTCACACTTGTTTTTCACAGTAGAAATTCTATCCTGCTTTCTCCTGGAAAATTCTAGAGAAGAACTGATAGGTTCATATCATTTCAAATGCCAAGCAATTAAAACCAAATTGAAAGGAAAGTACTTTTTATTCAAACTGTTTAAAAGTGATTTTATTTATTATTTTAATATCATTTAACTCAAACACCTGAGACAGAGTTGAAGGAAAAGCTCCTTGTTAAAGATTCAGTAAGTCCACCTCTGCAGTGAATAGCTAAGTCCATGCTGCAAACGTTTACACATGCTTTGCTTTGAACAGGTCTATTATCCCAGTGAACTCAGTGGTACTGCTCATGCATTTAAAGCTAACCATATACATAAATGTTTGAAGGATTGGGGCCTAAGAAATCTTCCAGTCCTCATATCTAGGTCCTCCAGTCCAAGGAGACCTCCAGCAAAGCAGGGAAACTAAAATTTAACTTTGTGAACAGGGTCCGCTAACAGGGAGTTTCGAGAGGGAGTTCCACAGGTGAAGGAGGAGCAAATATGGGACCCTTGGGGTAAATGGCTGTCTGTAGTGTGTGTTTGTGTTTGGGGGTTACGTGCTGTGTGCTGAGCTTGTGTTTGTCTGTCTGTCTGTCTGTTTGTTTGTTTGAAGGACCATGTGCTGTGGCCAGCAGGTGGAAGCTGTGAGCTTCTAAACAAGGTTTGAAATCTAGAAGCCTCTCTTCATTGGCTGAGCAGGGCTATCAAGGAGGCCAGGGCGCTTTGCGGACAGGGGCCGCAAATAGTGAGTTTCGAGAGGGAGTTTGGAAGGGAGTGGGAAGGGGGCAAGGTACACTTGCCATTCTTTAAAACCTTTACACTAGACTATAATCAAAACTTCTTGATTTAAACAAAAACCCTATCATTAACCTAGGTAACTGTAGGAGAAAATGCAGGCAGAAGCCCAGCAGCAGAGTGGGGCTATCATTACCTGCCCTGTGGGTGGGTGGCGTATGTGTGCATTCGGTGCAAGGAGCTCCTGGCCCTCAGAGACCGTGTATGGGCTTTGGAGGCCAGGGTGGCAGAACTGGAGGAGCTAAGGGAGGCAGAGAGGCATGCTGATGAGGCTTTCCGGAACACTGTAGATTTGTCCCACCTCTGGTCAGACAGCCCCTGTGCTGTTAAGGAGGATGAAAGGCCCAGAGAAGGAGAGCAGTCAACAGGAACCGAGGGAAACCTTCCCATAGTTGGGACCCTCCTTCCAGGTGATGTTGGGGTATCCTCTCGCACTGAGGTTACCTCTCTGGGGGAGGGAACTCCAGTCATTAGGAAAACGCAGGTGTTAGTAATGGGAGATTCGATCATTAGAAACATAGATAGCTGGGTTTGTGATGACTGGGAGAACCGTATGGTGACTTGCCTGCCTGGTGCGAAGGTTGCGGATCTCTCGAGGCATCTACATAGACTTATGTGTAGTGCTGGGGAGGAACTGGTGGTCGTGGAACATGTAGGGACCACTGATATATGGAAGGGTAGGAGAGACGTCCTGGAGGCCAAATTTAGGCTGCTAGGAAAGAGACTGAAATCCAGGACCTCTATGGTGGCATTCTCAGAAATGCTACCAGTTCCATGCACAGGGCCAGGTAGGCAGGCAGAGCTTCAGAGTCTCAATGCGTGGATGAGACAATGGTGTAGACAGGAGGGGTTTAGATTTATTAGGAACTGGGGAAACTTTTGGGACAGGGGGAGCCTATACAGGAAGGATGGGCTCCACCTAAAACAAGGTGAATCCAGACTGCTGGCACTTAACATTAAAAAGGTTGCAGAGCAGTTTTTAAACTAAGAGATGGGGGAAAGCTGATTGCTGCAGAGGCGCAAGTGGATCAGACAGAGACTTCTCTTAGAGGAGAATCTACTGATAGATTTCAGAGTTCAGAGTAACAGCCATGTTAGTCTGTATTCACAAAAAGAAAAGGAGTACTTGTGGCACCTAGGAGACTAACCAATTTATTTGAGCATAAGCTTTCGTGAGCTACAGCTCACTTCATCGGATGCATAAAGTGGAAAATAGTGAGGATGTTTTTATACACACAGACCACGAAAAAATGGGTGTTTATCACTACAAAAGGGTTTTCTCTCCCCCCACCCCACTCTCCTGCTGGTATTAGCTTATGGTTTTAGTCAGGAGGAGAGGATGGAAGAGGACAAAGTATGGGCCAGATCAGACGAGAAACATTCATAAAAAAAGAATCTGACACATCAGAAAAGGGCAGACAAATAAACAGTGACAAGTTTTTAAAGTGCTTGTACACAAATGCTAGAAGTCTAAATAATAAGATGGGTGAACTAGAGTGCCTCGTGTTAAAGGAGGATATTGATATAATAGGCATCACAGAAACCTGGTGGAGTGAGGACAATCAATGGGACACAATCATTCCGGGATACAAAATATATTGGAAGGACAGAACAGGTTGTGGGGCGGGGCGAATGGCACTATATATGAAAGAAAATGTAGAATCAAATGAAATAAAAATCTTAAATGAATCCGCATGTTCCATAGAATCTCTATGGATAGTAATTCCATGCTCTAATAAGAATATAACAGTAGGGATCTATTATCGACCACCTGACCAGGACAGTGATAGTGACAATGAAATGCTAAGGGAGATTAGAGAGGCTATCAATATAAAGAACTCAATAATAGTAGGGGATTTCAATTATCCCCATATTGACTGGGTACATGTCACCTCAGGACAAAATGCAGAGACAAAATTTCTAGATATTTTAAATGACTGCTTCTTGGAGCAGCTGGTACAGAAACCCACAAGGGGAGAGGCAACTCTCGATCTAGTCCTAAGTGGAGCACAGGATCTGGTCTAAGAGGTAACTATAACAGGACCACTTGGAAATAGTGACCATAATATAATAACATTTAACATTCCTGTGGTGGGAAGAACACCTCAACAGCCCAACATTGTGGCATTTAATTTCAAAAAGGGGAACTATGCAAAAATGAGGAGGTTAGTTAAACAGAAATTAAAAGGTACAGTGACTAGGGTGAAATCCCAGCAAGCTGCATGGACGCTTTTCAAAGACAGCATAATAGAGGCTCAACTTAAATGTATGCCCCAAATTAAAAAAAACGCGGTAAAAGAACTAAAAAAGAGCCACCGTGGCTTAACAACCATGTACAAGAAGCAGTGAGAGATAAAAAGGCATCTTTTAAAAAGTGGAAGTCAAATCCTAGTGAGGTAAATAGAAAGGAGCATAAGCATTGCCAAATTAAATGTAAAAATGTAATAAGAAAAGCCAAAAAGGAGTTTGAAAAACAGCTAGCCAAAAACTCAAAAGGTAATAACAAAATGTTTTTTAAGTACATCAGAAGCAAAAAGCCTGCTAAACAACCAACGGGATCCCTGGACGATGGAGATACAAAAGGAGCACTTAAAGACAATAAAGTCATCACAGAGAAACTAAACAATTTCTTTGCTTCAGTCTTCATGGCTAAGGATGTTAGGGAGATTCTCAAACCTGAGCCATCTTTTGTAGGTTACAAATCTGAGGAATTGTCACAGAGTGAAGTGTCACAAGAGGAGGTTTTGGAATTAATTGAGAAACTTAACAGTAACAAGTCACCGGGACCAGATGGCATTCACAAAGAGTTCTGAAAGAACTCAAATGTGAAATTGAGGAACTATTAACTATGGTTTCTAACCTGTCCTTTAAATCAGCTTCTGTACCCAATGACTGGAAGATAGCTAATGTAACGCCAATATTTAAGAAGGGCTCTAAAGGTGATCCTGGCAATTACAGACTGGTAAGTCTAACGTCAGTACCGGGCAAATTAGTTGAAACAATAGTAAAGAATAAAATTGTCAGACACATAGAAGAACATAAATTATTGTGCAAAAGTCAGCATGGTTTCTATAAAGGGAGATCATGTCTTACTAATCTATTAGAGTTCTTTGAGGGGGACAACAAACATGTGGACAAGGGTGATCATACTGTACTTAGATTTCCAGAAAGCCTTTGACAAGGTCCCTCACCAAAGGTTCTTACATAAATTAAGTTGTCATGGGATAAGAGGGAAGATCCTCTCATGGACTGAGAACTGGTTAAAACACAGGGAACAAAGTGTAGGAATAAATGGAAAATTTTCAGAATGGAGAGGGGTAACTAGTGGTGTTCCCCAACGGTCAGTCTTAGGACCTATCCTATTCAACCTATTCATAAATGATCTGGAGAAAGGGGTAAGCAGCCAGGTGGCAAAGTTTGCAGATGATACTAAACTGCTCAAGTTAGTTAAGACCAAAAGATCTCAGAAAACTAAGTGATTGGGCAACAAAATGGCAAATGAAATTTAATGTGGATAAATGTAAAGTAATGCACATTGGAAAAAATAACCCCAACTACACATACAATATGATGGGGGCTAATTTAGCTACAACTAATCAGGAGAAAGATCTTGGAGTCATCGTGGATAGTTCTCTGAAGACGTCCACGCAGTGTGCAGCGGCAGTCAAAAAAGCAAACGCGATGTTAGGAATCATTAAAAAAGAGATAGAGAATATCTTATTGCCCTTATATAAATCCATGGTACGCCCACATCTTGAATACTGCGTACAGTTGTGGTCCCCTCATCTCAAAAAAGATATACTGGCATTAAAAAAGTTTCAGAAAAGGGCAACTAAATGATTGGGGTTTGGAACAGGTCCCATATGAGGTGAGATTAAAGAGGCTAGGACTTTTCAGCGTAGAAAATAAGAGACTAAGGGGGGGTATGATAGAGGTATATAAAATCATGAGTGGTGTGGAGAAAGTGAATAAGGAAAAGTTATTTACTTGCTCCCATAATATAAGAACTAGGGGGCACCAAATGAAATTAACGGGTAGCAGGTTTAAAACAAATAAAAGGAAGTTCTTCTTCACTAAGAGCACAGCCAATCTGTGGAACTCCTTGCCTGAGGAGGTTGTGAAGGCTAGTACTATAACAGGGTTTAAAAGAGAACTGGATAAATTCATGGAGGTTATGTCCATTAATGGCTATTAGCCAGGATGGGTAAGGAATGGTGTCCCTAGCCTCTGTTTGTCAGAGGGTGGAGATGGATGGCAGGAGAGAGATCACTAGATCATTACCCATTAGGTTCACTCCCTCTGGGGCACCTGGTGTTGGCCACTGTCGGTAGACAGGATACTGGGCTGGATGGACCTTTGGTCTGACCCAGTATGGCCATTCTTATGTTCTTATGTTAACATTCCTGGTTTCCAAAGAAAAAGCAAGTAAACACACAAAATAGTTTAAAAAAACAAAAAGCCCTTGCACACCATCCTTATATTTCAGAAGGTTTTCTTCTGAAATATAAAGACCCTATCATAGCGTGATCACTTGGCATCTTGTGTCTTCCTCATGAGTTAGACTAACAACATCAGCAGGCCACCTTTTGTTTTGGAAAACAAGAAGCCATTCATTTCCTGGTCCTGTGGCCAAACTGTGAGAAAAACATAAAGAAAGCCTTTTCCATAAACATTTTCTATTTGTCTCATTTGCGTTTTTATGGGTTCTCCTTGTTCTGAAACACCACATTTATATTCAATTAAAATCCCAGCCAACCCAAGAAAGGTACAATCTCCATAGCTGAACAATGTTGAAATCAGGAAACTGCATCTTCCTTGTTGTCAAATGCAATAAAAAATAATCTTTTATATGTTTTCAGTGGGGCACAATGATGGCACATAAGCCAAAAAAGCATTAACATTGCTCAATCATTAATTTCCCAGGTCTCAATGAAAGTCTTTTACAAGACTTGGCTCTCAAAATGCAGCAAATACTGGAGGTCTTGTACTTCTCAGGTAATATTGTGATTATGTATGAAAAATGACACTAATAAAACAGAATGTTCTTCCTCACTTGGACAGATTCCCACTAATGTTTACAGTTTGTGTGCTTTTAAAACTTGAAAAAAGAAAAGCTTCATGACAGCTGAACCTGAAAAGGGACCGGGAGAGTCAGTTTGGATAAACATCTGAATGTCTGTGGGCTGATCCAAAGCACATTGAAATCAATGGAAAGACTTTCTTAGCTCCAATAGGCTTTCAGTTAGGTCCCATACATTTATCCAGACCTTGTGAGTATTCCAACATCTCCCACAAGGCCCTTCCTATCACCTTCCTTACAGGCCTCACTACAATTTCAATAGGCTCCCCTCTCCTAGGAGTGTATTCTTCTCCACAATTCCCCCCGTCCCCTGAACAACCCAAACACCCGACCTTTAGTTTGTGGATCTAATGTCAGGTTGCTTCCTTCCCTGGTGCCTAGATCTTCAGGAGAACACCTGTGCTCTTCTTTCAGGGGCCCAGTCTCCTTCAGGGAGAAGCTAATGCCCACCCTGAATCTATCATCAGAAGATAAGCGCATTAGCTCAATGTCAATGCTAAAATGGTCAGTGGTGAAATAGTTAATGTTGAAAGTTAGTTTTTCATCATTAGCTAAAGTTGTGTATGTTCCTTAGCAAGATGGACCTAAATTCTTGGGTCATGTATTCGGGTGGAAATTCTGGACAGCTTTAGATACACTGAAAAAAATTAGGATTTTATTAAATTAAAATTTGAAAACAAATAATATAATCAGGACTGTAGCTCCCATGCTATCCATGGGGATATGAAATTCAGTTTGCTATAAACTGTCCCACATTTTCAATTGTTGATGTGCTGTAGAATTTTATATGGAAAATGCCTAACTGTATTGTAGAAGCTTTCAGAGGAAAGCTGGAGGTCCCGGATCTGTGTGAAGAAAGATGGGGTTAGTGACACCAGTCAAAGGTTTGAGAGGCAGTTTGGAATGTTTCTGGTAAAATGATCAGCAGTAAAATAGATTAAAATGTTAACATTTAAATTGTCATCTTTAGGTTTTAGATTTAATGCCCCATTGAGATGGATGAGGCATAAGTCTTCAGTGGGAAGCTCTCTGGTAGTTGCAAAATCTCCTTGAAATCAATGATATGAGAAAGCCTCAATTAGAAGGTTGGCCGTGTTTAATAAAATAGACAGTTATTTAGATAATATTGCATAGAAAGGTACTGCAAAATCACATGGGTGCCATTCTAAACTTTGTACTTTCTACCAGTGAGTTCCTTAATCCACATTTCCAGACATTTCTTTACCGTTTAGTTTGACATATACTACATGTTAAAAAAGTCTTCTGCCTGTCAAGTTAATCTCCATATGTTATTAGATTCTCAGATAAACTATTGATAAAGAGAGAAGGGAAAATATATTGCCAAGCTAAAGCTTGAAAGTCACTTATGAATCTAAGTGAAAATACACTGGAATACAGATGGGTTTGAAAAGGATGTGACTAATTCAGGTAATGATTTCTAAGTTTATTACTTTAGCATCATTGCTGGAATGAATCACAGATTACAACAAATTCAGTTTGACAGGATTGATACTAACAGTTTTACTAAAATCCTCTTCTTCCTTTAATTTCCAAAGTAACAGCTCTTGGGGTTGTTGCTAAAAATTTTCACTCTTTCAAGAAATAACCTACTACAAAAGGGCTGATGGAAGCAAAAAAGGAGCAGAATTGCCAAAACTTAGTAATGTATACATATTCTCCTAGTGAACAAGCACATGAATAGGTGATGCATTTGTTAAAAATAACTGCACTTATAAATTATGCACTTGTCCTGAATGAAATAAGATGAGGAATTCTTTGGCTTCACATGATTTAGAGCTGCCCCTCTTAATTGTACACAGTAGTCATAATCTTTGTCACATATATATTACAAAGGTCAGACTGGCACACCACAGTTGGTATGAATGACTATTCATGCATCAAGCTACAGAAGAAACAAGAATCCACACTATATAGAGTAAAAAGAAAAGGTACTTGTGGCACCTTAGAGACTAACCAATTTATTTGAGCATGAGCTTTCGTGAGCTACAGCTCGAAGTGAGCTGTAGCTCATGAAAGCTCATGCTCAAATAAATTGGTTAGTCTCTAAGGTGCCACAAGTACTCCTTTTCTTTTTGCGAATACAGACTAACATGGCTGTTACTCTGAAACTATATAGAGTGAAACTATATATACACTATATATATGGTACACTCTCCCACAGCAGGGAAATGCAGAAATAACATTTTATTGGAATGGGAGTAAAGAATAATTTCAGTTGAAACAAAGAGGCCAGAGGTTTCATGCAATGTGCATAAACTCAGATCAGAAGTTGACTAAGGGACAGATACACAAAAGGACTTTGGCACCGGAAGGCCACATTTTGGCACCACGGTGATCCACAAAATCCCTGCCCAGCTGGCATCTAACCCTGTAGGCACCTAAATTCACTTGGCACCTCAATGTTTGCTATAAAAGTCCCTTAGATGCTTAAATTTCTGCCTCTGGGTATGCACACTGCTACCTCAGGCAGGCACCAAATTACCTATTTCCCGCCAAAGCCCCAGTGCTTAGGCATGAAACCAGGGGAAAACAGGGATAAATGGGAAAACTTCTGTGAGGCCAGATCGAGTAAGCATGCTGTGAGCATGCCTAACTCCACATAAAATGGCTGCAAGCAGAGGCCTGCCTTATAACATTTAGCCTAGTAGTTAGGGTACTCAGCTGGGATGTGGAACATGCTCCTGTTCAAGCCTCAGCTGAGCCAGCTGGCTCCCTTTTAAACCTTGCCTCCAATTGGAGCATGCTCGGCAAGGATGGAGGGGCAGGGCCTCCTGAGCCCAGACCTGCTCTTGAACCCTCTGCTGTCCAGTGAGGGGTTTATACACCCTGTCAGAGGCTCTCTCAATCTCTCTTGTCAAAGCTGGTCCACTTCATATTAAATAAGGATATATGAATTGGGCCAGAGAGAGTGAGAATCACTCTATAGTCCAATGGTTGGGGCACTCCCCACAGAGGTGGCAGATCTTCTCCCTCTCCCCACCCCAGCCATTTTGTGCGGAGTTAGGCAGGCGCTTAAGCCATTCTTGCAAGAAATGGCTTACATACGTAAGAGGGTTCCCAGCTATGGATCACTCGCTGAGGTAGGTTCCTCCCTACTGCCTGGACTTAGGTGCCAAACTCTGTGAGAAGGGGAGGCTTAGCATTCACCCTTCTCATCAGCATCTCACAAGGACTAGTTTAGATGGCTCCCTGCCTAGCCTGCTGAATTTTGTGAAACACATTCTTAGGCACATCTCTCTCCCCATTCCATTGTAGAGGTGCTGAACTCAGGCTTTGTGAAGTCCAGTGGCTTTCAAGACACCTTTAGTGGATCTGGGCCTAGGACTTCAGAGTAAATACTCTTATTCTTGAAAAAAGGACAAAGACATCTTTAATGACCTCAAGTTGTCAGGACCTCTGTTTTATGTCTCATCTGAAAAATATTACTTCTAGAATCACTGTTCAGACCCACACTATGTTGGGGCAGCACTGACTAAGAGGGAAGAGTTTTGCACTACCTGCCAGGTCACCACTATCACTTCTGTACTTCCATAGCATCTCTATTTTCTTTAGCCTCTATGGACACTGGGCTTGGAAAAATTTTTGAAAATAGAGTTTGAATTCTTAACACAGTTGCAAACAAAACAGCTTCAGAAAGGGTTTGGCTTGTTAGTATTGTCAAGACCAAACGTGTCAATTTCTGTGCAAAACCATATGTAATATAATGTAATTCTGCGTTAAACTAATAATTATGTTATAAAAGAACAATAGGAAAGTAAAACTAGAAGAGATGCATGAGTTCAGATCTTCATCTCCACAACCAGTCACTGCCAGTGCTTGTTTACTTATACTTAAATTAAGGAAATGCAGACTGTTTATTTCTCCCATGTCATCTTAGATCACAAAACTAAATTCATCAAGTTCTTCAAAATATGACGGAGACCCACAAGATGTTTTATGATGCTTGATGTATAAGCTATATTTTAAAACACAACTACTATGCAATGTATAGTTTTTAAAGTGCTATGAAGTATAACTTGCTGACGTTACACATCATAGCAAATGATTATTGGTTGTACATTAATGAATGTCATTTTTTTTCTAAATAAGATGGTAAGTGAAAAGCCAGACCTACAAAGTTTCCCCTATTTCTTTTTTATGTAATATTCCATCACCAAAATATTTGGTTGTCAATTGTTTCTGAGTCATTGTGCTCATAATAGCAGTTTGCACACCTCCTGGTTCACCATATTTTGATCTGGAAGATTTTAGGTTGGCAAACGTTTGGGTTTCTTTCTTTCTTTCTTTCTTTCTTTCTTTCTTTCTTTCTTTCTTTCTTTCTTTCTTTCTTTCTTTCTTTCTTTCTTTTTATGAGAGAAAGTAAACTGTCCACCTACTACACAATATAAGTGAACTACTTCTGCCCTTAAAGAAATAGAAAACATTTCCTTCTTAAATATGTCAATGTGATATTGAAAGTGTGCAACTGTGATGGGGCGCACGGCTCAAGCTTTGGCCCCCACCACAAGCCGCAGGTCGGAAGCACAAAAATGGCACACAAATGGCATCCTGATTGTACATAGATCGGGACATGGAACAAAGAGTTAAATATCGGGACGTCTGGTCACCCTACTCCAAGGTGAGGCAGTGGGTTGAGATGCAAGAGGAGATGAGGGCTCTGGATGGGGGTGCGGGCTCTGGGGTGAGGACGGGGATGGGGGGTTTGGGGTGCAGGAGGGTGCTCCAGGCTAGGACTGAGTGGTTGGGAGGACAGGAGAGGGATCAGGGCTGGGGCAAGGGGTTCGGGCATGGTGGAGTGGGGAGTGAGGGCTCCAGCTGGGGGTGTGGGCTCTGGGGTGGGCCTGGGGGTGCAGAAGGGTGCTCCAGGCTGGGATTGAAGCATTCAGAGTGCAGGTGAGGGATCAGGACTGGGAGGGGGTCAGGGATGCAAGCTCTGGGTGGCGCTTACCTCAAGCAGCTCCTGGAAGCATTGATATGTCTCCCCTCTGACTCCTATGCAGAGGTGCAGCCAGGAAGCTCTGCACGCTATCCTGTCTGCAGGCTCTGCCACCGCAGCTCCCATTCACCGTGGTTCCCGGAGCCGCCAGGATTCCTTTTCGACTAGGTGTTCCGGTCGAAAATGGGACACCTGTTCACCCTATGTGGAAATAGTTTAGCCTCTCAAATTATATCACTGTGTTTAAGTTTTTCAATGCATGCAGCAAGAATATTGCCTGAGAAAAGGTAAGGACAAAACTAAAAAAGTTTTCTATTACCATTCATAGTGACTTGTCCATTGTTGCTCAACATGCCTGTGCTGTGCCAGTACAAACACTTAATGATTGTTTCTAGTGGCACAGGGCTGTATTAGTGTTTCAACAGACTCCAAATACTTGTCCAAGCAATTAGGAGAGTTTCTCTCCAAATAAGAGAATGCCAAGAAGAAGAGTGATCCTAGTATGAGAGAGGATTAAATTTGGAGGAGGAAGAATGTCTTTGTGGGTAAGGCACAGGACTGTGATTCAGGAGAGCTGGGTTAAATTCTCAGCTCTGTTCTCAACTCTGTTTCTGTGTTACTTTTGGCAAAGCACTTGATCTCACTGCCACAGTTCCGCAGCTGTACAATGGGGATGCTAATTCTCCCTTTCTCCTACCTCATATCTATTTATATTATAAGCTTTTCTGAGAAGTGACTACCTCTTACCATGC
Organism: Eretmochelys imbricata; assembly: GCF_965152235.1. NCBI lineage: Eukaryota > Metazoa > Chordata > Testudines > Cheloniidae > Eretmochelys > Eretmochelys imbricata. The sequence goes on from NC_135572.1 coordinate 323,510,835, forward strand.
ATATGCACAGTGTCTAGCACAGTGGGACCACTGGGGCCTGTGTGTGCTATTGTAATACAAATAATAATAACTTTAAATCTATTGTCCAAACTGTTGAAAATAAGGAGAGCTTAGAGACGCAGAAAGATGTAGCTGTATGAGAATGTATCCTCTTCTCAGGGATAAAAAATATGATAAAGTGGGAGAACACATAACAGGTATTAGAAGTACTCACAGGCTGGAAGGGAGGCAGATAAAACAAGCAGTAGCTTGTTCCAGATTGACTACTTTAGGGTTGTCCCAGAAATGAATGCTGGGGGAATTGTTCCTATAGCAGGCTATTCCTGAACTGGGAAGAGTCAATGGGGACCAGAGAATCACAAAGGAAAGGACTCCAGGGGAAGGGGGCCACTTCAGAGTATTGTATTCCACCACCATAACACAGAATGCCTCCATGGCTGCTCTTCTTCAAAAGATAGTGAGTCAAATAATGCTATTATTAATACAGGGTCATGGCAACAAGAATCACTGACTGTCAAAACCATCAGGACAGTTCAAATGAACAGGTATTCCCTTAGTTATTTACAGGCCTGGCCAAACAGGAACAATTACAACATGAATGTAATGTGTTACATTGTTGATACTCATAAAAAGCAAGGCTGCCTCTTTGTCAGCTTGTAATTTTTATTATTCAGGTTCCTCAGATCAATGTCAGGCAACTGCACTCAGGAAGAACTCAGTGAGCAGGGGAGACATAGAAACCACCCAAGCATTTCCACTTTACTCCATCATGTGATGTGAGTGCATACCAGTGTACGGGAAAAGTACAAGATGTCTCTTACAAGTGGTACTGGAGAAGAAGTGGCAGAGACTGGAACTACATGTGAAGTGTCTGATAAATGGTGACATCAGAGCATCCTTCACCTGTCACTGACATGGGCCAAGTGCAGATGAACATACTGTTGCTTATTGTAGTAGAGATTGGATACTATCACTTTAAATAGTTTCTGAGCCCTCTATTGGCCCTCACCACCTTCTGTTTTAGAACCCTCCTAGAGCAGTAGTATGTATTTGTAGCTAGGCCTTGCATGTTATATTTAGTTGGCAAACACAATAATTTGGACAGCACCATATCTGTATGGTTCCTTTCTGTTACATTTGTTATGTAAAGAGCAAAAGACTTGTATTGCTGTCAGTTTGCAGGACAGTGTCCATAATACTGCATCCCGTACCATTCTCAGTGACCTCCTGAACTAATAAATCCTCTAAGGCTAACAAATAAAAAACACTATCCAGCACCTAATTCTTATGGAAACCAGTGAAAGGGGCAAGTAATATGACTATCCCACACAGCGACTGACTCAAGCTGCTGACACTAGTATTGCATTGCACTTGACCCCCTTTTCAGCCACAGAAGGCACATCACATGCCTGTGCACAGGCCGCTGTCAGTGGCAAGATGTTGGACTAGATTACACCACTGTTTGTTGCTTGGTTTGTTTTTCAAAAAAATGTCACCTCAAACATGGACAAGCAGCTCCATGACAAAGTAACATGGGCCTTAAGGTCTGTACAGTTAACCAGAGAGATGTGATTCAGCAATCTAACAGACAACTGTGTGAGAGACACAGCTCGTTTTCACATCCACAATGGAGTCTCCTGCACCATACTCTTTTCACTCACAAAGTCATTTCATAGACAGGCTGACCTTGCCAGCACTGATTCTAAAGTGAATCGTCTATCAGATGACCTGGGGGAACCGTAAAAAGAAATAGTGACACAGCTCACTTCGAAGGGCTTTTCACACAGTTCAGTCATTTTGAATAAAGGAGCCAACATTTTACATATTATTTTGAGGTGGAAAACGATAAATTTTCCTTGTTTCATGCACATTCTGAATTTGGGCATGCATAACTTCCCACATAAGGAGAAGAGTGTTAACATATACTGTACAGCTCATGGTGCGTGGGCATTTCAGGCACTCTGCCACAGTTTGCAGGAAATTATGAGAGCAGCAGGAAAAATGTCACCTGCCATTACATCAACTGAAGCAGGAGGTTCTCACCAGATGGAACTCTACATTGTTCGTGTCAGAGAGGCATCTGATGCAGTGAATCCATGATGACCTAGACAATCCCATTGGGACCTAGACAATATGAGGCTAACTCAAAACAGGTGGAAATCAAGGAGGCAATTGTGTGAATTACCCAAGCCCTTCTAGAAACACTCATGGACAGCACTACCCTAAGCCAGGCCATCCCACTAATATGTATGTTGAATAGAAGACTAATGAAAAAAAGAGACAACAATATCTAAGAAAGAACAAGGGTGTTGGCATAGTGAACCATGTGTCAACATGTTTTAAGGGATGCCAGGATCTCAGGGATGCTGGAGTGAAATCAGGAACGCCAAATCACATTTGGAGTTGCAGCAAGCAAGAGATGTTAAGAGTAACAAGAAGGGTTTCTTCAGGTTTGTTAGCAACAAGAAGAAAGCCAAGGAAAGTGTGGGCCCCTTGCTGAATGAGGGAGGCAACCTCGTGACTGAGGATGTGGAAAAAGCTAATGTACTCAATGCTTTTTTTTTGCTTCTGTCTTCACGAACAAGGTCAGCTCCCAGACTGCTGCACTGGGCAGCACAGCATGGGGAGGAGGTGACCATCCCTCCGTGGAAAAAGAAGTGGTTCGTGACTATTTAGAAAAGTTGGACGAGCACAAGTCCATGGAACAGGAAACACTGTATCCGAGGGTGCTAAAGGAGTTGGCAGATGTGATCGCAGAGCCATTGGCCATATCTTTGAAAACTCATGGTGATTGGGGGAGGACCCGGAAGACTGGAAAAAGGCTAATGTAGTGCCCATCTCTAAAAAAATGGAAGAAGGAGGATCCGGAGAACTACAGGCCAGTCAGCCTCACCTCAGTCCTGGAAAAATCATGGAGCAGGTTCTCAAGAAATCAATTTTGAAGCACTTAGAGGAGAGGAAAGTGATCAGGAACAGTCAGCATGGATTCACCAAGAGCAAGTCATGTCTGACTAACCTAATTGTCTTTATGACTAGATAACTGGTTCTGTGGACGAGGAGAAAGCAGTGGATGTGTTATTCCTTGACTTTAGCAAAGCTTTTGACACGGTCTCCCACAGTATTCTTGCCAGTAAGTTAAAGAAGTATGGGCTGGATGAATGGACTATAAGGTGGATAGAAAGCTGGCTAGATCATTGGGCTCAATGGGTAGTGATCAATGGCTCTGTGTCTAGTTAGCAGTCGGAATCAAGCGGAGTGCCCCAAGGGTCAGTCCTGGGGCCGGTTTTGTTCAATATCTTCATTAATGATCTGGAGGATGGTGTGGATTGCACCCTCAGCAAGTTTGCAGATGACACTAAACTGGAAGGAGTGGTAGACACACTGGAGGGTAGGGATAGGATACAGAGGGACCTAGACAAATTAGAGGATTGGGCCAAAAGAAATCTGATGAGTTTCAACAAGGACAAGTGCAGAATCCCATGCACCGCTACAGACTAGGGACTGAATGGCTCGGCAGGAGTTCTGCAGAAAAGGACCTAGGGGTTACAGTGGACAAGAAGCTGGATATGAGACAACAGTGTGCCCTTGTTGCCAAGAAGGCCAATGGCATTTTGGGATGTATAGGTAGGGGCATTGCCAGCAGATCGAGGGATGTGATCATTCCCCTCTATTCGACATTGGTGAGGCCTCATCTGGAGTACTGTGTCCAGTTTTGGGCCCCACGCTACAAGAAGGATGTGGAAAAATTGGAAAGAGCCCAGCAGAGGCAACAAAAATTATTAGGGGGCTGGAGTACATGACTTATGAGGAGAGGCTGAGGGAACTGGGATTGTTTAGTCTGCAGAAGAGAAGAATGAGGGGGGATTTGATAGCTGTTTTCAACTACCTGAAGAGGGGTTCCAAAGAGGATGGATCTAGACTATTCTCAGTGGTGGCAGATGACGGAATAAGGAGTAATGGTCTCAAGTTGCAGTGGGCGTGTCATAAACATACAGCTAAGGGTAGCCTAGAATTCCTCCTGTAAGGGGCTAAGAAGCTCAAATAGCCTGGTTGGTACCTGACCAACAGGACCAATGGGGAAAGAAGATACTTTCAAATCTTGGGAGGGGGGAAGGTTTTGTTTGTGCTCTTTGTTTTTTGTGGGGGTTCTCTCCTGGGACTGAGAGGGGCCAGACAGAAGTCCATCTTCTCCAACCCATCCAAATCCAAGTCTCCAATATTGCAACCAGTATAGGTAAGCCAGGCAAGGCTGATTAGTTTATCTTTTGTTTTTCTTGTGAATTTTCCCTGTGCTAAGAGGGAGGTTTATTCCTGTTTTCTGTAACTTTAAGGTTTTGCCCAGAGGGGAATCCTCTGTGTTTTGAATCTGAATACCCTGTAAAGTATTTTCCATCCTGATTTTACAGAGATGATTTTTACCTTTGGTTTTTTTTAAAATAAAATCCTTCTTTTAAGAACCTGACTGATTTTTCCATTGTTCCAAGATCCAGGGGTTTAGGTCTTTCATCATTTTGTAACCAATTGGTTAGGATATTATTCTCAAGCCTCCCCAGGAAAGGGGGTGTAAGGGCTTGCGGGGATTGCTGAGGGAAGAGGAACTCCAAGTGGTCCTTTTCCCTGGTTCTTTGTTAAATCACTTGGTGGTGGCAGAGTTACCTAAACCCAAGGTACAAGGAAGAATTTGTGCCTGGGGAGTTTTTAACTAAACTGGTAGAAATAAGCTTAGGGGGGTCTTTCATGCAGGTCCCCACATCTGTACCCTAGAGTTCAGAGTGGAGAGAGAACCCTGACGGGGGAGGTTTAGGTTGGATGTAAGGAAAAACTTTTTCACTAGGAGGGTGGTGAAGCACTGGAATGGGTTACCTAGGGAGGTGGTGGAATCTCCTTTCTTAGAGGTTTTCAAGGTCAGGCCATGGCTGGGATGATTTAGTTGGGGATTTGTCCTGCTTTGAGCAGGGAGGTGGACTAGATGACCTCCTGAGGTCCCTTCCAACCCTGATATTCTATGATTCTGTGCACTTGTTGTATTGTGTAACCATTCATTAGAGGTTGGTAAATATAAAAATATAGGATATAGAAAGAAATGAGTAAGAAGTCTAATAAAATCTCCAATTAAATTTACTGGGAGGATAACTCTAGTGAGGGAACAAAAAATATTTGGTTAGCAGCAACACAGGACTCAGAGAGTTCTTGTTGTCATCTTGTCCCACAATAATCATATCAGGCCATCAAGTTTGAGAATGAATTCAGCATCTCTTACAGGGTTATCTGAAAGGGCTTGATCCACGGTGTCAGATATGAAGAGTGTTATTTTCCTTCGAATCTTACATTCCATAGCCTGCTCCCAACATGTCTTGCAAAGTGGATATATCTTGGTCCTATCGCTATCAATTTTCTTTTCTACAGTGTTCCCTGCCCCACACTGAGCCATTTCATCATGGACATCAACCTGCACCCGGGAAACAGAGGAGGGGGCAGTCTACTTGCACTTGGTTGGAGTGGGATGGAAAAAGACGTGTCTGTTGTGGCCTGTGGTAGGACACTGGTCTATAACTCAGATAATGTCCTGGCTTGTAACCCAATCATGGGAAATGTGGCTGGTGAGACAAAGGTGGCTGGGAGACTAAGGGAGTTAACCAGTGAAAGAAAGCACGGTGGTAGGGTTGTGTGTTGTGTGTTGTGTTTTTTGTTTTTCCTTTCCTTAACTTGCATGTACTTTACAAGGAAGAACCTGCAATGGGAAGAAAAGAGTGTGTCACTAGTTTGTCCTCTGCCTGCACAGACAGTCCCCCACCAGACAGGCATCTTGATCCTGGAGTCATCCACCCCAGCCGTGGTCCACCGTTAGGGAATTTTCCCCCGAGAACCCCCTGTAACATTTCGCGAACCCCCAGGGGATCATGAACCCCAGTTTGGGAACCACTGCTATATATCTATATCTATATCTTTAACATAGTTTATATCATTTTTCCAAAGTAATTTAGTATCAAATGTTATCCCTAAGAATTTAAACCTTTTAAGCATACCTATTTGTTCTCCATACAGATACAGTTTATGTTCCTTTGTAACCATTTATTTTCCTTATGTAAAGATCAGTCCTCTAGTTTTAGCACTGGAGAACTTGAAATCCCATTCATTTCCCCAGTCAGAGATCTTTCATAATGCATTGTTGATTCTCTGCCACCTCAATATTCCTGCTCCTAACCCACAGAGCACAATCATCTGCAAATAGAGTGACATCTACCCTAGCACTTATTTGTTTGGGGAAATCATTTATCATAATATTAAATAAGGTTAGGCTGATAATACTTCCCCGGGGTATACCATTTTAAATATTATATATACTAAGCATAACTTCCCCAACTCTGACCTGCATGGTCCTGTAACTCAAATATTCTCTCACCTACCCAGACAGTCTTCCCCTTAACTGTAATACACCTATTTTGTACAAGCCTGCTTTCCTTAGCATGTCATATATCTTTCCAATATCTAGAAAGACAACTATCATGAAACCCTTGTGCCTCATGCTTTTTTGTATTTCAGTTTTTAATTTAACAATGTGATCAACAGTGCATCCTCCTCTCCTAAAACCACTCTGCACCTTATCTATAATGCCACTGTTTTCCAAATAGGTATTCTTTCACCATTATCTCCATGCTTTTAACCAGACGGTATGTAAGGGCAATTGGTCTATAGACATCCATTTTGTGAATAATTTGCCTGGTTTTCATATTGTAATTACTACAGAATGTTTTCACCCTATTGGTATCATTCCTTTACCCTCTTCCTGCCCCCGCCAGCCCCCACACCAAGGTGTTATATAATTCCAAGAGAATCCTCAAACTGCTTTCAAAGAGATATTTAAACATCATGTTATATATATTATCTTTACCTGGCAATGTTTTTTTGTTGATATCAATAGCTTTCTCAAGTTCCCACATACAAAACCATTAATTCAGTATAGTATATTCATGTTTACCCCAAATACATAATAGATCATGACTCTCTTCAATGAATTGTCTTTTAATCTGGTGAAAACCTCACTTTGTTTTTCATCCTCACTCACCCCTTACAAAGTTTCTGCTAAAACTTCTGCTTGCTCATAATCAGAACTTGTAACTATGTTGTCAGTCTTAATAAGACCTAGGATGTGACTACTTTTAATCTGAATTCCATTCATTCTTCTAATTTGCCTGTATATTTCTGATGTCTTTATATCTTTATTTATCTGCCCACAGCACTTCCTCCAACTCGTTTTCTTTGTGCTATTGCCTTACTTTTATACTTCATTAGATCTTCACTATTCATTGCATTTTTTCACTTTTTATAGGCTTTATTCCTTTCTTTTAGCTGCTATTTTGCACTCCTCATTCCACTATGGAAGTGAGTTTTTAAATTGGGGTACTTCAATATCATAGGTATGGCTACCGTAGCTGCTACTATTAATCCCTTTGTTATATTATCGTTGGAATTCTCTATGTCATCATTCACCTAATGATTTCTCACAAATTCAGTACATTTACTTGTAAGTAGATCCCAGTTATCTTTCTTCAAATTCCAGGTGGGTAATTATCCATTACCTTCAACCTTACTTTGCCCTTGAAAAGTAATAATTATAGAGACATGATCATCCCATTTCCTAGTTTGTTATATATTTCCCAGTTGCGTTTACTTCCAGTATATAATTCTCATGTCTAAACAGGGAAAAACTATCATCTGCTGCATTAAATTTAGTTGTGGTGCCATCACTTAAAACCATTAGATTGTTTTCATCAAGCTACTTTTCTAAGCTTGCACCATTTTTATCAGCTGTCTTACTTCACCACAATTTATTAGGTCACTGCGTATAATATATAGTCTTTTAGCATTCTTCACTGTTTCTTGTAGCTCTGAGCTTTCTAATTTCCTACTTGGGTTAAAGATATAATAAATCCTTAAAGAAATATTTATCTTCTGCAATGGTATCTCAACCGCACTATATGCTAGGCTGACTTCTTTGTTCTCTACTGCTATGTAGTTTAATCTTTCCTGTATGAAAGTAGAAATGCCTCCTCCTCTTCCTAGTTCTTGGTCTTGCCTAAGGCAATGTACCAGCAAATTTTAAAAGCAAGCTTTTTAACCAACCATGTTTCTTTGATACACGTGGCATTTGGTTTAGTTTTAATTTCCAGGATATTTTCTTTTAGTTCATGACCAGACACTATCAAACTGTGTGCATTCCAGCAAGATTGTGATCCTCATACTAATCACATTGTACCATTAGCCTCATTGAAAACGGCATGAATATAGTCCATTGACAAATTGCTAACATACAAGTATTTTTCCACGGCCCTTTCTATAATTTTTATTTTTTTTTCTGATTTTTTCCCCAGTTTGTGATGTATAATTTATCACTTCTATCATAAACACAATAAACCTTTCTTTCTTATACTAGTACATCATCACCCATTCCTTCTGCAGCCTTTATCATATTCGTTACAGAATAAGGCTATGTCTGCAGTTCCTCCTTTTCTTTGCTGATTGTCTCTTCCGTCTCTGCCTGATGCTTTGAGAGTCTATTTACAGCTTCTGCATTTGGGTTTTGTATCTCTTTAGCGTGTATTGCTGCAATGCACTCTCTAAATGTTGGACTGTGATTACCACAGGAATTACTACATTTTACCTCTGTCCCTTCTATACCATTTTCATAGGAATGCTTTCCCCCACATTTACCACATCCAGGGGTGGCAGGTTTGTAGAAATTTTGGTGGTGCCCGCACGCCACAAACTCCGCCCCCAACCTGCCTAAGGCTCTGGGAGGGAGTTTGGGTACGGGGAGGAGGTCTGGGGTGCAGGCCCTGGGCTGGGGATTAGTGTGCAGGAGGGGTGCAGGGTGAAGGCTCTGGGAGGGAATTTGGGTCTGGGGTGCAGGCCCTGGGATGGAGTTTGGGTGTTCGGTGTAGGCTCTGGGCTGGGGCTGGGGTGCAGGAGGGGGTGAGGGGTGCAGGCTCTGGGATGGCGTTTGGGTGCAGGCTCTGGGCTGGGGGTCAGGGTGTAGGAGGAGGAGGGGGTGCAGGCTCTGGGAGGGAGTTTGGGGGCAGGAAAGAGTGTGTGGGAAGGGGGAGGGGGTGCAGACTCTGGGTGGGAGTTTGGGGATAGGAGGGGGTGCATGGGTGAGGGCTGTAGCCCTGATGATGAGAGGTTTGGGGTGTGGGAGGGGGCTCAGGGCTGGGATAGAAGATTAGGTGCAGGGGGATGAGGGATCTGTCTGGGGCTGGGGTTGAGGAGTTTGGGGCATTGGAGAGACTCAGGGCTAGGGCAGAAGGGCAGGATAAGGGCTGCCTGCCCTGCCATTAGTGAATGGGAGGCACTAGGACCCTGCGGCAGCAGTTGATGCCGGGAGCCAGCAGAGGAGAGTCTGCGTGAGCTGCAGGATCCGGGGCTGGGGGAGGTGAGTGGGGGTAGCAAGTGGAGGCCAGGGGACATTTGGGGGAGGTGCAGGGGGGGGGCGGCAGCCAGGGCCAGGGGAGAGACCCGGCTCCAAACATTGGTGGAGCCAGGCCCCCGGGCCCTGAATATTGCTGGAGCCGGGGCACCACAAGTGTATATAACTCTCCGCCCCTGACCACATCTTGTTTTCCTTTTACAAACAGTTGCTACATGCCCATACCATTGGCACTTATAACACCTTCGGGGGTGGGGGATATATGGCTTGGTTTTCAATATCTGAAACCTTAGTGTTACTTTCTCAGGTAGAGTCCTCCCCTTAAATGTAATCAGCTCTGCTGTTGATGGCTTGCTTTTTTCCTCCTCATTTATTAATTACTACACTCTGGGGACTATAGCTATACAGGTATGGTGCTATAGTTATATACCCCATAGTGTAGACTCAGCCTACAGTGACAGAAGGGATTTTCCCATCGCTGTAGGAACACCACTGCCCCAAGCAATGGTAGCTAGGTCAACAGAAGCATTCTTCCATCCACCTAGCTGCAGCTACACCCACGGTTAGTTGGCAGAGCTACAGCGCTCAGCTGTGCAGATCACACGTCTAAGTGCCATAGCTATGTCAACTTAAATTTTAAGTGTAGACCAGGGCTGAGTTGGTGATTCATCCTGCTGTCCCTTGCACTCTGCACCATTCTTCTTTCTCGGAGGTTTTGCCTTCATTGCAAAGAGGTGTGTTTTTACATCGAGATAGCTATTTTGATATAGCTATCTCCATTTAAAATCCTAGTGGAGACAAGACACTGTCATTTTTACCTCAGTGTGACTAGTCAGTGTAAACCCCAGGCTGGGGCAGATAGGGTTGACTTCAATTAGCTACACTGGAGATAAAAACTACCTGTGCTTTGTCTCCACTAGGATCGTACATTGAGATGATGGATAATTTTAGTCATCTCAGTGTAAAAATACCCTCTTTTTACAGTGCAGATGTAGCCTTTGCCTGCAGTCAGTTCACACTTTTGATCCAACTTCTGTGGGTTTGGGTTTTGTCACTGGAAAGGCACAACATGATGGTTGAGGTTTTGCCAAAATCCAGACATGGCCACCCAAACTCCTCTCTGATAACTTTATACTGTTGATGTGCATAAACGTTTGTCTTTTAAACAACTCATTAATTTGAAAAAGCTGCACTGAGCCAAAAACAGCTTCTAGCACAAAATTTGCTAGGTGCCTTCTCACAAACTCAGTTTACATTTTACAGCTTATATTCACCGGTGAGTGGTTAATGCTCAGTGGAGGGATCAGAACTGATTTGCACTTTTTTGGATAAAGAGTCTTATGAATATCATAAGTGCTGCTATACTGGGCAAATATATAAAGGTTGTCAAGAATAATCTGAAACCTGTTCGTTTTGAGGGCCTGTTAATGGAAATACTCCTATCTGATATAATCTAAAATTCACCAGAAAACTCCCACAAACATCAGGCGGATGGGAACCAGCTCCACAATCCCTGGCCTATTGGAATGACTGACCCTTGATTTTTAAATATTAGTAACAATTAGTCATAGGAATAGTAATTCACCCTCCCTTTGTCTCTAGACAATTTCCACTGTTTCTCTGTTATCCAATTCACATGGTTTCTGCACCTCTTAACTGGTTATTGCACCCCTGGGTTAGCCCACTGATTATCTGAATGTAGTAGATATCCCCTTATGCCAAACCCATGCTCTATCTCCTATCACGCCTCTCCCTCCTCCCTCTGTTCATTTAACAACTGGATCTTTATCCTTAAAACTGCCACAGATTGAGGGACCAGCAGAGGACAGGTTCTGCTGACATCTGGGTTGTCTCTGTTTTGTGAGTAAACAGAAGACAGACAACTCTAAAACCTGTCAGTGTGACACCTTTTACAAGAACTGAACTTCACTTAAAATAAGGACAAACCACACTAGAACAGTTAAATAATAAATCTCTCTTCTTTTGGATCAGAAGGTCCCACAATTTGTTCTTGATGCTTTACATTTAAAATAAAAATTATCATAAAGGTTAGCAACTGCAGAAGAGTAGCGTCAGATTTTTATGGCCCACTGAAATTCCTGGGGCCAAATTCTCTGCCAAGGTAAATGGGTGCTGCTCCATTGCGTTCAAAAGTGTTCACCCCCAATTACACTGGAAGAAGATTTGACCCCTAGTCTTTGTCAACACTAGAAAAATTACCCCATCACAACTGCCACCCACAGTGCAGCTCCCCTAGTGGTAGCAGTGATGTAGACAGCGCATAGGCTTTTTTACCACCAGACCATGAAAAAAAACCCACCATAAAACATCTGAGCTCTGTCTGCAGTAGCAGCTTAGCATTGGCACAGCTGGACCATTGCTGGCTGTCAGTGAAATGCAGGTACTAATTTCTCTCGTGTTGATATACCCTCCCTATGTCGCTCCACTAAGTAAAACTAGTTCACATTGCCCCTGGGCCTGCTCTGTCATCTCTAGTAAAAAGTGGAACTCGCAGCATTCAGATGATTTAAACTGTAATATAAATCAAGCTGTGTTACAATAACTGAATATCTTCTAAACCGACTGCTGTGTCTTGTCCCAATATAACCTTTATCCTGAGAAATCTCAACCGTCTCATCTGTAACTCCAGAAGACAAGCTGAACTTTCCCACTGAGAGATTTTTTTTCTCAGGGCAGCCTGTAAAGAGGGAGTTATAGATTCTAAGAATGCTTTCCCTTGTCTTTGCTATTTTAAGAGCACCTTAGGAAGCTATGATAATTACTGTGCTCATCAGCTGTAGTAATTGTCAGGAAGAATGTTCATATTAGATAGAGTTCACATTGCTATGGTAACACAGTCAGTAATAACCATGCAGGCAGTTTTAGAAAAGGGATCCCCAGTTAGACCTGCAGGTGCAAAGGATTTTTCCATCCCACTGCCTTCTTGAAATGTCTATCCTAAAAACAAAGTTCTCTCTTACCACTGGAAAAGAATACTAGGTCAACCATTTTTTTTAAAATAAATCCAGGGCAAACTGCAAGAACCAACTCTTACATTACATTGCTGGCTGTTAGAACATTTACAGTATGATAGCTGGAATAATTTACAGATAAAATATACTGGGCTTGATTCTCATTTATACCAATGCCCCTTTACACCACTCTAGAAGCATACAGAGGACTTCAAGAGGGTGTAAAATTGCAGAGTGAATGGACCATAAAGTGAGTGTTACATTAAATTACATTTACTCCCACTTTAAAGACCCTTTACACTACCAGAACAGTGAAGGAGACTTACTGCAAATAAGAATGAGGCCCAGTGTCCAAAAGTAATGGTTTTAATGGCCTACTGTAAAGCTGATACTGACAGGGCTAATATACTACGACGTTATCATTATCAGTGGGATAAAAGTGGCAAAATTAATTTCCACACAAGGCCAGTCATTTATTGTTCATTTCAGAGCACAATGCAAGACATACCTCTTTGTAAAAGGATTCCCTCAATACAAATTGGCCATCAGTTTTATTTCCTCCCCCAGATATTTTCCGGGAAGACCTAATGATAAGACATCACCGTGAGATGAGCAGAGAAAATGGTCCTACATGACTGAAACTGGGATGATTTAACTCTTGTGTTTACAGCTAAATGCCATGGGTCAAATGGACTGAAACTCTGCAGATAATAAAGCAGGTTGAAAAATAGGCACATACACAAGATAATTTTTTTGCGGGGGAGGGAGCGGCATTGTCTAAAGTTCCATTTCATGGAAATATTGTGCAAGATTGAATTAGGGCCAAGAAAATCCAGGGAAGGTTGGATTTGAGCTCTGCTTTTGACACCTAGTTCAGCAGAACTCTAAACTTGCAGAACCCAACCTCCTGCACATGATTCTGGGGATGTAATTCCATAACATCAGGGTTTCCTGAACTGCCCGTGGGGAGCCCACTGGCTTTCTCTTTCTCCTCATGCTGCAGAAACAGGTTTCATAGCATGAGATTATTCCGAGCTAGCCTATGTTCTGTGTGACCCACCACTACTCATTGTTTGGAAAAAGGAACTTCTGGACTATATGGGATGAGCCAGGTCTCTCCTCTTCATGCAAGCCTGATGTTTGCACTGTAACATCGTTATGCAACAATATTTGGGGGTGGGATGGGGGAAAGTAACTGTATACCAAACAGTATAATATGCAGGGTCATTTTGAACTGTTTGCTCTAGATAGATTAAGCTCCTAAACTTAACAAGTTAGATGTCTTCCCCGATGATTTCATTTTTGCAAGTTCCTCTGTGCCAGTTCAAAAATCCTACCACATTTTGTTGAGATGATGGAGTTGGGACTGAATCTTTTTACCCTAAATTTTCTGTTTTTCTGAAAAATGTTTATACACAGCTCCAAACCCCGAAATATGTGCAATGACAACAATACTATCACTGGCCTGAGTGGGAGTTTTGACTGAGTAAGAACTGAAGGATTTGGACCATATAGTGTTGGAATATTTTATTTATTCATTAGATCTCCTACTGAGCTGGTTCAGCCAGCCAAACAGCTGTCTTTATAGGTGAAGCAACATCTCAAGAGCTTTGATTCCTCTCCCCCTTTATCTGGAGATAGTAAGATTACTACCCACTGGTTGAGATGGCAAAGAATGACTTGGAGAAACCAAATTAACAGAAGAGAAATTACCATTTCAGCAAGATACCTGGCAAACTACTCCCTTGGTTTGACACATAAGTGACCTACACATAGATTAAATACATATGTTTCTTCCACACTCCTTTACCTAGCCATCATGGTCTCTGGTAATTCAATGAATTATCTTTCTAATTTAGGCCCTCTTTTCTTCCATGTAAAAATATGCAAATGAGAGCAGTGCAACCTCAAAAGAGGCAGTCATCTTAAAAATAGAAGGGCTGGATTCTCAGATGGAGTAAATCACAGTGATGTCATCAGAGCTATGTTGATTTACCCAAGGTGAGATTTCTAAACATAGGAAAATAAGGATAGGCAATAAAGATGAACAAATTATAAACCAGGCCATTTTCAAAGGGCAAAGAGTATATAGTAAATGTAATTTTAGGCACTACTATGTTACACAAGTTTCATGAATCTACACTATTTATACTGCTGCTTATTAAAAATGCCACTCCAAATGATATAACATCCTCCTTTATGGTAAACGTGCTATAGCTCAGACACAGAATTTATTTTTCAAAGAAAGGCGAAACAATATGAAATTGAGGAGCATATGAGATTGAGGAAGGAAATCATTGATTCAAAGAATCAATCTTGAAGTACTTGCATGAGAGGAAAGTGATCAGGAACAGCCAGCATGGATTCACCAAGGGAAGGTCATGCCTGACTAATCTAATCGCCTTTTATGATGAGATTACTGGTTCTGTGGATGAAGGGAAAGCAGTGGATGTATTGTTTCTTGACTTTAGCAAAGCTTTTGACACGGTCTCCCACAGTATTCTTGTCAGCAAGTTAAGGAAGTATGGGCTGGATGAATGCACTATAAGGTGGGTAGAAAGCTGGCTAGATTGTCGGGCTCAACGGGTAGTGATCAATGGCTCCATGTCTAGTTGGCAGCCGGTATCAAGTGGAGTGCCCCAAGGGTCGGTCCTGGGGCCGGTTTTGTTCAATATCTTCATAAATGATCTGGAGGATGGTGTGGATTGCACTCTCTGCAAATTTGCGGATGATACTAAACTGGGAGGAGTGGTAGATACCCTGGAGGGGAGGGATAGGATACAGAAGGACCTAGACAAATTGGAGGATTGGGCCAAAAGAAATCTGATGAGGTTCAATAAGGATAAGTGCAGGGTCCTGCACTTAGGATGGAAGAATCCAATGCACCGCTACAGACTAGGGACCGAATGGCTAGGCAGCAGTTCTGCGGAAAAGGACCTAGGGGTGACAGTGGACGAGAAGCTGGATATGAGTCAGCAGTGTGCCCTTGTTGCCAAGAAGGCCAATGGCATTTTGGGATGTATAAGTAGGGGCATAGCGAGCAGATCGAGGGACGTGATCGTTCCCCTCTATTCGACATTGGTGAGGCCTCATCTGGAGTACTGTGTCCAGTTTTGGGCCCCACACTGCAAGAAGGATGTGGATAAATTGGAGAGAGTCCAGCGAAGGGCAACAAAAATGATTAGGGGTCTAGAACACATGACTTATGAGGAGAGGCTGAGGGAGCTGGGATTGTTTAGCCTGCAGAAGAGAAGAATGAGGGGGGATTTGATAGCTGCTTTCAACTACCTGAAAGGGGGTTCCAAAGAGGATGGCTCTAGACTGTTCTCAATGGTAGCAGATGACAGAACGAGGAGTAATGGTCTCAAGTTGCAGTGGGGGAGGTTTAGATTGGATATTAGGAAAAACTTTTTCACTAAGAGGGTGGTGAAACACTGGAATGCGTTACCTAGGGAGGTGGTAGAATCTCCTTCCTTAGAGGTTTTTAAGGTCAGGCTTGACAAAGCCCTGGCTGGGATGATTTAACTGGGAATTGGTCCTGCTTCGAGCAGAGGGTTGGACTAGATGACCTTCAGGGGTCCCTTCCAACCCTGATATTCTATGATTCTATGATTCTAAGGAATGCTTATTCTGAAGGAATAAGCATTTTTAGCTACAGCCATACAAGTTTGTACAGATGATGTTTCTGAAGGCATTTTAATGCACAGGTTGGATTATCGGCTGTAGTGAATCAGCATGGATCCACTGAAGTCTATGGAGCTATACTCCTTTACGTCTGCTGAGAATCTGTCCTATGCTATATTTAAGTTGTTTTCTGTTTTTCAAAATAAAATAGAAAAGTTGTTCTCTGCAGTTCTCTTCCCTATCTTTTCTTTTCCATGTATGTTGATGACCTGATAATTACACAAGTGCTCCGAACACACACAAGTGAAAATCTCAGTGTTGATCTCAGATAACAATATAGGAGTTCCAATATCAGATAAGACTAGCAATCCAGTTTGGCCAGTACTAGATGCTTCAGAGGAAGATGTAAGCAACCCTATAGTGTCCAGTCATGAAATAGTCTGCCCATAGAACAAGTTTCTGCCCAACCTTCATCACTCAGAGTTGGGCTTTGTCCTGACGTTTGAGAATTTATATTCCTTTAAAAAAAATCTAATGTAACTTTGAAGATGTTCATTTTCTGTATGAGAGGACAGGCAAGACAGAGATTGCACACTTTGTTCCAGCATTACCCATCTCTCCCCTTCCCACTCTCTGTTCTTTCTTTCCTTATTAACCACCAGGAGCTGGAAGACAATGTACTTAAAAACAAAGATCTTGATCCTGCAGCGGGGTCCATGCAGATGGACAGCTATGCCTGCACAGAATCTACATTGACTTTCATGCAAGGGTCCATCATGTGGATCCAGTTGCAGGATTAGGCCTTAAGCTTCTGCCACAGACAGCGTCATACCAATTAGGGAGCAGAGCTGATGCTCTCTATTGATAGCTCTGGTAGTGAATTTAGTTATCTTTGGAAGAAAGAAGAGATGTAGAGATATAGGGGAAATCTTTAGCCAAACTCCCATTGACTGTAATGGGGCCAAGATTTTGTCCCTTACATTTATCATGTTTCTTTTAAATATGTGTGTGTGTGTTCATTTTCTTTGATCAATTATTTGCACTCACTGACAATATTTAGTAATTCAAGCACACTAGTGCAGTACCACAGAAGCATTAATCATCAAGCTGCAGCACACTTTGCAGAGTGAAAAAGGCTAATGTTTTGAATGATCTAAAAAAGGGAATTTGAACCTGTGAAATAGCCATTTTGGTCATTTTGTGTTGCTTGCCCTATTGGAAACATGGAAACATGGAAAACATGGAAACATGCACTGAATTTAATCAAACTATGCTCCTATTTCAGCGTCACTTTATGTTAATGTGTTCACTCTTCATTTTAATAGCAATGTCTAATTAAGAGATCCATTAAAAATCCATAATATTTATTGAATGGAAAAAATCGAGTAACGCCTGCATTTTTGTTCTTTTTAAATTATCTCTACAGGCATGTAATGGATGTCTTACTTAAATACCATTATTAATGAAGATATCACACAAATTAAAACCAAGTCTATTTTCTCCCAGCAAAAATTTGGTTTTTTGTTCAGTCATATCAAAAGAATATGTGCTGAGACAAAATCCACCCTGAAGGTTAATTTGGTTTTACTTATATAATGCTGTCTTCTAAGCTTTTCCTCAGTCTTGCAATGTTGGTAGAGTTAAGTGATCTCAATACTGAACCAAAGGTCAGGAATTAAACAGTTCTAATCCCAGCTCCAATTCAACGGCCACAGGCAAATATTCCAGAGCCTGACTTTCTCTCATTGACTGCAGTGGGAACAGGAGCAGATGCCTGAACAGTTCACTTCAGTTTCTCCACTAGTAACATGGAAATATCCACACGTATCGGCTTCATAAAGATGTTACGAGGGTTAATTAGCTAATTTTTGTGAAGTGCTTTAAAGATTAAAAGTTGAATATTAAATGTAATAAAAATAAAGCAAAATACATATTTTAATCCATATAAACCCCTTCATCTTAAAAAAACAAAAACAAAACAACAACCAACCAGCCAAACAAACAAAAACCTGACTAATAGTACAATACTAGGGGCCCTTAAAAAAATTAAAATGCAGTTAACAGCAAAAAAAACCATAAATAAATAAATAAAAATAACTGTGATCAGGTGAAATGATGTTTACTATATAATGTATATCCATAATAATGTATAGTTGTAATATTCAGTAGTTCATATCCTAGAACACCAGTTTCGCAATTTGTATTTTGTTCTATCTTTGTACAGCACCTAGCACCATGGGGGTCCTGATCCATGACCAGAGATACTAAGCTCTATGGCAATACAAATAACTAGTTGCTGAAAAGCTGTGCTGCCGCTCAGGTGTGATTTGTAAAGTCATGTGTGTAAAAAAAGACCCCAAATGGCTGAAAACTTAAAAATCCTAGTAATGATTGAACCTAGTGAAATTCTAAACAAAAAGAGCTCTGAACCATTGTGACATTCTGTACCTCGGGGGAACACACAGCATCCCCATGTTCATCCTTATAATATGATTGTGTGGTATCTAATGCAAAGTTTGTCATGTTGGATGTCTTCGGAAGGCTCCTGATGTACTGAGCATTGTTGTTATGGTAATGTTATAGTAAACATTGTTATAGTAATGTTATAGGTTCTAATTTCATGTATATAGTTATGAGGCTGAAAATGTGTCCTCATGGCTTAAAGCAAGCCCAGGCAAAAAATCTCCAGAAGCGGAGGGGCAGTTCACGCCTCGTCAGGGCACGTATGGGACAAACCCAGCCCATCCCTACAGGAACAAAGACACTGGCCTAGGTAACAACAAAGGATCTGTTGGACTCTTGAGTGAGTCACTCCCCTTCCTTTGGTCGGTTTGGGACTGCGATGAGATAATGCTCACCTGGCTCTGAAGCAGGAAGGGCAAATCTAAGAGGAAAGAAAGGACATGATAAAAGAGAGAGACGTTTGCCATGCTCTTGCTCTCTCTTCCACCTCCATCTACAGACATCACCACCAAGCAACTGAAGCACTGATCAAAGGGGAGAGCCTGGCTGAAGAGCAACCAGCCACACTGTGGTGAGAAACATCTAATTTTGTAAGGGCATTGAAAGTGTTAAGATCAGCTTAGAATGCATTTTGCTTTTATTTTATTTGACCAAATCTGACATGTTTTGACTTATAATCACTTAAAATCTATCTTTGTAGTTAATAAATCTGTTTGTTTATTCTACCTGAAGCAGTGTGTTTGGTTTGAAGCATGTCAGAGACTCTCCTTGGGATAACAAGCCTGGTACGTATCAATTTCTTTGTTAAATTGATAAACTTCTATAAGCTTGCAGTGTCCAGCAGGCATAACTGGACACTGCAAGATGGAGGTTCCTAGCATTGTGTCTGTGACCAGAGATATTAGCTAGTGTCATTCAGTTGCACAATCCAAGGAGCAGCTTACATGCCAGAGGCTGTGTGTGAACCCCCAGGAGTGGGGGTTCTCACAGCAGAACAGGGTAAGGCTGGCTCCCAGAGTCAAGGATTGGAGTGACCTAGCAGATCTCCAGTCCAGATAACAAGAGAGGGGAATGTCACAACCATGTTTGTAGCTGTTTCCCTTACTTCACACTGAATCAGCAGATGTTCTAGGCTTTTGAGTGATATTTGGGGTAATTGTGTGTGCTGGTTATGTTGTTGTGTGTTGGGTTGGGTCATGCGGGATAAGTGCTGTAGATTTTTTTGGGTGGTGAATGAAGGGTGTGTGCAAGGGCCGCTATCTCTGAGGTACAAATAACAGGACATTTGAACCACTTCATCTGGGACAGCTACCTCAAAAAAAAGGACAACCCTGGGAAAACCTGGACAGGTGACAACCATAGTGTGCTCTGCCTCTTCCCGCCCCTGCTCTGTCCCCTCCCCAAGGCCCCCACCCACTTGCTGATCTCCAACCTCTCCCAAGCTCATCCCCCAGTCACCAAACAGCTGTTTGGCAGTGCTTCCAATCAGCTGTTTGGCAGTGCCCTGCTTAGCTAATCGGGGGTGCGGCCAAATAGTTCATTGGGGGTGCCACCAAACAGCTGTTTGGCGACTGGGGGATAAGCACCCACTATTTTTTCCCATGAGTGCTCCAGCCCAATTTTTTGCCACTCACTCAATTTTTTCCTGTTCCTCTCCCATCATGACAGACAGGTGGCCAGCTCTGTACACCAGGCCTCAATGCCTGGAGTGGGGAGCTGGGCCCAGACCCATGGGACACAGGAGACACTGCTTCCCATTCCAAGATGAGTGTGGGGCCAGCTCACTCTCAACCCCTGGGGCCAACCTGGGGCACACAGGAGCTATTGTTGCCGGCAGAGAGTGAGAGGTGGGTTTACTCTCCAGCCTTCTTCCCTCCCCTCCCTAGGGGCCTCCCCACTTCACAGGGCTGGGCTTTGGATTGTGGTGCTGGGGTGGAGGGTGCTGCTGAGAATAGTCAAAGCCCCCTCATTTGTCAAGGTATTATTTTTTATCAACAATCACGGCTCAGTTACTAAACCTATGACTTTTATTTCATTTTTTATGACTGCTCTGTGATTTATTATGTGTGCTGGTTGTGTTGTAATGTGGGTGGTTGTGTTGTTTTGTGTTTGGTGTGGGTTGCTCCGGGAAATTAGTATTTGACTTGTTCAGCTGGCATTTGGACTTATGGGTATGGCAGTTGAACCAAGGAATCCACCATTTGTACAGTCTCTCTCAGAAAACCGATTAAATTGTGGCATGCAAATTAGCTGTGGAATATAGATGGTGATTTGTCGAGTTACCTCTGATATCACAATGATCTAGGATTCTTGGTATGGCATAGATACATGCCTTACTGTAACTGTACACTTAAAAATTGGACAGCCTAGGGAGGGAGGTGGGTTTCAAATCTTGAACCCTGTCTATACAGCTCTTTTTAGAGCACCAGCACCCCACTAGCCCAAGTTTGTCAACCCGGGCTGGGATGCTCAGTCCAAAATGCTGCGCAAACATACCCTCACAGATCGCAAAACCCAGAGATGGTTCAACCTGGTGATAGTCTGAACAAAAAGAGCTCTCAAGCATGCTCATAGCTGCTTCCATTGTTTCACACTGATTCAACAGACATTTTAGGCTTCAGAGTGACACACACTGTGAAATTCCTGGAATCTTATTATACAGATAAATAACAACCAACCAACAATTTGCTCTTCTCAGTTAAAGATCGCAATGTGAGATCTAAGTTGGGTAACTGGATGTCAGATTCTAGGGACAATCGTTTTCAAGTGAATCGTTTTCTAAAGATACCACACTACCATCACACAATGGCCAGGCAACTGAGACTCCAGTGAATATTCTTAGTTCAGTGCAATTGGAGAAAAGTATGGTGTTTACAACTGATGAAAATTAACCATGTCTTGTCATATATACTCTCCATCAGAGTGTTCAGTAACAAAGTTCATGTATGCCTTTTACTTAACTGGTGGTCCTGCCTAACATCAGACTGACACTCTGACTCATTAAAATGTTGTAAAATTATAGTAACAATCCATTATAGCTACTGTCTCAACTTTTGGTGGAATCATTTAACTGAAAAAGAAGTAAAAGATTTAGCTAGGCTGGAGGCGCTCCATGCGGTTCATGTTCCCAGGCAGAGGCAAAGTTTACATAAGCCTCTTGGGCCTAGATGAACTGTTGAACGTGCTCTAAAATCACTACACGTTGAAAAAATTCTGTAATAGACCTCAGTTACTTCAAGGGAATATAATAAATAAATATGTATCGTAGTAGGAAAGCATGATGGACCAATAGAGTTTTTAAGAAAGATTAGAGAGAGAACTTGCCATAACCACTAAAGAACCCAGCTACCAGTGGTAATCCAGATGGGACCACGAGGAGTGCCCAGCAGAGACCACCCCCCAGGAGGCTTAGACTCCTGGGACAGGTTAAACCTATCTTTGAGCAAACTGGACTTAGAGATCAGAGTGGCTGTTTGATAACCAGCAGTATTCAGTGTGCCCTGAACCTGCTTGTGAGCCCTTGCCATGCCAAACGAGTCTGATGGTCCAGCTCCGGATCAACTGACGATGGTGGTCTGGCCTATTATAGGACTTAGGGGCTGTCACTAATTAGAAATCAATAATAATCAACCACCACTACAGAACTGGGCTACAACAGTTACCCCTCTTTAATGCATCTTGTTATGTGAAGTGGTGTGAGAGTAGCTAATTGTTAATTTATGATATATGTAATGTCTAGAAGAGATTACTTCTATATTCACTTCTTGGATTGTAACTTCTTTGGGACAAGGATAATTTCTTCTATACATGTGGCCTAACATTGTGGGCACCCCACCCCCCCTAATAATAAGCTCCTTGACTAGGTCTTTAGAAAAACCTAAAGTAGAGACAGCTTCTAAGGAATCCATCCCTAGGTTTTACACAAGACTAAATGTATACACAGCAGTCTAGTTGCATTGGATTTGTTCCGTTGTTAGTTTATTCAGGACCTCTAGATTGGGGGAAGATATTGAAAATGTGATTGTGTGAGGGTAGTTATGGTTCATTACCAATCACATAACTGCATTTGTTATTTTAGCTTCAAATTTTGCAAAAATACACACACGCTTTTGCATGCATTATTGAAGGATTTGTACATGGCCATAGTTCTGTGACCAGGCCATCATGACTGGCTTTTGTAGATTGGGCATTGTATTCACACTTTTGAAAATTTGAGCTTTACTTTTAAACCAATTGTTATAGATGAAAATGCTCTGAAGTTGAACTAATACAAAAAGCCATACACTAATGAGAAAAAGACAAATAGAATGGCAGATAAGTGCTTTTCCGATTAATTGTTTTAGAGCACATGTGAGTTTGGAGACACGCACAGAACCAGATACTTGGTAGGTTACCTTTATAAATCTGAAGAGAGTGTTGACTCAGCTCATCCTGTGCCAATGCATTTCAAGGATAACAGCAACTCTGCTGGTTCCTGTATAAAAACAATAATTTAGTCAGTGAACAGCTATCCAAATAAAAGATCTAGTTTGAGCCTTGGAAATTATGTTTGTAGTAATTGGCTGAAAATTCTTCCAGGCAGTTTCTTTCTTTTTTTTTTTTTTTTCTAAAAAATAAGGGTTCTGAAACATTTTATAAAATTCTGGTCATTGTTACTTATCCTCAGTGGGAAAATAGCAGTCCGTGTTAAAATGTTTACTACTCTGGACCCATTTACCCTTTCCTTGCACACATATGTAATGGACCCAATACTACATCATTGGCCAAATTCTGGCTTTTGGCTACACAGATGTAGTATGAAAATCTGCTACCTGGAGGGAAGACCTGGAAAATATGACAGTCACGGCCTGATACTGGCTCCCCCTTGTTCTGTGAGGTAAACACGCCAAGCCTCTGCATGTGGAACCATGGAAGGAAATTCCAAAACAGGTCTGGAGAGTTTCAAGGTAGTCTGTGCAATGTATATAGGAGGGACTTTGTGAAATCTAAAGCCTCTATATACTCTCTTCTGCTCTGATTATTCTTGCCAGGATCAGGAATAGTCTTTGTGCATGTGCAGGAGTCCACAGCTGGCTAAAATATGGAGGTAAATGAATACAACTTTTGCAGCATTTATTAGTACTTGATGGAGGGAAGGGGGGGCTGAAAAGAATAAAGCCAAAATATGTCCATTTTCTGGTGTTGTAGGAAGACAAAGACAGTAGTGACTGATGTTAAGACCTTCTCTTGACAGGCATTTGGGGGTCCCCTTCCTCTATTTATGTTTTAATTTATAATTTTACAAAGTTTATTATATTGTTATTGTTTTATCATGTAGCACCCCAAATACCTCGATGGCATAAAGAAGTGTGTGCATGCTTTATACATGAAATCATTGGCTACAGATATATAGGTAGGCAGGTATTTGTTTATAAATAAAATTATTTTACTGAAGAGGGACAAAATGGACTACTTTAAGTCAAGTAAGGGAACATAGCTTGGACTATATTTGTAAATCCACAACAGGAGCCAAAATGTATTTCATAAATCTCTGCAAAACAGATTCAGTCCAAAATATGGGCTCCTTCATAGCAACATGGTCACTGGCCTTTAAGAACAAACTGAACACCAACTTTCTCTTGCATTTTTTCCCGCACTGGAAACCTTCCTTGATTTACTATTCTGCATAGAAGTCATAGGTTTAAGTAGCATACTAAAAAACCTTTCATAGCCAGTACAACAAACTTCTTTCCCCTTTATTTCAATAACTGTCCCATTGGTCTTAAGGTGCTGATTACAAAGGGCCAGATTATGTCACTCTTACTCAATATGAGTAGTATTCTACCCCAAAAGCAGTCCCATTGATTTAAGTGGGGCTACTCCTGTAGCATGGTACTACCAGTGGGGTGTATGGAAGCCCTTGCAGAGCTGGTCGGACTGTTCAATACAACAGGTTCATAAGACCTGTAGCCTTTTTTTTTTTTTGATCAATGAATCATTCATGATTTTCTTCAACTGCATTTGTTAGGATTACCATGTAGTTTGGACTAATAGTTTTCAGACCATGAGACAGACTTGGATCTAATTTACGCATGTCTAAGCACGGAGTAAATCAATTGAAGTAAACAGTTACTTTAGTACCACCTGAAGCTGACATTTGCTATAATGGGTTGCTCTTTAGCTGTTTGCTTTGACTGCTTACTATTTGAGTTGTGTTGATGTTTCTGCTCCCTGATTGGATGTCTGTAAAATTTGACACAGGAGACTAGTGAATGCTACACTTTCCATATACATTTTAAGATGAATAATCATTTATACTGAAATTCATGTACATTTTTTGATTCACAAACATTCATGGATATCCAGTGGCTTTGCTAATGTAACCCAAGGAACTGTCCGGGTCAACTTCGTCAACATGTCGTTTAGTCTGATGAATCCAGATCAGCTTCCCCATTACTAATCCCTTCAGTTGTCATTAATTTTTGTGTGTTGAATGCAGCAATGTAGGACACTCTGTGGTTCTCTGTGGGTCTTTTGATTGTGAGAGCTATGGGGTGCCAGTGGACTGTTTCCCCCTCTTTGGCTTTAGCTTGGTTTTTGCTTAGGATATCCATAGTCTTCCAGGATCTTTGAGGCTCACCACCTGCAATTCTGGCTCTAGTCTATCTTAGCTGCTTAAAGTAAGCATAGGCCTGTAACACCATCAAAACTAGGCATTCACTGTGGCTCAGCTAGAGGAGGGTCCCAGCCATCTTTAAACGTAATGAAGTGCACATCCTACTCAAGCCATCTCTTGCCATTGGGGTGCTTTCCCATTACTGGCCAATCTTAAATCTTCTGGGGAAGGAGATTGAAAAGGTAGCAACTATAATTCTGCCAGTGATATACTGGACCAACTGCAGCATGAGTTCCTAACTTGTTTTGAGACTGAGACCCTGTTTGCATTTGAGACCTCATTTATCATCTGTTGTGGTATTAATCTTGGTTGGATGGACACTGTTGTCAAGACAGCCTTGTGATTAACATGACTTATATGATTAACAAGGAATTATTCCTTCAAGTGTAGTGTTCCTGATGTTTCTTCAAATGCCTTTAGGAGTTTTGCAGTCATACCTAGAAGATAGGGCTCTGTTGGCATCAGTGGACAATTGTGTCATTGACAAGGAATAGAAGAGTCAGCATCTGTCAAGCATCTTCTCCTGTAATGTTCACCATATTTATGATGCTTCATGGGGAGACTACTTGTGGGCAACAAGTAGAGCAGTAGCAATACATAAATTAAATGCAACTTTATGGTTTTTGTACCCTGGAACCTACATATTCAGTCTTTACTCTGGATAAATATTGCTGGATGTGTCAGAGTAAGCTTGTCCTCACAAACGAGAAAGCAGAAGTAGTCTGGTGGGGCAGACACCAGTGTGAGAACGCTCATTTCAAAGGTAATGAATGAGCCAAGTTTAGAATCTTGGTGTCATTTTCAACCACACCCTTTACACAGATAGCCTATATGTCACACATGGTTTAAAAAAGTTTATTTCAATAACAGTCAACATGAGCTGAACTTTTCTTGATCCCAGGATGGCCTTGCAACACCATCACATGCTCTGGTAATTCCCTCCTCACTGAGATTACAGCAGGGTTTTTCCTCTCCTTGTGACTGTTCAGAATATGTCAGCAAGTTTGCTATCAAAGTCCCTTTTGCATTTAGTAGAAAGCAAAAGGCAGAAGGGCATTTATTTATAAAACTCTTAGCTCTGTCCAACGTACTACTTTTATGAGTATGCAATTTCACTGCAGTAATATTAAGTCTGGCAAGGAGCTCAAGGAGAGAATTATGCAAATACTGCAATAAAACATTTAGTAGATTTTAGCCTGTTCAGCCAAGTGAGTGTCTGCAAGAAGTCTGAGGGATGAATAGTGATGCAGACAGCAGCTCCCCTGACTAAATCTTGGGCATCTGCAGGGGTATATAGGCAGTCTGGAAGGGACCCACTAAAATGATTTGAGTCCTGACGTCTGAAAGGCCTCCTTTCTCCAAATGATATCACTGGCACTTGAGAACCATCAAGCTGACTGAGCTCTTATTTGGCCACACTACCAATTTAATCAAGAGGTAGGTGCTCACAGGACATTATAGCAAGGGGCCTCTTGACTCTGGAATTCATTCACCCTCCTACAATCTCCCACACCCTGGTTACACAAAACCTGAGTCTGACGATCTTCAGGGCATGCTGTAGGAGCCATCTGTTTCCCCAGGTTTCCGAGGAAAGAGAGGAATGTGAAGGGGCATATGGCACTGGAAGTGGATAGTGATAATCCAGCTGGGTGGTGGTGGTCTCCATTTATAGATGGATTAATTGAAAGTCTGAGTCCATTATTTTCCTGTTGGCCTGGATAGGGTTGTAATTTTAGTATATATTTATTTGTGCATACAGTTAAAACTCAGATAAGTGTGTTTTAAAAATCTAAATAGATAAAATAATTCCTATTTTCATTTCATATCAGAATTACTATTACCTTACTCCCTTTTCGAAGCTACCATGCTCTTGTTTAAGGTACAAGCATTAAAAAAGACTGTGAAAGCTGATGGGGACAAAATTTAATGTGACTTTTTTTTTTTTTAAATGAAAGTTACAGAATCAGTAAAAAGAAAAGGAGTACTTGTGGCACCTTAGAAACTAACAAATTTATTTGAGCATAAGCTTTTGTGAGCTACAGCTCACTTCATCAGTAAAGTTTCACCCTATTAGTCTTAGTATTAGGAATGAGAACATTTGTCAAAACAAGGGCATCAGTGAGTTTGGATGTTTTAGTAAGCCAGTGTTTATATACAGTCCAGTGACCATTAACCAGTGTATGCAATGGATGTAAAAAATTAGTAAAGAAAAACAGTCTTAAGAGAAGAGAGAACTACTGTTAGACTGCAATTTTCCAATGGAGGGCTGCCCACGCAGAACTCCTTGCGAGATCAGGGCCTCAGAGAAAAGTGAATCAGTCTGTATTAAATAAGAATTGACCCCAATCAACTAAAATTAAATGGGAGTTGAGCACCTAACTCCCACAGGACTGTTTGAAAATCCCAGCCACTGTTTTTCCTGTACCAGCTGGGGTGATGACAAATAGCAATCAGAAACACTCTGCTATAGTGCCATTAAAACTGTTATTTGAGAAATTTGGAAAAAAGACATCAGCATTCTTTTATTGTACTAATATATTCTGTCTTTTATGAGCTGAGTATAACAAGCTGGGGCATATCGACTACTCAGACAGTTTCTAGACATTATAAATGGACTACTTGCTCAGAATATTGCTACTGCAAGCAAGACAATTGACATTTTCAACCTTAACATGAATAAATTCCAATATTAGCATCTTAACAACACTAATGACTATGGTAACCCTTCCATCTATTCCTGATCAACTGGGAAATCACTTAAAAGGATGGTAGCTAACCGTTGCATATCTCATATTTGTGGCTGCCCAGCAAATGGTGTTTAAAGTGAAAAGTTACAGTTTACCACAAGTGGTAAACTTTTTTAATCTTAAAAATTATTTTAATTAATGAGCAGCTAAAGTGTCTAATAGCAAATTACCTCAGAGAATTACCAATAGGTCATCTGAATTCTCTTTTCCCATCCCACACCAGGTAGTGTTGTAAGGGTCCCTATCATGGGGTATACTCCCCCAAACCCACTTTGAAAGAGCTGAATTAGGTCAGGTGAGCCCAGTCAACCAATTAAGCTACAAACAGGGGAGATTTAAACTGTGTAGAGGGCACTAATTAGGAGGAAGCTCACTTGTGAGGGAACAGGGGGGCTTCTATAAATTCAGGAGGCTGGTACCACTGTCAGGGAGGAAGTGTGCAGTCCCTCTCTCCCTAAGGGAAGAAAGAGGAACCCCCTGAGAAAGGGTTTACCTAGTAGGCCTAAGAGAAAGAGGTCTGACTAGAAAGGCTGGAGAAGCGCAGTAAGAAGTAGTCCAGGGACAAAAGCGGTAAGGTGGGTGTAGCTGCAGACCTTAATTGCTTGCTGTATGGCTCTGGACTGGAACTCCAAAGTAGAGGGTAGGCTTGGGTTCCCCTAACAAGGTGGTATTGCTAGGGGCAGTGAATAGGAAAACTGCCTGAGTCATCATAACCAGGGCAGCAGGCGTGAGGACTGCCTGACACTGCTTGTGCAGAGATACTTTGAAAGACTCCCCAGGATGTGGAAATCACAGTGTGACCTAGCCAGAGGGTCAAGTCACAAAGCAGCTCTGCCGCAACTCTGTGAGAGGGAGGAGAGGGGTAACAGTAGGAGAGAAGAAAAAGGGTGCTGAACTGGGCAGAGCTAATCCCCAGAATTGCCAGAAGGAGGTGCTACCCAGCAGTGAGTACAGCACCCCAGGATAGTCCCCCTTATTTATCACTGCCCTCCCTCTCAGACTATGTCTGTACTACAGTGGCACAGCTATGGCATCATAGCTATGCTGGCATAACTCTGTAATGTAACTGTTCCTACAGCAATAGAAAGCACCCATGGTGATAGAAGGGGATGTCTACACTAACCGCTGGATCGGAGGGCAGCAATTGATCCAGCAGGGATCAATTTATCGCATCTAGTCTAGATACGATAAATTGACCCCCCCCCCCCCCAAGCCCTCTCCCGTCGACTCCTGTATTCCACTGCCACGAGAGGCGCAGGTTGTGTCGACGGGGGAGCAGCAGCAGATGACTCACCGCAGTGAAGACACCACGGTAAGTCGATCTAAGTACGTCAATTTCAGCTACGATATTCACATAGTTGAAGTTGCGTAACTTAGATCGATTTCCCTACCCCCAGTGTAGACCAGGGCTATAGGGTGCAGCACCTCCCCAAGCAATAATGCCTACATAGACAGAAGCATTCTTCCATCGACCTAGCTGCGCCTACAGCAGGGGTTAAGTCAATTTAGCTACAGCACTAAACGGAGGGATTTTTCACACCTGTGAGTGCCATAGCTATGTTACTCTAAATGTTAAGTGTAGACCAGGCCTAAGGCTCCAACTGATAGCAAGCTTTCCTCTGGTGAGAAGGGCTGTGCATAGGTTCTTCTTAACAGGGCCATACCTAGCCATTTTGGTGCCCTCCTCAGCCCCTCCACGGGGGTGCTGTTGGGGGGGGGCAGGGGGGAAACCACCTCCCAGCACGAGCCAGTGGAGCAGGTTGGGACTGGGTTGCTCCATTTCCTGTCGCCCGGTGAGTGAAGGGCGGGCTCAACTCCGCACTTATGGGCCGGCGGAAAGTGGAGTGACCCAGCCCACTCTGCTCTGGTCTCCTGGCTCCCAGTCTTGGGGGATGGCAGGAACCGCCCCCCCAGCACTCACTGGCGGAGCAGCTGGGAGCCAGGGGAGCAGAGCAGGCTGGGGCCAGGTCGCTCTTACCGCCGCGGGTGAGTGCAGGCCTGACCCCTGCTGCAGCCCTCAGGGGAGTGGGGGTGGAGCAGGGGTGGGGGCTTTGGGGAAGGGGTGAAGTGGTGGCGGGGCTGGGGTGGAGCAGGAGCTGGAGCAACACGCAGCTGGTGCCCTATGCAGCTGCATACTTTGTCTATGGGTAGGGACAGCCCTGCTTCTTAGTTCCTATCACAACACTGCATATGTCTAATCAAACACGGATGACAGTTGATTCCTCCTCCAGTTCTTGATTGTGCTCTCTGTAGTGCTTTCAGCCCTTCCTGGCTGGGGAATAGAGCATCTTCACCTGTTTTGTAGATTCCAGATGCCAGAGTGAGAACTCAAGGTTGGGGACCTGGCGCCTGGTATTTAGGAAGTCAGAGTGGGCAAGCCTACAGCTGAACAGACAGCCAAGATGTATCCTAGAAATCACAGGATGGAGTGCAATGGGTGACTTGCTAGTATATAAACTAGCACAAATGTGAAATTGTTGAATATTTGTTTCAGGCACACTAACCACTTCAGATATGCAGAATTATGTAACACATGCATGTGTCCGCTCCCTGCTTTACACCTCTTTATCAAGGTATCCTTGTCTGCATATTTAATCATATGAATAAGAGTTTTCAGCCTCACTGATGCTGTGTAATCCATTATTGCATGAGTAGTCCTACTGAAACCAATCATGAAGGAATAGACTACTCAGCATGAATAAGGGAGGCAAAATTGGGGCCTATATGGGTTTTTGTCTTTCTCTGTGCTTCTGTTCTACAAATCAATACAAACTCTTTAGAGTGAAACATTTCTTCCCAATAATGTAAAATAAATTATATTATTTCTACATTTTACATCCCTAAATGCCTTGAAATTAGGCTGTAGGCCATAATTCCACTTTGCTAAGGAACTATAGAGGCTCATTATTTGTAATACAATTAGGTAAGGAAAGAGTATTTAAGGGACTTGAGAGTGGAAACAGATACACATACAAGGACCCTTACACTCTCAAAGTCCCACTGAAGTCAGCAAGACCTGGCAGAGTAGCTGCTGAGTTTGTGGGACTGAGCGCTAAGAGACAGCTTTCAATTCTTCCTGTATCATTAGGGGCACAAGTGGGGACTCTGTGAAGGGTCACCACCCTAGCAGAAGTTTGGAGGAGCGCAGTCCCTAAGCCATGATTCAAGAATGCTCTTGTGCCTAACCAGTTCTACTCTACCACATGAAGGGGGAGAGGGCAAACAGCATGAGGATTGTCTACATGGAACAGTACCATTCAGGAAGCCAGGGTATGAACCTACAGCACACTAGCTTGCTGCGTAGGAACATCCCATGTGGACACTCCTACAGTGCACTAACAGTTCCATATTGCACTTTGATGTACTACTGTTTGAAGGTCTTGCCTAAATCCTTACATGCTGTGGAACACTTGGACTACATTGAGCCCAGCAACAGAGGGGGAATTCTGCTCTCCCCCAATATCCACTTTGTGCACCTGTGGTGGGCCAGCCATAAACTTGCCTTCAGTTAGTGAGGTTTCCTATAATACCCAGAAAGAATGTGTTGGGTTATTACTACTGCTTGATGTGTCAGAGTTGTGTATCAATGTAGCTCATAGGATTTAGGTGTGAGCTATACTTGGAAGCTGCGCCAATTTAAGGTAAGGTGTAATGTTGTACAGATTTAGACAAACTGCTGCATCTTTATGCATGGGCCTGCTAGCATCAGTTTAAACCTGGCTTGCTCAAGAGTAAAGGTAAACCTGGACCTGGTCTACACTAACGAGATAAGTCTATCTGTTTAAGTTATGTAAGATATGTTAAGTTATGTAGATGTAGCTTAGTGGGGTGTAGACACTGCTGTAAGTCAATCTATGTCGACAGGAGAGCGTCTCCCATCGACTTATCAGGTCTTCACCAGACCTGCTAAATTGATGCCCGCTGCATCAATCACAGCAGCGCCAATTTACACCACAGTGAAGACAAGCCCCCAGATAAGTCAGGTTTAAACTGATGTTACAGAGTCCATGCACAAAGCTGCACCAGTTTAACTGCATTACTGCAACAGCACACCTTTCATTAAACTGCTGCAGTTTCTGTGCATAGGCAGATCCTTATTAGGCCTGATGTATAGTACAAAGTTAGGCTGATGTAAGCCGCCTTGTGTCGACTTACTTGTGCATGCATTTACACTTAAATTTGTCTCCCACTGATTTGTTTCCCTTGTTATGCTGACGTACTAACACCACCTCCCCGAGAGGTGTTGAGCCGGTCAATGTCCTGAGGTTGATGCAGCATGAGTGTAGACACTGTTACTTACGTTGATCCTAACAATTCTCCAGCACAATGCCAGACACTGTAGGTTCTGGTCTCAATTGTGAGCTCCACTGCCCAGGGGTTATAGAGACTAGAAGGCCCCCCTCCATGTTAAAGCCCTTTTCCTGGCATTTCCAAGCTGGTGCCTTGTCCAGTTTCCAAGCACGCCTAGGAGCTCTCCGTTGTGTACAACTGCCCAGCTGACCATGCCAGCTACACGCTCCTGATGCGCTCCAGCTTAGAGTAGACAGGTGATATTGGATCTCCTGAGCCTGTGGGGAGAAGAGGCTGTACAAGCAGAGCTGCAGGCATACGTAAAGGGAAAGGCGAGAGCAGTATAACGAGGACCAGCAGCAATACCACATGAAAGTGAAGGACTGCATCAATCACATTAGAAGGCCAGGGAGACAAACAGGGAGTCTGGTGCTGAGCTGCAGACCTGCTGCTTCTACAAAGAGCTGCATGTCATACGTGATGGAGACCCCTCCGCACACCACCATGGATACCTCTGAGGAAATCCAATCACATGCCCCTAAAGTGAGCAGAGGATGGAGAGGAGGAAAAATAGAAGAAGGGACATGAGATGAGGCGGGGGGTGGGATGCAGCTATGCTGCAAACCAGGACCTGTTTGAAACTCCATTGAAATTCCGTCAATCCCAGCAATCAAGCACGGGTGAGCCTGATGCAGGTAAAGGAATGTTGGCTAAGTGTGGAATGGTATTTCCCATTAAAATGATGTACTGATTGCATCCGCAACTTAAGAGGACACGGCTACTGATGTTTTATTACTCATACTAGCAGAGGTAGCGGTAAAACAAAGACAAGTAGCATTGTTATCTACTTTTCATTCCCCTGTAGTGTTAGGCAAAGGGGGGCATATAGAGCAGTTTGTTTATGCATACAGGGATGTCCCTTGGATCTTCCTGGAAGATCTTGACAAAACTTTCATGGAGGTACTCTGCAATCCTCTCCCAAAGTCCCTAAGGATGGCAGCCTTATTTCTTCCTCCATGGTAGGACACGTTCCCACGCCAGTCAGCAATAACTTTGGCAGGCTCCATTGCAACACCCAGGCTAGCGGCATATGGGTCAAGGCGTTCAGGATACCAGCTGCTGCTGACCTCTCTCTTTGTTACCCTCTGGAGTGAGATATTGCTAAAATCTTGTGGAACCGCTTGTGGAAAATGGTGCCAGTATTCAGTGTCATTGCCCTACACTCTTGATTCATGCAACCTGGTACTTCCTTCCTGATTTCCCTCACCCCAGTGGGCCATACTCACCGTGCACAAGCATTCTGACGCAGAAGTGTCAATAAGGACATCTTGTTTAAAACGTTAGGGGAGCAAGGGAAGGGAGTTCTGAATCTTAACTTTCACTTTCCATTGTGACTTTCCATTGTGACTATCTGGACAGTGGTACCTCTGTGCATTTTTATCTGCAGCTGCTGCCATTGCAGCCTTGAGGGGTTCCCCCTCTGCACCCATGGAATGCCTCAGCCAGATAAGGAAGAGAAAGAAGAGGACTTGGGAAGACATGTTCAATGAGATCCTTCAAGCCAGTACTATATCAAACTGTAAGCAAAGGGTCTGGAGGCTGAACATCATAGGCAGCCTGGAGAAGGAAAGAGCAGACAGGAGAAATGCCCACCAGGAAAAGGAGAGGGACATGCACAAGCAGCAAACACAGATGCTGCAGAGTTTTGTGCACCTGCAGGTTCAACAGTAATGGGCTCACCTCTCTTTGCAGTCACAGAGGACTCCATTACAGCACTTCCCTACACTCCCCTCACTAGTTCTCTTGGCATTAGGGGCCACATCCTTACACCTACCATTCCACCCCAGGGACATTAAGGACCTGTGAAAGCCACAGTAGTTGTATGTGTAGCTAAAATGGACATGAATGATCTTCCCCTTAAGTTCTGTTCCATTCAGTTTTTAAATGTATTTTTTTAAATTGCACAGATTTTTCTTTGCAGTGGTTTTGATACTGACTAAAATTCTATTATGTGGAAAATAATTCATCTTTATTAGTTCACAACATATGCTGCAGAGTGCTTAGCAGTTCTGAAAGTACCCACTTACTTGTTGTTGTACAGTGTGACACAACTCATAGGATAAGTGACAAACAGTGTAATAATAAATGTGCCGCAAGCACTGCAAAATTAATAGATTTATTGACAGTGTTGTCAAGGTGGTCAGTGTTCATCTTTATAAGCCATGGGAGCAAGGGGTTGGATAGGTCCCCCAGGATCACTATTGGCATTTCACCATCACCAATGGTAATCTGCTGGTCAGGAGACAAAGTCCCTGCTTGTAGCTTTCTGAACAGTCCTGTGTTCTTAAAGATGTGAAGTCATACATCTTCCCTGACGAGCCAACACTGATGTCGGAGAAGTATCCCACCAATGCTTGAATATCCATAGAAAGGTAACCCTTTCTGTTGATGTACTCTGTGGCAAGGTGGCCTGGTGCCAAAACAGCGATATGCATGCTGTCTATTGATCCATCACAGTTTGTGAACCCCGTTGCTGCAAATCTATCCCCTGTGAACTGCACATTGCCAAGAAGAGTCACAGTCCTGAGTAGCAGGAGATGATTAACGGCCCTGAACACTTGCAAAACACTGGCCTCCACGGTGGATATTCCAGCTCCAAAATGATTTCCCACTGACCAATAACAATCCGGCATTTCAAGTTTCCACAGGGTGATCACCACTTGCTTTTCTGCTGTCAGTGCAGCTCTCATTCTTGTATCCCTGCACTGGAGGGCTGGATGAGCTTGGCACACAAATCCAGAAATGTGCCCTTGTGTATCTGTAAGTTCTACAGCCACTGCTCATCATCCCCAGCCTATATTATGGTGCAATTCCACAAGTCAGTGCTCGTTTCTTGGGCCCGGAAGAGGCCCTGCACCATCCACAGTTGCTCAGAGAACGCCAACAACAACCTTAAATTGGTTCTTGCTACGTACCACAGCAATCTGTCCACCAAAAAATCATAATGTTCACTGCTGATCTGCTTCTTCTTCCAGCGCTGCAGATACTGGAGGATTGTGCGCCCAGTGCTTTCAACACTTATGAGAATAATGCAGAGCTGCAGAATAATGCAGAGCAGGGTCCATGCTTCTGCCAGATAGTGGGCAATGGGGAAGGCCATGCAGGTTCATGGGATTTTTTTTAAAAAAGGCATGAAGATCATGGGATATAGATAGCATTATGGAATGGAGACCATTGCACACTGCAAAGTTGACCTCTATCTCCAAGTCACCCCTGAATGACTCATTTCTGCCCCACCATGCATTACCAAAATTTCCCAAAAGACAGTGCGCTGGACTGTGGCAGGTTGCATACTGGGATACTACCCATGGTGCACACTGCACTGTGCATCAGCACAAACACTCCTGGTGAGTACATGCAGCTCTGACGCAAGGAGCCAAGTACACGTGTGCACAAGCGATATACTAACTGTGGCAGCTTTATGCCAACATAACTTGTGTGGACCAAAATTTGTAGTGTAGAAATGGCCTTAGCCCTGGTCTACACTAGGACTTTAGATCGAATTTAGCAGCGTTAAATCGATGTAAACCTGCACCCGTCCACACGATGAAGCCCTCCATTTCGACTTAAAGGGCTCTTAAAATCGATTTCCTTACTCCACCCCTGACAAGTGGATTAGCGCTTAAATCGGCCTTGCCGGGTCGAATTTGGGGTACTGTGGGCACAATTCGACGGTATTGGCCTCCAGGAGCTATCCCAGAGTGCTCCATTGTGACCGCTCTGGACAGCACTCTCAACTCAGATGCACTGGCCAGGTAGACAGGAAAAGAACCGCGAACTTTTGAATCTCATTTCCTGTTTGGCCAGCGTGGCAAGCTGCAGGTGACCATGCAGAGCTCATCAGAAGAGGTGACCATGATGGAGTCCCAGAATCGCAAAAGAGCTCCAGCATGGACTGAACGGGAGGTACGGGATCTGATCGCTGTATGGGGAGAGGAATCCGTGCTATCAGAACTCCGTTCCAGTTTTCGAAATGCCAAAACCTTTGTCAAAATCTCCCATGGCGTGAACGACAGAGGCCATAACAAGGACCCGAAGCAGTGCCGCATGAAACTTAAGGAGCTGAGACAAGCCTACCAGAAAACCAGAGAGGTGAATGGCCACTCCAGGTCAGAGCCCCAAACATGCCGCTTCTATGATGAGCTGCATGCCATTTTAGGGGGTTCAGCCACCACTATCCCAGCCGTGTTGTTTGACTCCTTCAATGGAGATGGAGGCAACACGGAAGCAGGTTTTGGGGACGAAGAAGATGATGATGAGGAGGAGGAGGTTGTAGACAGCTCACAGCAAGCAAGCGGAGAAACCGGTTTTCCCGACAGCCAGGAACTGTTTCTCACCCTGGACCTGGAGCCAGTACTCCCCGAACCCACCCAAGGCTGCCTCCTGGACCTGGCAGGCGGAGAAGGGACCTTCGGTGAGTGTACCTTTTAAAATACTATACATGGTTTAAAAGCAAGCATGTGAAAGGATTAATTTGCCCTGGCATTCGCGGCTCTCCTGGATGTACTCCCAAAGCCTTTGCAAAAGGTTTCTGGGGAGGGCAGCCTTATTGTGTCCTCCATGGTAGGACACTTTACCACTCCAGGCCAGTAACACGTACTCGGGAATCATTGTACAACAAAGCATTGCAGTGTATGTTTGCTAGCGTTCAAACAACATCCGTTCTTTATCTCTCTGTGTTATCCTCA
Organism: Eretmochelys imbricata; assembly: GCF_965152235.1. Classification (NCBI taxonomy): domain Eukaryota; kingdom Metazoa; phylum Chordata; order Testudines; family Cheloniidae; genus Eretmochelys; species Eretmochelys imbricata. The sequence continues at coordinate 323,547,758 of NC_135572.1, forward strand.
GGAGAGTGAGATATCATTCATGGTCACCTGGTTGAAATAGGGTGCTTTTCTTCAGGGGACACTCAGAGGTGCCCATTCCTGCTGGGCTGTTTGCCTGTGGCTGAACAGAAATGTTCCCCGCTGTTAGCCACGGGGAGGGGGAGGGTTGAGGGGGTAGCCACGCGGTGGGGGGAGGCAAAATGCAACCTTGTAACGAAAGCACGTGTGCTATGTATGTAATGTTCACAGCAAGGTTTACCCTGAAAGAGTGTAACCACTGTTTTTTAAAATGTGTCTTTTTAAATACCGCTGTCCCTTTTTTTTTCTCCACTAGCTGCATGTGTTTCAATGATCACAGGATCTTCTCCTTCCCAGAAGCTAGTGAAGATTAGAAAGAAAAAAAAACGCACTCGTGATGAAATGTTCTCTGAGCTCATGCTGTCCTCCCACACTGACAGAGCACAGATGAATACGTGGAGGCAAATAATGTCAGAGTGCAGGAAAGCACAAAATGAACGGGAGGAGAGGTGGCGGGCTGAAGAGAGTAAGTGGTGGGCTGAAGACAGGGCTGAAGCTCAAATGTGGTGGCAGCGTGATGAGAGGAGGGAGGATTCAATGCTGAGGCTGCTGGAGGATCAAACCAGTATGCTCCAGTGTATGGTTGAGCTGCAGCAAAGGCAGTTGGAGCACAGACTGCCACTACAGTCCCTGTGTAACCAACCGCCCTCCTCCCCAAGTTCCATAGCCTCCACACCCAGACTCCCAAGAACGCGGTGGGGGGGCCTCCAGCCAACCAGCCACTCCACCACAGAGGATTGCCCAAAAAACAGAAGGCTGGCATTCAATAAATTTTAAAGTTGTAAACTTTTAAAGTGCTGTGTGGCATTTTCCTTCCCTCCTCCACCACCCTCCTGGGCTACCTTGGTAGTCATCCCCCTATTTGTGTGATGAATGAATAAAGAATGCATGAATGTGAAGCAACAATGACTTTATTGCCTCTGCAAGCAGTGATCGAAGGGAGGAGGGGAGGGTGGTTAGCTTACAGGGAAGTAGAGTGAACCAAGGGGCGGCAGGTTTCATCAAGGAGAAACAAACAGAACTTTCACACCGTAGCCTGGTCAGTCATGAAACTGGTTTTCAAAGCTTCTCTGATGCGTACCGCACCCTCCTGTGCTCTTCTAACCGCCTGGTGTCTGGCTGCGCGTAACCAGCGGCCAGGCGATTTGCCTCAACCTCCCACCCTGCCATAAACGTCTCCACTTACTCTCACAGATATTGTGGAGCACACAGCAAGCAGTAATAACTGGGAATATTGGTTTCGCTGAGGTCTAAGCGAGTCAGTAAACTGCGCCAGCGCACCTTTAAACGTCCAAATGCACATTCTACCACCATTCTGCACTTGCTCAGCCTGTAGTTGAACAGCTCCTGACTACTGTCCAGGCTGCCTGTGTACTGCTTCATGAGCCATGGCATTAAGGGGTAACTATAGGCATTTCAACATCCCGAACAGTTATTTTCTGGTCTGGGAATAAAGTCCCTTCCTGCAGCTTTTGAAACAGACCAGAGTTCCTGAAGATGCGAGCGTCATGTACCTTTCCTGGCCATCCCACGTTGATGTTGGTGAAACGTCCCTTGTGATCCACCAGAGCTTGCAGCACTATTGAAAAGTACCCCTTGCGGTTTATGTACTCGCCGGCTTGGTGCTCTGGTGCCAAGATAGGGATATGGGTTCTGTCTATGGCCCCATCAGAGTTGGGGAATCCCAATGCAGCAAAGCCATCCACTATGACCTGCACATTTCCCAGAGTCAGTTCTCTTGATAGCAGCAGCTCAGTGATTGTGTTGGCTACTTGGATCACAACAGCCCCCACAGTAGATTTGCCCACTCCAAATTGATTCCCAACTGACCGGTAGCTGTCTGGCGTTGCAAGCTTCCACAGGGCTATCGCCACTCGCTTCTCAACTGTGAGGGCTGCTCTCATCTTGGTATTCATGCGCTTCAGGGCAGTGGAAAGCAAGTCACAAAGTTCCATGAAAGTGCCCTTACGCATGCGAAAGTTTCGCAGCCACTGGGAATCGTCCACCAGTCTGTGCTTGTTTCCCGAGCCCAGAATCGGCGTTCCACAGCATGAACCTGCCCCATTAGCACCATGATGCATGCATTGGCAGGGCCCATGCTTTCAGAGAAATCTGTGTCCATGTCCTGATCACTCACGTGACAGCGCTGACGTCGCCTCCTCGCCCGGTATCGCTCTGCCAGGTTCTGGTGCTGCATATACTGCTGGATAATGTGTGTGGTGTTTAATGTGCTCCTAATTGCCAAAGTGAGCTGAGCGGCCTCCATGCTTGCCTTGGTATGGCGTCCACACAGAAAAAAGGCGCGGAACGATTGTCTGCCATTGCTCTGATGGAGGGCGGGGCGACTGACAACATGGCTTACAGGGTTGGCTTACAGGGAATTAAAATCAACAAAGGGGGTGGCTTTACATCAATGAGTATTTCAGGCAGGACTTCACGGAGGGTTCCAATAAGAAATGGTGCACCTAAGTAATTGTTCTTATTGGAACAAGCAGGTTGGTCTGGCCTCTGATTGATACATGGATAGATTTACCTCGCTGCACCTTCTCTGTGAGTGACTGCAGTGTGACCTAGAGGAATGAGTCCCCTAGACGGGGGAGGGGGGGAAGCAAATGAGTACAAAACAAATCTGATCTATTTCTTGTTTTGATCCACTCCATCTATCTTTTACATCTTTGGCTGGCAGCAGACAGTGCAGAAGGACTGCAAGCCATCCACATTTCGTGGCTGCTCGGCAGAAGATGGTACAATAGGACTGCTAGCCATCCTCACCTCTTGCCTGCCCGGCAGAAGATGGTCCAATAGCAATCTGTATCGCCTGCCTGCTCACCATAAGATGATTCAATAGGACTGACTGCAGGACTAAAGAGAATGACCTGGTCAAGTCACTTCTAATGTAGTCCCTGCACCCATGTCTGCCCAGGTGCTCCTGGCCGACATGGCCAGGAGCACCTCGGACATGACGATGACGGCTACCAGTCCTATTGTACCATCTGCTGCCACAAGGCAAGGGGTTGCTGCTGCTGTGTAGCAATGCAGTACCACATCTTCCAGCACCCAGGAGACATACGGTGACGGTTACCTGAGCGGGCTCCATGCTTGCCGTAGTATGGCGTCTGCACAGGTAACTCAAGAAAAAGGGCGCGAAACGATTGTCTGCTGCTGCTTTCATGGAGGGAGGGAGGGAACGGGGGCCTGACAATATGTACCCAGAACCACCCGCGACAATGTTTTAGCCCCATCAGGCATTGGTATCTCAACCCAGAATTCCAATGGGCAGCGGAGACTGCGGGAACTGTGGGATAGCTACTCACAGTGCAACACTCCGGAAGTTGACGCTTGCCTCGGTACTGTGGAAGCACTCCGCCGAGTTACTGCACTTAATGCACTTAGAGCATTTTCTGTGGGGACACACACACTCGAATATATAAAACCGATTTCTAAAAAACCGACTTCTATAAATTCGACCTAATTTCGTAGTGTAGACATACCCTTAGTTTTTCTTCTCTCAGTCTCTTTTTACTCTTACTCTTACTCTTTCACATGCCATCTGAGATTCTCTGTCAAACTGAATGATTGATCCTCCTTTCAGTTAACAAGGAATGTATGCAGGTAACTCACATTAGCATTAATCAGAGTTGTACATGTGAATCACTTGTCCAGCAATGGGAAAACAGACAGGGAGCATGACACCTGGTTCCAAGGAAGTGTCATCCTAAAGGTCAGCATTAGAATATAAGGCCTTGTTTCTGATGGGGATTAGCCCTGATTGCAACCATCAATGGCCAGCAAGGGGATAGCTGCACTGTTGCAAATCCCCAATGTAGCAAGGAAAGATGTAACTTTCACTGGTGGAGCTTGCCCCTGGCTTGAAGCTTAGATCTGCTTCACCAGTGGAAATTGTAGACAAGAAAAGCCACAATAGGATGAAATCCAGGCCTTACTGAAATCAATGGGACTTTTGCCACTGATTTCAGAAGGGGCAGGAATCAGGATTTTACTCTAGGAACTTACACTGGTACAGTTTCCCCAGCTGCTAAAATCAGGGCTAATCCTCAGTATAGGCAAGGCCTACTGAACTACTTTAAAATAATGACAGGTTTCAGAGTAGCAGCCGTGTTAGTCTGTATTCGCAAAAAGAAAAGGAGTACTTGTGGCACCTTAGAGACTAACAAATTTATTTGAGCATAAGCTTTTGTGAACTACAGCTCACTATGCATCCGATGAAGTGAGCTGTAGCTCACGAAAGCTCATGCTCAAATAAATTTGTTAATCTCTAAGGTGCCACAAGTACTCTTTTTCTTTTTACTTTAAAATAAACACCCTTTCCATCCTGCCTCCAAACAGACAAAGCAGAGTGCTTCAACCTACACAATGACCTTAACAACTCTCTGGACAGAGACATCTTCAGCTCTTTCTATGGGGAATTTCATCCTGGGTGCTTCTATACCAATGACTCCTGATGTGCAAGCCATTAGCACCTTTTTGCCATAACAATAGTATAGCCCCAGTTATACACAACAATAGTACAGAAAGAATTTTGCAAATTTTTTTATGCTTATTTGTTTGAAAAAGACATTCAAACCAAATTACCTTTCAGAAAGAGAAAAGCGGGGTGGGGGGAATATACTGCTGTTTCACCTTCATATAACCAATTCCCATTCTTAAGTGATTGGGGCGGGGGGAGAAGGAAATAGAAATAAATGTAATATATTGTGTTGCACAGATTCAATCCTTGTGTTATGGCATTGACTGTAATAATATGCATTATCATTAATAGTTTTCACGTTGCAATACAAAGTCAATTTTGTTGTTGGCTCAGTTCTCTTCCTTCCTTGACTTTTACTATTAGCACTGTTCACATGAAAGTATTAGTCTGCTGTCACACTACAAGAAACCATATAATAATATTATTATGCATCACTCCATCTAAGGCTATGCTAGTGGATTTGGTTTATGAGGAATGTATAAGATCACTACAATTATCCACATTGATATTTAGCCCTTATGTTATATTCAATTCAAACTTCAATTATTTTAGGAAACGTTAGTGTCAAAGGAGATAGCAACATTATGATCTGAATCCAAACTTCTACAAAGTTCCGAGTAAGGAGAAAGAATTAAAAATTCTGATCAGGCCTTTATATGCATAGTGACCAGCTGCAACATCTTTGGCTCCAGATATGAACTTCAGTTGGGACTATTTGGATGCAAGAATTTGGTCAAGGACCATCTCTACTGAAAGTTTAAATCCTTTTCTTATCGATAGACTAGATACAAAAAGGGCATCAAAAGTGCATGTTTCTCCATGTTGTCATGACAGTGTGCCTCAGCTCTGACTGGGGCTGTTCAAGAAACAAATTCAATCTCTTATTGTACCGCAATCTTTGGCCTCTCTGCCAACATGATTTTACCTGGTAACCATGTTGACAAAGTGGCCAAAGACTGTACCAGGTACAGTCATGTTTTTTTGTGATATGGACAACTCCCAGCTGAGAAGTAAACAGAAGTAACCAATTACTTTCACTGTGGCCACTGAACACCTGTCAGATGGTAATGACTTCCAGTCACTACTAAATTTGATTTGATTTGAATGACAGACCAGGAGGTTAGTGGCTCCATCTTCCATTACCAACCCCCTGACTAATCCAGCTCTTCTATTTACCCCTGTTTTTAGATGTTGAGCACATTGTGCTTCCTATTGGAACACTAGTTAACATCAGCAACATAAACAAAGGTCAGGAACTTAGACTCCTGAATGAACAGTTTGTTGAAATATTTGGCTCTTTAAATATACCAAATTTGTATATTTTGTTTTCCAGCATTGATCTAAAATAACAGCTAAGGTTAAACACTGTTAAATTATAAAAGAATTGCTTAGTGAATTATGTTTGTACAGCGGTTTGAAGCCATAAACCACTAGATATGGTATTTTTATTATTATCTAAGTATGAAGGTATTTACAGAAGCAGAGAACGTTTAGCAGTCCTAATCTATATAGTTCTGCTGTGTAGCCACCGCAAAAAGCATGTTCAGTTCCAGGCACTATATTGTAACAAAGCAGAGCGTGTTTAGAGAAGAGCAACAAAATGATTAGAGGGTTAGGGTGTTAATTTATGAGGAAAGATTAAAAGGGTTTAGAGTAACAGCCGTGTTAGTCTGTATTCGCAAAAAGAAAAGGAGTACTTGTGGCACCTTAGAGACTAACCAATTTATTTGAGCATGAGCTTTCGTGAGCTACAGCTCACTTCATCAGATACAGAAGTGAGCTGTAGCTCACGAAAGCTCATGCTCAAATAAATTGGTTAGTCTCTAAGGTGCCACAAGTACTCCTTTTCTTTTTTTAAAAGGGTTTAGCTTGGCTAAATCATTTTAATGGGGATATACTACCAGTCTATGTGTATACAAAGAGAAAGAAATTATTTAGAAAGTTAGAGGATAAAATTAACAAAGGGAACAATACTTAGAAAACATTTGCTGATATTCAGGCTAATAGAGGGATATTTTCGGATTTAGAAGGAAGGGAATGGCTGAAGACTCATCACTTGGGATGTTTTAGAGCCAGATTCACCATGGCATTACTCTAGTTTTATGCCAGTATCACTCATTAGAGTAACAATTCTGAATCAAGCCCTTAAGCTTAAACTGGGAAGAAAGCACAAGACGCTGTACTATAAGGAACAGTCTGGTAAGGCCCAATGGGATGGACTAGTTGGCCTATAGAACAGTAATAGTGTTTTCCATCTCTAATTTCTATGGTTCTATGATTCTATTACTGCAAAAAATATTTGTAACAGAAGATATTTGTACAAAACATATATTCCTGTAAAAAAGATCAAGGCTTTCTAAGAAACCAGAAGAGGCAATTATATACTAGCATGGAAATAATTAAACAAAACTTTCCGGAATGATACCTTTTGAAAGCATGTAAGAGACACATGACTCATTTGTAAGTAGGATTTAATCCATATTCTGAAACCAGCTATATGCTGCTGCCTCATAATTACATTAGCAAATGAGTTATGTGTACTAGTGTCTCCTTTTAAAGAAACCCAAAAGATTAAGTGCCTTTATAGATGTACATATATCACTTTGTTTACTCATTGCAATGTGAAAATATATTTATGCTTATCTTTAAAAACTAGCCATTAAATTTGAACAGTGACTGTAAGTTCCCTATGTAGAAGAGGGGAGCTATTGCACATTTTATCATCATTTATGTATGTCATTGTCGGTCTCTTTTTTGTTTGTTTGTTTTCATAAAGGCCCCTTATTTTAAGAGGGGAGACTGTTTCCTCTTCTGTTTCATTCATTATTTATAGCACGCTACTTGAGCTCCCTCTGATAAATTGTTATGAGAAAAAAATGTTTCTACAAATGTTTTATTATATTTGCTCACTTCTTCTCCTTGTCCCCACTGGTTTTGTGCCGTCATTTCCCCCTTCCTGTTCAATGAAGACTTTCTTTTAGCTAATACAAGAGTTATTAATCTTGGAACTGTAGACTTTTCCCCATCATGTTTTTCTTGTCCATACATCCACACTGATCACTAGTGACTAGTGTGCTCAGAATGGAAAGAGAATGTTGGAAGGCAATTATTTATTATTGTATTACATTAGCACTGAGAGGCCCCAGCAAGACCAGAGCCCCATTATATTAAAATGGTACATATCCATAGCAAGAGACAGTCTCTACCATGAAGGGCTTTCAGTCTGAATAAATGATACAGGTAATGGTGGGAGTAGAAACAGAAGCATAGAGAGGTGAAGTGGGCCAGGCCAGTTTGTTAACCTGCTGCATCCGCAGGTTCAGCCGATTTCAGCTCCCATTGGCCGCGGTTCACCGCTCCAGGGCAATGGGGGCTGTGAGAAGCAGCGTGGGCCGAGGGATGTGCTGGCTGTCACTTCCCGCAGCCCCCATTGGCCTGGAGTAGTGAACTGGGGCTAGTGGGAGCTGCTATCAGCTGAACCTGCGGACGCAGCAGGTAAACAAACCAGCCTGGCCCACCAGGGGGCTTACCCTGGCAGGCTGCGGGCCAAAGGTTGCCGATCCCTGGTCTACATGGCTATATTTAGCATGGTAATGCAAGCCCCGTGAGCCTGAGTCTGTACCACAGGTTTGTGGTTTTGTTTTTCGCAATGTAGACATATCCTGACGAGCTTATATTCATCTTATTATTCACTATGACCTCCAAAACTTTTTCAGAATCACTGCTTCCCAGGATAGAGTCCCCCATCCTGTACCAAATAAGCCAGATCACTCAGAATCAGTGACTCATTTTCTTCATTATTTATCAGTCCCCCAATTTTTCTGTTATCTGCAAACTTTATCAGTGATGATTTTATGTTTTCTTCCAAGTCATTGAAAAAATGTTAAATAGCATAAGGCCAAGAAATGATGGCTGCACGTACAAACATACCCGCTCAACAATGATTCCCCATTTACAATTAAAAGTTGAAACCTAGCCGTTAGGCAATTTTAAATCCATGAGTGTATGCCATGTTAATTTTATATTATTCTTATTTTTTAATCAAAATATTTTTCAGTACCAAGTCAAACCCTTACAGAAGTCTAAGTATATTAAGTCAACACTATTACCTTTAAGAAAAGGAGTACTTGTGGCACCTTAGAGACTAACGAATTTATTTGAGCATGAGCTTTCGTGAGCTACAGCTCACTTCATCAGATGCATACCGTGGAAACTGCAGCAGACTCTATATATATATAGAGTCTGCTGCAGTTTCCACGGTATGCATCTGATGAAGTGAGCTGTAGCTCACGAAAGCTCATGCTCAAATAAATTCGTTAGTCTCTAAGGTGCCACAAGTACTCCTTTTCTTTCTGCGAATACAGACTAACACGGCTGTTACTCTGAAACTATTACCTTTATCATCCAAACTTGTAATCTCATAAAAAAAAAGTTATCAGGTTAGTCTGATAAGATCTATTTTCCATAAACACATATTGATTTGCATTAATTTTATTACCCTTCTTTAATTCTATTTCCTCCTTAACCTTTCATGTTTACATAGTCAGCTAGGTAAAGGTAGCTTTAGAAATATTTAAGTATCCAGCTCACAGTTGAATGTATAACTAGTGCACTGAGTCATGAATCCTAGAAGGCTCCAATCCTATAAGCATGCATGCATTTAACCTTAAGTGCAGGAGTAGGTCTGTTGACTTAAATGGGACAACTCACATGCTTAAAGTTAAGCACACACATAAATCTTCACAGGATCAGGGCTTTGGATTGTAAAATCTTTGGAGTAGGGACCGTATCTTCCTCTGGGTTTGCATAATGCCTAGCTCCAAACCTGACGTCTTTGGCACTAGCACAATACAAACTCATTAAATTACGATAAGACAAAAGATGCACACGGAACTTTAGTCAAAACCACATGCAGCTTTATTCTGTAGTCTGTGCCATCAAAACATACTCCTTCATCCTATTGTTGGAAGTAGGGCACAATACTGCATCCTTTAGGCCAATTCATCCCTACTGTAAATCCACTGACGCAGTTGAAAAACAAGATACAATATTGCGTTTATTTCAGCTGAAGTGATTCAAGTGGGTTAACTACAATATACAAGTAACGACTGAAAGCTTTGACCTCAGTCCAGCAGAAATTGTGTGCAGACTTCTAGGTCATCTACACATCAGTAGGTAGCATTTGCTGGGCCTATAGCAGGTCAACCTCCCCAGAGAAAGGTCTTTTAGCCATAGATGACTTTTAAAGAACCCTTCTTAGTAGGAGAAATTGTCCCAAGACATTTGTCCCAAATTGCCCCAGAAAACTATGTCCGTGGATCTACTGATCCTCTGCTTTTTGGTCCCATACAGGAGTCTTTGGTCTTTTACAACCCTGGTCCCAGATGTGTGGATCCATCCTTAAGCCTCATCTGAACAGACTGAGCTAAAAACATTTGAAATTTTACCTAAAAGGTCAAGGAGCTTTCTGCCACCCACAGTGCTCAGTGCGGAACTCCCTTGATCACTACTCTGTGGGCATCAGTTGGGTTCCTCATTCTTCACAATAGTCGTTTTGGAGGCATGGGCTAAACTTGGAGTCTCCTGGCCCCTCTCATTTGTGGCTCTCTATAAAGGAAGCCAGCTGCTCTACTGGCAAAAGGACGTGGTTTCTTTAAGACACTTTTCCAGGCAATGTTCTACTACTCAAGGTGCATATACAAGTGCCTGATCTTTGACAACTGATCTGTGTGGAATCACAGAGCCTTGTCTCCTGTGCAATACCAAATGCAGAGTTCTATGGCTGCTACTCAAAAGGGTATTTATTTCTCCCTTGGGAATGACAACAGCCTCCTGGGCTGCACAGTCTAGGAAGCTTGTGGAACTTCCCAGGCCTTGCAGCCATGAGGTTCATTTGAGTTGTATATGACCTGAACAATGTACTGTCTATGTAATAAAAAATATACAGTACATTGGACATAACACTAGCTCTGGCACTGCTAGCTGTGCTGTCTTGACACTGCCATTTCTCTTAACTGGCTCTGGCTCTTCTTACCTTTGCTTTCCCCTTTCTATGTTCTAATTACACTCCAGGGCTGCCAAGTTTCACCCAGAAAGCTGTGGGGGGCATTGGAACTCTTCTCTGTTGGTTGCCTGCTTTCCCATCTCCTGACTGCTGGCTCTGGCTCTTCTTACCTTTGCTTTCCCCTTTCTATGTTCTAATTACACTCCAGGGCTGCCAAGTTTCACCCAGAAAGCTGTGGGGGGCATTGGAACTCTTTTTAAATCTTCAAATCGTGTAAGTAATTATGACCACTTGTTTTCTGTGCTCTGGTGTTACTGTGATGATGACTAGAGTGGAACATAAAATTGCAACTAATGATTTATTGGACACATTTGGTTGGTTTTTCTGCTCACAGAATGTCTGAGAGTAGGTCATGATTTTGTCAGAGGTATGTATTATTCAAATATCTTAAATTTGTTTTAGTCTATGGATTGACTGAAAATATTCTAAATTTTAGTGGTGCTGCTTAGTTAAACTAGTCAGAAAAGTTACTTGGTATTGTTTCTGCTCCTTGATTGGACAGGTAAGTAATCTGTTCCCTGATTGGATGAGCATGCCAGCGGTTGCATCATGAGTATTTGCACATGCAAATTTAAAATTCAGTCTCCAAGAATAGGCAGGCAATTTTGAAGTGGGCTTTCTGCTAACTTTGGCCAGCAAAATTTGATCACTCAAATAACCTCAAAAAGCAAACACAAAGGGGGTGTGAATGTGATCAAAGCAAATTCATTTAAAAGTTTTAAAGTTTGTAGAAAGCCTGTAGAGTTATTTTCCATTTCTAATGAGCACTGTCAGAATAATTGCTGATATAATTACTTATTGGACATCTGCATGTAAAACATCACAGGCTTAATTTTTCAAAGAGTGCTATTCTCTCTGCAGAGAAATTGTCCATTATATCAGCATAGCTAACTTCTGAAAAAAAAGGGGAGGATGCCAAGTTGTTTCATAGCAGAAATGAAATCATGGGAGCACTATAGATGGGTAGGTCCATGCTAGTGGTATTGTAAGCCAACATCAAGTATGTGCTGTAAGACAGTCCTGAATTCTCCCTGTCCACTCCAAGTGCAATAGTAACTCATGTTTAAGTATGCTGCCATTTTTGAGACAGCTATGTTTGTCTGTACTGTCAGAACTAATGAATACTCTGACATCACTTATATCATACAGTCTTTATACCAGGTCTGGGACAAGACTAATAGGGATTAAGGAAATTAGAAGCTGATAAATGACTCTTCCAGAAAAATAGTTGAAATGTGATATTCTGCCAAAATCACCTGCATCCTCTTTGGATATAGTCATAGAACTCAGAATAGCAGAAGTGTATTTGTTTTATGATACATATCCAGGTAGCTTTAGCTCTGATTCTGCCCACCTTGCAAGTCCCACTGAAGTTCTCAGCTCCTCACTTAAGACAAAATTGCTATTGCCTTGAATGAGGAGCTTAGGATCGGCATCCAAAAGGGGGCATATTGGGCCCTTAGTGTTTTATCATCCATAATTGCGCCATTAATTATTTATAACTTTTATATATTACCAGAGAGCCATGAGCAGCAGAGAAAAAATAGTATCAATGCTGATCTGTTTTTAAGTTAGACAGTTTCTAGTACAAAAATTGTGCAAGTTAACCAGTATTAAACTGCAATAAGTTCTTCTAACAGTAACAACAGCACTAGGAATTAACTGCCAAAAAAAGGGCATAGACTGGACTATTTTCTTGCAGTTCTAGTTTGAGCTAGTGGAACAATGTCTGGCATAGACCATAATGTCCTCATAATAAAATGTCTCTGCACAAGCATTGCTTGTTTCAAATTAAAAACAGTAATGGAAAAAGTTACAAATGTAAAGAAAGAGGACAAAGAGAATTCTATTTGGTCTGAATAAAGTAATAGAGAAGAAAGTAAAAAGTATTTTTTAAACAAATTCCAAATGGATTCTCTTACTTGTTACTAATATTTCAATTAATCCACAGGAAAAATATTACAATGAACTCAGAGGCAGCCAGCAATAATAAAAATTCTTGTATTAGATTATGCTCTCAAAACAATATAAATAATAAGTAACTCCAATCAGCAACTGGTGTCAATGAAAATATGCTTCAACATGTATCCCTAAATAACTATTAAGTTTCTTTATAAAAATCACAACAAACCGTGCAATGATGTTTTTTAAAAATTTTTAACAGATTTGTTACATGTGAATTTCACTCACACAGGAAGCAAGAAATTATTTTTAAAAATATTTCCCTACTTACAATGGGCTTAATATTTTTTAAAGTTATTTGTTAATAAAAGCACCAAGTCTGGGTCCCTGTGAATGTTGGATCGTATTTGTTGTTCACAAATATTCAGATAACCTCTAGGTATTTTTAAGATAGATTTCATGTTCCAGATATTTCACAAATCTTAACACAAATGGTTATTCACTTGAAAAAAATTAACCAAATATGTTTTTTATAACAGGAAAATTACAAGTTTAGGACAACCAATGAAAGAGAAGAAAGATCATTGAACAGTAAACACTGCTCCTTCTCTTACTTCTCAGTTCCATCCTTCTCACCTTGACATCATCTCTTGTTATACCAACAAAATAAAAACCAGCAGGATCTTATTAAATGGGAAAAGGCAAAGTGCCACATTTATTGTGAATACAGAAAGAATCATAGTAAGCAGTTAGTTATACCTATAACATTCCATTCAATCTCATATTTATTCACACATTCATTCATACACACACACACACACACACACACACACACACAGGTTCTGCAAGGTTGTTATCATAGTTACCAGCCTTAGAGTTGCTCATGCCAAGCCACTGGCCAGGTGGCCTGGACACGAGAAGGGAGCAGAGCCTTGTCAGATGCTCATCTGATGCTCCTGGAAGTTGGTTTGAAGAATCAGACCCCAAAGTTCTCACTTTCTAGAGTCCATTTTTATAGGAATTTCTTCCTATGCCAGTCTATGGGAATTGTTTCATCATGCTGTTGCTGAATCAATCAGCAGATGACACATTCCTGACTGCTCCGTGCTGCTAGATCTTATCTTGTTCTTTGGTTCTCCCATTCTTGAGGCTGTTGGGTGGATTCCAGTCTGCCCTCCAGGGGTTCTCTGGTTATTTCCACTTGACGCCTTCTTCAGCCGATGGACACTGGATTCTTAGGCTGGCACCTCCCTGATCATTCAGTTATTATCCACACCAAGCATCCATCCACATACATCCTCTATCTCTATTTTAATCATAATTGTTAACAAAGCGAGATGAATACAACAAAAGGGCGGGGAGTCTCTGAGTGCTGTTTCTGTTGTTACAGAGTATTGCTTTGAGTCTCTCTGTGTGAGTAGTTGTTGTTAGAAAGAATTGCTTTGAGAACAGACTATGTCTTTACTAACACAATTAGCAGCTTGCAAGTTTCACACATAGAGGGAGAGAAACAGTACCAAAAACCAAGAGACCTCTTAATTAGTAATACCCTGGAATTTAAACTATGGGGAATCAAACTCATTTGTGATTTTAATACAGAACTTCTTTAATATGATCCAACACTCTTTCAGCATCACCCATCTGCCCCAAACCACATGCCACTCTACCGAGCTTTGTTGTAAGTGCCAATTTGTCAACATCCATGACTTCTCTACCAATTTCAAGACTTTATGTCTCAGGTCTTTAGTCTACTATTCTCAGCTCTCTCCAACTGTACCACTCTTCTGTTGACTCAGTTGTTAATTCCCTTCATTCTACTCTCTATACCTGCACCTGTTTCCCTCACTGGAATGTCCATCTTGCCAACCTCCAGCATACACTTCCTCCAGTCCTGCTCCCCAAGCCACTGAACTGCTCTGAAGAAAGTCCCATGACCTTCCAGATGTCATCCATTACAGATTTGCTCTCTACTTCACAGTGGTTAATTTGTAATGAAAGAGGGGCAGGGGCTCAAGCAATTTTTTTCCCTTTCATAACTGATGTGGCAAGCCCGGAGGTGCTGGGGCTATGAACTATCAAGCCTTGAGGTACTGGGCCTCAGCCCTGCTAAGCCCTGGCACAAATTGAGCCCTGTTTCTTTACTTCTGCCATATTTGCCAAAATAGCGCTGTTTCTCCAGACTCAGTGGTTCACATGCCCAAAACCCCACTGCTCATTTGCTTCCTCTGATTCTCCCTAAAAACATTTCCCCTTTCTTCCCGGCTGTTCAAAACCTCACCTACTTTTCAAAGAGAGACCACACTCCACTACCACACAATCCATCACAACTCCTATCCCCTTCTGCTCCTCCTGTCCCATCACTGATGTCAGGTTTCTCATCTGTTTTTCAGCCCCTCCACTATGCTTGACATCATCCTCTCCTCCCTGCTAACTTCCTGCCCCCCACTGCCCTCTCCCTCCTTCACTTTTTAATTTCTTTGGGCCTGTTCCTCTCAAAATACAAGCGTGCTTCAAAATTCCACATGCATCTTCAACTGCTGTCTTCTTCCCAGCCTTTAAGCCTATCAAGTGTGCTGTTTGCAACCACTGCTTCAAGTTCCACTCCTCTAACTCTATTTTGGACTCTCTAGTGTCTGGACTCCACCTTCTCCAAACCACTGAAACTGCTCTCACTGGGAGTTCTAATTCTTTTTTTCTGGGCAAATCCCAGGGCATCTATGCTACCCTTATCCTCTGCTCATTTGGATACCCATCATAAACATTTTTGGTGGTGAAAAGTGTGGATGGTTGCTGCCTACTTTGGAGGTGGGAGAGAAGAGTGGCTGTCAGAGCAAGAGAGTTGAGTAGAGCACCCAAAGTGGGGATTGCATACTTGGGGCACAGACAGAGGGAGGAGTAATCTGCATTGGAGAGAAAGCAGCTTATGGATATGGATAGGTGAGGAGAGTGTAGGGAAGAATCTGCATATTTGCTGTGATCTGTGTTTTTCTGCATAGCACCTTAGCCTTTGGCCCATTCTATCCTTCTAAAAATGTAGCTAGCAGAGGCTATAGATAGCTGGTATTTATGTCTGTGGAAGTATAAAAGGGTGAGTAGCCAGCTGGATTTTATTTAAAAGCAGAAGTAGAAATGAAATAAAATGTACTCACACTTGAAGGGTGAAAAAAACCAAAATCCAAGTAACAACTAAAATTATAATGAACAGTGTTTTTCCCCAAAGTGATTGTTAGGATATAGATATTCAGGCCTGTCTGTAAAGTCCTATACTCTAAGAATTTAGATGTTTTCTTATCACTTGGCTAGTTATAGAGGTATAAAAGAAAGAATCAAAGTCACTGTCTGCCAGTGTAAGGGCCTTCTCTTACTGTGACAGTCTGAGGCCCTGTTCTTAGGCTAAGGCGGTTGACTAAGCAGCAGAGGCAGCCATAAGCTGAGAAGGGAATGGTCATATCCTCACATTCCAAACTAGTCACATTGAAAGAAGGTGCTATTGGGCTGTTAGGAATACAATCCTGTCCTGATAATGCCTATCACCTCCAGAGAAAGGGAAGTGCCTAGAAGATGTAAAAGGAAACTTAGTTTGATAGCATCCTGTCTGGCAAGAACTCACTTATCAATAGCTGGGATGTGAAATCCTCACTTCTGTATTGTTTTGTCATTATAGTTCCCACTTTGCTATTGTTTATTTGCATGGTCTCTGTCTGGTTCTGTGATTGTTTCTGTCTGCTGTATAATTAATTTTGCTGGGTGTAAACTAATTAAGGTGGTGCGATATAATTGGTTACATAATCATGTTACAATATGTTAGGATTGGTTAGTTAAATTTTAGTAAAATGATTGGTTAAGGTATAGCTAAGCAGATCTCAAGTTTTACTATATAATCTCAGTCAGTCAGGAAGTGAGGTTGTGTGTGGGGGGAAATGGGAACAGGGAATGGGGGTGGGGAAATTGGAATCATGTTTGGCTAAGGGCAGGAATGGGAACAGGGACACAGGTGTAAGGCTCTGTGGTGTCAGAGCTGGGAAGGGGGACACTAAGGAAGGAAACTGGAATCATGCTTGCTGGAAGTTCATCCCAATAAACATCGAATTGTTTGCACCTTTGGACTTCAGGTATTGTTGCTCTCTCTTCATGCGAGAAGGACCAGGGAAGTAAGTGGGTGAAGGAATAAGCCCCCTAACAGTGATGTGAGACTTCACTGGCCAGCTCAGAACCTGGCTTCTGGTTCTCTTTTCAGAGTTTCCTAGCTAGATGGACTCTCCCCACGAAGTTCCTGATTATACCTCTGCAGTTTCCTGCTGACTTGCATTTGGTTGCATTTGCTTACAGTTTGCTGCACTGCGACTTCCTAATCCCATTTGGGCTCACCTAGTTCATCTGGCCTTTAGTAGCCAGGCAACAAGCAGCACTGACAAAACTAGCAAAGATATTATATACATTCATTCTTTTCCTAGTCTTGGGGAGGGTGAGAGAGAGACAAAAACCTGCAGAGTCTAATGCCCTCATCCTCCTATCAGCTCTGCACTGATGGACCCCTGCACCTACTGTGACAAAGCTCTGACCTTGCCTCCATGGCTCCCGCGTTTCCTGGAGGATTTCGCTAGCCTCAGAGGCTCACTGTGACCCTCCAGGTAACCCTTCTTTCTCTAGAGACAAGGGTCACAGTCTACTGAGCCATTTTCATCATAAGCCAGCAGGAGAGGTGAAGAGAAGTTATCCTTCTTTGCACAGTCTCTGTTGTCTCCCAGTCTCAGTGATTAATCAGGGGGCAAAGGTGGGGGGGGGGGAGCCCAGGCCCATGCTCTACTCCAGGCTCCAGCCCAGGGACCCTAATAGTATCAGCTATGGTAGCTGACCTTTTAGAAACATGACACGTACAATTCCCTGGGCTACTTCCCCACAGCAGCCCTCACTTCCCCAAGCTCCACTTCACCCTTACTTCAGGGCCTCCTGCCTTGTGCCTGATATGGTGTGTACTGCTCAGTCTCTCCAACAGCGCAACTTTCTCCCACAGCTCCTAACATCCACACCCACCTGACTGACTGGGAGGCTTTTAACTAGTTTCAGCCAGCCCCTGATTGGCTTCAGGTGTCCCAATCAACCTAGCATTCTCCCTGCCTTCTGGAAAATTCTTAATTGGCCCCAGGTGTCTTAATTGACCTGAAGCAGCTTCCATTTCACTTAACCTGGTACCAGGGATTTGTTTAGCCTGGAGCTAATATATCTATATTCCACTACTTTTCTATAGCCATCTGTCCTTGCCCCGTCACACTACGTAAAGCCCCACTAAAGTCAATGGGGCTAAATACAGGCACAGGAGTTTGCTCATATGGAGCTCATTGGGAGTTCAGGGCCTTTGAAAGATAATAAAGGAAGAGTTCACTATTTTTCATACACCATTTATATCACATTAACTCACACAAACATACCACAAGATAGAACACCTAAAACAGGAGTAAAAATTGATCTTCAAAGGGAGGAGAACCCAAACACTGTCTTAAAATGACAAACCACCTTATCAAGGGAATCTAGGGGTGCAATGCCCTAGAAGTATAACCTAGAAAACTGGTAATATAAAAAAAAAACGAGGAGACTGATACAGACTAACACAGCTACCACTCTGAAACCTGGTAATATACAGTTATAGAGTGTAAATAATATGTATTAATTATACAGTTATAAATATGACATTCCATTTTAGGAAAACACCTTTTCAAAGTAATTGGCTTCTAGTGAGGGAAAACATTTACCCTTTCTTCACACCAGCATGGATCAAAATTAATAAAGGAAGGAGAAATGCTTGTCTTACAACACATAACCCCATAGTCACGCAGAAGACAATTGATAGATTTTAACAGAAAACCACAGCCAAATAAATTTGTCTGACCATGATGTACATCATATATGAAACCGTGGCTATTAAAAATAAAAAAAAAACAAAAAAAACCCCAAAGAAACAAAAAGGCTTATTTTTCAAACATGTCTAGACCAGGGGTTCTCAGACTTCATTGTACTTCAACCCCGTTTCTGACAACAAAAATTATTACGTGACCCCAGAAGGGGAGACCGAAGCTTAAGCCCACCTGAGCCCCACTGCTTCAAGGGCAAAGCCCAAGCCCCATCACCCTGGGCAGGGGGACCAAAGCCAAAGCCCAAGGGCTTTAGCGCCAGGCAGGGGGCCTGTAACCTGAGCCTCGCTGCCCAGGGCTGAAATCCTTGGGCTTCAGCTTTGGCCCTGGGAGGTGGGGCTCAGGCTTCAGGCTCCAGCAAGTCTAGTCAGTCCTGGCGACCCCCTTAAAACAGGGTCACGACCCACTTTGGGGTCCCGATTCACAGTTTGAGAACCAATGAGTAAGGAGTTAAGACAATTCTAGATATTAGCCTAGGAGGCAAACTAATAGAACATGTTTCAGAGTAGCAGCCGTGTTAGTCTGTATTCGCAAAAAGAAAAGGAGTACTTGTGGCATCTTAGAGACTAACAAACTGAATGCATCTGATGAAGTGAGCTGTAGCTCACGAAAGCTTATGCTCAAATAAATTTGTTAGTCTCTAAGGTGCCACAAGTCCTCCTTTTCTTTTTGCTAATAGAACATGATCATTTCTAGGCATTGGATGTGGGATTCCACCCCCGACTCTGCTGGTATATGGGAGCCAAAAGGAGATTGCAATGGGGTTCTTTATGAAAATTCCCCCAGCTCAGCACCATGTTGAGCTTCCATAGGCACCCTATACTTCCCCCTCATACTCACATACTCCACAAGTCCCAGTGTAGGGAGCATGCCAGAGTTGGAGTCAGGAGTTCTTTCTGCAGGGCTCTGCATTATGTGCTCAGAATACCGAAGTACTTGCTTAGCTATAACCCTTCATTATGAAACAACAATCAGCCTTTCTACATGAAAAATGATGTTTAGGATTCACTCTAGATGTGTTTGGCATGTTTGAAACACATCTTCAGCTTCTCTGTCTTCAAGAAGCATAATGTAAACATTTATTGTAGATGTTTGATTATAGGGGTATATCTCCGACATCCAAAGTATGACATTTTAAATAATATCGTTACATCTTTTCATATTTAGGGAAATCCCTATCCAGACACATTTAGCTTTGTGAGGCTGAGCTAGTTAGCTATATGTTCTTATAACACCTAGAACTCATGGAGTATCATCACATCTTATACAATCATGCATGACTTGCTTCTGCTGTTATAAATCAAAGGAGAAACAAATAAGGACTGGTTTCAGAGTAACAGCCGTGTTAGTCTGTATTCGCAAAAAGAAAAGGAGTACTTGTGGCACCTTAGAGACTAACCAATGTATTTGAGCAGCTGAGTTGGGCTCTGGTTCACAGCCTAGTTGTAGTAAATGTTGACATGTTTTTTGCCATGACTGAGAATGTACAGATCATGCACAGGTTTCAAAGTAGCAGCCGTGTTGGTCTGTATCTGCAAAAAGAAAAGGAGGACTTGTGGCACCTTAGACACTAACAAATTTATTTGAGCATAAGCTTTCGTGAGCTACAGCTCACTTCATCGGATGCATACAGTGGAAAATACAGTGGGGAGATTTTATATACACAGAGAACATGAAACAATGGGTGTTACCATACAGACTGTAACAAGAGTGATCAGGAAAGGTGAGCTATTACCGGGGGGGGGGGGGGAGACGGACGATGATAATCAAGGTGGGCCATTTCCAGCAGTTTACAAGAACCTTAGGAGGGGAAATAAACAAGGGGAAATAGTTTTACTTTGTATAGTGACACATCCGTGCACATAAAGTCATAGGCAAAAATCTTCAGTCTACATGTTCATCTGCTATATTCAATACGGATTAGCATGAAGATTTTTAGCTTCACCTGACAGGTTTATATTAATCCCACCCACCATACCATTTCTGGTTGTTTTACTAGTCACACAATCCTACACTCACCTATCTATACCCTTTCTGAAAATGTCTTCCATGACATCTAGAAAATTTATATATGAACCTATGACTTTCCATGAATACAATGCTTTTAAATTCTAATCCGAAATGCTTTTTTATTAGAATAAACAATCAGACTAGAGCTGGTCAGAAAATTTCCAGTGGAAACCAGGCTCAATGAAATTCTAATGGGAACCAGGCAGGTTTCCTGCCAGTTCACCTGCCTGGCTCCTTGGCAGCTAACCTGGCAGGCTGCTGGGGAGCCCTTGCTTCTGGGCTCCCAGCTCCTTGGCAGCCAAGTTGGCTATCATGGCTTCCTGGATCCCCAGCTGAGATTTCTGAGGGTATTTTTGTTTTGTTTAGTTTTGCTTTCATTCCACTTTGGAATAAAACATTTTTCAAAACCTCTGAATTTTTTGCAGAAGGGAAAAGCCCACAGCAGTGTCCATCCCTTTATATTTACCATAGGCCTGATCCAAAGTCCTGTGAAAGTCCTTCCATTGACATCAGTTGGATTTGGGTCTGACCTCAATTTTCTGGTTCACTCTTGGCTTTTAACTCTGAAGGACATGTGTCAAACAGTTATCTAAAACCCAGAAAGAACTGTCTGATTCTACATTTCAATATTTTGAAATGGTGTTTCTGAGAGATTTAGGGATATCATTTAGATTCATTCTAGAAAGATTATTTTCTTCTGTGTTTTTGCTATGGTCTTGACCATTCAAATCCTCTTTCTTATTGTACAAGGTTAACCAGGACGTTCATCCACAATAATCTTCCTCTTCAAATTTTATGAGAAAATAGATATTATTGATTACTACTTTATTAATTATTATTATTTATTATTATTTTTAGAAAGAGCCTCAAATGACTCATGTTTCATGAAAGGGTTACTTTCATGTAAAATTACTTGGAAAGTTAAAAAAAATACTAGAATAAAATACATGGGTGTTTCTTACTCTTCAGTAATACCCTATATGTGTCAAAATGTGACAAAGGAGATGTAAACCAGACAAGATGTGCTATAATGTGATAGGTAGCATAATCAATTAAGCCAGGATCATAGATTGAAAAACCTTACTTGAAATATAAATGCACAGATTAATATTGCCTGCATGCTATCCTTGATATATGCAACAGACATGAACATGGATTCTAAACCTTAGAGAATGCATCCAGAGTAATCTTTACATATGGAAGAACTGTCCTTAAATAATTTCTTGAAAGAGTTAAGATCAACCTAGTGTTCCTTCAACATCAGCTACATCTGCCTTGTTTCACCCAAAGTATTTTTTTCTTGAAAATATTTGTTGTGGACTATGTGAGGAAAAATTCATTCTCCATTTACCTTTGATTTTCCTTTTATATTTATGGAGTAAAGACTCAAGTTGTTCTCTTTCCACTTGAAGATTGTGGGCAACAAAAGAACAGGTACAGTTTAGCAGCCTTTGGCACCAGCATTTCTCTCATTTTAGAACTGACTGATTTTTTTTTTCTCATCTTGTCATTTGATTTGCCATTCAGTAGTATCCAGTGGATCTGATCGGAACAGAGACAATCTATATTGTTCTGATAAAATAGACTCTAAAGTTTTGGATATTTGATTAATTTGATTATCAGATAATAGGACATTTTAATTTATTTTGTGTTAACTAACCAACATCTGACACACACTGGAAATCAGTTAGGCCTGGTCTACACTGGGGGTGGGGGGAAGGAGGTGGGATTGGTCTAAGTTACGCAATTTCAGCTATGTGAATAACATAGCTGAAGTCGACGTACTTAGACCTACTCATTCACTGTGGTGAGTCGACTGCTGCCACTCCCCCGTTGACTCTGCCTGCGCCTCTCACAGCGGTGGAGTACAGGAGTCAACGGAAGAGCACTCGGGGGTCGATTTATCATGTCTAGACAAGACGAAATAAATCGATCCCCGCTGGAATTATCACTATCCGCCGATCTGGTGGGTAGCATAGACATACCCTTAGAATTACTCATTCATACAGAGAGAGAGAGAGAGAATGAGAGCAAA
The DNA here is from genome assembly GCF_965152235.1 of Eretmochelys imbricata. NCBI lineage: Eukaryota > Metazoa > Chordata > Testudines > Cheloniidae > Eretmochelys > Eretmochelys imbricata. The sequence continues at coordinate 323,570,224 of NC_135572.1, forward strand.
TGTGTCCGTGTAAGGCCTTGTCTATACTGGCAGAGTTACAGTGCCGGCAGTTACAGCGCCGCTCAGAGAGCGCTGAAGGGAAACCGCTGTTGTGTGTTCACACTGTCAGCTGCCTGCGCAATAGCATGTTGACATTTGCAGCACTTGCAGTGATATTCGGAGCGGTGCACTCTAGGCAGCTATCCCACAGAGCATCTCTTCCTCTTTTGCTGCTAAGAGTTGTGGGAAGGTGGAGGGGGTTGTGAGGCATCCTGGGTCCTGTCCCAATGCCCTGTGGTGCATTGCTTTGCATCCCAGCAATCCCTGTGCTTCCATCTGCATTTGGTGCCATCTTTCAACAGTTTGTGTAGTGCGCACCCTGCCTCTTCGGTCTGCAGGAATGGATCCCGAACTGTTGACCAGTACACTGCTCGCTCTAACTAACATGTCACGAATGGCAGTGGAGTTATTCCTTAAACTACAAAGGCAAGAGGAGTACAACATTGATCTCGCCACACGTAGTACCTACGACATGAGATTGCTTGTGGCATTCATGGAGGTGCTGACAACAGTGGAATGCCACTTTTTGGCTCGGAAACAAGCACTGAGTGGTGGGATCACATCATGATGCAAATCTGGGGTGACGAGCAGAGGCTGCAGAACTTTCGGATTAGGAAAGCCACCTTCATGGGACTCTGTGATGAGTTCACCCCAGACCTGCAGTGCAAGGACACGAGAATGAGAGCTGCCCTGCCATTGGAGAAGTGCATGGCGATTACACTGTGGAAGCTGGCTACTGCAGACCGCTACTGATCAGTCACTAACCAGTTTGGAGTGGGAAAGTCGACCGTTGGACTTGTGTTGATGGAAGTGTGCAGGGCCATTAACTGCATCCTGCTCCAAAATACCATGACTCTGGGCAACGTGCATGACATTGTGGATGGATTTTCACAAATGGGCTTCCCTAACTGGGGCGACAGATGACACACATATTCCAATTCTGGCACCAGACCACCTAGCTACTGAGTACATTAATCGAAAGGGGTATTTCTCTATGGTTCTCCAGGTGCTTGTGGATCACCATGGACATTTCACAGGCACTAACGCAGGCTGATCCAGAAAGGTGCATGACGCATGCATCTTTCGGAACATTGGCCTGTTCAGGAAGCTGCAAGCAGGGACTTTCTTCCCGAACCAGAAGATCACTGTAGGGGAAGTTGAAATGCCCATTGTGATCCTGGGAGACCCCACCTACACCTTAATGCCATGGCTTATGAAGCCATACACGGGGCATCTTGACAGCAGCAAGGAGCGGTTCAACAACAGGCTGAGCAAGTGCAGAATGACTGTTGAGTGTGCTTTTGGCCATTTAAAGGCCCACTGGCGCTGCCTCTACGGAAAGCTGGACCTGGCTGATGACAATATTCCTATGCTTATAGCCGCGTGTTGTACACTCCATAATATTTGTGAAGGGAAGGGTTCTCTCAGGGCTGGACGCAAAGGCTTAGCAGCAGGAGGCTGAGTTTGAAAAGCCAGAGACCAGGGCTATTAGAGGGGCACAGCGTGGGGCCATAAGGATCAGGGATGCCTTGAGGCAGCAATTTGAAGCTGAAAGCCACTAATATTTGTTGCTATGCTCGGGATTGCAGTACTTGTAATGCTAGGAGGTGATTGGTGCAGATGATGCAATATGAAGGTTTAAGATAATTGTCTGTTGCTTTGCAGGGCTCTGTTTGCTTTCAATTAATAGAATAAAGATTGCTTTCAAACCAACACAATTCCTTTATTCAAAAAACAGCAACCAGAGGAGAGAGACAAACAAAAACACTCATCAGCACTGAGGGGGGGTGGGGGAAGGGAAGGTCCCAGGAGGAGGTGGGGTCCTGGATGGTTAAAGATTTGTGTATGTCCAGGGTCATATCCAACCTTGTCCTTTGGAGCACAGTGCAGCAGATACTGTACTTCAACAGGGATAAACTGCAGAGGAATGAGTGTTGAGTGCAGTGAGTAGTGGGAGTCTGCAGTACTGGACTGTGAGGAAGGAGGAATGGAATGCCGCGGGTACAGCCTGGAGCCAGGTTGATACGAGTGTGTTGGCAGTGTCTGGGGGGTGCATGGTTCAGCGTTTTGTGACAGCAGCTGCAGGGGAGGGCAGGCACGGAATTGCTCAGTTTGCAGTGCTGGTATCATGTGGTTCGTGTCTGCTTGGCACTCCATAACGTTTAAGAGCTGCTCCATGGCTTCATTCTGGCATGCCACGTTCTCCTTTCGGTCGCTCTTCTCGCTGTCCTGCCACTCCTTCAATTCCTGTTTTTTGGCCTCAGAGTGCATCGTAACCTCACGCAGAAAGTCCTCCTTAGTTCTTCGTGGCCATTTTCTAATTCTGCACATCCATTCAGCCAGCGATAACAGAGAGGGAGGCTAAGCTCCCAAGGTCATGTCTGTGAAGCCAAAATGCAACATTTTACAGAAGCAGTATTGTTTGCAATACACAGAACACTGATTCAGTTATTTAAAACACAGCCACTATTCACATACCTGTCACTAACTGGCTGACCCCAGACAAGCACACATGAGCCACAAGACCCCCAAAGTGGTGAGTAGCCACAGGGGCAGGGTAAATTTTTGTAGAACCGGCAACTTGTGGGCACAGCACCGGACTGCTGCACCTTGTGGTAGGTGTTCCGCAGCTCATTCACTTTGACCCTGCACTGCAGTGTGTCCCAGTCATGGCCCTTTCTGTCATGCATCGTGAAATCGGTCTGTAGGTATCATAATTCCTATGGCTGGAGCGCAGCTGGGTCTGAACAGCCTCCTCTCCCCAAATGCTGATGAGGTCCAGCAGCTCAGCATTGCTCCAAGCGGGGGATTGCCTAGTGTGTGGCGCAGGCTTGGCCACCTGGAAAGATGCGCTGAGACCACTGCATGCATCACCGAGCAAACAAGGAGGGGACTTTCAAAATTCCAAAGGAATTTACAGGGTGCGGATGACAGTTGGTCACCTGAGGGCAGGGCAGTAGCGTTCAAAACGAAGACCAGAGAGGCAAGAACAGGCATTGTGGGTGGGACACCTCCCGGAGGCCAATCACTGTCTACACTGGCACCGCAGCGCTGTACCCCCGGCACAGAAAGTTGTACGCCTCTTGTCGGGGTCGGTTTTTCACAGCACCTCAACTGCGCAGTTTCTACGCGCTAAGTGGCTTGGCAGTGTGTGCACCTTGGCAGTTGCAACGCAGAAAGCTGCTTTACTGTGCAGAAACTTGCCAGTGTAGACAAGGCCTTAACAAACAGAATATACAATTCTATTGTGGAAAGGAGGGAAACAGAATCTCTGGTGGATAGGAGACCTGACTCGGAATCAAAAGAACTGGGTTCTATTCCTAACTCTCCCAATGACCCTACTGTGTACTCACTTCACCATCCTATGCCTATGTTTTCCCTCCCACCTTATATCTGTCTTCTCTGTTTAGAATGCAAGCTGTCAGGAGCAAGAGCTGTCTCTCACTATTCAGTTGTACAGTGCCTCGCACAATAGGGCCCCAATCTCAGTTGGAGCCTCTTTGTGCAGCTATGATACAGACAATATATATTGTTTTACTGCCATAAGTTTGGTTTCATCACATTAATCATGAGTGGAAAAGCTCTGAGTGATAACAAAAAGAAAAGGAGTACTTGTGGCACCTTAGAGACTAACCAGTTTATTTGAGCATAAGCTTTCGTGAGCTACAGCTCACTTCATTGGATGCATCCGATGAAGTGAGCTGTAGCTCACGAAAGCTTATGCTCAAATAAATTGGTTAGTCTCTAAGGTGCCACAAGTACTCCTTTTCTTTTTGCGAATACAGACTAACACAGCTGCTACTCTGAAACCTGAGTGATAACAGTTGGCAAACCTTAACTTTTTAGCCATGGCCACAGCAGCACCTAACACTAGCATATACGTTGTAACATCTGTCAGCAAAGCACTGTTAACAAATAAATACGTGAATTTGGAATTCTTGAAATGTATCAAATAGACAACTTTGGGGGTAAAAGTCTTCTGTAGAAAATCTGTATATCAGATAAAGCCCAGTAAACTGCAGTACAAGCTGTACCAAGCTGCCCCACAAATACTCCCTAGCGCTCACCTCTGTGGAGCCACAGTAATTATTGCCATGTTTGTCCTGTCCTTGCACTCCCTGCTGAGACTGTCAGCAAGGAGGCCAATTAGTGCAAGATGTTATGGTGACTTCTGAGATGCAGAGACGTACCTACTAGAAACAGCAGTGCACTATTCACATGGAGGGGAAATGCCAAATGGCCTCAAATTGCCTGATATAGCCACACCTTTGTGTAAGCAACCATTCATATTCACAGCCTCTCAGGTAAAGTAGTGCTCTTTGTTCGAAAGGTAGTCTACATTCAGTTCCTTAGCCTTTAATAATGGTCTATTACAGATTAAAAGGCTCCCCTTGCATGATAAGAATTAAACGTAAGAAAAGAAAAGAAAAGAAAAGAAAAGAAAAGAAAAGAAAAGGTAATTTAAAGATATGTAAAAGTAATATTTTTCATAGGCATATATAACTAGTGTTTATAGAGAAGCTTCTAATTAGTATTCAGCTACTGCATCAGCTCCTCACCCAAGTTTTTGGGACTGTTGTTAACATACTATATAATTTGCTTCTTTGTTCTCTCAGCTCAGTCATTCAGTTTAAGATCTTACAGAATTAGAAGGTTTTTTACTACAAAATTTTCCTGGAAAATTAAAAGCAGGAATTTAAAAACTGACAACAAGGCTCCTGAAAATTTAGGATTGTGCCAGGAGTAAATAAAAAAGAAACTTGGCAACTATTACCAGGTAATCAATTGAAATGAAGTAGTCTATTACTGTTGTGTCACGTTTAGGATTCAGCATGGACATGTGAATGAAGGTTTATACAAAAAATGACAGGAATTGATCATTCTGAAGATATGAATTTAGTTGAAAAACAATATAATTTATCTGATTTGCTCACTAGGAGTTAAATCCTGCTATTCTTAGTCCTCTTTTCTCAGGCACAATTCCTCTTTATGTTTTTAAAACAATTATATACATTTATCTAAACTGTTAGAAACAACACTAGCAATGATGACTCGAATTTGGAGAACTGATGTTATTGAATAATAAGCAATTATCTTCAGTATTCTTATATGCACCTGAAGGGCCATATTGTTGTCTCTCACAAGTTTTACACCTGTTTAATTCCATGGAGTAGCTCCTGATTAACAGTATAAGTACAGGCATAATCGGGGCCAATATACAGTCACAATGTGTGTCTATAGCAGCATCTGTCACTCCAATCTTCTATAATGACAGGTTTCAGAGTAGCAGCCGTGTTAGTCTGTATCCACAAAAAGAAAAGGAGTACTTGTGGCACCTTAGAGACTAACACATTTATTTGAGCATAAGGTTTCATGAGCTACAGCTCACTTCATCGGATGCATGCTTATGCTCAAATAAATGTGTTAGTCTCTAAGGTGCCATAAGTCCTCCTTTTCTTTTTCCAATCTTCTAAACGTTTGGGGGCTAAATTCTGCTTGACCAGCATAATCCCATAGTGACTCCTTTCCCTCCCAGTGAAATCAGTACGTTTTTCATCATAGGTTGCTTCACAACTTCTGTTTAAAGGTTGAACTTTGTAAGTCTTCTAAACTCAACATGTTTAATAGGGTACCTTTGAAATTTGGTGTCCCCCAAGAGGATGCATAGTAGGATTAAAGATCCAAATTAGGGGTCACTTGAACTAAGCATTGCTGATAAATAAACATTTTCAAAAATTTTCTAGGGGTGTTTTGTTTTGCACAGAGTTAGGGATCAAACTGTTGATGTGATGCAGTTAAAATGGTCTCACTCTAAATCTGTCAAATTTTATTCAAGATAGTCCATGGCACCCATTAAATATTTGTGGAAACAGTACCGAAGAAAGTGTACATTTTAAAGTGTGCATGCACAAGAACGTATGTTTTAATACACCCCTGCACCTCTCAGACTAACTGTACAAATTGGCAGAAGAAAACTGGGATTTGGAGGGACCTGTCACTTGAACTCCTTGGTTAACTGACCCCCAAATTTTTGTTTTAAATGGATGGAAGGCCTACTGGTGAAAGACCAAAACTTTATCAGCTTTATCCAGAAAGCCACAAACACTTCATATCTCAGCAATCCCATAATAAATAAACAATAACAGCTTTCACCTAAGAGTACATCTATTTCTGTAGTTGTCTCTGTAATTTCAGACTGCTGATATAGACTGCCCATACTCCCACTACAGACACAGAATCAGCACAAAGTCTAACAAATCAGCAGTCAATGACATTTACAGGTGTGTGTAAAATGGGGTGGGGAAGATAAATATTGTGTTGTGGGTTTTTTTCAGAACAATTGTGATCAGGCCTTTTTAGATTAGTGAGTATAACTGGACATTCTCCTTACTTCTTTTTACGTTAGCTGTTAAATTGAAGGAACTATCAAATGAATTGTGCTCTTGCTGATCAATAAAAACAGGATAACAGATAGAGCAGATATAATCCCTTCAGTATACAGACCCACCCTCTCCTGAGATATTTTGTAATCAATGTTCCAAATGAAAAGAATTCAGACAACTTATCTTGTTTCTGTTATTTTGATGAGGTTCATCTTAATTTGCTCAGCCTTACCCATCCCACTTAATTAAGAATTTGGGTGCATCAGTTTTCCATGAGCAGGACAGTTCATTGTGCTTGACCTAAGCTGAGCTACATAAGGGATGAGATTAGCCCAAAAGGCAGAGGGCATCCAAAGTGATAACAATCTCATATGTTCTCGCTCTCTCTCTCTCTCTCTCTCTCATGAAATAAGAAGCCACTCAGCAATGTTACTTTTCTTTAAAAAAACATATATAGAGATACATAGTGCAGCAAAATAAATAAAAATATTCAAAGAATAATGTTAGGGGAATAAAAGGATGCAGATATTCAGAATTTATATACTTGATTGTACATACTTTATAGAATTTATATACATTTCCACCCACCGCCTGATGCCATTTATAGTTTGTCATGCCAGTAAAGTCTCATTGAATTGAGCTGATAGTTCATTGTCTTCTACTTAGAAATAACATATACAGTAGAGAGGAAATTCCTATAATTCCTATTCTTTTCCTCCCCCTAGGCCCAGCCCTCTTTTTAGAGGCAGTATCTAGCAGCCTCATAACCCTAAGAAGACTACACCAGCATCAACACCAGTAGCTTCAGCAGAAGCCAGGGAAATAAACTGAGCACCCCAGGGAAAATTTCCTAATTCTCATTGGCCTGCAGCTAGCTGCTTCAGAGCAGTAGGGCCCAGAGGACCTTCCTTATCTCACTTGAGCTGTCCTCCATCAATTCCAGAACTCTTATGGGAGGCCACAAGTAGAGGCCCCAAACTTATATCCTCTTCTGCACCTGAACAACCTACCAATCACAGCTCCAAGAGCTCCATCATGAGCTGAGGGAGTGAACTGGAAACTAATTCTCATACTCCCTGGCTCTCACCAGACCCACCTTCAAGGCAGGCAGATCTTTATATCAGCAGTAAATTCTTCAAACTTGATCTATTGCTGCCATTCATCTCTGTTCCCATGGCTTCTCTCACATTGGTCACTCTCCTGGTTTCAATTAGCTAATTAGTATAATATGCAATATGTGTAAAATACATACACTGCACATATTGTTTCTTTGAGTTTGCATTGGCACACTTTGTTCAGGTAAATATCAACAGTTTCATTGCTATACAAGAGATGTTTGCCTGTGCACTGCTAAAAGGTATTTCTGGGTAATAAAATATTTCTTCTAACTGTTTTAATCTTCTTCCATCTCATCAATGTTTGACTATAGCTAGGAAACAGATTATATGTCTTGTCTTTTTTTCAAGAGAATGTAATGCTTATGAAACGTGCAGAAGTGACAGTCACAGAGATCCAAATTCTCTCTCCACCAGTATACTTGCAAAGGTATACTGCAAGGAGCAGCTCTACAAGTTACCCTCACACAGGTTGCATCACACCTGAACTGACATAGCTCCTAAACATAAGAGAGCAGCTCACCCTCAAAACCATTTTGTGTCAGATCCTGAAAAATACGAAGCATCTCCTGGGAAAATGCAAGGAGGGATGGCAGAATCTTGGAAGATCTGACCATACGTCTTTGTAGCCCTGCTGAGACTGGCATCAAGGTTTGAAAACCAGTGGCAACTGAGTATGATTTTCTTTAATTATTGTTATTGTCTGATCACAGATGTCATTGTGATCAGAATCTGGCAATATGTCAGCACTTTTCCACAAGGAACTCTACTTGGACCACCAACTCATATCAGATGGCCATTGAACATTCTTCAGATGGCAACATTTCTGGGGTATCACCAAAATAGACTAGAAGTGAATGTCACTGTGGCCCATTATTGATACCTTAAGCTACTCTGTATCACTGTCTTTTATATTCATATTTTTGTATACGCCTCAATCAATCATTTAATTTAATCAGTGGAAGCAACAGAACTTTGATCAAAGTCATATATCTTCTGTACCCCAAAGGAAAGAATGTGTAAATACTGTTGTTGGTGCACTGTATTCTCTTCCAGCCTGTGAACCAAGATGTGTTCTTGCCTCTGTAGTTTATTTCTTGGCGACAGTCTCTGGTGTGGTAGGCTTGCCCTGAAGTCTTTTCATATTATATTCATTTTTACACACCAAGGGACAGGTCCACAAAGGATGTAGGCCCCTAAGTCATACATTTAAGCGCTACAGTGATCCATAAAACCCCTTCTCAACTGCCACCTAAATTTTTGCCATAAAAGTTCCTCAAGCACCTAAGTTTCTGCATCTGGGCATGAGATTGCTGCCTCCGGCAGGCCTCTACACTTCTACCTCATGCCTAAGCCCCAGTGTGATCTTCAAACCAAGTGAAGATAGGTGGGAGAGCACCTATCTTGCTTGTGGGCCCAAAGTGGGAGGTGAATTTATGTGAACAACCTCTGAACTCTGGGTCTTCACTGACCAAGGACACCAACTGTGAGTGGGGTGCAGTGGAGGGAGAGGGGAGTAGCATGATAAAGGAACATTTGTTTGTCAGACTTTCACACTGCAAGGTGAGAAACCGAGGCAAAGGACATGGCGCAACATACTCTGGGATGGGTGCTTGGCTTATGATTGCATGTTTTGAATGGGATTGCATGTTTTCCCAAACTAATGCTTGGTTCTCTTTCCCCTTTTAATAAAAGTTGTCTTTTGTTGTACACAGACTCTGCTTGTGAGTGGGGAAATATTGCCTCTTTTAGAGGCACCCAGGGGTACATAGATGGTGGGTGCCTCCCGTACTGGTGGGCACAAGCTAAAGGGGTGGACACGTGACCACCCTAATTGTCTCCCCTGCCCAGTGACCCCTCCTGCCCTGCTCCCAGCTCAGGGCCACAGTACTCTTCCTGCCCCACGTTACCTCCTGGGGTGGGAGACTCTCTGTCCTTCTCTACCTGCGCCTCTCCCTTAGCACTTTCGGCTGCTCTCCCTGGAAGGAGCCGCTTCTGCCTGAGACAGCCTGGCTTGGAGGCTCTGCACTGCCTCTCAGGCAGAAGCAGCTCTGTCCCACTCCCCGCCTGGCTGCCAGGGAGAGCAGCCGACCATGTCTGGGGAAAGGCACAGGGAGAGAAAGACAGAATCCCTCTCCCTCCCCACCCCTGGCAGGCCAATCTGGGGGGGCATTTGTCACCTCTGCAAGGGTGGAGTTAAGTTTCCCAAGATTACTGGGAGGGGGTTGGAGCCAGTTCTGTGTTGTAGTGTTAAGAGGAACCCTAGATGTTGAACCCCACCCTTGTTGCCTCGGACTTCACCTGGCAGAAGGGTTACATGCAGAAGGGAGGAAATCTCTGCAAGGATCCCTTTGTGGAGATTTCCCCTCCCCCGCCCAACACACACATACCTCAGCCTGAGAAAGGGCAGGGTTTGCACTTCAGCAGAAATGTACATGGAATTCATCCCCAAGCACCAGCTCTGGACCCTGCCATACAAGCACTTCACAACGCCAAAGGAGCTATGATGTCAGGGCCACCCCATTCCTATGCTCTTAGAAACCCATAAAGGTCCCTTGAAGAAGTAATTCCGCAGGGAAGAGTATATCTTTCCCTCACACAATTTCTGGAGGACACGATGAGAAATGATATGCGTCTCCTTTCCCAGGCTGCCTCCACTCCTCTCCCCTAGCCTGCCCCATCTCATCCCACACTATGGACCCAGATTGCACGAAGAAGCCTCTGGAGGGTCTGGGAAGCCAAGAGGTGCTGTGAAGGCAGCTGAGCTCCTTTCTGCCCCAAGGAAAGTGGGGAATCCGTGTGGATCTAGGGACACAAATAACCCTCTGAGTAGCACTTACTTTCTAAGACTGAAAATCCATCTTTGTCGGTGTAAGCTTTTTAAAGCATGTTTTCAAGCTGGGCTGAATCAAGTGGGCTGCTGAATAGGTGTGGAAAAAAAGAAACATTCTAGGAAATCTCCACCACCCCTTTCATGTCTACAGAACGGTACAAAATACATTTCTATGGCCCAAGTGATTTTTTCCCCTTGCTCAGTAAAGAGTACTCTGCAAGTTGTGGGAAATTTTTTCAGAACTCTCCACAGGCTTCCGTGGAATTCTGGGAATGGAAGGTTTAGTAAGGACAGAGTACTCAATAATGAACAGCTAGTGGGTCTAACATTGTTTCTGCCTCAGGAGTTTTACTCTTTTTGTCTATAATTAATAAGCAATTGAAGGACCAAAACCATGGAATATTATTATTGCCTTTTACTTAAGGCCTGATCCTGCAGCTATTGAAAGTCTATGGCAAAGCTCTTATTGATTTCACTGGGGGAAAGATTGGGTCTTAAAGGATTTACACTAGCTCTACATCAGCAGAAAGGAGCTTGATTCATTTCAGTAATTAGTTCCACTCAGACAGAAGATGTATAATTCCTCCAATCATCCTTTCACAAAGACAAGGTGCCTTCATATTATTTAGACAGAGCAAATATTAGCACAGGGTGACCAAAAATCCCATAACCAGAGAAAGATTCTGAACAGTTATTCTACAAGCCAATAATTATGTAAAGTTCAGAAAGTCAATGATGCACAGAGTGTCTAAAGAAGTGCCAGATTAAGGAAAACATTATTTATGCTTAGACAGTATTTTAATACTGAAGGATCTGTTTATAATCACATCATAGTCACATACACTACTTTGCTCATTAGTTCCAGTTGTGCATGTGGGCAGTCAGCTTGGAAACAATAATTGTTATCTACAGGCTGTTCCAGATACATGTATTCAAATAAGGAGTGTGTATGCCAGAGAAATAGTGCTTGAGCAAGTGGAGATTGTCTTACGATTGGCGTTAGGCTGCAGTAATTCATGGGGCTCCACTGCAGGGATGTCTGGGTGTATTTTTACACCACACAGAGCCCCACAGAAGTCAATGGGGCTCTGTGCAGGTGCAAGGGCTTTGCTGAACAACTTGCAGGACCAAACCCATAGTGCTCTATAAATGTTAATTAATTCTCCCATTACCACTATGAAGTAGATATACTTTTTTCCACTTTGCAGATGCAAAGCTGAGACTCAAGAGCTTACTTCTACCCTTGTGACCCTGTGTAAGGACCAAGCAAAATCTTTTCCTAACACACTCTGAGCACAAGGATCCTGAGCACTGCCAGCAATGCTAGAAATCCCCAACATGGTTCAGATATGGTAGGATCATGGCACCAACTAGAGCCCAGAGCAGGACTAGTGTACAGCCATGCAGCCGGACTGGGATCGTGCAGGTCCTGCAGGACGCACTACCGAATACCAGGAGCGGGTGGGAGTGGAATTTTAAAAAGTCCCACACAGGGCTTTAACATCAACTCCCATCCCCACCCCCAGCTAGCAGGGTGGTCTGACTTGGGAAGAACCACATGTTGTCCCCTTTCAATAGGCACACTAGGGGTTGTGTTCCCCAAGGCTTGCCTCAGGAACAAGGCTTCTGAGAGCTCTCTCTGAGGGAGCCCATCACTGTACCACCCCTCTACTGTAGGCTGTGCCTTAAAGCCACAATTTAGCTTTAAAATATTTGTCCAGGACCGTACAACAAGTGTGTGGCGGAGCCAAAATTAGTAGTACTTCAGGATTCCTAGCTCACAGTCTCATGCCCATAGAGTAGGCCATGCTGCCAAATGACATATGTATTTGAAATGTTATACCTGATAATGCAAGCTACCTGGCCCTTTCAAACAATTTTCTAACTAATTTTGACTGAAAATTTCCATAAAAATGAAACTTTGAAATACAAATTACAAATTTTGGCAGTCCGTAGTATTGTCTATTTATATTCTGAGAGAGTGGCAGAGTAAACTCCTCTATCACTGAAAAATGGCTGGCAATATAATTTCATTTAATGGGTATATATTACTTTGAACTAAGTCTTTGCCATCTGTTCTGCTCCACAATTATGAATGTAAAAAGGACATATTTCACAATTACATCACTAAAACATACAACATAAATGACTTAAATGCATATGTATGTTCTCCAAACAATGCAGCATGCATCTGTGATGTTTTTCTCATGTTTCAGGATAAATTAGGATAGATGGAAATTACTTACTCATTATACAGTAATTTTCTTGATATTATCAACTTTGTTCATAGAATTCAGTATTTCATAATATGAAGATTTCAGTGTATTATGAATGTTTACTTAGCCCAAAAGGCACATGTATAAAATAGGAATGCCTCAGATAACAATCATTTTAGATTTCAGGTCTTTAAAATATAGACTTATCAAAACATGTTCACATTTCCTTAGCCATATGTTTCCTGTTGTTTAATGGACAGCGGCGACATTTTTTTCTAATCCACTGGGATTTATCGGAATGGAGAGACTGAACTAATGACTTTTGTAGTGTTAGTCATATATTACACCCTAGAATAACGCAAATAACATCCTGGGGGGGAATGATGTTGTGCTTGACTTACTAGCACATTTTTTCTTATAATATTTACATGGATTCATAACCTCGTGCCCAGAAAAATATATATTTTCAATTCTATTTTAAGATTTGTCATATGACACTCATTTGATTCTAGGATAGATCATAAAGGAGTATTTAGAGGCATGCTTCCAGACTCTCTAACCATGTATTTGTATTTGTGACATGCAAGCATTTTATCAAGTCATTTCCTTCATGGCAGTTTTATAGTGTATTTGTGCACCTGTGTATATTTTAAAGTATTTATGGCCTGAGTCTCCTTTCACTGACATGAGGTTCACATAGGTATAACATCACTGATTCCAGTGGAATTACTCCTGATCCACACCAAAGGTGAATCAGGTCTCTAAATTGGAATTTTTGCATTCAGGACATTTGTGGTCACATTCATCTCTTATAAAATGACCTTACTGGAGTTATACCAGGGAAGCTCCTGGATCCCACTAGGAGCAGGGAACAGCCAATTAGTTATGATTTTTCAATGTGAAAAAACAGCAAAAGGTCATTACAGTTTTAGGCCCTAGTCCTACAAAGAGATATGGACAGGCATGTCCCTTTTCAGTTTGGGCACTTTAGGTTGCACATGTGGAAGCATGATAAGTGTACTACTAAGCATAAGCATATTATGAGAAGAGTCCTTTTCTGCATGGCTTTGGTGAGATCTGAAGTACTGTGTTCAGCTCTGAGTACATCCTTTCCTGAAAGATATTGACAAATGGAGAAAATCAATAAACTGTTTAGGGGGGAAGATTAATTAAGAAGAAAACGATGGAGCTATCTTTGTATATTTTTGCTAAGGGATGTGTAGGAGTGTCCCGAACTCCTGCTTATGGAGCACAGTGCACTCCCAGTAGAATAGAGATGGAGCCTTCTCCACATTCCCCTGAGCACAAAGACTGCAATTCTGCCTGATCCTTATCTGGGCTGCTTAAAAAGCCAGAAGGTTTATTGCTCCCTCTCCACACACCACATATCTAAGTATGAGCCATATAAAGAAATGTGTCCCTCTGCAAAAATCTGAGCACCCTATGAATGACTGTGCATGGTTAGTGTATCTGAAAATGCAGTGCTATGGTTAAGTGTTATTTCTACTCTCATTATACCCCTATCTTATGCTACTCTCTCCCAGAGTGCTCTGCAAAGAGGTGTTTATCTCAATTTTTTTCCCACTGGAAAAATAAATAACCTTATCACTATATATTTCATTTGCTTTGCTGCCAATGCTGTAACAAGTGGCTCCCTAACAAGTTTTTGATTTGCCTGTGATATACCCTGTGTCCTGAAGGGGTGATGGAGTGAGAGGGCTTTGAGGTTGCAAAGAGGAGGCTAAAATAGTCTATTAATTTTTTTCCCCCATTAAATAAAAATGCTTTATCATAAGCAAGGAGGGAGGCAGTACCACTTGGCAACCAAACTCAAACTAAGCTGCACTTTGCTAAAAAGGTCCATACTTCCTCCTGGAAAAAACATGACTCTAGTGTCACTCCAGCACTGTCTTCAACTGGTATAAACAGAAGTGGGCGGAGCGCTGAAGGTGTCTGAGGCGTGTTCCAGAATATTCTCCCACAGGAAACAGGTAAAAATAATTGTCATTCAGTGAAATCAGTGTTTTTCCAAAGGGGAGGAAACGTGTGTTCTTCAGAAGTACTCATGAAAGCTTCTGGGATAAAAACAAATCAGTCAGGAGTGATTTAGTAGTGCCCAGAGATGTGATGAAATTCATTAGAGGCAGGGAACAGGGACACGGTCCTAATCTTTCCTTCAGGTTGGTGGCAGAATTTTAACATGTGGCTATCAGTAGCCCCCAGAGACCCACGCCAGCACATTGTTGTTTCTGAAACCTGGGATGATCCAGTGAAGCTCATGAGGAGATCCCTGTGGGCTATTGCTATCCCATTCCATGTTTGCTACCAAAAAAACCAAAAAGCCTCTATGAGGCACTGCCACTGAGGGGGAGGAAGCTCTCTGGGGAAATGCTTAGGGTTTATATAAGGAATCCTGTGCTTCTGTCCCCCTCGCCCCCACTTGAGGGCCTGAGGCTAGTCAATATATAGGGTTGACTGGAGCCCTACTTCCTTCTCAGTGGTGAGGGACAAGTCTTGCTTTTGGTAGTCCGCAGCCACCCTTGCTCAATCCAGTAGAGCAGAACTAGCTGGGAAATAGAGTGAATCATGGCAACCATATTCTTGTTAAAGCTACTCAGACCAGGGGAATTTCCAGCACTTACTCTTTTGTTGGGTGGCCTGCAACATATCCCATCTACTCTGCAGATGAAGGGGACCCTAGTTAGAGCCCACCAAAAAAATAGGTGCTTTTCCCTTTCTTCACCTTAGGATCCATGAAAGCCACTATACTGGCACTCAGAATGTGTGAATCTGGGGTGTGAGGGACAGAAGGAGACACATTCTGCAGCATCCTCTCGGTTGAGCTGATACATGCATCTACCCTCAAGGAGCATTAACTGAGTCTCCATTTTCCCAACCCTCTCAGAGAGGGGAATTTTGGACAGATGTTAGGTGGCTGTAGAAGCCATGCTGCCAGGTAACAGTGACTGGTGGAGCTGGATAAGACCAGCTCTCTGTGGAACTGACCATTCCTTTCCCGGTAGATCCCCCACCCAGCATATGCACTATTGGAAGACCAAATGCCTGCTCCCCTCCTCTATGGATTCCCAAATCCCTCTGCTCTCTCCAACCAAGGAAACTGTTTCCCTGAGATAAATCTCCACAGAGTTTTCTCCTGGCCCCTCTATTTCCCTTACCTCCATACACACTTCTGTAAGAGGAGGTGTCTCCAAGTGTTTGGAATATTTGCAATAGCTGCCTGATACAGAAGAGCATACCACAAATAAAGTAAAGCATAATGTGTAGGTATTGCAACAAGTTATGGACACGTCAATATTCTGCCTTTAAACCTTTAAACTATGGGCTGAGTCATGCCTTCCTCTCCAGGAAGATATACCATATCTGTGAACTGATGAGCACCAGACTCAGGATGGAGCAGAGACTCGCTACTCTGGGAGCTGTAGGAGGAATTCTGCCTTATTCCCTCACCCTGCATGCCCAGCCAACTCCATCCCTTTTGGGATGCCTTGGGCTCCATGGGCACAATGTGTGAGCACTCTCTGCTCTGGGAACCACAGGGACTATGGTTATGAAGGGGGCGTGTGGGGAAGAGGATAGTTTACCGGCCCCATCCCTCTGTGCACCTCAGGACCAGCCTGGGCCAATATAGCCCTGTAAGGTTTATATCTTGAATCAGAGTACTAACATGGCCCTCGGGTGAACAAGTCAATACAGCTATTGAGCAGTAAATATCTCAGAACCCAGATTCCGGATCTCAATTTCCAGTCAGTGAGAGAGGGGAAAAGGAAAAAAACCAACCAACCAACAACCTGGGTTTACTTGTCCATAAATCCCTTGCCATCTGAAAGTCAGAAACATCTGCTCCTGTTGTAAGTAGCATATTGGATATGTTGATCATTTGTGATTTCAGCAATCATTGTCAGTGCACCCATGAGAAATATCATCAAGTTCAGGGACATATGGATAATTTGGCTATTTAAAAGAGCATTTGGGAGGCAGTGGGGGGAAGGATTTTCATGAGTGCCAGAAAACTAGCTGATTAATCTTTGGGTAGGTCATTTTTCAGCTTTTTTCGCTACAGTGCAGGTGTGACACTTGTTATCTCTCCAGGTGCTGTGCTCTTGACATTTTATAATCAGACCAATTGCTTTGGTACTGAACTCTAGTATTTTTCTCTGTCACCAAAATTATAACGGTAATCAATATTACAATGTCTGAAAGCAGACCCACCATTAGCAAATTACTTATTGCACTCCAGAAACTGTAAGTGGCCAGCATTTCTCTTCAGAAACAACTAAGACCAAGAGAAAGTGGGAAGGCAGCATTGTACAATGAATAAGGCACCAGACTATAGGTCAAGAGAACTGGCTTGTACTGGCCCCACCATTGGCTTGCTGCCTGATCTTGGCCAAATCACTTAACGCCTCTCTGCCTCAGTTTCCCCATTTGTAAAATGAAGACAACAAAGCTTACCCACCTTTGTAAAGTGCTTTGAGACCTACCACTGGAAAGTGCTAAGGATTATTACTACATGTTTTCTGGCTTATGCCCTGTGTGTGAAGATTGGAGATGAATGGCCCCGAGGCTAAATGGCTGCTGCTAAGAGGTGTCAGATTGGTGCATGGAACCAAGGAAAGCCCAGTCCCTAATTCCCTTCTGTTAAGCAGATCTCCAAAGAGGATCTACCCCCTCCATGAACACCTGTAGGAAATACACAGTGCTGCCCCACACTTTCATAGGGATTTAATCTAGTCAGGCAGTAGAGCGAAGGCCATTATGGCCCCAGGGACACTGTCAGTTCTTCCAGTGCCTCTGCTGTAAGAGCTGCTGAAGACAAGAAGTGAGTGCAATAGCCAGAGGGATGCATGCTGAGTGGCTTCTGGGGATTAAAGCCAACAGGAGCAAAAACTTGAGGCAGAAGCTCAGGTAGATAGCAGCTTTGAAGGGACAGGGATGGGTCAGAGCACAGGCACACATATATGCAGTACAGACTAACTGGTACAGACTTGTTTTCATGCAGTCACTCATCCTTTAGCTCACAAAGTGTGATGCACTTGTGTAACAGTTGTATATTTATTTAGGTTATTTTCCCACTAGCTTTTAAAAAATATTTAGGCACATGTATAAGTGAAAGCATCAAAACAGGGGTCTCAGACTCAGTTTACCCTAAGGCCAGTGCCAGTCCTCAAATCCTCCCAGCGGGCCAATAATGTCACTGAAGATGGTGTTCAGAAAAGAAAACTTTTGTGTTGTATTTTTTATTTCAAATTTCTTAGAAATAATGAAACTGTCATACAACTTGATACAATTCTTCACCTGCCAGAGAGTTTGTAGTGTTTGCCAGACACCTGGCAACACTTCAGTTCTGTCAGTTTGCTGATGTTTGGCCTCAGTGACTGAGCAGCTGAAACCTTCAGGATTGCAGCAAGGTGTGCATCAGACAGTTGTGTTCGGTATTTTGACTTGTTTATATTCATTGTGGGGAAAAAAGTGACCCTGCCTCCATGGCTGACTCTGCTCGGCAACTAATGATGCTCCCTCCATGGCTGACTCTGCCTGGCAACTAGTGATGGTATCTCTGTCCCTCTCCCCCAGCCAATGGGAGCTGCGGGGGATGCGGCGCCTGCAGCAGACATTGGGCAGCGTGGCTGCCTGCGTCTCTCCTCCACGGGCCACAGTGGGGAGGTTCTCGGGCCGCAGATGGCTCACGGGCTGGGACTTTGAGACCCCTGCATTAAAAGCTAAGGAGAACTAATACTGCTGGTAGATTAGCTTCCACAATTTATCGCACGCAAGCTAGTGGACCAGATTCTCAAGAGTGGGTACAGCCCCTTTCCACCAGTCACATGACATAAAGGAGCTGTAATGCAGTTGCAAATGCCCAATATAAATGTATTCCACATGCTTTATATTGCAGCATTTGACTTTATTTGACACACTCCAATCCCACTAATAGAAAGGCTAACACATGTTCACGCACTCAGGCAGCTCCAATTGGGTGCACCTACGGAGCATACTCCACCTGCAGAGGGGACATCTTAAAAAGGTGACCCGGGGGCAAAAGACTAAGAGACTATGGCCGAGCCCAGGTTGAGAGTCAGTCAACTACAAGTGTTGGAGAATGTGGATCTTAAAGTCCTACGCCTGATACGAGGCCCCAAAGTAGAAAAAGGTTCCACACCAGTCCATTGACAGGAGGCTTCCGTCCAGATGGACCATGAGCACTGGTGTAAGTGGATGGAAGAGTGGCAACAAAAGCAGGCCAACAGCAACAGCAACTCCAGCACCAGATATTGCAGCAGTTGAAGGCCCAAGCAGTCCAGCAGCAGCAGCTGAAGGAGATTGTGTTCCAGCAGCAAGAACTCCAGAGACTTTTTGCAACACTTAAGATCACCAGCCCCCCGCCCAGGGAGGCCCTGCAGGGCCCAATACCCCTGGGGGAGCTCTGCCATTTGTGCCATTGAAGTTAACTCAGATGGATCCAGATGATGGGTCTGAAGCCATTCCTCACCACCTTCAAGAGAGTGGTGCTGGCCTCTCAATGGCCTCTGGAGCATTGGGTGTTAGTTTTAGTGGATAGGACAGGCACAGCTGACCTACTGTAACCTTGATCCAGAGTAGGCTCAAGACTACAGTCAGGTGACAATGTCTATATCAGATTACCTGGATTATAAGCGAGGAGACACACTGGCAGCACTTTAGAGCAGAGACATACCCCAAGGGGGCCCACCCTCAGGTGGTAGCACAACCATTAAAAGAGCACTGCTGGGAATGGCTTTGCCCAGAAGAATGCTCCAGGGCTCAAGATGCAGAGCTGGTCCTAACAGAGCAGTTTGTATCCATACTTCCAGTAAGGGGCCAGGAGTGGGTATTCCGGCCCACTCACCAAACAGCCCCAGGCAGTTCTAGGTGCCCACCAGCTAGGGTGACCAGAGGTCCCGATTTTATAGGGACAGTCCCGATTTGGGGGTCTTTTTCTTAAATAGGCTCCTATTACCCCCCCGTCCCCTGTCCCGATTTTTCACATTTGCTGTCTGGTCACCCTACTACCAGCAGATACTGCACCCTGGGCACGATGAAAAATATCATCAGCAAATCCCATCCCGGTGACCTGAGCTACCTACAAGCAGAGGGGAAGACCTCAGTGAGACACAGGGCTGAGCTCAGATGTAGGATCACCCAGATAGCTGCCGAGTGATGCAAACAACTATTCTGGAGCCCTTGAGCTTAAGCATAGATTCTACTCATAGTTCTCTATGAAGGAGCCAACAGAGACAACCTTGGTAATCTGCTACTCCTGTGGGAGCACAGAAGTGCACAGGGACATAAGAAGAAAGAGTGTGCATCGATGGAGTGTGAATACACAGAGGGCTGCAAGGCAGGCGAGAGCTCCTCCCCCCACAAGTTGATGGTCCCACTAAGCATCCATGTTTGTAGACTTGGGGTGTAGCCAAATGTGATGCAAGATGAACTAGCAGGAGAGATGATCGACCTGGGGTGGGGATGTGATTTGCTTGCAATGTAAACATGGAGGCATAAAGCCTTATCCCAGTATACAACTGGAACTGATGGTGGGGACCCACCGATTCAGTTACAGTATCGCTAGTTGATAAATTAGCATACCCTGTGATAATTGGCCCTCTTTTTGGCAACTTGCAAACAAACTGACTAATGCTGCAGCTGAGCTCCTAAAATCCCTGACCTGTGGACACCACAAACTTAGCAGGCCTGGGGGGACTCTGAAAACCCCAAAAAGGGGACGTTCTGGGGACTCGGGCCAGTCAGGATGACTCCTAAATGGCCAGCATCTATCGTGGACCTCAAGGCTCTACTGCAAGGGGGAAGCTTTGTCCCAGAACAGCGTGATGACACAACACTTAGCCTATGAACAAGTGTCATTCTTGAATTAGACCTCCAGCACCTTCCCCACTCTGAACTCTAGGGTACAGATGTGGGGACCCACATGAAAGACCCCCTAAGCATATTCTTACCAGCTTAGGTTAAAAACTTCCTCAAGGTACAAACTTTGCCTTATCCTTGAACAGTTTACTGCCACCACCAAGTGTTTTAAACAAAGAACAGGGAAAGAGACCACTTGGAGACATCTTTCCACAAAATATCCCTCCCAAGCCCTACACCTCCTTTCCTGGAGAAGGTTTGATAATAATCCCAGACACCTTATCATCCCACCACACCATTCTCCAGCAACCCACCTCACCCCAGTGACCAGTCAACTGGGCGATGTTTTAAATGTAATGAGCTGGGGCATGTGAAGGCCAACTGCCCCAAGAACCCCAATAGATTACAGTTCATTGCATCGGGGTCACAACAAAGGTCCTCAGGCCCAGAGGCCTCCCAGATACCCTTAGAGCGAAGGGAAACTGTGAGTGTGGGCGGGAAGAAGGTTACAGTGCAGAGGGACACTGGAGCGCAGGTGTCAGCTATCCATCAATCCTTAGTGGACCCCAACTTAATCAACTCAGAGGCCCACGTGACGATTCAACTCTTCAAGTCCAACTCTTTCAATTTGCCTACAGCCAAATTGCCTGGCCAGTACAAGGGCTGGTCAGGAATGTGGACTTTTGCAGTCTATGATGATTATCCCATTCCCATGCTGCTGGGGGAAGACTTGGCCAACCAGGTAAAGCTGGCCAAGAGGGTGGGAATGGTCACCCACAGCCAGACTAAGCAAGCTTCCACACCTATCCCTGTTCCTGAGCCTTCCACCAGGGCCCCATCTGTGTTACCAGAGACCCAGATGGAAGTGGTGGAACCGGATCCCCTGCCAACAACTGCAACGGCCGTAGTGGGTCCAGTCCCAGAGACTCATCCAAAGCCAGTCTCCAAACCGAAACTGGCAAAGCAACCAGCACCAGAACCATTGCTAGCACTGAGTCCAGTGCTTGCAACCCCGTCTACAGCTTCAACACCAGAGGGCACCACCGAGCCTGCACTGGCAGCAGCAGCAGATGACCCTACACAAGAGGCTCAGCCACAGCCTGAAATACCCCATAGTGCACCAGCGGAGAGCGGTTCACCATCAATGGAAACAGCCCCATCATCTGCATCACTTCCAGATGGACCAAGCCCAAGTCCACAATCCATTGAGGAACTGATGTTTCCAGCATCAAGGGAACAGTTCCAGGCCGAACAGGAAGCAGATGAAAGCCTCCAGAGAGCGTGGACCGAGGCACAGAGCAACACACCACTTTTCAACTCTTTTAGTTGATCCCGGTTTGTTGTAGAAAGAGGACTTTTATAAAAGGAAACTCTTTCTGGTGGGCACCAGGAAAACTGGCATCCTCAGAGACAGTTGGTAGTTCCAACTGAGTACCAGAGAAAGCTCTGAAGCTTAGCCCATGATCATCCTAGTGGCCATGCTGGGGTGACCAGGACCAAAGACCGTTTGGGGAGGTCATTCCACTGGGAGGGAATGGGCAAGGATGTTTCTGCCTATGTCCGATCTTGTGAGGTATGCCAAAGAGTGGGAAAACTCCAAAACCAGGTCAAAGCCCCTCTCCAGCCACTCCCCATCATTGAGGTTCCATTTCAGCAAGTAGCTGTGGATATTCTGGGTCCTTTTCTGAAAAAGACACCCAGAGGAAAGCAGTACATACTGACTTTCATGGATTTTGCCACCCGATGGCCGGAAGCAGTAGCTCTAAGCAACACCAGGGCTAAAAGTGTATGCCAGGCACTAACAGACATTTTTGCCAGGGTAGGTTGGCCCTCCGACATCCTCACAGATGCAGGAACTAATTTCCTGGCAGGAACTATGGAAAGCCTTTGGGAAGCTCATGGGGCAAATCACTTGGTTGCCACCCCTTACCACCATCAAACAAATGGCATGGTGGAGAAGTTTAATGGAACTTTGGGGGCCATGATACGTAAATTTGTAAATGAGCACTCCAATTATTGGGACCTAGTGTTGCAGCAGTTGCTCTTTGCCTACAGAGCTGTACCCCATCCCAGTTTAGGGTTTTCACCATTTGAACTTGTATATGGCCGCAAGGTTATGGGGTCATTACAGTTGGTGAAGCAGCAATGGGAGGGATTTACACCTTCTCCAGGAACTAATATTCTGGACTTTGTAACCAACCTACAAACCACCCTCTGAACCTCTTTAGCCCTTGCTAAAGAAAACCTAAAAGATGCTCAAAAATAGCAGAAAGCTTGGTATGATAAAGATGCCAGAGAGCAGTCCTTCAAAGTAGGGGACCATGTCATGGTCTTAAAGACACTCCAGGCCCATAAAATGGAAGCATCGTGGGAAGGGCCATTCACGGTCCAAGAGCTCCTGGGAGCTGTTAATTATCTCATAGCATTCCCCAACTCCAACCATATTAATTCTCTAAAGCCCTTTTATTCCAGAAAATTAAAGGTTTGTCAGTTTACAGCCCAGGGAGGAGATGACACTGAGTGGCCTGAAGGTGTCTACTACGAAGGAAAAAGTGCTGGTGGCGTGGAAGAGGTGAACCTTTCCATGACCCTTGGGCGTATGCAGAGACAGCAGATCCAGGAGCTGTGCGCTAGCTACACACCGACGTTCTCAGCCACCCCAGGACTGACTGAACAGGCATACCACTCCATTGACACAGTTAATGCTCACCCAATTAGATCCCAACCTTACTGGGTGTCTCCTCAAGCTAAAATTGCTATAGAACGGGAGATCCATGATATGCTACAGATGGGTGTAATCCGCCCCTTTGGCAGTGCATGGGCATCTCCAGTGGTTCTAGTTCCCAAACCAGATGGGGAGATACGTTTTTGCGTGACTACAGTAAGCTAAATGCTGTAACTCGCCCAGACAACTATCCAATGCCACGGACAGATGAACTACTGGAGAAACTGGGACAGGCCCAGTTCATCTCTACCTTGTACTTAACCAAGGGGTACTGGCAGGTACCGCTAGATGAATCTGCCAAGGAAAGGTCAGCCTTCATCACACATGACGGGCTGTATGAATTTAATGTACTCCCTTTCGGGCTGTGGAATGCACCCGCCACCTTCCAAAGACCTGTAGATGGTCTCCTAGAGGGATTAAGAGAATATGCAGTCACCTACCTTGATGATGTGGCCATATTTTCGGATTCCTAGGCAGAACATCTACAAAAAGTCTTCAAGCGCATAAAGGAGGCAGGACTAACTGTTAAGGCAAAGAAGTGTCAAATAGGCCTAAACAGAGTGACTTACCTTGGACAGCAGGTGGGTCAAGGAACTATCAGCCCCCTACAGGCCAGAGTGGATGCTATCCAAAACTGGCCTGTCCCAAAGTCAAAGAAACAGGTCCAATCCTTAGTCTTGGCCGGATATTACAGGCGATTTGTACCGCAATACAGACAAATCGCCGCCCCACTGACAGACCTAACCAAAAAGAAACAGCCAAACGCAGTTCAGTGGACTGAAGAGTGGCAGAAGGCCTTTAACCAGCTTAAAGCGACACTCATGTCTGACCCTGTGCTAAGGGTCCCAGACTTTGACAAACCTAGTTCCTAGTAACCACAGATGTGTCCGAGCGTGGTGTGGGAGCAGTCTTAATGCAGGAAGGACCGAATCAAGAGTTTCATCCTGTCGTGTTTCTCAGTAAGAAGCTGTCTGAGAGGGAAAGCCACTGGTCAATCAGTGAAAAGGAATGTTACACCATTGTCTATGCTCTGGAAAAGCTACGCCCATACGTTTGGGAATGGGGTTTCCACTTGCAACCCGACCATGCTGCACTACAGTGGCTTCATACCGCCAAAGGAAATAACAAAAAACTTATTCGCTGGAGTTTAGCTCTCCAAGATTTTGATTTTGACATACAACACATTTCAGGAGCTTCTAACAAAATGGCTGATGCACTCTCCCGTGAAAGTTTCCCAGAATCAACTGGTCCAAATCTTCCTTAAGATGTGGGAAATATTATTAGTCTTCATACAGTTAGTAGTATATTTAGAGATGCATGTGTCTTATTCACTCTGTTTTATCCTAGAGCTCCAGGAA
This sequence comes from Eretmochelys imbricata, assembly GCF_965152235.1. Classification (NCBI taxonomy): domain Eukaryota; kingdom Metazoa; phylum Chordata; order Testudines; family Cheloniidae; genus Eretmochelys; species Eretmochelys imbricata. The sequence goes on from NC_135572.1 coordinate 323,594,792, forward strand.
GAAATCCCAACCAGTGTTTCACCCTATCTGTGATTTGAGGGGCGTGTCATAAATATAAAGGGAAGGGTAACCACCTTTCTGTATACAGTGCTATAAAATCCCTCCTCGCCAGAGGCAACATCCTGTTACCTGTAAAGGGTTAAGAAGCTCAGCTAACCTGTCTGGCACCTGACCCAAAGGACTAATAAGGGAACAAGATACTTTCAAATCTTGGAGGGGTGAAGGCTTTTGTTTGTGCTCTTTGTTTACATGCTTGTTCTCTCTTGGGACTGAGAGAGGCCAGACAGAAATCCATCTTCTCCAACCCATCCTAATCCAAGTCTCCAATATTGCAACCAGTATAGGTAAGCCAGGCAAGGAGGATTAGTTTATCTTTTGTTTTAAGTGAATTTTCCCTGTGTTAAGAGGGAGGTTTATTCCTATTTTCTGTAACTTTAAGGTTTTGCCCAGAGGGGGATCCTCTGTGTTTTGAATCTGAATACCCTGTAAAGTATTTTCCATCCTGATTTTACAGTGGTGATTCTTTTACCTTTTCTTTAATTAAAATTCTTCTTTTAAGAACCTGATTGATTTTTCATTGTTCTTAAGATCCAAGGGTTTGGGTCTGTGTTCACCTGTACAAATTGGTGAGGATTATTATCAAGCCTTCTCCAGGAAAGGGGATGTAGGGCTTGGGGGGATATTTTGGGGGAAGACTTCTCCAAGTGGTCTCTTTCCCTGTTCTTTGTTTAAAACGCTTGGTGGTGGCAGTATACTGTTCAAGGACAAGGCAAAGTTTGTACCTTGTGGAAGTTTTTAACCCAAACTGGTAAGAATAAGCTTAGGGGGTCTTTCGTGTGGGTCCCCAAATCTGTACCCTAGAGTTCAGAGTGGGGAAGGAATCTTGACACACCTATATTTAGGGTTGACCAGATGTCCCATTTTTAAAGGGACAGTCCCATTTTTTGGGACTTTTTCTTATATAGGCGATATGATCCCTCCCCCTCCTGCCCCCTCCCATTTTTTCACAGTTGCTATCTGGTCACTCTACCTATATTGGCATTTTGGTATTGCAAGGGTTAAAAATGATCTAATTAGAAAAGTTGTAATACCTAGTACATTTTACTTCTTTTGCCTCAAAATTTTCTTTAAATTTGCTTTGGTTTGAGTCTTTTTATTCAGTTTTTCAAGACTGTGGTTCTGTTTCATACTGAGGTGTTTTCTACAGAATCAATGGGGTATAATTTTTAAGCAGAGCACATATGTAGCTATTATCAGTTCCGAAAAATTTTGTAGCCAAGAGCTTATTGTGTGTCACAGGAACTTTGTGCCCTTCTCAGAAGGAAGCTCTGACTAGGTTTCAGACCTGCGGCTGAAATGAAGGATTCTCATTAAGATAATGCTAAACCTCTGAATTTACTACAGGTATTTTTGTTTGCTTTAAAATCATCCTCTTACATTATACATTTAACTAACACAACAAAATAGTTAATCAAATGGGGAAGTTTTAATTTCGGGATTAACTAGAAAATTCTGTTCCAAGAGTTCAGAATGCTGGTCATTTTGAAACCTAAGCAACATCCATTGAAATCTATGGAAAGACTCCCGTATTAAGTTCAATGGGCTTCAGATCAGTCTCTTTATGTTTTCAGTCGACGCTAATTTTGAAACAACTATTGGAAAATGTTGGCAACGTATTCTGCAAAATTAGGTGTCTCAAAATAGGCATCTAAATAAGTGTTCTGTGCATCACAACTCACACTAAAAGCCCCCTGCGCTGGCCCAAAAGGCCAAAACCCTCTCCTCATTCAAATCCTTCCTAAAGTTTCACTTAAAAAAAATCATATATCACATTTATTTTTATATTAAAAGATATGCTAAAGCTCAAACAGAAGATATGAGCTTGATGCAGAAATTATTTTGTGAGGATCTGAAGCCTGTGTTACACATGAGGCCAGGCTATATGATAATAATGGTCTCTTCTGCCCTTAATATCTATGAATCTATACGATGATATTAAAAAGAATTGCTTTACCAAGATGAGCATATGATTTTGATAAACAACCATGTAATCTGGCTGCAAACAAACCCTGTCCTTCCTCTTCCCTCACCCTCTGCAATGTTTTGTGGCTTCCCCACCCCTTTTGTTGTGTCATATTTGAGACTGGATTGTCAGATCATCAGGACATGAATCTTGTTATCATATCTGCACTGGAAGACTTCCATCAAGCATTTTGGGCATTATGAAATAAAATAAATACTAATAGTTGAAAAATCAGGCCTCTAATTTCTGTGCCCAGATTCAGGCACCAAGCCTGAAAATGTTGTCTATGTTTTTAATCTGTTTTTAAAATTGAAGAGTAGAATCAATTTATGGCATATCTGTCACACAACTCGAATTATGACATAGTGTAAGAAATAGACAAGACAGGCTGACTTCTTCCCCAGTTACACCTGGGCAACCTCACAGAGTGCAAGAGCTAAAAGGAATTTGTTGCACATTGCTTCTGTGAACTCCATGGGCTGACTTCAGCTTCAGCTAGTTTAAACTGACAAAAGCCCATGGCAGCACAAGGTCCACCAGATGAAAGTTTTGATGGTGCAAAGAGGCCATAGCTTTCTACCACCCCCAGGAAGCCAGTGCAACCCAAGAAGTGGGCAGCAAAGGGTGGGGAGCGGTCACATAACAGGGTACCCTGAGCAGTTTTTAAAACTGCCTTCCCCTTGTGAAACCTTGCAATACCACCTGGCCTGTCTCCTGGTGAACTGCAGCCCCAGAGCACAGGAGGACCACGGAACTGCAGTTTATCTCACTCTGCCAGGAAGAGTGAGTCTGTGCTTTTATATAAGAAACCCTGACTGAAGTTGAGGTAACTACTGAAAAACCTTTGTCCTGTGGGTTGACAGTAGGACAGATTCTCAGAATTAATCCATATTGAAAGTCACTTTTCAGCCTAGCAAACAGTAGATTTTTTTCCTTTTAATTCTAAGGCTGAAGTCTAAAGCAATAATAGAAATTAACTGCAAAGTCAGCAGGAAATAATGGTCATTATTTTGGAGCAATAACAATATACCTCCATGAACAATACTGTTATAATTCCACAGTAACCCAAGCTAATGTGACTGGGTTCTATCCTGACAGCTGTGCCATGAATCTGTCACCTCTGTATATTGACTGGGTCAGATTCTGCCCTTATTTACATATGTGCAAACCCACTGATTTCAGAGATGTAAATGAAGGCATGATTTGGCCCAGTATTTTTATTATATTCACTTCCTTGCATATCAAGATGCCATCTCTATTTGCCATTTCTTCTATTATGCTCTGAATTCCTGTTAGAAGTGACCAGTGATTCTGAGTGCCTCCAATTTTGAGTGTCCAAACTGAAATGTCTTAAAGTGGCCTGATTTTCAGAGAGCAGGTGCTTAGCACTTTCACAAACCAGGACCTTTAAAAGGTGACTCAAAGTGCACATCCAAAAACTGAGGCACTCCAAAATCACTAGATACTTTTGAAAATGTTGGTCTCAGAGTTTAAAACAGCTAGTGCTGTAGGTGCAATTCAAATCAAGATGGAAGAAAAACATTCCATAGCATCAATCGATTCAAATGAAAGTCACCAGTTGCACTGCTGTTAGTCACCCGTCTAACCCTCCAATCTCATGTCAAATATAGAAAAGTCTGAACAGTGTGTCCTCCAAAAGAGAAAAACGTGACAAATGGGAGGATTTAAAGTTTACGGTGTGGCCAAAATACCAGACTAATAGCACGTCTCATCATAAAACCCTTGAGATTTAGCAGGCAAACATCAAAAGGTTACAGTGTTTTCTTCTGAATCTGTAGCACTTCACCCTGTTTAGTTTGTGTAACAAAAAGTGGAAGTTAAAAGTGGCCAGGCCTGGCTAGCAATTAATAAACACAGTTATCAACTATAGCTAAGTCACTCTGGTGTGCCTTGACATTGCAGCCTGCTATTGTGTATGATCTTCGAGCAGGGAGACTTATAATAATGATTAATCCTGTGCCTGTGAAAAGCTGAAAGAATAATTTGTAAGGAAAAATCTACTCAATTATTTCAGCCACACTTTTCTGCTTCCAAGAAAAACCACAAGTAGATCATAACTTCATTAAATGTATTCTCTATTCAAATTTATTCTAAAAATACCTTTTAAAATATCTTGTGTGACAGGGTCAGCCGAGATGGCTACAGAAGAGTGATCCTATTGGGATCCAGGAAGTGGACAGGCAGAAGCCCGCCCACTGTTAAAGGACCTCCCCCCCCCCAGCCTAAGGGGAGGGTCCACAGGACCTGGAAGCCAAGTGATTCTGGGGGACAGCTAATGAAATAACAGGGACAGGACTGCAGTCAAGGGGTCAGACGAAGGGAACTTGATGGGGACACCGAGCAGAGAACCCCGGACAGCACCCACTGCTCCTCGAAGGTGTCAAAGGAGCCAGTGGACACCGCCCAGATGAATTCTGCCCGGATGCATGAACGGACGGAGGATCGGAAATAGGCCCCACAGTCACAGGAGACCCTGTCTGCCAACCTCCTCTCCCTGGTTTTATAGATGGCCACTTTAGCCAGGGCCAGGAGGGCATTGACCAGGAGGTCCCGTGACTTTGTGGGGCCACGGATAGGGAGTGCGTAGATAAGGAGATGAGGGGAAAAGTGTAGCCAGAAATGTAACAAAATATTTGTGAGGAGCTGGAATAGGGGCTGCAACCTGGCACACTCCAAGTACATGTGCACCAGGGTCTCCCTTGCACTGCAGAAGGGGCAGGTGTCTGGGACAGGAGTAAACCACGTCAAATACACACCCGTGCTCACGGCTCCATGAAGGAGTCTCCAACTGATATCCCCGGTGGGCCTCGGGACCAGGGTAGAGTATAGCCTGGCCCACCGGGGCGCTTCACCCTCCAGAGGTGGCAGGAGGTCCCGACACTTTGTGTCGGGGCGGAATGTGAGGGTGAGGAAGTGAAGGGTGTGGAGCACGAGCATGTATAGATGTTTCCTTGGTGCGGTCTGGAAACGAACCAGCTGCAAGTCGTGCAGCCAGCTCACGGTGAAGGGGCGGGGGAGCCGGTTGGGTCCACAGGGCAGGGGCCTGTACAGAAGAGTGATCCTGCTGGGATCCAGGAAGTGGGCAGGCAAAGCCCGCCCACTGCTAAAGGATTCTCCCCAGCCTAAGAGGGGGATCCACAGAACCTAGAAACCAAATGATTACGGGGGGACAACTCATGAAATAACAGGGACAGGAGTGCGGTCAAAGGGTCAAATGAAGGGAACCAGACTGGGACATTGAGAAGAGAATCCCGGACAGCACCCATTGCTCCTCGAAGGCGTCAAGGGAGTCAGTGGACGTAGCCCAGAGGAACTCTGCCCGGATACATGAGTGGACGGAGGATCGGAAATAGGCCCCAAGGTCACAGGAGACTCCATCGGCCAACCTCCTCACCCTGGTTTTATAGATGGCCATTTTAGCCATGGCCAGAAGGAGGTTGACCAGGAGGTCCCATGACTTTGTGGGGCCACGGATAGGGAGTGCATAAATAAAAAGGTGAGGGGAAAAGTGCAACCAAAATCTTAACAAGATGTCTAAGCATGAATACAAGCTGTGATACAATGGTACCTGTGGATGAAAACCATTTTCAAACATGCTGCTCAGGTCTAGTACAGAAAGGGCCTCTGATCAGCAGTACCCAAGCCTGTCCCAAGCTTACTGACATAAATGTGCTTTGAATTGGACCATTTATGAACCACAGAGCTTGTTACGGACAAACTATCAGTGTTCTATGAAAGTCCTTGCACTTGTGGCTTTATGTCAGACCTTTACATTTAACTGATAGGGCTTTGGTATATAACTGTGTGTCTTTCAGTGTCCAAATACATGTTTTTTTCCATTTGAGAACAATACAGCAATCTTTCCATTTAATTATAGGTTAAAGTCTAACATATTACACCAAATTCTGCCTTGAGCTACATCATGATTTCAAACTACTGCCTGGTCTCAGAACTCCTTTTACTAACCAAAATCATTTGGAAAAAATGCTATCACTCAAACTTCAACATCACCCCCTCCACTAGTACACAGGATCCTTCACAGTTAGTAGGGCCCTACCAAATTCATAGTCCATTTTGGTCAATTTTACGATCACAGGATTTTTAAAATTGTAAAAATGTATTCCATGAGTTCAGCTATTTAAATCTGAAATTTCATGGTGTTGTAATTGTAGGGGGTCCTGACCCAAAAAAGAATTGGAGGGGAGTCACAAGATTATTGTGGGGGGGCTGTCGTACAGCTACCCTTACTTCTGGGCCCTCAGTCAGCAGCTGCCACAATCCGACCACCCAGCTCTGAAGGCAGCAGTGCAGAAATAAGGGTGTCAATACCATTCCATGCCATCCTTCCTTCTGTACTGCTGCTCCCAGCTAGGCTCCCAGCCCGCAGCCACAGCTCTCTGGATGCCTAACTCTGAAGTCAGAGCAGAAGTAAGGGTGGCAATACCACAACCTCCCTAAAATAACCTTGTGACCCTCCTTCAACTCCCTTTTGGGTGAGGACCCCCAATTTGAGAAATGCTGGTCTCCACCATGAAATCTCTATAGTATATGGTAAAAGCACACAAAAGACCAGATTAAATAGGGGGACAATATTTCACAGTCCATGATGTGTTTTTCATGGCCATGAATTTGGTAGGGCCCTCACAGTGAGGCTTCAGGACAATAGCACAGCAAGAAGGTCTGACCTGATTGTTCAAACATGAGGAATCCCCTGCTTGATTTTAATGTCAAAATGTTAAAAGGGATATGTGACAGGTTGGATCACAGAAACCCCCTGGGAGCTGCCACTTGATGTGCCCAGACTACTTCTGTTCCTACTTTCCTGCCCAGTCAGCTTAGGACTTCAGTGCCTTGCCTGGTTTGAGCCAGACCAGCTAGCCTGCTGCAAACCCAGACCCAGGTCCGAACCACGTCCCCTAACAGCTGTAGGCTTAACTGAAAGCAGCTTACAGAAGTGTGCCTGTCTTTGGATGCCCAACTCCCAATGGAGTCCAAACCCTAAATAAATCCACTTTACCCTGTATAAAGCTTATACAGGGTAAACTCATAAATTGTTCGCCCTCTATAACACAGATAGAGAGATATGCACAGCTGTTTGCCCCCCTCCCCCCCCCAAGTATTAATACATACTCTGGGTTAATTAATAAGTAAACAGTGATTTTATTAAATACAGAAAGTAGGATTTAAGTGGTTCCAAGTAGTAGCAGACAGAACAAAGTGAATTACCAAACAAAATAAAATAAAACCCCCAAGTCTATGTCTAATAAAACTGAATACGGACAAAACCTCACCAGTTCCCATAAGCTTCCTTTTACGGACTAATCTCCTTCTAATCCAGGTCCAGCAATCACTCACACCCCCTGTAGTTATTGTCTTTTGTTCCAGTTTCTTTCAGGTATCCTTGGGAGTGGAAAGGCCATCTCCTAGGCCAGCTGAAGACAAAATGGAGGGGTCTCCCATGGGCTTAAATAGACTTGTGGGTGGAGATCCCCTCCTTTCTCCTATGCAAAGTCCAGCTCCAAGATGGAGTTCTGAAGTCACCTGGGCAAGTCACATGTCCATGCATGGCTCACAGTTTTTACAGGCAGAAGTCGTTGCCCACATGGTATCTTGACTGTCTCCAGGAAGACTTCTTATGTGGATTGGAGCATTCCAAGATACATTGTTCCTTAAGCGCTTCTTGATTGGGCACTTAACTTTGCGAATTCCTTTTTCCAGGAACTGACCAAATGCTCTACTAAGGTTATTTAGAAAGCAAGCCAGTATACGGCCAATATTCATAACTTCAAATACAAAAATTATACATGCATACAAATAGGATTAATAGATTCAGTAGATCATAACCTTTGCATAGATATATTACATGGCATATGTAGCATAGAACATATTCCAGTTATGTCATATATATTCATAAGCATATTTCCATAAAGCCTTATGGGGGCACCATCACAGGATATTTGCAGGGTTAGACGACACAGTGGTAAAGACACCTGTGCTTGATATACACCAGAGTTTATATAATTGACAGTATGGGTGCAGTTGATAGCTCTATTTCCTAGTGTAGATAAAGCCTCAGTATCTTGGCCTCTTGTTTGTTTTCACCATCAAGCCACAAAACATTCACTCTTTAGATCTCTCACGCATAGAATCGTAAAATAATTCTGAGGGTTTTCCAATAGTTTTCAGTGTTTTTATCATACAATTAAGCTTCTGAAATACAGCCTCAGTATCTTAGATTTTAATAGCACATATATTAATGACTTTGCTCATCTCTGGAATAAAAAAGCAGTTCAACATTGCACAACATTATACCGTACTGTAGGATAAGAAAAGCAGTATAATGTTCATTTAAATTATGGGACAAATTTAAACAGAATATACTTATTTTAGCTGGAATACGGCTAAAACACTGGGATTAGCCCCACTGTGCTTTCAATAACAGACATCTGTTTAACAAGTGTTCAGGACCACTCATTTTACATCAGTAGTGCCACAACACCGTAATGGGATACTGATTCACTCCTGAAATAACTAATTACACTGTTTGTGAATTGTAGTTCTTGACTAGGCAGTAGTAAGACGCCTCTGAAGTCTTCTCTCTGCTACATATTTTTCTGCACGGATGCAACTCCAACATAGATGGGGCACAGGGGTTTGTGGGGGGGGGGTTTAAAAAAGTGTTTTTTTCTTGCATCTTGCTAATGTAACCCACACACCTCCTGGGTGTGGTGTTCTGTCCCATCTAGTGGCACTGAGACCACTTAGAAAGAGAGAGTTAAAATCAGTCTGCTCTACAGTCTTAGCTAACAGCTAGTTGTCTTTTAGCTCATGCAGTCGCGGCTTATGCACTAAGCTCCAGAGGTCCCTGGTTCAATCCGGCCAGCTGTCAGCGTTACACTAACACTGCAACTTCCACCATTAATAGCACTAGTGGAGCTTGCATCCAAGCAGAAAAGTATTTACAAGCCTTCCAAGCACAGATGAGCTCTACATTTATATAGTCTTCTGTAATTTAGTAGGGATGGTCTTTGATATAAACCAAGGCTATAAAGGCAGCATGAGGTGCCTTTAAAAGTAGAATAATTAATCATTTCTTCTAGCTGCACCAAAGAGGCATGCACTTTTCCTTCCCAGCTAGCATTGTCTTCTCTTTATCACCAGTTTCCATACTGGATAGGAAACTGCACCAGATTCTGATCGAAATAACACTGTTGTCAATTAGGAATAATTTTGGTAGAATCAACGGAGATGCACAAGAATAAATCCAGAATAACTCAGATCATAATCTGGCTCCAGTTGTTGAGTAACTCCCATATTTTCAAGATGAAATCATTTGCAAACCACTGAAACTGCAAGCCAAAACTTGCCATACTGGCTCATCCGCAGAAGAGCTGTTGTGGGAAACTGCTTGGGGAACTGAAAACTGTCAATCCATCCTTTTACCTGTAGTAAACAACATTTCTGTCAGTAGCCCTAATATTAAATGTTGTTGCAATAATGCAAATTAAAAGGGTATTAATTATTTATTGCATAAAAGGGCTGAATTCATGTAAAAATGAATGTCCTCCCAAACGACATATTCAGAGGCACATGTTTCTATTACAAATCTCAATGTCTTGCAAAAGTCATTCATTCCATTGAGAAATCCTTTCATGGCAGAATAGTAAACAGAGCAGAAATTCCATATAGCATATTCTACATACTTAATTTATTATAATTGCACCAACGGTTTTTAGAAAATTCTTCTACATCTTGGCAGTGTACAGATTGTGCTCTATTGCTTTAACATTCTAGTTTACTAAAATTCCACTTTGATTAGGTTTATACCCCAGAGTCAGCTTAAAACTGTAAAGAAGCTTTCATCAAAGTTGGCTTCAATGGTGTTTTAAGTTCTATTTTTTAAAAAAGCTTCACTCTCACCCATATTATTTTAATATTTTACACACACACACACACCTATACCTATGCCTGAGGTGATTCTTTGTAAGAAATGATGTTAATGATTAATTTGAGTAATTAAAAATATGCCTTCATCTTTGATAATTTTCATAGTTACCTACTACTCCTGCTCCTTTAAAAGATTAACTGTTTTGAAATTGAATTGTAGTATTAATTAGGGCAATTAAACTGCATATGGAAATCCCAATTAGTGTATTTTAAAATAAAAAATAGCTTTTATTTTCTTACTGGTTGCCCACCTACATTTATTTAATACTACTGGCATAAGCTAAAGGCAAAATTCAGGACACAGTAATGATCTGTTTAAGCATTATCTAAAAACCAAAACTTTTTGGTTCCATTTCTAAGATAAAGATATTCAGATGATGGTTCATTAAACAATGTTCCTTAATTATAGATTATTGCCCTGAAGGTAATCACCATACAATATGTGAAGATTTCCGTGTGCCTACAATTCAACATTACATTTTAAATATAAATGCAATAGAGTCGTATCATGGAGGATAAATTAACCTGTGATAAATATGGAACAGTCATGCATGGTACAGAAGTATTTTATAATGTGTTGTTATATAACATAAAATAGCTTTTTTAAAAAACAGTTTCATGCAACCCTTAGGACTTTTAATCATACACATACTACAACATTATTAGTAGTGATTGAGGGAAACATTTTGCCTAATTTCAAACCTGCTTGAATGCTATGGGTTCCAAAGCACACTGCTAAGCACAATGGGACCCTGATTCTGATTTGCACCTTTATCTACCTAGAGATTTTGAAAAAAGAAGAAGAAGGGGAAAAAACCCAAAATACCATAGCTATGTCGAACATTGAAAAGGACATAAGTCAAATATGGACATACTGAGAACAAAAAAGTTAACAGGGAGAGAAGTTGTATTACAGGCAACTAACTTGTGCCAGCCTAACTTTTGGAGTTTGTTCTTTTAACCTTAATACATACAGAAGCAGAGACTTCTCTTTAAGTGGAAAAAGAATAATCTATGAAAATAATATTATAGGGGAAAAAAAAACATTTGCTGATGCAAACTAGTTTTGCAAACCCTGCGAACCTGAAACTACAGTTCACAAGGTTCACAAAACCTCCAACAGCACAAGGTTTGCCCATCCCTACCTATATTAGTCATCTAAAAGAAATGTTCCTCCCTGACCTTTCTGGGAAATCCTCTCCCCTTTGTAATTGTACCTTTTGCTTTCAGATTATATTGTGCTCAGCACAAAGGTGCTGCACAAACTTATTTTGAGGGATCTTGGTTCTGTGGTCTATTAAGTGAAACTGGGAATAATAGTTTGTTGAAGGGACCCTGAAAAACTGTCATCAGAAAACAGAAAGATGGCTGGAGCTATCAACCAGCTGACAAAGGATGATGGTTATATTTAGAGGAACTGAAAATTCCTAATAGAGCTCACAAACAGTAGCTTAAGTTTATCAAGGTACAGTATCACAGCCAGTCTCCTTCCTGGACTCCAGCTATGATAGCTCCACGGAACAAATCCTGATCTCTGTTACTCTCAAGCAGCCTTGCTGAAATAGGAATTAGCCAAGTATTTTAAAAACTCTTTTCCATTGAGTTTTGATGTCTATAAAAGTGAGAAACAAATTCCTGTTGGCTTGAGGCAGACATTTGAGCAGATGCTGTGGAAGAAACCGTGTTCTGCCAATTTACCTCAGTCCTACTCAGCAACACCCCTGCTATTCTATTGCTCAGCCCCTTGAGAAGAGACTGCCAAAAAGTGCCTCCCAGGGACCTGAATGACACCATCTAATTCATTGGAACTTGTGGCCCAGAAATTTCATATGAAAGCATTTGAACAGATTTGTTTTTAATGTAAAGCTACTCAACAGAAATGACATTAATTTTTCACATGCAATATAAGAAATTTGCTAAGGGCTACACCATGGCTTTTAGCCACAGCCCTGCAACAGAGGCAGCATAGAGCTGCACCACCCCTGCGGAGCGCGCCAAAGGATTCTGCCTCAAGGAAGAGCAATGCCTCCTGGAGCATCTCATTTGTGCAGGGGGTGGGTTCAGTTCATAACACCCCTTTATAGGATGCAATGTCCTCCCCCCCATGTGGTCAGCAAGCTCTGCTAGCCAGTACATGAAGGAGGCAGAGCCATTGTTGTGCATACTCCCCCCTTTCCATGAAATAATCCCGGGAGACCATGTGGGTAGCAAAACCCTGAGTTCTGTCAAAAACAGGGACTGCAGTTCTGGGCTCCCTAATTCAGACCACACAAAAAGGTGGGGTAAGCTCCTTATTCCCTCTTTCATGAGACCAGGGCACTATCTAGCCCCAAATAAATAATGGGCACTTCAGTGTCCAAATTTCCTTAAGCTTTGTGGACTTTTTTTTTGCAACCTCAGATATATCTACATTCTAACATTTCTCTACAAAGCTTTGGTCGTAAAAGCATTGTGAAATGATCTGATACCTGGCTTCATTAGCCCTACCGTAGAAACTCTTTTAAACAGCCTTATGCCCTTTCTTAGTAATAAATGAAAGAGGGTGGAGTCGTACATTATTTGAACAACAAAGCAAACTGTACACCATGATAAATAGATGCCTGGAAGAAAACACCCTGACTCCACCTTTACCTGGTTCAAGTGAAAAAATGCCAGTTTCAACCAAACTATGAGAGAGTTTACACCCACACACACACGGGTTTTACTTAACTCAGCAAAGAGCAACATAAAGCATTTATACACCATATGACTCGATGAGTGGAGCATCTTGAACAGGAAAATTAAATGCATTAACAAAAACTGTCCAAGCCTAAGAAAAAATTCCAGGTTGTACTTTTTCAGCCATTCATTCTCTAATACGGTGACCATATTTCTAGACCTTAAAATCAGGACACCCTGCAGTTTCCTCCTGTCACTATGTCCTCTACTACAACCCACCTTTTATTTAGTGTTTGTCTCTTTCAGCCATTATAATTTCCCTGCCATCTAGACTATTTTGTGTATTTTTACCATACCCCTATATTCCTCTGCTTGATGTACACAATATTCCTCAACCCACTTAGCAACATGTCCTTCCTTAGTTATGGCTCCTTTTCTCCTCCGATGTTTTCGTTCTTATGTTTTCTCTTTCACCATCAAGATCTACTCCTCCTCCACCCTACTTCCTGGCATACTCTGCCTTTGTTCCCCCTTGCCTCCGTTATTTTGTAGGGCGGAGTTCCCTATACATATTTTTATTCATGCTTACTTATGCTTGTTTCACTATTCACATTTGAATTTATTGTATTTGTATTAAAATAATTAGTTATAAGGCATTTTGGACAATAGAATCCATCTTTTAAAATGGAGTCCAATTTTGATTGTTTACAACTCACTTTTGCATCTTTTCATTTAGCGGGAAACAGGGTTTGCCCCAGAAACTGCCTCTGAGGAGACTGGATCAAACGTGTCTGGACTAGAACTTGGGCGACACAGAAGGCATAAAAGGGCTGCACACCCTGTCAGTGGGACTGTCCGTCTGAGAGGCAGCCAGTGACTGTCATGTTTGGGCATCAAGGACTTCCTTCACCATCTTACCTGATCTATCCCACCAATCCGGGTATCTTCCACCTGAATCCACTTACCTTGTTCCTGGTTCCAGCGATTACCAACAGCAGCAGTCTCCTGGTTGCTGGTTCCAAAGCAGTGAAGGTCCTGAGCTCCTCCTGTTCCTGGTAACCACTGCAGATCCAGGTCCCTGCGAACCCAAGCAATGAAGAGACTGTCACTTAACACCCACAGCTGATCCCACTTAAGATCCATCCTTCGAGATATAGTACAGTTCTGGGGTACCTTGGTTTAGTTAGTTTGGCTAGAAGTGTAAATTGCCAAGGGTTGTACTGGGGACCGGGCTTCATCTTTGGGCCACATTGCTGTTTTATGGTTTTAAACTGTTTTATTCCCCTCTCCCCCCCCACCACACACACACACACACTTCTCCCTGACATTGTTAGTAACTCTTTTAATACATTTTCTGTTTGTTTTCGAATAATTTCCCTCTCTAGTCTTTTGTTACCTACCTGGTGGGCCATGGGAAGATTTTAGTTAACTTACTCCCCAGGTGATTAGATACTGGTATTGCCAGTCAAAGAACCTGGCCCTGTTACCTAAGACCATGTAACAATTTTGCAGGTCTTCTCTGTCCTGTCCTCTTCATTTTTCCACACTTCCATGTCTCTGTTGTTCTCCCTCCCACAATACAAATAAAAAGTGACCTGTTCACCCCTCTCAATCCCCTTGAAAGTTCCCTGTCCTCTTCTTTTCTCCTCTCACCGGGGCATGGGCAGAAGTTTGAAAAGCCTGCTTAGTGAACCTTGGCCTGGAAACCACTGCAGCACGTCAAATCCTTCCTGGGGATAGCAGCATATTATCTATGATAATTAATACCTACCTTTTGCGCAGTAGAACACCCTGGAAGGTACATACATTGGTTCTCCACTTGTGCAGAAGCTTTTTGGAAGAGCATACGGCTCCTCTGCAGAGAACCAGTGCTGCACGAAGAAATTCGTCTTGCAGACAGATGCCATTCTCCAGCAGGATCTAAAGGATGGGGAGCACACAACATTAGGTGATATAGACAAGTATTAATGTCATTGTGGAAGGCATGGGTAAGACCGCATTTGGAATGCTGTGTATAATTCTCATCACCCATGCTCAAGAAAGATTAATTTAAACTGGAACAGGTGCAGAGAAGAGCTACTGGGATGATCAGGAGAATGGAGGGACTATCTCATGAGAGGACTCTGTAAGAGCTTGGCTTGTTTAGCCTCACAAAAAGAAGGCTGAGAACAGCTATGATTGCTCGTTATGTATACCAGGGAGAGTAAAGAGCTACTTAAGCAAAAGGGCAATGTTGGCACAAGAGCAAATAGATATAAACTGGCCGTGAACAAATTCAGGCTGAAAATTAGAAGGTTTCTAACCATCAGGAGGTGAGATTCTGGAACAACCTCCTAACAGGAGTTGTGGGGGCAAACAACTTATTAGTTTTAAGAAAACACTTGACAAATATCTGAGTACAATTGTTTGATGGGGTTGCTTTTAATGGGGAGGAAGTCTCAACAGCCTTGGGGCTCATTTCCAGTTTATGTCTTATGTTTCTAAAAGCTCATGCTTCAGGGTTTCAGCTTGCCACCTGCAGGGGTCAGGAAAGCATTTTCCCCCACCAATGTATTCTGGGACCATGTCTTTTTTTAATCTCTTTTCTGAAACATCAAGGATGGCCACAACTGGAGATAGGACATTGGATGGTGTGGGCTGGTGCCCTGATGTAGCACTGAGCATTCTCTCTCTCAGTGGCGTGGTTGGCTGGTTCTTGCTCACATGCTCAGGGTCTAACTGATCACCATATATAGGGTTGGAAAGGAATTTTACCCTAGCTCAGATTGGCAGTGACCTGGAGGTTTTCCATCTTCCTCTGCAGCATGTGTGGCGGTCATTTTCCAAGATTATCTGGGTATATTGCACTTCATTGCCATTGTGGGAGCCTTGGGCTCTGGCGCACCGTGGTCCCTCCGATTCTCTGCCTGTGGCACATAAAGGTTTACTTTGTAATACTTTGGTCTAAGTTTGGTTGTAGGGTTTAGCGAGTGAATGTTGGGTGGTGTTGGTTGCCTGGAATATACAGGAGTTCAAACTAGATGATCTGGTGGTTCATTCTGGCCTTAACTCTCCACCTCAGTAGAGAACTCCTTCCTAGAGAGAGAAGCAGATTAGTAATCAAGGAGAGCTTAGTGATAAAATGGGCCATCAAGGCCTAGAGACACTACCTGCTTGGGGCCATCTTTTACTCTGGCTGATGACCATAATCGTCTGACATGGCTGCAATCTATGGAGACCAACCCCTGACTGACATGCTAGAATATGGTTCTGCAGTCCTACACTTTCATTGTACACCACAAACCTGGTGTGACGCAGGTGAATGCAAATTTATTTTCTCAGGAAAGGGGACAGGCTTGTTGGACAAAGAGTGTTCTTGACCCCATTCTTGGTGGGTGAGGGGATGTGAGAGGGTCAGAGAGACAGGAAAGGGTTAAAGGCTGTCACATGATTCAGCAGAAATTTTAAGGAAGAGATGTGTCCTCTTTCCGGGGTGGAGGCTGTGATAGGTAAGGGAAAAGGCCTCTGAGAAATGCAGCCTGGTTTGTTCAGAGGAATCACTTTTTGTATTACCTCATGAGTTGCGTGCTTTGAATAA
Organism: Eretmochelys imbricata; assembly: GCF_965152235.1. NCBI lineage: Eukaryota > Metazoa > Chordata > Testudines > Cheloniidae > Eretmochelys > Eretmochelys imbricata. The sequence goes on from NC_135572.1 coordinate 323,611,018, forward strand.
CAAAACTTGTGCCCTCAGACAAGGGCCTGAAATAGAGTCAGATGTGCGCTGATTCTTTCCTGGGCTGTTAAGAGAGCTCACCATCTTACTGGAGGTTATACAAAAAAACGGACAAAAAAACAGCCAGCTGTGACACTACCGGATCATTCCTCAAAACTGAAAATCTTTCGTTAAATTAAGATATTAAGTCAGCCTCTTTGCTAATAACCTGTATTTAAGACTTTGATCATTTGGATGGAACTGCAGTTGAGACGATTTACAAACTAGTGTGTAAGCAGGCTCTGAATGAGCTCTCCCCTGATAGCTAGTTGGGGAGAGGAAAAATCTTCAGGATCAGACTGTATTTACATGAACGCACCCACTCTGCCTAGGTATCCAACAGACAGAGCTGTGTGGCTAAAGTGATCAACTTTGGCTGGTGTTGGGTTACAAATCGCTGACTGCAAGGCTAATGAAATGTTATCCTTATTGTATGAGTAAAGGGCAGCAGAACTATGCTTAGCCTTTCCTGACTGAGGGGGTCACCCTCAATTGAAATGAAGTCACTAAGCAGGAGTATTGAATGCCAGACCAGACCCCTGTGAAAGCTAAGAGGGGATGGGGATAAGTGACACTGCTAGGAGGTGTAGACTCCAGCTGAGAGTCCTAGGCATGGTTTAACCTGCCCTCCCCACTGTTCAAAGAAAGAAATAATGAAGGCTCCATTGGGAGTCTTTTGTTTTATTAAGAGATCACTAGAGCTGAAATCACTTGTTGTGGGAAGCATTTCCGTCCAGCCTGCTTCAGCAATGAAGTTCCCCCACTAGGAGCTAACAATTACTGAGAGCTGGGTGGAACCTCAAGAGACTGACCTGCAGAGGTCATAACAGAAAAGCAGGTAGCAGCAGAAGGTGACAGTGTGCAGCGCAGTGGCTGGCAGGGTGGCCAGCGGAGCGGAGCAGTAGCTGGCCGGCAGGGTGGTGACACCAGAGCAAGAGCTTGGATGAGAGAGCAAGCAAGGTGCCTTCTCCCCCGCCCCCTGTGTGGGAGGTGAACTCACACAGATGCACAGCTGAACTCTGGGTCTTCACTGACCAAGGACAACCACTGTTAGTGAGGTATGGTGAAAGAGCAGAGAGGGGCATGTTAACGGAACTTTTGGTTGTAAAACTCAAATACTTGCATCAAAAGACACTGCCCAACGTACTCGGGGGGGGGGGGTGTTTTGCTCATGGTTGAATCCTGCTTGCAGCATTTTCTCTCATTAATGTTGTGTGACTTCCCTCCTTTCATGAAAAATCTCTTTTTTACACTCAAACTCTGTTCTTGCAAGTGGGAAAGCATCGCCTGTTAGAGGCGCAAGGGGTGGTGTGTAACTTTTCCAGGTTACTGGATGGGGGCTCAAGCCGGTGCTGTGCTGTATTGTTAAAAAGGAACCCCTAGATATTGAACCCGGTCCTGGTTGCGGCCGACTTCACTTGGCAGAAGGGTTACAAGCGTAATACTAAAAAAAAAAAAAAAAAATCTTTAAAGGAACAGTGAACAACCAAAGACCTAGAGTCTGATTTTTAGAGATGCTGAATATCTGCAACTCCCATTTATTTCAATTAGTTGTGGGTTCTGAAAAGCAGGTCCCTATTTATTTTGTGTGTTTTTCAGCCCCAGAAGGAATAACAGGGGCTCTCAACTGGCTAGCCCTTTTCTCAATTGTGTTACAACTTCTGATGTTTCATCTGAATGCAGAATAGTATAGTATATGTATCACCTGTGCTGGAACATCACTGAAAAGAGTCAAAACCTAAAATGCAGGATTAGTGGATAGATTGCTGTCCTTGAGGTGTGTGCGTCATTTCTGTTTGTGTTAACAGAACATGCATGTTGAAAGGAGAATATATCCCTTCAGTCTTTGTGTGAAACACAGAACAATATGTACTTTGCTTTCAAAGGGACACTGACAAGGCTGGCAAACCTAAAATTAGATCTACCAGCTGTGTTTTGGTTTGCAGGCACACAAATGGATTCTTGTACATTTTAGTAATTTGCCTGCTCCAAAGAACAGAACTTGAGTAGACAGGAAGTGTACGTGAAAGTATGTGGCACATTAAGTATAGGTGCCTATACAGGTCCTACATGTGCAAGGCGCTGTGGATCTACTGTGATCTAGTCAGTGTCCGCAACTACCAATGAAATCAATGAGAAATTCATATTTCCTAACTATCATAGAGTGTCCATTTCACACATCTCCCAGCTCTGCCTCTTACAGACTAGGACCCCATTCTGTCTAGACCTGAGCAGAGCTCCCCACTCATGGCGGGTCTATACAGCAGCTGGGAGATGTAATTTCTAACACAGGTAGATACGCTAGCTCTGCTTGAGCTATTGCCTAAAAACTGCAGTGTGTCCATGGTGGCATGGACAGTGGCTCAGGCTAGCCTCCCAAGAATGGGATTGGGAAAGATTATACTCAGGCTCAAGGCATTCAGGCTGTATAGACTTCCAAGCTTGGGCTGGAGCCTTAGCTCTGGGACCCTCCCACACAGCAGGGTCCTATAGCCTGGGATCCAGCCTGAACCCAGAAGTCTACACAGCAATGAAACAGCCCTTTAGGCTGAGCCCCGTGAGCCTGAGACAGCTGGCATAGGCCAGCCAGGGGTTTTTCTTTGATGTGTAGACATACCCGGTGTAGCCACATTGCTATTTTTTTGGCACTAGCCTGAGCAGAGCTGTTGTGCATATGTCTACCTAAGCTAGGATATACATCTCCTAGCCTCTGTGTACGTGCGCCCTTGGTTAGGTAAACTAGGGAGTGCTAAGTAAATAGGTCTGCTGGTGTGGAAGATGCTGAGTGCATGAAAGAGAATATACCCAAGTGAGTCTTAACCCTATCACTGCCAACGGAAGGGAAAAAGGGAGAGAGAAAGCCAGGAATACATTTCCTCCCCATCTCACTCACCATTTTAGAGAAAAAACATGTTATCGTTTTCTTCTCTAAGAAAAAATGAAAGAGAAATTTGGGAAGAAAAACGAATTAAAAAACCCTAATCCCACCCTCTTAGCTTCCAAATCCTTGGGTTCTCTGTCTAGCTGTGTATATGATCCTCATAGAATCATAGAAGTGTAGGACTGAAAGGGACCCCGAGAGATCATCTAGTCCAGTCCCCTGCACTCAAGGCAGGACTATGGAATAACTAGACCATTCCTGACATGTTTGTCTAACCTATTCTTAAAAACCTCATCATAGGTTCTGAGTAGCTCTCATTCACACCCAAAGTTCTTCACCCAGGTGAGGTGCTTGCTGTCAAAAATTGAATTGTCATATAAATTTAAATGAATACAGTTCATGAAAAGAGAAACTGTTTTCTGCCCACAGCAAAAAAGGTGTCCCATGTTTTCAATATTTTCTTATGCCTAGCAAAGATTTGTGACCTGAGTCTGATCTTGCATGCACTGGTAAAAATACACTGAATTCAAATCAACTTATTCCTGATTTACACCATTGTAAGGGGAATTAAAGTCAGGCCATTTGAGACTTAGGTATGCTAGATCTATGTGCACCCCTTCATCCATTATCATTGAAAGAATCAGTGCCTATGAACTGGCATTATAAAACTGCTCTACAGAGTAAGTGTAATTAAGTTCCACAAAACTAGGCAATGAGGTAGACATGTAAACGTATAAAAATGACATTTGTTTATGTTAAATAAAAATGTAATAGAAATATGCTGAAATGTAAATAGGAAACACATTTTTGGGCCTAAATTTAGGCTTGACAATAATGAAGTCTGGTACACTGTGGATGAAATAAAATGAGACAGCTCAGAGGCAAGTTAAAGATAAGTGAGGACATAACCCCAGGTCATGTTGTAAACATGTTTGGTTCTACCTGATTTTAACAAGAGTTTTTGGATGTAATGTGAATGTTTTGGAAGAATGCTACCTATACTGATAGTTACTGGAATGGCATTTACACAGATATTAATTAAAGGTGATGTTTTATATTAAATAGCCAATGAGGGAGTAGAAAGTATTTTAATTATGGTAGTGGAAATATAGATATGGTAAAAGGCAGGCTTAATGCTGATTAAGTAAGGGGTGGTATTGTAAATTATTATAAAAATAATTTACAATATTAAACTAAATCTATAAAAATTTTAGATTAGCACACTCACCCACCATCAAGGCAGCATTAGAGGAAGGATTATATACCCACTCTGTTCATCCAGGGACTGATTGCCCCTGGATGCAACTTTCATAGATGCTGAGGTCAGAAGGGACCACTATTATGATCATGAAGTCTGACCTCCTGTATAACACAGCCCATAATAGGTCCCCAAAATAATTTCTAGGGCATATCTTTTAGAAAAACAGCCAATCATAATTTTTAAATTGTCAATGATGGAGAATCCACTATGATGCTTTGTAAGTTGTTCGAATAATTAATTACTCTCACCGTTAAAAATGTAGGCCTTATTCCCAGTCTGAATTTAAAATACAGCATATGGTTATATTGTAATGCCTGTTTGCTTTAACTAATTATTTCATTTTAAATAAAGACTAAATCTATCACTTGTATCATTACAATCCTCCACCAAATTAAATTTATCTGTAACCAGCCTGGTGACTCAAACCTAGAGGCTTTAAGTTGATCACTAGTATTATTATTTATATTTAAAATACCAAGTGAAAATATTTAAATCAAAGGTTACACACAACACAACAACTTCTTAGTATCTGGTGGATGTCTCCCTCCCGTGAAATACATGCTTTGTTTAATTTTTAATTGCATTCTTTGAATTATATTGAACTTCTCATGTATACTTTTTTATACTGGTTCATGATTATTCACATTTCTACATTTTGAAAGGACATAATGAACTACTGAAAGAGTTAATTTAGGAATAAAATTTTGGATGAATGAACTTTGGTTGTCTGTTCTGATTTTAGAATTACATGTTATAGACAACAGTGTATCAACACATTGTGGTCTGCTGCAGAACATTACATAAACAGGCATAATATGATTTAAGAGTGAGATATGCTCTGAATGCACTGGAAGTGAATGGGAAAGCTTTTTTTCTTAGATTAGTTGTCAATTTAATGAACAAGTGTCCAATTTTAATTTCAACCTACTAAATGTCATAACAGTAATTTCACTAACGATAGATACAGACTCAGGTGCAAGAGCAAAACAGCTTTGATCACAGACACCATGAGGGAGGACAAATGGAATCCTCACTGGAAAAGAAATGTCTCCAGTGAACTTGTGTAGCAAATACTGAGTGGGAGAAACAGGAAGTAAAACATGCCTGGCCGCTGCCCTTCTACGCAGATTTGTCTCCATGTGGATCTGTTCTGCACCCATGTTCACATTCCCCCACATCACAAACACTGAGCTACCATGAACAGTAGTATTCTCTGATATACATAGGTTTGCAGAGTCCTCCTGCATATAGTATTCAATACTATTAGCCCCTTGTGCAGAACCCATGCAGCTCTCAAACAACGTTTGATCCCCATATATCAGAATAAGGGTGAGATAAGAGTGTTCTGCACCTCTGTTCTGCACCTCTAAAAACTGATAGCATAGGGGGAGAGGTACTAAGGTGACTTTAAACCACCTGCTTTCCCAATTCTGGCTTGCTCTAGGGCCAGAGCAGCATCTAGCATACCTTAAACAGCTCCCCGGAGTATGCCTACCTTATGGAAGCCTGTCCCTGTGGCCATCCAGCATTGCCTAGAACAGGGATCGGCAACCTTTGACACGCAGCCCATCAGGGAAATCCGCTGGCGGGTTGGGACGGTCCTATAGAGGGTCCTGGTGGGGCAGGAGGGACATGTTGAGGGTGGGTCAACATGTGCTGCTGCAGATATTCTAGGCCAGGGATCAGCAACCTTTGGCACGTGGCCCATCAGGGAAATCTGCTGGCAGGCCGGGCCGGTTTGTTTACCTGGAGCGTCCACAGGTTCAGCCGATTGCTGCTCCCACTGGCTGCGGTTCGCCGTTCCAGGCCAATGGGGGCTGCGGGAAGCAGTGGCCAGCACATCCCTCGGCCCACGCTGCAGGTAAACAAATCGGCCCGGCCCGCCAGCAGATTTCCATGACGGGCCACGTGCCAAAGGTTGCCGATCCCTGGCCTAGAATATCTGCAGCAGCACATGTTGACCCACCCTTGACATGTCCCTCCTGCCCCGCCAGGACCCTCTATGCCAGGATTTGCAAGGAAGCCCTCTGAAGACAACCCTGTGGATGTCTTCCTCAGTTTCTGCAACAAGAAAGTTCTCCCTGGCCAGATTTGGGGCTTTTACAGCCTCTTTACGGTGCTTTGACTCTTTAACCCATACAGGAGCCAAAGCAACAGTCAGAATTTCATTTAAAGTACTGGAGAATTGTGTCCAAATATCTGGATAATGACCATGAGATTTATTCTTCTATGAACATAGATTCAGGGTCAGACTTTTAAAATGGGCATTTTAAAGAAATATACAGATTCCAGAGTTAAACATTCAAATACTTAAAGCTGGCATTTTGGTACCTAAATGTTGATTTGAGCATCCATATGCAGAATCTAGATATCCTATTTACATGCTCACACTTAAAAATTTTGTTCACAAATGTATTTAATATAGCACTGAACCTCCCTCTACAGTTTTGACTCCAGGTCAGATTAAATCCAATTCCTTGCCATTTCTAAATACAAGATAGAGATGAGAATTCCATCTTTACCTCATCTATTCCCCACATTTCTAAAATGTAGGAATTTGCTACTAAGGTTCACATTCATTTTTCTGATATATTAATAACATTAATTATGAATATGTTCAACTACCCTTTAGGTAGATGGAAAGGAGGTAAATTGAATTAAGGAATATAAATTAGGTGATAAATGCAGAGAATTAATAAGACACACTAAATGTATCAATGAAAAAATTATGGTCAGCTGGGCTAAGGCAATAAATATGTTTTATAATATATCAAAAACAAAAAAATCCTAAGACTGTTATACATGTTACTGGATGGAGATGGTAAAATTGTCAATTATACAGAAAAGACAGAAGTATTCAATAAGTATTTATGTTCAGTATTCGGCACAAAGCTAGATGACGTAGCCACACCTTGATAATGAAATACTTTTTTCCAGCGATAAGGATGATAAACAACATCAGTTAAAGTTAAACATTTTTAAATCAGCAGGTTTGAATAACTTGCACCCAAAGGTTTATAAAGAGTTGCCAAAGAGGTACCTAGCCCACTGATGTTAGTTTTAATATAATCTTGCTAACCGAGGAAGATCCAAAGAACTGGAAGAAAAGCCAATGCTGTGCTAATGTTTAATCTAGTCTGGCAGCAATCCAAGTACCAAGGAAGGTATCACATAAGAGGTGTATGCCTAGGACTGTGCCCTGTGGAGCCAGAAACAGTGACTAGACTCTATCCAGATCCAGTTAACTTGGAAGCACACAGGACCAAGCGACTGGATCCACTCATAACAAACTGGTGAATGCGCAGAGTGGTACTGGACCAGGCTGTAAGACCTATCAACACTGGTTTGCTTATAGAGTCAGTGAGAGTTGAGAGTGCTTAGTACATCTCCAAAAGTGCTCAGCTCCTCACAGGATAACATCCTACCTGCTGGGAGACTGGGGTCATAGAGGGAACAAAGGGGGATTCCGCACTAGCTCTGGCTTTCTTTCAATGTGTCTGCTCATGTGCTATGGTCCATCTCCAGCAGAATTAGTAAAGTGACTCCAACCCCTGTTTCCATTAAAGAGGAGGAGGCAGGGGCAGGGTTTTGGTAAATATGATTCCAAATTTAAACCTTTTATTTAAACTTTAAAAGAAAATGGCACAAAGTGAAAACTTATCCAAGGAAATGTGAATACTTAGTACTACTGTCTAGATTAGAAAGACTGAAAGAAAAGATGGGTGAGGTAATATCTTAGAAGAGCTTTGTGTTAGCTCGAAAGCTTGTCTCTCTCTGACCAACAGAAGTTGGTCCAATAAAAGATATTACCTCACCCGCGTTGTCTCTAATATCCTGCAACCAGCATGTCTACAGCAACTTTGCATAGAAAGACCAAAGTTTAGAAAGCTGTTTAATATCTTTTCTGATCTGTCATAAGTACAGTAGGGTACTTGAATGCCCCTCTGGGTTCCTCAAAAATGTAGAAAAGAAAGTACTGAACATACCTACCTTCACTCAATAAAGAGATGTCAACAGGGAGAGGCATTAAGCTGCTTCCTACTCCATTCTAAAAGATTCTTTTAGGAAAGATTAGTCTGCTGGGAAAGAATTCCCTTCTAGTGCCCATTGCAGACCCAGGAGGGCAGATGAACAGGGGGAAAGGGATAGGCCACTGAGTCCAATGAAGACATAAATAAGGAAAAGAGAAGTTGTTTGTGCTTGTTGGAGGGAGAGCGCCACGGCTAGACTAAGGAAAAGAAGCTGGCTGTCTGAAATGGGAAATTATGCACAACTGAACATGTGCCTTGGCTTAACATATTTAAAGCGTGGTCCACAGAACACTGAACTGCCTCTCATCCCTTCTGAAAATCAGGCCCCTTTGAAGTGTTTCAGTTGGGCCCCGAAACCTGAGGTACACAAAATAACTCGACCCTTTTGACTAGCTGGTCACATTGTCTTATTAATTTGCTGTGTATACTAGTTTGTGGGATGGGAGAGTGAGACTTATTAGCTGTGAATATAAACATAAACACAGTCATCTAGTTAACAAAGAGAATGCAACGGAAAGCTTAGTTAGGGAGAGTATAGCAGTATAACATTTGTTGTTGGCTTTTAATATTTAGGAAATAATTTTAAAAGCCCTATAGATAGATACATTAATATAATATACACAAGGACAATACTAACAAAGTTTGTGAAAAAAATGCAGAAGTTTTGATCACAAAGTTCATATAAGCTCCAAAAAACTTCTGATAAGATAGACAAGAACATTTTCTTTTGATTGTATAGTCACATGGTGTTTGGGACACATACCTTCGCTATCTGTGAATGAAACATTGAGCAAGGACAGTTACATAGTCATACTTTCTATTTGTAGCTTAAGGTTGCAGTACAATTGGCTGAACCTTAATCAAAGATTAGTAAACAATATTAAGCAATTCTTACCCATGATTTTTAAATTTTACAAATACATTAAACAAACAAGCTCTCAGCTCCCCTTATACAAAATGGAACTGTTTTTAAAACAGACTTGATCTTTAATTTAAATATCCATCTAAAAAATGGACCACAAAAAGAACTACATAAAATGTTTGTTCTCATGCTAGCCTTACAGAATAGCATACATAGCCAGAAACTCTCTGCCTTTGGAGAAAAATGTGAAACTTCTGTTGTAGGTTATATATTTTAGTATAGTTTGGAGGGCCTTTTATATGATAAGATGATATTAAAATGTATAGCACACATAACAATCTAGTTAGCTTGTGATCTGTACTAAGGCCCAAACCTGCAATGGACTCCACGCAAGCGGCAAAGTCTACTGCGGGTTTGGGGCCCTAACCAGTTAATAATTATATTCCAACATTTGCAAGGATTGATGCAGATAATTATAGGCTGGCAGCATCCCAAATCAGACAAGAGGTCAAAATGCAGGTATGTGCCCTTTAGACCTAAAGCATAGTAGTCTGTCATGGGAACCCTGGATCACAGTTCAAACTAATTTGGTGGCTCCTTCCTCTACTTGGCTCAAAGGGATACATTTTATTCAGCCAGTTACTGGAAATCTGAAGTGTGAAACTCTAACTTAATTCTCATTATGTGAATGCATGTAGAGGGATTGACCTGTGGTTCAAAAATGGAATTGGAGTCTGGCGCATATAAAAGGAGATGGTGTTGTAAAGGGATGTAGGAGAAATATGAACCCTCTTATGTCAATCATTTTGGATTGTTTCACCCAACCCTAATTATGAGCCCCTCTACCGGTAAAAGTGCTTGGAAAATCCTAACCATGGTCCTGAAAATGTATCCTTCTATCACACCTACAACTGTGAAATAGTTCACCATGTCTGCATGACAACAAATGCATCCTTTTAACAGTTCCTGATAAAAACAGCTCTCATCCTACTTAAGGTGACCCACTGTGCCTTTAAATTTGGAAACATAGCCCTATGCAGGCCAAAATGGAAAGTAATAACATAGCACCAAGGTACCAGCTACACCAGCTCGTGCTGTATTCTGAATGTGGAATATTGTGGGGTTGACTAAATTGCAGTCTCAAGGTTCAGTCTGGAACGGGCACAGATCTTTGTATGGTAGGCCCTCATCTGTGGAACTCTCTCTCGATTTCTGTGACAGCCTTCATTGTTTGTTTTGTACAGCCTATTAATTTCTATTTCCTTCTGTTCTTTGCTGAAAGTAGAGGTAATGAGGGTTTGTAGCGTGGCTTTTGGAACCAGCTTATGATTAGTAACTTATTGAATTATTTAATGGAGAACATATCCAAATACTTTTGGCTATTGGTAATCAATAAGTTATATAAATAAACTGGACTGATGTAAGTAATATGGGAATAAAGTTCACAGTTCAGGTAAAATTTGCCTTTCACAGTTCACGGTGTTCTAATATTTGAAAAATGTACAAAATGAAGATGGAACAGAATCAGATTTTGAGACTTATTTTAGCATCTTTGGATCAGCTCTGAATGCAAAGACAGTCTTTTACACCTCTACCTCGTATGTTAGACATAGTCTCTTTGGACTAAAGATTCTGGGCTGAGTCTCCACTTCATTACACCACTTTTGGTATAACTCCACTGAAGTCAAGGGAGTTACACTGGCTAATACAGGAACCTAGGAACTTCCATACTGGATCAGACCTGAGGTCAATCTAGGTATTCTGTCTCTGACAGTGGCCAATAGTAGATGCTTCAGAGAAACGTATAAGAACCCCACAGTAGGCAGACACGGGATAATCTGCAGCCACATTCGGTCTCAATCTGTTTTCTAATAGTTAGAGATTGGCTTAAACCCTCAAAAGTGAGGTTTAATAGACCTTCCAAAAATTGCCATTAATTGTGACAACTCTGGATATTTTATGAATCTCGCTAAGTTCTTAGCCTCAATGACTTCCAATGGCAATGAGCTCCACAGTCTTATTCAGTGGTGGGCAACCTATGGCCCATGGGCCGCACGTGGCCCATCAGGGTAATCCACTGGTGGGACCACCAGGCAGTTTGTTTATATTTGCACGGCCACCCACAGCTCTCAGTGGCTGTGGTTCACCGTTCCTGGCCAATGGGAGCTGCGGGAAGTGGCAGCCAGCACATCCCTGTGGCCCGCGCCGCTTCCCGCAGCTTCCATTGTAAATGTAAACAAACTGTCTCGCGGCTCGCCAGCAGATTACCCTGACGGGCTGCGTATGGCCCGAAGGCCGCAGGTTTCCACCACTGGTCTAATTCATCGTCCTCGGTGCTCCCTCAATTCGAGGATGATCTCCACCACAGATTTACATACGGGTCCTGAGATGACTCAGGAGTCATCCTGGAACCACAGAACTGCCTGCAGTAGGTACAGACATTTCCTGGCAGGTCAGCTGCCTGCTGGGAGAAAGTTCTAATCTAATTACATGTGTGAAAAAATTATATCCCTTTATTAGCTTCAAATCTGCCAACTTTTAACTTCACTCAGTGTCTCCTTGCTCATGTGTTATGGGACAAAGAACAGAATTTCCTGATCTACCTTCTTTAGAACATTGATTATTTTATTTATATTTTTCCCATTTCATAGAATCATAGAATATCAGGGTTGGAAGGGATCTCAGGAGGTCATCTAGTCCAACCCCCTGCTCAAAAGCAGGACCCATCCCCAATTAAATCATCCCAGCCAGGGCTTTGTCAAGCCTGACCTTAAAAACTTCTAAGGAAGGAGATTCCACCACCTCCCTAGGCAACGCATTCCAGTGTTTCACCACCCTCCTAGTGAAAAAGTTTTTCCTAATATCCAACCTAAACCTCCCCCACTGCAACTTGAGACCATTACTCCTTGTCCTGTCCTCTTCCACCACTGAGAATAGTCTAGAACCATCCTCTCTGGAACTACCTCTCAGGTAGTTGAAAGCAGCTATCAAATCCCCCCTCATTCTTCTTTTCCGCAGACTAAACAATCCCAGTTCCCTCAGCCTTTCCTCATAAGTCATGTGTTCCAGACCCCTAATCATTTTTGTTGCCCTTCGCTGGACTCTCTCCAATTTATCCACATCCTTCTTGTAGTGTGGGGCCCAACTGGACACAGTACTCCAGATGAGGCCTCACCAATGTCGAATAGAGGGGGATGATCACGTCCCTCGATCTGCTCGCTATGCCCCTACTTATACATCCCAAAATGCCATTGGCCTTCTTGGCAACAAGGGCACACTGCTGACTCATATCCAGCTTCTCGTCCATTGTCACCCCTAGGTCCTTTTCCGCAGAACTGCTGCCTAGCCATTCGGTCCCTAGTCTGTAGCTGTGCATTGGGTTCTTCCATCCTAAGTGCAGGACCCTGCACTTATCCTTATTGAACCTCATCAGATTTCTTTTGGCCCAATCCTCCAATTTGTCTAGGTCCCTCTGTATCCTATCCCTGCCCTCCAGCGTATCTACTACTCCTCCCAGTTTAGTATCATCCGCAAATTTGCTGAGAGTGCAATCCACACCATCCTCCAGATCATTTATGAAGATATTGAACAAAACCGGCCCCAGGACCGACCCCTGGGGCACTCCACTTGACACCGGCTGCCAACTAGACATGGAGCCATTGATCACTACCCGTTGAGCCCGACAATCTAGCCAACTTTCTACCCACCTTATAGTGCATTCATCCAGCCCATACTTCTTTAACTTGCTGACAAGAATACTGTGGGAGACCGTGTCAAAAGCTTTGCTAAAGTCAAGATACAATACATCCACTGCTTTCCCTTCATCCACAGAACCAGTAATCTCATCACAGAAGGCGATTAGATTAGTCAGGCATGACCTTCCCTTGGTGAATCCATGCTGACTGTTCCTGATCCCTTTCCTCTCATGTAAGTGCTTCAGGATTGATTCTTTGAGGACCTGCTCCATGATTTTTCCAGGGACTGAAGTGAGGCTCACCGGCCTGTAGTTCCCAGGATCCTCCTTCTTCCCTTTTTTAAAGATTGGCACTACATTAGCCTTTTTCCAGTCATCCGGGACTTCCCCCGTTCGCCACGAGTTTTCAAAGATAATGGCCAATGGCTCTGCAATCACAGCCGCCAGGTCCTTTAGCACTCTCGGGTGCAACTTGTCCGGCCCCATGGACTTGTGCACGTCCAGCTTTTCTAAATAGTCCCTAACCACCTCTTTCTCCACAGAGGGCTAGCCATCTATTACCCATGTTGTGATGCCCAGCGCAGCAGTCTGGGAGCTGACCTTGTTCGTGAAGACAGAGGCAAAAAAAGCATTGAGTACATTAGCTTTTTCCACATCCTCTGTCACTAGGTTGCCTCCCTCACTCATTAAGGGGCCCACACTTTCCTTGGCTTTCTTCTTGTTGCCAACATACCTGAAGAAACACTTCTTGTTACTCTTAACATCTCTCGCTAGCTGCAGCTCCAGGTGCAATTTGGCCCTCCTAATTTCATTCCTACATGCCCGAGCAATATTTTTATACTCTTCCCTGGTCATATGTCCAACCTTCCACTTCTTGTAAGCTTCTTTTTTATGCTTAAGATCCGCTAGGATTTCACCGTTAAGCCAAGCTGGTCGCCTGCCATATTTACTATTCTTTCGACACATCGGGATGGTTTGTCCCTGTCACCTCAACAGGGATTCCTTGAAATACAGCCAGCTCTCCTGGACTCCTTTCCCCTTCATGTTAGTCCCCCAGGGGATCCTACCCATCCGTTCCCTGAGGGAGTTGAAGTCTGCTTTCCTGAAGTCCAGGGTCCGTATCCTGCTGCTTACCTTTCTTCCCTGTGTCAGGATCCTGAACTCAACCAACTCATGGTCACTGCCTCCCAGATTCCCATCCACTTTTGCTTTCCCTACTAATTCTTCCTGGTTTGTGAGCAGCAGGTCAAGAAAAGCTCCCCCCCTAGTTGGCTCCTCTAGCACTTGCACCAGGAAATTGTCCCCTATGCTTTCCAAAAACTTCCTGGATTGTCTATGCACCGCTGTATTGCTCTCCCAGCAGATATCAGGAAAATTAAAGTCACCCATGAGAACCAGGGCATGCGATCTAGTAGCTTCCGCGAGCTGCCGGAAGAAAGCCTCATCCACCTCATCCCCCTGGTCCGGTGGTCTATAGCAGACTCCCACCACTACATCACTCCTGTTGCTCACACTTCTAAACTTAATCCAGAGACACTCAGGTTTTTCTGCAGTTTCGTACCGGAGCTCTGAGCAGTCATACTGCTCCCTTACATACAGTGCTACTCCCCCACCTTTTCTGCCCTGCCTGTCCTTCCTGAACAGTTTATAACCATCCATGACAGTACTCCAGTCATGTGAGTTATCCCACCAAGTCTCTGTTATTCCAATCACGTCATAATTCCTTGATATCACCAGGACCTCCAGTTCTCCCTGCTTGTTTCCAAGGCTTTGTGCATTCCTATATAAGCACCTGAGATAACCTGCTGATTGCCCCTCATTCTCAGTATGAGGCAGGAGCCCTCCCTTCATAGACATTCCTCCCTGTGCTTCCTCCCGGTATCCTGCTTTCCCACTTACCTTAGGGCTTTGGTCTCCTTCCCCCGGTGAACCTAGTTTAAAGCCCTCCTCACTAGGTTAGCCAGCCTGCTCGCAAAGATGCTCTTCCCTCTCTTCGTAAGGTGGAGCCCGTCTCTGCCCAGCACTCCTCCTTCATGGAACACCATCCCATGGTCAAAGAATCCAAAGCCTTCTCTCCGACACCACCTGCGTAGCCATTCGTTGACTTCCACTATTCGACGGTTCCTACCCAGGCCTTTTCCTTCCACGGGGAGGATGGACGAGAACACCACTTGCGCCTCAAACTCTTATCCTTCTTCCCAGAGCCACGTAGTCCGCAGTGATCCGCTCAAGGTCATTCTTGGCAGTATCATTGGTGCCCACGTGGAGAAGCAGGAAGGGGTAGCGATCCGAGGGCTTGATGAGTCTCGGCAGTCTCTCCGTCACATCGCGAATTTTAGCCCCCGGCAAGCAGCAGACTTCTCGGTTTTCCCGGTCAGGGCGGCAGATAGATGACTCAGTCCCCCGGAGTAGAGAGTCCCCGACCACCACCACCCGCCTCCTTCTCTTGGGAGTGGTGGTCGTGGAACCCCCCATCTCAGGACAGCGCATCTCATGCCTTCCAACCGGCGGAGTCTCCTTCTGCTTTCTCCCTCCAGACATATCATCTGGTCCACTCTCCTCAATGGTACCATTTCCCCTCTTAGTCTTCTTCTTTTTAAGATAAAGGAATCTCTTTTTATATGAGAGGTTTTTCCATGTCCCTAATCATTCTCATCACCCTTTTCTGAGCCCCCTATAGTTCTGCAATAATCTTTTTGGATTGGGTGACAAATACTGAACACATTATTCCAGCACTGGTATTACACTAACACAGATGTAAAACAGTGGAGAATTAGGCCATAGGACTTGATCAGTTTTATAAATGGACATGCTCATAGACATTAATACCAAAAGGGACCATTATGTTCATCCAACCTGACCTCCTACATATGATATGCCATCGAACCTCACCCATTACATTTCTGCATCACACCCATAACTTCTGTTTGAGCTGTATCTTTGAGCGTATCTTTTAGAAAGACATCCGCTCTTGATTTAAGACTTCAAATGATAGAGAATCCACCCATCCCTAGGTAAATTGTTCCAATGGTTAATTACTCTCACCATTAAAAAAAAAAGTGCCTTATTTCTAGTGTGAATTTGTCTGGGTTCAGCTTCCAACCAGTGAATCTTGATGCACTTTGTTCTGCTAAATTAAAGTGCTGCCTAATATCAGAAAACTCTTCCCCATACAGATATTTATAGATATCAGTTAAGTCACCCCTTAACCTTCTCTTGGATAAACTAAATAGACTGATCTTAAGACTGTCACCATAAGGTATGATTTCCAAACCCTGAATCATTCTTGTATCTCTTTTTTGAATATTTTCCAATTTTTCAACATCCGTTTTGAACACATTATTCCAGCAATGGTCTCACTAATGCTGTACACCAAAGGTTGGCAACCTCTCACTCGCAGCCCACCAGGGAAAGCCCCTGGCCAGCTGGGCCGGTTTGTTTACCTGCTGCGTCCAGAGGTTTGGCCGATCGCAGCTCCCACTGGCCACGGTTCGCCACTCCAGGCCATTGGGGGCTGCGGGAAGGGCGGCCAGCACATCCCTCGGCCTGCACCGCTTCCCGCAGCCCCCATTGGCTTGGAGCGGTGAACTGCGGCCAGTGTGAGCTGCGATCAGCTGAACCTGTGGACGCGGCAGGTAGACAAACTGGCTTGGCCCACCAGGGCTTTCCCTGGAGGGCCGCATTCCAAAGGTTGCCGACCCCTGCTGTATACAGAGGTAATACCACTTCCCTACTCCTGCTTGATATCCCCCTGCTTGTACATCCAAGGATCATGTTCTCCCTCTTAGCTATATCATCACATTGTTCAGTTGATTATATACCATGACCCCCAAGTTCTTTGCATTGTCACTGCATTTCAGGACACTAACTTCCATATTTTAAGACTAATCTACGTTCTTTGTTCTTAGATATATGATTTTGCATTTGGTAGTGTTAAAATGTATGTTGTTCAAATACGACCACCTTATCAAGAGATCCTGTTGGTCCATATAACTCACCCAAATCCCATCATTATTTACCACTCCACTGATATTTGTGTCACCTACAAATTTTACTAGCAAAAAAGGATGTTATATTGTCTTCCATATCATTAGTGAAGGTATTGAATAGCACTGGACCAAGAACAGAACCCATGGAACCCTGCTAGAAACACCCTCACAGGATAATGATTCCTTATTTACAATTACTTTCATCGTCTGTCACTATGCAAGTGACAATTAATAACAATTGTGTGACCATAAAGAATATCATCTGAAAAGTCTGATTCTTGACTTCACATGCTACTCCCTAGGATTTAATTCTTGAGGGGGCAGAGGCTAGGTATGATGAAGATAATGTACTGGGGTTACTGTCTCCTCTGCCCACACCTCTCTGGTCATGCACTGAACATAACTCTGCCTGAACAGAGAATGTAGACTGATAGATTCATCTGGATAGTAAACACTCCATGTAAAAGTGTATTTGTGCTCCCCACTACCCACACTGTAAATGATGACATTTGTATATATCAGCTTGTTTTGTAGAATCATTGATTGGTGTACTAAGATATCTCCCAAAGATCCAGCTTCTGCTAAAACATACATCTTTTGCAATCAGGTCATATAATTCTGAAAACTTTTTTTGCTGATTAGGCAGACTACTAATTATTGTCAGTCTCAAAGGAGAGTTGCTTCTATAGCATTCAAATTATGATTGTATTCATGAAGCCCTTGTCTCAAACAGCTAATTAGATTACTGACATTAACATTTCTCTGAATATTGTGTACATAACAACATCGTAAAAGCAGCAGTTAGAATATCAAATAAAGCAAATTAAACATTTAGTCAGATTTCTATTTGCATGTGGTGAATCCAAGAACACGCATGTATGTACAAAGGTGGATATACTGTCAATAATATATAAATATAACTATCATAAGTTTGGTTTTGCTTTGTTTTGTTTTCCAAGCAGGAATATTCCACCTGGTTAAATATGCACCAAGAAAATAGTGTTCCTCTATAGCATGGGGCACGGGTCACTTGCTGGAGGATTCTCTGCTCCTTGGAGTCTTTAAACCACGATTTGAGGACTTCAATAGCTCAGACATAGGTGAGAGGTTTTTCGCAGGAGTGGGTGGGTGAAATTCTGTGACCTGCGCTGTGTAGGAGGTCAGACTAGATGACCATAATGGTCCCTTCTGACCTTAGTATCTATGAATCTATGAATCAATGTGAAATGTGACTCAAAGAAGAGACTGAGGGTATGTCTACACTACGAAATTTATAGAAGTCGAATTTATAGAAGTTGATTTTTTAGAAAGCGATTTTATACAGTCGATTGTGTGTGTCCCCACTAAGCACATTAAGTCGGCGGAGTGCATCCACAGTACCGAGGCTAGCGTCGACTTTCAGAGCGTTGCACTGTGGGTAGCTATCCCACAGTTCCCGCAGTCTCCGCCGCCCATTGGAATTCTGAGTTAAGCTCCCAGTGCCTGATGGGGCAAAAATATTGTCGCAGGTGGTTTTGGGTACATGTCGTCAGTCGCCCCTCCCTCCGTGAAAGCAACGGCAGACAATCATTTCAGACCTTTTTTCCATGCAGGCACCATACTGCTTTCAGCAGATGATGCAGTAGGACTGCAAACCATCATCATCGAACAACCGCTTCTGCTGCCACTCTGCTCTCCTGATGCTATGAATCCACCTTGCAGGTCCTCTATATGACAGTTGTTATCCACTGCTTCCACTGCCACTCTGCTGTCCTGGTGGTCTCGCAGGGCTACTTCCGCTGCAACTCTGCTCAGCTGCTCTCGTCTCGCCATACCCCGGTAAGAATGCAGCCTGCTCAGCTGTTGTGTCCTGGCAGCAGACAGTGCAGTAGGTCTGCAAAACTGGTCATTCAACCACCGCTTCCCCTGCAACTCTGCTCTCTTGCTCTCCTGCAGATGCCATACCACGGCAAGCATGGAGCCCACTCAGATCACTGCGACAGTTATGAGCATTGTAAACACCTCACACATTATCATGCAGTATATGCAGAACCAGAACCTGCAAAAGCAGGCAATGGCAGCGCAGTGATGAGAGTGATGAAGACATGGACACAGACTTCTCTCAAAGCACAGGCTCCAGCAATTTGGCCATCCTGGGGGCAATGGGGCAGGCTCATGCTGTGGAACGCCAATTCTGGGGCCAGGAAACAAGCACAGACTGGTAGGACCGCATAGTGTTGCAGGTCTGGGATGATTCCCAGTGGCTCCGAAACTTTCGCATGCGTAAGGGCACTTTCATGGAACTTTGTGACTTGCTTTCTCCTGCCCTGAAGCTCAAGAATACCAAGATGAGAGCAGCCCTCACAGTTGACAAGTGAGTGGTGATAGCACTCTGGAAGCTTGCAACGCCAGACAGCTACTGGTCAGTCAGGAATCAATTTGGAGTGGGCAAATCTACTGTGGGGGCTGCTGTGATCCAAGCAGCCAACGCAATCACTGAGCTGCTGCTATCAAGAGTACTGACTCTGGGAAATGTGCAGGTCATAGTGGATGGCTTTGCTGCAGTGGGATTCCCTAACTGTGATGGGGCCATAGATGGAACGCATATCCCTATCTTGGGACCGGATCACCTTGCCAACCAGTACATAAACCAAAAGGGGTACTCTTCAATGGTGCTGCAAGCACTGGTGAATCACAAGGGACCTTTCACCAACATCAGCGTGGGATGACTGGGAAAGGTACATGACGCTCACATCTTCAGGAACTCTGGTATGTATGAACAGCTGCAGCAAGGGATTCACTTTCCAAACCAGAAAATAACCGTTGGGGATGTTGAAATGCCTATAGTTATCCTTGGGGACCCAGCCTACCCCTTAATGCTATGGCTCATGAAGCCATATACAGGCACCCTGGACAGTAGTCAGGAGCTGTTCAACTACAGGCTGAGCAAGTGCAGAATGGTGGTAGAATGTGCATTTGGACATTTAAAAGCATGCTGGTGCAGTTTACTGACTCAGTTAGACCTCAGCGAAACCAATATTCCCATTGTTATTACTGCTTGATGTGTGCTCCACAATATCTGTGAGAGTAAGGGGGAGACATTTATGGCAGGGTGGGAAGTTGAGGCAAATCACCTGGCCGCTGATTATGCGCAGCCAGACACCAGGGCGGTTAGAAGAGCACAGCAGAGCGCCCTGCGCATCAGAGAAGCTTTGAAAACCAGTTTCATGGCTGACCAGGCTACGGTGTGAGAGTTCTGTTTGTTTCTCCTTGATGAAAACCCACCCCCTTGGTTCACTCTACTTCCCTGTAAGCCAGCCACCCTCCCGTCCCCCCTTCAATCAGCGCTTGCAGAGGCAATAAAGTCATTGTTGTTTCAAATTCATGCATTCTTTATTAATTTGTCACACAAATAGGGGGATAACTGCTAAGGTAGCCCGAGAGGGGTGCAGGAGGACGGGAGGAGGGAAGGACAAGGCCACACTGCACTTCAAAACTTACTGAATGCCAGTTTTCTGTTGATTGGGCAGTCCTCTGGGGTGGCGTGGTTGGGTGCCCAGAGGCCCCCGCTCCCACATTCTTGGGCGTATGGGTGAGGAGGCTATGGAACTTGGGGAGGAGGGCAGTTGGTTACACAGGGGCTGCAGTGGCGGTCTGTGCCTTTCCTGCACCTCAACCATACACCGAAGCATATCAGTTTGATCCTCCAGTAGCCTCAGCATTGCATCCTGCCTACTTTCATCATGCTGCCACCACCTTTTCTCTTGATCCCACCACCTCGACTGTTTCTCCAGCCATCTATCCTCTTGCGCGTCCCTCCTGTCCTTGCATTCATTTTGTGCTTTCCTGGAATCTGCCATTGTCTGCCTCCACGCATTCTGCTGGGCTCTTTCAGTTTGGGTGGACTGCATGAGCTCAGAGAACATTTCATTTTGAGTGCATTTATTTCGCCTTCTTATCTGCGCTAGTCTTTGGGACAGAGATGCTAGTCACAGGGTTGAAACATTTGCAGCTGCGGGAGGAAAAAAAGGGAGATTAAAATTGAAAAAGACACATTGGCCATTTAAAAGGAGGGGCTGATGTTTTCGGGTTAACGTGCAACACAAACCCAACTCACCCCCCCCGCCCCACACACATCCAATTCTCTGGGATGATTGCTTCACCTCTCCCCCCACCGCGTGGCTAACAGTGGGGATGATTTCTTTTCAGCCACAGGCAAACAGCCCAGCAGGAACGGCCACCTTTGATGTCCCCTTAATAAAATTCCCCTATTTCAACCAGGTGACCATGAATGATACCACTCTTCTGAGGATACCAAAGAGAGATAAAGAACAGATGTTGCTTGAATGCCAGCAAACACCGGGACCACACGCTGCCATGCTTTCTTATGCAATGATTCCAGACTATGTGCTACTGGCCTGCTGTGGTAGTGTCCTACCGTGGAGGATGCAATAAGGCTGCCCTCCCCAGAAACCTTTTGCAAAGGCTTTGGGAGTACCCCCAGGACAGCTTCATTGAGATGTCCCTGGAGGAATTCTGCCCCATCCCCAGACATGTTAACAGACTTTTCCAATAACTGCACTGGCCATGAATGCATTCCAAGTCTTCAGGGCAAATTAATCATTAAACACGCTTGCTTTTAAACTGTGTATTATATTTACAAACGTACACTCACCAGAGACGCCTTCTCTGCCTTCAAGGTGCGGGAGCCTGGGTTGAGATGGTTGGGAGGGTATTGGCTCCAGGGTGATAAACAGTTCCTGGCTGTCGAGAAGAACGGTTTCTCCGCTTGCCTGGTGTGCGCTATCTTCAATCTCCTCCTCATCATCATCTTCCTCGTCCAGCAAATCCTCATCCCTGTTGCGTGAGACTCCCTTGCAGGAGTCCACGTACAGGTGTGGGGTAGTTGTAGGGGCACCCCCTAGAACTACATGCAGCTCATCATAGAAGCAGCATGTCTGGGGCTCTGACCCCGAGCGGGCGTTTGCCTCTTGGGTTTTTTGGTAGGCTTGCCTGAGCTCCTTAAGTTTCACGTGGCACTGCTGGGGGACCCTGTGATAGCCTCTGTCCTTCATGCCCTTGGAGATTTTTTTCAAATATTTTGGCATTTCGTCTTTTGGAATGGAGTTCTGAGAGCACGGATTCATCTCCCCATACAGCGATCAGATCCAGTACCTCCCGTTCAGTCCATGCTGGAGCTCTTTTGCGATTCTGCAACTCCATGGTCATCTCTGCTGATGAGCTCTGCGTGGTCATGCCATGGTGGCCAAACAGGAAATGAAATTCAAAAGTTTGCGGGGCTTTTCCTGTGTACCTGGCTAGTGTATCCGTGTTGAGAGTGCTGTCCAGAGAGGTCACAATGGAGCACTGTGGGATTGCTCCCGGAGGCCAATACTGTCGAATTGCGTCCACACTAACCCAAATTCAACCCGGCAATGTCGATTTCAGTGCTAATCCCCTCATCAGGAAGAAGTACAGAAATAAATTTTAAGAGCCCATTAAGTCGACAAAAATGGCTTCGTTGTGTGGACGGGTGCAGGGTTAAATCAATCTAACATTGCTAAATTCGACCTAAACTCGTAATGTAGACCAGGGCTGAGACTCATGTTGTGGAAGAGGTGCCTTCTTCACTAGTAGTTTCAGCTGTTTCATTCAGAGAGGCTCTGGATGAACAGAGGAAAGAAGGGTTAGAACCGGCAAGACTCTCTCATAGTTGGGAAAAAACTATGTGGAGGTTTAAGCACCGTTATGAATGGAGTTAATGTATCCATCTGGACAGACGTGATTCCAATAACACTTAAAAAAATTGAGCAGGCCCTTTAGACTCACTTCTCAGAAAGGAAATAATGACATTACTGAAGAACAGTCCCATCCACGTCTGCCAGATCTTGCAGGCAGATCAGTCAACAGTATCAGATTAATTATCAGAGTATAAGATTAATCAAAGGGACATGGACCTCTGACTTTTGTCCATTGCCAAAAGATAACTTACCAAGGTAGCTAATGCAGTGGCTGTACTATGTCCAGGCCTAAAAGTAGACTGATAGGAAACCAAAAGAATCTGGAGCTGCCCTACTACAACCTTCTTAATAACCTCCCAAAAGGTCACGGTTGTTAAAGCCAAGTGATGGCTTCTTGATCAGTAACTGACAAGGTCATTCAGGTGAAAAAGTTATTTCTTTGGCAATCACTGAGCTTCCTCAAACTTATCATTTTTAGAGACGATTATTGGGAAGACTGTAGTATGGCAATTCTGATGTCATCTTCCTTCCCAGATTCCTATAAAAGTATTCTCAGTGACTTTCAGTGAATTCTATAGGCAGACCTTGACATCATCAACTACAAAGTATTGGTGACCTGCCAGATCTCACAGACAGAGATGGAAAGTGTTATTCTCCCATAAGACCATGTTTTTCCTTTCTGAGAAATCTCAAATGGCAGGTTTGAGAGGTTGTTCATCTACCATAAAGGCCCTATCATGCACGATTCTGCAAGATTTCATTGACACTTTTCTTGCTAAATGTGTATCTGAGGTCACACGGAGGGATTGTGAGGCATCACTACCTTGCTGACATCAGTCTACTGCTAATGATACTCAGCTCCATATATCCTTTTCACCTGAAAGGTGGTGGGTTTTATTTTATTTTGCCATGTGCATGATGAGGATATGGACCTAGGCAACAATTAAATGACTGAAGTTCAGTCTAAATAAGATGGAAGCAATGACGGTCAAGAGAAGGTAGACACTGGAAGAATTATCAGAGGTTATGACTGCGCCATCAGTCCATCTAAATACACAATGCAACTGCCAAAAAGGTTTGTAACCCAGAACACATTTTGGCTGCCCTACTGCTGTTGGAGTCGATTGACAGCTATTATGGGATTTATGATGAAGATTTCATTTGAAGACAAAATATAAATTGTATTTTCCTTTTCAGCTTAAATTATTATATAGGGTGGGGGTAACCATAAAGAACAAAGTAATTTGTACTGGTCAGCTATAGCAATAACACTGTGGAAATTCAAAGACAACCTTTTTTGGGAGTGAGCTCAAAAAAGAGGCATAACAAGCGTTTCCGTATTTTTTCCTGTTACATTCTTATTTGCTATGTATGCACTCGTTTTTATGCAGTTGCTTGTCTTTTCTAAAAAACACACAGGAGTTATGTACAGTCTAGCAGCCTGAACTACACAGAGTTGACAGCAAGGGCAGGGCCAGGTAAAGTGCTGGAGAAATTACAATTGCAAAGATTAGGAGCAGGCAACGCTTCTAAGGGACATTGGGGGGAAGCTCACTCTCTAGCACCTGTAAACAAGTATAGCCTGCATTGCCTCATGCACAGTCCCATAACCACTTGTTGGCATGCAAGTTAGAGCACAGGCCCTACATCTCTGGAGAAATTGGGTCCTATTTTTCAGAGGTACTGAACACTCCTAGCTCTCATCAACTTCAGCTGGAGCTTTTCACACTGGAAGCCCATTTTCCCCACCATTTCTTGTAGTCAGGCTATATAACATCCACCTATTGGCTATCTCACACAGGAACTCTCTACACCAACTACCCTACCTACACTGGAGCACTATAGTTAGGCCAATACAATTTTATTAGACATACCTGATGCTGTAGCACAGCAAATTGAACCTAGATACCCTGTAATAACTAAGAACAAAGTTTGAGTCAGTTATTGTTCCTAGGCAGCAGGCAGAACCTTGCACGGTATTCCCATATTAGTGTATACCACAACTGACGCTTGTCAGGGACCCTTGCGCACAAAAAATTATTTGTACACCAAAGAACAGATTAGCATAATACCATTGAATTGCTTCCAATTTACAGTTGAAAAACAACATTCAAATAAGGCAAAAATAGTTTATATAGGTTTCCTACAGTTGCAATTGTTCAGGGCTATGGAAATGAACTTTCTGAGGCAGACGAATAGGAGCAGCACAAACAATATGGAAGGTTTATAGAATCCTGCGCAGATACAGAAATGTGTATTCGCATCAGACTGCAGATATCCGCATCCACTGTCTGCAGATATCCGTGGATTTGCAGGGCTCTACTTACCTGGCGGGGCTGAGGCTCCGAGGCACCCCCCGCCAGAGCCTCATCGGGGAGATCCGCACGAGGAGCTGTGAGGAGCCCGCGCGGCATCGCAGACCCTCCACGTGCCCTCGGCCAGGCAAGGAGCCTGCAGGTTGGGGACATGGATGAGGGCTGTTCTCAATCCCACCCCCCCGCACTGCAGGCAGGTAGAGGGTCCACCGTGATTCCCCACAACTGCCCACCCGGGTCTTATTGTGGCTGGGCTGTGGCTCTAAGCCACCCCTCCCCCGTACCACCTCCCCCCCATCTCTCCAATGGCTCGCAATGGCCAACAGTGCCTCCCCCTCCCTCCCTGCACCTCCCGCCCATCACAATTTGCTGTTTTGCAGCGTGCAGGAGGCTGGGAGGGAGGGGGAGGAGAGAGGATGCGGCATGCTCGGGGAAAGGGGTGAAACCGGGCGTGAAGAAGTTGGGGGGAGTGGGGTCTTGGGTAAAGGGGTGGAGTGGGGGTGGGGGCAGGGCCGGGGGCAGAGCCAGGCATCAAGCACCCCCTGGCACTTTGGAAAGTTGGCACCTGTGGTCTTCACAACATTCCAGGCAATGAGTTCCACAGGTTGACTGCGCATTGTGTGAAGAAGTGCTTCCTTATGTCTGTTTTAAACCTGCTGCTATTAATTTCATTGGGTGACCCTCAGTTCTTGTGTTACGTGAAGGGATACATAACAGTTCCTTATACACTTTCTCCACACCATTCATGATTATATAGACCTCTAACCAGACATGCCAAACCTGCAGGAAAAAACACAGAAATTGGGCATTTTATTGGCTTGTGAGTTGCTTGTTGGGTAGTTTTTGCCTTGTAGCTTGTTGCTTCATTTTTTTTGATTGGCTCCTGGAAAGCAGTGGCAGGGGGAGGGGAAGCAGGGGAAAGTGGCAAGCACGGGCAAGCGGGGAAGAGAGTCAGGGGTGCACAGTGGGCCAACCACAGTTTCAGACTGCATGCCGAGGGGATCTAGTTACATAGAGTGTTGAGGTTCTTAGGGATTGGCTTGTTTTGAAATGGGATTAGCTTAGTTTTTGGCTTATTGTGAAAGTCGGGGTGCTTATTTAGCATATGAAAGTTGGCAACTGTGCCTCTAACATATCCCCCCTTAATCATCTCTTTCCTAAAATGAACAGTCCCCGTCTTTTTAATCTCTCCTCATATGGAAGCTTTTCCAGACTCCTAATCATTTTTGTTTCTCTTCTCTGTACTTCTTCAGTAGTAGTAGGGAGGACTTGAACCGGGGACTCCCATATCCCAGTTGAGCCTCCTATCCACTAGGCTAAAAGTCATAAGGAAGGGCAATCTTCCCCCCCTCATCATTTTGTTTCGTTTTGTTTCGGGCCCCACACTCAATTTAGGCATTCAGACACTTATCTTCCCCAGGTTCATAAATCACAAGCAGTTTCAGTGAAGACACTACCTACGCCGACAGGAGTAGCCCTCACTTCGGCATAGGTAATCCACCTCTCCAAGAGACAGTAGTTAGGTCAACGGGAGAATTCTCCCATTTACCTAGTACTGTCTACACTAGGGATTAAGTCGGTTTAACTGCATCGTTCAGGGGCGTGAATTTTCCTGTCGAGGGTGGGGAACTGGGGGCTTTGAAATTTGAGTGATGCTGATGCTTGAGCTAGGGCTTGTCTACACTTGAAACGCTACAGTGGCACAACTATAGCACTGCATTGTAGTACTTCAGTGTGACACAACCTACACCGACTGCGTAGTTACTCCACCTCCCTAAAAAGGGGTAGCTAGCTCAACAGAAGAATTTTTTGTACATGCTATCTACAACAGGGCTTAGGTCCGATGCCGCTCTGGGTGGATTTTTCACACCCCTGAATGATGGAGCTGGGTCAACCTAACTTTTTAGTATGGACAAGGCCCTAGTAATGCTGAGGGGAAGCAGCATCTTGGGTTAAAACTGCTCATCAACTAATCCAATCATTCTGCTAATCCAATCACTCTGTGCTGCTAATCAAATCACTGTGTGCGTAATTCCAGTGTTGTTTTGAAGTGCAGTAACTCAATTGTACTAACTCCAAGGAACTGTTGCAGTGGTGTCAGTGAAGACAAGCCCTTAGACTATAGCTGCTGCAACTCTAGCCCAGTTACCAGTAACTGGAAAGCAGAGTTTAAGTAGTCCCTAAAACTGCTATCCAACTGTCTCTACCCACCAAATGCAATAAGGACTGGTCTCTAGACAGAACTGGCCAACAAGCCCTAAACCAACCTGAGCCTGTAGGCAGGGCCTAGCTCAAGCTGTTCCAGTTTCGGTGGAAATGGCAGAAACTCAGTGAAGTGAGTTCTCACTGAAACAAGCTGTAAATTCCTTCTTCAGGAGAGAGGTGTTTCTAAAAACTGCCTTAAAATTAATCTAGATTTGCCTCCCAGCTGAGTGAGACTTGGCAGCATCTCTGAGCGCCTACCCCGCCTGAGGACGCCATGCGGCTTTCCCGGCGATGATTTCTCGTTGCCTCAGCGCCCTCTGTGGACTCTGATGGGAAAGGAGCTGCCTTTCAATCTCAGCCCGCGCCAGACGTCAAGAGGTGCCTGAGACACACGCACGGGATCCAGCGTGTGACATTGCAGCGTCTGTGCGGATTTCCAGCCCTGCGAACCGGGGAGGGGGGAGCACATGCGCTTCTTGCAATTTTTAACCGACGCCTAGCTAGGAAGGGGCTCGTCGCCGTTCAAGGGCAGGCTCGGGTCTAACATACCGAAGTCTCCCAGTGTGTATCAGGGAATCCCATTAGCTCCCCCTAACGCACGTGGGCTTTCATACAACAGATGCGGCCATACAAAGACCCCCTGCAGCCGAGACCCAGGGGCGCAGGCTGAAGGGCTCGGACCCAGGCTCTGGGGAGCAAACTCCACCGCCAAGCGCGGTGCAGCTCAGCCAGCCCGGGAGAGAGAGGAGTAAGAAATCACAGCAGAAAGAGGGCGGGCACAAATGAAGCTAGAATAGGCAAGGGAGCAGGATGTGTTATGCCGGTGAACACTGCGCTATAAATAAGCAGGTTTCTAAACGGTGTTTGGGCGGCTTCATCAAAGGAGCAGCATGGATACAGCCCTCCCCTTCCCGGTGTCCCCACAACGGTGATCATGGCGGCGGCTGCTGTTGCTGCTGCTCTTTCCCCTTATCTCCCTCCCACCCCAGCGCCAGACGCAGTGTCTCAGCTCGGCGCAGAGTGACCTTTCCCCAGCGCAGCCGGGAGAAAGGAGAAATGAGGAGAAAGGCGCGCCTAGGAATTCCCGCCCTGCGCGCCTGGCCTCACTTAAGCATATGCAAATAAACCCTCTTCCTGATTGGCCACTGCCCGATACCCCCTTTGAAAAGGTGGCCCTTCATTGGCTGACTGATAAAGTTAATGCAAATTACAGAATCTTGCTCTGCCCCCCCCACTTTTTTTTGGTAGCGTGTGATGAGAATTTCAGACAGTGTAACTGTGCGCGTCTATTACTACAAATAAGTAGTTCCAGTCCCCCCGTCCCTTGTATTTACTGTGGGCTGGGACGCTGCAGTCCCCGCCAGAGCCGGAGACCGCACGAAGACATCCCAGCGCGCTGGGCTCTAGGGGAGGGGAAGAACTCCGGAAAGCACAACGAGGTGTTTTCCCACTCCCCCGCGGAGGGATATTTGTATCTCTCTTCCCGCACCAAAACATTGAGAGTTAAGAGGCAGCTCCTGCTGTAATTGAGCTCAGAAGTGAGCAGGCACCGAGAAGGCTGCGCTGCTGCTGCACCACGGGTACGGCTTCACTGCGGCGCTGGATTGAATTCGCAGTCACCCAGCGGCCCCGAGCAAGCGTCCTTCTCGCCGGGGCGGATTTTACCCACTTTCTCTGCAGCCCCGCTGGCATCTGTGGTTGCGTTTCAGCTGCGCTGGGCGGTGGGAGAAGCAGAGCATCGCCCTCGTTATTGATTGCTTTTTGTCGACGGGCTCCACGCCGCTTCAGCTTGGATTCTTTGTGGCTGTTTATTTCTGGAGGCGTCTGCCACCCTCTGCTACAACATCAACTGCTGCTGCTGGTGGACTGGGGAGAGCAGAGCAGGAGCCCAGGCAGCCGCTTCGCAGCTCCCCTCCCGGGTCGGGAAGGAGATCGCGCCGCTCCTTCCCAGCAGATCGTTAATTGAATAATTAGCCCGGAGGACACTCTCTACGTTTCGCTGTAGGATCTCTTTCCTCCCCCTTCCCCCGGCTCCTCTGGAAGATGTTGCTCTCCAAGTTTGGCTCCCTCGCTCACATTTGCAACCCCACCAGCATGGATCACTTGCCGGTGAAAATCCTCCAACCAGGTACGCAGTTAGCGACTCGCTGGTTGTGACCCAGCCACGATGCTGTGCCCGTCGCTTTTTAATGGGGAGTTTGCAAGCTCCGAGGATTTCTCGGCTGTCACATTCCCCGCTAGCGTATCGCCGCGTAGGGATGGGCACAGCTCCCCTGTTCGCTAGGTTGTTATGGGAGAGTGCGCGGCGTCCGCGTCCCTCCCAGTGGGGCGTGTTGGATATTTTGGCTCTGGGTGGCTGCTTGTCGGATCGCTGCTGTCGTGTCGCACCAAAACCCGCCTGGTTTCCCCTTGCTCGCTAGGTTTAGGATGAAGAGCTGCATGTGCCGGTGTGAACAGCCATGCGGCTCCCCTGGCCGGGCTTCCTCTCGCCTGCCTCGTGTCCTGCCTTCTTAATAATAGAGCGACTCCAACCCCCCACTCTTAATTTGTTTTCCCGTTTCTAGCGAAATCGGAGAAGGAGCCCTTCGATAAACTCTACCAGGTGGGCTCCGTGCTGGGCAGCGGGGGCTTCGGCACCGTGTACGCGGGGACCCGGATAGCCGACGGCTTGCCGGTAAGGAGAGGGGGGGGCTATTCATGGCTGCGTAGTTGTGTCTTGCTGTCTGCTCGGGGCGGCGTGTGCGTGGCTGCAGGGTCGCGCGTCGCAGCCGCCCCAGCCCTCTCCGCCGCTGCAGAGCGGGGAAGGCTTTCCCCCACCCCGCTCTGACGGCGCCTGGTCTCTCTCCCCCCAGGTGGCCGTGAAGCATGTGGTGAAGGAGCGAGTCACCGAGTGGGGCACCATCGTAAGTATTCGCCGGGGAGCGGGTGTAACCGCGCGGTGGGTGCGAGAGAGGCTGGGAGCCGCCCGCCCGGCAGTCACCCTGGGTGGCTATTGTTTGGGTGGCGAGAGGGCTGGGTCCCCCGCCCGCCCCTGTGTTATTGTTTACAGCTGGGGGGGATTTTGGCGGGGTTTCCTCCCGCGGCTCCTCCCTCTCTGACTGCGGCAGCCGCGGAGCCCCCCAGCGGAGCGGCGCTGGACTTCCCCAGCCCCCGCGCTGCTGCGGGAGACTCGGTGCCCAGCGCGCGGGGTGTGTGTGCGCCTCCAGCCGGCGGAGTGCGCGTGTGGGGACGGGCGGGAGGCTGGCTGGCTTCCCCGCCTGGGCTGCCCGGTGAGTGACCGCGGCCCTTGCCTCTTTGCGCTGCCCAGAGCGGAGCGATGGTGCCCTTGGAGATCGTCCTGCTGAAGAAGGTGGGCTCCGGCTTCAGAGGGGTCATCAAGCTGCTGGACTGGTACGAGCGACCCGACGGCTACCTGATCATCATGGAGCGGCCCGAGCTGGTGAAGGATCTCTTCGACTTCATCACCGAGAAGGGGGCCCTGGACGAGGAGACGGCCCGGGGCTTTTTCCGGCAGGTCCTGGAGGCGGTGCGCCACTGCTACACCTGCGGCGTGGTGCACAGGGACATCAAGGACGAGAACCTGCTGGTGGATCTCAGGACGGGCGAGCTCAAGCTGATCGACTTCGGCTCCGGAGCCATCCTTAAGGACACTGTCTACACCGACTTCGATGGTATGTGCCCCTCCCATCCCCAAAATGCCTCCGTGCGGGTGAGACAGCAAAGCCCTGCGCCGGAGCTTACCCGGTGCGCTGTCCCGGCGTGGTTGTTAGTCACTTTCTTAGCTCCTGACAACAACAAAAGGTGGCTCTGCAGCTGCAGTAGCTGATAATGGATCTGCGGGTAATTTACACCTGTGCCCCGGAGGCGCTTGGGGGTGATCTGTTGAGTAGGAAAGAAGCGATTTCAGGCAGTGACGCAGCAGTTTATATTTCCCTACCTTGGAAAAGGCATTTTTCCTAGAGGGCGATCTGTTTACATTGAGGCTTCACCAGCGCCAGGCGTTCCCATCTGTGTTATATGCAATGCATGTATTTGACTTGTAATCTGAACGAATTACTCACAACCCAGCTGATGCCTGCATTGGAGATTTAAAATCCTGGGATAAATTATATATGCCCCTTAAATGACTTAAATTCTGGCTTTTTTTAATATAGGAAAACTGAAATGCTTCTTGCACATAGATGGAAGAGCTGGGGGGGTTTTTGTGGATTATTTTTTGTTTGTTTTTGTTTTTTTTTTTCCCTTGCTGTGAGTGTGCCTGATATAGATGAGGGACTTCCCCCTCCCCTTCTCTGTTGTCAGCTGCTGCACTTAACATCTGTTTTGTTGTGAAACCCGAACCTCCTGGCCATGTGACCGTCAGCATCACAAATTCCAGTTTTTGTTTGGTATCCAAGGAACAGCCTAGTGCCAAGGGAGGGCGGTTTCTAAAAGCCTTTTCAGAGTGGCGGAATAGCCTTTTTTAATTATTCTGAAAAATTTGTTTGTGAGCAAGTCTGTATTTTGTTCACACTGTCTTGGAATTGGATAAAGCCGATTAGCTGTATGTAATAAGGTAGACCTGAGGTTCACCTTCTGTTTATCTTCTCCTCCTCCCCCCCCCCCCCACCCCCTTTCCCTTTGTCCTTTTGTGTCTATTTTCGGTGTGATGCTGTAGACACCACATGGTCAGTGAAAGGGAGCCATGCTTTAGTAAACAGTCAGCTGATGGAAGCCCTGTTATTCATCACAACAGAACAGCACAAGCTAATGGTCTAAATGTATTCATGGTGTAACTGTAGCCAGACTCTGGACTTTCACTGGGGATGAATTTGGCCCACTATGATTTTTGAATATTTAGAATTTTTTAGTCTTGTGTGGTTTGATATGAATGTGCAGCTCAACTAAAATGTTAGGGGAGAAAATAAAACTTAGTTTGCTGATGTTGTGGGGGGGGTGTTGTGTTTTTCATTTGTAGGAACACGAGTGTACAGTCCTCCAGAGTGGATCCGATACCACAGATACCATGGGAGGTCAGCAACAGTGTGGTCCTTGGGAGTGCTCCTGTTTGATATGGTTTGTGGAGACATCCCTTTTGAACAAGACGAAGAGATCTTGAGAGGACGGTTATACTTCAGGAGAAGAATATCACCTGGTGAGCTCAAACACCAAAAAATTACTAACACTTAATTCATTATACTGGGTGATTTTCTGTTTGAGGTTCTTTTTGCTTTCTAGTTTAATGTCTGTTTAACTCATCTGTTTCAGAATGTCAGCAGCTGATCAAATGGTGCCTTTCACTGAGGCCTTCAGACAGACCAACACTTGAACAAATTTTTGACCATGCATGGATGCACAAATCTGAAGTAGTGAAGTCTGAGGACTGTGACATAAGGCTACGGACCCTTGATACTGATGTATCTAGCACAAGTTCAAGCAATGAGAGTCTGTGAAACACTAAGGACCTCGCAATGGGAGGGGAGCTACAAGCAGAAAGACCACAGTGCTGCTGCCAATACGTAGGAGGGGCTAGAAAAATGCATTCATTATTCTGTAGTTGAATCTTTGTCTGAGGGACTTGATTTTATTTTCCCCTTTTGCTGGTTTCTGCTTTGGAATGAGAAATTTCCTTTGGAAACGCTGTTGTTTGGGAGTTGCAGGCCAGTACTTAGTCAAAAGACTGACCTTATTAAGAAAGCAGTGACCTCTTGAATACATGGTAAACTTTTTTGCTCTCATAGAGCCTGGACTAGATTTTTATTTGCTTTTGAGTGCCTTTTTGAAAGCTGCTTCAGTGGGACTTTCTTTTTTGAGCTGTGTATGTCCAAAGAAGATCCAGTTCATTATAGGATTTTGCTCCCTTTAGACTGAGTGCTGGAGGAAGCAGCTCCTATGATGCATTGGAGAATATGTTCGGTGATTGAATGAAGTAGTCCCATCCACTGGTGATGGAATACTTGAACACAGACATTTCACTCCTTCCAGTCCCTGTCCCATCCCCGAACCCACCTCTGCTGCTCCAAAATATTTCCTGTAGCCTGCATACAAATATGAACAGGTATATCAGCTTTTTTATCAGGAACATTCACTCTTGGTTTCTTTTTTCTTTTTTCTTTTTTTTTTTTTTATCATCTTTACCACTGGGCATGCGAAGCCCCTTTCTCAATCCCGCCCTCCCTCCGCCCCCTCCTTTTGTCAACCTGCGAGTCTTAAAGTATGTATGGGCATGTTTAAATGCACAATCAATGCAATATTCAAGGACTTTACTTTTTTCCATACCTGTATAATGTGTTTATGTAAATTTGGTTTTCCCATGTATTATACAGTTTTTTATTTATTTGTTTGAAGTTTTAGAAGACCTCCCACAGTTTCAACTGTGGCTATTTATTTGCTTAATTTATTTGGTTAGAGTTATATTCAACACTGCTTTCCCCCTCCCCCATGGGAATTCTAGTGGTTTGCCCATGACACTCTTTTCTGCATTCCTGTTAACTTTTGTTCAAAAAACAAAACAAATTTTTTTTCTGACTTTACCAGTTTCTGTTGGAAGATGGAAAATTGTTGTTGTACAAAGTCTAATTTAAGGGAAATAGAATGACTTTTTAAAGTTTAGTATGCCTTCATCTGGTATTGTACCAGAAATGTAAAGTAACGCTATTTGGAAGGGTTTTAAATTATTGACATTGTACAGTCTTTGTGTATTGGCTCTGGAAGGTAGGGTGGCAGAGTCATAAACCTTAATTTATTTTAATAGCTGTGTTTCTGTGATCTGGTTGCATTTGTGCAGCTTGGATTTGGATTTTTTTCCTTCTGTTTAACAGTGTGAAATGTATGGAGATCATATTTTTTATACAGGTATTTCAATTAAACTTTTTTTGTATATAACAGTACTGTGTTGTGTATTCACTTGTACTCAGAATTACATTTCAGACCACACAGGGAAGAAAGCGGTTATATTATAAATATTTGAAGAACATAACTTTAAGGGGCTCCAGCAGCTGAGCCAGAGAATTAATAGGCTCTAGCCAATCTTCTTTTCAAACTGTTCCTATTTGTTCAGACACACTCACGTTGACTACATCTATGTGAATTTCCTTCAAAAAACAAAAATGATGCTGCTATATAGAACATCACAAAAGAAATTAACCACTACTTACGGATTTTGAATATGCTGGTACTTCAACTATTGTTAACACCCTCCTAAACCATAACAAAGAAGCCTTTTCCCACTTAATTATGGGTTACTATTTCACAACTGGATGTAGTGGAAAGTAACTTTACCCCCATTTTGGGAGAGGAAAAATTTCCTGTGCATCAATCTGTACAATGAGTCCAAGAAAGGATGGCAGTTTCAACTAATACACTTTTGAGAACATGAACACTTTTGATTCAGAGAAGTTAGCCAGCAAACTACTCAAAATACAATATTCCCCCTACTATTTCAAATTTTATGTTTGGAAGCAAATGTGACAGTCCAGTTTCACAATATATGGGCCCATAATGAAATCAAGCCTAGGGTTGTGATTGCCATGGAAACAAGTGAATATCAAATTCAGCCTTGTTTTATTGAATAATCAGTTAATTAGGGGTGAAGAGAAGCAGAAATGCCCACTTTTTTGAAGCTTGTGAAGTTTGACTGCAAGATTCCACTATTATAAAAAGCCACGTTATAGGTTACTAAGTTGAAGCGCTACTATGCAATACCTATGATAATAGTGAAAGTCAGGACTTTAAAACTTTTTTGCTTCTCCCCTCCTCTCCCCCCTGCTCCCACCCCCCAGCAAGCTTTATTTTCCCTTCCTGGGAGCCCTGTCTTCTGCCAGGTCATTCACTGATATTTAGGTTTCCTGTGGGCAATCATACTCTCTGACATAAGGTCAAACTCTTGAGGTTAATAAGGTTAGACTGTAAATGCCACTGACTAGCAGGAGGTAAAGCAAAAGTGGGAAGGACACATATTTTCTTGCAGTTTTGTGATGGAAATAGATATGAAAGGAGTTCAGGTCTTTCTCTTCATAAAGCGGTATTCTAATTATTTCAGGTTTCAGAGTAGCAGCCGTGTTAGTCTGTATTCACAAAAAGAACAGGAGTACTTGTGGCACCTTAGAGACTGACACACTTATTTGAGCATAAGCTTTCGTGAGCTACAGTTCATTCAATGAAGTGAGCTGTAGCTCACGAAAGTTTATGCTCAAATAAATGAGTCAGTCTCTAAGGTGTCACAAGTACTCCTGTTCTTTTTTTTCAGATAGAGACTAACATGACTGCTACTCTGAAACCAACATTATTTAAATTACTTACATCCAGGGAAACAGAGACTTTACAAATCATACACTATGAAAAGAACATTAAGGATAGAACCTGAGGGTTTTCTCTTTTGCAATCGTTCAGACAACTGTTTTTGGTTGTAAGATGTGTTCCAAAAGCCTATTGAAGTTCTTTAGAGAAGCACATGTCCGGCCACAAGTAGTCCCTAGAGAAATTCCAGTAGCTGATGATAATTAACATTTCCACTCCAGTAGCTTCATACATACCAGCAGCTGTTGAGAGTGGTGTCAGTGAGGCCTACCATTATGAGTAAGTTTCAAAGGGATACCAAAAAAGCAACTCCAAAAGCATAGTTGTAAATCTATTATTAAGTGTCAAATGAATGTCTGAATTGGGGACTGTCTATATTTTCCACATGTACATTTTACAGGCCATGCCTTACATTCATAGAAAACCACTGATGAAATGATCTGTTTTGCAATTGAAAAACACATTTTCACCTTTTGCTACTGAGGCGAAATATATTAAAAGGAAAAAGGTCAAAAGGACACCAGAGTTAGTGCTGACTATCCACTGGGATTAGTTCAACATAAAAGGTATATTCTCAAAATGATGCACAAGGCTTTAGCTGTGCAGCTCCCCTATGTTCTAATGGGAGCTGAATGGCTAGAGTACCATATCCTGAGTGGATAATAATTATTTGCAAAACCAGGTTTATACTACAGCTGTAGGTTTGCAAATGACCTTTGTTTGTACAATTCTATTAACTGGCTTTGTGTGCTAATACATCTGTGGCTGCTCTTGGTTTTAGCAGGACTGCTGCCAGTTAAGCATTG
This sequence comes from Eretmochelys imbricata, assembly GCF_965152235.1. Lineage (NCBI taxonomy): Eukaryota > Metazoa > Chordata > Testudines > Cheloniidae > Eretmochelys > Eretmochelys imbricata. Next base: position 323,647,098 of record NC_135572.1, read on the forward strand.
ATTTTTAAAATTTAATTGTTCAGGGACTCTTTTCCTTATTGCCTCCTCTCTGCATATGAGGCTGGATCTTGACATTGCAAAATATGGAAAGTAGCATTAATTAGATCATGGAAGATTCTAGTTGTTAAACATCAGAACCCTGTTTGAGTTTTACACTCTGATTTAGCTGGCAAGCAGGCCTATTTATGTACACCATTAGCTCAGCTCTGATTTCAAACGTTTTCAGGTACTAAATGTACTTTTATAAATCAATGTTATCTTTTCTGCGATACAGCTGATAAACATATTCTTAACAACCCTTTGTATTCTATATGCATAATCATGCTATTGTATTGTTTTTTCCAGTTACTTAACCAAAATGATTTTTATTTAAGTGTGCAAATTAGAGCTCTTTTAAAAATGTAGTAGACTGTCATCAGAAAACTTGTTCAGGGTGTGTTCTCCCAAAATGCTGAAAGAAAACCATTAAACATGTGGTGGTTTAGTGACCTCTGTTGGTGAAACTAAAGTATATCTTCTGAAAAATATGATGTCCGAGTCCTGCAGAGTGGTTTTTAACATACTGTCCATTGACTTGTAGCTTTAGGAGCAGAAAGAGGGGTGCAGAATTGGATTTAAATATTTCATAAGATTTGAAAGGCTTCCATTATAAAGAATTCATAGTAGACAAATTAAGAGCATATACAGAACCAGGTTTTCACCTCTAGAACCTCTTCAGGCAATGCAGGATAGACAAGAAGCTTGGCTGTTGCAGTGCAGTCCTTGGGAGAAAAACACAACATACCTTTTACCCCATTTTGGAAGTTAACAATCTGATTAAATGAGTTGAAAAAGGGACAAGTGTGGAGCATGAATTTAAAAAATAGTCAACTCTGCATGGCTATGTCTACACTGTACGTTTAATGCAGGTGATTGGCCCCCACATCTGTGCACCCAGGTTAGCCTAGCCTGGATGTGAGCATCCCCACTGCAAAGACATACTCATGTTACTGTGAGTTCACTGTTTCTGCACTTGCTGATGTGTGTCTGGTGGCATATGCCATGTTTTTTTGTGTTGAGACGCTCTAGGATTCATCCCAGTCAATTGTGTCAACTGCAGGAGAATTTATCTGTCCTTCAGGGGGAATTGTGCAAAGGGTAGTCAACACTGGAGTGTTTTAGCATATGTCCTCACTGTATAGTGGGTGGGTTCAAGCCTGAGTTAAAGCTAACCCATGCCCACACTCTGGTAAATTTGTGAAATATAAACAGCTGTTTAAAGCATCTCCAAATCTGGGTTAGAGATTTTTGTGTGTGGATGATGGTGGGAGGGGTTGGTCTAAAATGAAGGTAGGAGTCCAGGTAACTAGGAATCACCAAATTAAATTAATACGCAACAGGTTTAAAACAAACACAAGGAAGTATTTTTTCACACAACGCAGTCAACCTGTGGAACTCCTTGCCAGAGGATGTTGTGAAGGCCAAGACTATAACAGGGTTCAAAAAATCAACTAGATAAATTCATGGAGGATAGGTCCATCAGTGGCTATTAGCCAGGATGGGCACGGATGGTGTCTCTTGCCTCTGTTTGACAGAAGCTGGGAATGGGCGACGGGATGGATCACTTGATGATTACCTGTTCTGTTCATTCCATCTGGGGTACCTGGCATTGGCCGCTGTCAGAAGACAGGACATTGGGTAAGATAGACCTTTGGTCTGGTCCAGTATGGCTGTTCTTAGGTTCTTAACTGTGCAATTTAGCCATACTCTATATTAAATTTGAGATTGTTGCTGGAATAATATATCTATCCAGGTTCTTAGATGGCTTTCATCATCACAGTATCTGGGCACATGTTTCAAAGTCTGTACTGGGTTTTGCTCCTAGAAGACTGCAGCTTCAATCACCATGAGAGAAACTTGTCCTCTAGCACACAAACGTACAAATAATAATAGTATTTTAAATGGGATAACAATGTGCCAGAGCTTTATGGCCATTTCACCCTGTTGTTAGTTTCATTTTCCTATGAGTAGAATGACAAAACTACTACAGAAATATGAGCTCATGGCCATCAGTTGCCTATGGGGCAGCTGGAGGTTTAGCAGCTTAATTTCTCACAGTTGACATCAGCATCTCTGTACAAGTAAAAAGAGGTTCCTGTAATGTTACTGTATCCAAGCAGATATGTAGCTCACTGTGGTTCTAAATTACTGACTGGTTAGCTGCAAGGTTACTAGTGCTTTAAACCACTAATATACTTGCCTGAGGCTTTCCCTTAGGTAATGGTGGCTTACCAAATACACACTGAACTTTGGTCAGACTGCTTTATTAGAGCTGCAGAGCAGTTGAACTAAGCGAAAAGAGAGACCCAAAATCATGTAATTAAAACAAAGACCTAAAGGCAAGGTGCCCACACTTTGGGGGCACCAAGCATTATATTGGCACCTGATCAGGAGCAGAGGCTTGCACCCAATTTGCATATATCTGCTTGTACTCTCTTCCTTGACACAGGAGTAAGAATTGCATGTTGTTTGAGTTCAGTAAAAAAAAATCTGGGGCCACATATTTTTAAGCAGAAAAAAACAAAAAAGATACCCAAACAGTTTGTACCCCCCAAAAATGCCCAATGCCAGAGACTGAGAGGTCCAACTAGAACATTCACTAGTCTTCCTGATTTTACACGGAAAGCACTCAGGCTATAGCCACAAATGGACATAGCCATGGCAATGCTCAGCATTCCCACACCCAACTTTTAGTTGCCCTGTTGCCCAGCGGACTCCTCAGCCTCAAGTTAGGCATCCAGATTCCTGATACAATGCCTGGGGAGGATTAGATGCTTAAGAAAGGGTATCATAGAACCCAAAAAGCTGAGTGCGGAATTGCCTAAACTAGCAAGTAGGATATACTCAGAAGAGAAGAAGGTCTTAGGCCCTGCCTTCAAAGACAGAAGGGCACCTAATTCCAGGCTGGGGGGGGGGGGGGGGGACAAAGGAGGGAGGATTATTTCCACTTGGGATTCACAAGAATGGACCCTCTCATGGAGTAAGGCACCGAAACCAGGCCATCCCTTTCTCGTGAAAAACCAGTGGGAAAGAGTGAGTGAGCACTCACTGCATTATAGCCAATAACCCAGTGGGTAGGACAGTCACCTGGGATGTTGGAGACCTGTTTTCAAATCCTTCCTCTGCCAGGATGTATGGTGTGTGGCCCAATGAATATTTAAGTACTTACACAAAGTAAAAAGCTTCAACAGGAAAGACTGAAGGAGCCTTGCCTCCAAATATCCAATAAACCAGTGGTTAAGGCACTCACTTAGAATGTAGGAGGCCTGCATTCAAGTCCCTGCTCCAAATCAGGCCAAGCAGGGATTTGAAAACAGACCTCCCACATCCCAGCTATGTACTCTAGTCTCTGGCATGCTGGAATACACACTGCCAGTCAGCTGACCTGATCTGGCTTGTGTGGGGCCTGAACTGGTGGTCTTGAGACTGCCTGCTGGAGTGGCCCCCACAGGAGACAGAGGTGTGGGGAAACAGCTACTGTGAGAATCCTACTGAGGTTTAGTGAGGACGCTGAGCAGCTTGTCAGCAACAGGACTTATGTGTTCTTGTGCACACCCACCCACAGAAACATAGTGCTTAGGGAATTTAGGTACCTACAGGGTTAGGCAGCAGCTGAGTGGGGCGTTGAGACTCTGCATTATGCCTAAATGTTGGACTGAAGCACCTAAAGTTGCAGTTAGGCACTTAAGTCCCTTTGCTGATGGGCACGTTCACAGGCAGATAACACTGAGGTGAAGGAAGCTGGAACCTATATTCTCCATTGGTTGCAACTCTAACAGTGGCAGAAACAAAGCAGGTTTAGACAACATGGAGGTAAAAATGCCTGAGTCTGGTCTACATTAGACAAAACGCTCTGACAAATCTACTCTGCTAGCAAATTATTGGCCCAGTTTTCCTAATGTAGACAAGGCCTGCATGGTTTCTATAGATCAGCAGATTTGTGCACGTGCTGAAGTTACAAGGAACTACACTTGCCATCTGTTTTTAGGCAGAACTCTTAATTAATTTCAAGACAGACTTGGTTTAAAACTGGTAGAGCCATATGATCCAGGGGAAAGGTGAGCATAAAGCATCACCTTATTGCATATGGCCCATGGGTTTTGCTTTGGGTAAGGTAAGTGGCCCAGGAAAGCTCTAGAACTAGGATTACAAGGGTGCTGCACGGATGGAATGAGGAGCAATAATAGAGCCAAAGGATGATTTGTGCATAACTTTTCTTAGCTACCAGTCCCTCCATATTAACTGAATGCAGAATTAATGCAATGCTTTTGGATCCATTGTTGTTATTTATTTATTTATTTATTTGTATTGCAATCTGGCATGGTTGCATCTGAATGTCCAAAGAAATTTAAGTGACTTCCAGGTATTTGTTAAAACTATTGCATACTTTATATCTCAGATTTTGGAATTCACATTTTCTTAAAACACATTGTAAAAAAATTACAGTAGATCCTCAGAAGATGAAAACCAGAGTTACAAACTGACCAGTCAACCGCACCACTCATTTAGAACTGGAAGTACACAATCAGGCAGCAGCAGAAACAAACAAACAAACAAAAAAGGCAAATACAGTAGAGTACTGCGTTAAATATAAACTACTAAAAAAAAGGAAAAGAAGTACTTTTCTTTTACATAGTAAAGTTTCAAAGCTGTATTAAATCAATGTTCAGTTTTAAACTTTTGAAAGAACAACTATAACATTTTGTTCAGCATTCCGAAAAGTTTGGAGTTACGAACAACCTCCATTCCCAAGGTGTTCGTAACTCTGAAGGTCTACTGTATCAAAGTTGGCCTACAGAGGTATAATGCCTATGTAATAATATAAATTCAATATTGGCATCAGATAAACTGTGATTAAGCTTCATAAGTATGGACTTAATAAGAATTCTATCTATTATAGCTAATACTCTGCTAATTGACTACATAAACCATTATTTAAAAAGCTGCTTATAGCATAGCAATAGGGGAATTAGTGGGACATGTTCTTATCTTGCACTTCTTTTTTTTAAGGTGAGTCACTGTTAAACCTTCAATTTGAGATTAAGCCATAAGCAAAACCCAGTGTGTGGTGGCTGAGTACACTTCTTGGTTTACTCTAAATGATTCATAACAGCAGTTATTTTCAATCTGTGAGTAGAGGCAGGGATAAATTACAGAAAATGCTTCTAAAAAACTGAAGGGGATTTTGCCCATTTTTGTGCACCATTGTACGAACTGTTTGAGTACTTGAACTAGTACCCTCACTGAGGAGCAGAGCTAGAGGTTAAGGCATAGACCCTGATGTGGGAACAGTGCTGCAGTGGTAGACAAGGCAGAGACTGCACTACCAGTGGGGTTCCCCACTACAAAGTGAAATCACGAAGAGCTGAAATCACTAGCAACTTGGTTAAGTGGCGAAACCTCAGAGTGCTGCATTGTAGAGGTGGCTGTGAGCAGCAGCAATTATAACAGTGGTAGAGCTGAGTGGCGGCAGAAATGGCGGGGGCAGCAAGCGGTGGCAAAGACAGCAGCAGCAGCAGCAAGCAGCCAGCTGCAGGAAGCAGTGGCAGAGATAGCAGCTGCAGTGAGCCAATTGCAGAGGTGTCGACAGTAGCAGCAGAGGTATTACTCTCCCCCCATCCCTTTCAAGGGTGGTAGATGAACCCATGTGAACATGCCTCTGAACTCTGCGTCTTTGCTGACCAAGGATAACCAACTGTGAGTGGGGTGCAGTGGCATGTTAAAGGGACAGTCAGTCACTGGACTTTCACACAGCAAGGTGGGAAACTGAGGCAAAAGACACTGCCCAACGTACTGTGGGATGGGTGTTTGCTTATGGTTACATGCTTTTGAGTGGTGGGTGTGGTGTTTTTGCAAGGTAATGCCGGACTCCTTTCCCCTTTTAATATCATTTTTCTTTTGTTATACACAGGCACAGTGCTTGCGAGTGGGGAAGTATTGCCTCTTAGAGGTGCCCAAGGATGATGTTTAATTTTCCAGATTACTGCGTGGAGGCTTGAGCTGGTTCTGTTTTGCATTGTTAAGCGGAATCCCTGGATAGTGAACCCGGCACTTGTTGCTGCCGACACCACCTTGAAAAAGGGTTACACTAGTTTTCCACTTCCATGACAAAAGAATTTCCCAAGAATGTTGGCAGATTCTACTGAGATTTTTCATTCCTCATTTATCTTATTCTAGGTGGGTTTTTTCATCAGAGATGCTGAGCACTATCTTGGCAGGTACTGAGGACCCCACCTGATATGAGAGTTGGGTTGCTCAGCACCTCCCCAAAGTCAGGCCCTAAATCATTCATATTATCACAAGTTTGAAAGGATGCCCTACTTCTTAATCAATCTCACAGGTACACTTTCAAATGAGAGAATGTATGAAACATTGTAGAACTGCTAATAAATAATGTCACTTTTCCAGCTGTGTACGCAGAAGAAATGTTACAATGATGTAACATCATTATACAGAAAAGCAGGAGATTCAAGATCAAATTTGCATTTAAGGTTCTTTTCTGAAGGCCTGTGATTTCCCAGGTTCCTGTGTCACTGAGTCTCCAGGAAATATAGCTCCCTCTCCCCCACACACAATATCCTCTACTGAGCACCTTTTACAGTAACTGCCGCCATTAAAAAAATAAATAAAGGAAAACTGCAGCAATTAGTCCTCAGAGTAGGTTCATTATACATTTATTAACTAGGATCATCTAAATAAAAAGCTGAATGTCAAGACCACTTTAAAGAAACACATTTCACTGACTTACTATTTCAATTGTTGGGAACCATTTGAATGTCTCTAAACGAGTGTGATTATTTTCATGACAATTCCCTGTCAAAGTGCTTGTGCTGACATAGGGCCTGATTCTGCAGTTCTTAGGCAAAACTCCCACTGACTTCAAAGGGAGTTTTGCCTGAGTAATGACTGCAGGATTATCCCTTGGTTTGTGACAAAAGAAGTGCTGTTCAGCTGAAAAATGAATAAGAAAGGCTGAAATTGTAATGAAAACCCCCTATTGTAATGCTGGAGTTCTATAGAGAAAGGGGAGCCCTTCTGTTTTCTTTAAAAATTCCAGAGCAGTAATCTCTATAAAAAATGACTGAATTATTGTGTTTGAATATAACGTAACTTTTTAAATATTCTAACATAATAAAACTTACCATATAAATTGCAGCGCAGTTTGGGAACCCGTTTCTCTCACTGGACTTATTGACTTCAGTAGGACTCCTTGAGTAAGTAACTGCTCACCAGTCTGAGCTAAGGATTCATAATCTGGCCCTCCATTCATCTCCTCAGCTGTATTTCCTTTGTCACAGACTAAGGGCACTATCCTGCTTCCGATTAACATAAATGACAAAGTATCTACTGATTTCAGTGGGAGCAGGAGTCCGCTCAGAAAACATGGTAGATTTGGTTTCGTGTTTTTCAAGTTTACATTTATGTTATTTAATAACAATTTTTAAAAGTTATTGCAAAGCACCTTAGCCCTAGTCTACACTACAGAGTTAGGTTGACGTAAAGCAGCTTACGTCAACCTAACTATGGAGGGGTCTACACTACAGTGCTCCTCCTGGCAGTTTAAGTCACCTACTACGGCAACCTAATAAAAACACCTCGGTGAGAGATATAATGCTTAGGTCGACATTGTTAGGACGATGCAGTCTCAGTGTAGACACTGCATTGCTTATGGCAACCTTAATGGCCTCCAAGAGGTGTCCCACAAAGTCCACCGTGACCACACTGGTCACCATTTTGAACTACACTGCCCTGCAGCCAAGTACACAGGTATAGGCCCCTCTCCTTTTAAAGCCCCAGGAACTTGTGAAATTGCTCTTCCTGTTTACTAGGTATGGAAAGCTAAAATAGCGACTGCCCAGCTGACCATGGTGGTGCCACACAGCAAACGTGCTCCTGATTGAAGTACTCCAGAGGTGGTGGATCTCTTGGGTCTGTGGGGAGAGGAGGCTGTGCAAGCATAGCTCTGCTCCATTCAGCCACAGGAGCTTTGACCTCTTCGGCCAGATCAGTTGGGGCATGGAGGAGAAGGGCTAAAACAGGGACGCAGCAGAAAACAAGGTAGGCAAATAGTCACTTTGGTGCGAAGCCGCCCACGTGCCACTTCTACAAGGAGTTGCATGCCATCCTTGGTGGCAACCTCACTTCCACCACTAAGAGCCCCATGGGTACTTCGGGGAGTGAGAGGGAGACTGAAGTCACTGGCTACCATAGTGAACCCTGAGGATGACGTGCTGGACAAGGGAAGAGGAGGATGAGGATGAAGGACTGGTGAGAGGGAGATCTGGTGATGTGGCAAGCCAGGACCTCCTTTTGATTCCTGAGCAGTCTAGCCATTCCCAGCAGTCCAGCTCTGGTGAGCCTGAGGGAAGCTCTGATAAGTTCTCATTCTGCTTCAATACTGCAGGGACACATCTGAGCACCATAGCTATGCCGGCCTAAATTTTTAAGTGTAGACCAGCCCTCGGGTGTTTCTTTCTGTTGAAACTCAAATTAATGCTCAGTGGTTTGAGCATTGGCCTGCTAAACCCAGGGTTGTGAGTTCAATCCTTGAGGGGGCCATTTAGGGATCTGGGGCAAAAATTGGGGATTGGTCCTGCTTTGAGCAGGGGGTTGGACTAGATGACCTCCTGAGGTCCCTTCCAACCCTGATATTCTATGACTATGACTAATTGACTGCCAATTGGCAGAGACCTAGGCTTCGTCTACACTTAAAAGTTATCTTGGCATAGCTACATCAGATGGTGTGTGAAAAATCACTCTACTGAACAAAATAGCTATGCTGACAAAAACCCCTACACAGCTCTGTTGATGGAAGAGTGCTTCTGTCAATGTAACTAATGTTGCTTGGGTAGGTGATGTTCCTATGCTGACAGAAAAACTCCTTCTTTTGGCATAGGTTGCTTCTAGACCAGGGAGCTATGCTGGCATTGCTGTGCCAGTACTGGGTCTGTAGTGTAGACATATTCCTAGAATAAATGACCAATGGTTATGTTCAATTGGTTGTGATGTATCTAGATACTGCTCATAAAGCTATTAGATAAAAAATTAGCTGGCAATTAATTAATTGTAAAACAGGAACAAAAACTCTAGACATAACCAGACAGACTTCAGATGAATGTTTTTTTCTCAGTTGCCTTCCTTCAGAGTATTGCCTTTTAAAGTTTCCCATCTTACCTTTGAAGTTAACACCTCTTTGAGGTGAAAGGAGTATATATAGTAATTTCCACTTTTGCTGTTCCTATTATTTGTCAGAGTTTTCTGCAAAACTGAGTTAGGGCTTGCCTACATGAGAAAAGTAAACCAGTATAATTTTACTTTGAAAAGACATTAAGGCCTAGTCGACACTTAAAACTTAGGTCGACTTAGCTACATCACTCAAGGCTGTGAAAAATGTCATGCCCTGTACGACGTAGGTAGGTCAACCTAACCCATACTGTAGATACCAGTAGGTCAATGACTTTATTCTTCTGTCAACGTATGCCTGGTCTACGCTAGAAAATTAGATCAGTTTAACTATGTTGGTTACAGGTATGAAAAATCCATGCTCCTTAGCAACACAGTTAAGCTGACCTAAGTCCCCACGTAGACAGCACTAGGTCAACAGAAAAATTCTTACATTGACCTAGCTACTGCCTCTCGTGGCAGTATACTATCTATGCCAGCATAACAGTCTCTCCTGTCAGCATGGGCATTGTATACACTGAAGTGCTACAGCGGCACAGCTGCAGTGGTGTAAAAACTATAGTGTTTTAAGCCCTTAGCTACCTCTCAGAGAGGGTTGTCTGCATTAATGGAAAACCTCCTTCTGTTAATGTAGGAAGCATCTACACTACAGTGGCTGTATATAGTACTGCTATACAGTATATACAGAATATACAGTACTGCTATTGCTGCTGTAATGTAGACATAGCCTTATTTCAGAATAAGGCATGTCTACACTAGGGACACTACAGCGGAACAGCGACACTGCCATAGCTATGCCCAAGTAATGTAGATTCTTCCTTCTGCAACAGAAGGGGCTTTCCCATCACTGTAGGGACTTCATCTTCCTAAGCTATGGTAGATAGCTCAAACGAAGCATTGTGTCCACAAAAGGAGTTAGGACAGCTTAACGACAATGCTCAGGGGTGTGAATTTCACATCTCTGAGTGCAACAGCTATTTCAACAATAGCTATGTTAAATGTAGGCCAAGCCTAAGTGTTTCCACATGGGGAGTTATAATGACATAATTATAGTGCTATAATTATGCCAACAAATTTCCCTATGTAGAAAAGGCTTTAGTTGAATATTTTATTTATTTGAAAAGCAATTTGCAGCATAAAGGGTTTATTTTAAGTGACTGATCAAGCATGCACTATTCCACTGGTCACTGTAATAACTAAATTCAGCCAGAACTATGATAAAATAATGAAAAAATCAGATTGGTTTGCTGCTATTCTGATGACAGATTACCACTGGCTAGTTTTAATCATAGTGCAGGGGATATAAAATAGATATGTTTTCTCCCTTGCAATGTAAACAATTTCAAAAATAACCATGGCCTCTTGTGCATATTCTGACCACAGTCAAGGCTGCATGTACCACTGTAATTTATACAGTTGATTACCTTCCACTTTCTCACGTACATTAACTGGCATGAACTCTCCCCCCTCCCACCCCCGCCCTTTCGTTTCCAGTAATTAATTCCCTGTAGAGAGTGACTGAAAACACTAAACAAAAACATTTAAACAGAAATTATTAGAGTTGGCTTGTTGGTAGTCTGTTAATCACCATTAATTTTTGTACAAGGAGTGAGAAATGTATTAAAACTGTACTCTTAATTAAAACATATTGTTTCCATGGCAGACTGGAAAGTACTGTCATCTGTTTATACTTGTATCATTAGATTCATTAAGAAATTCTTGTTTCCTGCAACATGCAGACGTTAAGAAATTCATTCTGTTGGGGTTTATATTACGGTACAAAGGGTGACAGTTGTAACAGTCAAGTACTATTTTAATAAATGTCTTCCAAAAATCATCATGCAGATTGAGAAAAACAGAGATGGAATAACAATGAAACTGAATGGGTTTAAAATCAGTGTGGTGGAAAATGGAGGAGAAAAAAAAATCACAGTCACAGATTTTAAGGGCAGAAGGTACTATTATGATCTTCTAGTCTGACCTCCTGCATGTTATAGACCATAGAGTTTCACACCATAATTTCTGCATCAAGTCCACCACCAGGAAATTTCCTGTACTGATATTTGTACGAGTGGAAGTGTTGATAAAACTTGTTCAGAGTTAATTTAGCCAGGTTGCTGTGTTGTAGCACTCTTGTAAAGATTCAATAAAAAAACAAATCAGGAAAACTGCAGTGATTCCTGTGTTATTGCAGCAAGGTGCAAAGACCTGTAATGTACTGGGTATTGTGTATGGCTCTGTTTACACCCCAAATTTTCCATTGTATTAGTGTTAGCAATGTTGGGAAATTTAAGGGCACATATGTTCCACAGCAGACTCCTGGACAGAATGTCAGACCTTCTCAACTATTTGTGATTTTGTCACTTTCTTGTGGTTGGCCTACAGAGAAAGAGGTAGCTATAAAGAATAATAAAAGCTTTATCATTTTTAAACAACTAGAAAAATCACCCAAAGCACAGGACTTGGTGGTGATGGGTGACTTCAACTACCCAGACATCAGTTGGAAAAATAATACAACAGGGCACAGATATCCAACAAGTTCTTTGAACGCACTGGAGACATTTCTTTCATTTTAGAAGGTAGAGAAAGCTAGGGGAGAGCCTGTTCTAGATTTGATTTTGAAAAATAGGGAGGAACCGGCTGAAAATCTGAAAGTGGAAGGCAGTTTGCAGGAAAATGATCATGAAATTATAAAGATAAGTGATTATAAGGAATGGTACGAGGGAAAACAGTAGAATAAAGTTAATGGATTTCAAGAAGGCAGACTTTAGCAAACTCAGGGAATTGGTAGGTAAAACCCCATGGGAAGCAAGTCTAAGGTAAAAAACAATTCAAGTGAGTTGGCAGTTTTTCAAAGAAATATTATTAAGGGCACAAGAGCACACTATCCCACTGTATAGGAAAGATAGAAAGTAGAGCAAGAGACTACCCTGATTTAACCAGGAGATCTTAAATTAGCAGCAAGCAGAAGGGGGCCTCAGGGTGGAGAGTGGGCGGGGCCACACTGTGCTGTTTGGGGAGGCACAGCCCTCCTCTCCCTATGCTACTCACCACTATGTCTGAGACATTAGTGATTCTCTTTGAAAACTCATGGAAGCTGGGAGAGATACTAGAAGACTGGAAGAGGGTAAACATAGTGCTAATCTATAAAAAGGGGAATAAGGACAACCATGGGGATTACAGGCTAGTCTGTTTAACTTCAGTACCTGGAAAGATAATGGCTTCCAGGGAAGGGCTTAAAAAGAAGAGCCCTGCTCAGCCCATGTCCATACTACCAACCATGGTCGACACAAGTTACGTTGGTGTTTAGCCACCACAATTGGTACATCACTTAGGTGCATGCATACTTGGCTGCCTTCATCGATGTAAAGTGTGCTGCACCACAAGTAGGTAGTTGCAAATATAGGACAAATTGTAAATACAGGAAGTATCTTCGAGGACACTTTGCTGATGGATATAGTCAAAAACAATTCAAGGTTGTTGGTAACATTCATGGAGAAGCTGCAGACAGTGGAGTGCCACTTCTGGGCCCAAGAAAAATACTGATATCAACCTAGCTAATGTTGTTTGGGAAGCTGGCATTCCTACACCAACAGAGAATCTCCTTCCGCCAGTGTAGGCCACATCTGCACTATGGGACTATGTCAGTGCTATGCCGGTATAATGTCCGTAGCATAGGCATGCCGTGAATACCTCAGAAGGGTAGACCTCTAAGTGACCGAGCAGAAAGACTAAGTCTTTGCAACCCATCAAACAGTGGAAGGTTGGTGGAGCAGTAGAAGGCCCACTGGGAAGCTGAGGCTGAGCAGCGGCTGTGACACACAACATTGCCGGGGTGGCTCTGATAAGGAAATGCTGTAATGGAGCAGCTCTAGATTATACAATGGTTAAAACACCATTGGCTTCCGGTAGCTTGTCTACACAAGTGCTGCCACCAGTGGAGCTGCAGAAGCTACCGTTGTTTCAATAGTGCTAAACAATTTGTTCAGGTGCACACTTGCAGCTACACTGTGTTCAGATGTGCCCCAGGCCGGACACCTGTCTTTGGCAATAGGTAAGTATAAATAACCCATAGGCCTGCAGAATTTAATATTTTCATCTCTGAACCTTCATCTGTACATGTTAGTAATTTAGGGTTGTTTTGCTGTACAGAACATGAACACTAAATTAGTGCATTACCTTGCTTTAACGAGGTGATTTGAATACTACTATCTCAAAGCTGTGTTGATTTTCATTACATTTAAGATCTTAAATTTACACAAGTCGTTTAATCCAGATTCTTTTTTCTCTTCCTACCGTAAAACATTTATTCTGCAGTAGAGAAAGTATTATTGCCCCATCATACTTGTTTTTAATTTTCATGTTATTCTTGTTTGATCTGTGGTAAGGTCCTCTGTCTCATGCATAAAAGCCTCATTTTAAGACAGCTTACTTTATTCAGTTATTTGTGCCATTTGATTGCTTATTTTCCCCCCTAAAAGAGTTGTGCCACTTTCAGGTAAGCTGTTGTGGAAAGTTTATGTCCCATTAGTGCCTTTGCTTAATTAAGCTTGGTGCAGGGAGCCTGACATGTGCCTCGGACTCACTCACTTATAAGTATTATTGTTATTTCAGATTCAGTGCATAGGGATGCTCTCCAGCTCTTTTACCTGTATTAAAGGTTTTCAAGGTAAATCCCAGACTAAAAATCAGGTACTTATGAAAGGCCTAAGCAAAATGTTCAATGACTCAGTCTGATAAATCAAAATTTAAAACCAGGAAAAATTACCAGTTAATCCATGTTTTTAATGTAAAAAAACCCGGCCAAACCGTACAATAATTGTAGACCTTTAAAAAATCAATTAGTTCCCAGCCAATGTCACATGGAACACATCAGTTACACTATTTTAGGTACAATTATGCTGAAGAACCCAGAATATTTAGAAAGATTCCAGGGTCAAGGTTTTTGAATGGCTGCAGTATTACCACACACAGCTTCCTTCATGAGAAGCGACTCCCTTCTTACCAGAAAAGCTTCGTATAGACAGTGGCAGCACATAAGCAGGAAAAGAGACAGCAATAGCTAAGTCAGGTCACACTGCTTGATCAGCAAAACAATAAAAAAAAAAAAGATGAATTCCCGTCATTTTAGGTGTGGTTTTTTTTCCAAAGTGTCAGAATCCAAAAAAAAAAAAAAAAAATCAATAATATATTTTGATAGGATTACTGGTTTTATATAAAACCAGGGTTTTTTTTCTAATAATAATTTATGGTTTTTCTCAAAGACTAGATTTACTTTAAATAATCCATAATTCTGCCCTAAAGCTAACTGTGGTCTGTACCGAGACCAACAAAAAATATTTAAAAGGTAAATTAAATCACACGGCATTCTTCTGGCATAGAAATCCTTATTTAAAAATACAGCCTGCTCAGTTTAACTTTGTCTAAGTGGGACATAATAAATTCCATATATTTCTCTTGCTTTTCTGTTAGAGTAGCATTATTGTAAAGAGACTGAAACAAAATCCAAATAAGACATTTTAAAAAGAAAGAATAGAGGTCTGAATATAGCCAGCCGACTGACCTATTCAATACTTGTACCTGCGATGTTAAAACTGAAAAAGCTGGGCATTAATTAAGATGGTCAAGTTAAACATTTTAGATGAATACAGCTGACTTTTCTAGAACAGTCAAAGTATTAAAAGGAAATTTGGGATCTATATACTTCTTAGTATACAGTATGTTTGTTCATTTGGCCCCACATTTCTGTGATCTGAATAACTTGACATTAGGCCAACCCAAATATTCTGACCTTTATTACTGATTTTACTTTATCTCTGCTTAGTTACTCTTCGCCTTAGCAAAAAGATGCTATTTAAAGGTGACATTGAGTAGGGTTGCCAGGTGTCCAGTTTTCAACCGGTTGAAAGGGGACCAGTGCAGTGGCCGGTCAGTACTGCTGACCGACACAAAAATCCAATTACTGCGGTAATTGGCCTCCGCTGCTAAGAGGGCGGGAAGAGCAGCTGCTGCTGGAGGAGCTCAGCTGATGAACTGGAGAGAAGCTTAGGAACTGACTCCTGGCTCTGACAGAAGGAGGTAGGTACCGCCTTTTCAGCCTCCTAGGGCCCTGGCTTTCTGGCCCCTTACTCTGAGAACCGACACACTCGCACTGCCCTGCTGTGCCTCTGACCCTGGGAACTGACATCCCCCTGCCCTGCCATGCCTCTGACCCTGGGAACTGACATCCCCCTGCCCTGCCATGCCCCAGTTGCCCCTGGACCCTTGCTCTGGGGACCACCCTCCATCATGCCCTGGTTGAGCAGGCAGACTCCATGTCACCTTCTCCCAGACTGGCTCTGCAGGCACCAAGTGAGTCCTGGGGAAGGAGGAGTGAGTGATGGGGAAGAGGGGGAAGCTGGGGGTCCTGTAGTGTCTGGTTTTGAAAAACTGGAAAGTTGGCAACCCTAGATGTAAACATTTTGTTAGTGCCCTTAGCTACTTCTTCATAATGCATGTTAAAAGTGTCCCTCAGAAAGCTTATTATATTTTATAAATGAGAAATATCAAGTCTTTGCTTCCCTCTCTTTGCTGGTGGTCACTGGCAAGATCTTTGGAGGACCTGATCGGTGATGGCACATGAAACCTTCCCTCAAATGGAAAAATCTAGAAAGTAGTAAAGCTTTTTCCTAGGGGTGGGGTTGGGGGACAACAACGATAAGGCAATATTTATCAATCAATGACACAAAGATATTTTGTTTGCTTTACCTTTAAAAAAAGTATTAAGACGAAATCCCATGAATGCTATTAGCACATTTTTGCTCAAAACACAAGCAGCGACAGCTACCACTAAAATAAATGACACCAAAGGCAGTCTGGCATAAAAAGTGACCTGCCAAGGTTTTTTATATTTTTTCCCAAATTGGGCTTGTGTCATTTTTTTTTTCTTATTTAATTTGTATAAAAAAGGCCTGAGACGATTTTAAAAAAAATGTTTGGCCTGCTTTTATACAGATTTAAAAAACAACAACAATTTAAGGTAAATCTAAATGCGTCTTTCTTCATCTGAAATAAAAGCATTCACACACAAATTTTCAGCAAAGCAACAAAATTATGTATTCAAACTGAACCGATTTTATTTTGCAAGTTTGGTGCAACCCCAAGAGAAAAGATTCTTTCTACTTTATGACTCCTGCATGTGAGTCTTTTTCCTGGGCAAAGCCGCTGAGCATCACATATCCACAAGATTGTGATGACTGAAGTACCCACACAGCATTGCAGTCTGCTGTACAATTGCAATAACAAACATGGCCAAATTTTCATGCACCAATTGCTTTGAGCTGCCCATCAGGAAAAGGAACTTCATTTCTAACTCCTTTAATTCTTTTGAAATTTGGCAAGCAGAGAAAATATACTGCTTTGAAATGTGAATCAATAGTTCTAAATAATTTAGAGGGCCATTTTTCCCCCTGAGTAATTAAGTTAGGAAAAGTACCGTGACTGTGCTTTTTTTTCCCCCACCACAGAATCAGCATGGCTTATTGTTCGATCTTTCCAAATTTGATGAGGCACAGAATCTAGTCATCCTCCCATACAAAATTTACTCCAGCCATCTTTATCTCCTTGTATTCTGAAGAAAATGTCAGTCATATGACAGAGAATAGTCCTGCTCCATTCTGCCAGAAGAAATTAACCCTATTTTCTCAAAGAGTCATCTTAAATGTCTTCTTTTCCAGAGCCATGTCTAAAGTTATTGTCAGTCATGGAAGTTTCTCTATTCTCACTGCAGCTGATCATTTAAACAAAGTAGATATTTTGAGCCAAGATCATCTGGACAATAATAATGTGGAAAGTTTGTTACTTGTCTGCACTATGCAGAGGCTTTCCTACATGGAGGGGAGAAACAGCGATCACTTTGGACATTCCCACCCTGCCCTGGATCCTGTGGGACCCCCTTGGGCAGCTGGGGATTTGTGTCAGGGAGGCAGGAAGTGGAAGGCCAGGTGGAAAGAGTGGTTGTTCTCTACTCAAACTACCTAGATGGATCAGATTGGCAGAGACCCTGGGGGGGGGGGGGGTTCACCTTCCTCTGCAGCATGGGGCATGGGTCACTTGCAAGTTTTAATTAGTGTAAATGGAGATTTTCTGTAGCTTGAAGTCTTTAAACCATGATTTGAGGACTTTAATAACTCAGCCAGAGTCTATTACAGGAGTGGGTGGGTGAGGTTCTGTGGCCTGCAATGTGTAGGAGGTCAGACTAGATGATCACCATGGTTCCTTCTGACCTATGAGTCTACAAGAAATTTCAGCTAAAGAGAGAATTCTGAGTACTATCAATGTCTGTGGACTTCTGTGCTGTGATTTCCTTCTGAGATATTAAGAAACACTAGTAAATTTATGAATCTATAAAGATTAAATAATTATTAATCTACAGGACTACTTTTCTCAAAGTGGTCTCAACCTAACATATATTCATGCACATGCAACTTTACTCATGTAATTAGAAACTAGGTAGGGATGGCTCAGTGGTTTGAGCATTAGCCTGCTAAACCCAGCGTTGTGAGTTCAATCCTTAAGGGGGCCATTTAGGGATCTGGGGCAAAAATTGGGGATTGGTCCTGCTTTGAGCAGGGGGTTGGACTAGATGATCTCCTGAGGACCCCTTCTAACCCTGAGATTCTGTGACAGATATATTATAAACAGAGCAAGAAATAATTTGTGTGCTCAATTTTCATGTGCTATTCCTCAGGCAAACAAATTTATAATATGCATTATTATATTATAATTTCATGCTGAAAAGCTGTTATGCATGAAACCTATCACTTAGGCATACACATTAGAGTGTACAAAAATGTACATATCAGTGACTGTGCATGCAAAGTTGTATGTTAACAAATAGAAGCAACATTTTGAAATTCTAGCTTTTTCACTTAGTACATAGATAGAGCAGAGTAATTGTTCAAGTGGCAGGCTTATCTTTGGGCACTGACTCATACTACCTTTGCTTTTTAATCAGCTTAAAAATGGATGCCCAAAATTCAATACTTGTGCCTGCGACGTTAAAACTGAAAAACATGGCCATTAATTAAGATGGTCAAGTTCAACATTTTAGATTAATACAGATGACTTTTCTAGAACAGTGAAAGTATTAAAAGGAAATTTGGGGTCTATATACTTCTTAGTGTGAACTCAAACCCTCTAAAAATGATATTTTCAAGTTTTTTAATTTAAAATTGCAATAAAATCCCTCTAAAGTGAGTGATGCCATTATCTGTAACAACAGAACTTGGTCTGTTAGCCCCATTTAGCTTCATTTCAAGCCACTAATGTTCCATTTTTCATATATTGTCAAAAACAATGCCCACATCATAATGTTATTGCTTACATGTCTTTGCATTATATATAGCAATGAAAGACTTAATTGCATCTATTCCTCCAAAATGTGATCAATAGAGCTAAATGCAGTCTGTTACTAAGTAACCAGTTCCAAAAATCATGATAGAAAACTAATGAAAGAGGCAAATACATGTTTCCTTATTTAGGCAGCAGTATCATTTTCTTTTTATATCTTCTGTATTTCAGAACTCCTCAGCCCTATTGTTTCCATTTGTCTGCATCTGCTTGGCCTAGCTACAATAAAATAAGTTTTATCCCTAAACAGTTGTCAAGAGGATCATAACAAACGTCTTCATCGGCATAGAAGAACATTAGTCCAAGCAAAAACAAGTGAGATCTCAGTGTATTCTTTGTAGCCTTGAATGTCCAGTCAAGATTTAAATTCATGGAAGCAGGCAGCATGTGGTAATGCTTCACTACAAGAGAACATGCTTTATTTAGTCTGTTAGGCCCTACTAACTTTTGAAAAGCCCAAAATATCCTTCAAGGAAAAACATACATAATCTCTTTTACAAAGAGTGAAGAATGCAGAGTTTTCATTCCCAAGATTCTTAGTCTGTAGTGACACTAAGGTTTTTATATTTTGTGTCGGTAGATCCCAGTCTTACTGCCTAGTAGGAAATGAAGCAGCTCTGACACTTGTACAGTAGTTGTCAGAAGCACAGGCAACCCATGTAATCACACATCCAGAGTACAAATTGAGACAAACAACAGATATTTTCAGTGATGATATAGACAGAGCTGCAAATTAGATTCAGCTACAGAATTTAATCAATCAGTGCTTTGTGCTATACCATTATAGCAACCACACTCCTTCGCAAGAGGTTCTGTGTAAGCATTATAACAGTTTTCAAAACATAGTGCAATGGGGATAAAAAAATCAAAGTTGTAAAGTTTGGAGTGGGGAGAGAAAATGTTGAACGGTTTCTGTGTTGCACCTTTCAGAGGTGCAGCACAGAACTCAGAGGGAGGCAAGAGTTAGGGCAGCATTAAGCCACTTTTGCTTAGCTGCTCCAGAGGATGGAAACATCCGCAGCATCATCTAGGTAGCCTAAGGGACCTGTCTAAGTTATGTCAGCCTTTCAAGCCTGCCCTATGGGCTGCAATGCTGCTCAGAATCCCCATAGTGCTGTGGCACAGCTGTTGACATGCAAATCCCACCCTAGCTCTGCCCTGGCATGGCGCCTAAACCAGGATTCATGAGGGAGTCCTCAAAAGACAGCTGTAAGGCTATCTTCTTCTGTGCTACACCAAAGGAATGAATTCTCCCTGGTCTGAAACTGTGGCTTTTAAAGGCTCGTTTATGCCATTATGACCCTTTCAGTCAGTGTAAAGGAATTTCACCTCAGTTTCAATCGTCACCCCTACTCTGAAATGGACATATACACCATTAGGTGAAATAGTGAAATGTTTTGGCAGTAGAGTCATCAACAGAGCTACGTGAATAATGGAAAACCCTTATGTGCGTGTTGAACTAGAAACATTTCACTTCTACTGTGTTTACACCCTTTTTGTATTTGTTTGTCAAGACTATTCAAGGGATCAAACTTTATAAGATTGAACACTTGCAAAAAATGGATTTTAAAGCTCAGATATTCACAGAATGCATAGTTAGCATTTATATTCAATTATAATCTTTTAAATTTGATGGTTAGATATATAAATCAGTCAATCAGAGAACAGACAGTACCACAAGACTTGTGTAACTAATAAATACAAAGCAAATGTTGATATTTCAATATTCACAGAAGTGTTAGTGAACTATTTTATGAGGAAAAGAAATTCTCAAAGAAATTCCCAATAATTTAAAATAAATTAGTTTCTCACTATCTGCTTATGAACATTTTATAATCAGAAAAGTCAAAATTCAATTATTTGTTCAATTCTAGTCATCAGTGTGGGGATGATTCATTCAGATTTACATCTCCCTCTCACTGAACACAACTACAGGTTCTGTACTTTAATAGAATGTACAGAAGCTTTAATATGGATTAAAGAAAAATGGCTTAGGGTCATCCCAAGTAAGACAGACGTGATGCTGCTGCTGTCTACAGGAGAAAATATCTGGAGGAAGCGCTGTGGCTATCAGGGTCTTTCTTAAATACAAACTTTCACTGTTTAATTAAATCAGTTTAGATTATTACACTGTGTGCTAATCACTCAAGTAAGCATCTGAGTAGAGTGCTTGAAATTTGGAAGCATCATATGAATTCTTGCTGGGAGGAAGCACAACTGATGTGCTCATGGAGAAGTTCTGGGAAGAGAGTTGGCTACTGGGTACATACAGTCTTTGTGGACATGGAAAAGACATATAACAGTGTACCAAGAGAACTAGTCTGAAATGGGGAGGTGTGCTAGAAGGGTAAGTCCATTTTATTCAGGATTTGTATGATGGAGTGACTGTCAAAACCAAATGGGGCTACAATTTATAATTTCCAGTAAATGTTAGCCTGCATCAGGGGTTGGCAGTTGTCATGGATGTGATAAGTGAGAATATATGAAGGGAACTGCCTTGGAACATGCTGTTTGCTGATGACCTAGTGATATGTGAGGAAGATTGTGATACTCCGCAAACCAACTTTGAACAGTGACAACATAGTTTGGAGAAGGCTAGACTTAGAGTAAATGTTGATAAAACTGAGCCTATGATAACTGCTGAAGGAGGATTCACCATTAAGAATATCACAAGAGAGCTTAGAACAGTGAAATAATTTAAATACCTAGGATCAGTGGTTGCTGATAATGGTGCCTTCTTGAGTGGAATTAAGTTGCTAGGTGCAAATGGCAGGAGCTGACCCCAGTTGTCTGTGACAAAAAGGTGCCAATAAAGTTAATAGGCAGAGTGTATAAAACTGTAATTCAACCCATCTTACTGTTTGGAACAAAGACTTGGCCAGCCACAGGACAGGAAATCAGTATGCTCTCCACCATGGAAATGAAGATGTTGAGATGGTCAAATGGTTGGACACCCTCTCATAGGAAACAAAAATGAAGTTGTAAAGAGCCTAATGTGGGTCACTCCAACTGAAGACAAGTTGTTTCAGGCTAGACTGTGTCCATATGGGCATATCCAGCAGACACTGGAGAGCTATATCAGTAGGACAGCTCTTGCAATGATTGTGAACAGAAGATGACCAAAGGAGAGACCAAAGACTCGGTATACAGATTGAATATCAGTGGACTACAGAGAGACGAATCTGCAGGACAGCCTGGTGTATGATCATGAGTTGTGAAAGAAGCCTGTAAAAGTCTCCAATACCAAACAGAGAAGTGGCAAGAAAAAAGACGAGAAGTTTAGTTACACCAGTGAAAACTTTTGTGTAGACACCCTTAGTTTATTTTGGTTTAATTTAAATGTGTTCCCAATTGACGTATACTAATAAATAAATAAATTAAATAAATTGCACTCTTATAGCAGAATAAGTGCCCACTCAGAGATTTGCCTCGTTTAGCACTCATGATGGGAATACAGGTATTGAAAGGTTTGTGCTGTTTAGGAGAGATCAGAATAAAGGTAAAGGTGGCGTGGTAGCGTTGTACATCAGTGAAGCAGCAAAGAGATACAAAGTGGTAATACACAGTCTGGGTCAAAATCACTTTGGGAGGGGATTGTAAAAGAGATTCTATTGGGATAGTATTAAGAGTCTGCTATAGACTGCCAAGATTAGACTCGGGTATGGATAGTGACCTCTTCAATATTATTAGATAGATGAGCACTTTGCAGAATTATGTCATAATGGGAGACTAACTTCCCGGATATAGATTGGAGAATAAATGCTACTAATACTGGTAGAAACCTGTTTTTCCTGGATATGATAGATGACAGTTTTCTTCATCAAATCGTCACTGAACCAATAAGATGTGATGAAATTTTAGACCTGGTTTTATGAAGTATCGAGGACATTGTGGAAGAGCTGATCATAGAAAATAACCTTGGATCGATGATTGTGAGTTAATTCAGTTTAAATTAAATGGAGGGATAATCAAAGCCAGGTTGGCAACTATGATTTTTAATTTCAAAAAGGGCAGTCTTTGGAAAATTGAGGGAATTAGCTAAAAAAGTCACATGGACTGAAAAGCTCAAAGACTTAAATATGGAGGAGGCTTGGAATTTCTTCAAATCAGCAGACCCAGCTGGATAAATAACCACCTTAGAAATCTTACTAGGAGGAAGCAGAGATCCTATAGGGAATGGAAAAAGGTACTGATCAGCAAAGAAGCTACATTGTGGAGGTTAGAGAATGTAAGAATAAATAAGAATTGGTAAAAGTCAAGATCAATTAGCTCTTACTGAGGAAATTAAAATAAGTAATAAGCATTTTTTAGTTATATAAATTGAAAGAAAATAAGGAATGATGAGGTTGGGCCGCTATGCACTCTGAAAGGGAAGGAGATTAAAGATAATCTAGGTATAGACCAAAAACTAAATGAATACATTGCCTCAGTTTTCCGTGTTGATGATAATATTGGACATGTACATGAAGGCAGTAGAGCTGATGGAAATGAATGTCTTGAAACAGATATTACCACATCTGAGGTGGAAGAAAAACTTAAAAGATCTTAATGCACTCAAATCTGGGGGATCATGTAATTTCCATCCTGGAATACTGAAAGAACTGGCGCATGAGATTGGTGGTCCAGTAGCAAGGATTTTTACTAAATCTATCTATTTAGTAGTAGTACCATATGACTGGAGAATGGCTAACATCATACCTCTGTTTAAGAAAGGGAAAAAAGGTGATCTGGGCAATTACAGACCTGCCTTTCTGACCTCAGTAGTATGCAACATGTAACCCCTGCCTTTCTGACCTCAGTAGTATGCAACATGTAATTAAATCTTTTTCCTGAGTGGGGATGTGCTGATTGTTCCTATTGGGGGAGGGGGAGCAGAGAGAGAGACGGGGGTGGGTATGGGGGGAGGGTGTGTGTCTCTGGAGCTCCATACAGAAGGGCTGCAGCAAGCAATCAGGCCCTCACAGAGTAAAGCCGCTGAGATCCTGCCCAAATCCTGGGAGGGACAGAGTGACTCATTGGGGCCGCCCCAGGACAGGAGACAGGAGGAGCACTGTGCCAGGAAGGAATTGCCCGAGAAGGGCAAACTGGAGCTGGACCCAGTGTCACTGCTGTCAGGAGCTGTCTGGGGCCGTGAGTACTGGTGACATTGCATTGAGAATAAGGAGGGAGGCTCTGTGTGTTTGCAGAGAGCAGCAAAAGAGGGCACTGGAAGGGTTTGTTGTTGAAAGTTTACTGGTGCTGAAGACGACCAGGAGCACCCAAGACTCACCACTGGACTGGAACTTTGCCCAGGACTCCTGAACTCTGTGCAAGATACATTGCTTGTTGTCAGCCCTTTCAGACTGTGGTACCACTGTGGGGGGCCTCGTGTGGGGGGCTTGTGGGGCCTTGTGTTGAATGCAACCCTGTTTTACCGCTACCCCATCTTCCCTCTTGTTGTTGTTTTTTTCCTTTCATCCTTCTGTAAACAAATGTTTCCCTTTCCTATATTCATTGTACTCTTTTGGTATGTGTGTGTGTGTTCACTCAGGGGGTTTGGAACAGGTGCCCCGGGGTGGAAGGGACTTTCCCTGCTGCGTCCCTGCGTGCACCTTCTCTTGGCCAGAGGTGCCTGCAAAGCAGACTTCCATCTTGGCCATGCAGGTGATAAAGTTACACAGGTTTTAAGGCAAATTGTGAAGGAAAGAATAATTAAATTCATAGAGGTAATTCGTAAAAGAGATTTAATGGAACATGGGTTTACCAACGTTAGATCATGCCAGACTAAAAAACGCTTACTAACCTGTTCCATAACCATTGAGATGTGCTACACATGTTCATTCCACTCTTGAAGTCTGCACACCCAGTGCATGGGCGTCAGAAATTTTTCCCCTCAGTGGTACCCTCTGGGTGGCTTGAGCTCCCCTTGCTGCTGTGCATCACTGCATGCAGCTATAAAGGGCAGAGCCACGCTTAGGTCCCTTCAGTTCCTTCATATCATAACTCTGATAATAAAGCAATAGACATTTCCAACACATCTCAAAAAACAACAGTTAGGGGGCAGATTAGTAACTTCTTTTTCTTCATCGAGTGATTGTACATGTACATTCCACCCTTGGTGACTCACAAGCCATAGAACAGGAGGCTGGAATAGAATCTATATCAATAAAGTTTGGAGAACAACTTGATCCACTCTGGTGTTGTCTCTGGAGTCTTGAGCCAAAGCACAGTGGGAGGTAAACATGTGGACCAAACACCAGGTTGCCACATCACAAATGTCCACAACTGAAACTTGTGCCATAAAGGCCATCGAGGCTGACTGTGACCTCATTGAATGAGCTGTGTCTCTGTCAGGTGGAGCGACATTAGCCAGATCTTAGCACATGTGTATACAGTATGCAATCCTGGAAGAAATTCTCTGGGTGGAGACTGATTGACCTCTTACTCTGTCAGCCACTGCTATGAACAGCTAAGAAGATTTACTAGAGTCTCTTGGTTCTATCTCAGTAAAAAGCAAAGGCTCTTCTGCTATCCAAGATATGCAAACACCCTTCCTGTTCATAACTGGTTTTGGGCAGAAAACAGACAAATAAATTTGCTGGTTGATGTTGAAAAAGGAAACCACCTTTGGATGAGGGCGCAGACAAACCTTGTCCTTAAAAAAGATTGTATATGGAGGTCCTTGATGTTAATGCCTACAGCTCCCCTATTCTTCTGGATGAGATAATGGCCACCAGAAATGTCACTTTCACTGATAGCAGCAGCAGAAAGCTGGTGGGCAATGGTTCAAATGGGGGACCCATAAGTCTTGACAATACTAAGGTTCGATCCCATGGGGAATGGAGCCTTGCACTTGAGGGTATAATTTGACTAAGCCTTTTAAAACCTTATGGGCATGTCATTGGAGAAAACAGAGTGCTTGTCCACTTTAGGATGGAATGCTGAAAAAGCAACCTGATGTACTTTGATGGAACTATCCCACCAAAACTTGACGTTTCAGGTATAATAAGTAGCCCAGAATATGAAGACCTCATCAGTGATATCCCATAGTCATGAGATCAGATGAAGAAATGCTTCCATTTAGCAAGGTAAGTAGTCTTGTGGAAGGCTTTCTATTATTTAGCAGGATCTTTTGAACTCTTTTCAAGCAAGACTGCTTTCTAGTTTCTGGCTGTGGAGTATCCCTGCAATTAAGCGAAGGGATTGTAGGCTCATGTGAAGAAGACAACTGTAGTCCTGGGAGATTAGGTCCCAGTCCAGTGGAAGTGAAATTGGAGGTTTCACTGACAGCACCAGGAGTGGAAAACCAGTGCCCATGCTGGGGCTATATATCTGATTCTGGCCTGGTCCTGTCTTATTTTTAGCAATACCCTATTAATGAATGGAATTGGTGGAAAAGCATAGAGCAGCATGCCTGACCATGTCAGTGAAAAGGCATCTGTCATGGAACCCAGGCAGTGGTCCCATAGGGAGCAGAACTGTTTCAACTTTCTGTTGGACTTTGTCCAAAATAGGCCTACTTGGGGAAAACCCCATCACTGGAAGATGTAACTGGCCACATCTTGGCAAAGAAACCACTTGTGGTGACTTATAAATGATCTGCTCAGGTTGTCCAGTAGGTTATTCCACATGTCTGGCAGATAAGATGCTTCTTGATTTATTGAGTTGGCAATACAGAGCTCCCAGAGTACAATCACTTCCTCACAGAGTAGAGAAGAGCAGGCTCCCCTCCTCGTTGAGGTAAAATATTACCACAGGGTTGTCTGTGAGAACTAACAGGCTGCTTTCCCTGATCCGTGGTAGAAATGGGATGCCAGTCTGACAGCTTTCAGTTCCCTGACATTGATGTGTAAAGCTACGTTTTCTGACAGACCATAGACATTGCGTCTGTAGTGAACCGAGGTGGGATCACCATACCAGGGCTGAAGCATCCATCACTAGTGTGAGATTCAGTTGTGGGAAGGCAAACAGAATATCTACCTATACATTGGCTGGATCTGTCCACCAGTCTAGGGAAGGGAGGACATGAGAGAGCAGTCTTACCATGGAGTCCAGCTGATAGCAGCTTGCTGAGTAGACTGATACCAGCCAGACCTTCAGAGTACTGAATCACAATCTGCTGTATTGAGCCACATAGGTGCAAAAAGCCATATGACCCAGAAGCTTCAAAAGTTGCATGCTGTTGTGACCAGGCAAGCCTTCAAACCAATGGCAATTGATCAAATTGCCTGGAACTTGAAATCCAGAAGAAAGGCCCTGGCTTGAAATGAATCTCGAGCAGCCCCAACTAACTCTATATTTTGCACTGAGGAGAGGTCAGATTTTTCTGTGTTGATTGAACAGTCCCAGAACATTGGCTATTGCCTGGATCAGGGCAGCACTGCTCTGCGCTTGCCGTTTGAACTGTCCCTTGACAAGTTGGTCATCTAGGTAGGGGTAAACCTGCACTCCTGATCTTTGGAGGAATGCAGCTACTGTAGAGATATGTCTATGAAATATTGGGATTTGGAGACATTGACATCATAAGAGACAGTGTTGTGACTGTGGGAATTTGGAATGTGCCCTGAAGGCATGGGTTGGGAACACCACATGACTGTGTGCAGCAGCTCACTACAGAAGCTCTCCAGTTTGTTTTATTAAAGTTTTATTTCTTTCTCATTTACTGATTTGTTATTTAATGAACCCCAAGATCATTACATGGTGTCAATCGTGCCAAATGAGAAGGAAACTGTGGTGATTTTGAAGTTAATCCCTGTGTTTGCAATGGGAAGCAGAGACAAAGGGAGGCACTAGAGAAGCACATGGAGCACCAGGCACAGAGGCTTTTGCATGTATTTAGTGAGCCCAATAGTAGCTTGACCAGCTTAAGAAGAGGTGGGGGAATCAAAATGGATCTGTTGCAACCTCCTTCCAGCTTGCAGTTGTCAGGCAATGTTGCAGAGAACTGGAAAAAATTCTGACAGAGATTTAAATTGTATTTAGCAGCCATAGGGGCGGAGGAGAAAAATGATAAAGTGAAATCACCATTGGATATTTATAATAACTTATAATTTATAAGAACATGAAAGCATAAACCTAAGTAAAATAATGACTAAATCTGAGAAACACTGCATGCCAAAAAGGAATGAGACCTTTGAGACACACACATTTTTTACATGCATGCAAAAAAATTGATGACACCATACATCAGTATGTCACAGAATTAAAGAAACTCAGTTAGACCTGTGACTGGTGAGTTGACAGAGTCTCTGATCAGACAATGTGTTAAGAGAGAGACTGCTCCATAAAGGAGATTTAACTTTAGAAAAAGCTCTCCAAATACACAGGGCAGCAGAAATTCTGAAAGCACAAGCCAAAGGGCTGAATTCACCAAAAGGGGTTATCCATGTACTAAGTACTAAAGAATATAGCCAGAATAGGTCAAATCAGAAAGTGTAACCGCTCTCTATGAAAACCACTGCTAGGGAGAAGTCTAGGTACAGACAGTTATATGTGGAAGGTGTGGATCACAGCATGCCCCCAAACAATGTGTTGCCTTTGGGAAACTTTGTCATAAATGTGGGAAAAATAATCATTTTGCAAAATGCTCCAGATCCCAAATGAAGAAAAGTCAAGTACATTCAGTTAAAGACAATCTGATTGAGGCAATTTTCATAGACGTACTGGGATCTACCAAGCCTAATAAGAGGGATTGTACACTACCTGTGACGGTGAATGGAACAATTATTTCACTGAAACTAGACACAGGAGCTCAGGTTAATATTCTGTCTGAACAAGATTAGGAGAGACTGAAAATAAGACCAAAACTGGGATCAACAAAAATAAAAATAACCGGTTATTCTGGAGCAATATACCAGTGAAGGGGAGGTGCATTGCTAATATCAACCATAAAAACTCCCGTTCATTGTAGTGCCAAAGGAGGTGACACCAATTTTAGGCCTAGATGCACAGGAGAAACGCAATTTGGTAAAACTAGATCATCTCAAACTTGGCTACAAGGCACCCTTTTAGGAATATCATGACCTGTTTCAAGGGCTGGACTGCTTGCAGGGTAAACATACAATCCAGATAAACAAGCAGGTCCCTCCAGTTATCCACTAATGTAGAAACGTGCCTTTTGCACTCTGTAATAAACCCAAGGCTGAGCTTGCAAGAATGGAAGCAATGCAAGTAACTCAAAAAATTGAGGAGCCAACAGAATGCATGAGCATCCTAGTCATCATGGAGAAAAATAACATATGCTTACATCCAGAGACCTCATCAAGGCTGTAAAAAGAGAACACTTCAAAGTAACAAGCAGAGAAGAGAGTATGACTCAAACTGCAAATGCTCAATATTTCTGTAAATTGGATGCACCCTCAGGATTTTGGCAGCTAAAGTTAACTGAAGAAAGCTCAAAACTATGCACATTTAATACTTTATATTTACTCTTCAGCATAGCTTCAGTACCAGAAGTGTGCTGCAACCATGCATATGATCTATGAACATATTAATGGTGTTGACACCTCAAAGGATGACATCATTATTGGGCTCAACAAAAGAGGAGAATGATTGAAGGCTTCAAGCAGTCCTGGATGCAACTAGAGCTGCAAACCTCAAACTAAATAGGGAGAAATGTGTTTTAGGGGTTACAGAACTGACCTTTGTTGAGGACATTATTTCCAATGAAGGCGTAAAACCTGATAAAAGGAAGACTTCAGCAATTGAAAACATAGGGTTGACTCCATGGGTACTCCGGGGCTGGAGCACCCACAGAAAAAAATAGTGGGTGCTCAGCACTCACCAGCAGCCACCCTCTGATCAGCTGTTTGGTGGGCCTCACAGATCAGCTCCTTCCCTTACCCCCCAGTGCCTCCTGCCTGCTGCCAATCAGCTGTTTGGCAGTGGATGGGAGGTGCTGGGGGGAGGGAGAGGAGTGGGGGCAGAAAGAGGCGGAGCCAGGGTGGGGCTTTGGGGAAAGGAGCAGAGTGGGGGTGGGACCTCGGGGCTGAGTGGGGGTGGAGCACCCCTGGAGAAAGCTGAAAGTCAAGGCCTGTGATTGAAAAGATGCCATGTCCCCAGTCACAGAAAGATGTTCAGTGCTTCCTGGAAATGGTTAATTATCTTGGAAAATTCATATGTAATTTATCTACTAAAGCAGCAGCTTCGAGAAAACTCCTACAGAAAAAAAACTGATGGTATTGGGGTGCAGAACAGGAGGAATCATGGGAAGGTTTAAAACAACTGATACAAGAACCAGTGTTGAAGTTCTATGCACCAGGAAGGCCAAATAAAATTTCAGCAGATGCTTCACCGTCTGGGTTAGGTGCAGTGATTTTACAGAAGCATGAGGTCTGTTGGCAACTAGTGGCATATGTATCCAAATCACTGACTGAGGCAGAAACCAGATACGCACAGATCGAAAAGGAGCTTTTAGGAATACTGTTTGCCTGTGAGAGATTCAATCAGTACATTTATGGATAGACAGTGGAAGTTGAAATGGACCACAAGCCCCTGATAACATTATTTAGCAAACCACTAAATGACTGTACCTTAAGAATTCAAAGAATGATGATAAAGCTTCAAAAGTATGATTTGGTTGTGACCTACATGGCTGGTAAATTTATGTTCACTTTAGATGCACTTTCCAGAGCAGTAGCTACCACAAAACCAGAGAAGACTTTAGAGACAGAGGTGCAAGCCTATGTAGATCTGATTGTCAATTAAATTCCCGTAGCTAACAGGAAACTGCAACAAATAAGTGGGGGAATGGAGAAAGATGAATCAGGGTGGCCTGAAGAAATAAGCAGTTGCTGTCCAAGTATAAGACACTATTGGAAATGCGGACACAAACGGACTGTAATGGAGGGGGTGATTTTCAAGGGCAGTAAAGTTGTAATTCCAATGAGCCTCCGAAAAGAAATGCTACAGAAGATCCACGAGGGTCATTTAGGAATTGAGAAGTGCAAACAACAAACACAAGAGGTGCTGTATTGGCCGTGGATCAATCATGATATCGCTAATGTGGTAGGAAATTGCTTTTCATGCTTGAAATACAAGCCATGCCAAAAGGCAGAGCCACTGAGACCTCATCCAGTTCCACAAAGACCTAATGAGAAGATCAGCACTGACTTAATTACCTGGCAATCAAAGGATTATTTAATAGTCACAGATTATTATTCTCTATATCCAGAAATTTGCACACTGCATAGTACTAATAGTAAGTCTGTGATAGCCAGTATGAAGGGAATCTTCTCTAGACATGGAATTCCACATGAAGTGTTAGTGATAATGGGCTGCAATTTTCCAGTGCAAATTTTAGGGAATTTGCCATAGATTGGGATTTTGATCACAAAACATCAAGTCCAAATTAATCCCCAATCAAATGGACTTGTGGAAAGGTCTATACAGACCATAAATAACCTTATGAAAAAAACTTTTGACAATGGGGGTGATTTGTATAAACCTTTATTGGTTTATTGAAGTACACCTCTGGAGAATGGCTTTTCTCCAGCTCAGCTGTTAATGGGAAGAAGGATGAGATCTAATTTACCAATTACTGATAACTTGCTGAAATCTCGTCACAATGCAACCATACGGAAGATGAAAGAAAATCAGAAATGGAAGCAGAAATATTATTTTGACAAAAGGGCCTGCGATGTCCCATCTCTTAACCCAAGTGACAGAGTGTGCCTGTGGAATCACACCTCTAATATTTGGGGCCAAAGGGGTACCTTTAAAGAACAGCTGCATGCAAGATCTTATGTAGCCCGGACAGACCAGCGGGGTACATTTAGATGTAACTGAAGGGATCTATGAGTAACCCCAGAAAGTTCCAACCCACTGACAGCTGAGGTGGCCACTGGCATTTCAAATCTGACCGATCCTTTATCATCAATGCACAAAGGAGAAACTGTTCAGCAGCAAGAAAACAACTCAGACTCTAATGAAAGGCTGATACTGAGACGATCAGAGCAAGAGATTAGATGTCCTGAAAGACTCATAGAGACTTGCTAGCCTGCCTGGAGAATGGGGATTTGAGGAAAGTGAATGGTACAGACTCACTCACGAGTGTTGTGCTGGTAATCTCTCCTCTCTAGGTAGTTGACACATTGGATATATGGAAATGTACTACATGGGTTGAGAATTTAATGTATGTGTTATTAGATAGTTGTTAACAGTATATATACACAGTTAATTTGTTTTTCTTTAAGGGGGAAGATATAGAGATATGTTTATGAAAGACTGTGATTTGGAGATGCTCCCTCATAAGGGAGAGTGTTGGGAATTTGGAGATTTGCCCTGGAGGCAGAGGTCAGGAACACCACATGGCTGTTTGCAGCAGCTCACTACACAAGCGCTCCAGTTTGTTTTATTAAAGTTAAGGAGTACTTGTGGCACCTTAGAGACTAACCAATTTATTTGAGCATGAGCTTTCGTGAGCTACAGCTCACTTCATGTAGCTCACGAAAGCTCATGCTCAAATAAATTGGTTAGTCTCTAAGGTGTCACAAGTCCTCCTTTTCTTTTTGCGAATACAGACTAACACGGCTGTTACTCTGAAACCAACCATTTATTAAAGTTGTATTCCTTTCTCATTCACTGATTTATTATTTAATGAACCCCAAGATTGTTACAGCTACTACACCATGAGCTTTGTAAAGACCCTGGGAGCTGTTGACAGGCCAAAAGGCAGTACAGGGAACAGGTAATGATTTTGAGTTACCAGAAATTGGAAGATACTTCCTGTGAGCTTGAATGATTGCCACGTGGAAGTAAGCATATTTTAAGTTGAGGGCAGCGTACCAGTCCCCAGGATTCAGGAAAGAGATAATAGAAGCTAGGGTTACTATGCAAAACGTTGTCCTTTTTAAGAATATGTTGAGTTGATACAGGTCTAAAATTGGTCTAAGACCCTCCTCCCCTTTGCTTTTGGAATTAGGAAATATCAGGAATAAAATCCTTCCCTCTGAGACCCATGCAGAACTTCCTTTATGACTCCCAAGAAAAGCAGCGATTGAACTTACTCGGTAAGGAGTGGTCCCTGAAGAGGTATGGGGAGGGAGGGGTAGAAGCAAACTGGAAAGCCTACTTTCCCACTTCTACAGTGCTCAAGACTCACTGGTCCGAAGCAAGCACTGTGGATGTGAGACAGATTGTTTGAGAAGGCGTGTGTGTGTGGGGGGGGGGGTTCTTCAGGAGATACGGAGACTGGTTCGTCAACTTTGACTGGCCCATCACAATGACTGCTTTGCCGTTCCCAGTGTCTTGAGGGGCCCGGAGCCATAGCCGAAGCAGCAGGAGTGGGAACCTACATCTATATCCCTGGGACCTCTTTTTTAATAGGTCCTGCCGAGGAGGTGGGATGGAAAACTGGTGCATCTGCTGTGGCTGATACAGCTTCCTGACTGGGGCAGGAGTGTACAGACCTAAAGACTTCAGGGTGACTTTAGTGTCCTTAAGACTATGGAATTTGCTGTCTACCTGTTCCAAGAATAGAGAAGGACCCTCAAATGGCATGTCCTGGATAGTGCTCTGTACTTCACAGGGAAGAGCAGAAGCCTGCAGTCAGGATGGTCTAAGTGGGCCCTTTCTTCTAGCTGTTGGGTCTGCTGCTGCAGCACCACCTGCAGCAATGTTCTTCTGACTAGTCTTCCCTCCCTGACTGGGAAAGAGCACTCCTGTCTAGTCTTCTTCAGAAGCAGCTCTCTGAACTTTTGCATGGAGACCCACAAATAAAATCATATTACCCTAGCAGAGCCTGTTAGCGATATGCAGCTGCAAACGTCCTATTAAATAAACCTTTCTACCAAATAAGTCCAGCCTTCTAGTGTCCTTTGATTTGGGGATGGTAGCCTGCTGCTGCCTTTAATGCTTTTTCTCTTTAGCCTCTGTTATGAGTAATGAGCCCTGGTGATGGATGAATATAAAGGTACTCAAAATCTTGCAAGGGTACATAATTCTTTCTGCCCCGTTTGAGGTGGGAGGCAGTAAAGATGGAGTCTGCCATAGAGCCTTTACAGGCTCTAGTATCGCCTTGTTAATTGGCTGAGCTAGACTGAAGAGAGACCAACCAATGATAAAATGTCAGCCAGGTGATATGAAGACTCCCTGACCTCTTTAACCTGTATCCTTAAGTCTGCGGCCACTCTCTTTAGCAACTCTTGATAAAATTTAAAATCATCAGGAGGAAGTGAAATTGTGCTGGGTTAAACAGTCTTGTCTGGCATGGATGAAGTGGATTACCCAACTGGAAGGGATAGAATCTCCTCTACCAGCTGTTGCTCTGTCTCTGGAACCTGCCCCTGATGCTCAGTACCGGGCCCAGTTCCAGACTTTGGGGACAGACCCACTTGGTGCATAGACTCAGCCCTTCTAGAAGAGGGCTTTGAGTATGCATGATAGGCAGGAGATCTGGAAGTTGGGGCAAATCCCCAAGGGCTCCGAAACAGCCACTGATACAGAGAAGAGCCCCATTGTCCTGGCCACATTCCAATGGGAGGTTCAATTTAAGGTCACAGTGATTGGTAGGAAGACAGGATCTGTGTGGAGACTCCTGGGTCCTGCTTCAAGGTTGAGATACATATGATCCCACCTCCAAGTCCAATGAGGAGGATTCCCTTTCCTCTGACCATGGCGGAGGTGATCCAGTCAATGCCGGGGATCAGTGTCGGGACCCAGATGCTGGGTGGAGTGACACCATCTTAGTAGGCTTCCAGAGTAGTCAGCACCACGATGGTCTCTTGTTAAAGTGCCAAAGAAGTTGACTATGCTGCTTTCATCACCAGGCTTGATGTTACCCCTTGCAGCATTATAGTCAACTGCGCTGTCTTAAGCACAGATTTGGAGGACGAGTGTTTAGGTTTCAGATGTACTTCTACTCCATTCTGTCTTGACTTTCTTACCAAATGTAGAGAGTGGAGTCCTTCCCCTGGCTGTTGCATCTCTGGAAGATTTGTATTTCTTCCTCAGTACAGGTGAGGGAGAATGACGCTGGGATTCCACTAATGTTGGAGGTACGTTGAATCAGACTGGGATGTCTCTGACGGTGGCTTCCATCTGCAGGAATTTCCTCCCTATCCTTCATCCTAGGTTTGAACTCCCTGCAAATCTGGCACTGGTTGTTCGTGTGTGCCTCTTCCAAGAACTTAAGGCAATTGTTGTGTGGGTTGCTCACTGGCATAGGCCTGGAGCAAGAAGCACACGGCTTGAAATCCTGTGACTGGAGCATACCTTGGTACCAAGAACAGAAAAAAAAAAACGGGGAAACAACAAGTCCAAATAGTTTTTTAAAATAGAACTAAAACTTAGTAACTATCCTAACACTAAGAACCACATTGTAGATACATACAGTAGAACCTAAGAGATACAAACACCTCAGGAATGGAGGTTGTTCATAACTCTGAAACATTCATAACTGATTTTGTTTCTAGAAAGGCTGGCTGAACTTACTGAGCTGTTCTTGTATTATTCAAGTGTGTGAGAATATATGTGCATATTAAGAAAAAACAAAACAACACACTTTCTCCAAATGTTCCAATTTTAACATTTATGGTTGCATAACTCAAAAGCTATGGGAGCTAGAAAACTCAGAACATTCCCAGTTTCTTAGCCACTGTTGAGAAATGAACAATTGCCCAAGTTTGATATGCTGCGCTCCCAAGGGACATATGTATGTTCTCACCATAATAAAGGAGAGGGGTGTCAGAGTCCTTGAACCAGACACATGAACAGCGCAGTGAGTTCAGCCAGCCTTTCTAGAAAAGCTTTAGTTCCTTGTCTCAGTCCTATGGGTTACAAAAAGTCAGTCATGTGACAGCGGTCAAAATCATTTGACTCAAATGGCTACTGTTTGCAGTCATACCCCAACTTCTTACTGCTGCTAATCTAAAAGGCCTGCACTATACCATTTCCTCAGGGACAAGGATACATCCTTTTTTTAAAAACAACTGAGAATTTTCAGGATATTTATTCTTTAAAGATGGAAATTAAAAATCTGCTAACAGATCAGCATAGCCATTTGGGACTAAGGTTTTCAAAGAAAAAAAATCTATTATAAAAGAGTTTATTTTGCTTTGTTTTATTTAAGTGCACCACTTTCAAAAGTGTAATTCATCCTCCCCTCCCCCCAGCTCCCAATTAGATGCTCCAAGTTATATGTTATTGCATATCACCAATACTCCTGGGAGACAGATGCTACTGCCTGTGGCCTTGCAGCAGTCAATACACCAAGCTGTGCTATAATTATTCAAGAGCACATTCCACACTTTCTATTTATTGTTCAAAGCTGAGAATCAATGGCTTGCACATTTTTTTCCTTTCTTCTCCCATCCCTTGATTTCCTACTCCCTTTTATTCCCTTAATGCTGAACACTTGCCCCTGTTTGCAACCCCCTACAAAAGTTAAGTGCTCAGCATTGACCCAGTAAGAAGAGAAAGTCCATCCTGGATCCTCTCAAACCTAATTTGGCTCTGTTGACTGATGCCAGACTCATAGTCTGATGACTGCTGCTTCTTCATTAAATAAGACCCAACAAACTCCAGTTATGAGGAACAGATCACCCATTTGTGGTACAAATGGAGTGTTTCCTCCTCACTGCTGTTAGCTGTTGCTCATGCTCACTGTCCATTTGACAGATGTCTGGTGCCAGTTCTTGCCAGGTCTCCCACTGTTAACCGACTGAACTAGTAGTCTTCATGACACTCCTGTGAGATAGCTAAGTATTATAATGGCACAGTGTTGGTCAGAGCTTAAAGTGGTGCTAATACCAGATATGTCATTTCCCAATGATGGAAATTCATTTGTTCATAACAAGCTTATTTTCATACATTTATAAAGCTTCTTGCAAATGAATGACCCATTTCAGACGCAGCTTTGTGGTCTCTGTATTTTTTAATCCAGATCTGTGAACCTGTGACAACTAGCCTGATTTAAAGTGTGGTTCTACTTTGAAAAGTGACTTTGCAAAAATGGGTTTTCTTACTGTCACAGAGTCCCCGGGCGATGCTCTGGAACTGCTCCCTATGAAGCCAGGCAGGACTCTGGGGAAGTCTCCTTTCTGTGAGCAGAGTGTCTTCAGGGGACACAGCTCACAGAACTTCCACCTTCCTGGGTCTGACCTCGGAGCATTCAGCATCCTCTGCCCCTCCGTGCGCTTCCCACAGCGAGTCCGCCCACACGGGCTCCTGGGGAAGCCAGAGGGTCCTGCACCCCAACTCCGCAGTCAGACATTGACTCTCAGCCAGCCAGTAAAACAGAAGGTTTATTAGGCGACAGGAACACGGTCTAAAACAGAGCTTGTAGGTGCAGAGAACAGGACCCCTCAGCTGGGTCAATTTTGGGGGGTAGTGAACCAGACAACCACATCTGCACTTCACTCCATGTCCCCAGCCAGCCCCAAACTGAAACTCTCTCCAGCCCCTCCTTCTCTGGGCTTTGTCCCTTTCCCGGGCCAGGCGGTCACCTGATTCCTTTGTTCTCCAACCCTTTAGCTCTCACCTTGCAGGGGGGAAGGGCCAGGACATCAGTTGCCAGGAAACAGGGTGTCGGCCATTCTCTGTGTCCAGATCCCTGCACACACCTGCCCTCTAGGGCTCTGTAATGATCATACACCCTTATCCCACCACCTAGATACTTAAGAACTGCATAGGGGAAACTGAGGCACCCCCACAATATTCGGAGGAAACATTAAGAACAGTCCCGCTACGTCACACTTACCTAACAGACCTCCCTCCCCCACCTCTGTATTTGGAGCTACAGACATGTACTTTAGTGACAAAAGTAAGATTGAGCTGCTTTTTACTTCTGTTAGCACAGCAGAGCCATCTCAGCTGAACTAAATTCTGTTCCAGCTCACACATCATTAATAATTATTAACATAGTTCCAACTGCAGGCCACTGGGAAGCCCTGCTATCTGCAGATTATGCACACAGCCACAAGCCTATGCCTGTGCCATCATACCACTTTCAGTAGAGTGGTACAGGTGTAGCAGAGGGAATAATTTGAAGAGGACTGTAGGGTCGCACAGATGTAACTGAGTACTGCAGATTCTTTATTACTAGGGATGGTACAGGTGCCAAAAACTCAGGAACCTTTATTTTCAGATTCCAGGTTGAGTTTGCAGAACAGACATTTTTATTTTTCAGCTGTCGAAATTTGACATGAAATCAGTGAAAAAACAGAGTGTGGAACTCTGTGATACAGTATTTTTGAAACCGTTACTTTTCAAAGTAGAACCACATTTCAAACCTTTATTTTGATGAAAGAACCATGCACATCAACCCTCCTTCCCCTCCTTGCACAAAAAAATAAATCCCTTCAAAAAGCCATCTGCTGAGTGATTAAAAAAGTTATTGACAGCATCTGATCTCAGTTACTCTGGTGTGAATTCACAGAAATAATATGGAGACAGCCACTATATTCAGTAAAGCTATTCTGAATTTAGACAGGGTAACTAAGATCAAAATCAGGATCCTATTTTTGTTCCTTCAATAGTGATATTACAGTACATATTATTAATGCTTATTTTTTCAGAAGCAACTCTAAGTAACTAACATGTCACTAAGCAAAATTCTGAGACCAGGAGTCTAAATCTTTTAGTATGTTTTATTAAATCGGTGGATTTAAATATGTATCTCATTTAGTTCTTTGAAGACCTGTTTATTATATTCTACCTTGCTTTTCAGTTTTGAAGAATTTTGAGATAAATGTTCAGGAAGTTTCTGGAAATTAATTTAAAAAAGTCTGGTTTTAATATTCTTTCATTGTTAGTTAAACTTAACACAGAATTAACCTTACAATGAAGCTTTATAGTAACTTTCATTTTTAGTAGGTCTCTTGAGCAGACCTAAGAAAGTGCATCTAAACCAATAAAACCTGATTCAGGAGCTTATGGGCTCATTTGCATCCTGGCCAGAACATCAATCAATAGCTTTCATTTTGTTTAAAGGCCAGGGGCCAAATTAGAGTTTGAAAAGTCCTTGTAAAACCTTTGGGTAATTTTGAGATTGAGTCTAATGAAAGATTAATGAATACAGGCATCCATTTCCAGCCCATCTATTTACATATGACTTCCACCTTCAGTCCTGCTGAGTGGCAATCAAAGTGAATCAGTTTGTTTCTGCAGATAGTGCTGACTAGCTAAGAATAGCTTGCACTACCAGAGCAGCCATTATAATTCTTTTCTATGGGATATTAGAATTCTGTAAAGTCAAATGGGTCAAGGTCTGGCTGCAGTGGGTGCCATTAAAATCTGGATATTTACCACCCACCAGAAAATTTACTGCAGTATTTGAAGTATTTCCCATTTTGAGTATAGGGATTACTGTTTATACCAAGTTGTAGCAAACATTCACATATAATGGTTCCCCAAGCTAAAAGCTTAGAGGAAATTTCCATCCAGTATCCATAAATCATATTTCCAAACTAAACAGAGAAGCTTGTTTGGATACATGATTTTTCTTACAGTGACCATTGCAATAAAAATAGGCCTTAACAAGTTTGTTTCAGTGAAGTGTGGGTGGTAAAATAGTTATCTTATGTTAACATAGCTGTAGCTTTTTATCCAGCGATTTGATCAGTGCAGGAAAAATAGGTCCATTTCCATTACTGATCCATTGTTTACTTTTATGAAATACCCTTTTTTTTTTTTTAGTGACAGGAACATTCAAAGCACTCCCACTCCACAGTTCTGTAGCAATTCTGAAGGCTAGTTTCTTTGCTCCCACATGCAAGGCAGGTATCTTGTAGAAAGAGTTCGTTCTTCCGTTCACAAAAAGAGTGAGATGTCTTCATTTAATGAAAGTCATTGGACATTCTATCTTGCTATAAATATACTATGAAATTTGTGCTTTGCATACATTATGCAGCACTAAAGTTAACCTAGGCTTCATAGAAGCCTGCCTCTCAGTTTCTTCCGATAAATCCTTGTGTTGGATTTACAAGACCCTAGCTCCAGAAACTAGAGGGAAGACCTTGCTTTTTGGGCTATTGATCCCAGTAACGTTTTGTACTTTCCAACATTTCAATAATTCAGTAATAAATATTCCTTCTCCTTGAGTCGTATTTTTAAAATGGTAAGTTCACTAAGTGCTAATAACAATAAGTGTCCAGGATAAATGCTCCCCTGCCCCCCTGTAACTCTAAACAAATAAATATAATACACGCCTACTTTGTCCCCATCATTTTCACCAAGGTGTTTGTAAGTAAATCTGAACTGTTATGCAATCGTTTATTTTATTTCAAGCTGGCTACAGGACATGCAATGCCTCCTGTTGTCAATGCAATGTCATCAGTTCCACAAGGGTAGAGTGACACCTTGTACACCTGCTAACTATATAAAAGTGATTCTCTTCTATCAGTATAGGATAGTAATGGGAGGAGTCACTGAAGTCAGACAGATGAAGTCAGACTGTCTTTTTTCCATGCTACAGGAAACTCATTCTTTACATGGGCCTCAGGATTCAGCACACAAGTTCTAAATACTAGAGGTTCTTGACTACTTTATGTTAATTTTCTTAACAGAGATCTCAGAAGAAATCAATTTAAGTTTACCTTCCTGTTGTGTATGCAACAAGGAAGTGATATCCTGATCATCCCTATTCTGTCTCTGAAAAGTCTTTGACCTCTCTTAGCTTTTGCTCAACCCTTATCCCACTATCCTACGAAAGTTTTACAGCCTGATTGTCGATTTGAACGCATGTGAATTTTAGATGGCCTACATTGTGCTCAAGGGGAAAAAATCCCTGTCTTAACTGGGAGAGTACATAAAATATTCACTAGTGTGTGTGTACCGTTGACCTTTACTGGGTTATGTATGCCAAGTTTGTTGTGTTTAACCATCTCCAGGTTAAGCTAATGGAGTTACATAAACTCTTCACGGCATGTGTTTGTAAAGTGCCTACTGCAATGGAGTCCTGATCCATTACTGGGGTTCATAGGAACTAACTTAATACAATGATAAATAATGATTAGTTCGGCAAATGGAAGTAGGTA
The DNA here is from genome assembly GCF_965152235.1 of Eretmochelys imbricata. Taxonomy (NCBI): domain Eukaryota; kingdom Metazoa; phylum Chordata; order Testudines; family Cheloniidae; genus Eretmochelys; species Eretmochelys imbricata. Next base: position 323,687,663 of record NC_135572.1, read on the forward strand.
TTTTTAGAGCTAAGGTCCCAACTATGGATCCCAAAGATGTCTCTGACTACTGAAGGTAAGTAACAAGCATGAATAAGGGCTTAGAAAATTAAATTAGCGAACAGCTGATCTTTGCCAAAACAAAAAAGGAGTTATAACAGGATTATATTAAAAAAATCAACAAGCACATAGGGATGGGTTCATTACAGTGATTGTGGGTAACTATCTTCATTTTTAACAAATATTTGTTATTTGGTTATTGAATAGATCTAGTGATAATGATAATTTAACATCTGTAGAAAACGTGCATAAAAATGTCATTTGATATAAACAAAGATTTCCATGTTTTTTTACGAGATATCAGACCAATCAGCTCCTCACCATTCAGCCTGAGCAACTGGAGGCTTGTGACTGGAAGCAAGGTCTCCCCTATGCCACATGAGTGCCCTAACTGCTAGGCTATTATGGGGTAGGGATAGTGGGGGTGGGGGTGTCTGATTGATCAGAAATTCCATCCTGCACCTGAGGAACTCTCCCAAGAAAAGTTTAGTCAAAACCAAAAAATTGGTTTTGATTAAATGACATTTTCTGACTAAAAATGTTTTGTCGAAAAATTCCCGACCAACTCTAGTAGCAGTGCATTGTCAGCCTCATGTCTCCCCAGCCTATCCCCAGGCACAGCAGTGCAGGGAGTCCAGACTAAGCTGAGCTCTGCATCCATTATTTCGGGAGAGTAAACCACCTGCAGCACCTACTTAAATCCTGGTCCTTGTGTGCATAGTTGTTTTGCAGCCAGAGAACCCTCCACAATCATGTATGAAGGGGCAGGAGTTGTGTCTAAAGGGTGAATCCTGATCTTACTGAAGTCACTGGCAAAATTCCTACTGAATACCATTTACTAGGTTTTGTGTAAAAAAGTGGTAACTTAATAATTATCTCCCAAGATTTTTAGGGAAATTAAGCAATTCCTTCTAATTAATGCAGAATCACTGCAATCTACATTCACCATGTGGCACTCCCTAAGACCGACCTGTATGGCCACATAGAAACATAGAAATGTAGGACTGGAAGGGACCTCGGTAGATCATCTAGTCCAATCCCCTGCATTGAAGCGGGACTAAGTATTATAGACCATCCCTGACAGGTGTTTGTTGAACCTGCTCTTAAAAACCTCCAGTGACAGAGATTCCACAGCCTCCCTAAGTAATTTGTTCCAATGCTGAACTACCCTTAAAGTTAGGAAGTTTTTTTAATGTCTCACCTAAATCTCCAGGCTACAATTTAAGCCCATTACTTCTTGTCCTGTCCACAATGGATAAGGTGAACAATTTATCATGCTCCTCTTTATAACAATCTTTTACATACTTCAACACTGTTATCATGTCCACCCTCAGGCTTCTCTTCTCCAGACTAAACAAATCCAGTTTTTTCAATCTTTCCTCATAAGTAAGGCTAAGATTTTGTCATGCATATTTTTAGTAAAAGTCACAGAAAGTTCACGGGCAATAAAGAAAAATTCATGGAAGCCCATGACCTATCTGTGACTTTCACACATCACCCAGGAGGGCCTGGCTTGGAGCTGCAGGCTCCCCACGCCACCAGCGGCGGCTCAGAGCTCAGGGCACCCCGGCGTCCGGGAGCTATGTGTCAGCTGGGAGCTGTGGAGCACCCGTGGTGGCCAGGAGCTTGGGGTCTCCCCACTGCCTGGGAGCTCCGGGGCACCCCTGCTCCCCGCTGCAGCTAGAAGCTCAGCCCCTGCAGTTCCCAGCCGCAAAGGGTGCGGGAGATCCTACAGCTCCCAGGTGCTGGGGGCTCAAGTCACGGAGGTCTCTGGAAGTCATGGAATCTGTGACTTCTGTGACCTCCATGACAAAATTGTAGCCCTAGTCATAAGTCATGCTTTCTAGACCTTTAATCTTTTTTGTTGCTCTCTCTGGACTTTCTCTAATTTGTCCACACTCTTCCTGAAATGTGATGCCCAGAATTGGACACAGTACTCCAGCTGAGGCTTTATCAATGCTGAGTAGAGTGGAAGAATTATTTCTCGTGTCTTGCTTACAACATTCCTGCTAACATAGCCCAGAATGGTTGCTTTTTTTGCAACAGTATTACATTGTTGACTCATCTTTAGTTTGTGATCTACTACGATCCCCAGATCCTTTCCTGCAATACTCCTTCCTAGGCAGTCATTTCCTATTTTTTATCTGAGCCATTGATTATTCCTTCCTAAGTGTGATACTTTGCATATGTCCTTATTGAATTTCATCTTGTTTATTTCAGACCATTTCTCCAGTTTGTCAAGAGCATTTTGAATTGTAATTCTGTCCTCCAAAGTGCTTGCATCCTCTCCCAGCTTGATATCGTCCGCAAGCTCTCTAAGTGTACTCTCTATGCCATTATCCAAATCCCTTATGAAGATGCTGAATAGAACTGGATCCAGGATTGTATGTTCCTGCTAATTCACACACACCTGGAAGAACGAGCATGAAATCAAACAGCTGGAAAGAGGAGATATTTTGGGTGATATGCATTCAGAAACTCTAACTCTAGCAACTCAAAAAGAACCATCCAGATTAAAATCTATGGGACCTATTCTGGCCTTCTGTCCACATTAATTTTGTGCCTCACTTAATTCCTTTCAGCCTGATATCTATGTGAAAACCTAAATCCGATGGATTATTCATCTGTTTCTCATTCAAAATCCCACAGAGTTCTGAGGGAGAAACTTCAGTGCGCCCTTTGTGAAAATACTGAGTTCTGACAGGGCGTCATCCCACTCCTGTCTCTTTTCTAGCCACAAACCACTCAGAGACCTTCTTGTGGTTACAGTATTCTCCCCCCGACCCTTACGAACTTGTGCAGCTCTGTATTTACAGTAGCATTCACTCCTTTGCTCACTCAGTCAAGGAGGGGGGTAAAGAAAAGTGAGAACTCTCCTGGCTCCAGCTCTGAAAAGCCTGCCAGTCTCTCTTTTCCCCTCTGAGCACTTCCTTCCTGTGTCTTTTCTACTTTCTAGGCTTTTAGCTCTCTCCTGGCCATTCTCAATCTATCAATTAGCCACAGCTTTGCCCCTCAGGTTTACTCCCGGGCAATTGAATGGGTGATCCAGTGATCAGAGTGCTGGTATAGCTGTGCTGGCCACCATTCTGTCACATGAATTAAATATACATTAGGCATATAGATTTATTAAAGATGTCAAGCTTGATTTTTGAGTAAGCTCACAATCTCATCACTATTTTCCTTGTTCTCTCTTCTTTTTGTTTGTTATACCTGCTTTTTCCATCTGCCTAATACTTGACGTAAGCTCTTTGGGGCTCAGACAAGGTCTGGTTTTGTTTGGTTCTGTAAAAATCCTAGCACACTCTGGGGCAGCATAAAAGAAAAATGTAATATTGAGAAGAAGCAGCTAAAACTAGACTATACTAGAAAAGCTGCAGATACAGACAGACATATGTTGGTTGGAAACTTTATGAAACATGTGTGGATCTGAAAGCCCCTTTCTCACTTGTATTTTCCTTAAATGCACTGAAATTCATGTCCCAGGTCTGCTCATTAAAACCACTTCTCTCATCTTGTTCCAAAAGCAGAAGCAGCAGCATTTGATTAAAAAGAGAAATATAAGATTTCAACAATCCATATTAAAATAATCACACCTAATAGAAATATAAAATGGCAGGTGTGCAGACCAATGGTTGTCCTGGATATAACTAGTGTTAGGAAACAGTCTATGACAACCATGTGTCACAGCCTAAAAACATTTGATCCAGTTGGCCTGACTGTGTGAGCAGAGTATCTCCAAAAAAGGGTAAGTGCCCTCAATTCCTATTGCCTTTTAAGGCTCAGAAGTTGCTCTGTGACTTCCAGAATCACCCCCATACACAGGACTTAACCCTGTTCACTTCACTCCTGCAAGTAGTCCCATGCAGAGATGCTGGAATAATTTTTATAGTTGGGGTGCTGAGAGCCATTGAATCAGACTGTAAACACTGTATATGATGGAAACCACTTCAAGCCAGGGGATAAGGCAGCACCCCAGCACCCCTAGTTCCAGGATCTAGGGTTCCCAGAGGCAGATTACCGTTTTGTAGGGCCCTGGGCCAGAGCAAGTGGGGCCTCCTCTCCATCCCTTCTGCCTGAAGTCTTCCCCCTCTGCCCCCCCCATGCACCTCCCCTGGCGCTCCTGCCGGGGAAATGGGATCGGGCTGTGGGGGCTTGCCCTGCTCCGCCCTCCCAGCGCTGGGGGTGCGGGAACTTCCCTCGCCCACCCAGTGCTCCTGCTAGGGAGTGAGTTCAGGGCTCAGGAGCAGTCATTTTTCTGAGGCCCTCCAATTGACCCAGTGGCTAATACACCACTGATGGTCCTGCTGAGTAAGGAAATAAGAGTTAGCTACAAAGAGGAATTTGCATGATCTGTTTTGCATAACGTTGGATTTGGGATTTCTAGGTTTTAATACTCCTAGAAGATTGAAACATAAAAAACTCTGGAGCTTTTGCTTTAAAATAAATCGTTTGCTCTAAAAGAAACCATTAATCACCAGAGGAACCATTCAGCTCTCTCAGGTAAACGGTACTTATGAAAATTATGTTCTGTGGACGTTTTCAGTGTCCGACTACTACTATCTTTTAATAGCTTTTCAAAATTCCAATTAATAGATGGTATATCTTTATGAAGAGGATACACTGCCTAATATTCTATCAGACTAACAAGCAAGTTATAACACTGCAGATTTTTGCATCAGTAAGATCCCTTCTTCAATCTGGCAGACCTGGAAAGCTTTTGTATTACAATTTACTTACTAGTCCAATAAAAACTATTACATTACATCCTGAACCTTTTCCTGACCCACTTTTCCCCAAGGAACAATACAGCTGCAAACATTTTCTGCATCTCTTTTGTATTATAAAACTTGTAGACTAGTTGAACATCTGAAATCAAGTCCCAGCAGAGATAAGGCTACTCTCTTCTTATGTTATACTAAAGAACTGTGTGCTCCTGTGTCAGTATAAGTGAAAGCAAAAATAATTTAAGATATTAATATCTTAAGTATTTATGTTAACAGTCTTTTAAATTTTATTGTTAAATTTTATTTATAAATTTTATTTATTGTTATTGCAATCCTACTTTTATTTGAGTGTTTGTCTGCCAACACAGAATGTAAGTGGACCCTCATTTTTGAATCGCTCTGTATTTATGTGCACATTTCTAATTCAGGTGCAAAGATCCCTCAAAAAGTACACACAAGTTGTGGTAGTCTCTGTGTGTGCACACAACCCTATTTTGGGCATGCACTTTGCCGGAATTGAAATACCTTACGGTATGTCTATACTACCCACCAGATCGGCAGGTAGCGATCTATCCAGCGGGGGTCGATTTGTCGCGTCTAGTCTAGATGTGATAAATCGACCCCTGAGAGCTCTCCGTCAACTCCAGTACTCCACCAGGGCGAGAGGTGCAGGCAGAGTCGCAGGGAAGTGTTAGCAGTGAAGACACCGCAGTGAAGAGACTGTGGTGAGTAGATCTAAGTACGTTCATGCAGCTGAAGTTGCATAACTTAGATGGATTCCTGCCCCACCCCCACCCCCCAGTGTAGACCAGGCCTATGATGAATGTATGCAAAAGTGCATTCATCTGGTTGAAAATCTGGCCCACAATGCATGGTGATTTATACACTCTAAGCATATATTGCCACAAACCATTATAATTGCGATGGATACAAATTTTAGGCTTTCTTGTTAGCTGAATGGAATTGGAAAGCTGCATTTTCAAAGGTTTCAGAGTAACAGCCGTGTTAGTCTGTATTCGCAAAAAGAAAAGGAGTACTTGTGGCACCTTAGAGACTAACCAATTTATTTGAGCATGAGCTTTCGTGAGCTGTAGCTCACGAAAGCTCATGCTCAAATAAATTGGTTAGTCTCTAAGGTGCTACAAGTACTCCTTTTCTTTTTGCATTTTCAAAGTAATCTTACTGTTAAGTTCTTTGGAGTACAGTTGCTATCTTCAGCCTGTTAATTGATCACAATGCAAATCTAACAGGAATGTCAGTCTTTTTGCAATGCACTTTAACACCCCCCACCTAAGGTGATGCTTTTGTTTCACTGTAAAATTCCTCATTGCTTCATGAATGCTAATCAAGCCAGACATTTTGAGAGTCAATAGATGTCTTGTGCCTGCCACACATTTCTCTCAGAGAATTTGGATAATTAAAGTTTTCTTGTTACACAGTTTACTTTACTAAATACCAAACACCTAGAAAGCTTGATTTAGAAATAGGATCTGACACGAAGTGAAGAAAAAACAGCAATGGTTGGTTTTAATTGCAATATGCTACAATGGAGGTGCTCCCACCTCATAGGATCAGCACCTCACAGGATCAGGACTTTAATGGAATTTTTTCAGGTGGTGTAGTGGAGGAGGAAAAAACTTTTTTCACTATACCAAAGCCAGGCTAGATTTGCCGGGCTTTGTATGGATTTACAAAGGGGAGGGGAACTGCATGAGGAATCTAGCCCCCTTTGAGAGCCCCTGTAAGTGACACTTTGCAGTCAGGATGAGAAACAGAGACACTGTTCCCACTTAGCAGTGCTGATAGTGCTAACCTCAAAAGTGGCCTTTCTTCCTCTAAATACACTAAGCCCTGGTCGACACTAGGAGTTGAGGTCGAATTTAGCAGTGTTAAATCGATTAACCCTGCACCCGTCCACACGACAAAGCCCTTTTTTTCGACTTAAAGGGTTCTTAAAATCGATTTCTTTACTCCACTCCCGACAAGGGAATTAGTGCTGAAATCGGCCTTGCCGGGTCAAATTTGGGGTAGTGTGGATGCAATTCGATGGTATTGGCCTCCGGGAGCTATCCCAGAGTGCTCCATTGTGGCCGCTCTGGACAGCACTCTCAATTCAGATTCACTGGCCAGGTAAACAGGAAAAGCCCTGCGAACTTTTGAATCTCATTTCCTGTTTGGCCAGCATGGCAAGCTGCAGGTGAGTGCAGAGTTCATCAGCAGAGGTGACCATGATGGAGTCCCAGAATCGCAAAAGAGCTCCAGCATGGATTGAGGTACTGGATCTGATTGCTGTATGGTGAGAGGAATCTGTGCTATCAGAACTCCGTTCCAGTTTTCGAAATGCCAAAACCTTTGTCAAAATCTCCCAGGGCATGAAGGACAGAGGCCATAACAGGGACCCGAAGCAGTGCCGGGTGAAACTTAAGGAGCTGAGGCAAGCCTACCAGAAAACCAGAGAGGCAAATGGCAGGTCAGAGCCCCAGACATGCCGCTTCTATGATGAGCTGCATGCCATTTTAGGGGGTTCAGCCACCACTCCCCCAACCGTGTGCTTTGACTCCATCAATGGAGAAGGAGGCAACACGGAAGCAGGTTTTGGGGACGAGGAAGATGAGGAGGAGGACGTTGTAGATAGCTCACAGCATACAAGTGGAGAAACCGGTTTTCCCGACAACCAGGAACTGTTTCTTACCCTGGACCTGGAGCCAGTACCCCCCAAACCCACCCATTGCTGCCTCCTGGACCCACCAGGTGGAGAAGGGACCTCTGGTGAGTGTACCTTTTTAAATAGTATACATGGTTTAAAAGCAAGCATTTTAATCATTAATTTGCCCTGGCATTTGCGGCCAGTACAGCTACTGGAAAAGTCTGTTAACGTGTCTGAGGATGGAACAGAAATCCTCCAGGGACATCTCCATAAAGCTCTCCTGGATGTACTCCCAAAGCCTTTGCAAAAGGTTTCTGGGGAGGGCAGCCTTATTCCGTCCACCATGGTAGGACACTTTACCATGCCAGGCCAGTAGCACGTAGTCAGGAATCATTGCAGAACAAAGCATTGCAGTGTATGTTTGCTGGCATTCATACAATATCCATTCTTATCTCTCTGTGTTATCCTCAGGAGAGTGATATCATTCATGGTCACCTGGTTGAAATAGGGTGCTTTTCTTAAGGGGACATTCAGAGGTGCCCATTCCTGCTGGGCTGTTTGCCTGTGGCTGAACAAAAATGTTCCCTGCTGTTAGCCACGCGGTGGGGGGAGGAAAAGGGGGGAGGGGTTAGCCACGCGGTGGGGGGAGGCAAAATGCGACCTTGTAACGAAAGCACATGTGCTATGTATGTAATGTTAACAACAAGGTTTACTGTGAACGAGTGTATCCATTGTTTTATAAAATGTGTCTTTTTAAATACCACTGTCTTTTCTCCACCAGCTGCATGTGTTTCAAGGATCACAGTATCTTCTCCTTCCCAGAGGCTAGCGAAGATAAGAAGGCGAAAAAAACGCACTCGCGATGAAATGTTCTCTGACATCATGCTGTCCTCCCACACTGACAGAGCACAGATGAATGTGTGGAGGCAGACAATGTCAGAGTGCAGGAAAGCACAAAATGAACACGAGGAAAGGTGGCGGGCTGAAGAGAATAAGTGGTGGGCTGAAGATGAGAGGTGGCAGCAGCGTGATGAGAGGAGGCAGGATTAAATGCTGAGGCTGCTGGAGGATCAAACTAATATGCTCCAGCATATGGCTGAGCTGCAGGAAAGGCAGTAGGAGCACAGTCCGCCGTTACAGCTCCTGTGTAACCAACCGTCCTCCTCCCCAACTTCCATAGCCTCCTCTCCGAGACGCCCAAGAATGCGGTGGGGGGGCCTCTGGCCAGCCAGCCACTCCACCCCAGAGGATTGCCCAAGCAACAGAAGGCTGGTATTCAATAAGTTTTAAAGTGCTGTGTGGCCTTGTCCTTCTGTCCACCACCCCACCCGGTGCTTCCCTCCTCCACCACCCCTCCAGGGCTACCTTGGCAGTTATCCCCCTATTTGTGTGATGAATTAATAAATAATGCATGAATGTGAAACAACAATGACTTTATTGCCTCTGCAAGTGGTGATCGAAGGGGAGAGGGGAGGGTGGTTAGCTTACAGGGAAGTAGAGTGAAGCAAGGGGGGGGGGTTCATCAAGGAGAAACAAACAGAACTTTCACACTGTAGCCTGGCCAGTCATGAAACTGGTTTTCAAAGCTTCTCTGATGCGCAGGACGCTCTGCTGTGCTCTTCTAACCGCCCTGGTGTCTGGCTGTGCGTAACCAGCAGCCAGGCAATTTGCCTCAACCTCTCACCCCGCCATAAATGTCTCCCCCTTACTCTCACAGATATTGTGGAGTGCACAGCAAGCAGTAATAACAGTGGGAATATTGGTTTTGCTGAGGTCTAATTGAGTCAGTAAACTGCACAAGCACACTTTTAAATTTCCAAATGCACATTCTACCACCATTCTGCACTTGCTCAGCCTGTAGTTGAAAAGTTCCTGACTACTGTCCAGGCTGCCTATGTACGGCTTCATGAGCCATGGCATTAAGGGGTAGGCTGGGTCCCTAAAGATAACTATAGGCATTTCAACATCCCCAATGGTTATTTTCTGGTCTGGGAAGAAAGTCCCTTCCTGCAGCTTTTGAAACATACCAGAGTTCCTGAAGATGCGAGCGTCATGTACCTTTCCCAGCCATCCCACGATGATGTTGGTGAAACGTCCCTTGTGATCCACCAGTGCTTGCAGCACTATTGAAAAGTACCCCTTTCAGTTTATGTACTGGTTAGCAAGGTGATCTGGTCCCAAGATAGGGATATGCGTTCTGTCTATCGCCCCATCACAGTTAGGGAATCCCACTGCAGCAAAGCCATCCACTATGACCTGCACATTTCCCAGAGTCAGTACTCTTGATAGCAGCAGCTCAGTGATTGTGTTGGCTACTTGGATCATAGCAGCCCCCACCGTAGATTTGCCCACTCCAAATTGATTCCTGACTGACCAGTAGCTGTCTGGAGTTGCAAGTTTCCAGAGGGCTATCACCACTCACTTGTCAACTGTGAGGGCTATGCTCTCATCTTGATATTCTTGTGCTTCAGGGCAGGGGAAAGCAAGTCAAAAAGTTCCATGAAAGTGCCCTTACTCATGCAAAAGTTTTGCAGCCACTGGGAATCGTCCCAGACCTGCAACACTATGCGGTCCCACCAGTCTGTGCTTGTTTCCTGAGCCCAGAATCGGTGTTCCACGGCATGAACCTGCCCCATTAGCACCATGATGCCCACATTGCCAGGGCCCGTGCTTTGAGAGAAGTCTGTGTCCATGTCCTCATCACTCTCGTCACCGTGATGATGTCGCCTACTCACCCAGTTTCGCTTTGGCAGGTTCTGGTTCTGCATATACTGCTGGATAATTTGCGTGGTGTTTAATGTGCTCCTAATTGCCAAAGTGATCTGAGCAGGCTCCATGCTTGCCGTGGTATGGCGTCTGCACAGAAAAAAGGCGAGGAACGATTGTCTGCCGTTGCTTTCACGGAGGGAGGGAGAGAGGGCCTGATGACATGTACCCAGAACCACCCGCGTCAATGTTTTTGCCCCATTAGGCATGGGGATCTCAACCCAGAATTCCAATGTGTGGTGGAGACTTCGGGAACTGTGGGATAGCTATCCACAGTGCAACACTGCAGAAGTCGATGCTAGCCTCGGTACTGTGGAAGCACTCCACCGAGTTAATGCACTTAATGCACTTAGAGCATTTTGTGTGGGGACACACACAATCGACTATATAAAAACCATTTCTAAAAAAATGATTTCTATAAATTCGACCTAATTTTGTCGTGTAGACATACCCAGAGACCTGCAGCAAGAAAGGACCCAGGTTGAACATTTCAAAGATTGTGGAGCTGCTGTTCCAGCAGCACTTTCCCTGGATTCCCCAGGAGAAACTCACTACAAAAAGTAATTTTCCCTCTGTTGATACTCATACTTTCTTGTCAACTGTTGGGAATGGGCGATGTCCACTTTGATTGAATTGGCCTCATTAGCACTGATCCCACACTTGTAAGGCAACTCCCATCTTTTCATGTGCTGTAATATATATATTGTTTACTGTATTTTTCACTCCATGCATCTGATGAAGTGGGTTTTAGCCCATGAAAGCTTATGGCCAAATAAATTGGTTAGTCTCTAAGGTGCCACAAGGACTCCTCGTTTTTTCTCTGGCCAAGTCAGCTAGAATTTGTCCTGGGACATTGCTATAATACAGCTTCTTTAGCTTTCTTAAAGTCACCATCTGGTCCACTATGTCAGTGGTTTTCAAACTTCTTTCCTGGCAACCCAGTTGAGGAAAATTTTTGGTGCCCACAACCAAATGGAGCTGGGGATGAGGGGTTTGTGGTGTGGGAGGGGCTCAGGGCTGGGGCAGATAATTGAGGTGCGGGGGTGTGGGCTGCGGGGTGGGGCCAGGAATGAAGGGTTCAGGGTGTGGGAGGGGGCTCTGTCTTTGGGTTGGGCTCAGGGCTGGGGCAGGGAATTGGGGCAAGGGTTTACCTCGGGCGGTTCCTGGGCAGTGGCACAGCAGGAGTGCTAAGGCAGGCTTCCTGCCTGTCCTGGTACTGTGGACTGCACTGCACCCCGGAAGTGGCCAGCAGCAGGTCTGGCTCTTAGGCAGAGGCACGAAAGCAGCTCCGCTTGGCTCTCGCCCCTGGTGCTCAGGAGGAGCCGGACCTGCTGCTGGCTGCTTCTGGGGTGCAGCACAGTGTCAGAACAGGTAGGAACTCACCTGCCTTAGCTGGGCAGCACCACCGATGGGACTTTTAATGGCCCAGTCGGCGGTGCTGACCAGAACCGGCGCAACTCAGTGCCTGACATTTTGCGACCCAATCACTGCACTATGTGGCAATCAATTCAATTCATCATAACTTACAATAATGGTGCCCTATCCTCTTTATCGTGAGCTTTATCTTTTCCTGGCTATTCATCTGCTAGTGTGCCTGTCAAAGAGGACTACGATGAGAGAACACTAAAGAGCCACTGTATCTCCAAGGACAGAAGATTATAATGTCATACCAGGCCACTGGCAGCACAGTATTCACTCAAGAGAAACATAAAAATGTATTTTCTCCATTAGGCTCAGCAGTCAGACCAGTTTCTAACCACACAGAAGCATAGGTGAGCCTTGGCTGCAAACTGTTGGAAGTAATGGTCTGGCCATTACAAAGATGTCAGTCTTACCCTTTCAGTCACCAGGGTCCAGGATGTATATGACTATATATGTAAAGCCTAAACCCACTTGTAATAGGAACATGGTATAGAATATCAGGGTTGGAAGGGACCTCAGGAGGTCATCTAGTCAACCCCTGCTCAAAGCAGGACCAATCCCCAATTTTTGCCCCAGATCCCTAAATGGCCCCCTCAGGGATTGAACTCAGAACCCTGGGTTTAGCAGGCTATTGTTCAAACCACTGAGCTATCATTCCCCGCTATGTAATCACAGAGACCATTACAATAAGCCTGGATGAATCCAGTAGTAAAGTCAGACAACAACCATTGGCTCAGGTTGGAGTTCTGAAGCGTAAAAGGGTAATCTGAACACCGTACTCACTACTATCATCACCCCATCTCAGGACACGCATACAAGGCAAACACATTGAACTGAATCAGCCTTTGGAAAGATATACCTATGTCACCAGGCCTCAGTGGGTCACAGCTGAAAATACCAGATTCAGAACAAACTGCTGAGAAATGGAATGGACCCATCCCAAACTGGTGGTTATTCTTCCATAAAATACACCAAGCCAGTAACAAAAGTAAACTTTTGTCTCACCACACTGGCTAACAAGAAGTCAGAAATGCAGTCTCCTTAGTCTTGTTTCACCACCCAGACACTAGACTTTATGTTGTGTGGTTATTTAAAACCAATTTAATCAAACAAAGGGTTCTTCTAATCTCAAGTGATCAGTCACACAGCCAAGTCAATATTTACCTCAGATTTTACCCAATAATCCCACTGATGCCAATCCTTTAGTATCTAATATCCAAAGGTTTATTTATAAGAGAACAGATTAAGGAGAGAGTTAAAATGGTCAAAAGGATCATATACGTAAAATCATTGCAAAGTTCTTGGATCAAGTTTGTAGCAGTGATGGAATAAATTGCTGGCTTGTAAAGTCCCTAGTAACTTCCAAAAGTTTGGAAGGTCCTCAATCCATAGATTGGAATGTTCCTTTTAATATAAGTCCCTAGTCCAGAGATCAGAGCAGGAAAGAGGTAAAATGGAGATGCTTCCAGGATCTTTTATGTTTTCACCCATGTAGAGGGGATGCTCTCAGTCTTAGTTTGTGGAAAATTACAGGCACAAGATGGAGTCCGGGGTCACATGAGCTAGACACGTGCCTTTGCATGCTTTGATGAATCACAGGAGTGGCCATTACTGATGTTCTGGCAAAAGCGTCCACAGGAAGGATCCCGTGGTGGAGATGAGTCTCTTCTATGATTCTTTGTAAGAGTTAAGTGTTTCTTAATGGGATATCCACTCAATTAGTTCATTCACAATGTGCTGGCCAGATTGGATATAAATTATCTTGTGGGTGTTACCACAGGAGCAAACACATTTGAACTACTAGTACACAATCAATATTCATAACTTTAGATAGAAAGAGGATACATGCATATAAACAGGATAATCATATTTGATAGATTGTAACTTTTCCATTGATACCCTACATGACCTACTTTGTATAAGATTTGTTGCAATTGTCTAAAAGAGGCAATATTAATGATATAAATGATCATATTTCAATCAAACTGTGTCACAACCTACAACTGTGAAAATAACACAGATACAACTCATCCTCAATCTTCTGTTGGCACTTGCTGCATAGAATGCACAGAATATCTGCCTGGTGAAGGATAAACTAAGAAAGATCCAACTTACTTAACCAAGTCTTGCTCAGATCTACACAGCCAGGGCTTTGTCTGCAATCAAAGTGCATAACAGTGTAGAATTGTAGCTAGATATTTTACCATCTACAGAGAATATCAGTTTAAACCCAACTGTACAGAGCTATACAAAACAATTATGGAAACCCATTAATGCCCGTGAGGGCATTTTCATCTTCCCCCGCGTTTTCTTCTTTTCTTTAAAAAAAACAAAACGAGGAAATTAAATGCAAAAAGTTTGAAAATAGCTCAACTTTTGGCTGTTTATATCGGCAATATTCACATAACATTAATTAAAATGTTTTCATTTAATTGACTATGTTTCAATGAACATAGAGATTTATTGTCCCTCAAGATAAATATTGACCTCAAGTTTGCCTTGGTCAATATTTACCTCTTAGGTCAATAAATCTTGGTGATCTCCTTAAAAAAAAAAAGAAGAAGAAGAAGTAGATACCTTATTATTTTTACAAGAGTTTTCATATTATAAATATGGTTAAATACATAACTATTTAAAGTAACGTTAAGCTCTCAGATAAATTTAATAAATAATAAAACATCCTTTAAAACAGCTATGAGTCATTTTTCATTCAACTGAATGACAATAAACAATAGTTTTGTCCAATATTTAGTTCCGTAGTCCTCTTGATCACTCAGGGCCTGATAAAATGAGAGAATTTTATCTTTGAATGCAATCTTGAAGAATCTCAGTAGCTAACATGATTCTGACCTCAACATACTGACAATGTAGACTAAGGTCAATCAGCTTGATCCACGCCCTGATTGGTCAGTATTGTGTCAGACAAAACATTCAATAATAATAATTAAATCACAATTAGATTAATCATAATCGTAATCATGTTGAGCAAGATTTGCCCGGGCCTACGTTGACAAGAACGGTGGTCAATATAATGATCACAAATCATCAAAACATGATTCTTCACAATTTTGTAACACAGATCAGCCCTCAGTGATTTCAGAACATGACACAATCCAGAGCAGAACATGGTTTATTGTCAGCAGACAGAAAAGATAACCTTCCTGTTAAGTATTTTTAATAACATTTATTTTAAAGGTTGATTTATACAGTGTTACAACCAGATGAAATAATAGAAGTTTTTATGGTGAAGACAGTTTTTTTAAAATCCATCATAGTTTTTCCTTACAGGTGAACTGCCACGGGAAGGAGGACAGGAGAATGGGTTGGTGCTCTTTGTGGGTTTTTAAGTACATAGATGTAAACAGAAGGCTAAGGTTTTTTTTTCATAGGGAGGTTATGGGGGCAAAGTTCTCCATGAGCCATTTCATGGGCCCCAACTTATAGGAGTTGTAGAGCTTTCCCATTCAGAGAACGTTGCATGGGTGCAGAGCAGTGTCATATAGGAATAAGGGATGTTCTCTCCTTAGTCCTACATTGACGTGTCAGTTACTCCATTATGATAATATAGTTCCTATCATATTGGCATTGTGGAATACAACTAAAATTGGGTCATTATCAAAAACTGAACATTTCTACCGAACATTATTTTTGGAAATATGATTGTGTTTAAAGTATTTAATTGAGATGTGAATAGCTCCTCTAGAGAATCATAAAATTGACTGCAAAGATCGAAAAAAGAGAAAAGTTGTGCAATATGGAACTGAGACTGAATGACATAAAAGTTGTGATTCTCACTGCTGCAAGCTGTAAGTTAGAGTTTGCGTGCCTGTGATTACACCTTACACCAAAAACTATGTGATTTTAATGGGAATTTAAAAGTTAAATAAACCTTACAATCTCTTTCAGATTCCTACAGCTGTTGAAAAGCCACACAAATCCAAAGAGATGCACACATCTTAGGGAGAAAAATAAAAAAATAAAAAATCACCTCCCCCCTGTGCTATTCTTAATGTCACACATAAATAACACAGTTGCATTGATTTGTTCAGGGCTATGTTTCACAATCTCTCATAACATAACATTTTTCAGAGCTGCTGAACGGGAACACTGATATTTTGTCCATTCTTTTGTGGAAACTCTGAGATGTACAGGACCTCAGGAACCACAATGAAAGAGCTAAGTTATAATACAATACTACTTTATTTACTATAGCATTTTTCATAAAAACTGGTACCCAACCACTTGAGAATTGGATCCTGACCCTACAAATCCTGATTCAAAAAGGTAATCTCATTGACATCAGTTGACCTTTACCATTCTTGGACCTGATCCTGAAAATTTTTATTTGGGCAGTTTGTCCCATTGAAGTAGAATGGAGAAGTATAGATCCAAAGTTTAAAATCAAAACAATGGAGAAAGAAATTAAAAGCTATAAGCAAAGGAGGATAAACCTGAAATGTGCCTGAAAGCTGAAATGAAGCAGAGAGATATATAAAGCTTGCTCCACATGACAAGAGCTGCAGAGGAGAAGGGTCTCACACTAACAGTGGCAAGATTATGTAGGGAGGTCATAGATAGGGCAGAGAATGTATGTTCTCTTCTGGACACATACATATGCAATTCTCATTAACATTAATGGAGCATTAGAGATACATAACTGGAGAAGAGGTGTTGTGTATGAATTTTTGTGGGAGACTCACAAAGTGTTCATAACACAGTAATACTGTAGCAGCATGTAGAAATGTAATTTCACTATTTAAAGTAAAATATAGGTTATATTGTTGCTAGGATTATACGTTTAAGTAATGCATAGTTACAGCTTGTTAAAGTACAACTGCATGCTAGTATCTTTACATTGCATTGTAGTTGTCATGTAGCAAATATCTTAATGGAAGGAAATAAGGGTTTTTTACATAAAATGAAATAAAAATCTAGTTTCTAAAGGCACCTGATACATGAGATATTTGGTTGGTCAATTACAGTTTGATGACAATGTACAAAAATCTAAACTTTAATTAGGGCAACAGTCTGCTCTCAGATGCAAGGGTGTGGCTCCCTCTAAAGTTAATAGCAGCTGATGGGAAACTTTGGCCCCAATGTTATATCATCCAATAGGGTTAATAAGCTCTGCATTGTTTTGCTGTCTGTTACTAATCCTCTAGATATTCAAATATCCAGGCTAAATAAATACATTTTCTTTTTGACTCCTTGAGTAAAATTTTTAAGTTATATTTCCTAACATCTTTTTAGCTATCTCAGTCTGTACAATCCCATTATTTGTCTTTAAGTGACTGAAATCTGAGTGTAGAGAGAGAGTTGCATTGTTCATCATTACTTACAGCCCCTCTCACACAGTACAGTCCATTTCTGACAAGCACTAATCTTTCTCTTCTTCATGCTCTTTATTTTTAATGATCAGCAACAACTTTCTACTTATCCCATGACTCCTACACCTTAGACATTGTCATTAACTTCACATATGGAACTCTGTCAAAAATGTTTTCTTTGAAACCAACTTTGTCATGATATGCTTCTGAATACAGTGACAAAATTTCTCTCTTTATCTTCAAGGTTACAATACTTTCCATCTGTAATCATTTGATCTCTGGATAGAGACAAAAATAATTTCCTCCTGCTGAAATTTCATCAGCAGTAGCTTTTAATGAGCAGTTAATATGAAGTAGCAGAAACCTCACTGAACTTTTGCCAGCAATTAGAATATGTCATGTAACCTGCATGGGATTATTTTAACAAGTGTATTTCTTACACTGTATTTTTGGTTGTTGTTTTTTTACGAGCCGTTTTCAATTTTGGCTAGAAACCAACAGTATATAGTACTAGTACTTAACCAGCACGATCCACATTATTTTCTAGAATTTTTTTTATAATTATTTTTTAGCCTTGTTTATGAGAAGTAAGTCAACTCTCATGATAAATGTGTCAGGGCACCCATCCAGAATAGATGAATAACCACCCGTCCAGAATTTTGCAGGCTCATTCCGCTTTAACTGGAGGAGGCCCAACTGCCATAGGACGACTGAACTGTCCTCCAAATTATTTTGAGAAAATATTGATCATCATTAGTGCCAAGATGCAATGTGTCTGCAACAAGACAAATTGCAGAGAGATTGTAACCAGTGACAGGGGTCGAAAAGGAAGCTTTGCAAAAGCTGTTAGTGGGATAGGCACATGGACATTTAAAATAGTCACTTTTCCCAATGTCCTTGCTCTTAGGCATTTGAAGGGCAACTAGAACCAAACAAATGGTCAATCATTCTAGTGAAATTATGATGGAACTGGAATAAAGAATGTATCTGTAAATATAATAGAGCAATCAAGACAGAGGAGTGCCATCAGAACACTTCTTTCTTTCAGTCTGGACAATATAATAGGTGCATCCCCTTTGATTCTGAGCCGCTTGCCTTCTATCTGTGGCTCTAATTGTCAAACGGTACCAAGGATGATAAGCTTTAGAGTTCAGAACTGCCAGAAAAATCTCCAAAATCTGTGATGGTTTATTTATGGCTTCATCCTCTTTGTACAAGAAATGAGTCTGATTAGCAAGTTATTTCCAGCACACTTGAAATTACATATCACAGCCAAAAAAGCTTTCTTTTCTTTTCTTTAGATGGGCACTGTACCGATCCTCCCCTTCATCTATCTGGAGCCAGCAGCATCAGATTCCATCAAGAGGAAAACAGACTGTTTTGTATTTTGTACCTAGGATTTGAGCAAGATGCCAGGACAGCTGTTGGATATGAAAAAGGTAACTTGACCTTCGTGAACATAATAATGCACCAGTTTCCTGCTATTTCTGGTTCTTTAGGAAGGGCTCTGCATTTAAATTTCATAACTCCCCAACAAAAGGGAATTTATAGCTCATATTGCTTTAAAATGTGCATGCTTTGCAGAAACCAACCTGAACACCTTTAAAAACCTGCGTGCAAAAATGCTAAGTAGATACACTTTACCTTAGTATCAGTGAATAGTATGGTGTACAAATTCAAGACGACAGCTGTCTATTTTATTAGGTGTTTGAAGCATCCTTCAACTCCATACTTTTGTATACCTGTCTGCTGGAAACATAGCTGAAAGATCTTTACAGCATGACTCAGGAACACCATATCTTGCTATGGGTAATTGAGACTAAACTAGGCATCATATTGTTTTGTACCTAGAGCTGGTCAGAAGAAGTCAGAGTTTCCATTCCACTATAAATTCCAAAATTCTGGAAAAAAAAATGGATCTGTTTCAGAATGTTCAAGATTTCCCATGGAAGGGAAAATACAAAAAAGAAGCTTGTTTTGAAATAATCAAAATGTTTCATTTTGAAAATGTCAGAACTAAGTTGAGCTCAAACTCCCAGCCTCAGCCAGGGCTTTCAGACTCCAAACTCCATAGCAAGAAATCTAACTTCTGGGAGCCTCCATGGTTTCCAGGTTCTTGGCTCTGTGGCAGGGAGCCTGGAAGACCTGAGAGCCCCAGCAAAGGCTACCAGGACTTCCAGGCACCCAACCCTGTGGCAGGAAGCCTGGAAGTCCTTGGGTGCCCAGCGCTGGGGCAGTCTGCATGGCAGGAGAGCCATGGCCCCCTGAAGCCTTAGCATCCCTGACCATAGGGCAGTCTGCTTGGTGGAGGTGCCCTGAAGCTGTGGATTCCAAAACCCCAGGCTCCACAGCAGCCTGCCAAACAAGCAGGCAGGAAGTCGCGCAGGGATTGTTGAAACCAAGATATTTTTTGCAAAACATTTGTTTTGACAAATCAGCATCTTCTGACAAAAACTGATTTTGTTGTAAAATTCCCGCCCTGCTCTAATAGTAACCTACTAAAGTGTCTATGTTGTCTAGTAAACTAAGCAGTACTTGGCAAACTTGGAACACCACACTTTAAAATTTGGCTGTGATACTGACTCAGGTGTTACTTTGGACAAGTCGCTTAACTTCTTTGGGCCTCGGTTTTTCCACCTGAAAAATTGTGGCTATAGTGCTTACTCATTTTTTTAAATACTTGAGATCGTTAGAATAGTTAACAAATGCTCTGACAATGGAAAATCTTGTTAATAATGACTGTTTGTACAAAATTTAAGTGTTAGATCAGTGGTTCTCAACCTATTTACCATTGTGGACCTCATATGCAGCTCTCTATGTGTTATGTTGGCTGCATCCACACAATATATATACTCCCTGTGTGGCTCTGCGGATGTCACATGGGCCACAGCTGTGTGCTGACTGGGCTGCAAGTGACCTGGGGTTGAGAACCACTGTGCTAGATAAATGCTGAGTAATTATCATCTTTTTAAATACTGTATTTTACTATTCCTCTCAGCTTCACCTCTGCCACAACACACACATTATGGTTTCAGAGTAGCAGCCGTGTTAGTCTGTATCCGCAAAAAGAAAGGGAGGACTTGTGGCACCTTAGAGACTAACCAATTTATTTGAGCATAAGCTTTTGTGAGCTACATCTCACTTCATCAAATGCATTCAGTGGAAAATACAGTGGGGAGATTCATATACATAGAGAACATGAAACAATGGGTGTTACCATACACACTGTAACCAGAGTGATCACTTAAGGTGAGCTATTACCAGCAGGAGAGCGGGGGGTGGGGGGTGACTTTTGTAGTGATAATCAAGGTAGGCCATTTCCAGCAGTTGACAAGAATGTCTGAGGAACAGCAGGGGAGGGAGGAAAAAACATGGGGAAATAGTTTTACTTTGTGTAGTGACCCATCCACTCCCAGTCTTTATTCAAGCCTAAGTTAATTGTATCCAGCTTGCAAATTAATTCCAATTCAGCAGTCTCTCGTTGGAGTCTGTTTCTGAAGTTTTTTTGTTGAAGAATTGCCACTTTTAGGTCTGTAATCAAGTGACCAAAGAGACTGAAGTGTTCTCTGACTGGTTTTTGAAAGTTATAGTTCTTGATGTCTGATTTGTGTCCATTTATTCTTTTACGTAGAGACTGTCCAGTTTGGCCAATGTACTTGGCAGAGGGGCATTGCTGGCACATGGTGGCATATATCACATTGGTAGATGTGCAGGTGAATGAGCCTCTGATAGTGTGATTAGATGTGATTAGACCCTATGATGGTGTCCCCTGAATAGATATGTGGACACAGTTGGTAACCGGCTTTGTTGCAAGGATAGGTTCCTGGGTTAGTGGTTCTGTTGCGTGGTGTGTGGTTGCTGGTGAGTATTTGCTTCAGGTTGGGGGGCTGTCTGTAAGCAAGGACTGGCCTGTCTCCCAAGATCTGTGAGAGTGATGGGTCGTCCTTCAGGATAGGTTGTAGATCCTTGATGATGCGTTGGAGAGGTTTTAGTTTGGGGGCTGAAGGTGAGGAAGCAAATATTTGATATCTTTGATCTGACACAAAACAAGCTGATAGTACTTTGAAGTTAGGACTGATTATAGCTACATTTTAAGGTTGAAAGTCTTCAGACAAATTAATTGCAATTGATATTATTCCCTGCTTAGCTGCTTTTGTCTCTTAAGTCACTGTTTACATCTTCCACTCTGCCAAGATGACAGGCTTGAATCCCAGTTTGTCTGCTTCTCCCACACTGTGCCCTCTGTCTGGAAAACTCTTTGGCTGAACCATACCTGCTATTCCTTCAAATCCTCACTTCTGCTATGAAGTCTACAAGAAATCAGCCAACTAATTATGGCAGGCCTGAACGGCAAAAGACACTGCAAGTTTTATTTATTTATGAAAGAAATAGAATACGTTGGAACCATCAGGGTGAACCTAGCTCACCCATGTAATTGCATGACCTTTTGGGGAATGTTTAGGATCCTCTAATACTCGATGGCTCCTCCGAATAGCAACTATAACTGTGCTGTCAGCAGAACAAATACAGCCAGCCCACCTTTCACATCTGCCCACCAGTTTGCTTCAGTACCAGGTAGCTGACTCATTGCTGCCATCCTGTACTTCTAGGTTGAGTTATGTATAGCATTGTCCAGAGACAAAAATCTAATAGCCCTGTCTTAGCAAGACCACACAGGTTTAGGTACCCATCTCCTCAGGCTGACCCTGGCTATCTGATCCAAACACAGGTTTTCCTGTTGTTTGGAATTCACTTTGGACAAAGCTCTCATGCAAGGTCTATTCCAAAGTGTTTATTTATCTGGGGACCAATCCCACACCCCTTGAAGTCAATGGAAATCCTCCCATGAAAATTTCAGTCATTGGATCAAGCATTTGGTCTCTGCAACTTCCCTTCTATCTGCTTTTTACTCAGTCACCTACCTTTCAACTCTGTTAATACACTGAGGATTACTCACTGGAGGTAGCATAATAAGATCACTCAGCATGAGAAATTTAGCACTCCGCATCATGTCTTGGATTTGCTCAAGTTTGCACCCAGGCTAACTTATGCCCCAGACACCAGTGAATGGACCTTACAAGTTACACTCTTGTGAGCTGTAGCTCACAAAAGCTTATGCTCAAATAAATTTGTTAGTCTCTAAAGTGCCACAAGTACTCCTTTTCTTTTTTGCGAATACAGACTAACACGGCTGCTACTCTGAAATCTTCCTGAAGTGTACTTCAGCCACATTGTGGACCCCCTTCTCTGCTTCAGACAAATTCAGATGTGATGTGTAAAAGGTTGTAAGTTATGCATCAGTAAAGTAGGTGTGACTAAGTAAGTATAAATGGACTAAATTCTGGTCCCACTCAAGTCAGTAGGAGTTTTTCCATTGGCTTTGATAAGACCAGGATTTAGCTGAGTGAGTCCAGCTTAGTACAAGATACATGGGACTTGAAAGAGCTGTTAGCTGCACCATATTAAACTTCTTTAGACTCCCCTGGTTTCAGACTCACTGCTTAATTTGGCTCAGAAGCTAAATTTATGTGGTATGCAGTAATATGTGTCTACCTGCATAGCTGAAAGCATAACTTGGCTCCAGATTCCCTAAAAATGGCCCTTTGAGTAAAAAGTTACTTTGCTCTGTACCTGAAGTAGAAGAGGAAACATTACTGAAAAGGTGACTGAAAGTTTTGATTGAGAGTCAACATGAAAATATAAGAGACTAGGGAATGCAATCTTTCTTATTAGCTGTTTAGGATACCAGGAAAATTAATCTGGGAATTATTTAATAGTCGTGAGACTTAAAATAAAACATTTGTCAAGCAAAAATGTATGTCATTTTTATGGAGATTTCCACCTGTGAGTATCAGTTGTTTCATGACATATATCATACCTCACTAGCTTATTAGCTTGCTTTTATGAACATATCTTTTCCCAAAGAAGTAGAATTTTATTTCTTTTGTATTATTATTATTTTATTACAATGCATAGTGAAACACCTGGAGAAGAGGCCTCTGGGGGCTAGAAAGCATGTTTCCTTTAAATCATGTTATGTTGAATTCTACCTGATTGTATAAAATTACTAATTAATGCCACTGTTTTATGTTTTAGTATCTTTTTGATATAGTGGGAGTTTGTATGAATTTGTTATCCATCATAACAAAAGCCAGATAAATACTGTTCCTATTAAATTATTTGTTGGGCCTGCCAAAGTCTTCACACTGGCTACATCTGCTTAAGGACCAATCTGGTTACATGTTTGGAAGCCTGATCTGGGTGACTTCAATGGAAATAGGACCAGGACTTTGTGGTAAGCAAAGTAATTATACTTCGCACTTTTAATCTTCAAGATATTTTGCAAACAGTAAATAATTAGTCCTAATATCCAGGTGATCTAGTTGCTATTCCTATTTTACAAAGGGAGTATGTGTGGAACAGACTAATTAAAGGCTCAGGGACCTGTTCTCAGCAAGTCAAGAAAAGCAGGATTGGGCCCTAAGTGATTTGTTTAGAATCCAAGACTTCCAACACCATAGTAAAATCACATTTCTCTTTCACAAATAAAGGTGATTAATGCTGAAGACTGAAATGGGAGAAGGTGAGGTGAAAGATGGAAAGAGGAAAGAAAAGACAGTGGAATGGTAAGAAGATGAGAGAGCAAGAGGAAGGTTGAAGAGCAAATGCCTGGTCCACGTGCAGCTGCACTAGTTTAACTGAAGGTGTGATGTTAAATCACTACAACCATGTATGGATGCTCTTAAGTCAGTCTAAGAATGTTGTATAGTAGTTGAGTTTAAATCAGTTTATAATATTTTATCTAACCTGACTTTGGACCTTCTTAAATTAATTTAAGGGTGTCTACAATCAGAGGTTCACCGATTTAAGTAAATCAGTTTCTAAACCAATTTATTTAACTCAGTGACTGTGTGTAGACAAGCCCAAAGTTCATCCCAGTGCTGTTTTTCGTAAGGTAAAATCCTTTCAGCATTTGATACATTGTCTATCATTAGTCTATACATTGCCTTTTCGACAAAAAGGACTCAATGATAATAGGTCTTTCCCATCTCTAATTAGGATCTTCTCTATTTTTTCCTTTTTTTACCTCTCTTTCATTTTTACTTGATTTCCCCCTATTTCTCTTTTCTCTTTAACTCTTTCATTTTCCCAATTTTCCCTTCCCCCATCTCTCTCAGTTCCTTGCCCATTTTCTCATTGGCAGCTTTCTTCCCAGGAAGTGGGAGATTTAAGAGGTAATGTTTTATATATTATGGTTCAGTCAATGTTGGTTTGCATGCAGCAAGCTCTATGAATGTTATTCAGATCTGGAAAAAATAGGAAAAGAGTCAAGTCTAAAACAACGTTAAGCTCATGAGAGGAAATTCTTAAGCAAATATTTCTGCTCACCATACAAAAGATTCATAGCTGCTTTAAGAAGACTGGTTCAGCCAGCTTATTTCAGCAGATTTGGCCTATTTCAGATTGCTATTTGCATATTTTATATCAAGTGACCTGCCAAATGTCATGAAGAGGTGAACAGGGAATAGAGAAATCAGTCAAGGTGATGGATGAGCTGCAGACTTGATTATTTATTCAAATTATTCCCACAACGATTGAGCCTTGCTGATTGCAGACAGCATTTTGTCACAATCATTAGGAAAGGGCAAAGGTGGCAAAAATTTAATGGCCAAATTAGAGTTATTGAACAGCCCCTACTATGACAAGTTTAATCCAAAGCAGAAGAGCAAACTATTTGTGCCAATGAACACCAATATTTAGACCTCTTTCCACAAACCTTTGGGCACAATTTTGCTTGAAAATTAGCGTATTTGACTGAACATTTAACTCCTAAGTGTTCCCTAGGATTTCTGTAGTAGTGCATAGCTTCTCTTCAAACCGTTTCCCTTAAAAGGACTATGACATCTTGAAAAGAGACCCCATCTTTTCCCTGCCCTCTCCAACCCTACAATAAAAAGAAATACTTAAAAAAACAGCTTAATATGTTCCTGTGATTGTTTGCTAGATCTATAACCATTTTAAAATAAGGAACCAATAAATTAAGGGTCTGCAGAACCCAACACTCTCAGGGTGAAATTCAGGCCTCACTGAAGTCCATAGTAAAATTCCCACTGTCTTCAGTGGAGCCAGGATTTCATCCTCAGGTTTCAACACATCTACTAATAAAAATACATAAAAAATTGCACTCATTTCACATCTAAAACAGTGTCTGCAAGGGTTTAAATGCAATAGGATGTGGTATGTGGCAAGAACAGCTCCCCATTCCTATGTTATCTGCCCTGTATCTTCGCCATTCTCCTTTTCCTCTCCAGTAACATGGTTATGCTGAGTCATTATTGTATTTAACATTCCAATGCACTCCTCCGATTTTTGATGTACCCTCCTCTGATGGGATTATTTGTGCTTCTGACACAAATAATGTGCAGGGGTACTGCATACTCTTCCTATCTGTTAATAATTCAGATACAAAACTGTTTCTGTATCTTCAGTTTGCACCCTTTTTTGAAGGCAGGCAATGTGAAGAAGCCCGGAATTTGCTCCATGGATTGTAACGTTCTTTGGGGCTCTGTAAGTTCAAAGGTGCAATGTAAATTAATTTTAGTTATCCAGTAACTTAAAATGCTAGCACAAATCCCAAAGATCAAAGCATTTAAAAAAAATCCTTGCATGGTAGAGGAGAGTTCTGCAGGTTTTCACCTATGTGACTTCAGTGCATGTTAATGAAACTTTAGCCAAGAGATTTCAAATGATAAAAATCAGCACTTTAAAATTATTCTTAAAACATAAGAACAAAAAATGAGATCTCTGCAAATGCTTCAGTCATATTCTTAATCTAATAATTTGCTTCTCTTCATACATTGTACAAGAATTTCAAAACACAAACTATGTTATGTAACTAAAATACAGTAAGGGCAGGAAGAAGGATCTATAAGACGCTATAAGTACATTCAAACAGAGACAAGGGCTAAGGAAGGTCAAGACGGGATACAGCAGAATAGGCTGCAGATAGGAATATCATAGATGTCTTTCTTCTGTCATAAATTGCTCCAGCAATATTTTTTTCATGTCTTAAATTAGCTCAAGTAAGCATTTAATTTTGATTGCACATATCAGTATATGTTAAACAAACAGTTTTTGATTATCAAAAATCAACACTATTGAGTGGATTATAAGTGTATAGCTCACATGTCTGTATCATCTTTTGATAAGTATTAGCACAGTAGCTTTGTATGACAAATGAAAAGCAATTAATCATTAAAACATCTTTGAAATTCAGGGCTACCTCATTACCAAGGCCTAGTCTGGGTCTTGAAGAAACTGCTTTGCCATTGGAGTGGTGCAGATCCATACTGACCTATGGGGAGCCATGGCGCCTCAGAGGCAAACTTTTCTCCTGGAACTTCCCTGTGCATACAACCATCCTGACACTGACATGTAGACATGAGGGGATACAGCTCCACTCCTCCCTGCACCCTTTGGGCTGCCCTGCCCTGCCCTGAGGGCTGTAATTCTTCCCAGGTTCTGCAGGTTAGGGTTACGCAAAATGGAGGAAGCTCCTTTCTCCCTTTTCCTCCACCTTACACTTGACAAAAGCACTCAGCAGCACCTTGCAGGATTCAGTTCTACCTGTTGGAGGGGCGTGATTCTGCTCCACTGCAGTCAAAGGGATATTTTTGCCCTTGATTTTGATAGAAGCAGCATCTGGCCCCAAGATTTTAGCAATTAATTAGTATTTGCTTAACGTGTTCCATCTCTATGAAATATAAATTAAATTCCACTCAAAACATACATTAAAAGAATGTTAATATTCCACACTAAACTACTCAGTTTTTGTTCAAAGATGCCTCAGCATTTCTGTCCCATTCCAACATTATAATGGGTTTCACAGGAACTGAGACAAAGGCTCTGCAGGAGCTCTGCATTATTGAGTGCACACTTTGCAAAGTGCAGAATTAAAGAGGCAAAGTGAACACTGAGGCTGGAGAGAATTCAGGCTCCATGGTCTTCAGCATGACCCCTTTCACAAGCATTACTTTCTCACAGACACACTAAGCAGCATGATGGCAAAGTTTAAAGACTCTCTCATCAATTTGCATTATGAGTTTCTACTCTGCAATTGAAGCTAGGGTGGAGTCAATGGTGAAACAGCATAATCCATCTGAACCCTGTTAAAGGCCTGGAGGTGGCAAAACATTAGTTATTCATTCATTTCCTTTTGTTTGGCTTTTTAGTGTAAAGATACAGAGATGTAACAACTCCGTGTACCTTATTTTCAAGTCATTAAACTACAGAGGAAGAGGAGTGCCTGGAGCTGGCAGTGTATAGCAGTAATTCTCTAAATTACCCAACAACTTGTAAATACCACAGTTCCTTGTATTGTATTTAGGGAATTCATCATACTTGCAATACTGACTATATTAACTCTTACGTTGTCTTAGGAACAAAACAAAATTCCACTGTGCTACTAAATTGTTGCTACTTCAGATTTCAGTGTAATGAATACAGTATACCCTTTCCCCCACCAAAAAATAGAAAGAGTCTGGATGCCAGAGCTGTTTTAAAATCAACTTGGTGCACAGTTTCAGGAACATTCACAGCCAAATAATGTAGAATTCCAATTCCAATCATAAGTAAAACAGAGAGCATTAACAACAAAAGGAAAATATTGCCTTTAGTAAATGTGATAGGTGTCATTTTGTAATAATGATTATTTAAGCCTGTATGGATCACATATCATCATCTTAACATGAGTGGATTTCCAATAAAAAAATACAATATAGAAAAAACCAAGCACAGAAATGTGCTGGTTACTGGTTTCCATTGCAAATGCTTAAAATACAAACACTGAAGCAAACAATAGGCTGATTGTTACTCCTTGCAGAAGTTTCTCCTGAATTGCTGTACCTGGGTAACTGGGTTTGCCTCCATCCCCCCTCCCCCCACCCTGTCAAATAGGCCATGGTGTCTGCCCCAAACCCTATGCTCCCCCAAGCGTTCCATAGATGTCCCATGAGACCAGCAGTATCAGTCCCCTGTAGAAGTGTTAGAGAGTATTTATAAAAAGAAAAGGAGTACTTGTGGCACCTTAGAGACTAACCAATTTATTTGAGCATAAGCTTTCGTGAGCTACAGCTCACTTCATCGGATGCATACTGTGGAAAATACAGAAGACGTTTTTATACACACAAACCATGAAAAAATGGGTGATTATCATTGTTACAGTAATGCCCAGAGACCCCAATCAGAATGGAATCTGTGACAGGCTACAACAGCCAGGAGCGGGTTAGAGTCTGTTATAAGATTCAGCTGGGCTAGAAAGGAAGTGGTGGGTCTCTTTTCCAAGAAGGGGCCGGGATTGGGGGGGGAGGGGGGGCTCTCTAGAGTCCTGCAGACTGTTTTGCTCTGGGGAAAAAGTTCTGTTTTGTGATTTTGTGAGCTTTTGTGCTTGGAATTCCCCCATGCCCTGAGGGAAAGGCCTGTTGAGAGAGCCTACCAAAGTATGTGGTGCCATTGCAATAGGCACCGTACAAATCTCAGTCTCTTCCCTGAAGACTGTACAATTATAATTATTACATTAAATCTATCTCAAAATAGAGTAGATAGGCTTGCCTCATACAATAGTATCTTGTACAAGTCTGTTGGATGATTTATGCACTAAAATAACTTAAAAACAGAAAATGTCCACAAGAAAAATGACCATGAAACTTATCTTCTCCAATTCCAGTATGATCTAAGAGGCAAAATTTCTGAGAAGGCTCAAAGAGACCAACTCCATGCCTAGAATCTCGGTGATTTTAAGGGTTTACTGGAAACTATCAACTATCCCCATTGATCATAGAATCATAGGACTGGACAGGACCTCAAGAGGTCATCTAGTCCAGTCCCCTGCACTCATGGCAGGACTAAGTATTATCTAGACCATACCTGTCAGGTGTTTGTCTAACCTGCTCTTAAAAATCTCCAATGATGGAGATTCCACAACCTCCCTAGACAATTTCCAGTGCTTAACTACCCTGACAGTTAGGAAGTTCTTCCTAATGTCCAACCTAAACCTTCCTTGCTGCAACTTTAAGCCCATTGCTTCTTGTCCTGTCCTCAGAGGTTAAGAAAAATATTTTTTCTCCCTCCTCCTTGCAACAACCTTTTATGTACTTGAAAACTGTTCTCATGTCCCCTCTAAGTCTTTTCTTCTCCAGACTAAACAAACCCAGTTTTTTCAATATTCCCTCATAGATCTTATTTGTTGTAAAACTGGAATATACTATTGATATAGAAGCTACTACAAAAAAATTAATACTATTAAGTCATAGTAAAGAGATACTAGATATTCCATTCTTACACATTCTCCAGAGTGTTAGTTAGAAACCGTGGGCCAAGTTCTGATCTCTGTTAAACTAGTGCAAACCAAGAGCAAACACGAAGTCAATGGAGGCGCTCAGGATTTGCACCAGTAGAGGGTAGGATTTGGTTCAATTGATTTACTGAAGATGCACAATTCCACCAAGCACTTATTTGCTCACAGTCTAATTTGGCCATTTAGGATTTACTGCAGTGACTAGGCTATTTGGGGTTCCTGTTCAGTACTAAAAAACCTGGTACAAATCAGGATAAATATCGGTTTAGGAGTGTTTGGTAATTGAATGAAAAAGCCTGATGTAGACAATCAGAAATCTACCATTGTGTTAGATAAAACAGGAACAGCAGTCATGCCAGACATGGAATCGTAAAATTCTTTAGATCAGAGAATAGAGGCTTCTAATAAACCTGAAATCATAGCTGGTTGAATTATTCATTGTGAATAACACTTATTACAAATTTGGCCCATTTTTCTGTTCAAGAATCATTTGCAAACCAATCATAAGTTCTGTTAATGTGTTCATTAGTGTTTGCCATTAATGCAAACAAATTTCAGCCAATGGGTTGCTGCTGAACTGTTTATCTCAACTATCCTCTCTCTGGTGAGTGTGATTGGTACCTGTCACGTGATACTGTCAGTTTTCTAACCGCGTGACTGAAATCTCTTAAAGTAAAAAAAAAAAAAAGAAAGAAAGAAAAATAGAAACCAGCACACTTTGGTATGAATTTTCAGAGTACTGATTTATGCTAAAGTTAATGAAACTATTGGAACTTGTGAACATATTCTTCAATACCTATCAGCTCCTAGAATACTTGCAGACAATAATACAACCACACAAATAATTGCAAACTGAACCTGCCACTTCTATTCAAGAAAATATTTGTGAATCATTTGACTCCTCAACCAGCACTAGTTGGCAAAACACTGAATTGTATCTCAGAAAATATGAGATCATTTCCAGAATAGACTCCTTTAGAAAACGACAAAGAGGAAATATGGTGAACCAAGAGGTAAAGCAAACAAAGACAAAGAGCTGCAGAGTGTCACCCTCCCCCAATAACCTACAACTGCAATTAAGTTATGTATCTGATGCAACAAGAACGAAAAAAAAAATTATGTCAAGGACTAGGGTTAAAAAAAGAATCACACTTCTGAGAACAAAATGTAATAAAATGGAAACAGTAGATTGGTGGAAGGAAAAAGGGAAATGAAAGGAGAGTGCACTGAAGAGCCCTCTAAACAAGCGGAGAATTGAAGCTTTTGTATTTCGCAACTTTCTGAGAAAGAAATCCAGAAAACACTCAAAGCCTCTCTGAAGTTACAAAATATAGGGACCCAGTCTTTGCCAGTATTCCTTGTACTGAATTAAGGAGCCACAGATTTTAGTCATTTTTAATTGAACAAGAAATGAGAGAACACTCAACTATCACTTTTACTATTTAAAATTATTCACTGTGCTTCATACTTCAAGCTTCACTAAAAGTCAAATTATACTGAAGAGAACCCAGGAAACATATGATGAAAAGTTACAGACCCATGAGAGAGCATTTTAAATATATATATATATATATATATATATATATATATACACAGTGGACCTAATTATCTCCATTTTACACTGGGGTAAGTCCATGGAAATAAATGGAGTTATTAGTATAAAAGTGTAGTAGCCCAGTAAAGACTCAGGTCCAACCTACATACCTTTCAGTTGACACTGTTGACACTGGCAGTTTAAGTCACTGTATAATTTTTCTTGATTAGAAAATAAATGGGTTTGTTTCAGCAAGTCATGTTTATGATTAGGGCTGGATCCCCTGCAGTGATCCTTAAAATATCTGTCTGGGCACCTTTCCTAATGGGCTCCTGATTGGTTGCTTTCCATCTCTTTGGCTGCTCTGATCTCATGGCACTGTCACAGCATCTTTGGTCATTAGTTAGACCTTCACTGTCCCTATTATAAGCCTCTAGCACTCAGTACAAGACTTTTAAAAATTTTACCCTCAGTGACTTAGGAGCCTAAGTCCCATTTTCAAAAGTATCTTAGGCACTTAGAAGTCACTTGAAAGTCAGTGAGATCTGAATTCCTAAAATGACTTTTGAAAATGGGACTTAGCAGCCAAAGTCATTTAGGTGCTTCTGAAATTTTTACCTCAAGTCGAATCAAAACCTGCCTTGGAGCAGCACAGATGTATAGGGATGTGTGAAGACAGCTAGGAGCAGCTCAGTATGAGTGCCTCTGCTAGAGGATTGATAGTCTAGTGGTTAGAGCGCCTACTGGGGTTTGTGGAGATTTGGGATCAACTCCCTGCTCTGCCACAAACTTCCTGTGTGACCTTGGGCAAATCACTTAGGTCTGGATGCACAAAAGGAATAAGGTATTTTGACAGTGAGCCTCACAGGGCCTAGAAAATCACTGTGATTCACAAAGCCCAAGTTAGGCTGCCTACACAATGAATGGGGAGAGAGTTTAGACTGATTCACAAAAGCCAGCATGCTAGGCAGGGAGTTTCCTAAACTAGCCAAAGGGAGATAAGTGTGCTGAGCCCTAATTCTCTCACAGAGATAGGAGCCCAAGTCCAGGCTACAGGGAGATTCCTATCTCTGCTAGTGATTTTCAGCTATGAACCTTCTCCTGGAGTTAGGCACCTGATCTGTTTAGCTAGAAGCCCAAATGACTCAGAGAAAAGGAGGAGAGAGAGAGCACACACAAACATGAGAATGACTCTGTAGCCTCTCATGGGGAAAACCCAGGATCCAGTCCCCCTGCTCTAATGACTCTAATTATTTATCCAGAGTGCAACAGCTTCAACAGGAGAGATTGCGGGACCCGCCCAACACGCGCACACAAATCAGAATATGCCATAGCTCAGAGATTAGGGCATGCACCTGAAAGATGACAGATCCCTGTTCAACTCTTTTCTTCCCCTGAGGTAGAGTGGAGGAGTTGAACTGCGGGGTCTCCTGCATCCCTGGTGAGTATTCTAACCAGTAGGCTAAAAGTTATGAGGGAATGCTTCCTCCTACCCCAACCCCGAGCTGTTTTCTGTGAACTTGTCTAAGGGACCCAATCTAGGAAGTGTGCTCAGAGGGCCTACTGGATTAGGCCCTGCCATGACCTAGGTAGCTGAACACCTATCTTCCCCAGTTTGTGAATTGCTCTGGGGCTTAGCTGGGAGATAGGTGTCTGGATGCTAGAGGGAGGCAGCATTGCACATGCTCAGAGGCATAAACATTAGTTCCTAGTTTTACAGCAAAAAACTTAGGTGCCAAGTGAGTTTAGGAGTCTACAGGGCTCAGTGGGAGTTTTGTGCATTTCAGTGGTCCCAAAACTGGGACTTAAGCACCTAAAACAGGGAGGTAGGCACCTAACTCCTTCTGTGCATCTAGGCCTAGTCTCCCTGTCCCTCAGTTCCTGATCTGTAAAATGGGGATAATAGCACTTCCCTTTTTCACAATGGCGTTGTGAGAATAAATTAAAGATTGTGACACTATACCAATGGGGCCATATAAGTAAGTACCTTAGATAGATAGACCATCACAGTCAGAGAGAGTCAACAGACTAGTTGGAGCAGGAACCTAGAAAGGACCCAGAGGATTTGCTCTGAACTTGAAGAAACTTAGTGAAAACTTTGCTAGCAAAAAACAGTTGAACATTTTCTCTCTCCTCCCCTCCCATAAATAAAGTAGAATCTATAAATTGTAGCATGAAGTAATTTAACACAGCTTTGCCCAGGACATGTTTTAGCCTGTTACCATCTAAAAGATTTAGAGAAACAAAGGATTATTGTTGGGAATGTTAATTTTGGTTTCTGCTAGCCAAGCACCAATCAAAGCTTTCTTTGTTAGGCAGGTCATACCTCTTCATCCAAGAGCAAAGCCAACTGTGCTGTAGAAACAGAAAGCTGCACTTGAACTCAAAGGAGTCCAAAAACAAACAGATTTCCAATGCAAATGTTGAAAACTATGGGTCAGATCCTGAGCTGGTGTAACTCAGTGTAGCTCAACTGAAGTCAATGGAGCACTGCCAATTTATGCCAGCTGAAGATCTAGCCCCCAGTGATAAGAGCATAAACACAGCCTGATTAACATGATGGCATGGAAAAATGATCATTCATATGTTCACCAGCAATAATTCCTGTGCCTTCTCTGCAGTAAGTATCAAGGCTATAGAACTGAAAGATCTTGGGTGTCCTACAGTGTTAATTATAGACCTCAAATTTCTGGTAAGGTATTTTTAAGGATTTAACATATCTTTTATATGTTTTCATTTCCATACAGCCAGTACACATAGGCATCTACTTTGATTCTCCAAAAAGTAAACAGCTATACTATGCCTTGCATGGGGACAGGTTTCAGAGTGGTAGCTGTGTTAGCCTATATCAGCAAAAAACAACGAGGAGTCCTTGTGGCACCTTAGAAACTAACAAATTTATTTGGGCATAAGCTTTTGTAGGCTAAAACCCACTTCATCAGGTGCATGGAGTGGAAAATACAGTAGGCTGGTATAAATACACAGCACATGAAAGGATGGGAGTTGCCTTTCCAAGTGGGGCTCATGTTTAAGAGCAGAAGCTGACAGATGATAATTCCATTTTCCAGTTTCAAAATTTGTATCTTTTCCACATTGGAATGAAAACAAAACCCCTTGAATGTTTTTTCCAAAAAATAGAATTGTCCATTTTCAGATCAAAACCACATGCATGTGTAGGCCTGCGAGACTCCAGTTCAAGCTGCTGCTCTACCTGATTCAGAGCATAGGTTTTCCATCAATCTATCTGAATCAGACACAGTAGAAACATAAGTCTCTCACAACCCAGGGCCCTAACCACCAGTCTATAGAACACATGTGCATGCAGATAATGTATCAAAAAATGTCACTGAAACTGACATTTTGTCTAAAATGTTCTGAACGGCTCTATTGCACATGCTAGAAATTCACTTATCTTTTTTTAATGGAAGCAGAAATCTTCACATAATAACACAATCCAATACATAAGGCTTTAAGAAACCAAATATCAAGAGACGCATGATCAAAATGCAAAAGTTGGCAACACTGCAAGTATATTCCTTTAATTTGATCCAAATAACCCTTCATTCTCCACCCTGTAATGATAGATTAATGTTCTGTCAACATCAAGGCTCTTTTCCTCAAAAGAAACCTTCAGGTGCAGATTGGTTTATGTTTAAAAATAGTGGTGATGAAAATCCAAATGTTAAAATAATTGATAAACATAGATATAATAAATATACATTAGGCACACACTGTCACAACCAGAGTTAGATCACCATTTTTAATGTGCATTTTGAGTCATGTAATTACAAACTGGATATAGTAGGTAAAGTGCTTAGAGATAGTTGCTCTATGCTTTACCAAATTACATGCTGTAATCATGAAGATTGCTGTGTATCTACTTTTAAAAAATGATAGTGCACAGTTTAATACACCTATGCTACTGCTGTCAAGGTAATTTTACCATGTGCCCTATCACTGTTAGATGTGTGAAGTACATGTGTAAAATGTGAACACATTTTAATTTTAGATATACTGAACAATTCACCACTTCTAGGTTTTAAAAAAAGGAGAGATCTAGGATGTTTTCTAATATAACAAAATATGCTTCACACTGTTATTCACATGGCTGACATACAAGATTTTAATTAGACAATTCATCCTGCTATAGTATGAGACTCATATTTTGGGAAGTTGCTACAGACACTAACAGCTAAAATCACAGTCCTACCTGGCCTGCGTACTATCCCGCAAAGGTGGTGAGGCACATGATAAGCCCCATTGGAATGTCACGGTTAATAACAAAATCTCTATTTGAATGTGGGGCATGTAATTCCCCCAACGCTGCTATAAAAATGGACTTTTTTTAAACAAGGGAAAGGAAGTGGGGATGTCTTCCTCCTAGTACACAGTCAGTGTTGTGAGAGGTGTCCCTCATCACACAGAACCTATGATAAGCTAGAAGGCCAAAGAGGAGCTGGCCCATGTGCGGGAAAGTGAGTAGGAGCAGTTTATGGGTTTGACATTCTTGAGAAAGGGGAGTGTTTCCAGCTGGTTTGATAAGAAGATGAGTCTACGGTTCAGGTGCTGGTCTGGGACTCCAAAAATCAGGCTTCAAGTCCCAGCTTTGCTACAAACTTCCTTTATGATTTTGTGAAAGTCAAGTCCTATGCCTGGGTCCCACTGGTAAAATGGGGATAATACTTTTCTCGCTCACAGGCATGTTGAGGGATACATTTGTTGATTTCTGAGTGGTGTAGGCTGACAAGATAGCAAGTGTCAAAAATCGGGACAGGAGGTGGGGGGTAATAGGTGTTTATGTGAGAAAAAGACCCCAAAATCGGGATTGTCCCTATAAAATCAGGACATCTGGTCACCCTACTGTGGTGCAAAACTCAGCCATTACAACACACCCTGCTGCTAACACTGCAGTGTACAGGGCAGACATGGTAGGACAGTAACACTAGCACTAAGCTGGTAAGATGGTCTTACTATGACAAGGCTTTAATATTGGAGATGTACTTCAGGGTGAGAGTTATATCAGATCACCACAGAGTGCAACAAGTTTTTTTTTCTAGGGGGAGTCAAATGTGGCAGCTCTTATTCAAGCACAACTTCTATGGAAGTTCTGACTTACCGAGAAGTGAGTTATCACTGTTGAGTGTGGTTCTATTTCAATGGGACGTGCTGTAATTTTGTCCTGACCCAGAATGGACATGCATAGGCTATGAAGAAATGGCAGCAATAACATTGAAAACTGGGGAAATGATCATCAATGCTAGAGAAGCAGGGAAGAATTTGGAAAAAAAGCTGAAAATTGCCTGATTTCAAAAGTATTAACTGTTAATATGTAGAAATCTCAATGTTTATCTTACCTGTGTACTCTGCCCTGCTCCAATTATCTTCAGTGGGTACTGGAGCAGGGCATTTGTGTAAGCTAATGGGTCTGGAGTACATGGTTCACTAAAAGAACTTCCACTAAGCAGCTGCCAAAATGGTTGCTATTTTGCTTTTGGATCCCAAAGCAGCACGGCCCTTGCAGGACAGCAAATACCAGTGCTGCTTGCTAATTAGGAGTCCTACAAATAGAGGTCACAGACAAAAGCAAAGCTTTTCCGGGGGAAGACAAACTTCTGATTTGTGAATGAAAAGCCAGGAAGTTTTAAAAGTGAAATGGACATAAATTAAATCAGTCTATTCTTACAAACTGGAGCAGTGAAAACTACTTGGTGTGCAGCACTTGAAGTGGAGAGGAGATTTTGTTAACTCTTTGCTCTTCGTTCAGATCTGATAACAACTGCTATAAAAGACTGCTATAAAAGACTGCTATAAAAGCCTTCTCAAATGCTAAATGCAAGGGAGAGGAATTAGTTTAAATGATGACTGCAATAGATAGGACCAACCTTGGTATAGAAGGACCAGACAAAAGGCGATGTGATAACCTGTTGGTCCTCCATTAGTCATCAAGGCAAACTTTGATATCTGCCGTAATCTCAGCTTGTCATTCAGCACCATTTATCATTCATACTTCTAATCTTTTCACTTCCTTGACCTTTTTTGCTCAAATTATTATAGGAAAATCATGTTTTCAGGTTAACTGAACTCTTTCACACCTTCACATCCTTTGTGGATGAATGCTTGGGGTTGGCTTGTAATTTTTCAAACCATTCTGAATCTCCCCACTAAGCAACATCCAAAGAGGGAATAATTCTCCCTACTGGTACAGAATAACATACTAATTTTGCTAATAGACCCTTATCAGCAGTAAAAAAATATTCTGGAAAATAATTACCATCCTGTGACACCTTATTTACGGTAGGAAGTGTGGCCCCAATAGGACTATTTACATGCATAATGTTACACACATGATTTAATACCTTTCCCTAATCAGAGCGTAATTTGTCATCAGAAGATCTCTTGTTACAATCACTTGGTTAAATCTTAACCCCTCCCATGAAGTCACTGAAAATTTTCTTTTCTCATTTAAATTGTTCTAAATCGGAGTCCACTGCGGTGTAGTTACTCTGGATTTACACCACTGGAACTGAGATCAGACTCTGGCCCATTGCTTATGTCCATACACTTTTTTATTAAAGAAACTAAAAAATAAATTGTTGAGTTTTATCCAAAAGTGAGTAGTGAATGCTGTGGTTAGACAGTAGGGCACAGCAGGGTTTGTGGTTATTGTGCAATAATAACATTCACTTAGGCTGTAAAGAGAGGTATGAGGTGACGAAAAAGCACCTTTGACCAGCAAAGGCATGTGGTTATTACCCATTATGCAGTAAGTAGTGCTGTCTGCCAAGTGCACTAAAATCCCACTGAAAACAATGTGGGCTAAGGGTGCTCAACAAGTCATAGGAACCACTCCTTGGAAGATCAAGTCCTATGATGCTATCTTTTATAGCTAATAAAAACCGGCTCTGCTTACTCCTTTCCAAGCAAGCTATATATCCTCAACCACCTCTGAAAACTTCATCAAAAGAAAGTCTCCCTCCAGCTCCCCCAAACTTAGTGGTTCCTTGCTTTCATTACTGGTGTAGCAAGATATTAGAGAGAATAAAACCTACAAATACAATTACTTTTCTCACCCTTTACTATAGTATAAGATTTGTTTTGCAAAAAATATTGCCCAGAAATATAGGTATCACTCTTCTTCCTCTGTCTTTCCTTTCTGTATCTTTTAGTAGCAAAATTAAAATATAGTCTAATTGAAACTATAAACATAAAGTCTAGTAACAGACTTGTAAAAAAAAATTTAGCTCCCCTCAGCAATAATCTGGTTCTCTCATTGGCATAAAATATTTGGCCTCAAGCTTCATAAGATTATCTACTTTGTCACTCTAAGACTGAGAAACTCTCTGACTAGCTCAAACACCTGTCAAGGATGGTCTAGATCAGTGCTTCTCAAGCTATCTGATGTGGGGGACCGGCAATTTTTTTTTCCAATGTGTGCGCAGACCAGCAGCCGATGGGTCGGTCCGCAGACCACCACTTTGAGTAGCACTAGTCTAGATAATACTTAGTCCTGTCATGAGTGCAGGGGACTGGACTAGATGACCTCTCAAGGTCTCTTCCAGTCCTATGATTCATTAATACTTAAAATGTCCTCTCAGGGGTTATTTAGCGCCATTTAAAGCATGTGGAGAGCACAGAGTTGCCCATCTCCCACCAGACCCTCTTATCCCCCTCTCAGGCACCCCTAGCAGCCTGACCCTCTGACTCATGAGCCCCTACACCCACCCACCCCCAGGAGCCTCCCTCAGCCCTTGAGGGAACCCTCTTACTGTCCTCCTTCAAGAGCCCTTGCCTCTCCTATGCTGGTTTCAGCTCCTTTCACCTCCCTGCTGGTGAGCTTCAGGACTCTCTGTCCCACTTCCTGGTTCCCCCATGCCAAGAGGGACAGGAGCCTCAGCGGCCATGTTGGCACATTGAGGGGACCTGGGTGCCATGCCAGCAATGCTCTCAGTGGCCATGTGACCTTTGTGCAATCAGTGTGTCTGTCAGCACCACAGTACGTTTGCACAATTTATGGGAGCAAAGTGCTGGGGGAGTTGAAAAACCGCAGTTCATTGGAGCCAGCAAGTAGAAAAAAATGGCCAGGCTGGTTAAAAAATGGCCCGGCCGATCCACATACCTGCTTTTAAAACGGTTTGGCAGTGGCCTGGGTGCCCCTCCCCCGGCTCCATGGCCTATGCCTCTTAAAATTATTTTGTTTACATTAAAGAAAATATTACTTAATTTAGGATTACAATTTTCTCTCTCTCTGGAAAGGAAGGATGGTGCAGTGGTTAGGGCACTAGCCTGGCATTCAGGAGACTTGGGTTCAATTTCTGCTCCACCATCAACTTCCTGTGTGACATTGTGTAAGTTATTTAGTCTTTCTCTATGTCTCAGTTCCCCACTTGTAAAATGGGGATAATAGCACTTCCCTATCTCACAGGAGTGCTGTGAAGGTTAATACATTTAAATGTGTGTTCAGTTGTTCAGTTACTATGGTAAGAGGAGCCACATTGATAGATTATAGCTTTAATTATTTTTTAAAAATTATATCACAATACTGCTACCATGCAACCAACATCATGCATATCTGAGGTGCACTGAAGTGTCCTCAGCCAACCAAGACATGTATATATGCATGTACCATTGCTCGACCTGAATTTTGTTATAAAACTAACAATAATAATTAGAAATAAAGAAAGTGGACAGACCCTTCATGTGTAGGTCAGTGTAGGCAACAACTTTTAGTTTTTCTCTTTAAAATTAATACAGATAATTAAATGTGCATGCAAAACAAGGTGATGGCATCAGTCAAGTTCTCAGTAAACAAGAATCCACAGCATGATCCCCTTCTCTACGTGCACCATTTTGTATTTTTAAAGAATCCACTCAGGCAGTCATGGTTCAAACAAAGCTTCCACTGACTCTTCCTTTGGGCCGCATTCTGATCTCACTTACATGGGTGCAAATCTGAAGTAGCTCTGCCAGCTTCAGTGGTGTGACTGTGTTTTATGCTTGTGCAACTGAGATCAGAAACAGAGCTTTTCTGACAGACTCAACAGTGATGATCAGTTACTAAGGAAAGCTGCTGTAACTGCCATCTACAGGCATGTGAAGACTAGAAACACCATGGATGGAGACAAATTTTTAAAATAGAACAAGAGTGCATTACCACTAACTGTGGTATGTAACCTTAAATCAGCTTCTGTACCAGATGACTGGAGGATATCTAATGTGACGCCATTTTTTAAAAAAGGCTCCAGAGGTGATCCTGGCAATTACAGGCTGGTAAGCCCAACTTCAGTACAAGGCAAATTGCTTGAAACTATAGTAAAGAACATAATTATCAGACATAAATGAACATGATTTGTTGGGGAAGAGTCAACATGACTTTTCTAAATGGAAATCATGCCTCACCAATCTATAAGAATTCTTTGAGGGGGGTCAACAAACATGTGGACAAGGGTGATCCAGTGGATATAGTAGACTTAAACCAGGGATCAGCAACCTTTGGCACGCGGCCCGTCAGGGAAATCCGCTGACAGGCCGGGACGGTTTGTTTACCTGCAAAGTCCACGGGTTCGGCCGATCGCAGCTCCCACAGGCCGTGGTTCGCCGCTCCAGGCCAATGGGGGCTGCGGGAAGCAGCATGGGCCAAGGGATGTGCTGGCCGTTGCTTCCCGCAGCCCCATTGGCCTGGAATGGCCACTCTCTAGATCCTGTCCTAAGTGACTATGACAAGATTGGGGGTCACGAACCGCGCCCAGTCTTGTTGGGGTTGCAAGGACTCTTCCACACAGAAGAGTGGAAGGGGAGTCCTCGAGGTCAGTCAGGCCTCTGCGTAAAGGGAGTGGGAGTGATGACTCAGATCCTTTTGCTAGCCAATTCCACTGGGGTAGTGTGTAGGACAATGTATTCCCCACAATAGCGGGACCATTCCCCTGCTTACATATGTGCTTAAGTATACATTCTGAATCAGGACCTAAGCCTGGAAGTTTCTTCCTCTATTATCACACAGGTTTGTCCTTTCCCCATTTTCCCCTGACATTTAATTTAACTGAATCATCCAGACATAAAACAAGATTCCTGGCATGGAGCAAAATTAAACTAGATGGTTAATTAGAACTAATGGAAACACAGAAAGTAAAATATAAGTAAGTGGATTTTAAAAGAAAAAACCCAAACCCTAGAGCTCCATACAACTGAAAAGGAAAAAAAATGAAATGGAAAGGAAAATAGAAAAAAAGTTGACATAAATATAAAGGGAAGGGTAACCACCTTTCTATATACAGTACTATAAAATCCCTCCTGGCCAGAGGCAAAACCCTTTCACCTCTAAAGGGTTAAGAAGATAAGGTAACCTCGCTGGCACCTGACCCAAAATGATCAATGAGGGGACAAGATACTTTCAAATCTGGAGGGGTGGGCGGGGGTCAAAGGGTTCTGTCTGTCTGTGTGATGCTTTTGCCAGAAACAGATCAGAAATGCAAGCCTTCCAACTCCTGTTAAATTAGTAAGTGATCTATCTGGAAAATGTTTAGATTTTCTTTTGTTTAATGGCTGTTAAAATAAGCTGTGCTGGAGGGAATGTATAATTCCTGTTTTTGTGTCTTTTTGTAATTAAGGTTTTGCCTCAAGGTAATTCTCTATGTTTTGAATCTGATTACCCTGTAAGATATTTTCAATCCTGATTTTACAGAGGTGATTCTTTTACCTTTTCTTTAATTAAAATTATTCTTTTAAGAATCTGATTGATTTTTCATTGTTCTTAAGATCCAAGGGTTTGGGTCTGTGTTTACCTGTACCAATTGGTGAGGATTATTATCAAGCCTTCCCCAGGAAGGAGTATGTAGGACTTGGGGGGATATTTTTGGGAAAGACGTCTCCAAGTGGTCTCTTTCCCTGTTCTTTGTTTAAAACGCTTGGTGGTGGCAGCATACTGTTCAAGGACAAAGCAAAGTTTGTACCTCGGAGAAGTTTTTAACCTAAGCTGGTAAGAATAAGCTTAGGGGGTCTTTCATGAAGGTCCCCACATCTGTACCCTAGAGTTCAGAGTGGAGAAGGAACCTTGACACAAGAGTACAACTGCTTTTGATTTAAATTTTAAAAACAGAAAACAGAGAAACAGCTGCCACATTTAGAAATGTTTTAAAATAACCCACCTTACCCAGCAGGTATCTTTCTCTGAAATATTTTTCCATCACACACTACAATTTTCTTTCTTTAGAATTTTTTTTTAAATGTTGTTTAAGCAGCTCTCAAGTGTTTCATGAAAGATACTTCATTTCTTAAACTTTTAAACTGTTGAGAACATTGAACTCGTGAAGGGTTTTTTCTCTAGTTTCAGCTGAAGATTATGTTGCCAAAACTTTTGGACTGTAATGCTCATATTGATGGTGTCTTGAAAAGCTAGGATTAGAAAGCTTAAAGGATCATTCTTTGAGATCCTACCATTGACCTAACCTTGTGCATATTATTGATTAGAACATTTTAAACTTTTTTTGTGCCCAAT
The DNA here is from genome assembly GCF_965152235.1 of Eretmochelys imbricata. Classification (NCBI taxonomy): domain Eukaryota; kingdom Metazoa; phylum Chordata; order Testudines; family Cheloniidae; genus Eretmochelys; species Eretmochelys imbricata. The sequence continues at coordinate 323,729,968 of NC_135572.1, forward strand.
TAGCTTAAACACATTTCATTAAGTGTTCTATCTTTGTGGCAATGTATTGTGAGGTAGCCTTTTGACACAAATGTTGAAAGCTGTGCTTTCCATCTCTTCTGAAGTCCCAAAGGAAAACTATTCAAAGCATATACTGTACATGGCTTACTGCAACATAGAAACTCTTACAGCAGGCTATAGAGGAATCTACAGTAAAGTACTTCATATACTATGTTAATTTACATATTAATATGTTGAATAGTTCTTCATGTTTTGTCTGTTCAAAACTCCACCTACCAACTCCCAACATAAAAACAGGGGTTTTCCCTCCACCACAAAACATAGATTTTGCAAAACTGAAAGAAACATCCTCTACAGTGCTATTATTTTATGCTTCATTGAAGTCAATTGACTTTTTTGGGAGTAGGATCAGTCATGTAGATGGTACAATAGGAATTTGATAAATTACATAACCTTGGAGTATCAAAGCTGGATACTCTGAAATATACTTGTTTGGTGGACAGACAATGTAGTCAATTTTGGTTCTTCAGGTCAGGTTTTCACAGTAGTTGACAATTTGAGGCATTAGATGTTAACATGTTTCATAGTTGAGCTTGAGTACACTCATCTACTGAAGTTGGTATGAGCTGAGGGCACTCACCTTGCAGGGGATACTCAGCTCCATGAAGGATCAGGACAATTTTTATTTATCAGGTGTTCATCTATAGGCCTCACTCTGCTCCCATGGCTTTCAATAGAGAAGAGCTGGGCCCTAAAAAGGGCTTCTGTGGCTACTGAGGTGGAAGAAGCGAGATAACAAGTGGAGTGTCCTAGAGATTAATTTCAGCTCAATCTTATCTACAGAATACCTCATTTTCCAGAAGAAAAAATACATTACAGTCTTTCACAGCCTGCTGTTGACGTGTAAGCAGGAGAAAAAAATAAAGCTGAGTAAAAGAGAGCCTGGAAATAAAGGGACAAGGTACAGGCAAAGTCTAACAATTGAAAGCAAGGATTTAGGGAAATATTTATGATTTTATATATATAGGATGAGGGTTTATGCAATAATGGTCTCAGTTCTCCCAAACCCTATTTCCCCTATAGAAGGAAAAGGCAGCTGTCAGAGACCCAGTTATAGCTCCCTGATTCTGTACTCCCCAGTCCTGGGGTCAGGTAGAGTATAGGGACCTTGAGTGGAAGAAATGAATAGGCATTATGGCCTTGATTCAGCAATGGGACTAACTCATATGCTTAAGCCTTCCTGATTCTTATATTCTGCATGCTATGGGCCTAACTCTCCACGGCCTTACATCAGCTTTATGTCATTGTTAAGCCAGTGGAGTCTTATTGGCATAACACTGGCATAAGGCAGCGAAAAATCAGGGGAATCAAATGAAGAGCCATGCAAATCTAGTACTAGCATATGTAAGCTCATGTTGTAAACCAGCTCCACCATACCTAACCCATGCAGAAAAAAATACCAAAACTAGCCTAAATAGAAAAGCAAGCCTCTTCCCACATTGCCAAAATACATATAAATCAGAAATGTCCAAACCAACCATATGGAGAACTCAACAAACCATATTGCCCACCCTCCCCCTGAGATCTTATCTAATGTTGTCTTCCTGATTCCCCTCTTTTCACATCTTTGGAGAAGAAAAAGTGCTCTCCTTTCCTATGTGTTCCAGGAGCCACCAAGACTGGCCATGGTTCCCAAATATCATCAATGGCCACAAGAGGATGGTGACCAGTAGCTCTTCCCAACATTGCTACTTACAACAGCCGCTGCAGACAGGTTCGCTCTCCGAATAGTTCAAAGCTATCATACACAATGTAGCCACTATCTCTAGGAATAGAGGTCAAAAGGGCCTCTGTTAACCCGCCTGATCACATGGAGTAGGTTCAGCCAATCAGCGAACCAGAAGCAACAACATGTGATTTGTAACCATTCACAACTCACTGAGTCAATTCAAAGTTCCAAAGAAGTAATGGAAACATTTGCCAGAGTGTTTTCAGTCATCTTAATATAAAGATAGTATTTACTGAACATTTCATTAGAAAACATAGCATAAAATTGTTTCTACTTTACAGAGGTTACACAAACTGGAGAAGGTAATTTTGGCTAAAAATAGCTGTTACAAATATTTCACCCCTATCTAATAAGTTGTTAAGAATCTGCCTCTCTCGGTTTTTACATTCCACAACTTGACTCCAATACTGCAAAGATGAACTTTACACACTGCAAATAGTCTTACTGAAATGAATGGGGCTACTCACTGTGTGTAAGGTGAAGCATGTGCTCCAGTCTCTGGAGAATTAGGACCATTGTCAAGGTCAGTATTTCCTAAGACAAATCCATGGTTTTACATTGTTCTGAAGATAAATATCCTGGCTCTACATGATTTTCCTCATCGGTATTCCCCCCCGTTCCCCTATTCCCTTGGGAATAGATTTGACTCTTCTCTGGAATTAAGAATGTATTTCTGGAAAAAGGTTTAGATCCATACGTGGATCCTTAGGGGTAGGTTTTGCCTCAGTCAGTTTTCCAGTGTCCTCAGGAACTCAGGGATATAGTTCACATGTGACACTGACTACGATCACTCTTGGACTTGCTCCTTCTCACAAGGAAGTCAGTAGTTTTCGCAGGGATTTAAGTGGGAGCTGGATTGGGGCTCTTTGTATCTGTGATTCCCTCTCCATTGTTGGTGTACTGTACTTGCTGATCTGGAAGGATGGAGGGGAAGTCAGTCCTCTTACTAGGGAGCAGGGTTGGTACACATTTTTGAAGACAGGTTATTGATTTAGGTAGTCTCCCCAGTAATAAGCAATCACACTTGCCTTTGTCCATGGTAGCATATAACCGTCTTTATCAGTAGGACTGATATTGAAATGCCAAATGATCCCACTCTTCCCTGTCCCCTTTCAGGCACCAGCAGGGTCTGCAGCCATAGCACATTGTGTCCTTACTATCCCAGTGCAACTGAACAGAGCCAGTATGTCACTACTACTAGCTTTATAAAAAAGTAGAAATAAAAACCTCAGCAAATATCTTCAGAAGTGGGTCCAAAGCTCCGATGCCCATCCATGTTTAGGCACCTAAACAATCAATGGGATGAAAATGCTAAGCACTCAGTGGTTCCCACTGAAGTGAATGGATGCTTAGCTCTTTTTCAAATCAGGTAGTTTATTCAGGTATCTATGTGGGCTTTAGCCACCCGCTTTAAAAAATCTTGGCACATCTCTTTCTATACAGAGTTTAGTGGGTGTAAGTGACTTAAAATACAGATGAAAAGTCAGTGGGTAGGCCCATATCTCATGGACAGTACAACAGATTTCTAATCTAGACAGAAGGTTCATTCATATTTATCAGTCCCATTTGCAAAGGGATCATTTTCTCCTGTGGTACCACTTTCCACATCTACTGAAGTCAGTGAGACTGAAAGGCATTCAGCATCTCTCGGGTGGTACTCAGCAGCATACAGGCAAAACAGCATGTAATATATACCTTGCTTATCATCATCATTTCTGTATTTGAAGTCCACATGGTTCCAATGTAGCATCGGTTCTTTCTCATTTCATTTTTCAAATTTGTTGGCAGAGAATAAGAAAATAAATGAGAATTAGAAACCTCTCATATTCACACTTAAAGAAAGGGCTTAGATGTGGTCATATCTGAAGCTTGGCATTTGTTCTAGACCTGACTCATTGTGGAGTTACTACAAGCTTATAGGGATGAGAGCAAATGAATCACTCAGTGTTATTTTGTTGATCCAGCTGTGGGGCTGAATTAGACCTCCAGGGAGAGCAAAAATATAATTTAACATCAGACAGAATTACATGCCACTACAAAAAATGTTTAAATCCACCCAGATAATTCACATTGTAGAGTGAGAAGTTACCTGTGCCATGTGTGACGTTCCCCTTGTGTTATCCAGACCAGTGATCTGCTGGGTCACTCCAATCCTTGACTCTGGGAGCCAGCCTTACCTTGCTCCACTGTGAGAACATCCACTCCTGGGCTGTTCACACACATCTCTGGCATGTAAGCTGCTCCTTGGATTGTACCACCGACTGACACTATCTCTGGTCCAAGACACAACCCTAGGAACCTCCATCTTGCAGTGTCCAGTTATGCCTGCTGGACACTGCAAGCTTATATGAGTTCATTAATTTAACAAAGAAATTGATATGTACCAGGCTTGTTATCCCAAGGGGAGTCTCTGACATGCTTCAAACCAAATGCACTGCTTCAGGTAGAATAAACAAACACATTTATTAACTACAAAGATAGATTTTAAGTGATATTAAGTGACAGGCAAAAAGTCAGAGTGGTTACCAAAATAAAATAAAATATAAGCACACAGTCTAAACTCTTAATCCTACATTAAGTAGTTTTTCTTACCCCACTGGATATTGCAGTCCTTAATATACAGGTTTGTTCCTTAAACCTGGGCCAATCTCCTCTGTTGGAATCTTGTCTTCTTCTCAGTGTCTTAGTTGCTTGCAGCAAAGATGGGGGCAGGAGAAGGGCCCAGTATGTGTCCACTCTGTCTGTTTTATATCCTCAGTCCATGTGCTTGGGAAGCACAAGTCCAGGCATGTCAGGAGGGCATTGCTGAGTCTTTCCAAGCAAGGTGGAGTAATTGCCCCTCATGGGGCCTCATGCAGGTGAGTCATTGCATTGTAGCTCCCTTGCTGGACAATGCCTGTTGATGGGTTGTTTGACACCCCACCTGGGTGTTGGTTACTTCCTTTGCTGTTGCCTCTGTGGAGCTAATATCTTGCTGATTCCCCAACTTTACAGCATGTTTTAGTGACCACCATACAACACAATCCTCATAACTTCATATGCATTAATGATACACATATATGGCTAGAGAAATGACTTTCAGAAGATCATAACTTTTCCACTGATACCTTACAAGGCATGCTTTATATGTAAGATCATGATTATATGAAAATGAGAAATATGGTGGTTACAGTACACTCCCCCAAGGAATAGAATGTCACAACATGACCAACTGGCTAATTAGTAACAAATAACTAAAATCTAACAAGTAAAGCTGGGTGAATATTGCAAAAAACAAAACTACCAAAAATAGCTGAATGCTCACAGAAAGTGAACTGAAGAGTCACATGTGCAAGTATTTGCAGAAACCACATATTAAATTAATATGTGAGTATTTGTAGTGGAAATGTGTCAAAGAGCTAATCATACTGTCTCATTATTACTTTGTGCTCCACCCGTTTGTTTCTCATATCCTTCTTTGTCTCCACAAAGTTAGATTGTAATATTTTGGGGACAAGGCCTGTTTTTTCTTTATACATCTGCATTGTGCCTTGTACAATGGAGGTACCAATCAGAGATTTAGATCCTACCATAACACACATAATAATCAATGTTTCCACACCCAGAATGTGCTTAAAAACACTGCCATGTCACCTCTTTGGCCAATCAGCAAAGTTCAGAGAAATTGCCATTATCAATCCATGGAGTTAATAAAACCTGCACAAAAAATTCATTGAGTAATTTCAGGCAAATAAATTCAAGGAAACTGCAATCTGTTGATGGACATTCCATTGGCAGAAAAAGAAGCTACATTTGTCAGAAACATTATGCATTGTGAATTAGTCACTCAGCTCTAATCAAAAACATGCTCAAGACTGAACAAAATAAGTTGATTTTTTAATGTTTTTAAGGGCTGTCAAGCGATTTAAAAAATTAATTGTGATTAATCGCGCAATTAAAAAAAATCTTGATTAATTGCGTGATTAATCACACTGTTAAACAATAAAAGAACACCATTTATTTAAATTTTTTGGATGTTTTCTACATTTTCAAATATGTTGATTTCAATTACAACACAGAATACAAAGCATGCAGTGCTCACCTTATATTTATTTTTGATTACAAATATTTGCATTGTAAAAAACAAAAGAAATGGTATTTTTCAATTCACCTAATACAAGTACTGTAGTGCAGTCTCTTTATCATGAGAATTGAACTTACAAATGTAGAATTATGTACAAACAAATAACTGCACTCAAAAATAAAACAATGTAAAACTTTGGAGCCTACAAGTGCAGTCAGTCCTACTTCAGCCAATCGCTCAGACAAACAAGGTTGGTTACAATTTGCAGGAGATAATGCTGCCCACTTCTTGTTTTCAATGTCACCTGAAAGTAAGAACAGGCATTCACATGGCACTGTTGTAGCAGGGGCCACAAGATATTTACATACCAAATGTGCTAAAGATTCATATGTCCCTTTATGCTTCAACCACCATTCCAGAGGACATGCATCCATGTTGATGACGGGTTCTGCTCAATAATGATCCAAAGCAGAACAGACCGACGCATGTTCATTTTCATCATCTGAGTCAGATGCCACCAAAAGAAGGTTGATTTTCTTTTTTCGTGGTTCAGGTCTGTAGCTTCCACATGTGAATGTTGCTCTTTTAAGACTTCTGAAAGCATGCTCCACATCTCATCTCTCTCAGATTTTGGAAGGCACTTCAGATTATTAAACCTTGGGTCAAGTGCTGTAGCTATTTTTAGAAATCTCACATTGGTACCTTCTTTGCGTTTTGTCAAATCTGCTGTGAAAGTGTTCTTAAAATGAACATTATCCAAGGCTGCTATAACATGAAATATATAACAGAATACAGGAAAAACAGAACAGGAGACATACAATTCTCCCCTAAGGAGTTCTGTCACAAATTTAATTAATGCATTATTTTTTTAACAAGCATCTTCAGCATGGAAGCATGTCCCCTGGAATGGTAGCTGAAGCTTGAAGGAGTATACGAATGTTTAGCATATCTGGCATTTAAATACCTTGCACAGCTGGGTTCAAAAATGCCATGTGAATGTCTGTTCTCACTTTCAGGTGACATTGTAAACAAGAAGCGTGCAGCATTATCTCCTGCAAATGTAAACAAACTTGTTTCTCTTAGCGATTGACTGAACAAGAAGGAGGACTGAGTGGACTTGTAGGCTCTAAAGTTTTACATTGTTTTAGTTTTGAGTGAAGTTATGTAACAAAAAAATCTACATTTGTAAGTTATACATTCATGATAATGGGATTGCATTACCGTACTTTTACGGTGAATTGAAAAACACTATTTATTTTGTTTAGCCTTTTTACAGTACAAATATTTGTAATCTAATATAATAATATAAAGTGAGCACTGTATATTTTGTATTCTGTGTTGTAATGGAAATCAATATATTTTAAAATGTATAAAATATTTTAAAAAATTAATTAATTACAACTGGTATTCTATTGTTTAACAGTGTGATTAATCACAATTAATTTTTGAGTTAATCACGTGAGTTAACTGTGATTAATCGACAGCCCTAGTTTTTTTTTCCTTTTTAGAAAATAAGGAACTCAACATGCAAATACCAGTACTCATTTTAATTATTCCACTGAATTCAATGGGATTCAGCAACATGCGTAAGAGTTTTCAAGATACGTAGACCTCAATCCTGGAATTAGCTTTGCTTGGGCAGCTTCCTGCTCCTAGATAAAGCCCCATTGACTGCAGATAGGTTCATAGGAGTTGGGTCATAGCTAGTCACTCAGACTTGAGTAACTAGATATAAAAGAAGGAGTACTTGTGGCACCTTAGAGACTAACCAATTTATTTATCTCTAAGGTGCCACAAGTACTCCTTTTCTTTTTGCGAATACAGACTAACACGGCTGTTACTCTGAAACCTGTAGATATAAGAGATTTATCAATAGGGTGTGAACTTGTTTGCAGATAAGAACCATATCATACAACCACGGGAATGCAAGAAAGAAGCTGGTTTTATGATTACTGAAGCTGGAATGTCATGACTTTGTTTATGCTTACTAGTGTTTGTGTTGTACTATTACAGCGTGTAAAGTGACTCTCCCCTTGACTAAAAAGTCTTCATTTTTTCTTATTTTGCATTCAGAGTCCTTTAGAAAATATAAGTGATATGCACGGGAAGGGACCTCCTGGGTTATTGAGTCCAGTCCTTCACTAACAAAGGCAACCCCATCATATAATCCTGTTCATCATTTTATCAAACTCTAGCTTAAAACTAGGTAGGTGGATGGTCTCCATTCTTCCTATCGAAAAGCTGTTGTGGAACTTCATTCCTCTGAAGGTTAGAAACCTTCTTCTAATTTCCAGCCTAAGTTTTTACCTGTGGCCAGTTTATAACCATTGTTTTTTGTGCTATAAAGTGCTACTCTGGTGGAACGCAACCCCACAATGATGACATGCTCTCCCAGCTCTAAATGACCAATGGACTGACCATTCCACTATAAAGCCCAATCCATTTTGCAAAACTGGCAAAACCATTCAGACTTTTGCCAGCACAAGACCCAGAAGATCTCATGAGATAGAGGGAAAACATTTTCAAAAACACCTACCTGACTTAGACGCCTAAGTCCCATTTTCAAAAGTCACGCAATCACTTAGGAGACTAAGTCTCACTGAAAGTCAATGGGACTTAGCCCTGGTCTACACTACAGGGTTAGGTCAAATTTAGCCGCGTTAGGTCGAATTTATAATGAATGCATCTATACAAGCAACCCAGTTCCATCGACCTAAAATCGATTTCTGTACTCCTCCCAGTGTGGGGAATAGCGCTAAAATAGACCTTGCTGAGTTGAATTTGGGGTAGTGCGGACGCAAATTAACGTTATTGGCCTCAGGAAGCTATCCCAGAGTGTTCCAATGTGACTGCTCTGGACAGCACTTTCAACTCCGATGCACTAGCCAGGTACACAGGAAAAGCCTTGGGAACTTTTGAATTTCATTTCCTGTTTGGTCCGCGTGGCGAGCTCAGCAGCACAGGTGACCATGCAGTCCCCCCAGAATCACAAACGAGCTCCAACGTGGAGCGAATGGGAGACTCTGGATCTGATTGCTGTATGGGGAGAAGAATCTGTGCAGGCAGAACTGCGATCAAAAAGAAGAAATGCTAATATATATACCAAAATTGCACAGGGCAGGAGAGAGGCTACAGCAGGGACACACAGCAGTGCTGTGAGAAAGTCAAGGAGCTCAGGCAAGCCTACCAAAAGACAAAGAAGGCAAATGGTCACTCTGGGTCAGAGCCCCATACATGCTGCTGCTATGATCAGCTGCATGGCATTCTAGTGGGGGACCCTACCACTACCCTGCCACCATCTGTGGACACCTGTAAGGGGGGAGTCTCATATAACACGGAGGAGGATTTTGTGGATGAGGAGGAGGAGAATGCACAGCGGTCAAGCAGTGAATCCGTTCTCCCCAGTAGCCAGGACCTTTTCTCCCTGGCACCCTGGAGCCAATACCCTCCCCTAGGCGGTATCCCCGACCCTGAAGGCAGAGAAGGCACCTCAGGTGAGTGCACATTTGTAACTACAGTACAGGGTTTAAAAGCAATAATGTTTAATGCTTGATTTGCCCTGAAGACTTGGGATGCATTCGCAGCCACTACAGCTACTGGAAAAGTCTGTTAATGTGTCTGGGGATGGAGTGGGAATCCTCCTGGGACATTTCCATGAAGCTCTCCTGGAGGTACTCTGAAAGCCTGTGCAGAAGGTTTCTGGGGAGCGCTGCCTTATTTCATCCTCCACAGTAGGACACTTTACCACGCCAAGCCAGTAGCAAGTAGTCTGGAATCACTGCAGCACAAAGCATGGCAGTGAATGGTCCTAGGTTTTGGTCACATTCAAGCAACATTCAGTCTTTATCTTTCTGTGTTAGCCTCAGGAGAGTGATACCATTCGTGGTCACCTGGTTGAAATAGGGGAATTTTTGTAAGGGACCAGTAATAGGACCCCATTCATGCTGGGCTGTTTACGCTTGGCTAGAAGGGATCATCCAATAGCCATGCAGTGCGGGGAGGGGTGAAGGGATCATCCCAAATAGCCACGCGGAGGGGTGGGGGGAGATGTGTGCTGCACATGCACCCGAAAACTGCAGCCCCTCTTTTAAATGGCAAACCCAATTGGCATTGCTTGCTATGGGAAAGGAGGACACTGCAGTTTGAAAACATTCTCACATGTTATGAAGGTGTTAGAAGCCAAACCCGCGTACCATGGCTTACCATGGCTGCCTGGAAACTGAATTCTGTTGCCCAGCCATTTGTGATGTGTCACCATACCAGCAGGCACTCAATATAAAAAGCAAAATGCGACCTTGTACCTAAAGCACTCGCAATGACATGTTTTCTGAGCTCTTGCAGTCCTCCCGCACTGATAGGGCACAGCTGAATGCATGGAGGCATTCAGTGGCAGAGTCCAGGGAAGCACTAAGTGAGTGCGATGAGAAGAGGCAGGATGCAATGCTGAAGCTAATAGGGGAGCAAACGGACATGTTCAGGCATCTGGTGGAGCTGCAGGAAAGCCAACAAGAACACAGACCGCCGCTGCATCCACTGTACAACCACCCACTCTCCTCCCCAAGTTCCATATCCTCCTCACCCAGATGCCCAAGAATGCGGGGGGAGAGGCTCCAGGCACCCAGCCACTCCACTCCAGAGGATGGCCCAAGCAACAGAAGGCTGTCATTCAAACAGTTTTGATTTGTAGTGTGGCTACAATAAGTAATGTGCCCTTGTCCTTCCCTCCTCCCCCACCCCACCCTACCTTACCTGGGCTACCTTATCAGTTATCTCCCTTTTTAAAAAAAATAATAAAGAAAGAATGCATGGTTTCAAAACAATAGTGACTTTATTTCCTTTGCAAGCTGTGATTGAATGGGGGAGGGTGGTTGGCTTACAGGGAATTAAAATCAACAAAGGGGGTGGGTTTGCATCAAGGAGAAATACATACAACTGTCACACCGTAGTCTGGCCAGTCATGAAACTGGTTTTCAAAGGCTCTCTGATGTGCAGTGCATCTACCTATGCTCTTCTAATCGTGTTGGTGTCTAACTGTTCAAAATTGGCAGCCAGGCAATTTGCCTTAACCTCCCACCCCACCGTAAATGTCTCCCCCTTACTCTCACAGATATTGTGGGGTGCACAGCAAGCAGTAATAACAATGGGAATATTGGTTGCTCTGAGGTCTAACCTAGTCAGCAAACAGCGCCAGCAAGCTTTTAAATGTCCAAGGCATATTCTATCACCATTCTGCACTTGCTCAGTCTACAGTTGAACTGCTCCTTACTACTGTCCAGGCTGCCTGTGTATGGCTTCATGAGCCATGGGAGCAAGGGGTAGGCTGGGTCTCCAAGGATAACTATTGGCATTTCAACATCCCCAACAGTAATTTTCTGGTCTGGGAAGTAAGTCCCTTCTTGCAGCTGCTCAAACAGCCCAGAGTTCCTAAAGATGCAAGCATCATGCACCTTTCTCGGCCATCCCACGTTGATGTCAGTGAAACGTCCTTTGTGATCCACCGGTGCTTGCAGCACCATTGAGAAGTACCCCTTGTGGTTTATGTACTGGTTGGCAAGGTGGTCCAGTGCTAAGATAGGGATATGCATTCTGTCTATCGCCCCACCACAGGGAAACACATTGCAGCAAAGCCATCCACTATGACCTGCACATTTCCCAGAGTCACTACCCTTGATAGCAGAACGTCAGTGATTGCATTGGCTACTTGAATCACAGCAGTCCCCACAGTAGATTTGCCCTCTCCAAATGGATTCCCGACTGACTGGTAGCAGTCAGGTGATGCAAGCTTCCACAGGGCTATTGCCACTCGCTTCTCAACTGTCAGGGCAGCTCTCATCTTGGTATTCCTGCACTTCAGGGTGGGGGAAAGCAACTCACAGAGTTCCAGGAAAGTGACCTTACTCATGCGAAAGTTTCGCAGCCACTGGGAATCATCCCATACCTGCAAGACTATGTGGTCCCACGAGGCTGTGCTTGTTTGCTGGGCCCAGAATCAGCATTCCACTGTATCAGCCAGCACCACGGCTGCCATGATGTCCCAATTGCCACATCCCATGCTTTCAGGAACGTCTGTGTCCATGTCCTCCTCACAATTGTCCTCGGGCTGCCGTCTCTTCGCCAGGTTCTGCAGTATAATGCGCGAGGTGTTTATAATGCTCACAACACCAGCGGTGAGCTGAGTGGGCTCCATGCTTGCCATGCTATGGCGTCTGCATGAGTAACCCAGGAAAAAAGGTGTGAAATTATTCTCTGCATTTGCTTTCATGGAGGGAGGGGAGACTGACAACATGTACCCAAAGCCACCCACGACAATGTTTTTGCCCCATCAGGCATTGGGAGCTTAGCCCAGAATTCCAATGGGCAGCAGAGACTGTAGGAACTGTGGGATAGCTACCCACAGTGTACCACTCCGTGAGTCGATGCTAACCACAGTAGTGAGGACGCACTCCGCTGACTTAATGAGCTTAGTGGGGACATACATAATCGACTGTATAAAATCGATTTCTAAAAATCGACTTCTATAAAATTGACCTAATTTCATAGTGTAGTCTTCTAAACTCTTGGGTCCCTAAATCACATGGGCACTTTTGAAAATGTAGGCCATCATTTTCAGATTGGGTCGCTGTACCAAGATTCCATACTCCAAGTATATGCATGTGTGTGACAGAGACAAACAAGCTGGCTTTGGGGTGGTCACTGACCTCTTGAGAGCACACATTATAGCATATCATCTGAAGTTATTGTACAAGATATTGTGCATGGTCACAAAGGGGCCCACATACTGAAGAAGAGGGCTGAGCCCTAAGAAAGGAACAGCAGAGATATAGGCAGGACCTGTGCTTTACATTTGTTGTATATATTCAATTTACCAGACAGTTGAAATGTACGGAGAAGCAGTATGTACCACACATAATGTGGGCAAGTACAGCTAGAGAGCATAAACAGAGCCTCACATTGTCCTCGTTGTTCTAGAGCATGATAACTGAAGATACTCTCACCTCAAGCTAGTCCAAAGATTATGTTCCTTGGACTCACATCCACTTCCAGTACAGCAAACAACTCAGGGTAGAATCCCAAAGAGACAGTCTTTTATATCAGCCACCAAACTAAGGTTGCCTCTTCTTGTCTTGGATGAGTACATCATTCTAAGAAGGTAAAATCCCATGGTACAAATATTGTGCATGTGTAAATGGGTGGAACTCCATTGAAGTCAATGGAACAGTGCCCATTAATACCAGCAGGGAATTTAGCTTCATAGTATGGAAAGGGGAATAGATTACAGAATATTAGAAATATTAAAAAACATCATTTGCTATCAGTGTCTGGCTTTTCAAAATGCATAAGCCTTTCTGAGATGTAAAGTTCTCTTTTCTGACTGTGTTCCATTTTGTTGTGTTGAGGTTCTTATGCTGCATCTATCAACATCATAGTACATAAGTGCCTTTCAACAGTGCATTGGATGACTTAGCATTGAGTGACATATCTGTCATGTGTGGTTCTTTCCCTTTTCCTCTTCCCAAGGGAGAAGTTGCATGTGGATTTATTTTTTTATGTATGCAGTACTGTGTATTGTTATTAGTAAAGGCAAAATTGAAGGAGAGGGTTTTTCACTTGAAATGGAAGGTGATGAAATTTTGATGTTCATAGATCTGGGGTTTGTGCTACAGTCTTGAGAAAGCTTTGCCTGCATGGTGGTCAGCTTCATAGTGCCAGATGTGCAGTGTTGTTGAGCATGGTCATCTTTCCAGAGCTTTAGGTTACCTTTTAGGTACCCTGGGCCTGGATCATTAAGTTCCTTGCAGATCAGGACTGAGATGTTGAATTTGGCATGGTTTTGTATGGAAAGCCAGGGTAGTGAGCAGAGGACAGGTATGATGTGCATGCAAAAACCCACGGTACTGAGGAGGTGCACTGCTGCAGTTTGTATGAATTCTAGTTTCCCAAGGGGGTCATGGTTTCGGTGCCAAGTAGACTGCATTGTGGTACTCCATTTGGGAATTAACAGAAGCATGCATTACTGAGGCCCAAACATAATCTCAGAGGATGGGATGCAGTCTCCTAGCAAGCTATAGATGGTAAAATATTTATGATATAAGGTCAAATTCTGATCTCATTTACACCATCATAAATCTAAAATTAAGGTCCAGATTCAGCAAGAGACATAAGTGCTTCCCTAATTTTAAATATGTGAAGTCAGTGGGTTGACTCTTGCTTAAATTTAGGGATGTGTTTAAATCATTTGCTGAATCAAGGCCTAAAATTGCTGATCACAGAGGTCTTATTCCAGATTTATATTGGTATACCTGAAACCACGCCTTGTTCCAAGGTACTAAATAAACACAACTATGAATTAAATAGTGCAGACAATTTAAAAAAAAATGCTTTTGGTATGAGTAGAAAACCACCCCAGACAAAAAATACCTGTGCTCACTGAGGTGCATCAGCTATTCCCATTGACATAGTCACTAATCATTTCTGGGTAACATGATGCATTGCTAAACAGGGTAGGGCAAAATGATAGCTCCCAGCCACATGAATGAATTAGTCTGTTAAATTCCACCCCACCTTCGCCGCCCGTCTCCTTACTGAACTTTTGTGCCTAAAAGGAAAATAAGTTTTTCAGGTAAACAGTGACTAAATAATTTAGGGAGAAATGCAGTTTTTCCATATGCAACTCTTAACATTATATAAGCTTTACTGGACCCATATAAAAATGTTCTTGGTTTCATGATTATTGTCCAAAAGAAGTAATCTCCAGCATTGCCCAGATCTGAATAGAGCCATTCCAGGTTGCTTTTGAAAATTCCAGTCAAAGCACATAGTTTTGCAGTAGACTCATCTGAATAGTTTGTTAGCCAAAACAATTTCAGCAGAAAGGCTGGTTCCAGACATACCATATTAAATAACCTCTAAATTGGCAAAGAGTAACACATACATTCCATTAGAGAGTCTGCCACGGGTCCGGTCAGCTGAGGTAATGTAAGTTTATCTTCACATCTGAAAACTATAACAGTTTTTCAGAAAATAATTGGCAAAACAGCTCTCTCATAAGATTTTTGGTCAAAGTGTCTTTGCAAACATATAGATAGATAGATATTTTTAAACAGGAGCAATGTACTTATGTGAAGATAATGATGAAAAGTGGAATGGATGGTTACATTAAAAAGAGAAAGAAATACTACTAGATAATTTAATTGGACAGACGAGTTTATACTCATCTTTATAAACATATTATAGGTGTTTAAGCCACCGATCCAAGTCTCCTCTCACGTACATTGCCATTTACATCAGTGTAACTCCACTGACTTCTGGAGAGTTATTCCTGATTAAGATTTAAATTAGCAAAAAGATTTATCTACATGAGGAAATGATTGTGTTCTAAAGCCTGCTGACTAACATAATATTAAGCATGATTTAGCACTTGGTGCAGACAAGAACTTTTATGTTTAAAATTATATCAGCCAGTTGTGGTTAACCTCAGAGGAGAGAATCAGGCTCCAGAGTAATGATGGTCACTGAAAATAAAGAGATTGGTTGTGTGCACTTTAGTTTCTAGTCAGCTGCTAGCAATGGCACCAGAACAGGGTGGGGGGATGGCAGGACGGACAACAGGAGGCCATGGCCTGTCCACTTTGCACCACAGCAGACCCCTTCCCCTCCTCTTTCCTCTGTGTCCCCACCCCCCAGGCTCCCAGCCCAGGGCAGATGGAGGTGGAGGGTTTGCGCCAGCTCCCCACATTTGCCTGGGCTTCTCTTACCATGGCCAAGCTGTGGCTTCGAGGCCCCATCCCCTGGCCGGAGCCAGATCAGAGAGAGCCACATGGGTAACTGTGGGGAGGCTGGGTACCTCCACCTGCCCTGAGCGGGAGGCCTGGGGGGCAGGGACATGAGCAGGGGCTGCTTTCCCACTCTGGCTTCTGGCTTGGCTGGGGGCAGAGCATCCAGGGGAAGAGGAAGGGCAGGTCCTCAGAAGAAGAGGAGAGACCTCGGGCAGAAGAGGAGGGGCAGGGCCACATGGGGGCAGGGACCCCTGGCCCGCCCACTTTTGGGAAGGCTCTGATGCCCCAGCGGCTAGGCAGTTTCGCTTTCTCTTTCCCTAGCAGAATGTTGTGTTGTTTTTTGGTTCAACACAGCAACAATGGGGATATTTCATTCCATGTATCCTGTATTTTTATTTCAAAATAAGAACAAAATTCATATTGGGATTGGAAAGCACCCCTGCTTCACCTCCCTTCCCCAGCATATTTTTCTTACCAAAATCTTAGCTTGCCTTCAGAGTGTTTTGCTTTATTATAAAAAATTTAGCCAAGAAACTGGAGTTAACACTAGTGTTATCTAACATTTTTTACTGAAACTCTAAACTTTCTGTGGTTCCTAATAACTTCCAGCCAAGATCCAGAAGACTCATTGAGCACTTGGTCAAATCCCTCCCAACACACATTGCTTTCCCCCAATATGCCTCAGGGTCATCCCACCTATTACCTAACCATCCTGAGTGCCATCATATTCTGGGACCGTCAAAGAAGTGGATGATAGGACCATAAATATAAGTCAATCTTCAAACTGATTATTCTAATCTATTTTAGATATTTTGCCTCTGCCTATCAGTACAGTTATGTGTAAACAACCTAGGATCTTATCCTGTACACAGATACACTGACACAAGCACAGAACACACCTTAAGTTGACTTGTAGTGGTCTGCAGTATGTGTTCCCCTTCTAATATTTGCAGAAGTAATCAGATGGTTTGGTCCTTCTCTGGATCCTTTGAGGAGAAGGCACAGCACCCTCTTCCCAATCCACCTGAAAGATCTTTGGTTGAACTAAACTTTCCTGTAACTGTACAGTTTTTTCTGGGGTATATCAGGCTCCATAATAATGTTTAAAACCTTTTAATCAGTAAAAGCAGAATGGACTTGGTACCACTGCTGATCAATGGAGGGTCTAAAAGGATAGGTCCAGGGACAAATAGGCTGCCTACTCTCAATATGATTTTTATAGTGGATTTTGGGTGTGGGGAAGAGTGCAGCAAGAGACTTGCTGGTCAGAGTTAAGATGGGGTGCATGGGTCGCAAGAAGGCTTTGAAGCCCAAGGGAACCTCAATGGCCATGAACCAAATACAGTGTGTGAACACAAACTAGTTTCAGTGAATTCAAACTAGTAAGTTTTGCACAGCACAAGTTAACACACCTACCCCTGAGAAATGTATAATTGTATCTAGGGCTGTCAAGCAATTAAAAAAATTGTGATTAATCACATTGTTAACCAATAGAATACCATTTATTTAAATCTGTGGATATTTTCTACATTTTCAAATATGTTGATTTCAATTACAACACAGAATACAAAATGTACAGTACTCACTTTTTTTTTGATACACATATTTGCACTGTAAAAAAGAAATAGTATTTTTCAATTCACTGAACACAAGTACTGTAGTGAAATCTCTTTATCATGAAAGTTGAACTTACAAATGTAGAACTAGGTACAAAAAAATAACTGCATTCAAAAATAAAACAATGTAAAACTTTAGCACCTACAAGTGCAGTCAGTCCTACTTCAGCCAATTGCTCAGACAAACAAGTCTGGTTACAATTTGCAGGAGATAATGCTGCTCGCTTCTTGTTTACAATGTCACCTGAAAGTGAGAACAGGTGTTCGTGTGGCACTGTTGTAGCTGGCATCACAAGATATTTACGTGCCAGATGCGCTAAAGATTCATATGTCCTTTGATGCTTCAACCACCATTCCAGAGGACATGCATCCACGCTTATGATGGATTCTGCTCGATCATGATCCAAAGCAAAGCAGGCTGATGCATGTTCATTTTCATCATCTGAGTCAGATGCCACCAACAGAAGGTTGATTTTCTTTTTTCGTGGTTCAGGTTCTGTAGTTTCCTCATCTGAGTGTTGCTCTTTTAAGACTTCTGAAAGCATGCTCCATATCTCGTCTCTCTCAGATTTTGGATGGCACTTCAGATTCTTAAATCTTGGGTTGAGTACTGTAGCTATTTTTAGAAATCTCACACTGGTACCTTCTTTGCGTTTTGTCAAATATATTGTGAAAGTGTTCTTAAAATGAACATGTGCTGGGTCATCATCCGAGACTGCTATAACATGAAATATATGGCAGAATGCAGGTAAAACAGAACAGGAGACATACAATTCTCCCCCAAGGAGTTCAGTCACAAATTTAATTAATGCATTATATTTTTTAAAGAGCATCATCAGCATGGAAGCATGCCCTCTGGAATGGTGGCTGAAGCATGAAGGGGCATACGAATGTTTAGCATATCTGGCACCTAAATACCTTGCAATGCTTGCTACAAAGTGCCATGGGACGCCTGTTCTAACTTTCAAGTGAAATAAAGAAGAAGCAGGCAGCAGTATCTCCCATAAATGTAAACAAAAGTTTTTGTCTTAGCAATTGGCTGAAGTAGGACTGAGTGGACTTATAGGCTCTAAAGTTTTACATTGTTTTGTTTTTGAGTGCCGTTATGTACCAAAAAAAAAAAAAATCTACATTTGTAAATTACACTTTCACAATAAAGAGATTGCACTACAGTACTTGCATGAAGTGAATTGAAAAATACTATTTTATCACTTTTACAGTGCAAATATTTGTAATAAAAATAATATAAAGTGAGCACTGCACATTTTGTATTCTGTGTTGTAATTTAAATCAATATATTTGTAGAAAATGTAGAAAAACATACAAAAATATTTAATAGAATTCAATTGGTATTCTATTGTTTAACAGTGCAATTAATCACAATTAATTTTTTTAATCGTGATTAATTTCTTAGTTAATTGCATGAGTTAACTGTGATTAATCGACAGCCCTAATTGTATCTTTAAATGAAACGTGGAGGGGGCTTCAGCATACCTCTCAAAAAGAAAAGGAGTACTTGTGGCACCTTAGAGACTAACCAATTTATTTGAACATAAGCTTTCGTGAGCTACAGCTCACTTCATCCGATGAAGTGAGCTGTAGCTCACGAAAGCTTATGCTCAAATAAATTGGTTAGTCTCTAAGGTGCCACAAGTACTCCTTTTTTTTTTGCGAATACAGACTAACACGGCTGTTACTCTGAAACCAGTCTACCTCTCCTATTCCATTTCCTTACCCGAATGTATCATGGGGCATTGGCTCAGATATGACCCTTATTGGTCCACCGAGACCCCTTGGTGCAGCAACAGGCCCTTCAAATATCTGAACGGAGTCAACCCTAACTATCCTGTGAGATCTGATTAAAAAATAAGAGCAGAAGACGACATGATTGGAAATTACAATGCATGGCTGCTAAAGCAACTCATGTTTGTTGTTTAAGGTCAGAATCTGAGTAACAGGTGCCCACACAATAGATGTCATTAATCAAAATTAGCATCCACAAGTGCCAGTACCTGAAGCCAGGAAGCAGATATTTGATTGCTAGCTGCAGATTGAGGATAGCAATGAGTTTCGGCTAACCTGTACATCTTTCACAGCAACGTGTAACATAACTTAGTTCGTGCATCTCATTTTTACTTTGTTTTTATTCCTGAAATAATAGTTTCAATACTTCAGAAGAGTAGTTTTAATGTTTTTTTTCAGAAATAATATCTGAATTATAATTATATGGCAGCAATATTGTCAAACAACATACTTTAACTGGTAATATCCATATAGCCCTTCGATATCATAGAAAATCAACTAATAGACAGAAATAAAGAACACAACGTTCTAAACACCATCTAACTCCCATGTCAGACCCACATTAAGGCCAATATTTTCAAACGTATTTTCCCCAGAGTTAATTATGTAGTTAGATCCCTAACTAAAGAAGAGAAATGGTCTGTCAGAGCCTACCTCTGACTTGCTCCAGAAGAAGGAATGAGGCAGCTCAGGTTCACCTGGGAGTAGTTAACTCTGAGTAACTGGGAGGCAGTTAGTGAGGGAAGCACCTGGGCATGATAAAAGGTCAAGGACCTCAGTTAGAGAGAAATATTTCTGAGGAGATAGGTGGCTCCGACCTGCCACTGTTAGAGAGGTTTTGCAGAGAGAGCAGCCCTCCAGCAGACTGGTGAGAAGCTGCCAGACAGAGGGAGAAAGAGCAGGAGTTTGGGGAAGACTTCAGAGATAGGAAATAGCTCAGGGAACAGCAAGGGACTGTTAAGGACTGTGGTTAGCTGTCCCAAACCACAGTTCTGAGTTGGAATCCAGTGGACTGGGTGGGCCTGGGTTCTGCTACCTACCCCAGCCCGGTAAAGAAGAAACTCCTAAACGCAGCAGACCTAGGACTGTTTAGCCCCTTCTAGAGCCATACTCATTTGCAAGGGGTGCTCAGGAGGCAATGGGGCCCTTTCTATGTGGTCTTATGGTTAAGGTACTGGACTGGGCCTCAAGAGATCGAAGTCCAGTACCTGGCTCTGCCACAGACTTCCTGTGTGACTATAGGCAAATCACGTAGGGTGTGTCTACATGGGAGCTGGAGGTGTAACTATGTGCTCAAGGAGACATACTTGTGCCAGCTCGGATTGGGCTTGGATGCTAAAAATAGAAGTGTAACTGCAGTGGCATGAAGGGCTAGTACGTACAGCAAAGTACATACATAGCATCTCGGACACATATGGACTTGAGGCAGTTAGCCCCTCTTGCAGCTGATGCTGCCATGGCTAAACTTATATTTTTAGCATGCTAGTTCGATCAAAGCTAGAACAGGTATATCTCCTTGGGTGGAAAATTACACCTCCAGCTCCAAGTGTAGATGCACCCAGTCTCTCTGGCCCAGATTGTCAATGTTTTTTAGGCTCCTTACTTACATTGAAATCAGTGGAAGTTAGGAGCATAAACACCTTTGAGGATCTGGGCCTTTGTGCCTTAGTTCCCCGTCTGTAAAATGGGAATAACAGTATTTCCTTTCTCCCATCCTTTGTCTCATCCGTTTAAATGGTAAGTTCTTTGGAACTGTCTCATACTATGTGTGTGGATTCAATCTAGCACCATGGAACTCTAATCTTCATTGGGACCTTTAGATGCTACTGTAATACAAATAATAAATACACATGACCTAATTTTCGGTGGTGCATGTTACCTGCAGCTCCCATTGACTTCAGTGGGAACAGGGATTACTTGACACTGCTGAAATAGTGCAGCATTTCAGAGCCTAATTTTAGAAACTCATATTTTAAGATTTTGGCCTAAAGGCTTAAGGCCTTGAATGAGCAAGGTACTTAAGCATATTCCTAATTTTAATACTGCAGTCAGTAGATGGGATTCCTCATGTGTTTAAGTACCTGCCTGAATTGGGGTCTTTGAGTATGGGTCCTCTGGTTTTCACTTCAGGTGCAGCCATGTTCTGCTACCAATACATCTGTGGTAAAATTTGGTTTGAATTTCAGTCGAGTTAGAAGTTAAAAAGATTCAAATGCTAGGACAAATAAATACACAGAAGATCACATTTGAATTACAATGACATGAGAATTTTTTTCAAAGTTAACCTTTGGCATAGCGTACATAAAATACCTTGTCAGTCTACACAAAGCACACATGGATTTGTCTCTGACATACACCGCAGTTTCTAAATGGAGATAGGGATTCAAGTCACTCTCAGAAATGTTGTGTTTAAGATTGCTTTCTATAATGGTACTGATGTGGTGTCAGAGCTTATGCCATTTGATCAAAACTCCAAAATAGCTCGTCTGGTAACAGCTTCTTTGGAATTAAAGTTGGCACTTAGATGTTGATATAAAATGTAAATTAAATGCACACTATGAGTAAATGAGGCTACTCTTATGATCAATTTTTTTTTCTCCCAAGGTTGGTATTTTTGTCCAAGTCAAACATCTTTCTTCTTTTAAAAATATGGTTTTCCATTTCCTTTACGGCATTGCTTTCAAAGAGAAGAAACTACACCTTCACTGCTAATTCACATGAGAATAATATGACTATCAATCACATTGGCTTGGAGTGAACAAGTAAGACTTCAAAGCTAAGGCCGAAGATAAAAAATTAAATTAAGTAATGCTAGAAAGAAGCAATCAAGATTAAATGTGTTCTCAGCTGCTGAGTTAATCAATTCTGAGCGTTTTTATCCAACAAAAAGGTTTTTTAAAAGCCCCACTTCACAGTAACTTTACAATTTAATGTCTTCAAGCTTAGGCACTGAGTATTTGATATTCTTCTGCCACTTTTTTTAAAAATTGTTGTTTCCCCTTAATGGCTCTCAAGAAGTTAATTTAACACTCATGATGATCATGAGCTTAATAGGCTGTGTGATTTTAATTAGAACTAGCAGAGTTTGGGAAATCCCGCATAGTAAGCAAACTTATGGGTAGTGTTCCTTAAAAACTCTCAAAGTTCTTGAGCCTGGTGAGGGACCCCAATGACTAAGGAGGATGACCCATCTGCCCTCAAGGCTAGGAGGCTAACAGTCACCACACCCAAGAGGGAGAAACATAGGGTGCTGGTGGTCAAGGACTCCCTTCCTAGGGCGGTGGAGGCATCCATCTGCTGACCTGACATGATGTTCCAGGAGGGGTGCTGCCTGCCTGGAGCCTGCATCCAAGATGTTACGGAAAGGTTGCCAAGGCTCGTCCATCCCTCTGGCCACTACCCCATGCTGCTCATCCACACTGGTACTAATGATACCCTGAGCAGGTCAGTAGTGACTACAAGGTCCTGTAAGTTAGAGTAAAGGAGTCTGGGGCATGGGTAGTGTTCTTGTCCATCCTCCAAGTTGAGAGTAAGGGCATAGGCAGGGACACATGCATCCTGGAGACAAAGGCATGGCTATGCAGATGGTGCTGATGAGATGGTTTCAGCTTCCTCAACGGATGCTGTTCCAGGAAGAAGATCCACTGTGAAGAGATGGGGACCACCTGACTTAGAAAGGGAAGACCATCTTCGTGCACTGACTTACCAACCTAATGAGGAGGACTTTAAACTAGATTCATAGTGGGCAGATAATAAAAACCCACAGGTAAGCATAAAAAAAGATGACTTTAACAGAGGGGATGGACATTTACAATAGGGTCAGAGGAGCAACAAGAGAGAAATAAGTGGGGGAATCTGCTCAACATCTTAGATGTCTATACACAAATGCAAGGAATATGGGGGAAGAACTGGAAGTATTAGTACATAAGCTAAATTCTGACTTAGTTGGCATTACAGAGACTTGGTGGGACACATCTCATGACTGGAATATTGGTACAGAGGGGCATAGCTTGTTCAGAAAGGACAGGCAAGAAAAAAAGGGAAGAGGTGTATTACACATCAGTAATATATATACACATTTCTTCTGAGGTCCAAAAGGAGGTAATAACAGGAGTGTTGTATCTAAGTCATGGCAGGTAATTGTTCTGCTCTACTTGGCACTAGTGAAGCCTCAACTGGAGTACTACGTCCAGTGCTGGGTACCACACTTTAGGAAATATGTGGCTCAACTGGAGAGAGTCCAGAGGAGAGCAACAAAAATGATAAGGTTTAGAAACGCTGACCTTAGAGGAAAGGTTAAAAAAACTGGGCATGTTTTGTCATGGGACAAGACAAGGAGGACCTGATAATATTTTTCAAGTATGGTAAGGGCTATTATAAAAAGGATGATCAATGGTTCTGCATGTCCACTGGAGGTAGGTCTTAATCTGCAGCAAGGGAGATTTAGGTTAGATATTAGGAAAAACTTTCTAACCATGAGGATATTTAAGTTCTAGAACAGGTTTCCAAGAGAGGTGGTGGAATCCCCATCACTGTAGGTTTTTAAGAATAGGTTAGACAAATACCTGCCAGGGATGGTCTAGGTTTACTTGGTCCTCACCCAGAGCAGAGGGATGGACTTTATGACTTCTTGAAGTCCCTTCCAGCCCTCGATTTCTAAGAGTCTATGAATTTAATTAAAATATTTCTTAAAGTAATTTTTAAAATAGTAAGAAATTAGTATAAATAGTAGCCCCTAAACTCATCCAGGGGAAGACTCAATGGATGTCATGATGCTACTTTTGACAGTAACTAGGATAAATTGTGGCTGTGGAATGTCACGTACTGGGGGTACTTCCATGAGGAAAAAGAGTAGAGGCCCAGACACACAACTTCTGATACAAACCCTCCATCCTTATTTCACATATTTGCAGCCTTATACTGCTTTGGTAACTTGCTGTTTGGCATTTCTGCCCTCTTTGGTATTGCACTTCATAGATACCCACAACCACTACCCAGGGGAGCTTATGATGCATCTGGAAATGAGATGCAGCTAATGAATGTAAGAAGCAATAGGAGGGAAGAGGGGAGAGAGAACAAGTGTAACAATAATAAGATTGTGAAATTACATAGGTTAGTAATGTGCACATCTTTATGGTCCCAAAGGATTTATGCCCACTTATGCCATGAATTTTGCCTTATGTACTTTGATCTGATTTTGAAAGTTTAGTTACAGGTTTAGGGATTCCTTAATATCTCCGTACACTCCCATTCTTGGAGAAGATACATGAATTCTGTCAGGAGCACAGTAGCATGACATAAACCACTGTTTTCATATTTGGTGTTCAGTAGATGAAATTCACTCCAGTGCCCAACAAAAGTCCCATTTAAGCCCTTTGGGGACAATCAAAGCTCACCAGGAGCAAGGTGTCTCATGCAGCAAATCCCTTTGCTAGTCCTGTAACAGCTGACTGAAATTCCACTCAAAAATAGCCACCTGGGCTTTTAAATACCACAAAAAACAAACATTTTGTTGTGTGGTTGAACTAAATATTCAGTCCAATTGTCAGGCCTTGACCTAGGTTTGGGGTTTTAGGTTAAAACAAGGAGCACCTCCCCTGTCCTGGCTTCATTCAACATTCCCCTGTAGAAAATGCAGGCAAGCCTTCTTCTCACGTGGTGGGTCCTAATCAGCTCCTGCCAGTGATGAGCTGCCAAAATCTTAACAACCGGTTCCCTCCTCACCCCACGAGGGGGTTGTTGCCCATCCCCGCCCCCCCCGGGACCCCTGCCCCATCCACCCCCCTCCCCGATTGCCCCAAAACTGGGCAGGAAGGTCTCATGGGCCACCATTGTGGGTGCCCACCCCACACCTAAGAGCCAGAGGGACCTGCCGGGGGGCAAGGTGGGAAGTCCCGGTGGTGCTTACCTGGGGCAGCTCCCAGGAAGCATCCGGCAGGTCCCTCTGGCTCCTAGGAGCGGGGTAGCGTAACAGCCGCTCCCCCTACTGGTCATATCAAAAAGTGGCACCTTAGGCACCGACTCCGTAGGTGCTCTGGGGCTGGAGCACTCACGGGGAAAATTTGGTGGGTGCAGAGCACCCACCGGCAGCTCCCTGCCCTGCGCCCGGCCCCAGCTCACCTGCACCCCTCCTTCTTCCCTTGAACATACTGCCCTGCTCTGCTTCTCTGTCCCTCACCCCCCCCCCCGGCCCCCGGCTTCCTGCGAATCAGCTGTTTGTGTGGGAAGTCTGGGAGGGCTGAGAAGCAGGGGGTGGCTTTGCGCTCAGGCACAGGGAGGCGGAGGTGAGCTGGGGCGGGACAACCGGTTCTAAAAAGGGCTAAATTTAACAACCAGTTCCAGCGAACCGGCTCCAGCTCACCACTGGCTACTGCCACCTCATGGCTCTTCTAGCCACTGTAGGACCAAGCCTTTGTTGGTTCCACTGGTACCAGAGCTTGAGTGGCTTCTCTAGGCAGTTCTTGGAAGTGTAAATTCATTATCCCTCTTTCCCAGGTGGTCCTTTTCCCTCAGGCCAGGCTCAGCGTAGTGACATCTCCATTAGGGACTACCTGGCACATCTCATCACAGGAACCTAACAACTTTATGCTGTACCACTGCACTTGGGTGAAGAACTCTACGAGAATAGGAGAATTCAAAGAAATCTGATAACTGGTACTGTACACAAGAATTTCTATATATTTTTAAAGAGAAAAGGGATATTTCTTCCTGAATTCTCCTACTCCATCCATTTACTTCAGTCCCATTTACTCAAAGGCTTGGATCATTATGACTATTTCTCTGCGGACAATATAGAGCTCCATATGGTGCCCAAAACTCCATTCTGTGTTCTAGCTGGCTGTGTGGAGGAGTAATTTCAGAATAGTGTTCTGGTGTCCCTTACCTTATGCATTCTGCTTCTCTGGTAATTTCAGTCCCTGCCAGCTCAAGGACAGAGGTGTTTCCCCTTTTTGACCTGAGCAGTTAGTCAATGTTCAGGGCCATGGGGAAGTTCCAGCTGGAAGTAGAAATTGATGGAGTCTGGTATTTTCTTTGATGCAATCTTATTTTCAAGGAATGTACAAAGTCCTGTCTCTCTGAATTCTGAAAGGACCAAGTACAAAGGAGCAGTTTCTTAGGCTATGTATACTGTCATGGAGTCACTGGGTGATGCTCTGGAACTACTCCATATGAAGCCAGTCAGGACTCTGGTGTAGCATGCCTCCTCTCTCTGAGCATACTGTCTCCAGGGCAAGAAGCTTACCCAGCTTTGACCTTCCTGCGTCTGACCTTAGAGCATTCAGCATCCTCTTTTCACACCATGTGCTTCCTACAGTGAGCCCGCACCAGCAGGGCTCCTGGGGAAGCCAGAGGGCTCTGCACCCCAACTCCACAATCAGATATGACTCTCAGCCAGCGTAAAACAGAGGGTTTATTCATAGACAGGAACACAGCGTAGAACAGAGCTTGCTATTACAGACAGTGACTTTCAGCCAAGTCCATCTTGGGAATCCTGGGCCAGATGCCCTGGATTCCCCCTCGTCCAGTTTCCCCAAGCAGACTGCCAGCCTCCAGCCACCTGACCGACACCCCCCCCCCCCCCACACACACACACACACCTCTCCTCCTTTTCTTTGTCTCACTTCCCAGGCCAAAGGTGTCACCTGGTTGCATCCCTTCCTGGGTCTCAGGTTACATAGCTGCAAATAGCTGGGCTGTCTTACCTGCCCCGAAGGCCTCAGCAAGATTACACACCCAATTCCCACCACCTAAGTATTGGTGCAGTACACAGGGTAACTAAGGTACGCACAGTATTCGTATAGGACAGTAAGACTCACATGCGACATAACAAGATGAATAAAACCCTACTTCGTCATATCGACACTATAGTTTGTCAGTATAATTTATGCCACTCAGGGGTCTGAATAAACCACCGCCCTGAGCAACATAAGTTACACCGACATGGGCTGGTGTGGACAACGCTATGTTGGCAGGAGAGCTTCTTCCACCAACATAGCTTCTGCAGTTTGTGGAGGTGCTTTTATTGTGCCAAAGGGAGAGCTCTCTCCTGTTGGCATAGAGCATCTTCACCAGACATGCTGCATGGTGCAGCTGCATTGGTTCAACTGTACTGCTGCAGCATTGTATATGTAGACATGTCCTTTCATTTACAGACTGTAATCCTCTTGAGCAAACTGCAGACCCAAAGCTCTTTCTAGCCTCTTCCAGGGTTCATTGTGCTTTCAGACTGCTGCTTGGCTTTCTTGCCTCTGCTTCTTTCTGTTCTTGTCTGTTCTCAGCTCCTGTGTGCTCTCTCTTCCCACATACCTACCCAAAGCAATATTTAGCCAAAAGCTTCTGGGTGGGTTCATATACACCTCTTGTCTTAGGAGGGGGCTTGTGCATGCAGTTACATTAACTGAGGGTGTGTTCATACCTATCCATCTCAATGGGACTTTAACTCAACCCATAACAAGGCATCACCTAGATCATAAGAGGATATGAGCAAAGAACCCCAAACAGTTTCCTTATGTAGTAGCACATTCCTCTGCAATAGGATTGCTGGACTTGCCATTAGAATCCAGACTTCTAGCAAGTTTCTCACTATAACTGACTTTAATGCTTCCAAGGCATATTTGCAATACAAATCAATGCCACAGCCAATTTGCTTAGTGGTTGCAAAATTAGGCTTCAGGATCAACCAGTGTAACAACTAGTCTCACTGGAAAATCCTTACTGACAGAAAAAAGAATAATGATTCCTGAGCTAAACATTTGTGCATTAGGAGAGACAAATTAATTTCAAACAACCTTTTAAGTGCTTGATCAACCAAGAATTTAATTGTAAGCAACCAAACATTTTAATCTGATGAAGACAAAGAAGCCTGGTGCTGTCAAATGGAGCAATGGTGCCAGGCTCCTTAAATCAATGGCAATGAAATCTTATAAGCATGGGAGTAAGAGTCACCACTGAGAAAACTGACACCCCTCTAGGAGTCTGAACTCGAAAATATTACTTGACCTGGAAAAAGAATATCTGCTTAAGCATGAGACTGTGGATAAAATATTCAAAAGTGCTTATGTGTATGTCTACACAGCCCATGGCAACAAGCCTCCCAGCCAAGGTCGGCAGATTTGGATTTGCAGAGATCACTCTAGTGCTTTAAAAATAGCTGTGTACACAGTGCTTTGAAGTTACAGTTAGGGCTGGAGCGTGGGCTCTGAAACCCAGGAAGGAGAGCAGGCATTTGTTGACCGAGGCTGGGAGGCTCCCTGCCGCAGACTGTGTAGATGTACACTAAGTTCCTTTGTCAAAAGTGACTTAGGAGTCTAAGTTCCATTTAAAGTCAACATGACACAGGTGGTAGAACAATTGTAGCAGTGTGTGCAAGACCAGAAGGTCTCAAAGATTCAGTCAGACTTAGATAAGAGGGGGAGGGGCGCATCAGACAGTGGTGATGATATCATGACTCTCTCCATGAGTCCAAGAGCATATCAGGTTCTGGCTGTGGGCACAGGAAAGCAAATAAGGACCAGACCAACCTCTGTGCATACAAAAATGTTAATAGGGAAATGTCCTGTGGAATTTCCACTGGAAAGTAGAGCCTCCTGCAATGCAATTCCTTGGGGAGAAATGGACTTGAACACCGAGATTACTAAGAGCAGGCACAATCTAATAATTAGAGCATAATCCAGCCCATAGGAAAATGTGACCTCACAGTAACTACCCAAAGATAGGTTTCAGAGTAGCAGCTGTGTTAGTCTGTACAAAGATAGTACCACCTGAAGCTTGTGGTGGTGGATAGTAAGCACAACAATCCCTCTTGGGGAATACAGACATACAAACTATTAATCTGGTCAGAATTTTATAGTTGCAATGCAAGAAGTAAAAGAGGAAGTCCCATGGACAATGCAGATATGCATTTTTTAAAATGCATATGGGGATGTTTTAAAGGTCATGGGTGCCTCAAAGAAAGCTGTGACTGAAAGTAGACCCTACCCTGGAACATGTGCTTACCATGAAGGAAAATTCCATTGGCATGACATAATCCTGTACAGAAGGAGCTCAAAAGGAGAATCATAGCACCTTCAGAGGCCAGTACAGCCAGGGTAAGCAGCATGGTGGTAAGAGGCCATGAGGCAAATTATGCGTCTTCATAGAACCATGGCCACTGAACTGGGTGCTGAAAAAATACCACTAACCACTGCCCAGATTTGATGAGGTCTTGCCAGAACTTTGCAAAGCCAGAATCTTTATGGTCTTTGATGTGAGGAACAGGTTTCACCACATGAACCTGGATAAAGAGGCCAGTATACTTGATAACCTTTGCAACCCCATTTAGTTGCTACAGATGGCCATGCATGCCAATGGGCATAAGCCCAACACCAGAAGTGTTCCAAAAATTCACCCAAGCACTGGAAAAATTGCCTGGGGTGAAAATAATTGCAGATGATATCCTCATTGTAGGTGAAGGGAACAATGATGCAGAAGCTGAATGAGACCATGACAGAAAACTACACACTTTTCCACAGTGATTTTGGGACAAGAACATAAAACTCAATCCAGAAAAAATATGACCTAAATAGTGTGAGGTGACATACAATGGACATCTGCTCACAGCAGAGGGACTGAAAGCAGATCCCAACAAGATCAATGCAGTCAGTGACATCCAGCTCCAGTAAATGTGAAAGGGAGTGTACAGCACTTCATAGGAATGATACATTTTTTCCATGTTCTGTTCATATCAGGTTGCAGTAGTGGAACCCATATGTCAGCCCACAAGGCAGGATGTTGAGTGGCCAGGGCAAGTCCCAACAGCAAGTATTTTACACACTAAAACAATTCATAATGGAACCCCTGTCCTGAAGTACTGCCAGCCGGGAGAGCCACTGACACTCCAGTGTGATGCATCAGAGAAAAAGACTTCATGTAGCTCTTTTGCAGGAGTAGCCAGTCAGTTATGCCAGCAGAGACAGAACAAAAAATTAAAAGCTTCTGACTGTACTATTTGGAGTGGAGCAATTCCATCAGTACACCTAAGGCCACCCATTAATAGTGCAATCAGACCGCAATCATGCCAAAGACTCTTCTTAGTGCTTCCAGTGTATGTTGTTGTGCCCTCAGTGCTACTGGGTAGAGATCAGATATTGTCCAGGATGTTTACTGGTGTTAGCTGATGCTGTTACAGGGCATCTATACCCAGCATCAGTGAATTGTGGAAAAAGGATCAGAACACTGAATGCTTAACATGATGAACTCTCTCCCAGTTTCAGCAGCGGAGCTGATGGAAATTAAAGTGCCTATGCAAAAGGACATCCAACTACAGGCAGTCAAGGGACTGATACTAGCAGGGTGGACAAAAGACAAAAGTCAAGTACCAGTAGAAGCAGAACCATAGCATAAAATTAAAGATGAGTGATGTGTGCAGGATGGCATCAGATTGTGAGGAGAGTGTTACACAAAGCTGTTTCTTCTGGTTCAGACCCTTGTTAGCATTTTTGGCACAGAGGAATATTTCAACATGGAGTGCCAGAACAGTCCATTGCAGACACTGATGGGACAAGGAACCAAAACCCTTCTGCTAATGAGGGGAGATCTGTTGCACGCAGAAGGATGTGGAAACCACCAAGAGCAGATGGCCAGCAATCAGCGAAAGCAGGCACTAGACTGACAGGTCAACCAAGGACCCACTGTCCATGGAGACAGGCATTCCTGTGATAATCCAGGCATCAGTGAGACACTAAAAGGAGTGGACTAATGGAGTCATATGGCACACAGGTCATATGAGGTGACAATGCAAGAGGGACAGCCAGCAGAAACACCACCCTGTGAGAGACTACCAAAGCAATAGAGATCATCACAGAACATAAAGACATGGAACCATCAGAGGCCAATCCCACAGGAAGGGAGGAGACTCCTCAAAGAGATAATTTACTAGACTCAGAAACAGGTGATAGGGAGACAAAGACTGGTCACTCTTGGTGTGATTGCCTGTTGAGGAGACCAAATTATCTCAAAGACTATGTAACCAGCAGAGTCTGTGGTAAAGATGAGACTCCAACTTGGCTATATGCAGCAACCTCTGGCTGAAGGATCGGACTCTGGGTGTCAATTACTTGTTTTCAATGGTTACATTAAAATGTTGTTAAACCAGGCAAGATGTATCATGATCAGTAGAACTGGACTCAGAGGGCCCATGTTCCCTGGAGGGACTGTTATTGAAGGGAGACCAGGTGCACAGGGAAAATGGGAAATTAGGTTTGAAGCAACTCAAGTCACATGGACAGAGCAGTCTACAGGGTTTAATAAAATTCACTTGTTCAATGTATCATGCATTCAGCTTCTCTCTTGGCTAATTAAACATACCATAATTTCAGCTGGAGTTGATGATGCTCGGTGCCTCTGAAATCAGGCCCTCTGACCTGATCTTCAGGATCAAGTAATGGAGACACTGGGCAGATAGGGAATAAATTCTTATTTGAGCAAGGAATATGCTTTTGTATACATATCTCAAGTTTGTCCTGGGTGGAGGTCCCTCTTTAATCTACAATATTGTGTTGTCCAACTCCTTGCAATATATTGCTTTCATATAGGGCCCGAAGTCAACTGTAGTCTTTCCACTGACTTTAATGGGCTTTGGATCAGACTCACATATCATTTAATTTATCTATGGTATAGCACAAAGTTTTTACTCATTAGAAATATTTTGTCACGGTTATTTTTAGTAAAAGTCATGGACAACAAACAAAAATTTACAGAAGCCATGACCGGTCTGTGACTTTTGCTGCTCCATGATTTCCCCTGCCACCGTGGTGGCTGGGAGCTGTGGGGTTCCCCCTCTGCCCAGGGCAGCTGAAAGCCGTGGGGTGGGGGGGCGCCTCTGCCCATGGCAGCTGGGAGCTGCACAGCGACCATATTTCCCAAAGAGAAAATGGGACACCCCCAGCCATTCACCAGAGGCATCCCCCTACTCCCCGGGTGAATCTGTGGTCCATCCCTGAAACCTTGAGGAGGGCCTCCTCAGGAGTCTGTCACTGTCGCCTGTCACTGGAACCCTGTCAGGGACCCACTGGCTGCCAGCTGGAGTCCCGCAGTCCCTGGTGCTGACACAGACAATGTCAGGGAGGTCTCTGGAAGTCACCGATTCCTAAATTCCATGCCCTCTGTGACATAAACGTAGCCTAGGGCAAAGCCATGCTCTTCCAGAGGGTGCAATGGAGTTCCTTAGTGCATGGAGGAACAAGTGGACATCAATGCCCTTTCTAGAGCTACTTTCTAGAGCTACTTGTTCCAGTACTTTTAGGCCTTACAAGGGCTGTATGATGGGGAAAGACTCTTTGCTCTTCACAATCTAGCCCACGAGTAATCCCATATGTAAGGACTCAGATGAGAAATAGTTGCAGGAATTGGCCCTAAATCCCAGCTAACTTGTTCTTTTAATATCTCCTCTCACCATTTTGGATGGCAGAAACAACAATCGATTTTTTCCTGGTACTGTGCCCAAATTGTGCCCTCAAATGGACAGTTCCATTGGAGCTCCACTTGCCCTTCCAAAAGCAGAACTGGGCCATCATTGTACAAACCAGATTACATTTTTTTTTTAAATCTGCTAGCTTTTGGTGCAAGGCACAGAATCTGCAGCTACTCAGTATTTTCAGGCATCCTAGTTTTCTGGAGAGACCCAATAAAGTGTTTTATGTTCTGATCTTGCCAAGTTACAGTAGAATTTTTAGGTGGTGTTTGTCACATAAAATAGAAGCCAAGTTATTTCTTTGATATTTACCTTTAAGATCAGTCTGATAAATTGTAGGTTGAAAAACAAATATTGTAAATAAGAATGCATCAGAATTGCCCCCTCTTCACTTCTAAAAGGAGCTTCTACTTTGTTCAATGAATCTTTGGGTGTATTATGCTGATTATTGTATTTGTTTTGATTAGATGTTTCAACTCCTGCAGAAGCACACTGGCTAAATAATATTCTTCATTGACCTGGAAAGTTCATAATAAAGATATGAATTAATCATCTTCCTTTGTTTATGATGCTCTTTCTACAGAAAAGATTCCAATCAACATATAAATAATGGAACTTGATTCTGATATGGACCAAATATGCAGATTTTATATATTATATATATATGGCTGTTCTGAGCTAAAATTGGGTGAAATTCTTCTCTGATTTAAATGTAAATACAGAGTAGCTCCACTTAATGTAATAAAACTACTTGGATTTACACCAAAAGACAAATGAATTTGATTCATTGTGTTTAATATTTTAAGCAAATGTTGACATCCTAGCTTTGAAAAATATATTTACTTATTACCTGGAAGGAATGATATAAATCCCAACTTTGTGGCATTTCTTTTTTGGATTGTTGCATTTCCTGTAAATAACTCTGCCTTTGAAGAAACTGTCATCTATTTCAAATAGCACTGAACACTGGAATTGCAGTGATGTAGAAAGTGGAGGTTACTTACTGTAAATGGAGGTTCTTTGAAATGTGTGGTCCCTATCTGTATTCCAGAAGGGGTATGCATGCCTACCATGCGCCCAAGTCCAGAAATTCTTCAAAGCAGTGTCCATTGACCCACACTGCATAGTAGCTTCCCTCATGCTCCTAACTGAGGGTGTAAGAGGAAATGTAGCTTGATGCCTCTCCAACTCTCTTCAGACAGGAGTGAAAGTAATATTAAATACTCTCCGGTACAGGAGTCCAGCTCTGGGCCCCCCGGAAGGGGCAGGGCCTCAGGGGGAAGGGACGGGGTTGGGGTCAGCCTCCATGCTGCCTGGCCCACGCTGCCCAGGGCTCTGGCAGTGATTTAAAAGGGCCCGGGGCTCTGGACACTGCCGCAGTAGTGGCGGTGGCCAGAAGACCTGGGCCTTTTTAAATTGCCAGCCATGAGGCAGCTGCCCCTTTTGCCCCCCCTCCATCGGCAGCCCTGCTGGTAGGGTCCCTATCGGCAGGGCCACCGATGGTGGGGGACAAAACGGGCAGCGACATTAAAGTGCTGCCGTTGCAGCGCTTTAACATCGGCTGCGTAGGGGCTGGTACCAGCTTCCTATCAGTATACCACAGCCCACTTTCACCCCTGTCTTCAGACCACAATCCAACAGGATCTGAAGCAGAGAGGAAGGTGGGCAGCTAGTGGAATACAGATCGGGACCACACATCTCAAAGAACGTTCAGTTACAGTAAGTAACCTCCACTTCTTATTTGAGTGCTAGTCACTATGTGTATTCCACACGTGGGTGACTGGCAAGCAGTGTTCAAATGAGGGGAGGGTGTGAGGAAGCTGATAGCAGAGATGCTTATAGTACTACCATACCTATGGCTGCATCCGCAGCTGCAGCTGGACTTAGACCAGTGTGTCATAAACATAGAACACAAACGTCCTGCAGCAGAATGTATGATAAGGATGCTGTGGAGATCACTCATGCATGTGTGCAGAGAGCTGTAATACCTCCAGAAGAGGGAAGTTTTGCTATTTTGTAACATTTCAAGATGCATCCCAAAACCCACTTCGAAATCCTCTGTGAGGATATGGCTTGTCAATCCAATCTTGCTGCTATGGCATGAAAGAGTCTGAGATTTTCTAATGGGTTGGTTCTTTTCAGGTAGAACACCAGGGCACGTCTGATGTCAAGAGAGTGAAGACTCCTGCCTTTGGAAGAAGCATAGGGTTTTGGGAACAATACAGGTAAGTGTATTGATTGATGTGGAACTCAGAAACAATTGTAGAGAGGAATTTGAGTTGTAAACTAAGGGAGACCTTCTCTTTGTGAAATACTGTACAAGGAGGGTCTGCCATCATGGCTCCTAACTCACTGATGCTTCTGGCCAAAGTGAGGGCCACTAAGAATGCCACCTTCATGCACAGGTGAGTTATAGCATATGTTGTGATAGGTTTGAAGGGTGGACCTCTGAGTGTTGTAAGGTCCCATTGAGGCATAGGTTTAATGAGTGGTGGGAAGGTCCTGATCAAGCCCTTCATAAATCACACAGTAGCTGGGTATGTAAAGACAGAACGTCCCTCCAATAGAGAGAGGAAGGCACTAATCATTGCTAGGTGAACCTGCAACAAACTAAAGGCCAGATCTGAAGTCTTTAAGGAGAGGAGACTGTTACCGTGGGCATCCCAGTTATCCTAGACTAACGAATGCTGGTAGAAATGTTCCCAGGCTGAAAGGCTGCACCATTTACCCAGGTAACAGGTTGTAGTAGAATCTTTTCTACTTTGGTTAAGGATTTCCTGGACAGAGACAAGCATGATCATTCTATTTCTGATACCCATCCAAATACCAGGCCATGAGGTGGAGTGAGCCTGGGTCTTAGTGACTGATTTTCCCTCTATCTTGGGTTAGTAGTTCCTGAAATGAGTGGATCCTGATAGGTGGGTACACAGACATTGTTAGGAGTTCCATCAATCAGAATTGTCCAGGCCAGTAGGATGCTAAAAGGATGATGGTGGCTTTGTTGCTCTGGACCTTGTGTACAACTTTCGGTAGTAGGGGGTTGGGAGGAAAGGCATGGCTGAGGTCATCCATCCAGGAGAGCATGACAGCATCACCTTGGGAATCATAGCCTAGGGCTCCACTGAAGCAATACATGGGAAGTTTTTTGTTCATCTGGGATGCAAAGAGGTCCCATAACAGAATGCCCCCTTGTGCGAATATGTCGGTTAGAACTGTGTCATGAATTTCCCATTCATTGTCTGCAGAGAAGCTTCTATTTAACCTATCCATCAGGAAGTTGTGAACTCCCAGGAGGTATGCAGCCTGTATCCTAATGTGGTTTCTGATACACCAGTTCCAAAGTCTGACTGCTTCCAGGAAGAAGGGATGAGATTTTACTCTTGCTGTTTGTTTATAAAGACCACTGTGGTGATATTGTCTGATATTATCTGTAAGTGGAGTCTGTGTATGAGAGGTAGAAAGGCCTTGTATGCAAGGCAGACTGCTCTCAGTTCCAGTAAGTTTATGTGTAGCCTAGACCCCAAAAGAGGCGAGGTACCCTGAGCAGGGTGGTAGTCCAGCTGAGTATCCCACCCTGAAAGAGGTGTCAGGATGGTGGCTGTATGGGAATGCTGAAGGGAGCCCCTACCATAACTTTGTATGAGTTGGACCACCAAGTGAGGGAGGTGAGAACTCTGATGAGAAAAGTGGTGTTGAGTTGATGAGTTCCCTGTGTGGTCAGTAGGTCAAGTGGAGCCAAGCTTGCAGGCTGGAGAGGAGTCTAGTGAATGGCATCATGTAGGTGCATGTAGCCATGTGGCCTAATAGAGAAAGACACCGGCTCACCGTAGTTCACAGTTTGTGGGTGATGCAAAAGACCAGGTTGCTCATCATGTAAAACATGTCTATGGGGAGAAATGCTCTCACAGAGACTGAGTCCATCCATGCTCCTATAAAAGTTAGTCCTTGTGGTGACAAAGAACTTTTCTTCATGTATGCAAACAATGAACATAGTAAGGTACCAAAAGGAGCCTGTCGCTGACCTGACTTCCTCATGAGATTGGCCTACTAGGAGTCATTCGTCCAGTTATGGAAACATTGTATATCCCTGGCATCACATCTGGGCTGCTACCACAGTGAAAACTTTCAAGAATATCCTGCCAGGTGCCAGGCTGAGCCCAAAAGGGAGGGTACAAAACTGGTAGAGCTCTTGGCCAACCATGAAATACAGGAACTTCCTGTGAGATGGGTGAATACCTATATAGAAAGATGCATCCTTCATATTCATAGCCATGAACCACATTCCCTCCTGAAGGAAGTGGATTATAGATGCCAGCATAATCATTCTGAATTTCATCTTTTGAATAAAGATGTTGAGTTTCCAGAGGTCCTGGATGGGTCTCCACCCTCCATCTTCTTTGTGGATTAGGAAATATGGGGAGTAGAACCCTCTCCCTTAGTACTGAGGCAGAACACATTCTATTGCCTCCTGGTGCAAAACGGATTCTGCCTCCTGTTCAAGAATCAATTGGTGAGAGTGGTCCCCAAAGGAGAGTTGGGAAGGTAGTGATCTTGTTCGAGCTGTGAGTGAAAAAGTAAGACAGCCTCTACAGATGACAGAAGGCAATCAGTATTAGTACCTGGGTCTTCACCTGTATGTCAAAAATGGCCATTGACCTGTGGTTGGGAGTAAGTGGAGGCTGTGGCAATAAAGAGAACTAAGAAATGCGATTTTGAATCCTCTGTCATTTACATGGGAGCTCAGGTGGATGCTGCAAAGGGGGTGGTCATGATCGAAAGGGCTGTCTCGGGTGTCTCCTCCTGGGGGCTGGATTGTAAATCCCCAAGGATCGTAGAGTGGATCTCGAGTCATTTAACGAGTGCAGGGATTTGTCCATCTTTTCATTACAAAGGTTGGACTAATTGAAGGGGAGGTCTTGTGTTTTGGACCTCTCTAGGAAAGCCCAACAACTGGAGCCATGAGTCCCTTTGCATGATCAGTCCTATGGCCAAACTTCTGGATGCTGTACCTACGGCATCTACCATAGCCTGGAGATGCATCTTTCTTACTACCCACCGCTCATCCAGAAAGGAACGGAATTGGGCTCCTGTCAGATGGGTTCAGATGGAACTGCTCCTGGGACATCGGTAACGATTTCTCCTCTGGAGTAAGGATGTCTCTCAAGAAGGCAATGCCTGAAAGGAGTGGAGATTGAAGGTAGGGGAGGAATATATCGTCTGGTGTTACAAATGTCTCCATACATCCTGGAGTCCAGGGAGTTCCAGAAATGCCTGAAGGACCCAGCTCATCTGTCGCAGCCAATTGCTCTTTGGATAAACGAGGTGGTACCAACAGTGAGTCCAGACCAGCACTCATAACTGGCGAATGTCTGTCTTTCCTCTTTGGTCCCACAATCACTGCTGGAACCAGAAGATCCTTTTTTTGCTTGTCTTGTTCTCCAGCCTGGGGGTCTTTGGTGGAGCTGGTTCCATGGGCTCATATATGACATTTCACCCAACATGAACACACTTGGGGAGGAAACATGTTTCTTATGGACAGTCCTCTGATGGGATCTATCCTTATGCCTATGATAATGCCCCTTACTCTTATGGGGAACCCTGTAGGAGGAATCCTTGAGCTTCAATAGTAAAGGTTCCTCTCCAATGCTCTTGCTTGGAAGGGCACTGCCGGTTAGTTCAGGCCAACGTAGAGGGGGGTCTCCAGGCCTGGGTCACAGTGGGGCCTCATAGACTCCTCCATCAGGAACTTTAGTCAAAGCTCTCAAGCCTTTCCAGTTTTGAGTGTGAAGTATCAGATACTGCACTTCACAGATAAATGTGCCTCACCCATGCAGTTCAGGCACAGTTGATGCTCATCACTGATAAAGGAGAGGGCAGGAGAAGCAATTCTTGAATCCTGGGACTCTGGACATAGTCCCAGGACTGGGGAGGATTTCCACCGAATAGGGGAAGGGAAGCAGGGGGAACTATCCTATGCCAACTACATATTATACTAACTATAACTACTGAGCGAACATATAAAACTATTTACAAAGATTTTACTTAACAGGTTATGCATGGAGTGAAGGAGAACACAATTCTGACTCAGGACATGCAGTGATAAAGAACTGGAGAGGCGTCAACCCGTACTGTCTCTTATACCCTCGGCTGGGAGCATGAGGGAAGCTACTGAGCATGTGTCAACAGACACTGCTGTGAAGCATTTCCGGGCTTGGGGGCCTGGTGTGCATGTGTACCCAGGTATGGAACACACAGAAGTACCATCACTTAAAGAAGAATTAATGGATTACACTGAAGATAAACCAGTAAAAAGTGCGTACACGCATATACACACAAAATCTGTAAGCAAACTAAGTGCTACAAGCTCAGCAATTCAATATTTTGTTTTTCCTTGAGCTGTGTGGTCACATATCAATAATGGCTGTTTGGGGAAGCTTGTTAACTCTGAAGGAATTCTGGATGTTTTCAGTATTGCTGGGCAAATTACTCTTGAAAAGCAAGCATCTCTTTCATGCATAGATCGAGTGAACTTGGCAGAAGCAATGTCATTGATGCTAACAGTGTGTGACAGGAAACAAGCTCATGTGACTGCTGTGTTTTGTAAGCCTAGCTCTTGTGTAAGATTACGGTACATTCTTTTCCAGCTACTCTCAGAAAATTTGAACGTTTAATTAAAAGGCAACATTGAAGCATTTCTAGTACTAAGAATCTTAATGCTATTCCTTCCCCATTTTAGCATTTAAATGAGTTTTAGTCAGGATATGAGAAGATACTTGTATAATTAGCCTCAGTGTTTTCCCCAGGAATTGAAATGTGGGGTGGGAAGGGGGGAGTCTTCAAATTTACAGAGGGAGACGGGGGTCAGGGCCAATGAGGGGTGAGACTGAGGGTGAAAATGGGCTGTATGGCACCATAGTAAAAACTGAAAAAATGTTTCATGACTATTTTATTAGATTTAACTCATGTTTTAAAATCACACAAATTAAAGTTGGCTACTCAAGCCTTCTATGAAGCATTACATCTACATCCCTTCTTGGTTTCTTGTTATAATTTTGCACAACTCTGTTAATGAACTTCTTGAATGCAATGAGTTCATCTTTGGTGGCTTCTTGTTGTCCGATACTTCCATTCCCTCAATTGATATGCTCATTAGTTCATTCACATGATCAGGCAGGAGGCAAATTCTTTCAGAACACAAAATTCAGTGATGAAAAAGAATACTCAACTGTAGCTGTTGTGACTGGGAGTAGCAAGAGATTAATTCCTACTTTTCATCCCAGGAAACATAGCACAAAGATCAGGTTGAGCCACTAGTGATGATAAAAAAGAAGTTGAAGTCAAATCTTCATTCATTTGTCGTATGATATTCCACTCTATGTTCAAATTCTCTATTCTGTCCTGAGCACATGGCAGCCCCGTTGCTGGTAGTGCCTCATTCTGCTCAACTGTCAGTGTTTTATAGGACAGGGATCTGTAAAAGCTAAGTAGCGGTTGAGTAGAATCTAGAAGTCATTGTTGGAGATTTTTATGAATCAAGTCTGTGTACTTTTTCAGTTATTTTAAAACACTTCTTGTCCTCTTCACTTAAGGATTCAATATAAATGCCTTCATTAGTCAACTTCTGGACTGAAGTCTTTGCTTCTTCCAGCACTTTTTCAATGGATAGCTCTGATTGATTTAAATATAGCTTCTATTGCTGGACAAAGATCTACTACTGTTGTAGCAGATGCCTGGATGACATTGTTTAATGACCCAAGTGGTTTCAACAGTAGACTTACAAGAAAGCAAATGACAATAGTCTTCTCTGAATGTAGTAGCAAAAGTAATCCACCAGCCTCACTACTTAGATCCATCCCATCTTGGTAGGTACTTTCCAAAGCCAGTAATAATGGCTGGAGTAATTTTAAAACAGTCAAGGATCACTCATGAGAAAGCCAGAGGGTTTTCCCAGATTGGACTAATTTTGAACTTCAGTCCCAGCCTTTCAGTCTTTTTGGACTCTTGCTGAAAAAAAGAACACAATGAAGACATTAAATGTATAGCTTTTTTAATGTCTTTTGAAGAGTCTGCGGCTTGTACTAGCGCTAGTTGGAGAAGATGGCCTCTACAGTGTATATAGGAGAGATTAGTGTTACACTTTTCTCTGACAGGTTTCAGAGTAGCAGCCGTGTTAGTCTGTATTTGCAAAAAGAAAAGGAGGATTTGTGGCACCTTAGAGACTAACCAATTTATTTGAGCATAAGCTTTCGTGAGCTACAGCTCACTTCATCGGATGCATTATGCAAGGCACTGCATTTAGCCATATGGAATGGAAATCAACTTCATGAAAAAACTCGTACAGATACAGATAGACATCTTCCTTTCCAAATGCAAACAGATAGACATCATACCAAAAGGACTGAAGGTAAAAAATCCATTACAATCTACATACCACACAGACTATGCTGACAGCTTGTGCCACACGCTCTCAAAGAAACTGCGGAACCACCTGATCAACATCCTCTACAGCAAACAGGGAAAGATTAAGAATGAGCTCTCAAAACTGGATACTCTCATAAAAAAACAATCTTCCACACAAACTTCCTCGTGGCTGGACTTTACTAAAACTAGACAAGCCATTTACAACACACACTTTGCTTCTCTACAGAAGATAAAGGACACTTTTCTCTGAGCAAAGCTTGTACTCCACCATGTCTTCCAGAGAAGTTTGCAGCTCCATCAAATGCACAAGCAGCCATCTCTCTGGGGTCCAGTTTACAAGCATTTAAGTCTAAGATGTGGGTTGTCACAGATACAACCGATGTGTCCTCTATAACTTGAAGATCTAGAAATGCATCTGCTAGCTTACCATTGACATCAAGATAATGTACACAATGACTTAATACTTGATGCCCATTTACTCGGTGCATTCATTAGCCATGTGTGCACATTTTTTGAATGTTGTAAGAGTTCTTCACTTTTTCAACTGTTGAGTCTTTCACTGTTGCATCACATGCTTCTAGCCAGTCAGTTGAGTTTCTTGCAGAAAGATAGTGAGCATTTGCTGGTCTTGTTTGGAACCACAGTTCAACTTCAGGATGAACAAGTGACAATGCACTTAACATTGGCCTCCAGTTTGTAGTGTGTGGTATCTCTTGCTTAAATAGAAAGTATGATGCCACAGCCATGTGTGTTCGCATGAACTGTGTTGTGTCTTCAGCATTCTTAACAGCCTCATTAGCACTCAGTGGTGTTGTCCTTGGTCAGTGGAGACTCAGAGTTCAGAGGTGTTTTCACACGAGTTCACCTCACAGGTGGGGGGGCAAGAAGGCACCTTGCTCATTCCTCCAGCTGCTCACTGTTCGCTCTGGCCACTGTTCGTTGTGCCACTGTTCACTCCATTGCTCTGTTGCCAATGGTCCTGCACCGTCACCTTCTGCTGCCACTGTGACCTCTGCAAGTTGGTCTCTTGAGGTTCCACCAGCTCTCAGTGATTTCAGTTGACCTCTCAGTGGGGGAACTGGGCTGTTTCTTCCACAGACACACTGTCCCACAGCAGGTCTAAGCACTTAGACCTGATTATCAGTGATTTCAGCTGCAGCAGTCACTTAACAGAACAAAAGACTATCTATGGAGCCTAATCAGCTCTGCCTTTAAACCGTGGAGAGGGGCAGGTCAAATAGTACTTGTAACTCAGGAAGACCATCAAGGAAAATACCTGTCTCCACCCTCTCTCTTGATCCCCTCAATCAGCACAGACTAAGTACAGTTCTACTACCCTTTACTCCTACAGTAAGAACAACAACATTTCATTATCACTCCCCAACCACACCCACATTTAAGTGATTTGTTAAATATATCCAGCCAAAATCTATCACTGGGGCAACACAGCTCTGTTTGCTTGATGCCTAGGTAGATTAGGTGTGAATGTAAATACAATCTAGTCCTGAAGCCTTTCCCCCCAGCTCATCACTAGCTGTCAGAGAGAGCTCATTTAGAGTTTGCTTACAAATCATAATTTAAAATTATTAGGCTGGCCAACATTACCAAAGTGAATGCACTGATACTATCATAAAAAACAGCTGTATAAGGAAGTTAGTCCATGTTCATACTTTTCAAATCTATTATACTTTTTCAGATACATGCATTTTATTATACACTTTATATGCTTTTAAAGTGTTTATTAATGTTTCAATTTCAATTCAAATGTCCAAACAATCACTAAATTGGCAACACTGCATGTAACTAGTTCATAAAATTGGGGGGCGGGATTTGGGGAAATTCAAGGGGGCTGTACACCCCTTAGGGGTGTCATAAATGTAAAGGGAAGGGTAAACCCCTTTAAAATCCCTCCTGGCCAGCGGAAAAATCCTCTCACCTGTAAAGGGTTAAGAAGCTAAAGGTAACCTCGCTGGCACCTGACCAAAATGACCAATGAGGAGACAAGATACTTTCAAAAGCTGGGAGGAGGGAGAGAAACAAAGGGTCTGTGTCTGTTGGTATGCTGCTTTGCCGGGGATAGAACAGGAATGGAGTCTTAGAACTTTTAGTAAGTAATCTAGCTGGGTATGCATTAGATTATGATTTCTTTAAATGGCTGAGAAAAGAATTGTGCTGAATAGAATGACTATTTCTGTCTGTGTGTCTTTTGTGTAACTTAAGGTTTTGCCTAGAGGGATTCTCTATGTTTTGAATCTAATTACTCTGTAAGGTACCTACCATCCTGATTTTACAGGGGTGATTCCTTTACTCCTATTTACTTCTATTTCTATTAAAAGTCTTCTTGTAAGAAAACTGAATGCTTTTTTCATTGTTCTTAGATCCAAGGGCTTGGGTCTGTGGTCACCTATGCAAATTGGTGAGGAAGTGGGGTGCAAGGGTTGGGAGGATTTTGGGGGGAAAGACGTGTCCAAACTACATTTCCCAGTAAACCCAGTTAGAGTTTGGTGGTGGCAGTGGTTATTCCAAGGACAAAGGATAAAATTAATTTGTACCTTGGGGAAGTTTTAGCCTAAGCTGGTAAAAGTAAGCTTAGGAGGTTTTCATGCAGGTCCCCACATCTGTACCCTAGAGTTCAGAGTGGGGGAGGAACCTTGACAGGGGGTATGTAGAGAAATCCCTGATTAGCCTCATTGTCCATTACATACACATATGTGTTTTGATAACAGAGAATGTACCAGTGTTTTCTAATCAAACTATCGGGAATTGGGATTTTCAGCTTTTAGTGGCTGTGTCATTAGACAGCCTCAGTGCGGCTAATTAATTACCATTTTATGTTATCAATGGGAGTGAAGTACTTATGCCAGCTTCAGATATCTTGTGACTAAATTTAATGGTGAACTGAATTCATGTTACTCAGTGTCAGAAGCCTTGTTGTATTTTCAATTCAGTTCAGCAAAAAATCATAAGAAATGCTGTAGCACTTAGAATCCATATGAATCTAAGACCATGTCTACACTACCACGCATGTGGACAAAACTTATATCGCTCAGGGGTGTGAAAAAAACACCCAGGAGACACAGAAGTTTTGTCAGCGTAAGTGGTAGCGTGCACAGTGCTATGTTTGTT
Organism: Eretmochelys imbricata; assembly: GCF_965152235.1. Classification (NCBI taxonomy): domain Eukaryota; kingdom Metazoa; phylum Chordata; order Testudines; family Cheloniidae; genus Eretmochelys; species Eretmochelys imbricata. Next base: position 323,774,012 of record NC_135572.1, read on the forward strand.
GGAGAGCTTCTCTCGGCAACATAGCTACCACCGCTCATTGGGAATGGTTTAATTATGTTGACTGGAGAGCTCTCTTCTGTCAGCATAGAGCAGCTGCACGGGAGATCTTACAGCAGCACAGTTGCATCGGTACAGCTGTCCTGCTGTAAGCTCTCTAGTGTGGACGTAGCCTACAAAAAGAAGGATTCTAGGTGGACTCCTCCTGAAGGTCGAGACAGCAGACTGGATTTCTACATAGAGTGCTTCCACTGACGTGCATGGGCTGAAATTGTGGAAAAGCAGCATCACTTGCCCCACAACCTCAGCCGTGCAGAACACAATGCCATCCACAGCCTCAGAAACAACTCTGACATCATAATCAAAAAGGCTGACAAAGGAGGTGCTGTTGTCATCATGAATAGGTCGGAATAAGAACAAGAGGCTGCTCGGCAGCTCTCCAACACCACTTTCTACAAGCCATTTCCCTCTGATCCCACTGAGGATTACCAAAAGAAACTACAGCATTTGCTCAAGAAACTCCCTGAAAAAGCACAAGATCAAAACCGCACAGACACACCCCTGGAACCCCGACCTGGGATATTCTATCTACTACCCAAGATCCATAAACTTGGAAATCCTGGGCGCCCCATCATCTCAGGCATTGGCACCCTGACAGCAGGATTGTCTGGCTATGTAGACTCCCTCCTCAGGCCCTACGCTACCAGCATTCCCAGCTACCTTCGAGACACCACTGACTTCCTGAGGAAACTACAATCCATCGGTGATCTTCCTGATAACACCATCCTGGCCACTATGGATGTAGAAGCCCTCTACACCAATATTCCACACAAAGATGGACTACAAGCCGTCAAGAACACTTGATAAGTGTCCCCGATAATGTCACGGCTAACCTGGTGGCTGAACTTTGTGACTTTGTCCTTACCCATGTAAGCAGTGTCAGGATGAGCTCCACCCTGACATCTGGTGGTGAGGTGTGGCAAGTTGTGGAAAAGAACTTCAGGGGCCGATGTCATTTGCATAGGCACACCCACCACGCCTAGAATGAGACCATAGCTGCTCAAATGGTCACTTTGGCTGCTGTGGGATCCCCAGCGTCTCTGTTATTGGGGCAGGAAGAATAAATTGTTATTACCCTGATTATGGGAACTGTGCTTGGAACTGTACGTGGCCTTTTGTTATGATGGAGGGATTCACCATCAACTAAGTAGCACTCGCTAGGCAAGGGTCATGGGTTCCAAAACTGTGTGAATGAGAGAGGCTGGGGACAAGTATTAATACTTGGTGGCGTGGGCCCCTTGGTGAGGGCCTTACATGCTAATTGCACTTCCTCCTCTCTCCACTGTGGAATATCAGAGCTAATTTTGATTTCATTAGAAGTCTAGTTATAGGCTGCTGAGCTCACTTTGGGCTGACAGTGCACCAGCACTGGGGCTCCCCTACTACAAGCTGAAATCACTGAATGTTGTGTTAAGTAGTGGGGGAGCCTGAAGATATATTGTGGAGCAGTTTGCGGCACGGCTGGTGAAGCAGTTCGACGCGGAGCAGTGTGTGGATGGCAGGAGCTGCTTGTGGGTCGTGGAGCTGAGCGAAGGAGTTTGTGGGGCGGCTGGCGGAGCGGAGCGCAGCTGAGCGAAGGAGTTCGTGGGGCGGCTGGCGGAGCGGAGCGCAGCAGAGCGAAGGAGTTTGTGGGGCGGCTGGCGGAGCGGAGCGCCGCTATGGAGCTATGGGGCGGTCAGCTTCAGATCATGTAAGGTGCCTCTTACCCCCGTCCCATTTCCACCCAGGTTGGGAGGTAAAGCTCCGCAGATAAACTTTCGAACTCTGGGGCTGCCCTGACCAGGGACAGAGACTTTTGGTGCATTGGACTTTTGGGACTTTGGGTGATTTGGGGTTGCTGGACTCAAGAACCAAAGGGAAAAGGGCAGGCCCCAATTTGCCTGGGGTGGGTTTTTTTGCTCATGGGTTGTGTTATGAATCCTGTTGGTGGTGTTTCCCCAACATAATGCCACATTGTTTCTCTCTGTTATTAAAAGGCTTTTGCTACACTCAGGCTATGTGCTTGCGAGAGGGGAAGTATTGCCTCTTGGAGGCGCCCAGCGGGGGTGGTATATATTTGTCCCAGGTCACTGGGTGGGGGCTCGAGCCGGTTTGCATTGTGTTATTGGAATGGATCCCCTAGATATTGAACCCGGCCCTTGTTGCTGCCAACTCTGATGGGCAGAAGGGTTACACCCATAACTATTTTACATTTGGGGACAATGTATACCTTCAGATCAGCAGCACTGCTATGGGTACCTGCGTGGCCCCACAGTATGTCAACATTTTTATGGCTGACTTAGAACAATGCTTCCTCAGCTCTCGTCCTCTAACGCCCCTACTCTACTTGCGCTATATTGATGACATCTTCATCATCTGGACTCATGGAAAAGAAACCCTTGAGGAATTCCACCATGATTTCAACAATTTCCATCCCACCATCAACCTCAGCCTGGTCCAGTCCACACAAGAGATCCACTTCCTGGACACTACAGTGCTAATAAATGATGGTCACATAAACACCACCCTATACCGGAAACCTACTGATCGCTATTCCTACCTACATGCCTCCAGCTTTCACCCTGACCACACCACACAATCCATCGTCTACAGCCAAGCTCTGCAATACAACCGCATTTGCTCCAACCCCTCAGACAGAGACAAACACCTACAAGATCTCTATCAAGCATTCTTACAACTACAATACCCACCTGCTGAAGTGAAGAAACAGATTGACGGAGACAGAAGAGTTCCCAGAAGTCACCTACTACAGGACAGGCCTAACAAAGAAAATAACAGAACGCCACAAGCCGTCACCTTCAGCCCCCAACTAAAACCCCTCCAACGCATTATTAAGGATCTACAACCTATCCTGAAGGATGACCAAACACTCACAAATCTTGGGAGACAGGCCAGTCCTTGCCTACAGACAGCCCCCCAACCTGAAGCAAATACTCACCAGCAACTACATACCACACAACAGAACCACTAACCCAGGAACCTATCCTTGCAACAAAGCCCGTTGCCAACTGTGCCCACATATCTATTCAGGGGACACCATCACAGGGCCTAATAACATTAGCCACACTATCAGAGGCTCGTTCACCTGCACATCCACCATTGTGATATATGCCATCATGTGCCAGCAATGCCCCTCTGCCATGTACATTGGTCAAACTGGACAGTCTCTACGTAAAAGAATAAATGGACACAAATCAGATGTCAAGAATTATAACATTCATGAACCAGTCGGAGAACACTTCAATCTCTCTGGTCACGCGATTACAGACATGAAAGTTGCGATATTACAACAAAAAAACTTCAAAACCAGACTCCAGCGAGAGACTGTTGAATTGGAATTCATTTGCAAATTGGATACAATTAACTTAGGCTTGAATAAAGACTGGGAGTGGCTAAGTCATTATGCAAGGTAACCTATTTCCCCTTGTTTTTTTCCTACCACCCCCCCCAGACGTTCTTGTTAAACCCTGGATTTGTGCTGGAAATGGCCCACCTTGATTATCATACACATTGTAAGGAGAGTGATCACTTTAGATAAGCTATTACCAGCAGGAGAGTGGGGTGGGGGGAGAGAAAACCTTTTGTAGTGGTAAACACTCATTTTTTCATGCTTTGTGTGTATAAAAAGATCTTCTGTACTTTCCACGGTATGCATCCAATGAAGTGAGCTGTAGCTCATGAAAGCTTATGCTCAAATAAATTGGTTAGTCTCTAAGGTGCCACAAGTACTCCTTTTCTTTTTACTCACATGGAGCCATTCCTGCTAAGCCTGGCTACCATGTGTAGTACTCACTACCCTTTTAACTCAGTGGGATTCATCACAGTAATGTGCACTGTGCCTGGCACTGTTCGTACGTTACCAGAGCCATCAATCAGACATGGTAATATACTATATAAATCCTTTGTTTTCTATCTGAAAAAGATAAAAGCATAATATTAATAATACCACTAGGTGGTGGCTCCGGAATTAGGGTTCTAAGATTAATTTTGGATGACAGTTGTGGTATTGGTAAAGTGTGAGCCTGCGAGTAGAGAAGTAGAGGTTGTGTGTGGTTAGGCTTAACTTTTCATTTCCTTGCTTTTGTGGGTTTGTGTTAGTTACGTTATGAGTAGCAATCCAAAGTGTTTCACAGTTAAGTTTTGTGAGTGTGTGTGTGTGTGTGTGAGAGAGAGAGAATTAAATATGTTGTAAATAAAAAAGTTACAGTGACAACAGCATTATAATTTAGGGCCAGGTTCTGATACCTATACTCTTGCTGAGTAGCAGTTACATCCTTGATTTCAATGGGATTACTTGTGGAACAAGGTATTGTGAGTAAGGGCATTGGAATCTGGTGCTTAATGCAGAAAATTAAATAATCTGAAACAGCCAGAACTTCTGTAGTACATAAGACACAATTTAAACTGTATCAAATTGAGTCTGGATTCTTTATGTAGAAATATTGCATAATCAATTAAATATTAATTCTTCACCGCAAAAGACTATTGCAGGATATAGAGGAAAATCAGCATAGACATGTGCAAAGCAATAATTTAAACTACTGACACACCCACTGATAGATTCTGAATTAGTTGTAACCTCTTAGGAAAAAGATCTGCCTTTTGGCAGCTTTGTGGTCAGCTCAGTAAACACCTCTGCTCAGTGGACAGAAGTCAAAAAGAGAGAGAGGCAGAGAGATAGATACTGAGAGAGAGAAAGAATTAATGGGTGAATCTCAAAAGATGAAGAGCCCCTATCCAGTTTAAATAAGCATCTTAACATTCAGGTACTTGTCTAAACTAACTTCCCTGCCTGGTGCCAGGTGTGTTGTGAGGGGCCTCACAGACTGCTATTCCTTTCTAGATCCAATCTCATCTATTCAGATATGTAGTAGGGGCCCATCTGATAAACTTTTCCCTAATTCTCTTTAGGAAGTCTACAGCTGGCCCATTCCCACCTCCAGAGTCATAAAAATTATGCATAAAATTATGTATGCTCAGATTTTCAGAGGAGCCTAACAAAATTAGGTGCTCAACTCCAGCTGAATTCCAATGGCACTCATTTGCCTAACTCCCTCAGGATCATTTGAAAATCCGGCCTACACATTTACAGGATAGGAGCTAAGGACTTTGTCAACCAGGATTGAAATTCCACCAGAGAAAAGGGTACTCTCCTTGCTTTATCCAAAGTCTATTCCGGTCGAGGGCAAGCTTTCCACTGACTTCTGGCTGGTATTGAATCAGACCCTATATGTCAGCAACTTGAGGAAGAGAAGAGAGCTTGCTTCAGGTTTGTCTGTCTGCCGTTGCTATTTCTCTGTTATTTTAATTCCCAGTAGAACAGTTTCATACAATTAGAGAAGTTAGAGATGGAAAAGACCAGTTAGAACATCTAGATCATTTTCTTGCCAATCCTTTAGTAGATTCATAGAATATTAATAAAGTATTAAGGCCACATTAAAACATAATTACTTCATCTGTGTATTGTGGCAAATTACCAGCACTACTATGATGGGTCTCACACTTTCTCTTCTTGGGGGTGGGGTTCAGGGCACCATTTCTTGCCCCTGAACTGGGGTATTAACTGCCCCACTAATGTCCTAGAGGAGGGAAGTGGAGAGGGAGGGACCCGGCCCACGCTCTACTCCAGGTCCCAGCCCAGGGGCTTTAGGGAGAGCAGTAAGCCACTAGAACTAGTGGTTCCTTCCCCTGGGCTATTTCCCTCTCCTGCCCTTCAGCTTGTGGGGCTTCCTGCCTTCCCTCTGCACAAACCAGGTGTCCCTTTACCTAGGGTCTTGGTCTTCTTAGCCCACCACAACACTTCTCCAAACACCAATCTACTCTGCTTCAACTCCTCCTCTTGTCTGATTGAGGCAGGGGGTTTTATCATGTGACTGGCTTCAGGTGCTCTAATTGGCTTCAGGTGCTTTAATTAATTTATAGTAAACTTTCTTCCCTCTACAGGGAATAAGACTCCCTTCTTACACTCTCCTGCTGACCTCTGGCCATGCTGTATCACGTTATGTAAGGCTGACAAGATTTCCACCAGGAAGGGGTTTTTGTCATTACTATTACTGTGTTTTTGTTTCGCTAGTTTTTACAAAGACTGGCGGCTTGATAATTGCATGTGCTCAGCATGTTGCAAGATCAGTTCCTATGGGACTGATCCATGGCCCACTGAAATCAATAGAAAGACTCTGCCTTTGTAGTCTTTGGTTTGACTCTATATGAAGAAACTCTGATTTATTTGTTTTTCATTTCAGAAGATTCTCCGCCCTCCCTTTTAATACAGAGAAATAGAAACTCTTCTTTTTCTTCAGTTCAACTAATCACTTACCCAAAAATGCCATGTGTAATTAGGAATAACTTACTGTTTCTTCCAAAACCAAAGCCAATGGAGTCCTGACTTCGATCTGATGCTGAACTTACAGTTTTCAATGAAAACTGAAATATTTATGAGTTTTCTAATTTTTCCCTTAGAACTGGCATCCCTTCTGTTTTCTCCAAGACTACACAGTAACTTCACTATCGTAAAGCACAGAGCCAACAACACATGTATGTTCTCCAAGTTATGAAACATGGGTATTTGCATTGATGTGGATCTGACTTGGAGAGTGCTTGCATTGTACATGGACTGCCTACATAAACAGAAGGTTTTGATCAAGACATGTTTGAGATTAACTCTATTACCTCTAAAAGCTGAGCAGCTCATTAACTATAGTGGAATGCTTTCTCAAGCTCTTAATACATGAAGCAAGACAGGAACTACCCCCTAGAATCTTGATCAGTAGACAGCAATAGCTGTTGTTAACTATTGACAAGTGAAGCCAGAGTATTTGGGGATCCCTAAGCCTTTTGGCTTTAAGTCTTTGTTTTCCTTGTCCTTAATATGAATGATATTTTATTGATAATCAAAACCCTAAGTTATTATTAACTCAAACTTAGTTGTGAGCAGCATGTAATTAACATTTACCATTATGGCAGCTTTCTTATTTCAGCTCTTGGGGACCATCCTTAATAAGCCCTCCTGACAAAAATAAAATGATTAAATTACATGCTAAGTCACAGTTTTATGGTGACTTTATGTAGTTTCAGCTGCTTCTTACTGATTTTCAAACTTCATAAATAAGCACGAGGCATGACTGCCTGTGTCCTGGTCACTGACAGTTTGAGCAGCCCCAACACAAACAATAAGAGAGCTAAAGCTGATACCGTGAGATGTTCTACAAAGGCCAACACCTCTTTGACAGGGATAGTGGAAGCCCCACAGACCTTGCAGGCCCAAGTTGCCCTGTAGGCATAGAAAGCAGTCCTGCAAGCTCAAGTTGCGAGGTGCCTCTTTCACCTCTGACCCCCGCTCCCAGAAAGCTCAAACTCCCCCTGCTTGACAAGTTTAATAGCCAGTGTGACAATTGCATGAGTTCCAAAATTAGAGTCTTCTCTATTTCTGCTATACCCACAGTTGTACACCACTGACCAAGCCCAAGGGGGATTGATTATCAGCCTGCTTACCAGGGAAGCCGTGGCTTGAGCATCTGTGCTCCTGGAAAAAACAAGTCCACTTCTGGGACAATTTGATGACTTCATTTGAGCTATGGGGTGATCTTCAATGACCCAGATAGAGAGCAAAGCTGAATTTTAGGTGTTGTGGCAGGGATGCCAGCCAGTTGCTAAATATGCAACAGCGTTCCAATGCTTTGTAACAGACACCAAGTGGAATGAGGCTGCCAGTGTTGTTGTTTCTGACTTTGCCTAAATGATGATACTAAAGATAAACTAGCATGGGTGGAAACCTCATCTGGCCTGGATGCCGTAGTTGACCTATGCATCAAGACTGATGACCACCAGACTGAATTCTGTCAAGAAAAAAGATGGTCCTGCCAGCTCCTGCCAGCCCTACCAGCTCTGGTGTTCTCACATCACTCACCAGTCCCTTCTCCATCACCCAAACCGATGTAAGTCGATCAGGTCTGGCCCCATCTGTCCAATGTGGAGAAGAATCTATGCTTAGCATTGTGCCTATGGCTATACTTCGGGTAACCAGGACATTGCATCAAGCTGCCTTGCTTAGGTCTGATCTGTGCCCGGGTTGAGAAATGCCAAGCCCCAGCCCTGATAGTGAAGTTCTAGATGGGTTCATACCCTTCCCCCCCCCCCAGAAGCCCAGGCCAACATTTATCCATCAGTAGCTTAGCGATGGCCAATCAGTGCTCAAAACCTCTCCAACTTCCTGTCCAGGTCTGGAACCCTGTGTTGCCCAATACCAACCTACAGGCTGGTGGACTCAGCTTCCTCAGGCAATTTCATAGATCTGGAGTTTTCCCACGCACACAATATCCCTACCTAGCACAAGGACTCCCCTGAATTAGTGTAGTTCATAGATAAAGTCATTCCTTCCATCAGGACTAGTCATTCACCAGACAGCTCCTTAGAAATAAATACCCTTTGGGACCACCAAGGAACCTCTTCAGTTTCGGTTAATTCATGCACTGCATTTACCAGTTGTTCTTGACACTCCCTGACTCATTGCAATGACCTGACTGGTGGTCAGGTATGATACACTCTGACTTCCTGCCTTGCCAACAGTCCTGTTTCCTTAGAGCCAACCTGGGAACAGAAACCTGTTACGGATTACTCAATTCTCCATGAATTTCCCAACGGCTCCTGGAATTCCTGTTAAATATCAACACTATGCTGATGTGTTTGACAAAAAGAAAGCCAACACCCTAATGCCTCACTGCAGCTATGACTGCCCCATCAACCTCCAGTAGGGAGCACAGGTTCTCTTTGGGTGTAGTACTAGCTCAACATGTGGGCCCATGTAAGCACTCCACCTCTGTGCTTTTTATTCTCAGAAACTAACCCAGCAGAGAAAAATTGCAGTATTTGGGAAAAGAAGCTAGTGGCTATCAAGATGGCTTTCAAGGAATGGCACAATCTCCTAGAAGGAGCCCAATTGCCAGTCCAAGTCCGGACAGAGCATGAAAACCTGGAATACTTATGGACTGCTAGACTCCTTTACTAATGTCAGATCGACTAGTCCCTTTTCTTCGCTCACTTTGATTTTGTTGTAACCCTATCCCACAAAGATGAATAATGTGCCAATGTGCGCAAGGCATCCAACTTTGTCAATGGAATGATTGTCAGTAGTCTGATGTCCTCCGACTACTCCCCGCTCCTCAGTGACCCATCTGAGACCCAGATCTGCTGGACCCTGAACAATACGGGGAACTGACTCAACTCCAAGTTCCAACTACAGAATCACCTCCTCTGTTGCAAGAGTTGTCTTTACATTCCAGAGGGACAACTTAGGCTTCAGGCTGGGCCAGCCTTAGGGGAGGGCGATGTGGTAGACTTCCCATGGTGCCATCATTAGGGGGGCACCAGGGTCAGGAGGCAAAAGCCGGACATAGGCCTGACCCCCACACTGCCCCAGCCTTGTCCCTCGCTGTGCTTCAGCTGGATGACACTGGAGGCTGCACAGCACAGGCAGGGCCAGGACACCAAGCAGGACCGTCATGGCTGGGGCAGAGCTGAGGGTGTCCTGGGAAGAGGGATGGCCTGGCTTTTCCCAGACCCAGACCCTCCAATAGCTAACCACATGGCACGCATGGGTGGTGCATGGGGTTGATGCCTTTACGCTCTTGCCAGAGCCCCGTTCACAAGAGAGAGGGCCGTAAAAGGCCAGGCACTTGTAGCAGAGCACTATCTTCCTCTTCCCTCCCACCTCTTCCCCCATCCAAACACCTCTCCCCTCACCTTCCTCAACTCCCACTTCCTCCTACACTTTCCCACTCTTTTCCACCCTTCCTCAACTTGCCTCCCTGCTCCTTCCCTAGCATTCCCAAAGGGTGAGGGTGCAGGGCTGTCACAGGAGAACAAGAGACACCATCTGAGGTGGGAAGGGAGTTAAGGAAGGCCGGACGCTGGAGTAGGATGAAGACGATCCATCCACAACCCCAACCTTCTGCAGCAATGTGGGGGAGGCAGTGGGGATGGGTGGGGAGCAGCAGGGGCCCAGTGAGGCAGCAGGGGACTATGGCTAATGGTGGTGGGGGGAGACAGCAGGGGCCAGGGGCAAAGGGAGGGATGGGTGGGTAGGTAGGCAGCAGGGGCTGGGGGAATGGGTGGGGAGGCAGCAGGGGCCCAGTGAGACAGCAGAGGGCTATGGCCAATGGGGTGGGGCAGACAGCAGGGTCCAAGGATAATGGGGGGAGTTCAGGGAAGCAGTGGGGGCCGGGGTCACCAAAATACAAGTTCACCCAGAGCACCGTTTTCTTGAAGGCCAACTCTGGCCCCAGGTCATAGAATCATAGAATCATAGAATATCAGGGTTGGAAGGGACCCCTGAAGGTCATCTAGTCCAACCCCCTGCTCGAAGCAGGACCAATTCCCAGTTAAATCATCCCAGCCAGGGCTTTGTCAAGCCTGACCTTAAAAACTTCCAAGGAAGGAGATTCCACCACCTCCCTAGGCAACGCATTCCAGTGTTTCACCACCCTCTTAGTGAAAAAGTTTTTCCTAATATCCAATCTAAACCTCCCCCACTGCAACTTGAAGCCATTACTCCTCGTTCTGTCATCTGCTACCATTGAGAACAGTCTAGAGCCATCCTCTTTGGAACCCCCTTTCAGGTAGTTGAAAGCAGCTATCAAATCCCCCCTCATTCTTCTCTTCTGCAGGCTAAACAATCCCAGCTCCCTCAGCCTCTCCTCATAAGTCATGTGTTCTAGACCCCTAATCATTTTTGTTGCCCTTCGCTGGACTCTCTCCAATTTATCCACATCCTTCTTGTAGTGTGGGGCCCAAAACTGGACACAGTACTCCAGATGAGGCCTCACCAATGTCGAATAGAGGGGGACGATCACGTCCCTCGATCTGCTCGCTATGCCCCTACGTATACATCCCAAAATGCCATTGGCCTTCTTGGCAACAAGGGCACACTGCTGACTCATATCCAGCTTCTCGTCCACTGTCACCCCTAGGTCCTTTTCCGCAGAACTGCTGCCTAGCCATTCGGTCCCTAGTCTGTAGCGGTGCATTGGATTCTTCCGTCCTAAGTGCAGGACCCTGCACTTATCCTTATTGAACCTCATCAGATTTCTTTTGGCCCAATCCTCCAATTTGTCTAGGTCCTTCTGTATCCTATCCCTCCCCTCCAGCGTATCTACCACTCCTCCCAGTTTAGTATCGTCCGCAAATTTGCTGAGAGTGCAATCCACACCATCCTCCAGATCATTTATGAAGATATTGAACAAAACCGGCCCCAGGACCGACCCCTGGGGCACTCCACTTGACACCGGCTGCCAACTAGACATGGAGCCATTGATCACTACCCGTTGAGCCCGACAATCTAGCCAGCTTTCTACCCACCCTATAGTGCATTCATCCAGCCCATACTTCCTTAACTTGCTGACAAGAATACTGTGGGAGACCGTGTCAAAAGCTTTGCTAAAGTCAAGAAACAATACATCCACTGCTTTCCCTTCATCCACAGAACCAGTAATCTCATGATAAAAGGCGATTAGATTAGTCAGGCATGACCTTCCCTTGGTGAATCCATGCTGGCTGTTCCTGATCACTTTCCTTTCATGCAAGTACTTCAAGATTGATTCTTTGAGGACCTGCTCCATGATTTTTCCAGGGACTGAGGTGAGGCTGACTGGCCTGTAGTTCCCAGGATCCTCCTTCTTCCCTTTTTTAAAGATTGGCACTACATTAGCCTTTTTCCAGTCATCCGGGACTTCCCCCGTTCGCCACGAGTTTTCAAAGATAATGGCCAATGGCTCTGCAATCACAGCCGCCAATTCCTTCAGCACTCTCGGATGCAACTCGTCCGGCCCCATGGACTTGTGCATGTCCAGCTTTTCTAAATAGTCCCTAACCACCTCTATCTCCACAGAGGGCTGGCCATCTCTTCCCCATTTTGTGATGCCCAGCGTAGCAGTCTGGGAGCTGTCCTTGTTAGTGAAAACAGAGGAAAAAAAAGCATTGAGTACATTAGCTTTTTCCACATCCTCTGTCACTAGGTTGCCTCCCTCATTCAGTAAGGGTCCCACACTTTCCTTGGCTTTCTTCTTGTTGCCAACATACCTGAAGAAACCCTTCTTGTTACTCTTGACATCTCTCGCTAGCTGCAGCTCCAGGTGCGATTTGGCCCTCCTGATTTCATTCCTACATGCCCGAGCAATATTTTAATACTCTTCCCTGGTCATATGTCCAACCTTCCACTTCTTGTAAGCTTCTTTTTTATGTTTAAGATCCGCTAGGATTTCACCGTTAAGCCAAGCCGGACGCCTGCCATATTTACTATTCTTTCGACTCATCGGGATGGTTTGTCCCTGTAACCTCAACAGGGATTCCTTGAAATACAGCCAGCTCTCCTGGACTCCTTTCCCCTTCAAGTTAGTCCCCCAGGGGATCCTGGCCATCCGTTCCCTGAGGGAGTCATTCCCAGTATGAGGCAGGAGCCCTCCCCTCACAGACATTTCTGCCTGTGCTTCCTCCCGGTATCCCTCTTTCCCACTTACCTCAGGGCTTTGGTCTCCTTCCCCCGGTGAACCTAGTTTAAAGCCCTCCTCACTAGGTTAGCCAGCCTGCTGGCAAAGATGCTCTTCCCTCTCTTCGTAAGATGGAGCCCGTCTCTGCCCAGCACTCCTCCTTCATGGAACACCATCCCATGGTCAAAGAATCCAAAGCCTTCTCTCCGACACCACCTGCGTAGCCATTCGTTGACTTCCACGATTCGACGGTCCCTACCCAGGCCTTTTCCTTCCACGGGGAGGATGGACGAGAAGACCACTTGCGCCTCAAACTCCTTTATCCTTCTTCCCAGAGCCACGTAGTCCGCAGTGATCCGCTCAAGGTCATTCTTGGCAGTATCATTGGTGCCCACGTGGAGAAGCAGGAAGGGGTAGCGATCCGAGGGCTTGATGAGTCTCGGCAGTCTCTCCGTCACATCGCGAATCTTAGCCCCCGGCAAGCAGCAGACTTCTCGGTTTTCCCTGTCAGGGCGGCAGATAGATGACTCAGTCCCCCGGAGGAGAGAGTCCCCGACCACCACCACCCGCCTTCTCCTCTTGGGAGTGGTGGTCGTGGAACCCCCAACCTCAGGACATCGCATCTCATGCCTTCCAACCAGTGGAGTCTCCTTCTGCTTTCTCGCCCCAGACATATCATCTGGTCCACTCTCCGCAACGGTACCTGTGGAGAGAACATGAAAGCGGTTAGTTACCTGTGTCTGTGTTACTGGAACCCGGACATTCCGCTTACCTCTTCTGGAGGTCACATGTTGCCAAGCTTCTTCACTGGCCTCTTGGCTCCTGTGTGCAACCTGCTCTATATCTTTAGAGCTTTGTGCCCCTAGAAGCCTATCCTGAGTTTCGTCCAGAAAATCCTCAGTTTCTCGTATGCAACGCAGGGTCGTTATCTGTTGCTCCAGACCTTCAATCTTCTCTTCCAATATGGAGACCAGCTTGCACTTTGTACAGACAAAGTCACTTCTGTCCTGTGGAAGAAAGACAAACATGGCACATCCAGTGCAGGTCACAACAGCTGAACCCCGCCCTTCCATATCACCTTCCTACTACGAGCTTCCTCAGAGCAGTTTGCAAGACGTAAGCCTCACTGGGCTCACTCCAGGCGAACTCCCATGAATCATAGAATCATAGAATCATAGAATATCAGGATTGGAAGGGACCTCAGGAGGTCATCTAGTCCAACCCCCTGCTCAAAGCAGGACCAATCCCCAACTAAATCATCCCAGCCAGGGCTTTGTTAAGCCTGAACTTAAAAATATCTAAGGAAGGAGATTCCACCACCTCCCTAGATAATGCATTCCAGTGCTTCAGCACCCTCCTAGTGAAAAAGTTTTTCCTAATATCCAACCTAAACCTCCCCCACTGCAACCTGAGACCATTACTCCTTGTTTTGTCATCAGCTACCACTGAGAACAGTCTAGATCCATCCTCTTTGGAACCCCCTTTCAGGTAGTTGAAAGCAGCTATCAAATCCCCCCTCATTCTTCTCTTCCGCAGACTAAACAATCCCAGTTCCCTCAGCCTCTCCTCATAACTCATGTGTTCCAGTCCCCTAATCATTTTTGGTATTGAACTATGTCACAATTCACTGCTTGTGGACCACTCTGGCTAATTTAAGAGCTGGAATCTGGTCTTAAGGAGCTTCTGCTGGCCAGCCTATAAGCTTACATCAAAGATTACACAAGGTCATGCAACCTCTGTGCCCGTATCAAGAACACATGATCAAAGCCCCTAGGTGTCCTCCAGCCTCTTACCACACCTCCTCTTCCATGGTTTGCTATCTCAGTGGACTTTGTTGTAGAACTGCCACACACTCAGGGACACTCAGTAATCCTGGTTGCTGTCCACCTCTTAACAAAGATGGCACACTTCATTGCATGCTGTATTGTGCCTGCCACATAGATCTTCCTGGAAAATGTCTTCTGCTACCCTGGGTTACTGACAGGCATTGTATTGGACTGGGGGCCCCAGTTCATCTCCTAATTCCAGAGGGAATATCTCAAACTCCTTGGCATTGAGTCCCTTACTTTCTCCATCTATCATCTGCAGATTAATGGGCAAACAGAAAAAGTAAATCAAATCTTGGAGACGTATCTTCGCTGCTTTCTGAGTTACCACCAGGCTGTCTGGTTCCCCCTGCTGTGTTATGCTGAATTCACATATAACAATGCAATCTATGCCTTGACCCAAGATAGCCCATTCTTTGCAAACTATGGCTTTCACCCTCCTCTTCCACCCAGACTAACCTGTGATTTCCCTAGTATTGGTTGCTGCAGATTCAATCTCCCACCTACCAGGTGCACCAGAAGCTCAAGGAACACTTGCAGTCTTCCAAAGAAGCCTATAAGTACCACGTGGATCAAGACAGTCAGGCTGCCTGCAATCTGGCCATAGAGGACAAGGTGTGACAGACTGCCCAGAACCTTAGATCAAGCTACCCATCTGCCAAACTAGACTACCAATAACTGGCCCCCTTCAAGATAACAGGTGAAGCCAGTGGCCTTCAGGCTACAGCTGCCTGATTCCTAGAAGATCCATCCATTTTCACATCTCACTTTTAAAGACCTACCCTGAGAACCCATACCCAAACTGCTCCAACCCACCACCACTGCCCATAACAATCCATGGACAGGAGGAGTGCTTGGTCCATTGAATTCTCAACTCTCAGAAAGTTAGGGGAAGGCTCCGGTACCTGGTGAACTGGAAGGCTACTGTCTGGACAAGTGGCCTTGGAAACCAGTAGAAAACATTCATGCACCAGACCTATTGCGAGAATTCCACAGGAAGCATGCTGAGAAACCTAGGTGTCTTTGGGCAAGGCTGGGGAGGGAAATACTGTCAGGAAGCAGGGCCTGCTGCAGAGCCAGTCTCCAGGCAAATTTACCAGCACAGCTTGCCTGTAGTAGGCTGCTTAATTGGTATATTGCCTGATTGGGTGGAAAAATCAGCAGACCAGCTCTTAAGCCCAGCAACAGTTCAATGACTGCTCAAAGCGTTCACCCATGGCTGTAATAACACCTGCCTTGGACCCAGGCCCGCCCTTTCTTTTTGTTTCTCTGGGTAGCCTAGTTCTGACCCTCAGCTCTGATTTCTGACTTTAGCTCTGGCCTCAGACTCCAGTTCTGACCCTGGGCCGGGACTCCTGACTAGTGACACCTGCTCCCACCACTAGGCCTGATGCCTGGTTCATCCACGAGGCATAATTTGTCCCAGTCACTGACAATTAGCAAATTTTTAAGTGAGTAAAAGAAAGGAAGTTCTGTGTTAGTTCTGGTATGAATTTCTCTTCTGTTGCCCCAGATTTTGCTGTGTTTTATTATTGTAGTTGCTGTTATCTATCTTTCTAAGGTACTTATATAGCCCCTATTGCTGGAGTAGCTGAGAGACTCTCAGTTTTTAAAGAATTTATCTTCATAATACCATTGTGCAGTGGGAAAGTACTGTTATTCCACTTTACAGGCGAGGAACTCAGGCACAGCAAGAGACTAAGTGACTTGCCAATGCGGTCATACAGAATGTGTGTGGCACAGTATGAAACTGACCACAGGGATAAGATCTAATGGCTGTTAGGCACAGTGTTTTGTAAGGAGCAGAGCTAGATGATTTCCACTAAGCCATTTTTTTTTTCACATAAAATGGCTTTTTGATTAAATGGAGAACTTTGTGAAGAGATTTGTTTTCAGCAAAAAAAATCAAGTTTCCTTCAAAAATCCAAAACGTGTGAAATGCGTTCAGCTGTGCCATTAAAGACACGAACATGCCACCAGGCTTTCCTAGTCCTGCTACATCCTCTGAACCTAGCACCTAAGAGTGCAGGGCAGATGACACAGCATATCAGCAGCCTATGCCATGTGGAAGATACTACAGCTGCTCTGTCCTTAAGGACTCAGTCCCAGCTGTTTCTTGGGGCACGCTCAAGATAAAACTGCCTCGAACCACATGACATTATATGCCTCCTGACTGTTCACAATGTGCTTTTCCTGAAGGAGCATAACAGGGGTAGGTCAGCTTCTTCTGGCTGTGCCCCCACACAAAGCCATGCACTGTAGGTGGTGTGTGTTGCTAATGTGCATTGCTGTCCAAAAGGCACCACTCACGGGCAGCACGACAGCTCATCTTTTCCAGGGCACACAGGGCAGGCATCATCTTTACCTGTTGCAGCCCCTGTAAACAATTCAGCATGCCCGCACCAATGTATATGTTCATAAACCATTGCTATTGGTGTATTTAGTTAAGTATCTCCTCATGGTAACATCTATTGTTGTCTCGCTATGAAGTGATATGTCTAAAACCTTTCTGGGGAAAAAGGCAAAAGCACACCTTGAATTTGGGCTTGCTATGTCACATGAAGATGAAGAAACGGAGTTCCATCATTTCAGAAACATTACGTCCACCCTGTGCCTTCGGGGAATGGAGATCTTGGGACCCAACCACCCCTGAGGTATTTCCCAATGAGCAACACAATAAAAATGATAATGTCATTCCCAAGCTCATAACTTTATCCCCAGCCAAGTTAATGTGCATCAATTGTTTTTGTTTTCCGGTACATTGCATCATTCCTTACTTCTGTTCTCCACAGAGCACATTTTAGCACCTTTAAAATGAGGCTGAATTCTATTTATGAGTAGAGACTTTTCAAGCGTTAGAGGGTTTTGTTGCCTTTGGAGCCAATCTGGCATATTTTTACTCTCTCAGATACTCCTTAATCACAAATGCAGTTCTATTAACTTCAGTGGAATCATGTTTTCACCAGAGTTGAATTTTGCTCAAGAAGATGTCACTGGCGGTCAGTAACTGTCAGCCAGGTATGTGTGATTATGAGTGTATGGCACATGTGAGAAGAGAGTCAATTAGACTTTTAACACATATAAAGCCTGATCCTATACCCATTAAAGTCAACAGGAGCTTTGCCACTGTTTCAACAGGTGCTTCGTTAGAGCCACCAAGACTGACAAAAAGCTGTGATTCTGTGTGATGATATTGCCTACATTGAATTAAATTATGCTTTTGTCAAGGACCAAAATTTAACAGCAGTTCTGTATCCACATAAATGGCCAACATCTCTCATCTGTTATTGAATCTGGACCACTTAAAAGATACAGGCTTTGTTTTAATTACTGCTGGCTCCATACAAAAGTACGAGGTCATGAGGAATAGATTTCTGCTTGCTATTACTCAAAAGAGCCAGACATTCTACTCCATTCTGCAGGCAATTACATTTGTCAGATCATTTATTTTATTGCTTCAAGCAAAATTTTTTCTAGATTTTCCTTGTTTTATGATGTCTCATTTAAAGGGATAGAGAATCAATTCCTTTTTTGTCTCTATTGGAAAAATAAGTTACAAACAGCTTCCATGATGTTGTTCTATTCATATCCCTGGAATGATTAAATATGGCACAAACACACATGAGGAGAAATGCAAATCCAGAAGAGGAGGCCTTATAATTTATTTTCTGTAGGCTCTAATTAGACATACATGCCAAACTGCCAACTGTAGCCTTTCAAATAAAAACCATATACTGAGGCCAGATATAGAGTTTTATCTTTTAAATATAGCTTCTAAAGAATTCTAGTAGTAGCTCACATCATATAATCACGATTCCACAATAACACTTCTTAAAATATGGCAGGTTTGGTTTACGCTAAAACCTAACTTTGAATTCTTTCATGACAATAAATGCCAGTTACACTGTATAAGTGTCTCTCTGCTATCAGTGATACCACTGATAGTAATTCATTCAAACCAGTCTGCTGCTCCATACAGATATATAGAAACCACCATAGAAGCAAGGGTTTAAATGACTTCTTAGAAGTGAAATGTGTGAAATGACTTTAGACAATACTAGATCTTTATTAATTCCATTTAAATACAAGTCATTTGAGAGTTTAAATATTACAAACATGCTTTTTATAGCTATGGACCTGCTATTATTGGCTATTTATTATTTATTGAGTGCCAGCAATATGCTCAGCACTATATAGGATGAAGCAAATGAAGATATTCCCTGCTCCAGTGGTCTTATTATCTGAATCCTTTCTGTGCCATCAGAAATTGCTTGGGGCACCGACAAGGCGCCTCCAACCTTGTCTATCCTGGGCCACTCTTTGCATGTTCTCTATGTTAAGTTCAATACCTTTTCCCTCTCCAAGTGGCATTTGACAGATTCTTTCAATTGGTTCCTTTTGCGTGTTCTTCCAGCTGACCAGTGGCACCCCTGCCATGGAATACACTCTGGCTTCATTCTTAATACATGTCCCAGAAATTGTCATCTTCTTTTCTGGATCACTTTGATGAACTCTCTATGAATCTTGGCATTTGTTATACATTAATTCCATTTAATACTTAGTATTCTCTAAGGTGTTTACTTACACAGTCATTCAGGTGACTGTCTTTACTTTTGGTGGATTTTCAGCTTTCACATCTGTATGTTACGATGGAAATAACATTTGAGTTGAAGATTTGTATCTGAAAGACAGAAACGGAGAAGACAAGATCCATTAGGAAGACAAGAGGAAAGAATACATGGCTCAGCTAGTGCAAATTAATGTAGCTCCATTGAAATCAACACATGGTTAATATTCTCTGTTCTCTATTAATTCTCTCCTGGAAGACATCAGAAAGGAAGCAAGTGATTAGGTAGGATTTGAATGCAGTAGTTCGACACCCCAGGATGGGGTTGGGAGATTGAGGTGATGGGAACACTGACAATCTCTTCCTGGAAATGTTTAAAGTGAATGGAACAATACTACAATTCTAAAATTAAATGTTTAAAAGATATTAGTATATTACAGGAATCATTTTTGTGATTGTTACATGCAAGTATAGCTGCACCCCTCTTCTCCTAAAAGCCTCTCATCACACATCCATACAGGGCATGAACTTCCTAGCGTGGTTTTCTGATTTTCGTTCTTTAATACATAAAAAGAGATTTTATAACCACAGTCCTACCCACCCATGTTTGTAAATATATATGGGGTTATGAAATCATAGAACCATAGAAATGTAGAACTGGAAGAAACCTTGATAGGTCATTTAGTCCAGTCCCCTGCACTGAGGCAGGAATAAGTATTATCTAGACCATCCCTGATTGGGGTTTTTTATGAATAGATTAGACAAACACCTATGAGAGAGATTCCACAAACTCCCTAGGTCAGCATTTCTCAAACTGGGGTCCGCAGACCCCTGGGAGTCCCCGAGGGTACTCCAGAGAGTCCCCCAGCCCTGCTGATCAACTCCTCCCCCTCCCTCCCAACACCTCCTTCACTCCGGAAGCGGCCAGCATGTCCCTGCAGCCCCGGGGCGGGGGGAGGAGGGGAATAGGGGGTTCTCCACGCGCTGCTCCCGCCCTGAGTGCCAACTCCGCAGCTCCCATTGGCCAGGAACTGCGGCCAATGGGAGCTGTGAGGATGGTGCCTGTGGGCAGGAGCAGCACATGGAGACCTCCTGGCCCCCCCACATAGGAGCCACTGCTAGAGGTATGTGCTGGTTGCTTTTGGGAGCAGCCCGAGGTAAGTGCCGCCCCCCCTTCACCTTCCTGCACCCCAACTGGGACAGTTTGCTCTTGAGCCCTTAATAATGTCTCTTTACAAAACTGCTAACTCTCCTGAACTCTTTTTTCCCTTTGACTTGCTTCCCAAAGCATCTTACCGACCAATTCTCTGAGATTGCTAAAGTCTGCCTTCTTAAAGTCCATTTTATTTATCTGCTGCTTTCCCTTCTACCATTCCTTTGAATCATGAACTGTATAATGTCATGTTTCAGAGTAACAGCCGTGTTAGTCTGTATTCGCAAAAAGAAAAGGAGTACTTGTGGCACCTTAGAGACTAACCAATTTATTTGAGCATGAGCTTTCGTGAGCTACAGCTCACTTCGTCGGATGCATCCGATGAAGTAAGCTGTAGCTCACGAAAGCTCATGCTCAAATAAATTGGTTAGTCTCTAAGGTGTCACAAGTACTCCTTTTCTTTTTGTATAATTTCATGATCACTTTCACCCAAGGTGCCTTCCGCCTTCAAATTCTTTACTAGTTCCTCCCTGTTTGTCAGAATCAAATCTAGAATAGCCTCTCCCCTACTTTCTTTCTCTACCTTGTGTAATAAAAAGTTGTCTCCAATGCATTCCAGTTCATTCCAACACTCTGTTCATGTCACAAAGTGTTTACTTATGGTTTACAATGTGTGTGTGTGTGGGGGCGGAATGAAATGTAAAGACACAAGTCTACATTCTTGCCTAGGGAATTAGGCACAGTTTGTTCACAGTTCAAGAAACAGAGCCCCTAAAACTCTATGCATCACTAATTCAGGTCATAGATCTCATTTTCATTACAGTTAGCGTGATCTGATGGTCAAGCATGGCTCTGAAAGATGTTTGTGGCCAAATCACATTATAATTTTTTTTTTTTTCTTTTCTGTGCTAATAAGCAATTTGTTGTCCAACTTTCTCGTCATGATATGCCCATTTGAGAATATAATGAAACATGACTGAGGAAACCTAGTGTAAAATCATCAGGCCATATCCTCAGCTCGTGTAAATCAGTATAGTGCCAAATTATACCAGCTGAGGATCTGGCCCTTAGGACTTTTAGGAGTGAGAGAAACTAAAGCATCAGATCTAGTCACCTGTTTTTATCAAGTGAACTTGGACAAATTCTGTTGTGGGAAGACAGGTAAATATAGGTAAATGCGCAGAGTTTCTAAATGTATTATTTGTAAAAGATACCAGATTTTTCTGCTAAGATGTGGCCTTTTTTCAAAAATGAAAATTTCCACCTCATTTGTTTTAAACTTTCTGTTCTTTAATGAAACCCCAAAAGAGGGAAAAAATGTTTTTCGGTTTTCCCTTTTCTTCTTCCTCATTCTCCTCTTTCCCCCCGTCCCTTGCTTTGGAGGTGAAACAGAAAAAAGAAAAAGAGAAGACAAAAGGAAACCCAGAAAAAAGGAAGACAACAGGGGGAGAAACAGAGAAAGGAAAACCTGAAAAAATTGTGGTCAAAATTTGTGATTAAAATGTTCACCAAAATATTCCACCAAAAAAATGCAAAACTTGAAGAACAAACATTATTTTGGATTTTTAGAAAAAAATCTGTTCAATTTTTCACTCAGCTGTATTTATTTGTATAGATAAGAAGCAGGAGGGTGAGGAGTTGAGAGAGGAGGAAAGACTGTGGGATGAAACAAGGGAGAGGCCTGCACGGAGGTGGGAGTAGAAGAAAAGGATGGCCTGAAGAGTGACAGAAGCAAGGAAGGTGTGCAAAGCTGGGTGAGCTATGTGAAGTAGGGGAGAGTAGTCATAACGTGAACCAGTGGGTGGAGAGATCTCATATATAGTTCTGTGTTGCAAAGCAGGCAGGCAAAACCAAATCTACTAATGATGAACCCTATGCACAAGGCACAGTCAAGAGCTCTGACCATAGGTATTTTGGTAACAAATACGTTTGGATAAAGCAAATTAAACTGGGAGATTGACACTCCTTTGTCAAATCATGTTTTCCCTATTAATGTGCTGATGTGGAGAGAACTACCTCTTTCTCAGGCCCGTTGTCCAACTCTCAGCACCTGCAGTGATGGCTGAGGAAGGAATTGCCTTGAGGTTAACTGGAAGAGCTGGGTGTGAAACTTGCACTCCTGCTCATTCTGCTTGCATTCCTGCTACTCTGGGCTCATTCACTGTCTTAAGCACTGGATTCATTCACAAATTGGAAACATCCCATTCTGCCACTATCTAGCATATTTGGTAATTGACGGAACCCAGATTAGTGTTGTAGTGTTGCAGAGCTTTGGTCATTGTGCCTCTGGTCATTGTGCCTTTGGTCATTGCAGGGGAAAATATAAAATGTTTTATTGACCAAAGCTCCATCAATCAAGGAGCAAAATACGATTTAATAATTAAATATTAAAGAAACTATATTGTTACAGTGTATTTTGTGTGCCTGTAAATACCCAACTCCCTTTCAAGAACAATGTTCACCTTACACACTGATAATATTTAGGAATTTTGTTTAGTTAATCTAAAAACACTTCCTTAGGGGGCTGAAAAATTACCATATGTATTACTGGATATCTGCCATTAATGAATGTCAGAAAGAAATCAAAGACAAACATGGCCCGTCCCTGTTAAGAGCATAAGTACCTGTGGATCCAAGCTATCACTCTGACAGCAATTGAATCAGTGGCTTAATTGACCATAAGAAGCATTTTCCTTTCTCGCTAATCTGGATTTCCCTGTGCTACTAGAATTGCAGATGAAAGTGAAAATTATCCCTGATCTTCCTTGATCAGCAAAATGCTTTCCCTGCATGTACAGAAATTACAGTGTTTTTGGATGCAGTGTAGTTGTAGCCGTGTCCATCCCAGATTACCTCACCCACCTTAACTCTCTAATATTTTTGGAGAGATTTACAAGCTTTGGGAACTAGAAGAGAAGATGTCAGTAAAGTCATGTTCAAACTCCCATTCATTCTGCTGTGCCCTGACCCATAAAGAGATATTAGAGAACATTTCAAAACTTGCCAGTTTATATCCTCCCAGTCAACCACATTTCCTGATTCTAAATTCAGTGGAGCAGCTGTATAGTTACATTTGTCAACATATAATGTGTACTAGAAATAAGACTCTATAGTTATTTACGTTTGATTTGATTAGAGCAGCGATTCTCAAACTGTGGGTCGGGACCCCAAAGTGGGTTGTAATCCCATTTTAATGGGGTCGCCATGGTTGACTCAGACTTGCTAGGGCTTGGGGCCAAAGCCCAAGCCCCACCGCCCGTCAAAGCTGAAGCCCGAGGGATTCAGCCTTGTGTGGCGGGGCTCAGGTAACAGGCCCCCTGGCTGGGGCTGAAGCCTTTGGGCTTCAGCATTGACCCCTTCCCCACCCGGGGCTGTGGGGCTCATGCTTTGACCCCCCTACCCAGGGCAGTGGTACTCAGGCGTGCTCAGACTTCAGTCCCCACTTCTGGGGTCTTGTAGTCATTTTAGTTGTCAGAATGGGGTTGCGGTGCAATGAAGTTTGAGAACCCCTGAATTAGAGCATGGGACTGAGAGACAGGTAGTCTGTGATCCAATCCTGGCTCTGCCCCGACTCCCTGTCTAACCTTGGACATGTCCCTTAGAGCCAGATTTTTCAAGATATCCAGGCCCCTAAGTCCCAATGAAATCACTAGGAGTTAGGTGCCTAAATACTTAAAAAAATCTGGTTGTTAACTTCTCTGTGACTTGGTTTCCTCATCTGTAAACTAGGAGTAATTATAATACCTACCTCACAGTACAGTCATAAGACTTCATCAATTAAGCCCTGTTTCAGGAAAGTACTTCAGCAGGTGCTTATATTCATTCATATTCAGGAAAACATGCTTAAGAGCTTTCCTGAATAGGGATGCTTACGTGAATCAAAGCTTAATATTTACAAAGTGCTTCAAGATCTCCAGGTAGAAGCTGCTATGTAAGTGTTAAGTGCTATTAGTTATTTCTAGTTGGTGTCTAAATATGTACTTCATGTAAATTAGCCAACGGATTTTGTTGCAATATATGACATCTCTTATGCACACTGATTTTTCAATTTCACATGTAATTTTAAACCATGTAGAGCTACGTTAAGATTTATCTACATGCTATTAAACATTAGATGAAGCTGATCACTTCACACACATTAGCTTGTTTACATTTATACTGATCGTGCACACTGTCTCTTTTATTCACAGAGTCTTTGGATGAATTATATGTTGTTGACAAAGTTTGAAGAAGAAGCAAATGAAATGAGGTCATAATGCCACTTTCAAGAGTAGGAAGTGAACTGTAGCTCACGAAAGCTTATGCTCAAATAAATTGGTTAGTCTCTAAGGTGCCACAAGTACTCCTTTTCTTTTTAAGAGTAGGTAAGTTCATTGTGAAGCTCAGTTAGTGAAATGGAATTTACTGCTGTAATTACAGATGTAGAACAATGATTTTTTTTCTCCCCTCAGAAGGCTTTTTGTTCTAGTTCTTAATTTAACTAAATATTATTTTATTGACAAAGTCTGAACAAAAAGCAAATGAAATTAATTCAAACCATTCAAAAGTAAGTTGTTCTGAATACAGAACTGGGATTTTCTATTTTAGTTCCAGCTTTTTGCTTTATGAGCCCAGTGGGCTAGCACAAAGACCAGAGGCTCAATGGTAAAACAATGAGATCATTTTTCCTTTTGTGCCAAAATTTAAATAGCATTTACTTCCCAGCTAATTTCAGTTACTACTTTGCAAGCTGATACCAAAATAGATATTGTGCTTTTCTTTTGGCTGGTAAGTTACAGACAGGTTCTATCTCATCCTGGTGAGATATGTAATCAGGGAGATAATTTTACAGTATATAATTTTCTCACATTACAAGAAGGGTAAGCTCTTTTCCGATAAAGTGGATGAATATGAAATCTCCTGGCTTATTTAAGTAATAATAAATATTTGGTTGTTTGGAAGTACCCTAGGAACTCTCTCTCACACACACACACAAATACTTCCCAACTTCACAGGGGTATTGTGAGGATAAATTTCTTAGTGTGTCAGGTGATAAATGCCACAGAAATGCCTATAAATAAGTCTGACACATACCCACACACTTTTGCTTGTGTTTCTCAGGTTCTGGTTATCACTCCTCCACCTTTCTGTCTTATGGCTGCCATTAAGATCAAACATTCTGTACAGAGAGGTAATCACAAATGGGAAACTGTAAAACATTTTCCTGAATATTTGGGACCCTATTTCTGGATGAGGGTGCGTTGCATGAGCAGCATGCAGTGAAGACAGTATGAATGGCCCTTTTTGGAGAGCCGTGTTTGAAGGTTCCTGGGACTTGAGATCAGAGAGCTCAGTCAGAGTCTGGAGACTAAAAGCAGAACCTTACCAGTAAACTCAAGTCTCCCTTACAAAGTCAGGAGAGATCTATTGCCACTGGAGAACGGGGCCATTGTAGGCAGGTATTCCAACAGAACTGATTGGTCTAGCTTCTCTGTACTTACTGCGCCATTTATATGTAACTTCGGTTCTTCCAATTTCAGTTAAACAAACAAATAAAACAATGGAAGCACATTGAACATCTAGGAATGAAGCCACACACCCTGAAACAACTTCAACTGATACAAAACATAGCAGCCCATCTGCTTAGCAACATGAAAACATAACTCCAGTGCTCTCACAGACTCATAGACTCATAGATATTAAGGTCAGAAGGGACCATTATGATCATCTAGTCTGACCTCCTGCACAATGCAGGCCACAGAATCTCACCCACCCACTCCTGCGAAAAACTTCTCACCTATGTCTGAGCTATTGAAGTCCTCAAATCATGGTTTAAAGACTTCAAGGCCCAGAGAATCCTCCAGCTCTGCTCTGTTCTCTATGCTGGGTCCTTATAGAATACAAAGTGGAGTTCAAGTTCTCTTTCTCTTCCAAGGTCTCAAAAATATTCAAAGCCTTCCATGAGATAACTTCACCTCTACAACCATGGAAATAACTCTGTCAGCCATTTAAAGGAAGCTCTTTAGTGCAGGAGACAGACCTTTCAAAGGAACTGAATCTAGACAGTGGAAGTCACACCTGCAAGAAGTAAGAATGGCCATGGAGCCAACCCACTACCAGAGCTAAATACAAAACTCACTTACACACACACACAAAGCTATTTCTCATACTGGCTTGGAAGGAAGAAAAACAATATATTTAGAAAGAGACTATTATTGTTATTTTTATTTTTAAATACTTAGGAGGCACTCAGATATAATGGTGATGCAGGCCACATAATAACCAAAATATCTGAATAGAGATAGAAGAGATAAAAGCCCTTTAATACAGATTTTTCTTTTTACATGTAATAAGAAGTAGATGTGGTTAAGTGAGAAATCAAAATATTTATTTCCATCTGACAGGTTTCAGAGTAACAGCCGTGTTAGTCTGTATTCACAAAAAGAAAAGGAGTACTTGTGGCACCTTAGAGACTAACCAATTTATTTGAGCATGAGCTTTCGTGAGCTACAGCTCACTTCATCGGATGCATACTGTGGAAACTGCAGAAGACATTATATACACAGAGGCCATGAAACAATACCTCCTCCCACCCCACTCTCCTGCTGGTAATAGCTTATCTAAAGTGATCACTCTCCTTACAATGTGTATGATAATCAAGTTGGGCCATTTCCAGCACAAATCCAGGTTTTCTCACCCTCCGCCCCCCCACACACAAACTCACTCTCCTGCTGGTAATAGCCCATCCAAAGTAACCACTCTCTTTACAATGACAGGTTTCAGAGTAACACTCCATACACACACACAGACTCACTCTCCTGCTGGTAATAGCTCATCCAAACTGACCACGTAGGGAGAGTGGTCACTTTGGATGAACTATTACCAGCAGGAGAGTGAGTTTGTGTGTGTATGGGGGTGGAGGGTGAGAAAACCTGGATTTGTGCTGGAAATGGCCCACCTTGATTATCATACACATTGTAAAGAGAGTGGTCACTTTGGATGGGCTATTACCAGCAGGAGAGTGAGTTTGTGTGGGTGATTTTTGGAAAAAAGGGGGGGGTGAGAAAACCTGGATTTGTGCTGGAAATGGCCCACCTTGATTATCATACACATTGTAAAGAGAGTGGTCACTTTGGATGGGCTATTACCAGTAGGAGAGTGAGTTTGTGTGTGTGGGGGGGGGGGGGGGCGGAGGGTGAGAAAACCTGGATTTGTGCTGGAAATGGCCCAACTTGATTATCATACACAGTAAGGAGAGTGATCACTTTAGATAAGCTATTACCAGCAGGAGAGTGGGGTGGGAGGAGGTATTGTTTCATGGCCTCTGTGTATATAATGTCTTCTGCAGTTTCCACAGTATGCATCCGATGAAGTGAGCTGTAGCTCATGAAAGCTTATGCTCAAATAAATTGGTTAGTCTCTAAGGTGCCACAAGTACTCCTTTTCCATTTCCATCTGAGAGACTGAAAATCTAAAGCTCTGGGGAAGAAAGTGTTAAATAAAAACCATATTGTCTTGGATCCAGTATCCCAAGAAATATCATTGAATAACTAGGATTGTGATAAATGCTAATCAGAGCTGCCAAAGAAAAGAGCTGAAGATAAAGTAATGGAAATTCCCTTTGTTACCTAAATGTCTGCTTAGATAACTGGAAGTACTCAATAATAGGGTGAGAGCCTGCCACATGGAGATCAGTGACAAAACTGTCTTTAACTACTTAGGGTCCAGGATTTCAGCCATAATGTTGTCTCTTTTTTGTTGACAAATATGACTAAGGGCCCAGTGCTGCAACCCAAGGTGAAGTATGAAGGGGAGAAAAAAGAGTAAATAGGGACAGAAAGTCTTCACAATCTGTAAAAGGGAGGGAGAGAAGACAATGACGTATTCGGAAAAGAGAACGGCAGCTCCTCTATACTAATGACTTCTGGTTAAAACATAGGACTTAGAATCAGAAGATCTGGGTTTAATTCTTGGCTCTGGTATAGACTTGCTGTATAACCTTAGGAAAGTTCCTCACAAGTTCTTGTCAACTGCTTGTCAATGGCCCACCTTGATTATCACTACAAAAGCTTTTTTCTCTCCTGCTGGTAATAGCTCACCTTAACTGATCACTCTTGTTATAGTGTGTATGATAACACCCATTGTTTCATGTTCTCTCTATCTATCTATCTATCTATCTATCTATCTATCTATCTATCTATCTATCTACCTATCTATCTATCTATCTATCTTCCTACTGTATTTTCCACTGCATGCATCCGATGAAGTGGGTTTTAGCCCACGAAAACTTATGCTCAAGTAAATTTGTTAGTCTCTAAGGTGCCACAAGTACTCCTGTTCTTTTTGCGGATACAGACTAACACGGCTGCTACTCGGAAATCTCTCTTAAAATCTGTGTCTCAGTTTTCCTATCTGTAAAATGGGGATAATAATAGTTCCCAAACCCAAAGAGGAGGATTTGCTCAATGTTTATGAGATGCTCGGAAATTTAGCACCACAGAAATGTCAATGAAGAAACAAATAAAATATTAAATAAATGAATCCAGGGTCACTGGGATTAATTGGGTCTGGAGG
Source organism: Eretmochelys imbricata (assembly GCF_965152235.1). Lineage (NCBI taxonomy): Eukaryota > Metazoa > Chordata > Testudines > Cheloniidae > Eretmochelys > Eretmochelys imbricata. Next base: position 323,802,647 of record NC_135572.1, read on the forward strand.
AGCATATTGGCTTAGGAGAGGTAGGACAGGTGAGCAGTTGCTCTTAATGACATTTCCCCTTCAGTAACAAGAGGTAACACTGGATAATCCAGCCGTAAATTCTTCTCCATTCTGTCCATTCTGCACAGGAATACTAAAGCCTACTGAAATCAATAGAAGTCTTTTCTTTAACTTCAGTGGGCTTCAGATCAGGCCCAGAGGAAGTAAGATGCAGGAATGACTGCCTTGTGTGAAAATATGAAGGAGATGAGCTTTCAGGTGGCAGAGGAATTTTAGGGAAGTTTATAGTCTCCTGCTATTACAGACTGTGATTATTTATATTATTTGTAATCTGTTCAGTAGCTGTTCAGTGCAATTGCAGCTCACTTTTCCATAGGTCATAAAGGTTTGGAACGCACACCCACTGCATTCTCTCCATCCCTCCAAAATCCTTCCCTCACTAAGGGGAGCCAAAGTCACAAACTGGGAGGTAAGCCCGCATGTCCAAAGCATTGTGTCCCCCTTACAGGATTTCCTGATTAACATTTTGCTTTTATCACAAGCAAGCAAGTCTATACAGTGAGTCATTTAATGGAGAAAATATGCCTGGTGATGTGTCTTTTGTAAGTCATGGCTTTGCATGAATCTCCATAGCACAGAAACTTGACAGTTTTATTCTATTAACCCTAGCACCAGACTGGAAAAAAGAAGTCTCTACAATATAAATATAGGAATAGGAAATATAAAAGGATCTAAAAGATATTTTTGGACAGGAAATTATATTTATCTCAATGATTTCATTGACTGTTGTACCTTTAGGAAAATAAGTCTGTTGTTCTCCGTCTGTAATATTGGAAATGTGATTCATGTTTGATCAGATCCATATTGTTCTAAGTGAAGCCCTGATTAAAAGTGAGCTTAGCTCATATCATGTCTGAGCAAAATCAGGGCTTATATAAATAAGATTATTATACAACTGGCTTTCGTTTCAGTGGGTAGTTTTCCAGTTAAGTGGACAGCTTACTGGTTATTAGTTGTTGACAGGAAATAGATCTCACCAATTTTTAACATAGCTGTTTAAAATTTGCCTTTTTTGCAAATTAAAAATGCATTGGTACAATGTATTAGGCATCACAGATGCTATTTGCTTTTAATGCAGCTAAGGGTTGCAGCAAACTGGTTATAACTAGATGACACATAAGTACACGACTCACATGCTGTTAATTAAAGTAGCTAATAACAATCAAAGCTTTAATGCATAACTGGCAGCTACCTGGATACGTCATGCATATATAACCTGTGCCTGTAAATGTGACTCAGCCATCACGTGATACTGAAGACCATCTGGAGAGGAGAAAAGAGGAACTTAAACAAAAGCACAAGCAGAAGCAGAATCAGAACAAGGACAACACACTGACAGGGAAAAAACACTCACTGCCTAAAAAGCTGTACTATACAGACTACTTTCTAGTTTTAAAATACTAAGAGTTCCTTTGAAAGCAAATACAGTGTTGAGAAAGGTTTATTTGCATATAAATCAACAAATAAAATATCCTTTTTACAAACTTGATCACAGGCAATGTAGTAAACAAGAAACAGTTTAAGCCCAATTGGATCTAGCGACGAGCAAATGGGAGAAAAAGACATACATGAGAACACTGTAAAAAATTAATTGTCTGATCAATTTTAATCCTGAAGCAAAACCAGAAATTTGGATAATATGCAGGGATATATTGTACCATAGCAAAGCTGAAAGATAAATACTTGGGGTTCAGTCCTGCATTCATTGCAACCCAAAAACTTGATCTGACTTTAGTGGGAGATTAGGGCATGCAATGCAAGCAAAACTGTAAAGAGACAGATGGCTAAAAAGTCACACCTCTGGAATACTTGTAAAGGATCTTCTTTTTTCTTCAAGTTGATATCATACAGTATATATGCCTTGTGTACATAGCTAAGCAGTTAATGGGTGAAACATAGGCTGAAGGTGGCTTAAAGAAGACATTCACTGAACAATAACAAACAGGGAACACATTTTTAAAAACTGCAGCCTATTCACAGACAATTCATCCAATATGAGGAAAAAGCAGCCAAGTAACTTGTGAACAGGAACAACAAACAGGGGAATTTTGCAATGGAGTTGAGAGAGGGAGTGTGAAAGAGGCAGATACACCTAATAAACATATGCCAAACTTAGGCCAATAACCCCCAAACATTGAGACAGCAGCTGCTGCCTACAAGCTCCCTCTGTCCTGAGCTCTGTTGTGTCCCCCCCGCTCTATGGAGATAGGGTAAGCGGGTGGCAGGAGCGGGACACCCTGATATTAGCCCCTCTCTTTCCCCCCCTCACGCGCCCCCACAGCAGGCAGGAGGCTCCCGGGGGCAGCTCCAAGGCAGAGGGCAGGAGCAGCACACGGCAGTGGGGGGAGGGACAGCTGAACTGCCGGCAATTGATAGCCTGCTGGGCGGCTGCCACACAGGGAACTTAGGAGAGCAGGGAGCGGATGGGGGGCTGCTGGTCCACCCTCATTCCAAGCCCCCAGCAGCTAGCTGCACGGGCTGCTCTTTCTGCAAGCAGTGGACAAAGCAGGAGGCTGCCAAACAACGTTATAAGGGAGCATTGCACAACTTTAAAGGAGCATGTTCCCTACCTGATCAGCAACGTAACAACGAAACAACGTTAACCGGGACGACTTTAAGTGAGGAGTTACTGTACATGTAGGTATCAATGCCATAGGGAAAGATAGGAGAGAGGTCCTGGAAATTAAATTTAGGCTGTTAGGTAAGAATTTAAAGACTAGGACCTCCGAAAGACAGGCAGAAATGCCAGGTCTCAATGCATGTATAAGATGATGGTGTTCAGAGGAGGGTGTTAGGCTTACTAGGAACTGTGGAATCTTTTGGGAAAGGAGGAGGTGATACAGGAAGGATGGGATTTACCTAAAGGAAACTAGAACCAGACTGTATGGAAAATTAAAAAGATTATAGAGGAGTTTTTAAGCCAAGGGCTGGGGGAAATCCAACAAGTGTGGAGAAGCACACAGTTTGGGCAATCACACGGTTCGGGAAGAGACATCCCTTAGAAATGAATTTATTAAAGGGAGAACTCTATACCCCAGTAAGGAGGATAGGAGAGAAGTTGTTAAGATTCAGGTAGGAGCTAGTGAGGAACAGTCAAAAGTAAGAGTCCCATTTAATTATAACACACGAAGGAAAGCAACCAAATATTGAGAAAACGTACAAGTGCTTACATAGTGCTTAAATACCAAGATGGGTGGGGTGAACTACAGTGCCTGGCATTAAATGAGGGTATTGGAGGTGGCCAGAGGCTGGGGCTCACCCCCAGGTCAGGCCAGTGCTGGGGCAGCTCGGGCTAGCCGGCGCGGTTGGGGTGGCCCAGCCGGGACTCCTCCAGCTGTGCGGAGGTTGCACTCGGGTATCCAGAAGGTGGAGGGCGGGGCCTCGGGGAGAAGGGCCAGGGGCTAGCCTCCCTGAAGGCGGGGTTCACCCACCACCCATGCATCACAGAAATTTGGTGGAATTAAGATTATCTTGGTAATAGCAGGATACAAAATATATAGGAATGACAGAGTAGGTCACGTGGTGGGGGGAGTGACACTATATGTGAAAGAAAGCATAGGACCAAATAAAGTAAAATTCTTAAATGAGTCAAACAGTACCATAGAATCTCTATGGATAGCATTTCATGCTGGAATAATAAGAGTATAGCATAGGAATATACCACCGACCACCTGTCCAGATGGTGACAGTGATTGTGAAAAGCTAAGGGAAATTAGAGAGGCTAAAAAGGCAGAAAACCCAGTAATGAAAGATTTCAAGTATCCTCATGTTGCATGGATATATGCAGAGAGATGCAGACATAAAATTTTTAGACACCATGAATGACTGTTCTTAGAGCAGCTTTTCCTGGAACCCACAGGGGAAGAGACAATTCTTGATTTAGTCCTAAATGGAGCACAGGATCTGGTCCAAGAGGTGAATATGTCTGAACTGCTTGGTAATAGCAGCTGTAATGTAATTAAATATAACATCCTTGTAGGAGAGAAAATGCCAAAGAAACCCACCACAGTAGCATGTTACTTCGAAAAGGGGAACCATACAAAAATGAGGAAGCTAATTAAATGGCTATTAAAAGGAACAGTCACACAGGTGAATTTCCTACAAACTTCATGGAGTCTATTTAAAAATATCATAATAGAGTCTCAAACTAAATGTATAACCCAAATTTAAAAAAAAAAACAAAAAACGGTAAGAGGACCAAAAATGTCATCATGGCTAAATAGCCGAATAAAAGGTGGTTAGAGGCATCCTTTGAAAATTAGAAGTCAAATCCTAGTGAGGGAAATAGAAAGGAGGATAAACCCTGGCAAGTCAAGTGTAAAAGTATAATAAGGAACGCCAAGAAAGAAACTGAAGAGAAATTAGCTAAGGACACAAAAACTAACAGCAAAGAAAAATGTTAAGTACTTCGAAGCAGGAATTCTGTCAAGCAGTCAGTGGGGTCACTGGACAAGCAAAGCTCTAAAAGAGCACTCAAGAAAGACAAGGCCATTGCAAAGAAGCTAAATGCATTGGTTTTCACTGCTGAGGATGTGGTATGATCCCCACACTTAAGTCATTCTTTTAGGTGACAGATTTGAGGAACTATTCCAGACTGAGGTATCAATAGAGGTGTTTTGGGAACAAATTGATACATTAAACAGTAATACATCACTGGGACCAGATGGTAGTCACCCAAGAGTTCTGAAGGAACTCAGATATGAAATTGCAGAACTACTAATTGTGGTATGTAACATTTCACTTAAAGCAGACTCTGTACCAAATGACTGAAGGGTAGCTATTGTAATGCCTATTTTTTAAAAAGGCTACAAAAGAAGATTCTGGCAATTACAGACCGGTAAGCCTAACTTCAGTACCAGACAAATTGGTTGAAACTATAGTAAATAACAAAATTATCAGACACATAGATACTCATGATATCTTGGGAAAGAGTTGATACAGCTTTTTAGAAAGATAAATCATGCTTTACCAATCTGTTAGAATTCTTTGAGGGAGTCAACAAGCATGTAAAGAAGCGGGATCCAGTGGATATAATGTACTAGGACTTTAAGAAATCCTTTGCCAAGGTCCCTCACCAAAGGCTCTTAAGCAAACTAAGCAGTCATAGGATAAGAGGGAAAATCTCCTCATGAGTAGTAACTAGGTAAAAAGATAGGAAACAAAGGATAGAAATAAATGATCAGTTTTCACAATGGAGAGAGGCAAATTGCAGGGTCTCCCAGGGATCTGTACTGAGACCACTGATGTTCAACATATTTATTAAATGATTTGCAAAAGGGGGTGTTCAGTGAAGTGGCAAAATCTGCAGACAATACAAAGTTACTCAAGATAGTTAAGTCCAGAGCTGACTGTGAAGAGCTACAAAAGGAACTCACTAAACTGGGTGACTGGGTGACAAAATTGTGGATGAAATGCAGTGTTGATGAGTGCAAAGAAATGCACATTGGAAAAAGAAAAGGAGTACTTGTGGCACCTTAAAGACTAACAAATTTATCTGAGCATCCACTCCATACGGCTAAATTCAGTGCCTTGCATAATGACAGGTTTCAGAGTAGCAGCCATGTTAGACAGACTAACACGGCTGCTACTCTGAAACCTGTTACATTGGAAAAAACAATTTCAACTATATTTACAAAATGATGGGGTCTAAATTAGCTGTTACCAATCAAGAAAGAGATCTTGTAGTAATCATAGATAGTTCTCTGAAAACATCCACTTAATGTGCAGTGGCAGTCAAAAAAGCTAACAGATTGTTATGAACCATTAGGAAAGGGATAGATAATAAAATAGAATATATCTGAATACCTCTATTCCGAGGTTCTCAAACTGTGGGTCAGGACTCAGGGCTGACTTAGATTTGCTGGGGCCCAAGACTGAAGCCCGAGCCCCACTGCCCAGGGCCAAAGACAAAGCCTGAGGGCTTCAGCCCTGGGCGCCTGGGCTCAGGTTGCAGGCCCCCTGCCTGGGGCTGAAGCCCTTGAGCTTCAGCTTTGGCCCCCTGCCCAAAGCGGTGAGGCTCAGGCTTTGCCCCCCAACCTGGGCAGCGGGACTCAGGCAGGCTCAGGCTTCATTCCCCCCTCCTGGGGTCATGAAGTAATTTTTGTTGTCAGAAGGGGGTCGCGGTGCAATGAAGTTTGAGAACCCTTGCTCTATATAAATCTATGATACACTCACACTTTGAATATTATGTGCAGTTCCGGTCACCCCATCTCAAAAAAGATATATTAGAATTGGAAGAGGTACAGAGAAGGGCAATGGAAATGATTAGGCATATGGATAGCTTCCATACGAGGAGAGAATAAAAAGACCGGGTCTGTTCAGCTTAGAAAAGAGACGACCGAGGGGGATATGACAGAGGATTATAAAATCATGCCTGTTGTTGAGAAACTGAATAGAGATGCCTTCACATAACACAAGAAATAGGGGTCAGCCAATGAACTTAATAGACAGCAGATTTAAAACTTAACATAAAGAAGCACTTCTTCACACAACGCACAGTCAACCTGTGGAACTCATTGCCATGGTATGTTGTGAAGGCCAAAATTATAACTGGGTTTAAAAAGAATTAAATAAGTTCATGGAGGATGGGTCCATCATTGGCTATTAGCCAAGATGGTCAGGGATGCAACCCCATGCTACAGGTGTCCCTGAAAACCTACAACTACCAGATGCTTGGATTGGACAGCTGGGGATGAATCACTCAAAATCACCCTGTTCTGTTCCTTTCCTGTGAAACATCTGGCACTGGCCGCTGTCAGAGACAGGATACTGGGCTAGATGGACCATTGGTCTGACTCAGTTTGGCTTTTCTTATGTCCTTATTAAAAATTGTTTGTTTGGTACTAAACACCATGTAACATTGCCCTAAGGCAGGGATCGGCAACCTTGGGCATGCGGCCCCGCCAGGGTAAGCCCCCTGGCAGGCCGGGCCAGTTTGTTTACCTGTCACATCCGCTGGTTCAGCTGATCGCAGCTCCCATTAGCCGCAGTTCGCCGCTCCAGGCCAGTGGGGGCTGCAGGAAGCGGCATGGGCCGAGGGGATGTGCTGGCCGCCGCTTCCTGCAGCCCCCATTGACCTGGAGCAGTGAACCCAGGCTAGTGGGAGCTGTGCTCGGCTGAACTTGCAGGCACGGCAGGTAAACAAACCAGCCCAGCCTGCCAGAGGGCTTACTCTGGCGGGCCATGTGCCAAAAGTTGCCGATCCCTGCCCTAAGTAACAAACTCCAGCTTCTGTTCTTGTTGCCATTTTTCAATTAAGGTAGCACAAATCTATCTACTAAATATGGACTGTTCTAATGTATCATCCCATATTAAAAACAGAGTAGAATTTCAGTATTACACATTGGGGTTCAAGAATAACATGGATAGTCCTCTTAACTGACTGAGCCAGGGGTCACAATAACTCAGTTCAAACCTTGGGTGTGGGATGTAAGTTTTTAATACCTTTACTATTTTCTTCAGGCATCAGCATGGACTCTTCTTAACTCAACAAGCTCACCACTGTCATATTTTAAGAGGTATCATCATGAATAGTGTCCTTCCAGTCTCTTCCAAGGTCCTGACCTGTGGTGAGCTGGAGCCGGTTCGCACCCGTTCGCTAGAACCAGTTGTTAAATTTAGAAGCCCTTTTAGAACCAGTTGTTCTGCAAGGGACAACCGGTTCTAAAAGGCTTCTAAATTTAACCGTCCAAAAGTGGCGCCTAAGGCGCCGACTCCATGGGTGCTCCAGCCCTGGAGCACCCCACGGTAAAATTTGGTGGGTGCAGAGCATCCACTGGCAGCTCCCCGCCCCACCCACGGCCCCAGCTCACCTGCGCTCCGCCTCCTCCCCTGAACGAGCCGCCCCGCTCTGCTTCTCCGCCCCCCAGGCTTCCCACGAATCAGCTGTTCGTGGGGGAAGCTGGGGCAGGCTGAGACGCAGGCCGCGGCTTCCCACTCAGGGAGGCGGAGGTGAGCTGGAGCGGGGGGGGCGCGACAAGGGCCACCTGCGCTGCAGCAGGTAACCCAGGTGGGGGGGGGCGCTCAGGGGAACCACTCTCCGCCCTAGCTCACCTCCGCCACCCTCGGCCTGAGTGTGAAGCCGCGGCCTGCTTCTCAGTCCTCCCTGGCTTCCAGCCGAACAGCTGATTCGGGGGAAGCCGGGGTGTGGGAGGGGGGCGTGGAGAAGCAGAGCGGGGCGGTGCGGTTCAGGGGTGGAGGCGGAGCAGAGGTGAGGTGATCTGGGGCCGGGCGTGGGGTGGGGAGCTGCTGGTCGGTGCTCTGCACCCACCAATTTTCCGCATGGGTGCTCCAGCCCCAGAGCACCCAGGGAGTTGGCGCCTAAGGCGCCACTTTTGATGTGATCAGCTGCTCCCCCACAGCTATGCTCCCCCGCCACTAGGAGCCAGAGGGACCTGCCGGATGCTTCCTGGGAGCTGCCCCAGGTAAGCACCTCCGGGACTCCCCACCTTGGCCCCCGGCAGGTGCTTCTGGCTCTTAGGGATGGGGTGGGCACCCACTATGGTGGCCCACGAGACCCTCCTGCCCGGTTCTGGGGGCAGTCAGGGGACAGGGGAGTGGGGTGGATGGAGCAGGGGTCCTGCGGGGGGGAGTGGGCGTCAAGGAATGCGGGGGGGGTTGGATGGGGCAGTAGTCCCGGGGAGCGCGGGTGGGCAACGACCCCCTTGTGGGGTGAGGAGGGAACCCGTTGTTAAGATTTTGGCAGCTCATCACTGGTCCTGACTAAGAGATTTCTCAAAGGCTCATAGAAAAACATAGGTCCAATTGCTGGCTCCTGCACACAGCTCATGTAACTGGGGATCTGTGTTAGGGAATTGTGATGGGGGTGTGTGAGAAGTTGAATCCCCATTACAGCCACTTCACGGTAACTACTTTAGTCTTAGGGTTTGTGACGGGGTATACAAACCCGACACTGGACAACAAGGGGTTAAGGAGTTGCTCTGGGCTAAGCCAGCTCTGCCCTGCCACATGTGGAAGGTGCGCACGGGTGGGAGGAGGAGCTTAAAAGGGGAGCAGATCAGCTCACTTGGTAGACCAGGGAAGAGAATAGACCTGCAGTTCCTGAGGAAAGGGCTAACTGAAGATAGGAGTATCACTGCCTGAAGGCCCTTCCTGAGGGAAGGGAGGGTCAGATCCTGATGCACCCTGAAAGGGTATCATTCCCTTCCATCCCTTGCAAATTCAGTTTATTTGCATTAATTCCCCTTGCTTTTGGTCACAGATTACCCCAGAAGGGGAGAGACTTAAAAATGATCTGCTGGAGGGCAAAGTCACAAGAAGAGCCGTTCAACCCAGAGAAGGCACAGCCATCATCAGGAGACACTTCACAGAGCGAGAGCAGCTATGCCTTGCCCAGCCATGAAGAGGTGCTAGCAATGAGTCAGCCCCTTCACAGTAAAATCCCTGGGTCCTGAGTCCCCAGCACTGTGGGAAGAGAGAGCCTGGTTTCTCCTGAAGCTGTAGATCCACTGGCTCCATCCCGAACTCCTTCCATGGCCTGGGCGCAACCAACCTGTGCTCTTGGGTGCAGGTAATCTCTCTGAAGCACATATCTGTGGCAAGGCATATTCTGCCTTCTCCAGAGTCCTAGAGCCATTTATGCCCAAGTAGTACAACTCTGCTGTCAGGGCCCTGGGGCCATCTACATTGTACCTCTCCTGTTGTCCAACTCTTATATACATTTAGAGTTTAGTGGCTCAATCAGGGAGAACCCAACTTTGTTCACATAATAGCACCTCTGCCAATGGACTACAAGGGTCCCAGTTTGCTTCTTGACAGCTGTGGTATTGGCAGTGTTCAGATCATACACACTTGCAAAGCAAATCCAGCCAGGGCTAGGAACTTTTAACTGCTGAATAGGTCCTTTCACAGCGTCTGACCATCCCAGAAAGAGACAGCTCATTTGCAAATTGCACTCTCTTTTTATCAAAGTTATTGAGTTTTTCTTATTGTTCTTAGATTTAAATTTAGCCTCTCTCTAGCTTTTAGATATGGCCATGCCTCTGCCTGGTCAGCACTGCCCATTTTGGGGGCTGTGATAATGGTTGCAGACCTCCCATCCATTAGAGGGAAGGTTGTACTGTGAGACTCACCCTCACTGTAGACTTTCTAGGGGCCTTATACCCTTAATTAAGGCAGCTATTCTAATGCAGGGCTAAATCTAGCCCAAAAAGTGAATTGTCCTTTTTACTGAATTCAAATATCACTAACTTCCTGTGGAAAAGTTCTCAATGGAAATTGTAAATCCCTCCACTTCCCATAAATAATATAATGTTCTTCTACAACAGCACATCTGAAATATGAGACTGAAAAGACTGTAACCTCAAATACTACATCTATAGACTCCATTGGTGTAAAGTGGTATAGCTTCATTAAAGTCAACAGAGCTACATCGATGTACCAACTAAGAATTTAGCCCCAGTGTTGAAGGCAGCTCTTTACCTCAATTGAACATTTTGATTTTCTATTCCCCTCTAGTCTGCAACAAAATGAAGACTAATGTAATTGTGCAAAAGACCTGAACTCTCCATTCATCCATAATTGACCTTATGATAAGATTCCCCAGGGCCTTTTGCTCCAGAGTAGGAAAGTGTTGAAAATCTCTGGGCAGACATCTAACTGTGCAAGCTTGGGGAAATCCTACCTGAGCAGCAAGTTATTGACTTTGAAAAATACTGTCTAGGATCATAAATCTGGGGCAAGTTTAATTCTGGTCAGTGGAGAAGAAATATTAACCACTTAAAAGTTCTTTTGGATATTCTCAGAAAAGAAAACAGCAAAATATTCATTTATCTGAAATATGGAATAATTTTTTGACATTTTTATCACTAAATCTACCTCTCTCTCTCTCTCTCTCTGAGCATTATATCCTACTATTGTGCGTACAGACCTCCCTCTGAAATGATCAATGTGTGCTCTGAATAAAAAAATAATCTCTGCATATGAACAAGTCTCTCAGGTGAAATAGATTTTTTTTTTCAGATTTCATATGTGCTGTTTTATATATCTATCTATCCAAGTCCCCACACCATGCCCATCACCATGGTGTTTATCAGGCAAGCAGGACAAGGGCAGTATAGCCTACGGGTCAGAGCAGGCGTCACGTCTAGTGGTTGGAGCAGGCATCAGGAACCAAGGACGAGGGTCTAAGCGAGAGTCAGTAGTCAGAAGCCAGAGCCAAGGGTCAAACTGGAGGGCAGGGTATCAGGCAAAGAAGGGTTCAAGGCATGGTCAGAACAGAGGCAAAGCTGGGTACAAGGCAGGAACAGCAGGAACAAAGTAACACAGGAACAGCCAGAGTGGTGGGCATGAGCACTTAGCAGCCTTTGAGTTGCTGCTACTGCTCAATTAAGAGCTGTCGTGCTGAGCTCTTCAGCCCTTTAGCCATCAGGCAGCCTGCTGCAGGATTGGGCTGCCTGGATACTAGCTCTGCTACAGGCCCTGATTCCTGACAACATCTGAGCTTGTTACTCTCTAATACAACTTCTTTTCTGCCTTGTACTTTGACAGTCACACTTACTTCTTAGGCTGCATCTACATGGGTAAAAGTGGAACCCAAGGGTCTGTTTTTCAGGAGTGCTGAACAGTCGTCGTCTTGAAATCAGGTCTCTTTAAGGTGCCTTAAAATGTGCACCCAAAAATGGAGGCACCCAAAATCACTAGTCACTTCTGGAATGTAAGCCTGCTTACATCTATTAGCTGGAGCTGGTCAGAAGTTTTCAGATGGAACATTTACTGTTGGAAAATGCAGATTTGATTAAATGGACACTTTTGAGCTGGAGCTCCCAGGATTGCCCATTTTCCTGTTGTATGGCAGGGAGCCTGGAAACAAAGACTGCTGTATATCTGGGCCACTCAGGGAGAATAATCGATTTTGTTTTGAAAAGGGGTTTTGATTTTTTTCTAAACAAAATTTTGGAATTCCCATTCTGTGGGAAATGTTGAAATGTTGAGTTTTTTGCCAATATGGAATGATTTTTTTTTTAAATTTCCCCCAAAATGGGAATTCCAGGTTCTGATCAGCCCCACTATTAAGCTCACTTCCCACTTCAAACTCAGAAAAATGGCAGCTTTTTCCGGCAGGGGGGAGGTTGTCCAAAGCATATTCAGATATTAACACCACATGTGAATGTCTGACAATAATGTGGCTAAAATTTCTTGAAGGTCTTCAAAACTCTGAGACAATGCATGTGAGCCTAAAGACCCCAGATGCTAGCTGACCCTTTCTCCCTCTCCACTGTGGAATAACAGAGCTAATTTAGACTCAGTTGAGAGTCTTGCTAAATGCTGTGGAGCTGAAATCATTGATACCAAGGTCTAAGTATTCAATGTGCTCTGGGACAGTGTCTCTGATTCAAGAGATTGTCCAGTGTACACCAGCAGTGAGGCTCCCCCACTAACAGCTGAAATTGCTGAGAGCTGTGTTAAGTGGGGGGCCCTGTGGACATCTACGTGTGGCAAGCAGCAGTAGGACAGCTGGCGGAGAGGGTTGGCTGGCGGAGAGTGCAGGGCAGAGCCCCACAGAGAGGGGCAGTGAGTGAATGCCTGAGCAGCGAAGTGAGTAAGGTGCCTCCTTCCCCGCCTCCACCCAGGGCGGGAGGTGAACTCTGAGGATGCACCTCTGACCTCTGTGTCTGCACTGTCCAAGGACAACAACTGTGAGTGGGGTGCAGAGAAGGTACAAGCACCGTTGGGTTGCTGGATTTAAGAACTTGAGGGGAAACAAACACTGACCAACTTACTAGGTGGTGGGGTTTTTGCTCGTGGTTTATGTTTATAAACCCTGTTTGTGGTGTTTCCCCAAATTAATACCGCATTATTTCCCTCCTTTTATTAAAGGCTTTTTTTGCTACGCTCAGACTCTGTGCTTGTGAGAAGGGAAGTATTGCCTCTTAGAAGCACCCGGGGGTGGTGTGTAATTGTCCCAGGTCACTGGGTGTGGGCTCGAGCCAGTTTTGTGTTGTATTGTTGAAAAGGAACCCCTAGATACTGAACCCAGCCCTTGTTGCTGCCAACTCTGACTGGCAGAAGGGTTACACATGATTGCGCTATAGTCAGAGAACCAAAATCACCTAGGGTTCACTTTGATTTATACCAGCATAAACTCTGGGAGAGAGCTCCCTAGTGTGAAAATTTTTCTATGGATGGGAAGGATTTAAGGTTCAAATCTTCTAACAGCAGATCTTCTAGTGAGCTTCATCTGTATACTACGGCTGCCTCCAATTAGCTAGCTGAAACCCCAAGGGAATGTGGTGGTAGACATGTGTCTCTATCTGCATCAACTCTAGGATAACATTTTCAAAAATACCAAAGTGGTGTTAGTTCCTACACGCATTGCAGCCTAAATCCTTTGGTACTCCAGAATATTTTTACCCCTAGTGAATTTGGCCTTGAGACTGAAATGGAAGTTCATTCATTCTGATAGAGTTTTAACTTCAAAGTCTATTTATGATCACTTACATATTTACACTTTCTAGGTCTTTTTGTTATTATTACTACTAATCTATATGTTTGTGGCATTTTACAGACATGTAAGAATACAAGGCTATTGCCCTGAGCAGTTTATCTGACAAATCGAGAATATAACTCAACAAACTAATTATCCCAGACTGTGGTGGGTAGAAGAGGGAGACAGATGACAGTAAACAGGAAGATAATTCAGCTGATAGCAGTGAGCTGTTTTACAGGCAGATCTATAAGCTATTTTAGTACATTTAGTACATTTCTGGTTTGTTATAATTTTTTTCTGTAAAAGGTCAGGTGCCTGAAAAAAAGTAGATAAGCACTGCAGCAGAGGTCAATGGCAAAAGGTTACTGAGTATTGCCGAGTTCTGAGCAAGGACTGGAGAGTTTGTCCTGCAGAGTCACATGCAGCTTTTGTCCTTGAAAAACTTTTGTAACTTGTCATAAATAGCAGTTGTTATTATATGAAGATAGGGTGTATCCTTTTTTTTATGGCTCTACAGTTACAAATAGATAGATTTTCCCCTAAAGATGCCTATAAACTAGGGCTGTCAATTAATCGCAGTTAAGTCACACGATTAACTAAAAAAAAGTAATCACGATTAATCGCACATTTAATCACACTGTTAAACAATAGAATACCAATTAAAAGGTATTAAATATTTTTGGATTTTTTTCTACACGTTCAAATATATTGATTTCAACTACAACAAAGAATATGAAGTGTACAATGCTCACTTTATATTATTTTTATTTCAAATATTTGCACGATAAAAATGATAAACAAAAGAAATAGTATTTTTCAATTCCCCTCATACAAGTACTGTAGTGCAATCTCTATCGTGAAAGTGCAATTTACAAATATAGAATTTTTTTTTGTTACATAACTACACTCCAAAACAAAACAATGTAAAACTTTAGAGCCTACAAGTCCACTCAGTCCTACTTCTTGTTCAGCCAATCGCTAAGAGAAACAAGTTCGTTTACATTTACAGGAGATAACGCCTGCTTCTTATTTACAACGTCACCTGAAAGTGAGAACAGGCGTTCTCTGGCAATTTTGTAGCCAGCATTACAAGGTATTTATGTGCCAGATATACTAAACATTCGTATGCCCCTTCATGTTTTGGCCACTATTCCAAAGGACATGTTTCCATGCTGATGAAGCTCGTTTAAAAAAAATGCATTAATTACATTTGTGACTGAACTCTTTGGGGGAGAATTGTATGTCTCCTGCTCTGTTTTATCCACATTCTGCTATATATTTCATGTTATAGCAATCTTGGGTGATGACCCAGCACATATTCTTCATTTTAAGAACACTTTCACTGCAGATTTGACAAAATGCAAAGAAGGTAGCAATGTGAGATTTCTAAAAATAGCTACAGCCCTGGACCCAAGGTTTAAGGATCTGAAGTGCCTTCTAAAAATCTGAGAGGGGCGAGGTGTGGAGCATGCTTTCAGAAGTCTTAAAAGAGCAACACTCTGATGTGGAAACTGATGATGAAAATGAGCATGGGTCGGTCCACACTGCTTTGGATTGTTATCGAGCAGAACCTGTCATCAGCATAGACACATGTCCTCTGGAATGGTGGTTAAAGCAAGAAGGGACATATGAATCTTTAGCACATCTGGCACATAAATATCTTGTGACACCAGCTATAACAGTGCCACTCAAATGCCTGTTCCCACTTTCAAGTGACATTGTAAACAAGAAGCAGGCAGCATTATCTCCTGCAAATGTAAACAAACCTGTTTTCTGAGCGATTGGCAAAACAAGAAGTAGGACTGAGTGGACACGTAGGCTCTAAAGTTTTCCATTGTTTTATTTTTGAATGCAGTTATTTTTTGTACATGATTCTATATTTCTAAGTTCAACTTTCATGACAAAGAGATTGCACTACATTCTTTGTATTAGGTGAATTGAAAAACACTTTCTTTTGTTTATTACAGTGCAAATATTTACAATAAAAATAAAGTGAGCACTGTACACTTTGTATTCTGTGTTGTAATTAAAATCAATATATTTGAAAATGTAGAAAACATCCAAAATATTTAAATAATGGTATTTTACTATTGTTTAACATCACGATTAATTTTTTCAATTGCTTGACAGCCTTACTAGAAACTCATTTTTTAGATGGGCCTTTTAAAAGCATAGGGTAGACCAGATGAGAACATTTTGACTAAATGTATTTTATCTTGAAATATGCTGTTTCATTAAAGCCAAAACATTTTATGAATATGTATAGATTTCGACAAAGACTTTGACGGGAAGTTTTCTGAGGCCCAGTCACTTTCCAATCACCTCTTACCAGAAGGAGACACAAATCAAAAACTTGACCTTTTTGATCTGAAAATGGACATTTTGACACAATTCTGTTTTACAAAAACATTCAAAAGCTTTTGTCTTTGTTCCAATGTGGAACAAAAATAAATTTCAAAAGTTCAAACATTGTCATGAAACAGAATTGTTATCCTTTGGCCAGCACTAGCATGAGGTATTATTTGAATGTTCCACAGAAATCTGCAATCCCTGTGAAGTTTCTGTGACTTGTATGGTTTCCAGGAGTTTTTGTGCAGATTTCTATTGATCCTGGCTTTTACTAACTTTTCAGTTTAATTAATTCATAAATAAACTTAGAGTGACCTTGCTCAAGGTTTGCACTGATATTTGCTATTAGGAGTGGACCAAGTAGAGCAGAAAACAACAGGAAAAATCCCAGGAGAAATTCCCTGTGGATAATGCAGAAATACCATACAGATTTCTGTTGTTCCTGATTATTTATGAGTAATTTTGTTGCTATGTTCTACTTTTTATTTTCCATTCCTTGCAAATTTCTTTTTCCTTGTGTCTTCCTCTCCACTTCATTTTTCCAAAGAAAACTAGCTATATTAGCCAGCCTTTTTGTATGATGAATGAAGAGCTTAGACAAACTATGGGTCACAAAATCATTTGCCATTAATACTACCCAGAGCCAAATGAACTTATGGTATAATATGATTTGCTAATTCCTGTGTGTAAAAGTGATTTCACACTAATAATATGCTAAAGAAAACCATTGGGATGAACACAGTATATTGCAGGAGAAGGAGATGGGTGAGGTATTTTTAGAACACATAACAGAAATATCCAAACTATAAGACTTGGTAGTAATGGGGGACTTTAACTACCCATGTATCTGTTGGAAAAGTTGGCAAAACACAAAATGTCCATTAAGTTCTTTGAATGTGTTTGGGACAATTCGGGGTGCAACCATTTTAGACTTGCTTCTGACTAATAGGGAGGAATTGGTTGTGAATTTGAAGGTGGAAAGTAGCTTGTGTGAAAGAGATCATGAAATGATAGATTTCATTATTCTAAGGAAAGGAAGGAATGAACGCTGCAGACTATGGACAATGGACTTTTTAAAGGCAGACTTTAACTAACTCAGATAATTAGCAGATTAGGTCCTATAGGAAGAACATCTAAGGGAGAAAAGGAGTTCGAAAAAGCTGGTAGTTTATCAGCAACAATATTAAAGGCACACCTGAAAATAAAAGAAAAAAGGAATCCTACAAAAAGTGGAAACATGGACAAATTGCTAATGATGAATACAAAAGAATAGTGCATGTAGGAACAAAAACAGAAAGGCTAAGCTTCTAAGAAAGAATCTTTAGATAAGTTAGATATATTCAAGTCATCAGGGCCTGATTTAGTTCACGCTAGGATATTTAGGGACCTAGCTGAAGAAATCTCTGAACCATTAGTGATTATCATAAAGAACTCATGGAGGGCAGGTGATGTCCCAGAGGACTGGAGAAAAGCAAATATAGTACATATTGTTAAAAAGGAGAACAAAGAGGACCTGGGCACTTATAGACCAGTCGGCCTAACTTTGATACTTAGAAAGACACTGGAACAATTATTAAATCCATTTTAAGCATCTAGTGGATGAGTGGTTGATAAGTAATAGCCAACATGGATTTGTCAAGAACAAATCATGTCAAAACAACCTAATTTCCTTTTTCGTTGGGTTACTGACCTAGTGGATGGGGGAAAGCAGTAGATGTGATTTATCTTGATTTTAGGGAAGCTTTGGATGTTGTCCCACTTACACTTTTATAAGAAAACTTGGGAAATGTGGTCTAGATGAAATTATTGTAAAGTAGGGGCACAACTGTGGAAAAACCATAAACAAAGAATAATTATCAATGGTTCACAGTCAAAATGGGAGGGCGTACCTATGGGGGTCCCACAGGTGTCAGTCCTGGGTCTGATACTATTCAATATTTTCATTAATGATTTGGATAATGGAGGAGAGCATGCTTTTAAAATTTGCAGATGACACCAAGCTGGGAGGGGTTGCAAGCACTTTGGAGGTTAGGATTGTAATTTAAAGATGATCTTAATAAGAATTGGTCTGAAATCAACAAGATGAAATTCAGTAAAGACAAGTGCAAAATATTACACTTAGTAAGGAAAAATCAAATGCACAAGTATAAAATGGGGAATAACTGGCTAAGCAGTCGTTCTGGCAAAAGGGATCTGGGGTTACAGCGGACCACAAATTAAATATGAGCCAACAATCTGATGCAGTTGCAAAAAACGAATATATTCTGGGGTACATTAGAAGGCATGCTGAATGTAAGACATGGGAGGTACTCAGCAGTTGGAGTATTGTGTCTAGTTTGGGTACCACACTTTAAGAAAGATGTTGACGCTGGACAGAGTCCAGAGGAGGGCAACAAAAGTGATAAAAGGTTTAGACAAGCTGACCTATGAGGAAAGGTTAAAAAATCTGGGTATGTTTAGTCTTGAGAAAAGAAGACTGGAGGAGGAAGATGATAACAGTCTTCAAATATGTTTAAGGCTGTTATAAAGAGGAGAGTGATCAGTTGTTCCCCACATACACTGAAGGCAAGACAAGAAACAATCAGCTTAATCTTCAGCAAGGAAGATTTAAGTTAGATATTAGAAAAAATGTCTAACTATAAGGACAGTTAAGCACTGGAATAGGTTACCAAGGGAGGTTGTGGCGTCCCTGTCATAGAAGGTGTTTAAGAGAAGGTTGGATAAACACCAGTCGGGGATGGTCTGGGTTTACTTGGTCCTACCTCAGCCTGGAGAGATGGATTAGCTGACCCTCTCATTGTCCCTGCAAGCCCCACGTTTCTAAGATTCTGTCATAGGGTATTTGGTAAAACTGCATCATGCTATGTACATTCTAAACTGTACAGTTAAGATTGTTGTGTCATGGCAGTGGGAGCAGTGGGAGTGTTCTAGTTGACAAGCCTCCAGGTGGCTGCTAGCATTTAACCATTGTGTCATCTAACCCTTCTCCAAGCCTATCTATATGATACTTTAGTAAAAAATGCAGGCAGCCAGCTGGAGCTCTGTCTACACTAGCACCAATAGAACTGGCCCACCCTTGATCACAAGACACAGCTTTTCCAAGAGAACATTGTTTATTCTGGGAATTTAAACCTTTTGCTCTAGGAGCTTCTGGCAATCAGAGATCTCCTCAGTGCTCAACTATAGGCCAGCCTCCTCTGACAGCAATACACACACATTGAACACTGGCTTTGGCCGTAACTCACTCAGTGTGCTCCAGCCCCCCACCCCTCCCCTGCTCTTCTTAAAGGGGCAGTTCCCATTTCTCATATTATACAACTTTTATCACCATTAGCAAAAACATGTACAATAATAAATATTCTAAGTTATTACTAAAAACAAACAATATGACTCTAGTTCTAAAACAGCTATTCCAAGGACCTCACCTTGGCAATGGTGGGGATTTTTTCACAAAAACATCTACTGCAAAAAGTTTCTAGTTAGCATTGGATGGTTGCTTGGTGGCTTATGTGAAATGAAATTATGGTCTCAGCCCTGCTTCTAATCAACAGTTCTCACTATTAGTATAAAGTACTCCCAACATTGCCCCTACCTTAGACCCTTGTTCAGTAACAGCCAAAAAGTCAAGGATTGAATTAGCAGGGAGATTGAGTCACGCTTTCCTCCACAGAAATCACAGGTGCTGACTTTTCAAAATGCTGGGGGGTGCTTGACACCCTGGCTCCACCCCAGGCCCCCCCTCCACTCCACCCCTTTCCCCAAGGCCCCACCCATGCCCTGCCTCCTGCTGCCCCCACTCTATGCCACCCCCACCTCTTCCTGCCCCCTGCTCCACCCTTACCCCACCCCAGTTCTGCCCCCTACCCCGAGCCCCTCGCGTTCTCGCTGCTCCTCCTCCCCACAGCCTCCTGCATGCTGTGAAACCGCTGATTGCGGTGGTCGGGAGGCAAGGGGAGGGAGGGAGAGGCGTTGATTGGCAGGGCCCACCATGGGGCAGGAGGCACTAGGGGGATGGGGGAGCTGATAGGAGGGCTGCCAGGGGTGTTCAGCACCTACCATTTCCCCCCATGGGTGCTCCAGCCCCAGAGCACCCACAGAGGCAGCACCTGTGATAGAAATGGTACCCACATATCAGGGCTGAGGTATAGAGGTAACTGTGGGGAAGTTTATGCGTTACATGCGATATCTATTCTGTGGATGGCTAAACAATTTCTGCTTCTATGGTTTTAGAATAATAATGCATTTATTAAGCAATTGGGGAAGAGGGGCAAGGAATACAAATAATAATGATGATTGTTTTGAGTAATTTACTCCTGAGCTAGTCTATACAAGTAAAAAAAAAAAGGAGGTCTTGTGGCACCTTAGAGACTAACAAATGTATTTCAGCATAAGCTTTCATGAGCTACAGCTCACTTCATCAGATGCGTTCAGTGGAAAATACAGTGGGGAGATTTATATACATAGAGAACATGAAACAATGGGTGTTACCATACACACTGTAACAAGAGTGATCAGGTAAGGTGAGCTATTACCAGCAGGAGAGCTAGGGGGACAGAACCTTTTGTAGTGATAATCAAGGTGGGCCATTTCCAGCAGTTGACAAGAACGTCTGAGGAACAGTTGGGCGGGGGGAGAAATAAACATGGGGAAATAGTTTTACTTTGTGTAATGACCCATCCACTCCCAGTCTTTATTCAAGCCTAAGTTAATTGTATCCAGTTTGCAAATTAATTCCAATTCAGCAGTCTCTCGTTGGAGTCTGTTTCTGAAGTTTTTTGTTGAAGAATTGCCACTTTTAGGTCTGTAATCGAGTGACCAAAGAGATTGAAGTGTTCTCCGACTGGTTTTTGAATGTTATAATTCTTGACGTCTGATTTGTGTCCATTTATTTTTTTACATAGCGACTGTCCAGTTTGACCAATGTACATGGCAGAGGGGCATTGCTGGCACATGATGGCACATATAACATTGGTAGATGTGCAGGTGAACGAGCCTCTGATAGTGTGGCTGATGTGATTAGACCCTATGATGGTGTCCCATGAATAGATATGTCGACACAGTTGGCAACGGGCTTTGTTGCAAGGATAGGTTCTTGGGTTAGTGGTTCTGTTGTGTGGTGTGTGGTTGCTGGTGAGTATTTGCTTCAGGTTGGGGGGGCTGTTTGTAAGCAAGGACTGGCCTGTCTCCCAAGATCTGTGAGAGTGATGGGTCGTCCTTCAGGATAGGTTGTAGATCCTTGATGATGCGTTGGAGAGGTTTTAGTTGGGGGCTGAAGGTGATGGCTAGTGGCGTTCTGTTATTTTCTTTGTTGTGTCTGTCCTGTAGTAGGTGACTTCTGGGTACTCTTCTGGCTCCGTCAGTCTGTTTCTTCACTTTAGCAGGTGGGTATTATAGTTGTAAGAACGCTTGATAGAGATCTTGTAGGTGTTTGTCTCTGTCTAAGGGGTTGGAGCAAATGCAGTTGAATCCCCATGTTTATTCCCCTTCTCCCCCACCCCGCACTGTTCCTCAGACATTCTTGTCAACTGCTGGAAATGGCCTACCTTGATTATCACTACAAAAGGTTCCCTCCCGCCCCCGCTCTCCTGCTGGTAATAGCTCACCTTACCTGATCACTCTTGTTACAGTGTGTATGGTAACACCCATTGTTTCATGTTCTCTGTGTATATAAATCTCCTTACTGCATTTTCCACTGCATGCATCCAATGAAGTGAGCTGTAGCTCACAAAAGCTTATTCTCAAATAAATTTGTTCGTCTCTAAGGTGCCACAAGCCCTCCTTTTCTTTTTGCGGATACAGACTAACACGGCTGCTACTCTGAAATCTATACAAGTAGTGTGCTTTCATTGGATATCAGGGAAAGCTACCTAACAGTGTGAGAGCTATTAGATTACATTATCATCTCTCAAGGCAGGTAGGTGGTGGCAGTTCTAACGTTGGGGCAGTTAACAAACAGACAAGAATATGTACTCCAGGGAATAGCACTGGTGGGAAGATACACTAGCTGATCTACCAGGTCTTCTCACCTCTAATTTAATGATACATTTTGAGCTTTTGTGTTTAACAACTGAAAGAAGTATGAGGTATTATAAAGGGATGGAACCGTCTATATTAATGAGCTAAGAACTTTCTATATGCTAGTTATTTTTATCTAAGGGATTCAAATTGTGTGGTGCTGTGTGATGAGGGAAAATGTCTTCCAGGCCTGAGCTGAAATTACTTGACTGATGTCATGTATGATCTAAAGACATAATCGGTTTAAAGCCCATGCAGTAGGCACAGTCAAACACTACACCACTCACTCTTGTCACACTCCAATTGCTCACGGCCTGATGTGCTGGCATCTCCTCGGAAATTCTTGCAAGTCGTCTGAAAAGTTGTCAGTGTGTCAGACTTCTGCAAAGGCTTCTAAATGCAAAAGGGCAAGTCACTGATACGTTGCCCCAGTTAGCACACACAAACTCTTCCTCTTGCACTCTCTTTATTCAGCTTTTTGGGGAAAGGAGATATTATAAAGCATTTCACTGGAATTCTTGGTTATGAGTGAAATTTACATTGTGCAGTCCCTCTCACTCTAGGTAACCTGACTTCACTTCTTAATCTGTACTTTCCTCTGTTTACTGAAAACAAAGTAGTACTGTAAATACTGTACTGTCCATGCTACTTTGGGCCAAAGAGGACATCTTCCCTATACCTGAGTTCAAGCAGCTTGTGGCACTATGCTCAGATATGATGTGACACCAAACAAAAAAAAAGGAGAGGCTTATGCCAGGACTAAAAGTACAGTACATATTTCAAAACAGCACAGGAAGTATAGTAAATAACCCACTGAAAGGAACTCTAAACAGAGCATTTACTTCAAATCCAAATACTGTTTAGCAGTTAACCCATCCTTTCGTTTATAGTGTGCAGTGACTAAAGCGACTATGTATGCTACATTTGCAGGATAAAGCATGTGCAGTGTACAGAAATTGAAGATGACCTCAGGAGTGAACCTCCTTTTTCCCCTACAACTGATCACTTTTGCAAAAATAAAGGATATCATCAGCACATTCCTTAGGTTGAGTCCTAGACACTTTGATTCTCTTTCACCAGCCAATCAGAGTATGGATCAGAGTAGCAAGCGCTTATTTTTCTAGGATTTCCTGTTGTGTTGTGTGTATAGTTAAGGGAATGTTATCAGGTGCTAGGATATAGATATTCAGACCTGTCTGTAAAGGCCTATACTCTTAAGAATTTAGGTGTATTCTTATCACTTGGCTAGTTCTAGAGGTATAAAAGAAAGAATCAAAATCACTGTCTGCCGGTGTAAGGTCCTTCTCTTACTATGACAGTCTGAGGCCCTGTGGTTAGGCTAAGGCCGTTGGCTAAGCAGCAGAGGCAGCCATAAGCTGGGAAGCGACCGGTCATATCCTCACATTCCAACCTAGTCACATTGAAATAAGGTGCTATTGGGCTGTTAGGAATACAATCCTGTCCTGATAATGCCTATTGCCTCCAGAGAAAGGGAAGTGCCTAGAAAATGTAAAAGGAAACTTAGTTTGATAGCATCCTGTCTGGCAAGAACTCACTTATCAATAGGTGGGATGTGAAATCCTCATTTCTGTGTTTGTTCTATCACTGTAGTCCCCATTTCCCTATTGTTTGTCTGTATAATCTCTGTCTGGTTCTGTGATTGTTCCCGTCTGCTGTATAATTAATTTTGCTGGGTGTAAACTAATTAAGGTGGTGGGATATAATTGGTTACATAATCATGTTACAATATGTTAGGATTGGTTAGTTAAATTTCAGTAAAATGATTGGTTAAGGTATAGCTAAGCAGAACTCAAGTTTTACTATATAGTTTGCAGTCAATCAGGAAGTGTGTGTGTGGGGGGGGAGAAATGGGAACAGGGAACAGGGAACAGGGAATGGGGGGTGGGGAAAATGGAATCATGTTTGGCTAAGGGCAGAAATGGGAACAGGGACACAGGTAAGGCTCTGTGGTGTCAGAGCTGGGAAGGGGGACACTAAGGAAGGAAACTGGAATCATTCTTGCTGGAAGTTCACCCCAATAAACATTGAATTGTCTGCACCTTTGGACTTTGGGTATTGTTGCTCTCTGTTCATGCGAGAAGGACTAGGGAAGTAAGTGGGTGAAGGAATAAGCCCCCTAACATCAGGGCTGTTTCTTTTGGATGATTTCTGATATTCTGAAAGGCCAGCCTTGATGCAAATTATTTTGTCTGACCGGTAGGCTGCTACTTAAGCTCTTCACTGGAAGACGCTGGGTTCTGGAGTAGAATAGAGGCATTCTGTGGATGCTAAGGTGATGCTATGCTCTTTATGGATTACGTTCACTCCAGTGCAAAGAACCCATCCAAGGCCCTAAAAAACACTTCTACTCTGAAGTAAAGGATGTGAGCATGTGTCCTAGAAAACTGGAGAAGTCTGTATTTCCTGGTCTTTTCCCTGTTTGTTTTACAAAAAGATGGTGGTGCGTCTGTTCTTGTAACCCCCCTGATAGCTGCAGGCCTGCTGGCATAGGGATATGAGGCCTTGGGTTGGAAAAAAGGTTGTGAACTAAACAGAAATATCAAAACAGTCAGCTGAAGAGGAGAGACCAGAAGCTGTGGTCTCTTGGCTCCTAACCCAGTGCACATTCCCCAGACCAAATGGTACTCAGGGGCTGTATAGTAAGTGACCTTTTCTGAGCTGTGGGGAGGTCTGACAGAGCTGTCAAATGTTAGAGTGTCATGACACCTTGCAGATCTGATTGCCCTTCACCTGTTAGAAAAAGGATGACCAGATGCCAGATAACTCAGAAAACTGGGGCTCTCTCAGGCTTGGAGGGACAGTCTGGTCTTCTAGTCTAATCTGACAGGGAAACTATTCCTCGCACACTCAATTTTGCAAACCCACTAGATAGCTTCTCCTAGCCCTGCTGTGCGACTGCAGGAGGGATAAAAAGAAGAACAGGCAACCATCTCTCTGAGCTGCCAGGCACACCTTCCTGGCGACCGACCAAAATTCTCCACTCCACCATATGCTCACATATCACCCCGCCTTATGGTTTTTTTTCACTGTTAAATCTTACTACTCTCCTTAAGTAGGGATTAAGTGACCAGAGAGCCTTCGGCAGGCCAGTTGCACTGAGGCAAATTTTATGTAATTTGAGGTGGTAGAAAGCTGCAAAAGGGATCATATCAGGTATGTTTTCTTGTAGACACTGAGCAGCATGAAAGTGAGAGTTTCAGCCTTGTCAAATCCACCCTCCTTTGTTTATCTTATCTATATGTGCTGTTCACATCTCACGTCATCTGGCTCTACTCTCTTTCCCTGCCTTGCAAAAAATCTTTTAGATAAGTGCTTCTATCTGCCCAGAGATCACACTTCTCCTATGTGTAGAAACTACTTTCTAACCACAGGTCCTGTGCATTTTGGGATGCAGCTTCCATAGTTGGATAATGAGACAGACATTCATAAGTGATGACACTGTGTACCAGAGAACAAGAAAATAGCCTGAGAAAATTTTTGTGTGTGCTCACGCAGAAATAAACTCTCTTTTAGTCACATAGATTAAATTCAAAATCAAGCCTCTAGGAGTTTTGCTGGCCCTGAACATTCAGGGCTAGCACACACATATAACTCCATATATAGTTTTGGTTCAGACTGTAATGGTCTGTAAACATGGCAGCAATCCTTGCTGTGAATGTTCTTCATCTATTTCATGTCTGCTGATATTCATCATTTACAACAGCCTCATTTTCATTTCCCAATCTGTTTTTTTTTTTTTTTTTAATATTTGTTCTTAGAAGTAATTGGTGGTTGCCTTCAGCAATGGCAAAATAGTGTTTGCAGAGCTTTGAAGATGTGAAGTGCTATTTATCATTGTTCAATTCCATTCAAAATGAAAGATACATTAAAAGAATGTTGAAGTTGGGAAGCAAAGCACTCAAAAAATCTAGAATTGTCCGTTAAATGTACCCATGCAAACTTATCTGCCCTCACGTTCATGCATTACAATAGCCTTTAATTACATCACCATATGCTCTTTTTTTCCCCCTATATCACTGTTTCTTTCAGTGTGCAGTTTGGCTGGTGCACAGTAAATAAGGAAGCTGATCAATATATATTTTACTTTCACTATTCAATATCTAGGAGTGGTGGGTAACCTGTGGCCCATAGCCTCACTCAGTGCACTCCAGTGTACCTCCAGGCCTCTTCATTGTTCAGCCTAACCACTGCATCTTAAAAGTGTATTAATACAATGAAATTAACTAAGTAAGAAAAAAATGTAGGAGAAAATAATCCCAGCTGGTAACAACAGTATTTTACATATGGAAATGTGATAATACAGGAAGTATTATTGAGTAGTAATAATTCTAACTAAAAGGAAAAGAGAGAAAGGCGCAATATAAATCCTGACTAACAGATAAAAGCTAATGGGACATGCAATAGAATTGTCTAATTGCAGGCAATGCACTGTTTGAAATAAAAAGTAACCTGTGTGTGCTTGACTTTTTACAGGTCAAAGATCAAGTTGTGTTCAGCAAAATGTTCCTGAAAGGGGAGCCAAATTCAGTCAGTTAGTCTTCTGATTTATTCCTGGAATTGCAAACTGCTATTTCAAGGAAAAATGTATCTGAGACTTCAAATCCATTAATTTTTCCTCGGAGGGGAATCTGCTTTCCAGTTAATTTGCTTCCTGGTGATCAATAAAACTGTTTGTACAGAAGTCTCTTTGTAAGTCGTCCATATTTAAAAAACAAAGTAAGTGTAGGAAATATAGGAATTTTAAATTTATAATATGAATCACTTAAGACCAACACTCTTACAACTTAAGATAAGTTCAAAACATCTATGTGAAGTCACCATCATTAACATATGGAGAATAATCTTTACTCTGGGCTTTTCACAGATATAAGCAAACCAAAAAAGGTGTTACAATAGACCCCCATGCATAGCCTTAGGTACAGCATCTGTTACTGAGTATTTGCCATTGTTAAATATCTAATTTGTAAATAAATGGAATAGATAATGGAATGCTGTGGTAAAAGTTTTGGGGCGAGCATATTACTGACAAAAATGCTATCTTAGGAATGTTTGATTGAGCTTTCAAAATTTGTATTTGGGCTATTTATTTGTAGCCCTCCTGTTTTAAACTCAGGTGCATGGTTATTATGGACTTGCTCCAAAGCCCATTTAAGTCAATGAGCAAAGAGAAAGTTAAGGGATGACTTGATCGTGGTCTATCAGTATCTACATGGGAAACAAATATTTGATAATGGACTCTTCACTCTAAAGACAAAGGTATAACAAGATCCAGTGGCTGGAAATTGAAGCTAGACACCTTTAGACTAGAAATAAAGCATATTTTTTTAACAGTGAGGGTAATTAACTGTTGGAACAATATACCCAGGGTTGTGATGGATTCTCCCATCACTGGCAATTTTTAAATCAAGATTGGATGTTTTTCTAAATGTTGTGCTCTAATTCAAACAGAAAATATTTTGGAGACGTTCTCTGGCTGGTGTTATGCAGGAGGTCAGACTAGATGATCACAACGGTCCCTTCTAGCCTGAGAATCTATGAGCTGATGGAAAGACGCCCATTGATTTCAATGGGCTTTGGATCAGGCCCTTAGGGTATATCTCCACTGCAGCTAGGAGGTGTGATTCCCAGTGCGGTTAGACAGACTCAAGCTAGCATGCTAAAAATAGCAGTGTGGCCATGTGGCACTACTGGTGGCTCTGGCTAGCCACCTGATCATGTACCCCAGGGGTTGGGCAGGCTTCGACTCACGTGGCCCGAGCCACTGGTTCTGCCACAACATCCACACTGCTTTTTTCAGCCCGCTACCGCAAGCAGAGCTAGCCAGGGTCATAGCTACACTGATGCAAGTGGTGCAGTCACAGCAGGGCCCACGAGGTATGGGGGCCCAACCAGCCACCCTATCTTAGGAACCCCATTGTAGTTACGTCACAGTCTACATATAAGCAAACAGGGCCTGGAGTAGGATGAGGTTCCCAGCAAGCCAGGCTGCCGGGGCAGTTATGCCACCCCCTCCCCATCTATTTCCTACCCCCGGCATGGCTCAGATCATAGCTGTGGCTCCTCGGGTGCGGGACTGCTTGGGACTGCTCTCAATAGTGCCTTGCCTGCACCTGCCACTCTACATCAGGCCCCTTCAGGGCCTGACCACCACCACCCCGGACTTACACTGCAGCTGCCACTTTACCAGTGAAGAGCTCAGTGGGAAAGGGTTGGGGGGCAGATGGCGGGAGGTTGTTGGAGGCTGCACAGGGTGTGTGGGCTGGTTAAGTACAGGTAGCCAGTTTGGGGGTTCCCAGGTCCCACTGTGGCTGAGAGAGCAGCTTCACAGGAAGGGCTGTGGGGTGGCAGATGGGGAGAGGGTCCTGGGCCCGAGGGGGGGTGGAGGCTAAGGGCAGGGAAGAGCTGCAGGGGAGATTATGGAGGGCAGATGCCTCTCCCTAGGGCAGTGGTGGGCAACCTGCGGCCCAAGGGCCGCATGCGGCCCATCAGGGTAATCTGATTGCGGACCATGAGACATTTTGCTGATGTTGATCGTCTGCAGGAATGGCCCCCCACGCAGCTCTCATTGGCTGTGGTTCGCTGTTCCCAGCCAATGGGAGCTGCGGAAAGCGGCAGCCAGCACTTTCCTGCAGCCCACCGCTTCCTGCAGCTCCCATTAGCCGGGAACAGTGAACCACGGCCACTGGGAGCTGCAGGGGGGGGCGTGCCTGCAGACGGTCAATGTCAGCAAAATGTCCTGCAGCCCATGATCGGAGTATCCTGATAGGCCGCATGTGGCCCGTGGGCCACAGATTGCCCACCACTGCCCTAGCAGGTAGAGGAGGAGTTTGGAGATGAAATGCAGGGGGTGGATGGGATCTCCAGTCACCAGTTCTGGGGAGATGGCGGAATCTGGCAGCAGCTTGTGTGGGTCAGATAGGGAGCAAGGGCCCAGCCCTGGGAGTGGAGGAGGAGTCAGGGGGATGAGGGGCATCCACAGATCAGAATTAATCTCTTTACTCTGTTAAAATGTGTTTCTCCTATCTAGGCTAGATTCACTGGTGCCTTCTAGCTCCTATTCAACATTTTGACAATGGAAATCCATTGTCAACCTGGTCTGCTCAGCCCATTAAATAGGGTTTATGGAGTGGTCCAAAATTAGCTGGAGCATACCAGTGAATCTTGCCCCACATGCAGCATGATCAAACCCTACATGTACAATGTGTTTATCTTGGAGGTTTTTAGAAGATGTTATAGGAATTGGTGAGGGTTGGCTTTTTATCTAGGTCACAAAACATTTCTATGATATAGAAGCAAAACCTATGTGGTGTGTTGCTTGGCCCTGAAGACTGCTGTTATGGTGGCTTGAATTGTTGAAGACCAGGAGATTGTTGATCAATATTCAGTTGCTGGGTTGACAGCATTAGTTGTGATTTCTCACTTAACAAAGTGGGCCTCGTAAAGACTGCCATCTTCTACTCCATATAGAAGCAGACATACCATAAGATGACACGAAGCTAGGGTGGGTTGCCAATACTTTGGAGGATAGAGCTAAAATTCAGAGGGATCTTGATAAATTGGAGAACGGGACTATAGACAACACAATGAAATTCAACAAAGACCAACATAAGGTGTTATACTGAGGCAAGAAAAACCAAATGCACAAATACAGAGTTGGGGAAAACTGGCTTGACAGCAGCACTGCTGAGAAGGATCTGGGAGTTGTGGTGCATCACATGAGTTAGCAATGTGATGCTGTTACATAAAAAGCAAATGCAATTTGGGGTTGCATTAACAGAGGCACAGCATGCAAGTCATGGGCGGTGATAGTACCGCTCTACTCGGCGCTGGAGTACTGTGTCCAGTTTTGGTCACCAATGTATAGAAAGGATGGAGAGAAACTGGAAAGGATCCAGAGGCGAGTGACAAATATGATCAAAGGGATGGAACGCAAGCCACATGAGCAAAGGCTGAAGGAACTGAGTAAGTTTAGTTTGGAAAAGAGGAGATTAAGGGGTAATATATAGTGGTCTTCTGATACTTGAAAGGCTGTCATAAAAAGATGGAGAAGAGTTGTTCTCTTTTTGCCACAGAAGGCAGGAGAAGAGGCAATGGGTTCAAACTACAGCACAGCAAATTTAGATTAAATCTCAGGAAAAACTTCCTAACTATAAGAACAATAGGACAATGGAACAGATGGCCTTGAGAGGTTGTGGAAGATTCTTCCCTGGTGGCTTTTAAAAGAAGGCTGGATAGCCATCTGTCTTGGATGGTTTAGATTATAAACAACACATCCAGCATCTTGGCAAGGAATTAGCCTAGATGACCCTTGCGGTCTCTTCTAACCCTATGGGTAGGTCTACATTACCACTTAAGTCAATCTAACTTGTGTCACTCAGGGATGTGAAAAAGCCACCTCCCTGAGCGTCGTAACTTAGAGCAACCTAAGTGCTGTCCACACTGGCGCTATGTCAGTGAGACATGGTCTCCCGCTGACATAGCTTCCACCTCTCATGGAGGTGGAGTAATTATGCCGATGGGAAAGGGCTCTGCCATCGGCATACAGCATCTTCACCAGATGCACTACAGCAGCACAGCTGCATCAGTGTATCTGCACCGATGTAGCGCTTCTAGTGTAGACCCGCCCTATGATTCTATAAGTGTCTGACTTGGACGAGGTACAGTGATCTTTGAAAAATGCTGAAGATGTAGTTGTTTTAGTATTTTTGTTTTTTAATTGGATGGCAGAATGGATCATTGAGTTTGGTTTCTGTGACACAGAGAACATATTTTCAAGAGTGGTCTGTATATTCGTGACAACACTTGTTTGCATTTGGTGCCCAACCCACATGATTAGTGAATGAAAAGCAAGTGTTGTTTGTGCTCAAATTGCAAGTTTTTCCCTGGGCAAAACTCTGGGTCCAGGTATCAAGATTTGGGGCTTGATTCCCTATCACATTATTCCTCTCTTACAGTGGTGGAGTCGCACTTGAAACTGGAGTAACACAATGGTTACTCAAGCCCTAGGGCTTTTTGACAAATGACATGCATGCTTTGGAAGTGCCTTGCTACTTAGTTTTAAGTTTGGCATTTAAAGCTGAGTTGCATGTATTATTAATGTGTGAAGCCTCGTAACTGCTGTTGCATAGACGTTCAGTTAGACAAAATTTCCTGTTAAAATGTTTGTTAGGTTTTGACCATAGGTGCTCTATCTTATCATGACATTACACAATAAGATAGTTGGCAACATCTATCTCACACATGACAGAATGACCAATTTGATATTGCTATAGGGCTCCTGTGTTACAAAATTTAGAACTACATCACTGCCAGTGCGCATTTTGTATAAATGTGTAAATAGACCTTTTCTGTGTGTTGCTAGCCTGAGAAAGTGTATTGATGTACCCTGCGTATTGTGTTTGTGTAATTATGGATAAGACAGAGATGCTCTGATTTTCCAAGATGGTAAAGGAAAGCAAAATTGTAGGGTTTAGAAGGGGGCCTTCACCTATTCTTGCATCAGGGCCCTCTGGGGTCTTGCCATGCTTCTGTAGCTAGCACAAGTCTGTCTACCTGCACTGGGAATCATACCATCCTGTTGCGATGCAGACTAACTCTAAAAGTCCAATTGTATAGGGCTCAGCCATAAAAATATCCAATAATCATCTAAAACAGGTGTTTAAAGATCAGTTTCTCTGACCCTTCAGGAGCTCTAGGCCAGGCCTGGGTCAGACTGACAAGCTGGGAATGGCAGTGCTGCAAGTGGGCTCTTCTATCTAGCAGAGAAAGGTGTAACATGATCCAAGGCTGGAAGCTGAAGCTAGACAAACTCAGACTGGAAATGAGGTGTAAATTTTTGACAGTGAGGATAATTAACTATTGGAACAATTTACAAATCCAATGGATTCTCCATTACTGACCATTTTTAAATCAAGATTGTGTGTTTTTCTAAAAGATCAGTTCTAAGAATTATTTGGGGGAAGTTCTATGGCCTGTGTTAGACAGGAGGTAAGACTAGATAGTCACCACAGTCCCTTCTGGCCTTGGAATCTATGAAGATATTAGACTTGATATTTGAATGGCTAAAAATGATGTTTATTGGTTTTGATCTGAATCTTGCTCATCTGGGGCGTCTGACTAGTGTATATCTGGGAAAAATTCCATCTTTGGGGCCTGAAGAGGAAACATTTGTCTAGCAGGTTGATTTTAAAAAAGCAACACAGGAGAGCTGTGTGAAGCTGCAGCAGTGTCTGGAATGTTAGAATAAGTCTCAGGATGATGAATTAATGAGCAGACAGCAGGTAAGGCACCTGACAAGTGAATGATATTTACTCTCCTTGATAACACACTTTGAGATCTAACGGACAAAAGTATGTGACAAGTGAATGATATTTACTTTCCTTTATAACACACTTTGAAATCTATAGATGAAAAAGGCCTATTATTATTACTGTTATCACTATGAAAAGAAGTAGCAAGTTTATACACTTTGTGCAATACAAAGAAACCTTTAGTTAATACTAGTTAATACACGCAGTAAGCATGTCAATTCTGGTCAGTGATCAGATACTATCTAAGAGCTTCCTGGAATACAGGAACATACTGAGAGGTTATTGTGTTTAGGACAGTGTACTGGGATGCAGGCCACCTGGGTTTAATTCCTGGCTCTGTCACAGAGTTCCTGCTGACCTTTGGCAAATTACTTAATCTCTCTATATCATGATTTCCCACCTGTAAAATGGAGATATTACTACTTCCTTTATCCCATTCTTTATCTGTCTCATCTATTTAGAACAGGGATCTGCAACCTTTGGCACACGGCCCGCCAGGGTAAGCCCCCTGGCGGACTGGGCTGGTTTATTTACCTGTCGCATCCACAGGTTTGGCCGATTGCAGCTCCCACTGGCTGCGGTTCACCGTTCCAGGCCAGTGGGGCTGCGGGAAGTGGTGGCCAGCACATCCCTCAGCCCGCGCCGCTTCCCGCAGCCCCCATTGGCCTGGAGCGGTGAACCGTGCCCAGTGGGAGCTGCAATCGGCCAAACCTGCGGACGCAGCAGATAAACAAACTGACCTGGCCCGCCAGGGGGCTTACCCTGAAGGGCCGTGTGCCAAAGGTTGCCGATCCCTGATTGAGAATATAAGCTCTTCAAGGTACCGTATGTTTCTATGCGTATGCAGAATACCTAGAACAATGAGGCCTCGATCTTAGCTTGATCTTGTAAAGCAATAAATAAATAATAATGTTCTGGACTAATAGTTCACTTAAGCACTTATATCTCAAGATACAGGCCTAATAAACCTTAATGGTTACCTAACATACTACAGGTATTGTTTCATATTTTCTGTGTGTATATAAAGTCTGCTGCAGTTTCCACGGTATGCATCCAATGAAGTGAGTTGTAGCTCACGAAAGCTCATGCTCCAATAAATTGGTTAGTCTCTAAGGTGCCACAAGTACTCCTTTTCTTTTTGCGAATACAGACTAACTCGGCTGTTACTCTGAAACCTAACATACTACAGGTAGTCAGAGTACTGGCAGTAGCAATGGGATGCTCTGATCATTTTTTATCTCCTCCTTTAAAATATATTTCTAAATGTTTGGCTAGTTCTTTGAATCATTCACCAATTTATTAGCTCCCATCATAACAACATGTTTATCTCTGACACATGCACAAGCCATCAGAATGTATCCTGCACTGACCATTGCACTGTGGTCAGCCTTTCAGCATACCTCTGTAATGCCCCCCAACACATGTTAGTGATCCAAGTCACCATTCTGTTCCAGAAATAGCTCTGATGAAAACAAATACATGTCAAAGAGTTAGACTATGCTTCTTCATTCTGGGTTTTTTTTTTACCAAAGCCATTCACTGCCAGCATGACCCCCTCCTTTGAGGTCTGACAAAAATGATACTCCTTGTGCACAGAAGAGGTTGTTCCTGCTAATTGGTGAGTGCACTTTTCATTTGATGGACTCTCCGGTTAATTATATTGAATATAAAATGGTACGGTTAAAAATATGTATTTTTAAATATTCAGTAAATACTTTTTTACTGACATGCATGGACACTCAAAGTAATATAGTTTATAATATTTAAGACTAGATAAGGCTTATTAAATAATCTAGGAGCTAGATTCCGCTCTCAATTACATCATTAAATACATTGCATTCAAGAGAATTATACTGGATTTACACTAGTGTAGCTGAAAGCAGAATATGTTCCATTGGGTTGTATTAGAGCTGCCTTTTCTTTTTCTTTCTTTCTTTCTTTTTGTGTCTGACTATGTATGTGGCCTTGGAGCCTTCAGAACATGAATATGTTCAGATTTTGGTCAGAAACCTAGAAGTTAATCCTCTGAACGAGTAGAACTGAATTTCCTTAGGCCATTCTCTCTTCTTCTCCCTAATTCAGGATGTTTAATATACTCTTCTTGAGTTTGGAATAGAGTTTGTAGATTTGTTGTTGTTATCTAATATTTGTCAGGTGCTTTGTGAAGTTATGATAGTCTCTTTTTGCAGCTGGGTTCTTTCCCTTTGTCCCTGAATGCTGTACTGAGGGAAAGAAATATGAAATGCAAAAACTGTTTGAAGGGTGTGATGGCATCGAAGGATTGAGGAACACGAGTAATGTAAACTATTTTGATTGTGTGTGTGTGTTGTATTTATTTGTAGAATTTCATTCAATAATTACATGCTTGAGTCAAAAAAAATTGGGGGGAGAGTGGGAAATGGGCTATTGTGGAGAATTTTTGCAATAAAGTGCCATAAAAGGGACTGAAAAGCCTCTCAGGGCTAGTGTGAGCTTCTTCATAAATAAGAAAGAAAGGCTAACAAAAAAAAAAATTCTGTGAGGAAACTACCTGGGTTTTCCTATGAAAATCCTAACGTTCCTTCTTACATAGACACAGCCTTCAGTTTATAGTTTATTTAACAGATGAAAATAAAAAGGGTATTTTCATCTCAGGTTTCTGTTTCCTCATCTAGGAACTTCCCTCCCAAAAGAACAAAAAACACGGAAGAGAAAATTTATTTTAAAAATCTATTAGGTTCTTTTCTTCCTGTTTTTTCTCTGGTACACTTTGTTCCCCCTAAGGTGGGAAAGTTGCCTATGGAAGGTTAGAGGACAAAGCCTGTAATAGCCATAGGAATTATCCCCATAGAGTCCTAATCAAGCAGAGATGCACTCATCTCTTAGGCTTCTTTTATATCCTGGTCATATGGCTCCTTTTGTATCCTGGTTACATATGCATGTATAAAAGGCCTGTGTTAGTTACAGCCCTAGATTCAGACGATTAAACATTTTTTTCCCAATCCAAACCAAAATAAATACTGAAAATGAGTAATGTCAATGACCCACTTGGCTACTGAACTGGGTTAAAGTGCACGTGTGGGATGTTCTTTCTGAAGCTAAACACTTAGTAGCCTTTATAGTAGTTACAGATAGAGAGCCTGATACTGATAAAAGAAAAGGAGTACTCGTAGCACCTTAGAGACTAACAAATTTATTTGAGCATAAGCTTTTGTGAGCTACAGCTCACTTCATCGGATGCATTCAGTGGAAAATACAGTGGGGAGATTTACATACATAGATAACATGAAACAATGGGTGTTACCATACACACTGTAACCAGAGTGATCACTTAAGGTGAGCTATACCAGCAGGAGAGTGGGGTGGGAGGGGGGCAGAGGGGGAACCTTTTGTAGTGATAATCAAGGTGGGCCATTTCCAGCAGTTGACAAGAATGTCTGAGGAACAGTGTGGGGGGGTGGGGGAGGATAAACACGGGGAAATAGTTTTACTTTGTGTAATGACCCATCCACTCCCAGTCTCTATTCAAGCCTAAGTTAATTGTCCAGGTATTGCTGGCACATGATGGCAATGTATGTGCCAGCAATGCCCCTCTGCCGTGTACATTGGTCAAACTGGACAGTCTCTACATAAAAGAATAAATGGACACAAATCAGACGTCAAGAATTATAACATTCAAAAACCAGTTCGAGAACACTTCAATCTCTCTGGTCACTCGATTACAGACCTAAAAATGGCAATTCTTCCACAAAAAACTTCAAAAACAGACTCCAACGAGAGACTGCTGAATTGAAATTAATTTGCAAACTGGATACAATTAACTGAGGCTTGAATAGAGACTGGGAGTGGATGGGTGGATTTATTTCCACTAAATACATCCGATGAAGTGAACGGAAGCTTATGCTCAAATAAATTTGTTAGTCTCTAAGGTGCCACAAATCCTCCTTTTCTTTTTGTGAATACAGACTAACATGGCTGCTACTCTGAAACCTAATACTGATAAGTTTACTCCAAGCACATTCCCCTTGAAACTGTTTGAGGAGACAGCTCCAGTCCTGAAAAACATGCATGTGTTTAACTACATGTATGTGAGTAAGACTGTTCTCATATGTAACCATCGCAAGCATTTGCACAGTTAGGACCTAAGATACTACCCAACATGAGTATATACGGCAAATACAGCCCCCTTCAAAGTGAATGTAGTGACATTTATGAAAACTTTTCAAATAAAAATGTTTTATTTGAAAGTCAGTGTGAAATTGTGAATATTTTATTATGAAATTCAGTGACAACTTGATCAGTTTTGACCATGACTATTGTAGCATGATGGTTTCTGAGACCTGGTGAAACTCACTCAGGACTTGCCCACACAGGGAAATTGGTAGAACTATAGCAGTATCTTTACAAATAATAATATCCTAAGGTCACTTTTATCCTAGAATAGTGTCCATACTGGGAGTTATGCTAAAGCAGAATTACTACACTTCTATAGTTTGGCTGATCAATTTCCCCAGGTAGCCAAGCCCTCACTAGTTCGACTGAATTTTGCTTTGAGGTTTAGAATTCATTCAAACCCCAAAACTTGGTGTTGCCAGCTTATCTGGATTGAATCCCATACAATGTTCATATGAAACTGACCAATGTCTTGAACTATTTACAGCTTTTAAAATTATTGTTTTATTAAAGCGCATCTTGTTTTTAAAACTTGTTCTGCATTACTCAAAATCCTTTGACTTTAAGCCATCTTTCTGTTGTTCTCTCAAGAGGTAGACTTTAATCTTTCCTCAATAAAAGCCAACAGCAGTGTTGGGCAAAACATTAGGGACTAGAGTCCAAATATGGAGTTGTCCTCAATTGAAAACAGAAACCTTTTGCATATATAACATGCTAATACAGTGACCATCTGATGACCCTGGTTTGTTTTCAGAAAGTTTGCAGAGGTCAGCTCAAAAGGCTAGCCACTGGTTTCTTCCTACTGATTTAGCTTTCACTACAATTTGAACAAAAAAGGAGGAAGAATGTACTCATTGTGGTTAAACCAGAATTCACAAATACAGAAAGATCTTCTATATTGGCTGTTTCCTCCTTGTACAACTGGAATTCCGAAAAAGGGCTCCTCTTTGTACAAAAATACAAAAACAAAAATACAAAAAAATCCCACCAGAAAGCATGTGACATCCACAATCGCCTGCAGCTTTCCTGGCAGTGGATTGAGAAATATTTCCTCATCTCACGTTACATAATCATTTTTGACGCATTGTTTGTTCCAGCTCAGTGCTGATTTCATCAGATAGGAACCACAAATCTATTGGAAGATAAAGGGTGTCCTGCTGACAGTAATGTTCTTTTTTATCAGAATAATAGTTATGAAAGTTATTTGACAGAATGTGCTGAGGCACATGGTTTCTAAAGCTCTTACTGTTGTTACCTAATGTCCCTCTCCTGCACTGTGCACATTTCCTGTAGCTTCTCCAGCCAGCACACTACTTATAGCATATTGTGAAGTCCAATTGAATGAATGACTGTATACTTGACACAATGAACTCTTAGGATACATTGATCCCTGCACTAACTCTATTGACTTCACTAGAGTTACATCAGGGAGGAATTTGTCTCTTAATGTCGCCGTAGTAGCAAGGGACTGAAACAAATCACACTGAAATCAGAATTTCCCCCATTGATTTCAATGGGCTTTGGATCAGGCTCCAAAGGAATTTAACAAGTGGTCTTTACAGATATTTATTTTCGGGTAAATCATTTCAATCTGATTAATTTTTATACACTAGATTCACTCCCTGAATATCCTCATGTGCTCCCATGGCTCCTTTTACAACCTCTGTGCTGACAGCTCTCAAATCTACCTCCTCACCTGTCGCCCTTTCCCCTCTGTCCAGGTTTGTGTCACCTCCTATCCATATTTTAACCATCCTCCTTCTTAAACTGCACTTTGCTTAAACTGAACCCTGAATCCTTCTTTTCTTCTAAGCCCTCCTTTCTGCATTACCAAAGACAACCACACCCTCCTCATCGCTACCCAAGCTTACAGTCATGGTGGTATCTTTGCCTCCACCTTTTTCTATTCTCCTTTTAACACATCTTGTCACTTCTCCTGATCCAACACTTTAAAAATCCATGCCTTCCTCTGTCCTCCCTGCCAATACTCTGGTTGGTGCCATAATTCTCTCAGGCCAAGAATTATAGCCACCTTCCAGATTCATTGGCTCTTCATTCTCTCCAATATTCAGCAGCTACAACAGCCCCCCCCCCCCCCCTGCTCTGCCCACAGCACCTCCTCCTCCTCAAATCCAGCCACTGGCTCTCTGAGTGCTTATCCTTGTTTGTAAGGCTCTGCACAACTCTTCCCCCTCTACCTCTCACCCCCTATACACCTCATCTTGCGTCATTCCCTAGCTTGCTTCCTGCCCTCTCTTCTCATCTGGTTACTTTCCTTATTGTCTTTTCCTCACACTCATCTGTTTCTTTTTTCATTTCTCCCTGTTCCTGGGAAAACTTTCCTCTTCACATGTTCTAAGCACCTTCACTCTCCTTCAAATCCCTGCTCAAAACCCATTTGAGTCATGATCAATGGAACTGAAGCCAAAGGGACAATGTTCCTGGAAGGACAGGACAAGAACATAAAATTCAGCCCAGGAAGTAGACAAATCAAACACCATGAGATGACATACCTTGGCCATCAACAAGATGAAGGCAGTCAGAGACATGCCCGCTTCAGTGGATGTGAAAGGGGTATACAGCTCTTCCTAGGAATGGTGCATTTTCTGCCCAAAGTCTGTCCACACCTAGCTGCAGTGGCAGAACCCATATATCAGCTCATAAGGCAGGATGTTGAGTAGGTCGAGGCAGGTCCCCAACAACAAGCATTTAACATGCTGAAACAAAGGATAATGGATGCCTCTGCCCTGAAGTTCTGCCATCCAGGACAGTCACTGACACTCCAGTGTGATGCATGAGAGAAAGTACTGGGTGTAGGTCTTTTGCAGGAGCAGCCAGTCATTTATGTCAGCAAAGCCCTGTCAGAAACTGAACAGGGATATTCCCAAATAGAAAAAGAGCTTCTGGCTGTAGTATTTGGAGTGGAGCAATTCCATAAATATACATGGCCACCAAATAATAGTGTAGTCAGACCACAGTCCCCTAGAGAAACCATGACAAAGCCACTCCAAAGAGATTGCAGAGCATCTTGAGGCACCTCCAGTGCTACCAGCTAGAGATAAGATATTGTCCATGATGATAACTTGTGTTAGCTGATTCCCATACAGGGCATATATACCCAGCACCAGCAAGTTGAAGGAAAGGGATCAGGACATTGAATCTATTAATATGCTGCAGTTTCAACAGGAAAGCTGATGGAAATCAAAGAGGCTGCAGAAAAAGACATCCAACTAATTGCAGTCAAGAGACCGATATTAGAAAAGTGGCCAGAAGACAAGAGCCAAGTACCAGTAGGAGCAGAACCATATTTTCAAATTAAAGATGATCTGTGTGTGCAGGATGGCATCATATTTCAATGACAGACCACTGTTGTCCCTGCTTCATTATGTAAAGACGTCATGCAAAAAATGCATGCCTCCCACCTCGGCATTTACAGCTTTGTTAGAAAGCTTCAGAGGGGTAGCCGTGTTAGTCTGGATCTGTAAAAGCGGCACAGAGTCCTGTGGCACCTTATAGACTAACAGACGTATTGGAGCATGAGCTTTCGTGGGTGACTACCCACTTCGTCGGATGCATGTAGTGGAAATTTCCGGAGGCAGGTATAAATATGCAAGCAAGAAACAGGCTAGGGATAACGAGGTTAGTTCAATCAGGGAGGATGAGGCCCTCTTCTAGCAGTTGAGGTGTGAACACCAAGGGAGGAGAAACTGCTTTTGTAGTTGGCTAGCCATTCACAGTCTTTGTTTAATCCTGAGCTGATAGTGTCAAATTTGCAAATGAACTGAAGCTCAGTAGTTTCTCTTTGAAGTCCAGTTTGGCCGATGTACATAGCAGAGGGGCATTGTTGGCACATGATGGCATATATTACATTGGTGGACATGCAGGTGAATGAACCGGTGATGGCGTGGCTGATCTGGCTAGGTCCTGTGATGGTGTCGCTGGTATAGATATGTGGGCAGAGTTGGCATCGAAGTTTGTTGCATGGATTGGTTCCTGAGTTAGAGTTACTATGGTGTGGTGTGTAGTTGCTGGTGAGAATATGCTTCAGGTTGGCAGGTTGTCTATGGGTGAGGACTGGCCTGCCTCCCAAGGCCTGAAAGTGAGGGATCGTTGTCCAGGATGGGTTGTAGATCACTGATGATGCGTTAGAGAGGTTTTAGCTGAGGACTGCATGTGATGGCCAGTGGAGTTCTGTTGGTTTCTTTCTTGGGCTTGTCTTGCAGCAGGAGGCTTCTGGGTACTACATCTGGCTCTGTTGATCTGTTTCCTTATTTCCTCATGTGGGTATCGTAGTTTTGAGAATGCTTGGTGAACATCTTGTAAGTGTTGGTCTCTGTCTGAGGGGTTGGAGCAAATGCAGTTGTACCTCAGCAATTGGCTGTAGACAATGGATCATGCACGTCCACCAATGTAATATACGCCATCATGTGCCAGCAATGCCCCTCTGCTATGTACATCAGCCAAACTGGACTTCAAAGAGAAACTACTGAGCTTCAGTTCATTTGCAAATTTGACACTATCAGCTCAGGATTAAACAAAGACTGTGAATGGCTAGCCAACTACAAAAGC
The DNA here is from genome assembly GCF_965152235.1 of Eretmochelys imbricata. Lineage (NCBI taxonomy): Eukaryota > Metazoa > Chordata > Testudines > Cheloniidae > Eretmochelys > Eretmochelys imbricata. The sequence goes on from NC_135572.1 coordinate 323,843,570, forward strand.
AGTTTCTCCTCCCTTGGTGTTCACACTTCAACTGCTAGAAGAGGGCCTTATCCTCCCTGATTGAACTAACCTCGTTATCCCTAGCCTGTTTCTTGCTTGCATATTTATACCTGCCTCCAGAAATTTCCACTACATGCATCTGATGAAGTGGGTATTCACCCACGAAAGCTCATGCTCCAATACGTCTGTTAGTCTATAACAGGACTCTTTGCAGCTTTGTTAGATGGGCTCAACAGTGTATTTACTGGCCAGGAATGAATATGTAACTCCACTCCTTGATAGAAGGATGTGACACGTGCTGGTCACATGATAACCACCAGCAGAAAGAGACTCTGTTACTACACAAACTGCCCACCCAACAATGGGAGAAGGTGGGGCTGGACTTATGTACCTTCAAGAAAAAGCAGTACTTGATTACAGTGTACTAGTGTTATACCAATAAAATAAAAACCAGCAGGATCTTATTAAAGGGGAAAAGGCAAAATGCCACATTTATTGTGAAAACAGAAAGAATCATAGTAAGCAGTTAGTTATAGCTATAACATTCCATTCAATTTCTTATTTATTCACACATTCATTCACACACACACACACACACACACACACAGATTCTGCACGGTTGTTATCATAGTTACCAGCCTTAGAATTGTTCATGCCAAGCCACTGGCCAGGTGGCCTGGAAATGAGGAGGGAGCAGGGCCTTGTCAGATGCTCATCTGATGCTCCTGGAAGTTGGTTTGCAGAATCAGACCCCAAAGTTCTCACTTTCTAGAGTCCATTTCTATAGGAATTTCTTCCTATGCCAGTCTATGGGAATTGCTTCATCATGCTGTTGCTGAATCAATCAGCAGATGGCACATTACTGACCGCTCCGTGCTGCCAGATGTTATCTTGTTCTTTGGTTCTCCCATTCTTGAGGCTGTTGAGTGGATTCCAGTCTGCTCTCTGGGGGTCCTCTGGTTATTTCCACTTGATGCCTTCTTCAGCCGATGGACACTGGATTCTTAGGCTGGCACCTCCCTGATCATTCAGTTATTATCCACACCAAGCATCCATCCACATCCATCCTCTATCTCTATTTTAATAATAAGTGTTAACAAAGCGAGATGAATACAACAAAAGGGCAGGGAGTCTCTGGGTGCTGTTTCTGTTATTACAGAGTATTGCTTTGAGTCTCTCTCTGTGTGAGAGTTGTTGTTACAAAGAATTGCTTTGAGAACAGCCTCTGTCTTAGAATGTACTAACACAATTAGCAGCTTGCAAGTTTCACACATAGAGGGAGAGAAACAGTACCAAAAACCAAGAGACCTCTTAATTAGTAATACCCTGGAATTTAAACTATGGGGAATCAAACTCATTTGTGATTTTAATACAGAACTTCTTTAATATGATCCAACACTAGTATTCACATTTCTGGGAACTCAATGACCTTCCTGATACAAGAAGTAAGTCACTGAGTGGTTAACTGAAGGCCCTTTGTGAGATATGGCATTCCGAACACTGTGTTCAATGACAACAGATCCCAATTTACCTTGCAAGAATTCAAGAAATTGGCTTGCAAATGGGAGTTTGACCACCACATCTCCTCCCTAGCATATCCATATACTAATGGTAAGGTGAAATCAGCTGTGAAAGCCACTAGCAGCCTGTTACATGAGGCTATGTCTTCTGGTTCAGACACCTTGTTGGCATTTTGGGCACAAAGGAATATCCCAGCACAGGGGTGCCTAAACAGTTCAGCACAGGCTGGTGAGCTGAAGGACCAAAACCCTGCTACCAATCAGGGGAGACCAGAAGGCAGAGATATTGCTGATAGCAGATGGCCAGCAGTCAGAGAAAGCAGGCACTAGAATATGACGGATCAGCCAATGACCTGCTGGTCCTGGAGACAGGCACTCCTTTGAGGATTCAGCCATTAGAGAGACACCAGAAGGAGTGCAGTAAAGGAGTCATGAGGGGTACAGTGGCACCCAGGGTCATTCAAGGTCATACACAAGACTGACAAGTGATCTGTAGGGACATGAGGCACTTATGAGCCAGGAGACACAACTCCTAGAGACAGCCTACAGAGATCAGCACAGAACGGAGAGACAAGAGACCACCCAGAGGCCAACCCCACAGGGAAGAAGGAAACTCCACAAAAAGATAGTATGAGAGTCAAAGACAGGTGACAGGGAGACATACTCCAAGTGTGGTCACCTGCTGAGGAGACCAAACTATCTCAAAGATTATGTACCCAGCTGAGTCTGTGGTACAGATGAGACTGCAACTCAGCTATGTGCTAGCAATTTCTGGCTGAAGAGACATGGGGTAGAGTTTTGGGTGTCAATTATTTCCTTCTAATGGTTATATTAGATGTTTATAAAATACGGAATATGCACCATGATCAGTGGAACCGGAGCCTGAGGGCCCATGTTCCCTGGAGGGACTGTTACTGAGGGGACAGCAGGGGAACTGGAAAAGGGTGGAGTTCGGCTGAAAGCAATGCAGCCACATGGATAGAGCAGTGTACAGGAATTTAATAATGTTTCACATGTTCACCGTATCCTGCATTCAGCTTCAGTCTTTGCTAGTGAAACAATTTCTAGTCTGAATTTGTCTAGCTTCAGTTTCCAGCAGCTGAATTGTGTCATGCCTTTGTCTCCTATGTTAAAGAGATCTCTACTATCAAATATTTTCTCCTCAGATAGGTACTTATAACCTGTGATCAAATCACCTTGAGCCAGAGTTCAAAAACTGACTTCAATGAGAGGTAGGCCCCTACGTGCTTCTGAAAATCCCACCAAACGCCTACTGCATCTTCAGGCACCTAAATACTTTTAAATATCTGGCCCCTTAAACTTCTCTTTGATAAGCTAAATAGATTGAGCTTTGTTATTCACTCACTGTAAGGCCAGATTTTCAGTCCTCAGATCATTCTTGTAGCTCTTTCAGAACCTTTTCCAACTGGTCAACACCCATTTTGAAGTGTAGATACCCAAACTGGATACAGTGTTCCTGTAATAGTCTCACCAATGATACAGAGGTAATAGAGGTACTACCATTCCTATCTGATATTCTCCTGCTTATACATTCAAGGATTACGTTATCTCTCTTAGCCACAGCATCACAGTGGGAGCCATGTTCAGCTGGATACCCAGCATGGTGGCCTGTCTCCTATTCAGAGCATATTGTCGCCCATCAGAAATACAGGACCTAACAGAGAAGCAATACACTGACCCAGACACGTTACTTGCCGTGTCCTCACCTCCAAGCACAGGATCTGAAGCTATGCGTCAGAAACTACCCTGGTAGCCCATCATATTACAAAAACAATTCTAGTGGCATTAGAAATATTTTGCATAACAGCTTTTTGAAAACTTTTTTTGTTTGTTTGCTTGCTTGCTCGTTTGGGAGGGGCGAGGGAACAGATCAGGGAAATGTTAGCTCATTAGAAGCACTTGATTGGCCTGGGGCCACTATTCAAAGAAGGGGTGAAGTCCCCGTAGCAGGGAAATCAACCCCATCGGTCTTTCAAAAGAGAGGGAGAGCTCAAAACATCCCCTCTAGCCCCTGACATAATAATTCAAGAAAATATACTGCAAAACTATGGTATAGTTGGAGATTGCAGCTAAACTTATGTTGTACCTTTAGTTTCCACAGCAGTCAGGCATTAAAAATTGACGCACTCAATGGAGCTACGCTGCTTTACACCAGCTGAACATGTGGCCCGATACATCTACATATGGAGCACAAAATTGTCTCCAGAAACCATTGAAAAATCAAATAATAAAATAATTCCCACATAGATAAATGAACTAAAGAAACAACTACATCAGGACACCAGGGCGAGGTGCCCGCAAATATCAGGAGTTCAGAGTAAGTTATCAAGCCAAGCTCCACGGGTTATACTCATCGCTGGGGCTGAATTTAACGTTAGGTAGCTAACTGGCTAATAACACTGTAAATAGTCACTGCAGTCTCCATTTCAGCTCTACCAGTGATTCTTGGTTCTCAGCAAATAACCTGAAACCCTAGAACATATCATGTCTAAATTAGACCTGCAACCTGTGAGAGGCATTCATTGGTGTTGGGGGTATAAATTCAGATAGGTGGGCGTCATGAGGTGCAGCCCTATATATCCATAACAAGTCCACCGCTCCTTTGTGTACTAACACAGGAAGCAAGCAACTACAGAGTAGCTCTGAAGACAGATTGCAAAGATAAATGAGTAACCAAGTGTCAACAGACATCACTTACGAGCTCCATCCACAGTGCATGGCAAACAGCAGGAGGAGAATCTGCACTAGAAGCAGATGTCCTGTCCGGGTCATGAGGCATCCCTCCCATCTCTGAATGGCAGGCCCGTCGACAGCAATTCCAAGCCCCAGGGCACAACAGTCAATGGCCCCGCCAGAAAGGGATTGCTGAGGTTTGATTTGTGCAGGGCAAGCGGGAGCCAAGCCCCATGCTGCTGCTGACCCGGCGTGGCATTGCCACATGGGCGCAGAGCTGGACCACATGTGGTGGCTGGCGCACGCACGCACAAGCCAAGCCCATGCGGACACGGTCCGCCTGACATTTGGGCAGTGCTGCGCCTCCACTGCCTGGTGCCCAGCGAGCTGCTGCCGGCTGCGCTGCTGGGCATGCTCTTCCAGCACAGCCAGCATAGGCGCCAACGCCGTGGGTGCTGCGGGGCTGAAGCACCCATGGGGAAAAAGTGGTGGGTGCTAAGCACCCACTGGCAGCCCCCCTACCAGAACCTCCCCCTCCCCCCAGCACCTCCTGCCCGCTGGCGGGCCCCACCAATCAGTGCCTCTCCCTCCCTCCCAGCGCCTACCGCCTGCCATGGAAGAGATGTTTCCCAGCGTCTGGAGGCGCTGGGCGGGAAGGGGAAGGAGCGAGGGCGCAGCATGCTCGGGGGAGGGGGCGGAATTGGGCAGGAAAGGAGCGTGGTGGGGGCGGGGAGAGGTGGGGAAGAGGCAGGGCGGTGGCAGAGCAGGGGTGGGAAGAAGCAGGGTGGGGGTGGGGCCTTCAGGGAAGGAGTAGCATTGGGGCCAGGCCTGGGCGGAACCAGGGGGAGCACCCCCAAGCAGATTAGAAACTCTGCGCCGATGATGGCCAGGGCTTCCACATGCCCGCCCAGCTGCCTTCGTCGCTGCTGGTACCACCCCGCATGCTCCTAAGAGCCATGCAGCCCGCCTGGGCAATTTAAAAGGGCCCAGGACTCTTGGCTACTGCTACTGCGGCAGTGGCAGCAGCTATGGGCCCCTGGGCCCTTTGAAATTGTCCAGGAACCTGGGCAATTGCCCCCTTTTCCCCACTGGGTGGGCAGGCCTGCTGAATGGATAGGTATGCTGCTTGTCTGGTGTCGCTAAACCAGGCTATAGTTTTTTCCCTCATAGAGAATTGTACATCCAGCGTGGCCTTGAAGAAGAACAAGTCAAAAAATCAAGTCAACTATCTGGTACTAGAAAAAAATAGTCAGTAGGCCTAAAAGGTGGGGTGGTTTTATTTGCTGAGCTGACGGTACAGTACAAGTTGCTGTTCAAAGGGGGCCATCAGATCATTAAAAAGGTCCTAACCATTCCCTGCCAAATCCTCCTATCAGGCTACCATGGGCTCACATGAGGTCATAATGCGGTCATAATTACTGCATTGATTTCCGTCACCCATCTGAAACTGTAGCATATACAGAAGGAAAAGGGAGAATAACCCCCCCCTAGATTTAGACTTTTGACTCATCTGCTGTTTTCTTTACTGATTTTCAGGTCCTGTTTCTTGTACAGATTGGAATTTCAGCTTAGAAGCAAAACGCCACTTTGCTTGTTATAATTCCACGACACTCGCCTTATATCTGCTATTCTTTGTGCGTACTGAGATTCATTGATAGCAGCAGGGCTGTGACTCTGCAGTAAGTTTTCCCACAGCAGAGCTCAAGCCACTGCAGGTTAGGCTTCCAGCCAAGACAGTTAATGCTTCTCTTGCAGTACTTTCAGCTCCCCAGAGAAGAGCTGCTTTATGGACACCTGGCAATTTAAAGATGGAGGAAGTTACTGCTTGCTGCCACTGCTGTTAAAAACCCTGGCTAAAAAAATGGTGCCACAGCAAAATCCTATTTCAGCAGCACTGAGTCAGAAAGGGACAAAGGTTTCAGCTATACAATTTGTCATTAAAGCTTTAAGTTAATTTAATTAAAACCATAGTTGTCCATTTTTAAAATGACAGCAAAACTCATAATGCTGGACAGGAGATTTATGGGGTAGGGCTTCTAATGAGATGGATGGAATACTCTATCCCTTGTGAAGATGGCAAGTCCTCATACCATCAGCTGAATATGTGATAGAGCTGCTGCAATCTTCTGTCCTTCTTTGTACCACAGTCCCAGAACAGAGAAAGGGAAGTGAAAATAAGCGAGTGGCTGACTCATAGTTATGTGTGTTTGCATGTGATTGAACTAGTGCATTAAACACTGCACTTGTATCTGGGTGTATGGATTTGTGTGCGTGTGACTCTAATACTTGTATCTGGGTGTATGGATTTGTGTGCGTGTGACTCTAATGGAAAGAGACAGCATCTTAAGGCGTGTTAAGTCAGGAGACTGGGGTTTTTACCCCTGGAGGATCAAAAGTCTGGATGTAAAATTTGACCTAGTTCTCTCCCAACTGACCTGGAAAAAGCTTTTACATGTGCAAGACAAACTACTTTCATCTGACAGTCAAAACCTGAAATCTGGATGGGTTCCCAAATGCAAATACACCGAAAATTCCCAAGATTCTAAAACAAATATTTACATAAGGGCATGGGGGATGGGGAAGGGAGCCACAGCAAAAGGTCAATAGCACCTGTAGCAATCATAATCTCAGCCATTCTCCAGTGGGGCAGAATATCTATTGACTGGAGCAGAGGATTGAAAGGTCAGGTTTCCAATCAGGCTGACCTGCATTTGAAACAAAACTGCTGAGCAAAGGTCTTTGGGCTTCCTTTGTGGCCCCCAGATCTGGGGGCTGATGTATGCTAACCTAGAACCTCACTACAAGCCTTAGAGCAGTTCTAAGCTTTCCTGACTTGTGGCAGTTCCTTGGGTTTATTATACTGGCTGGAGATTGATAAAAGTGTAGTAAACCAGGACCCCTCCCCAACATGCATATTCCCAACATGCTCCCCATGCCAGTAGGGACACAGGACAGGAAAGAGTGACATAGGGCCAGCTAGGCTAGCCTTTTGGCAACTGGAGATTCCCTTACACACGGGGGAATCATCAGGTGCCCCATGAGGGCAACTTTCCAGCCCCTTTGAACTGGCAGATGGCAAGATTTTTCTGTTTCTTGAAATACGGGCTAATTCATAAAGACCAGAAATACAATCCCTCCTCATTTTACTATTTGTTTTTTCAGTTCTCTTTCTTTGGGTCTACTTTTAGTGGAACAATAGTCTTCCTTCAGTAGTTCTGCTACCGAATACAGCCTCTAACTACTTCAGTCCATCTCTTTTTCATATTTCTGTACTAGACTGTGGCTTTCTCACAACTGGTAGCCCTCTCCCCCACACTCACAACTGCTCCGCTGTGCTAGCCAGTACATTGGAGGTATGGGAGGACAGAGACAAGACTCCACCCACTTTCTGCTCAGGGAAAGTAGCAGGTGCACAGCATCAGCTTACTTCAGCCTACCTTCATAGGTGGCTTGTGCAGTGGCTTAAGGAAAATTCTTACACCTCTGAGTGGACTCACAGCCCAAGCCAGAATCTACTTATCATCTATCTAGGTTTTTCCACTTTGCTCATCATCACGGAATTGGAGGAGAAAAGGAGGGACAGATATGACACTGCCATTTGTGTTGTTTGAAGTCTGACTGGATTTCTTGGAGTGGCATCAAGTTCTCCTGTGCCATTCTGCAGGAAATGTTGCTCTGTCCAGCCTATGACAGTGGAGTGAGGAGATTAGATTTTAGTGAGATAGAAAACATGCATATACGCAAAAAGGAAATGTTTGACAAATGAAAATGTACATGAGGCAGTATTAGCTTTCCCCCCACCCTCATTATAGTATAGTGCAGTGGTTTCAATTTATCAGGAGGTGAAGCAAAACTGGGCCCAAGGCAACCAGCTGGTATAAACCTTTGAAAAACAGAAACAATAATGATCCCTTTTCTTTTCTTATATACTTTGAGTTTAAGTAACCTTATGAGGAGGTGACTTTGCCATCACTACTCTGCAGGAAAGCAGATACTAGTGGCCCGGCTTTTCAAAAGTGACTAGAGCTCAAGTCAGGCCTCTTTAAGGAATATCAAGTCCAAACCAGAACAGGAACAGCAACAATTGTTTTGATTTTCTGTTTATAGTATTGCAATGGAGGGGCTGAGACCCTCCCTGAAATTCATAGTTCTTAGCAAGAGACAAAGTTGCTTAGGGAACTTTGACTTGAGGCCTCACCAAAACTAGATACACCAGACAATTGTTAATGTCCTCCTCGCCTCAAAGGGCTGTCTGCTGTAGCGTAAAGCCTGTGTCTGCTCCTCTAGAGAGATTGAGTGTGAAACTGGAGAAATCTGCTTTGGAAAATGGGGGTAGAATGTCCCAGATCAAATGGTTGAGGTTGAGGGAAAGAGGAAGGGAGATCCTCTCTCTCTAGATAGCAGCATGAAGATGACAGCATTCAAGGGGAATGTTTCATGAGATGGAAGTTATTCAGTTCTGTCTGCCCCACACACTGTCACTATAATAAAAATCTAGTGATGAGAAGAGTAAATCTAGAGATGTTAAGCAAACTGTTTTCCATTTTCTCTGCTTTTAATAAATCTTGTTTTTGTTAAGATTACTATTCTTGGAGTGATTTCATGCAGTCTGCCTTCAAAGAGAAGAAAATCTTGTAGTTGGAGAGCTGCTGAAGGGTGATAAAGTTTCTACATCTCCCAACTTGGTCGGGCGTCCTTTCCCGTTGCCATCAGGCTGCAGCAGGCAAATATGCTGAGAGGCTCAAAGGCAGGAGGAGACCAGACATGAGAGTGGTTGGTGCTGGCCAGTTATGTGAATTTAAGAATGATTTTTTTCCTATCTGTGAAAGGAAAATGAAATCAGAGCCCAAGTTAACAAATAATCCTTGTTTGCTATCAAAAATGACCACACTGTGGGATTTAATTAGCCAGCGGTTTCTTCCATTAATACCTGAATTCAAAGCAGCAATGCAGAAAAAATTAGAAATTATTAATCGGTAGAATGAGCTTTGTTTACACCAACCGATTTGCAAAACAAGTTTCCCATTCCCAGCTGTAATCTTCAAGAAAAGGATAAGTAAATAATACACATCAATGTATAATTTATCTTGTGCTTCAAATGAAAATTAGGTTTAAAAGGAAAAACAAACCTACTATCTTCTGCTTAGGAAGTAAAAAAAAACCGATCCATTATAGTATAATGTTATTTGTTTGAGGATTATGAGGCAGCATAATTCTTTAACAAGATCATGCTGTGCACTGTTTATGAGGAGAACATTGCTAATTCCATTTCTTCTAGTCTTCCACACAACATATCTTGCATCAAGGTAGTGTGTGTGTTTCTGAGAAAGTCACAGGTCTGGATAAGTGAGTTTTACCCTTCAAGCAGTGGAGGATTCTGAAAAAGTCATTGATAAAAGTATATTGCTTTCTTCTCTTATAAATAAAGGAGAGAACAGTTTCAATAGTGTTACCTCCTCAACCATGGGGAGTTCATGTCACCTCATTAACTGCATCTCATTGCAACGTGGATCATGGTGACTCAAATGCCTCCAATACCTCCCTTCATTCAAAGCACACCAGAAAAACCACAAGTACTCCTGTTCTTTTTGCGGATACAGATTAACACGGCTGCTACTCTGAAACCAGAAAAAACACTGTTTTCTATGGTATATTAATACTCACCTCTCAGGAGGAAAATAATCTCTTAAAGACTTATAATGTCCAAACATTTAGAAACCTTCCTCAGTGTCAACAGTAACTATTATCTGTGGGCTATTTCCGGAATATATTTAACACTAAGAGTTTATATAGAGTTTCATACAACTATACTGCTGAGATCGCACTAATGTGTGTGCAAAAGTTGTAATTTAAGAATTGACTATTTGCACGTGCAGAGTGCGGGCAGTTGTATATGTGCACACAATTTTGTACAATACTCTTCTTCCAAGAATCTATGTATTAGACTATGGAAAAGTTTCATCCAAAGACTTGAATAGCTATACCTAATTTCTTTGTATTTGCACCAGATTTAAATACAAACTGTAAAGTTTAAATTAAATATATTTATGGCAATTTTAGTCCTAGGGTTTGACCGGGAGTGGAGTTTCACATAGGTAAGGACTTCAGGATCCAGGCCTTTTGTCTGTAAAATAGCCAGGGGCAAGTGCAAGCAAACATCATTGAAGCATTTCAGCTGTGTATCTGAGGACAGACTTGTAAAAACCTCTATTAAAGAGCCGCTGTCCATTCCAAAGCCAGGTGGCAAATACCCTCCTGGGGTTTTTTTAGACTTCGGGTTACACATTCTGTAAGTCTCAAATACAGGCCTTGCTCCAGTACAGCTGCTGACTCAGGCCTTACTCTGATAGAGTTTCTGTTTACAGAGGAAATGTAAAACCGATAGGGCAACCCAATGACATATTTGAGTTCATCTGAAGGAGGACGGTGAAAACTACACTGTGTGTGTGTGTTAAACTGGCATACAGAGAACCTTAAAAATAGAAATGCTGTGTAGCAGATGGTTTGCTTCCACTGCAGATAGCATTTTTGGTAGGCACAACTGAAAAATAGCTTCTGATTATATATACACACACAAAATATGTGTATGTGTACATTGTGTATGCATAACCATTCCCTAGAGAATTGGCCATACTAATGCTTTTGTTTCCACTTTTCATACATTAGTCATTATTTGCATTCTAAATAGAACTGGTTTCATAGATTATAAAGCCAGAAGGGACCACTGGCACAACACAGACCATAGAACTGACCCAAAATAATATCTGTTTGAATTACAGCATCTGTTTTACAAAAATATCCAATCTTGATATAAAAATTGTCAGTGATGGAGAATCTGCCTCAACCCTTGGAAAGTTGTTCAATGGTTAATTACCCTCACTGTTAAAAATGTATATTTTATTTCCTGTCTGAATTTGCCTAGCTTCCACTTCCAGCCATTGGATTGTGTTACACTAGTGGTGGGCAACTTGAAGCCCGCAGGCCACATGCAGCCCATTAGGATAATCTGATTGAGGGCTGCCGAGACATTTTGCTGACGTTGACTATCCGGAGGCACAGCACCCCACACAGCTCCCATTGGCCATGGTTCGCTATTCCCGGCCAATGGGAGCTGCAGGAAGCAGGGCCAGCACGTCCCTGTGGGCCACCTCTTCCCGTAGCTCCCATTGGCTGGGAACGGTGAACCACAGCCACTGGGAGCTGTGGGGAGGGGGGGTGCCCGCGGATGGTCAACATCAGCAAAATGTCTCGCGGCCCACAATCAGATTACCCTGATGGGCTGCATGTGGCCTGCAGGCTGCAAGTTGCCCACCACTGTCCTACATCTTTTACTGCTAGATTGAAGAGCCCATTATCACATACTTGTTCCCCAGATTGGTCCTTATAAACTGTGACCAAGTCACACCTTAATCTTTTCTTTGTTAAACTAAATAGACTGAGCTTCCTGAAACTATCACTATAAGGCATGTTTTCTAATCTTTTAATCATTCTCGTGGCTCTTCTTTGAACCCTTTTTAAAAAAAAATTGCTAAATCATATTTAAAAAATCATTTCAGATCAAATCAAAATGTTGTGGTTGGATAAATCTGATATGTTTTGGTTAGATTTTGACCTTTCTAGATTTTTTTTATATAAAAGAAAGTGGCATTTCAAAATGAAAAATTGTTTTAAAATGAAAAATCAAAATGTTTAATTCCGAAAATGTCAACATTGGACATTTCAAGATTTTCAAAACATTTTTATATCTTTTTCCAAATGAAAATTTTGCATAATCTATATGATTTTGTGAAAAGAATTTGGTTTGATCCAAACAGAATTTTCTGACAGAAAACTTTTAGAACAAAAAAAATTTCTAAAAGACAAGCCAGGCTACTAAGCTGCCCTTCAGGTCCCAAGAAAATCTATTGATCTTCTCCCTGGACACCAGCTCCCACTCACTGCCTTCCCTCACTAGAGGATAGGGTTGCCAACTCTGATTGAAGCTATTCCGGGAGATTTTTTTCCCAACATAACATAATGTCATTTTCTTAAAATATCCTATTAAAATCTCCTGGATTGCTTTCAATAGTCACTGGGAGATTGATGCCGATTCTGGGAGACTCCAGGCAACCCTACTGGAGGATTGATGCATCCCTAGGGATCTTCTCTGCATTTGATGCGAAAGTGGGGGAACTCCTTTAGGCTTCATGGAGGGATAGCCTCACTCCAGACCAAGACAACTCCTGGAACCTGGAGGGAAAAAGCAGAGAAGGAAACAGTTCAGCCGTGAAAGAGGCACACAACTGAACAAAAAAATAAAATAAAAATGTAATAAAACCAGCTGATGAAAGTGACTGAAGTGATGACCGACAACAGTCAAGTTTGTTATCTTCGTGAGTATAGCTATCCATAGTGTTGGTGCTTTGCCAAGGGCACCCTGGCCCTTCACACTTAGAGTCCATCTGGCAGTGTGCGTGGCCATACCTGCTGGCCTTCTGTCCTGGCCTCCATTTACAGCTGAGTGAAGGCACAGACCTTACTACCCACAACATGTATGTGGCTCTGTGTGTAGGGTAGAATCATTCAAAGCAGTAATTAGAACCAACCAGAAAAGGAAACAGGTGCAGATATACCTCTGCACCAGGGACACTCTACTGAGATTCATGGGTTAGGAGGAACATTCCATTGACACTGCAATGTCTGGGAGGACTAGGTTTGCTAGAGCTAGTGTACTATCTGTATCTGAAACAGAACTTCACTGTTGCCCCTTACACCAGTTCAATCAGTGTGCGTTGCAATGCTGTAAATCTGCAGGGTAGGCAAGGAAAGGGAAGCTAAGTAACTGCCCCAGGATACTCAGTAAATGTGTGGCAGGCTAGCAATATAACTCAGACCTCCTGATCTTCAGTTGTGACTTTCCACCACTACATCATGCTTCTCTTCTTTCCACCACACAAGAAATAGGGCTGTACCTATAGGTACTTGTCCCAAAGCCTTGATGACACTGCAAAGCACCTGAATGTCACCCCTGATTACCTGGATGTCATTAAATCTTGTTCCTGAATGTGCTGTAGCCAATTATCTATGTATGTTCTGATGGACAGGGCACTGGGCTAGGACCCAGGAGACCTGGCTTCAGTTCATGGCTCTGTCACTGACCTGCTGTATCACCTTAAACAAGACATTTCATCTCTCCTTGTCTCTGTTTTACTTCCCAGCCTTTGTCTATTTAGATTGTAAATTCTTGGGGGAAGGAATCATATCAATCTGTGTTTGTGTAGAGCAATGGGAACCCAGTTCCAAAGGTACTGTAATGTAAGTAATAAATAATGCTCTGCATGGGGAGGACAGAGAGTATGCTTTAGGTGTTAGGTTTCAGACTAGGAGGTTTGTCAGACTTAGATTATGGTTCCCTTTCTATACGCCTCCCTCTGCTGTTAGAATAAAATGAATCATCTGGCATATTTTGGCTCAGAACTGGTAGCTATCACATATAATTAACTGTTCATAATTTTCATATCATATGGAAAATGCCTATGAAGACAAAAAACTCAAACACTAGAACAGAAAGGTAGCAAAGCTGTCAATCCATTTGTTCTCCATTTCTCCAACTATCTACATTATCTTTAACCATTTCAACAAATCTTTTATGTTTTTATAAACTGTAGTCCCAGACTGAAGGAGTAAAAGAAATTTTCACAAAATATCCTATCAGTGGAGCTGCCTTCTGGTTTTGGAAACAGGATTCAAATAATTTAAAGCATTTTGGAGGATATGTAATATTATTTACATCCAATTAGGGATCAGGGCCCCCAGCACGTTAAGAAAATGAACAGACATAGTAATAAAAAGACAGTCCTTTTCCCCAAAGATTTTAAAATCTTGGTTTATAACAAGACTCAAAAGGGAGATAAAACAAACAGGAGAGAAGAGCAAGGAAAGGGTAACAGTGAAATGAGCTACTTTTGCATGGTGAGCAGTAGTCAGAGTACTCCATCTGGCTAAATGAGAGGATAGAACACATTCTAGATCAACATATTGTGGCCCCAAAGCTATTTCAACAGTCCAGGGAGGATCACCCCAGTGCAAGAGTCCTATATAGCCAATCCAGCGACTCTTATCCAGCGTAGCAGGAGAAGTGGGGTGTAACCTGGATATCCCTATGCCATGCTTATCCCTGGCTCCATTTTCAGCCCGCTGTGGTAAGTTAGAGCAGTACGTAAGCTACTGTAACACAGTGAATGGAGCCCAGCCCTGCAGAGAGCAGCACGAGAGTCAGGGGGAGTGAAAGATGTGCCTCTGCTAACCATCTGATCAGCATTCAGTAAAGATCTGCTGGACCCCATGATCTGGCCCTTTATTTCCTCGAGAAAGCATCGGCATTATGGAATAAGACAATGTAGCCCACCAAGAATGTTAGAAATTCAGTTATTTGCCTTTCAGTCCTCTGAGTGACTATTTACCATGAGGTTGTCAAATGGAAACACAAGGCCCTGATCCTGCAATGGGCTCTGCAGATGCAACTCCCCCACATACACATACCCACAGCCATATGTGCAAAGGGGTGTCTACACTAACCTTTCCCCCGTAAAACTCAGCACCTTTCCTACCATTGCTGCATCTCCATTTGTACTAGCAATAGTGGGAGCACTAGTGTAGACCAGCTGTGTTCCACCCTCCTTCCCAGTTCAGGACAGAACTGAGGACAGGACAAGATGTTGACATTTCCTCGCATCTCATCACACCAGCTCTTTCACTGTTGCTGCTATCAGTTGAGCTGGTAGCAACTGTGGAAAATTTAGTGTAGTGTATGAAAGACCAGTGGACTACTAGCGTGAGAAAGGTTTTACAGGATCTGGCCAAGATAACATGCATACCTTTCACTATCATAGCATTATACAGTAGCTGGTATCACACCTCTGAGATTCAGTTTTAAGCCTCTGGTTGAGTTTTAAATTCCTCTTTGGCTATATTACATGCAACACATCAAACTCTTTAGGTAATCAGAAACAAAAAAGCTCCACTGGACTTAAGCAAGTAGACAGAGAGCAGGGCATTAAATTATAGAACTTGTCTAATTACGTGTCTGCTGGTCTGCATATTAATACCTCTTCGTTAGCACAAAGCACCAGATACTAAAAAATTAATTCCCATTTTTAGCACAAGCTATTGGACAACTTTAGTGAATAGCTCTGGCACCACTGAAATTATGCTAATATTATCTGTGATGAATTAGCACATAAGGGAGAGATATGGCACATTTACATTAGAAATGCAATAAAATATTATCTGCTGTAGTAATAATAGCTGAATTCAGCCAGAAATCATGCCAAATTCTACTTTTACTTTCAGTGACCCTTAGAATGAAATAAGTAATTCCAATATAAGTCACCTATTTAATCTCGGAGTAATTGGATTTTTACTAGAGCTGGAGGTAAGGCATGAATCCAAATAAGAGTTTTTTCAAATAGGAGTGGGATGAGGCTTATATGGAATTCTGGTCTTCTTTCCCTCTCACCCCAACATCTCTGTTGAATTCAGTGGGAGTTGTGCTTGTCTGTATGGAACAATGAATGGTGCAATATATTAAATGACTAGACAATCTAACAATTGTTTAAACCAATAGTTTTGTGCAATGATGTTCCTATCCTCTAAGATCTACACGGAGAATTTCCACTCCAAGGTCCTGTTCTTGCTACATACATGGCCCTCCTATTATCCTCAAGTGGGAGAGCTGTGCATTCAAGGAAAACAGAATATCAGACAGGAGAATTTTGCCTCTAATCCATATTATGCCTCAGTAACCTATTTTCCACATATAAATGGCCATTAGTGCAAATGCAGGTATTCTATTCATAGATGCAATTATTGCTTTTTTGTTGTATTACATACATTCAGAAACCATTTAATATACTACACTACCTTTGCGCGACTTATAGAATTGGCAGTCACTGGGGAAGGGGAGCAAATGAGAATCAGGCTTTGTCTACATTGGCACTTTGTCAGCAAAACTTTTGTCGTTCAGGGGTGTTAAAAAAACCACACTCCCTGAATGACAAAAGCTTTGCTGACGACAAGGGCCGGCGCAAGCAGCGCTTTGTCGGCCGGAGCGCTCTCCTGTCGACAAAGCCGCTGCCGCTCGTGCAGGGTGGAGGTTTTTAGCGGCACAGCCACGTCGCGAAAAGTTGCATAGTGTAGCCATAGTCTTAGATACCATTTCAAAGACCACTTTGGTTGGTTATACCTAGTTTCAGTCAGACTTTTGTTAAAACTCTCTAAGCAGCTTTGTCTTTAGCCAAGAAATACGAATTAAGGCCAAGTCCTGATGCCCTTGGACACAACCATCTTGAATTGAAATACCCGGAGGGAATTTAAATAGGCAAAATGTAACTACCCAAACTGGGATTTAGGGAAAACTTTGCTCTTACAAAAATTGCCATGGGCAATCACGGAGCAGAATGGCCTGTGCCATGAGCTCGGTGTCAGACTTAAATGGTTAATAGTAAGCAAACTCAAGATTGGCTGTCTGTACCTTTAAACTAATACACGCACACATAAAAGGTGGCTGCCTAGTTGCAGTATTTAAGCAAAGGACCAGACCTGACCTGACCTGGAGTTCTAGGTTAGCACTGAGAATCCACTCTCCTGACCCACCTCCCTTGGCTCTGCCTTTCACAGGAACCCAGCAAGCCTTCTTACCTGGCTTGCCAGCTGCCTATTGGTCAGTGTCTCCTCCTGGCCCCTCTAGGCCTCTGTTTCATTGGTAGCCTGGCCTGAGTGGGTTTTCCTGAGGCAGGAGGGTGTTGGGATGCAGATGTCTCTAGCAGCCAGGGGCAGCACTGCAAGACCAGGGACAGGAAACAGCTCTGTCTGGCAGGGGGGCAGCGCTCTGGGGTGCAGCCTTCTGCTCCCTTCTTGATCCCAGCTTCTCAGCGGTCCCATCTGCTCCCATCTGCACAAGGTGGGAGCTAGACAGGCAAGGAGCCCAGTTCCGAGACTGCCTGACCACTGCAGTGATAGGCCCACAAGGAGAAGAAGGCTTACTCCTCAGCTGCCACATCGAAAGTACCCCAGCCCTGACCACTTCACCTTGTAAATACCAGGCACCCCTCCTCCCTTGCACCCGCTGCACCCTGTGAGTACTGGGGACCTCTCCCCACACCTCCTGCTGTCCCTGTGAGTACTGGGAAACTCTTCTCCTCCTCCTCACGTCTGCTGTGCCCTGAGAGTACTGGACACCCAGCCCCCCTCCTGCTGCCCTTCATTTTTGTTTTTTACTGATTTTCACCCTTTTTTAAATTTTGGAATAAACACTGATATATTCCTGGGAAATTTTAAATAAAATAAAAACCGAAAACGAACGGCCTTATCCATGCAGCACAATGCCCCCGCCCCAGTCTAGCACTGGTTCTGCATTGACGTCAGGGAAGAAATACTAGCAACTGACTCAACACCACCACTGAATCACTGTTTTCCCTGGGGCTTTCCTTTGGAGTCTCCCATCCCAAGTAGTTATATTAAACAACACATTTCATTCTTTCATTATTATAAGTAAGAATCAATGGAAAGGTTAAACAAACCCTGGCTACAACGCTATAGGAAATCTGTCCTAGCCTGAAGTTCAGTATCACTTTTGTTAACTACAGTGGAGCTATAGTACTTTTGTTTGTGACTTTGCTGTTTTACAGTAGAACAAATGCATCTTGGAATGCTCAGTTAGTGTGACAGCTTCACAGATTAGTTTCATCACATCAAGCGTGGTTCATTTATACAAAACACTAATGGTTCTACCCTTAAGCTACAGCATAGTTCTTTGGGGTGGTGTTAAACGATCCTGCTTAAGGACACGAGTAGTTGCACTAAATGCCGATCAAGTAGGAGAAATTAGGTCAACAATATTTAAGGAGGGGTCAGATGTCAGCCACAAGGAGAAAAGCAAGGAATGAAATTATATTTCTGGTATTAAAGGGGCCTGTAATAAATGAAGCAATTGGGGAAAGAGATAATGAGGGGAATGTGACAGAGGAAGAGAGATGAAATGGATGGAATAACATGAAGAAGAGATGAATGACACTGGACAGAGGTGGGATTGGGACAAAAGGGGAAAGTGTGCATTCAAAAGAAAAGGGAAGGAAGAGGAGAAAGAAAGGGGACATTTGGATGGAATAGCATTCCAGGGTTCCGACAGTCTCATGATGCTCTTAAGAAACATTATAACAACTAATAAGGTATGAGATATCAGTTTTAAACTCACCCATTTTACTACCGTTCTAGATTGTAAATTCTCAGGGGCAAAGACTGTAATTTACTACATTTGTACAGCACCAAACTCAGTGAAGCCCCACCAGGTTGACTAATAGAAGTCACCACAATATAAATGTTAAATAAGAATAAAATTGGATGTTTGCAATTTTAACAAAACAATGCAATGCACATTTGCCATGGTAAATTTGAAAGGTTTTAACTATTATTGTATATTATGAACATTGGCCTGGTTTGGATACCGTTATTTATGCCAAATGGGATTTTGCTCCACAAGAATCCCAATGAACGAAATGGGGACTAAATGTGTAATAAGGTGCTATTTAACATGAGTAATGGCATCACAACCTGGGCTTATACGTATAATTACCACACTTGTACAGCAATCTAACATGCGGTTACGGTCACCTGCCCATGAAGTCCCATAAATGTCAATGTGTGGCCTTGTTCATTTAGCTTTTTTATCACTGCTTTAGAAGAGGCAGGGCACTCAGCACTTTGAGAACCAGATACGACTACATGTAACAGGAAAATGGGAAAGACAGATCGTGCCATCGCTCAAACCAACATTCCAACGTCACCCACCCTGTTCAGAAATACATGTCGGCAATGCGAAAGAGTCTGTGGCTCATCAGCCATCAGTGGACCCACAGATGACTTGAAATGGACAATCCATGACAGACAATCACCCTTGACTTTGAGGGATTGCCGATGATAAGAAGAGGAAGTCAACTCATACTAAATTTTCAAACAATACAGCACTGGGGGGAGTTGCAGGCAACAAGACGGCTATGGTAAGAAAACACAAATGGTCCTAAGAAGATTAGTGAAATGTCAGGAATCTATTAGCAACAGGATATGCAGCCAGTATAGAAAAACAATCCAAAGTACAGATCCCCAGTAGAGTAGAGATGCTTGGAAAGAGGTAATGTGAAGAAAAGTAGGTCTGAAAATTGATAAAATGCAATTTACTACCTTGCACTAAAAACCCTACGTGCCTCCAAAAACACAAGTGCTATGCTGGGCTCCTTACAGTGACTTTGTGAACCAAGGAGGCTGCATTTCTCCTTTTCCTACTTTTTTAAAATTAAAAATGGCTTAATTTTAGACCCCTTACTGTTGATATGCCAAATGACATGTAAACTGTGGATCAGTGACATCACCAGTTTATCAACATGCAATGTTTCATCAAACTCTTCCCACTTCTTTACAGCCAAATATTTATGTTTTCTCAGTAAAATAATGAACAGCAGAAAAATACAAATGCAGATATGTACAGCTTAACAAAGGAGCAAGCCCCATCCCAAACCCCACAGAGATTTCAGTGTAACCATGAGAACATTAAAGGCCTGGTTCTCATGTATACAAAGGCCTCTTTACATCATTCTCACAGAGACTAGGTCTACACTATAAACTTACATCCTTGTAACTACGTTGCTCAGAGGGCATGGAAAATCCATACTTCTGAGCGACACAGTTATACCAACTTAACCGCCGGCCTAGATAGCTCTATGTTGCTGGAGGGCTTCTCCCATCAAAAGAGCTACCACCTCTTGTGGAGATGGATTAACTATGCCAATGGAAGAAGCTCTCCTGTCAGCGTAGTAGCATCTTCACTGAAATGCTACAGTGGCACAGCTGTAGAGTTTTAAGTGTAGACCTGTCCAGAGTTGTGGGACTTTACCTACTTTAAGGTCCTCCTCTCTATGCTACCAAAGTGGCTTTGTGTAAAAGAGAATCAGGCCCTAAAATTAGTGGCACTCCTCAAAGTCAAAGATACTTGGTGTAAATAAGTAACACTTTAGAATCAAATTATTTCTTCTCATTTAATGAATCCTTGTGAATTAATACAATTCTGCCAACTCTACAAGAGTTTGCCTGTATGTTACATATGAGATCATTAATATTTCCTGACAGCAAGACCTTCAGCCAGATCATCAGCTGGTGTAAATCATTTTAAATTGGGGGGGGGGGGGGATTATCTTTTCAGTGACTTATGGTGTAGCAGGATCTGTGTGGCACATGGCAGGACCTTGAGCCCCTCTTTGTAGCCTGGCCATTCATTCAGAATATTCAAATTATTTATATAGAATATACACACTCTTTTGGGCAGGGACCATGTCTGTTATAGAGTTTTGACAGTGCCTAATGGAGCCCCTATGCTGATGAGGGATTCTAAGCACTACCAGTGTAAGACTTTTTGAAATGCCAATTCAGTGGCTATTCCCTCAGGTACACATTTCTATCCCATCCCCACCTGGGCACTCAGAACCCTCTGTGATCAATTATACCCCCTTTTTTAAAAATGTGATGCGTGGCCAAAAGGGGCAAAACCTACCCTTTGGTCTAGACACGTTTTGAAAATTCTGGCCTATATATATACCTTTTCACTCACCTGTAATGAAGATGCGACACACAGGAATGCTGGCAAGAGACTGGTCTTTTTTTCCTGCCCCTAGCCATCAGCCACCTGGCGTCAATCAGATTTATAGAAGTTAATCCTGGTACATGTCAGGGGTCAGGGCAGGGGTCAGTAGCCCTCACTCCAGTGGTTACTGTTACATTCATGTTCTCTTCCAAGCTAGTTATAGTTACCATGTGTAACTGAGTCTAATGATACTATTCTTTGAGCAGAGCTGATAAAGAAAATGGGGGTTGGAGGAAGAAATAGCACCAAAAAAACCCAACAAACAAACACCATAGTAAAAATTGTTTTCCCATTTTAAAAATCTTTCTGATCAGCTCTGCTCTCAACTTCTTCAGATCATAAACCTGTCTTTCCTGTTTCTAGGAGGGTTTGTATATTTTCTGCAGTTTTAGGGCCCTTGATAGGTAACCATTATTATGATTTTTTTTTGTATATGCTGTGACGGTGCCCCCCATAAGACGTTATGGAAATATGCTTATGAATATATATGACATAACTGGAATATGTTCTATGCTACATATGCCAAGTAACATATCTATGTAAAGGTTATGATCTACTAAATCTATTAATCCTATTTGTATATGGATGTATCATTTTTGTATTTGAAGTTATGAATATTGGCCGTGTACCGGCTTGATTTCTGAATAACTTTAGTAGAGCATTTGGTCAGTTCCTGGAGAAAGGAATTCGCAAAGTTAAGTGCCCAATTAAGAAGCGCTTAAGGAACAATGCATCTTGGAATGCTCCAATCCACATAAGAAGTCTTCCTGGAGACAGTCGAGATACCCTGTGGGCAATGGCTTCTGCCTGTAAAAACTGTGAGTCATGCATGGACATGTGACTTGCCCAGGTGACTCCAGAACTCCATCTTGGAGCTGGACTTTGCATAGGAGAGGGGAGCGGGGTCTCCACTCACAAGAGAAAGTCTATTTAAGCCTGTGGGACACCCCTCCATTTTGTCTTCAGCTGGCTAAAGAGAGATCCTCTCCACCCCCAAGAAAGAAACTGGAACAAAAGACAATAACTACAGGGGGTGAGAGTGATTGCTGGACCCGGACTAGAAGGAGATTTGTCTGTAAAAGGAAGCTTATGGGAACTGGTGAGGTTTTATCTGTATTCAGTTTTATTAGACATAGACTTGTGGGTTTTATTTTATTTTGCTTGGTAATTCACTTTGTTCTGTCTGTTACTATTTGGAAACACTTAAATCCTACCTTCTTTATTTAATAAAATCACTTTTTACTGATTAATTAACCCAGAGTATGTATTAATACCTGGAAGGGGGGGGGAACAGTTGTGCATCTCTCTCTATCAGTGTTATAGAGGGCAAACAATTTATGAGTTTACCCTATATAAGCTTTATACAGGGTAAAACAGATTTATTTGGGGTATGGACCCCATTGGGAGTTGGGCATCTGAGTGTTAAAGTCAGGCACGCTTCTGTAAGCTGCTTTCAGTTAAGTCTATAGCTGTTAGGGGATGTGGTTCAGACCTGGGTCTGGGTTTGCAGCAGACTAACGGGTCTGGCTCAAACCAGGCAAGGCACTGAAGTCCTAAACTGCCAGGGCAGGAAGGCAGGAGCAGAAGTAGTCTGGGCACATCAGGTGGCAGCTCCCAGGGGGTTTCTGTGCTCCAACCAGTCACATATGCTTCTTAGTTATGAGACACTTGGTCTGATTAGGATGGATTCAAATTTAGTGACTGAGTAATCAAATCAAAAGAAAGTTATAGCAAGTGTGTCCTACTCATTTTCTAACAATATAAGTGAAGCCATCTAAATCATGTAAAAACATCACGGGTTACAACCAGTTGCTGTAACAGTGATTAGCAAGTTTCACCATGCAGCAACTCTCACAAGTGTGAGCAGTGTCTTCTGGGACAGATGACCTCATATTCTATTTGGAAGTGGCCCTCTCTAGTTGAAACTGACACCCTCAGCTGTTAGGTTCAGAATAGATCTGTTCATTATAACTACACTAGGTTATAGTGCAAGGAAAAGATAAGTTACATTGCAGTCAGCGATCAGGGGGCTGGATCCTCAGCTGATATCAACTGACTTCAACAGAGTGAAATCATGTACACCGGCTGAAGATCCAGCCCTAAGTTTTGTTTTCTTTTAAATCAGAGAGTGACCAAAAACAAAACCTAGTCACACAGGCTAAAACTTGCTGACATTCTATTAAAGTGCTGTTTACTGTGACTACTGTATTGTCTCCACATGAGACAGAGCAATAGTGTCTCTGAGTTCATTTAACATACCTGTCAATAGAGGTACTGAAAGGAGGATATGTGTCCACGGTCTTCTAGTCAGAAACCAAATTCTGTTTGTCTATAAGCAGAATTATGTGTATCTTCTAATCAAGCTGAATCACTGAAATAAAGGGGAGGTAAGCATGGCATGTGATTCCTATGGTGGGGCAGAAGGACTTTAGAAAGTTAAGGATAAAGAAGTCATCTTTTTCTTTGACACATTGTTTTGTGTGGCGAGCAAGATGTTACCCATTTTGTGTTAAGGTATAAAATAGAAGTTATGCTGTAAAAATATAAAACCTTAATAAAAGAAACTGTGGCAGCATTGTAAAATGCTCAAGGAAAACTTTCTCCTACAAATAGGCATTTCATCCTCATCACTACATTATTCAAGGAAAAAAGACAAGACAAAACAAACTTCCTTTACAAATCACTGCAGCCCATTAACTCACTCACTCTGCCCCCTGGCTGACACTGACAAGAGATTATTGACAATCCATCTCATTGTCATTAAACTAAGATATATCATCTGAGTGCTATTGGTGCAGAAAATAGCAGCCAGAAACCACATACATAATACTTAGAGGTAACATGGTCCAGTGAGTGAAGAAGGGATGGGAATGGCCTTGAATTCCATTCAATTGCTCTGCCAATTTGGGCAAGTCAGAGCAAGTTTCTGCCTGTTTATATGCCCAAACCAAGGAGTGGCAGGCAATTAGAACACCACTTACATCTCTATATTGAGCATAAGCTTTCGTGAGCTACAGCTCACTTCATTGGGCTCACGAAAGCTTATGCTCAAATAAATTGGTTAGTCTCTAAGGTGCCACAAGTACTCCTTTTCTTTTTGCGAATACAGACTAACACGGCTGTTACTCTGAAACTTACATCTCTAAGTGGGCTAGTTGGGCCTTGGGTCCAAGTCATAGGAGTAAGTGAGGATACTTGCTCAATACAGAGGGCAGAGAATGGGCAGAGCCTTGGCTCCATCGCCCAATGTACTGACCAGGATAGCTGATGCAGTGCAGTGGAGCCAGGTGGCAATGATTTACTGCTACTGGAATAGACCAGCAGTAAATTACTATCCCCCAGGAGCAAAGAGAAAGCAGGAGGACTCTCTCTCTCTCTCGGCTGCTCCTAGATTTATACATTTATACATCTCTTGCTCAGGGCTGCAACTAAAGAATGTAGCCCATTACCTCTTTCACAATATATATTATGATCCTCATTTTACTTATCTTTGCAAACAGCTTTGAGATTCTTGGATGAAAGATGCTATATAACTGCAAGTTAGTAGTATTGCATCAGACAATGTGCTTTTACTGTAATGCTCAAATAACACAGAAAAGGCATAAGTGCATTTTGGGTAGGTTTGTATTTGGGAGTCCCTCTGTTTGCGTTCTAGCAAATATGCCATTTTTGCATTTTTCATGTTCCTTCTTGTAACATATTGCAGAGATTGTGTGTGTGTTTATGCATCGGATCTGCTAAAACGCTTTCTCAGATAATTACACAAATAAGTAGGACACGGTATGCCATGGAAACCTGATTTGGCATTTATTATTAAGCAAGCTGTCTTTGAAAACAAAAATAGATTAATAGATTCCAAGGCCAAAATGGACCATTGTGATCATCTAGTCTGACCTCCTGTATAATACAGGTTGTAGAACTTCCCCAGAATTCCTAGAGCATAGCTTTTAGAAAAAAAAAATTCTTGATTTAAAAATGGTCAGTGATGGAGAATCCACCATGACCCTCGATAAATTGTTCCACTGGTTAAAGAGAATTATTTAATTTACTATTACTGGTGTAAGCCCCATTGAGAAATGAACAACTCACAACCCCTAGTTTACAGTGTGATGCTGGCAGGCCAGAGGCAAGCTCTAGCCCAGACTGCAGGCATTAGCTAAGAACTGACAATCTTGTAGCTGGAGGCCAGACCAGGTCACCTGAAAATCAGTTTTGCTCAAAATAGGTATCAGTCTCACAGGAATATATTTAGTGTTTAGACTCTGTGAAATGCTTGTAAATTGCTGCATGTATTAATCTCACTTATAATATCCATATAACAAGTTATAAGGTAATATTTAAGTATATGCTCTGAAACTATAAACCCACACAGTCAGGAGAGAAGCATTACCAAGTGTGAAATACTAGTTTACTACAAGAGGTGTCAGCTGGAGCCTTAGCTCTGGGACTCTCCCACGTCGCAGGGTCCTAGAGCCTGGGCTCAGCCCAAGCCTGGAAATCTACACAGCAATGAAACATCCCTGCAGCCCCAGCCCCACAAGCCTGAGTCAGCTGGCATTGGCCAGCCAAGGGTTTTTCAAGGTAGTGTAGACATACCCTGAGGGGCTAGAGATTCCAGGGTATAGATCCTTTGGGACTGCCTCTTGTGTCTCCCTGAAAGACACTCTCAACTGACAGGTTTCAGACTGACAGATCACTACAACTCTGTCACTCTTAGGATTTAGATGGTGACTCATTGGTGTGTATATGTTTGCTTGCTTTAACCTGTAAATAACTATTATTCCTTGTTCCTAGTTAATAAACCTTTAGATAGTTTCTTACAGGATTGGCTGCAGGCATTGTCCTTGATGGGAACAATATTTTGCTTAAATAATCCATAATGCAGCAGCTTTAAAACAAACTATGAATGCACAGGACAGGATCTTCCCTTGGGTGAGAGCTGTGGCAAGATCTCAGAGTTCTCCCACTGATGCATGTATACTCGGACACCAGGCAATCTCATCTAGAGGTTTTTTCCTGACTGTCCCTCTGATCTGGATGCTTTCAATTTTCCTTTGGGAGATAGTAGTCTGCCAGTCTGCTTCTGATGCACAGTACAAAGAGGGAGGATGGTGCAGTGGTTGGGGCACTAGCTTTGGGAGACCTGGGTTTAATTCCCTGCACTGGTACAGACTTCCTGTGTGATACTGAGCATAACTTTTGGGCCCATTCCTCAAAGGAGTGAGGCACCTAGAATCTTAGAGAAGCGAGGTACAGAGACTAAGGCCCAGATCTTCAGTCTTTAAAATGGGGATAATAGCACTTCCCTACCTCACATGATGAGGGGATAAATACATACAAGACTGTGAGCTGCTCAGATACTACAGTAATGAAGGACATATAAATACCTTAGATAGAGATGTACTCTTCAGGCGGTCAGCTGATACATGACTTTTTTCTCATCTGGCAGATAAGAAAAAGATTCCTAGTCATTTCAATGGGATATAGGGGGCAGCTGTGTACCACAGCCCTTTATTAAGCAAGAGGTATAATGTGGATTTTGCTTGTCTTCTGGAAGGAAGTCTTCTCAGTAGTCATTTTTCAGAGTAGCAGCCGTGTTAGTCTGTATCCGCAAAAAGAAAAGGAGGACTTGTGGCACCTTAGAGACTAACCAATTTATTTGAGCATAAGCTTTCGTGAGCTACAGCTCACTTCATCAGATGCATCTGATGAAGTGAGCTGTAGCTCACGAAAGCTTATGCTCAAATAAATTGGTTAGTCTCTAAGGTGCCACAAGTCCTCCTTTTCTTTTTTCAGTAGTCATTGATGCTTACCTAAAAGTGATAAGAGAACTGCATGATTACCTCTGTATCTGTTGCACATACGATTGAGAAGATGCATGAAGTATTTAGCCATCATAGTCCGCCGGAACAGCTACAAAACAACAATGGACCTTAGTTTGTATTGCTTGCATTCCAAATCTTTATGAAGATGCATGTCCTATCAAATCTCACCGTGCCATCCAGCTTCTAATGGTTTAGCAGAAAGATTTTTTTTTTCAAACAATGAAACAAGCCTTGTGCGCTTGCCAAAGAACATCATATGTTTATAAACCCATAGCTAATGTATTATTTTATCAGCATACATCACTTTGCAATACAAAAGTGTCTTCAGCACACTGAATGGTATACAATAAATATATACCTGGGTGAGTTACTGAAACCATCAAGGAGGATACAGGAGGCAAAACAATCAGCACAGTTACACTAATGGCAGCTATGAGCTAAAAGTGTTAGGCATGATTCTCCTGTGACTTGCTCCACTTTTACTCTTTTATAACTGTGGTTTTCAGTGGAGTTATTCCTAATTTAGACTAGTATAAGGAAAAGAATCAAGTCCAGAGATTTTTTTAAAAAACAGGAGAAACAACATAACTAAGGGTATGTCTACACTCCCTCCTACACTCATAGGCGCCGACTCCAAGGGTGCTCCAGGGCTGGAGCACCCACAGGGAAAAATGAGTAGGTGCTCCGCACCCACCGGCAACCAAGCTCCCCCCTCCTCGCCTTCTTCCCCCCCCCCCCCCAAGCATGCCACATCCCAGCTCCTTCCTCCCCAGGTGCACCCCCCACCACCACCTAACAGCTGTTTGGCAGCGCTTGGGACTTTCCGGGAGGGAGGGGGAGGAAGCGGAGAAGAGGCAGAGCAGGGACTTGGGGGAAGGGGGTGGAATAGGGGTGGGCAAGGGCAGTGCAGGGGCAGAAAAAAGCAGGGCGGGGGTCAAGCACCCACCAGGTAGATGGGAAGTCAGCGCTTATGTCTACACTGCAATGTAAGTCCAGACTTAGTGGGATTTGAATCAGCTGACCCTGGGTTAGAGAACCCAGGACTTGAGTATCTATACTGATTACTAACCTTACATTAAAAATTTTCTAATCCAGGCTCAAACCTGGGGCTCTGGCATCTACACTATAGCACACAGACCCAAGTCAAACCAGCCACACCCCAGACTTCCTAGCATCCTCCTGAAATGTGGCCACTTGAGCCCTTTGACTGTGGTGCACTATGGGAAAACTTTACTGTTGACCCTGCACATTACAGAAAGTTTGAACAGCCTGCCAGCACTTCCTGATGAGCAACATGGAGGAGGTACCTTTTCAAGAACTTCAGGAATCAGGCAGAGCTTATGTGAAGTGCTGGTGGACATTTAAGCAGCATTTTCTGACCCACCAAAGGCACCTGGCAGAGTTTGATGGTGCAGGAGGAAGAGGAGTACCCAGGCACAGCAGACTTCAACTGGCTGATGCTGCTCATGACATCTGCTATTTTGTGAGCAGTGCGCCCTGATCCTTCAGTATAAAGACCCATGCATGAGGACACCCTTGCCAGCCCAGAAGCCAGTTGCTATAGCTGTCTGGAAGCTGGCTAGCCCAGCCTGCTACAGGTCCAATGCCAGCCAATTGGGTATTCAGAAGTCAACAGTGGATAAAGTGGTGGCAGACGTTTCTGAGGCAACCGGCTGTGTAGTTTACCCCAAGGTGGTGGGCATTAAATATATTCCTGAAGTAACTGCTGATTTTGAGAGAATGGGGTTCATGGGATCATGTGCCCATAGTTTTCCCTCCTCAAGGAGCATGTGACATAAACCGTAAAAGGTACTACTCCACTGTTATTCAAGCCATTGTGGACCACAGAGATCAATTTATGAATGTCAGTGTGGGGCACACTGGTGAAAAAACCCTGACACCATGAACTTTCCCAATCAGACATCTACATTCATGGACACATTGGGATACTATTCCAACAAATTGACATTGTCCTAAACAGAGTTACTGCCCCCATCATTATTCTGGGGGACCCAATGTACCCCCTTTTTCCTTGGCTTATTAAACCATGCCCTGATTTCCGAGGCCCTGGCAAAAGAAGAATTAATTACACTCTCAGGAGGTACAGAACGGTTGTTGACTGTGCTTTTGGTAGCTTAAAATCCCATTAGAGATGTCTACAGATACATTTGAATTCCCGTGTCATCAGTGCTGTGCACGTTACTGTGTCTTGCTGTGCTCTTCACAATCTTTGTAAAGCCAGAGGTGAGCCATTTCCCCCTGAATGGACCTAGGAGTGTGAATCGATACCCTCCGCCAGAAAGTTCAGCTACCACAGCTAGAGCTGGATGTACCTGAGCAACAGAGGTCAGGGTTGCTTTTGTGCTCCCACATTATAGACCTCCATGGCCCAGTGGAAGAGGGGGAATAGTACCTTGATCACCGTGCTTGTGCGGGTGGGGATAGGGCTTGATTGTCATGCAACGTACTTATGAATGTCATGACCACTTATGAAATGGGTGGGTAGAGGATGATTCACAGGATGGATGCATACAAGGAAATGATTGAAGTGCATATTGATGTACCTAACTGTATAGAGAAATAATGGTTGCTTACTAATTCCTAATTGTCCATGATGATGTGTTTACCTTTATTATTTCAAATATACATTGTATGATGAGATTCAGTGATGGCAATAAACTTTCCTGATGACATAAAAAGCTTTATTTATAAACAAGAACAAGTGCAAACAGTAAAACTATGTTCAAGACAGAAACCCCTTATTGTTGCATGTCCCCTGCACCTTCCCGCCCCTCCTTTCCCTTCTTTCCCCATTTACTGTGCACTTGGTGCCAGGTAGAAACATCCACAGGGAAAGGAGTCAAGATGGAGGAGTTCATGGGACTAAGTTGCCCTACCCAGCTGCTCATGGGGCCAGACAGCATGGGCTACGCAGCCATGGAGTTTTCTAAGATGTTACTGGACTGCATCCCAGCATTTGTCAAAGGGGGCTCAGGCCATGGTGTGGGTGAGGCAGTACTCTTGCAGCCCTTCCTGATATCAGCTGCTCAAACAGCTTTTTCTGCTCAGCTCTGTCTTCCTCATTTAGCCGCCATTCTTGTTCCAGGAACTGAAAAGCAAGTGCCTGCTCCCATGCTGAGACTCTGTCCTCTAACTGTGCAGCCAGCCTGAGCCTCTCTCTTCCCTTTTGCCATGTCCTTCCTCTAGCCACAAGTCCCTCTGTCTTTGGTGCTGGGCCTGCTTGTTGTACCTGTCTAGAACATCAACCATAAGTTCGTCAAAGAAACACTTCCTCTTGGAATGGTCCATGAAGGTACATTGGGACAGGCTTGTACTGCAATGTGGGTGAGCTGTGGAGATACTGCAGGCAGTCAGGAGTGGCAGAACCTCAGAAGAAAGGGGCGGGGGGGGGGCACAAAGCTCCTCCCCCTCTGTGGCCCTGCTCCTCCTCTTCCGCAAGCCCCCGGCCCCAGGCCAGAATGGAAGCCGGAGCCAGGCCATAGTAAGAGCCACCCAGGGAGCCTGTGGATCCTCAACCTTCCCTGGGTGGGGAGCCAGGGTTCCCAAAAGCAGCCCCGGCCCATGTCCCCCCCCTCCCCATACATCAATACATTGGTCACCTTTTAAATTGTTTAAGTTACCTTTGTAGCTGAATAGGGTTACCACTATATTGGCAATATTCCCTAGGAATTCCCTGTACTAAGTATAGAGAATACCAGGAATACCATGGCAATGCTAGCTTGTTATCAAAGGCAGAATTGGAACCTTTTGAAGGCTGACCACTCTAATCAGACAGATTGCAGTCCACAAGCACAGCGTCTGTCATCAACACTCAACACATGGGTTTATGATTTGTTAAAGTTCAACCATAAGAGAAGAAGCTAAAACAAGAGTCTGAGGCCAGACTATTGTTGCAGTCATTTACACCTACTTACAATTCTGGCTGTCACACACTGAACCAGGCAATCACATGCACCAGACTGTGGAAAGAATGTGTAATGCTTTGGGTAGGAAAGTGTCCCTTTGTGTGTGTTCCTCCCTTGAGTGTTTGAGTGGGTTAACAGACCAGTGTCTCCCCATCTGACCCCTTAGGACAAGGGCATTTTCAGTGGGTGATACAATGTGTATTTATTCAGAATTTCAGAGTATAGTTTTTGACTTTCTGAACTGACTCCTGTGATATCTTAGGTTACTAATCCTAAGTAAGGGACATTTCATGGATAGCTGTTTCTCTGGATTTCAGTGAGATAGAATGTATGGTTGCCAGATAGTACCCATCAAAAGCTGCCAAGTCAAGTTTGTGACATTTAGGGAGAGTGAGGGTCCATTTGCTGTCGAGAGAATGACCATTTGACATTGTTGTTCAGAACTAAATAAATAGTGTAAACACTTACAGTGAAGAATCATTTGATATCTAAAATGATTTTGCTTCAGCCATGTTCATCCCCGTTTTGTGTTGAGCATTTAAATCATTTAGTTTTGTAATATAAATATTCACAGAAAGCAATCTTTGAAGTGAATATGACTATTTTCTCTGGAAAGAGCTTATCAAATCGGAAATATCATCATGAGACTTATCTGACCAACCTCAGTTAAATGTAGCTCAAATGTAGACTATTCCCAATAAACCTACATAGCAAAAATATTCAAAAAGATATTTGTCAAACAATTTGACTAATGAATACATAAGGCACCTCTCCCTTCCATGCTGTTTGGAACCAGGAACAGGAGTCACACTAAGATGAACTCCATACCGCACAGGTGCTGTAAACTATCTGAAAAATCCCCACTGAATGAAGCCTGCTCCTTGTGTGGCAAAACTGGACCGGTTTTGTGGCTAACAGGACAGACCACTACCACCACAGAAGTAGGAGCTATATTTACCTCTAAATGCAGGTGCTACTCTAGAAACGTTTCAGAGTAGCAGCCGTGTTAGTTTGTATCCGCAAAAAGAACAGGAGGACTTGTGGCACCTTAGAGACTAACTAATTTATTTGAGCATAAGCTTTCGTGACTTCATGAAAGCTTATGCTCAAATAAATTTGTTAGTCTCTAAGGTGCCACAAGTCCTCCTGTTCTTTTTTACTCTAGAAACATTCATCAGAATCCATAGGCCAGAATTGTTACATTTAAGGTCAAGTTCCTAGCCTTACCTTAAGCAACAGCATTAATTTATACAATAGTAACACTACAATAATAAAGGAAACTTCATAAAAAATCTCATGGTATCCTAACAATGCAGTTCTAATCCCATGTATAATATTAAGGGCTGAGCATAAAACATCTTGTCCTTAGATAGAATTCTTCCAGTTCCTTCCTTATCTCTGCTTATCTACTCTCTGTTAAAGGCATATCAAAACATTTTGTGCCACAATGTTATTTATGCTATAGTTAAAAGCCTCTTAATACTTTCCTAAAGTGAATGTGCCTGTACAGTACAGTACGTGCTCAAATGATTGTTTCCAGAATCAAGTCATCCAGTACATCACGCACGACCATCTAAATATTCACAATTGTTTTACCGTTTTTATATTTGTTAGATCTCTTATCTTTATTATTTCTGCATCTTATGCCATTGTTGTCTGAGAGCACTTAAATGTGGATAAAAGAATACCACTTACATCTTTACATATCTATTATTTTCCAGAAAAGGATTATGCTGCTGCTGATGATGAGCCTACAGCTCGTTTAAGGGGTTTATATTTTTCATTTTGGGCCTGATTTTCAGAGCTGTTGAATACCTTCCATTGATTTCACTTAGAAATGTGAGTGATCAGCACTTAAAGTAGGCATAAAAGGGCCTACTTTTTTTTTATCTGCACACATACACTTAAAAAGCAAAAAAAGATTAACAGCCAATGCAAGTGTAGATAATGTTAAAGGATAATGTCAAAATGAATTACATGATGAGAAAAGAGGGCTTTTGAGCTGTGATAAAAGAAATGCGTTCTACTGGGACAATAACTGGTTTAAATATATGAAACCAGTACAAGTGCCGACCATTATTAGATAACTTTATTGCCTGAGACCACCACAAATTATTCCCACCCATGCCAAACACAGTTCTGTTCCACTTTCATTAAAAGATCAACTCTGTTTAGCTAACAACTTGTGTTGATCCCTTGAGTAGTGGCTTAAATTAGAACAATATTTATTAACTCCTGGTAAATGCTTCGTCTCAAGTAATCAAGCTAAGGTATCCCAGAAGATGCCATTTTTACCTGTATTAAGCACGTACAATACTGAAACTTAATAGCTTTCCAAAATTCTTTCAAACAGTGGAAGCTTTTGTTTTACTGTAATGATAGTGTGGGAACAAATATTTGTTTTCTTCCTGTTTTTAGAGCTACTCAAATGCTCATGTGGGAATGAAACAATATCCTTGTGCGCAGATGTTATTTGCAGGGAATGTTATCCTCAGGCTGACACCAGTTTAAATTAGTCTTAGTTTGGACGGGGACCAAGTGAGGCAGCATCCTTCCCTAAACAAGTCTCACCTGGCTTGCACCTGGAGGTGTTCTCATAAATGCATTGTGGAGATGACCTATCCATACTCAAGATCAAGAGTCAGACAAAGTTTATTGTGTGCATTTTATAAAGATGCTACTAGTAATCTGATTCTATGAACAAAGAGCTTATACATGACAGTCAAAAAGATGTGAAAGATTCAGCTATTGCCAGGATTTAGAAAAATTAACATTAAGCATAAGAACGTATGGAACAGTTAATGGTGGGCATGATGCCTCACATACTGTAAATCATCAACTACTCACCATGGGCCTGATTCTCCCATAATTTACACCAGTTTAAGTCAGGGTCAATGGAGTTCCATGAGCGTAAGTCTAATAGAGCGTAACAAGCCACCTATCTTGAGATAAAAAGATGTATTTAATTGGTTATTGCAGCTTGCCCTGGTCACACTCTTTTCCCCCTCCCTGCACTCACCAGCACAGGCAGGAGACTAAGTACACAAGAGGAAGGATGATCCTGTAGGCCAATGGTGGGCACATGGCCCGTCAGGGTAATCTGCTGGTGGGCTGAAAAACATTTTGCTTACATTGACTGTCCACAGGCACGGCCGCCCGCAGCTCCCACTGGCTGCAGTTCGCCGTTCCCGGCCAATGGGAGCTGCGGGAAGCGGTGGCCATCACGTTCCCCTGCGGCCCACAACGCTTCCTGCAGCTCCCATTGACCAGGAATGGCAAACAACAGCCACTGGGAGCTGCGGGCAGCCGTGGCTGTGAAAGGTCAATGTAAACAAACTGTCTCGCGGCCCACCAGCAGATTACCCTGACAGGCCGTGTGTGACCCGCGAGCCACAGGTTGCCCACCACTCTTGTAGGCCCTAACCTAGGATTTAGGAGAGCCAGGTTCAAGTCCCTGCTCCGTCACAGCTGTCCTGTTTCACCTGGGGGGGGGGGGGTGGTCAATATCTCTGTGCCTTAGTACCCCATCTATAAAATGGGCATGATAGCACTTCCCTATGTCACATGGGTGTTGTGAGGATAAACCCACTGAAACTGTGAGGTACTACTAATTGTAAGAGACCACAATAATGGGGACAGATAAATATCTAAAATGGAAGCTGAAACTTTTCAAAACCATCAGGCCCATGCTTCTCAGCACTGTGTAGACATTATGGCTGAATTAGGCTTATTGCTTATGGGACGAGACTCTCTACACACCATCAGGAACATTCATGGGGGGAAGGGGAGATGGCAGGGCCTGGGCCAGCCCCCATGGGAGGCGGGGGGGAAGGGAGGGAGCACCACCCAGCCCTGCTCCATCCCCAGTCCCAGCTGCAGCTCTGGCTGCAACCCAGCTCCAAACCAGGGCTCCAGCCATGGCTCCAGGGGGTGGGAGAGGAACACAACGCTTACAGATTACACAGGAGTAAGGGGGGGGGCATGACTTAAAAGTTTGGAGACCACTGTGCTAGGTACAGTAAACACACATGAGAGTACTTGCCCTAAAGGGAAAAAAAAAGATAAAAACACACAAACCAAGTGTTCCAGGCTTTTTTACTTAGTTTTTTTTTATATTATAAATCTATGACCTATCCTCCACTACCACTCTTCCTGAGCCAAAGAGGATGGCTCTAGACTGTTCTCAATGGTAGCAGATGACAGAACAAGGAGCAATGGTCTCAAGTTGCAGTGGGGGAGGTTTAGATTGGATATTAGGAAAAACTTTTTCACTAAGAGGGTGGTGAAACACTGGAATGCGTTACCTAGGGAGGTGGTAGAATCTCCTTCCTTAGAGGTTTTTAAGGTCAGGCTTGACAAAGCCCTGGCTGGGATCATTTAACTGGGAATTGGTCCTGCTTCGAGCAGGGGGTTGGACTAGGTGACCTTCAGGGGTCCCTTCCAACCCTGGTATTCTATGATTCTATGAGCCATTATTAATTGGCTGAATTCTTACAGACATCATAGCAGAGGTTTATACTGAGAAAATATTTGAATGGGGAGATGGCAGTAGCTTTGCAGACCAGCTCAGGAAAGACATTCCATGTGTAGTGGGTGGCATGGGAGAAAGTGAAGACATAGGGGATGGATTGAGCAAAGCAGCAAATGCATCTGGCAATGCTGTGCAGCAGTGTAGGGTGACACAATAGAACAAAAGGCTGGATAAGTAGGAATGAGTAGAATTATGCAGGGTCTTCAAGGCAAAGCTTTGACTGGATGCAAAAGTGAAGGGTGAACCAGTTGAGGGATTCAAGCAAGGAATGGCATAGTTCAACTGATGGGCTAGAAAGACTATAACAGCAGTGTTTTGTGTGGGTGGGAGTCAGGCAGTGTGGGAGATAACTTGGAGATATTGTGGCTGGAAGCTACATGATTTGGACACAGCCTGGATGTAAGGGTAAAGAAGAGAGAGAGAGAAGTTAGCAATAACCCACTGCTTACAGGCTTGAGGAATAGGGAGGATGGTGGTGTGGTCAATAGTGATGACAAATGGTGGGGCACATGCTCTCTGCTATGGAGTATGGCTGAAATGCCAACAGTTAGCCCTACATTTGTTCATTACAGGTGACATGACACACTAATAACTCCATCAAAAAGTAGTTAGGCTTATTTTCCTTTTTCTATTTATTTAACAAAACAAATAAATGCCCAACTCAGCTTAATGCCTTTACCCTGTATCTCTCTTTAATACATATGTAAGGAAATAACTGGTATTCTCAACATAGGTGCTGGAACTAGGGATGCTGGGGTGCTGCAGCACCCCTGGCTTGAATCACCCCCATCATATACAAGGTTTATAGTTTGGTCCAGTGGCTCTCACTCAGCACCCCTGCTATAAAAATTGTCCCAGCACCTCTGATTCTCAATAACATTTCTCTTTCATAAAAAGTTAGTAACTAAAACACTAATGTCTCTTGTAACTTTGAAAGAAAATGTATTTTAAAACATTCAGGCTGACCTGACACGTTGTAACACATCATATCATGTTATGCTAAGGCCATCAGAACATGTCCAAATGAACAATGATAACCCAACATGACACATCTGAAGTGACAGAAGAGCTTTAAAAAATGAAAATTTTCCCGTTCCCTCAAAAGTGTGTGTTTATAAAAGAAAAATAGTATGGTTTAATTTTTGCTTTTATGGGGGTTTCTTCCAAAGTACTCAGTGCCAAAATGTTCACCCCCAAGAGCAATTACAAATTTTGTAAACTAAGTAGTCTGTTACACATAACCACAGAGCATTAAGTACCACTACATATACAGTAAGTTTCTATATCCATAGAAATGATCCAGTCTTGGCTAAGGCTATGCAAAAATGTTAATCAAGGATCCTAATGCTCTTTTTGGAAAGATCCAAGACACAATAAAACTTAAGATCATATGGACCTGCAGGAAACACTTCCCATAACATAAGCAAATTAGATGTCTGCACACTATTCTTGACCAAGAGTTTAATCACACTCTTAAAATAATACATTTACAACTGTGTTAAAGTCCAGCCAGATAGAGTTTATTTGGGTTGATTAATTATTATTTTCCATTGGTTCAGAAATTGACAAAGATGTACTTAAGAATGTCGATAGGGTATAATCCTACCCTTAACCCTTCCCTGTTGCTCCTGAAGGAAATACAAAAACGACTGGTGGGAAAAGGTGGTAGTTGATGCTGGCATTGTTGGCAGAGAAGTGGGGCGGACATAGGATGACAATGAGGGATGATGAGGGACGATCAGAGCTTTAACTCATACAGGCAGTGGTTAAAGTAGATCAAAGTGAGATGTGCTTCTCACAGCACAGCTGCTATAGAGGAGGGAGAGATGTGAGGAGGTGCTATTTGCCGAAGCCAGAGAGAGGAGGTCAGCTCTCCTGCTTTTAGCAGGAAGGTGAGTTGTTCTCTCCCAGATCATCCTAACTTTAACCCCTGCTTCTATGACCTGTCCAAAAGCCTACTGTACTCAAATGCATCCGATGAAGTGAGCTGTAGCTCACGAAAGCTTATGCTCATATACATTTGTTATATGTCCACAAGTCCTCCTTTTCTCTGTACTCAAAAGGAGTCCCTTGACTTCAATGGGCTTTGGTTCAGGCCCACTATGTTCTTTATATAGAAAGTCTTTACTAAGGTCTCAGTTTTGATCCAGATTTTCAACCACAATCATGAATTTCTTTGCTTATGTGGGTTTATTTCACACCCTCACCATTATTAAATGCAGGGTTTTGTATCTGAATTTTATTTTCCCAGATTTATTCCTCTTCCTTTTTTTCCCAGTAGTTGCAGTAGAATTCACTGCATTGTGCAGTGAGAGTTCTGAATACTAATCACGGGGCTTTTCCCTTTTTCCTCCCTGACTACATTTCTATTACTGCAGTCACAAGTATTGTTAACATTCAAGCCCATAGCAGTTGTGAGCCAGCTTGTAGTAGGAGAATGTTTTGATTCCACTAAAAGGTTCGGCACAGAAACATAATGTTCTGGTTTCGCAGCTATTACAGGGCACAAACTAGCATGAACTTTTGAAAGTTAATATCTAAATTTCTAGATGCCTGCTGCCAATTTTTTTTCATTCTGATTCAATATAGCTGGCTATGGGGAGGGATTTTGCAGAGATTACTACTGGGCTCATTATTATTGCACTAGCAGTTCTGAAAAACAAAGTACCAGCTGATGATGACACAGTTATACAACAAAATAACCTGCTTAGCATACGGGCCCTGAAATTGGCCTTTAAGGGAGACTTTGGGATTACAATCTTGAAACTTTAATAAAATTGAGTTCTCTTTTATGTTGTATGCTTGTTTTGGTTGCAAAACTGGATTTATGTTGGCTCCGA
Source organism: Eretmochelys imbricata (assembly GCF_965152235.1). NCBI lineage: Eukaryota > Metazoa > Chordata > Testudines > Cheloniidae > Eretmochelys > Eretmochelys imbricata. The sequence continues at coordinate 323,881,575 of NC_135572.1, forward strand.
AATAGAGCTGGGTGAATAATTGATTTTTTTTTTTTTTGGCTTGCTGGCAGTTCCGAAACATTGTGGGGGAAAAACTTCAGTTCCCCTCAAAGTTGAAATTTTGAAAAAAATTCAGCAAATCATAAAGCTCCATATCAGCTCAAACCAACACTTTATTCCACCCAAAACATTTTGTTTCCAGCCATTTTTAAAAGCTAGCTTCACAAAACTCATGGAAGTGGTGGTGGTGCTGCCAACCTTATAACTTTTAGCCCAGTGATTACAGCATTCACCTAGGATGTAGGAAACTGAGTCTCCCACATCCTAGGTGAGTGCTCTAATTCCCCCCTCTACTTGATGTGGAGAAGGAATTTGGGTCTCCTAACCACTGGACCACAGGGTATTCTGAGGCAGCTCTCTCTCCTGTTGAATTTTGGGGGAAGGGAGGAAAAAGAGGCAGCCAGCATCCCTTATACTTTTAGCCCACTGGCTAGGGTACTCATCTCATATGAGGGAGATCCCTGGTTGAAATTCCCCCTCTGCCTGCTAAGAATAAGGGAGTTGAACAGGGAATTGTCACCTTTTGAATGGATGTTCTAGCCACTGAGCTATGGGATATTCTGATGTGAGGGCTCTCAATATCTATGAAGTTGTTCCACTTCAATTAAATAATTGTATCATTAAATATTATTTGGGCCAGAGAAAGAGTGAACATCATGCACTAGTCCAGAACTTAGGGCACTCACCTCTGAGGTGGCAGATCCCTGTTCAAATACTTTCTCCTCATCAGGCAAAAGGGGGACTAGCACTACTGATCTGTTATTGCCCCAGTGAGTACTCTAGCCATTGTGCTAAAGGCTCCAACAGAAGTTGTTCTCCTTCCCTCCTCCCCGCCCCTCACTGGCTGCTTTGTATGGCATTAGGTAGCCTCTGAGTCTGCCTACTGGATAAGACCTGGAGAGTGAGTTAGGCAGAGGAGCACCTATCTCTCCCTAGTTCATGATCTACTCTGGGGCTTAGGCAGGAGATAGGCCCCTCGTTACCTAAAGGGAGGCAGCAGTGCACATGCCCAGAGGCAAAAACATAGGCATCTAGGGAACTTTTACTGAAAAAATGGAGGTACCAAGTACATTTTGGTGCCTACAGGGTTAGGCAGCAGCTGAGCAGGAATTTTGTGGACCACAGGGATGGCTCAGAATGAAACTTGGGTGCTTAAGTACTTTTGTGGACCTGGGCCTAGGATTCCTGGTTTCTGTTCTTGGTACTGGGAGCAGCATGGAGTCTAGTGATTAGAGATAATATAGCCAAGTGTAACATCCTTGTTACAATCATTTGCAGAGACTGACCAAGGATCTCTAGATATAAAAGAATGAGCCTCTTTCACATGAACTAAAGAATCAGCTCTGTTTGCACGTAAGTGTAACACCAGGAGAGATCCCGATCGTTAGCAGACAGGATCAAATCTAGGACTTCTGAAGCTTAGTGTATAAGCCTCTACTGCATGAGCTGAAAACCACATGCTTCTTAGCCAAAGCTGAAGCAGACTCATCAATCGCTAGATGGCCTAGGTGCCACTAGAGGGTGACAGAGCACCACCCCAAGCAGGCATGGGATACATATGTCCCCTAGCTGAGGAAGTGCATCCTGAGTTTCAGAGACTTCCCAGTTGATATCCTGGACGAGCCCCTGCTTGCAATGCTGACAGACCCCAGTTGCAGTGGGTGGGATGGAACCTGGGATGTCTGAAGTTTAGTGTATGAGCTTCTACTGCATGAGCTAAAAGCCACAGGCCTATTAGCCAAAGCTGTAGCAGCCTCATCAATCTCTAGGTGGTCTAGGCTGCAACTAAAGGGGGACAGAGCACCACACTGAGCAGGCCTGGGTTACATAGGCAGGAGCAGAGTCAAAACCTCTGTGTATGGTTTAACCATGGGGGGGGGGGGGCGGGAGATAAGAGTCATATGGTGCTAGTGTGAGTTATTCAAGCACATATTTAGCAAGCTCCTTCAAAAAGAATGGGGAAGTTATTGAGACTTAGCAGTGTTATTTTACAGACCCCGGGTTCCATTCTCAGTTCTTCATGAAGTGACCTTTTGCTAGCTCTCAGTTACTTTATGTATAAAATGAGTGCAGAATACTACTTCCTGTAAAGTGGAGAGTATGAGGTATGAATAATGGTTAGAAAGGACACAGAAATCTTAACAACTGTCAGGGAAGAGCTGGGACTAGAATTTATACTCTCCTGAGGTGCAGTTCAGTGCAATGTTCCCCAAGCTACAGGATGTTACGTGGCAGAATCTCTTTGTCCCCCTGCACTTACCCCCACCCTGTCAGGAGTGCATTTAAGTATTTTCTAACCAAGAGCTTGCAAGATACTGTACTTAGCATACAAGTATTTTTACCAAAAGGATAAAGGAAATGTTAAGGAGGAGACCCGCTAACAGTTATTGAATAAGGGGAGGTGAGCCAGGATTCTCACAAGAAAGAATATTAAAGCCTTTGATGAAGTAATTAGTAACATTTCAAAAGCTCTCCCTCTCTTACAGTACATTTGTTTCTGTAATTGTGATACACTGGGAAATTTAGCATTCAATTGCCCTGAAACTCATAGCTGCTACCAAGGGAGAAGACAAAGTAATTCCTGTAGATTCCCAATGACAGATAAGATTTTAAACCTACATTTCCATATTAACCTTGTAATGTTTCCATACTATTCAGAGGAAAGATCTGCTTGCTGTGCAGTGTCAACCTCTCCATCCCCAAAAGCCAAGCCCTGTGCACCTGAAAGCAGCTTGGAAGTGAAGACCACTTGTAAATGAACTCTCTGTCTCTCATGCCCCACATCTCCCCTTCTTCCCACCATCACACCCAAAAATAGGTGTCATACGCATCCCAAGAGTTACTAGAGGGTGAAGGTAACACCTACCCGTGGACTTTCATTCAGGGCACAAGAGAAAAATTACTTTCAAGCCACATCCTTGTTTTATTTTCATCAATTCAGCTAGAGGCCTCTCTTGCCAATTGCTGAAAAGGGAAAGCTAGGAAAGCTCATATCCCTGACCACTGAAATTGAGGCAACTGCCTATTGTTGGAGTGAAAGCCTCCTCCTGATCTTCAGTTGAGTGGAAGTCTTTAGTCCATTCTCTCTTATTCCTGAATGGGCTCTGTTTTTAAATGGTCATCCATGAAGCATTCATGTCTGGGCTACACTCCACCCTCAAGTGTTTCCCTGGCTGAGCAACAGTCAGCTGGAAAAGAACCTAATCTCTCCTCTTCGTATGTTGGGGGTTGTGCTATGCACTGAATGAATCCCTGACAATATTCATGTGACCTAGGCTAGGCAGAGACTCTATTCCTTGGAAAGATGACATGGAAAGCATGCTTAGGACACTCTGCAGCTTTATATGGAAAATGTACACTGCAGAGTAAGGTCAATCTCTGGCTTTGCAGAGTCTGAGCTTTGGCTGATCCACAGCTGCATAAAGGCTGTTTTAGTCTTCATAGTGCCCTATATATTAGATTCCTGTTTTGTTTTTATTCATCTATTCCTTTAACTCAGCAGTTCCCCAATTTGTGGTCCAAGAAGCTCTTCCAGGAGGCCAACGGAGCTATTCCCATCAGTGGTGAAGCATCCATCGTCTTTCAAGTAGTGATGTTTGGTACAAACTGCAGCCTAGTCCAGGACCTTTAACCTTTCTAGAGACCTTTTCATCAACTAAATGCAACATGAAAAACAAAAACAACAAGCAAACAGCATTTCTCTGTAATTATTATTATTTGTATTACCATAGAACCATCATGGACCAGGACCCCACTGTGTGAGGTGTTGTACCAACAACCAAAAACAGTGGTTGCTTAATGCTTGCCACTGCTGGGAGTTTCTTTAGTTCAAAGTCAACTGCAAACTAAACTTGTGGACACTACCAAACCCAGTAAGGAAGCAAAAACATAGGGGGACAGAACCAAACCTCAGTATGTCCAGTGAGGAAAAAAAAAGCAGTGGGTGACGCAGGAAGGTATGGAATAACAATGTGCAAACTGGAACAAATTCTGCTTTTAGTTATATCACTGCAACCCACTGAAATCAATGGCTGCACCAGTATAACTGAACAGAATTTGGCCCTTGCTGTTTCAGTTCTTATCACAGTATGTAGTATAGTCAATGCCTGTTAGATTATGCTACCCAGACACTTAACAGGAAGTTGGATGAATCTCTGAAGTTAAAGCATAGTAGACTGCTAGGAACACACCCTGAGGCCTGTTTCCTTACCAAAAAGAAAGCCTACTTGTGTATACTATATTCCAAACCACAGCGGGAGGTTCTTCTCTAAACGGTTCCCAGAGAGAGGAACAGAGCTTATTTCATTCACATAACCAAGCATCACACTGTAGTTGCCACAAGGACACTATGTAATTATGAAGGGCAGGTTGGTAGAGGAAGTAGAACCTCTTTATATTGGTTTAAATCAGGCATGACTCCAAGTGAGAACATATAAGAGAGGAGATCTCTGTTTTAAGATGTGGTCCCCCCCAAAATGAAGCACCTTTGGATCCCCTGCTCTAGCTCCCTTGTGCATAATTAAATTTTAATTCTAAGAAATGTACATTAAATTAAGGACTCTGGTATATGCAATTATAACATTTTAAAGAGTGTTGTTCAGCAGCTGTTGCAAATAGGTACCAGCCACTCTGGGCAATTAAATTTCAGAGCTCAAACATGACAGAAGCAGCATTATCCATTAGCAAAAGCAGTAGGGAATCAGATACTATCTGAACTAGGAAATTACTGTATAAAGTGAAAATGGAAAGTCCATTGCCACTTACTGAATAAAATTATTAGTCTTTAAATGAACGCTAATTAATATTATATATTAAATGGAATGGGAGAAACCTGAGCTGCTGGTAATATACCACCAAACAAATGATGCATTATGTGTGTGTTATTTACATTGGGCTAGTGCACAGAAGCCCTAATCAGGATTGAAGCCACATTGTGTTAGGTTCTGTACCAACACAAAGGAAGATGTCATCCCTAGCCCAGTTAGTTTACATAGCAGTGTTAAATTACAAATATACCAGTTTGAGAATTTCTGAAACACATTAGAACACAATCACAATCTAATACAATCCTCCCATGCCCTCACCTATTTCATCTACTTGTTGGGTCAGATCATAAACCTAGACAGTGAGCTTTCTGGACCAGGGACCATCTTGTTACTTGTTTGTACAATACGCAGTACAAAGGAGTCCTGCGACTAGACATGGACCCCATGCCTTACTGTAATACAGCTACTGCTACCAATATAATAAGTTTAAGCTAAGTTGAACTACTGCTTCTCTTCTTTCTAGAAAGTTTTCACAGCAAAACTGGGAGTCTCATGAAGCTAGACCCTTGCAACCTTTATCCCAAGCATCTCAGGTTGTGAGAGTAAGTTATGCATCACTGAAAAAAATCTTGAAATCTGGTTGATCAGAACACCCCACCACCACCACCACCACATTTTCAACATCCTCATCTTCAGCTGATAAGAGAGACATCCCTATCATGGTGTATTCTCCAGACATCCATGTGAGGATATTGTTGTAATTAACAACAAAGAGAGACTGACAGGGAAATATTAAAGCTTTGATTTCTCCATGGAAAGACACACTGGTAAAATAAAAAAGGCACACACAGTCATGTACAATTACAGACAAACTAAGAGTGCCATATCATCCCTCAGAACAGTGTGCACACAATAAGCAAAAGGTGCTTTGTGCCTAAATTAGGTCATAGGGGAGGTACTATTGCAAATGTAAAAGCCAACTGAAAAGATTGGCGAAACAAGAAACAGGTTAAGAAGCTCACCAATTGTGATACAGCCACATCATGGAGAAATTGGAGGCAGAACAGCACTGAGAGGCCACGACCAACTGGAGGTGGTTCTGTTAATGGGTTGCTCATGAAATGGGGACAGCAGTAACATAGAATGAACGAGCGGAGAAACATTAGGAGCACATGTTGGCACAGAGACAGAATGCTACAACGAATATATCCTCACACAGACTGCTCTCGAGTATGCAGTCTGTATTGACCAGTGATGCAGAAGATATTTATCTTTATCCCTCTAGGTGTTAATAATAAGCCATCACAGTAATTTCTTTACACTAAAATATTTCCTGCGGTAGTTGAGATGGAGCATAGGCCAGGTGATGTTATACATCTCTCATCTGCCTTCTTGCTATTGTGCATGGTTCCCTGGCTCCCACAAGTATGGTGTGTAATTTAAAGATCCTTCTGACTGCTTTAGTTTATTCTTCTCTGGGCTACATGTGCATGGCTGGGGGCAATCCATCCCACTGGCAAAGTGGCTATGTACCCATTGCTTCCACCTTTTCTAGCTCAACACCCTGGTTCCACAGTAGCACACCTTCAGTTTACATCTGCACTGCAGTCTAGCACAGTGCTGCCTGAACATGACAGGAGCATAGAGACAAGCACTCTCCTGTGCATTGTTCTGCATCTATGTCTTGCAATTTATGGGGGGGTTTCAGCTGCTATGCTCTGGGCTGGAAGACCCAGGGTGTTCAATTTCTTATGCAAGAGTCTCATTTTTCTGTTTCACTCTATATCTATAAGTTAATAGCAATTTTGAAAATTTACAGGTGTAGTCTCCTCTCGATATCTAAGGATTTATACACAACTCTCATCAATGCTAGTGGGGCCTGGGAACGATGTGCCTAAATCCCTGCATAAAAGAGAGGAAGTAATAGCACTCTAAGATTTATTTATTTCAGATTGAAAAACCATGTAAAGTACATTCCAATAATTATTACAACTCTGATTTAGTATGTGCAAGAAATAGGTGACCCAGAGGTTGCCTGGTAACGGCTTTTCATGAGTACTGTAAAGTCCAGACAATTCTCATTGTCAACATTTTATCGCTTATTTCAAATGCTTCTTATACATAATAAGAAGTACTTTCTCTGGCTGTAAACACTCTCCTTTCTACATACATTCAGCATTTCTCTTTTGTGTTAATCTTTAATTGAGGCTAGATACAGTATGTGCCATTTTAGATTAATAAAATTATACTTTTGCAATTATTCATCACAGAAGCCAGTAATAGTATTAATCATTCCTTCAAATTGTTCTTTCAAACAATGGAATGTTCTTTCAGTAAAATGTACAAAGTGTTCTTATTGAACATTTCATTAAATCAGTTCACCTAGTGCTTTGGGGAGTATGTTTACTATGACATTGTATATATATACAATATTTAGTGGTTTATTTAAAATTCTTTATTACCTGACCTGGATATAGAGATTTTTTTCCCTCCCTCTCCCTATTGTAAAGGTTTATGTATGTAGAAGGTCATACTATGGGTCCCTAACCCATTTTTGTGCTCATACAATGCATCTGCCCCTTTTTATGTGTGAGGAGCTGAAAAATGTGGGTCAAAGGTAAATCGTAGCAAAGTGTCAGGAAACAGTGAATGCTGAACCTAGCTGATTTGGTAGATGTCAAATCATGTGATCAGAAATTGCTCCGGATCAGGTGTCAACTCTGCCTGACTATTTGGAGGATCAGCAAAGGGAACCAGATGGTGGTTGATAACCATCTGACTAACTAGTGTGGCTACTTTTTAACTTGAGGGGAGAAAAGCCAGAGCAAGTGATTAAAACATGTTTTTTTAAGTAGAGCTCTTTTCAAGTTTGCAGTTGATGACAATAAATGAATACCTTAGGGTATGTCCATATATTCATGGGTTCTCCAAATACAAGGCTGTGAACTTAAGCTTTACTTTATCTAAACTTCCTATGAAATATGTTTAATAGGATTAAAATATCAAAGACGGTCATTACTTTTTAAACCAGTAATTTACTTGTGTTTTCCCTTAAAATTTTTGTTTCAACTAACATATTGTATGCATGAAAACTTTCATCAGTCTATATTTCTACTATCATAAAATAAATTATGTATCAGAAATACAGTGTTCCCCCCCGGAGCTGAACAGTACGATCTTGAAACATCAAAACTGACTGCAGCATTGTACAAAAATTACACATACATCAAAATCATAGCTTTTGTAAAAAAAAAAAAAAGAACGAACCTACATATATTTCACATTCTAGCAATATAAATTATTAAATGTTGAGGCAAATAGTGAAGTAATGTACCTACTGAAACTGTACTGTACCGTAGATGACTTTTCAATAACCCTTGAAGTCACTGAAGTCAATGGCAAATTCCTATCGACTTTAGTGATGCAGGATCTGACCTTTAGTGAGCACAGTTTGTAGTGCTAATGCATCATGCATTGATGCTTCACTTTGGTAAATCTTTACTGAGAAGTTCAGTTTTGCAAGGATTCAAACATTTCATGGGAACTTGACACAGGAGTTCAGTCTACTTCAATTGATCCTGGTTCTTATTTAACTGAGATCCACTGGAACAGACATGGCCCAAGATTTTCAAGTGTTAAGCATCTAACAAAGTGGCCTGATATTCAGAGGTGGTGAGCACCTGGAGCTCCTTTGGACATCAATATTTTGGCTGTGGACTTATGTGCATCATCAGCCTGTTGACTCAAATATACAGAATTTACAACATCCATTCTCTAGATATCTCCTTTGATACAACTAGACACAAACACATGCAGTGAGAACCACTTCCATAGAAGCCTTCTGAAACCTCTGCATTAGAATCATAGAATCATAGAATATCAGGGTTGGAAGGGACCTCAGGAGGTCATCTAGTCCAACCCCCTGCTCAAAGCAGGACCAATCCCCAATTTTTGCCCCAGATCCTGAAATGGCCCCCTCAAGGATTGAACTCGCAACCCTGACCAATGCTCAAACCACTGAGCTATCTCTCCCCCTCTTAATTTTAAAGGCCTGACCTTGAGAATTGTTGAGGGCCATCTACACCTGTCTTCCAAAATACCTACTTTATTAGAAATCATGGAGTGATATTTCTCACCAAGTATCCGTGGGGGGGAGAAAAGAATGATTTAAACATAGAAGAAATAAATATGTAACACTGTGACACAAAGACCCCTTGGCAAAGAGTCCCATGTTCTTCTGCAAACAGGTCTCACCTCAGACCGGCCAAACTCACTACACCAAACACATGTCTTACAGGCTATTTATCCCTATAGACTAAAAGCAGCAGTTCTCAAACTGGGGTTAGACTTCCTGGGGCCCAGGGACGAAGCCTGAGGGCTTCAGTCCAGGGTGGTGGGGCTTGGGCTTCAGGCCCCCAACTGGGGTTGTGTAGTAATTTTTGTCATCAGAAGGGGATCGGGGTGTAATGATGTTTGAGAACCGCTGGACTAAAATAATGTATCTACAGAAATCTCAGAACTTGACAAGACTCAATCAATGTGAAACATATGTATATGTATGGATAATATTTAAGGAATGTTATATTTATATTGAAAGTATTCTTTATGGACTTGGAATAGAAATTAGTCACTGGGAGGTAATGCATCTCAGTGATGACCCATTCAAGCATGAGGGTGTCAGCCTGCAAGATAATGCAAGATTCTATTGTCTACCTTTGCACATCCCATAACAGTCAATGGAAAACCATCAGAGACAATGACAAACAGTCAAAGCCACTTAAAAGTAGAAAAGAAACTACAATAAGGCATGGGTTTGCCCTGACTGTGAATAAAAACAAACCATTGTTTTCAATATAACAGAATGGAGGGAAAGGTACTCTGTATCCATTCACTGAGCAAATCCCTTCCAAATGCCTTCATGAGAGTTTGGCTCCTGGTTTTTGAGGAACCAGCCACCTCTGCAATGGACTGAACTTTGGAGGAAAAATCTATTTTATTAGATAGGAAAGGTACCTATTGATAAGTGTAGACCCAGGTTCTGTATTATATTGTAACCATTTGTTTCCACCTCTATTTCTTGTTTCTAGTTAAATCTTTATTCTTTCATAAGTAAACCTTTCTGTTGTGGCTGTTTTATTATAAGTGCTCACAAATACTATGTGGTTTACAGAAGTGGTAGTTTAAAATAAAACTAGTAAACTGGCGCATGCTGCACCATTGGGTGCAGATGATCTGGAAATTTTGTGACTAGATAGTGTCTGAGCCTCGATACCACAGGGGAGTGACGCAAATAGTTTCAGGTTTGAGGTGCAACAATTGTTAATCTACAAGGTGAAAGAAAGGCTGGCATAGCACAGAGGAGAGTGCCTGAGTGGCTGAAGGGCTGGCAGTTTCAGGGAACTGACACAAGCAAGATTCCCTCACACTGGAGGCAGGGAGGTAGCAAGAGGACTCTCAGTCTTGGCTTCCCCAAGAACTGACACAAGCATTATAAATTTTATTTAAACAGAACATGTAAGTCCATTTACTAGTCTGGCACACACCCCTAGATGGATCCAAATTTCCATCAGATTGTCTGCGTATCTTTGCTCTAAATAAACACATACAGTCCTACAGCCACAAATTCCCAGCTATTGTTGTTTAAGTGCTAATGTTATAGCAATTGGGATCCTAGCTCAAACCGAAATTAGACAATCAGATCACATCGCTTTTCTCTGTCATTACACAGGAGTCTACTAAACAAAAGCTCTTCATAAACTCTATGTTTAAAATAGTGTTCAAATATCAGTAGTATATATCAAGCTAGTTTAAACATCTGGTGAGTAAACAGAATTCTGTTCAAGTCTGTGTTATGGGATCTTTTCTTGGTTGTGGGAAAAAACATTTCATTCAAACCCATTGTGTATCTGTATTTATTGTTTAAGTGCACATATTCATTAGAAATGTGCAAGGATTCAAACATTTCATGGGAACTAGGTAATGTAATATATGGTGTAATAGAGGGTCCAATCCTGTGAGGTGTTAAGAGATTCCTGTAAGGTGGTGAGCACCCTCAACTCTCACCGGCTTAGGTGGAAGCTTAATGGTATGCAGTATCTTACAAGAGCATGTCTTAAAGTGCTTATGAAACACCTATGACTACATTTACATGAGAATTACCCGACAGCTTTTGAGTGGGTATTTGCTACTGTAGTGCTTTGGCAGAACAGTGAGACAAAGCTTTTATTTCTTCTAATTTTCACATCATGGTTCAACAGGTCGCATTATACAACATTGTATTACACCTGCTATGATATACAACACCATGTGACACAAAATAACCTGAAGAAATACGATGCCCCTTATTGTAAATTATAACAAAAAAAATTACATGTTCAGTAGCCATGAATAATTTACTTAACAAATCCTCTGCCCAAACCTTTATACTGATACAAAAGTACATATACGATCCTTGAACTTGTGGGCAGGTCAGAGGATTTTTAATGTATCCCTTCACTTAGCTTTCACTTATGTGTTTTCTTCAGCCCATAAACATAGAGGTCATCCTAAGGTCACACTCAGTCACCTGCAGCTGAAGTTATGGTGGACTAACCTACTGTCAAATACAAAGGCTTTCATATTATTTCCAGACTGTGCTCTCTCATGACACAAAAAGAAGATGCCACTCACAGTAGATTTTCCAGCTCCTCATAATCTGATCCTCCTCCATTTTGGTCAGCAATGAAACAGTTGACCGTTTAAATTGTCAACACTGTTATTTATTAGGCTTCTTAAAATAACTCCTTGGAGAGGACTAGCTCATTTCACACCTTTCAGAGCCATTCTCACAGTCTGTCTGCAGACTCAGGAAAACATCACTGCATCAGTTATACTCAATTCACGTTTGGAAGGCTTTCTTTGTAAATATACATACACACACACAGGGCAAGATTTTTTAAAGTATCAATTTAGTTTGTCTTAGTGCCAAGCTTTAAAAGGGTCTGTTTTCAGACAATATTGTGCACCAGCCTTCTTTAAAAAAAAAAAAAAAGGCCCTTTAAAGATGTCTCAGTCACTTTTGAAAGCCTTAGTCTAGGGTTTGTAATTTATTAATAGAACTATTCCCCCTTGGGTTAATAAAAATTACCTCCTATGGGTAATAATGCCCTTTACTAGTAGCTTCAGGCCTCATCTCCCACTGACAGCCACTCTTTCAATTCAAAGGACAGGAGCTTTCCATAATTACCCTCTACTCCAGTTAATATATAACATGACATATGTATAATGAGAGACTTATGTATGAAGGGGAAGAGGTTAGTTTTACTTGGGGAAAGCTTTGACAGTGCAGTTCTTATTATCCGTTCTATTGCCTCGGATGTGCGCACACAAATTTAATTTTAGACACCAATTCCAATAATGCTTTATTAGAAGTGACTATGAATAAGTTTTAATTACCAAGGTCAAAAGGGAAGCATCAGCCTTAGTGGTTTGTCTAGACAGAAGAATGTTTTATATACAGCATTAAATCCCTAAGGAGATCTCCAATTGTATCAAAAATACTGCCACATGATTAAAAATACTCTTTGTTTAAGGCTTGTATTCAGTTGTCAGACCAAGCCAAAAGCTATTTAATATGTCTGTCTTCAAAACTGGAGTTACAATAGAGGAAAATCACAATCTATTTTCTCTAAAGGAATACCTAATAAGCCTGATCCTACATGATGCGTACCCTTTACACCTGTTCTCAACTCAGATCTAGAGATCATGGAAGTCAACGGTAGTTACAGGCAATTTGCTTGACATGTTGTTTGTCATTTTATTTTTACCAAACCAAAGGAGGGGCATCATAAGCAGAAACTGCACCCAATGCAATACACCAGTTGTTTAGGATTTTTTTCATTGTTCCCCTGTCTATTTGTTGTATACACCTGTTCTCTATATAGTCTTATACTTCGACGGTAAGCTCTTTGAGGCAGGGACCATCTCGTTGTTATGTTTGTCTAGTTCCTAGCACAATGGGGCTCTGGCTGTTAAGTGCTACCACAAAACAACTGTTCATAGGTAAGGCTGAGAGTTTGTCACGGAGGTCATGGATTCTGTGAATTTCCATGACCTCCATGACTTCTGCAACGGCTGGTGCGCCTGGCTCAGGGGCAGCTCAGGCAGCCCCTGTGCCAGTCGCACTTGCTGCTGCTGCTGGGGCAGTCTTGGGTCACCATGTCCCCATACCCAGCAGCAGAGTTTGGGTGTGGAAGGGGCCGGGGGTTAGAGCACGGGACGGGGTAAGGTGAGCTCTGAGCAGCAACATCCCCCTCACTCAACTCCTAGGTGGAGGCATGGCCCGGCAGCTCCACCTGCTGCCTCCACCTGCAGGCACCGAACCCACAGCTCTCATTGGCCACTGTTCCCAGCCAGTGGGCGCTGCGAAGCTAGTGCTCTGGGCAGAGGCAGCACACAGAGCTGCCTGGCCACACCTCTGCCTAGGAGCTGAGTGAGGGGGATGTTGTCGCTTCTGGGGAGACCCCCAGGTAAGCACCGCCCAGAGCCCGCCTCACCCCATCCCATGCAGCAATCCTATGCCCTCTCCCACACCCAAACTCTGCTTCTGTGGGAGGTGGAGGGGAGGCACAGAGCCAGGTAGGGAGCCTGCCGGTCCCGCCAACTCCCGCCAGCACGAGCGGGGGTCCTAGGCCACTTGTCGCCACCTCCCCTTGAACCCAGGCCACCCTCTCCCAGCACTCGCAGCAGCCCTGGGCAGCTTCCCCCACAAGTCTTAGTCAGGGGTATATAGTAAAAGTTATGGACAGGTCACAGGCCGTGAATTTTTGTTTACTGCCAGTGACCTGTCTGTGACTTTTACTAAAAATACCCATGACTGAAACGTAGCCTTATTCACAGGTTAAGAAACATGACACTAATAAAAACATTTTTGAGTATTAAATCCCACTATTAGGAGACATGTTAAGAACTATCTTATAGTGTCTTATCACATGGGAGAAGATGTTTAGATTACTTGCTGCTCCCCAAATTACTATAGGAAACAGTGATATCAGCCCTCACACTACTTTTTGGTTTGTTTTTGAAAGGTCCCTCCTGAAACAGTTTTGCACAATTGTTTGTTGGATGTTTCCAACATCTGTCAGTGGTGCTGACCTCAGATTACTAGAACTTTTACCAGGAGCATAGTACCGGAGGGTGAGACCCTGTGTCTCCAGTCTAACACAGTCCATAGAGGACAAAATTCACCCCCGTGCAGAGGAGCTGCACAAGGCACAAAAGAGAGTTAATGAACAGGACTTGTGCTGCTCCTGCAGAGCAAAGAATTTCACCCTCAGTAAGACTTTTACAGACCACGTTAAAGCAGAAGAAGAGAGATCCAAGGCCAACATTTTTAACCATGGGTTCCTAAGAAGTTAGGCACCTAAAGTCATAGTTAGTAATCTAAATAAAAATGTGAAAGGGAGGTGAATACTGAGAAATAATTCTTTTCTACATTTTGAAGTGGCCCTCTAACCCCGGTGGCCTTACACTGGCAATGTTGGGGAAATCTCCTACTGCTGCAATACGACCAATGCAGCTCCATCAGTGGTAACAAAGGTAGGAGTGCCAGTGCAGAGAAGGCACCAGCAGCTACTGGCATCTTAAGCATGATGTTGGGCAGATCTGCTCCATGCAAGGTTAGGGAAAGCACCACACATGAGCGTTCACAGGTGACCTTCTATAGGAGCGCTCGCCCCATGACTAACACTGGAAGAGCTGTGGCAGGCATGGCCTGTCCCTGGAATGGCAAGGTGACCCAACATGACCAGGCAGCAAATGTAACACTTTTGAATCAGGTGACAGTGTATTCATGTCACTTCCTTTTCATAAGCACTCTGGCAGCTGCTCTCTACACTACAGCAAATGAGTTCTGGCTTGTTGCCAATACAGTTTTGCAAGTTTCTACTGTAAGCTCAAAAGCAGTTTCCACCAGCAAAAACTGCCTTTCACTTAGCAAAAAGAAAAGAAAAGAAAAGAAACTTGTACCTCACAGAGAAGGGGAGTGAAGGTGAAAGGGCAAATTCCACTGGTTGCAATCTGTTTTTGTGGATTAAAAATCCTATGATCAGCAACAGTCAGACTCACAACAGATAGAACCTGGAGGGTCGCAGCTACTGCACGAGCAACCCACAGAGAAATCCCCACTCAAAGAAAACGTTCTTCCCTTTTAAATTTGCAGAAAGTCTTGGGGGAACAAAACAGATAAAACAATAAGACAATCTAAGAGTAACATATACTGCAAACAGCAGAATAACTATTTGAGAGCCCTACATAATTCATTTCAATACTTCCAGACAGAAGGGTCAAAACATTTGTTATTTCTTTGAAGGGAAAGAAAAAAAGAATCACAGGCCCCATTCCCACCTCTTCCTGCCCCCACTCCACCCCCACCCCACCTTGTCCTGCCCTGTCCCACCCCCTCCCCACAGTGCACTGCATCCTTGCTCCTCCCCCCCATCACCCAGAGACTCCTGAATGCCCTGAAACAGTTGATCATGGCAGGCAGGAGGCGCAGGGAAGGAGGTGGAGGTGCTGATAGGGGGGAGGTGATAGGGGAGCTGCCAGTGCTCAGCACCCACCATTTTTTTCCCATGGGAGCACCCTCAGAGTCAGCACCTAGGCGTATTCAATCTCAAACATTGACCATTCAGGTTAAAAATTTCCATGCCAGGTGTCTCTCTCTGACTGGTTTTGTTTGTTTGTTTTTCCCCAGCTAAAATGGTTTAGCCATTTTTGAGAATGAGATGAAAAATACATTGTTTTCCCCAAGTTAAAAATAATTGTACCTATTTTCTTTAAAAGCTCTAGCACATCCATGCTTTGAATCAGAAACTTGAAATAAGGCAGGGGGCAGCCCTAAGGTCAGGGATGTAACTTTTGTCATGCATCAGAAAATCCTCCCAAACTTGGCCAAATTATAAACCTCTTTAACATAAAATAAAATAAAATAAAAAAATTAAAAAAAATTTAAAAAAACCTCGGTTTCTGTATGATTAGTAGACTTGTTAGAGTTTGGCAGCAAAATTCTCCAAAGATTCCAACTACAATGGGCACACTCCCTCCTTACTGAGAACTGAATGAGGCTAGGGTCATGTGGAGAAACTATTATTTGATCATGTATTTAAAGACTATCATAATGCATATGCACAAGTGGAACAAACCAAGGTTGCATGGTCAACCTTAATTCTGGCATTTACTAACTTCTGAGTGGTCCACTTTGCAACCTCAACTTTTAACATAGACTTCTGGATGTAAGATATTTATGGCGAGGGAATTCACTGAAGGCCAAATAGATGACAGGCATAAGGATAGTATCAAGATTTCAGCACAAGAACTGTATTAATAGTTAATACATCTATGCATCATTTGCAGAACAGAGATGCTGCAAACACTTTCTAATGGTATTATGATTATTGGATCCATGGCTGAACCCTGTAGCACAAGACATCAGACTATTGAGAAAAACAAAACTGGACTCTTTAGGAATATACTAAATAAACCAAGAGCTATATCCTATCTTCATTTAACATACCTAGCATTACTAATGTCAGAGGGCGTTTGGGGCAGACTATGGCCTCAAGTTAATTTAGAAATAGAAAGAGCCAAAAAGGTGCCCAAAACAGACGAATAACTTTGATCAATGAGATTATAACCTGCCAATAGATCAAACAGGATCCAGAGCACACATGTACTATGGTCTGAATGAATGAATGAATACGTGAATGAATGAGTAAATGATTACAAGACCTAGTAAGGGTAATCGGAGTGCTATAACCTAGCCTGAAACCAGACTGAAATTTCTGAGATAGCTAGTTATCACTGAGATGAAACAGCAGCTGTGCAGCAACAACCTTTCAAAAGGAACTTTGCCAAGAACATAAAATTTTATGTTAGTTATTAATAACCAAGTCATGCGGTTGGTGGGGTTTTTTTGTTTGTTCCTTCCTCTCTCCCAGCAATGAATTAAGAACTACAAACAAATATAAGAAAAAATATCTTAACGGCAGAGAGGTATTTAAAGTCATTGTATCAAATGGAATGAATTGGTGGAGATGGATTTGAAGAAGACATGCTTGTGGTTAAAGTACTGTATGGGATTCAGAATATTTAGATCTTATTTGTTGCTCTGCATCACACTCTTTCTATGACTGTGGGCAAGTCATTTAACCTTGCTGGGCAAAACTTTGCCAATTTACTTCAGCTGAGAATCTGGCCCTCTGTCTCAATGCCTTATTTGTAAAATCTGAAAAGTTTATTACTGAAGTGCTCAAGGGTTCCAAGCAGGATCAGGACCCTGTTGTGATAGGCACTATCCAAATGCATGGGTAGGTATGGTCCCTTCCTTGAAAAGCTTGCTATTTATTTCATTTGAAACAAAACAGATGGTAGGTAAAATTCATTAAGGAAAGCGAATCAATGGTGACGGCAGGACAACTTGAATGAATAGTATAGCTTCTGGTTTTGAAAAAAAGAAACATTATCTGTAACTACTTAGGCAGGGTAGGATTAAATATTATATATATTAAAGAGTTAGTTCTTGATCTTGCCAAGGGACGGAGATAATGAGTTTGGCAGAGTTAAGGCCTAATTTCTGCTTCTGAAGCTATTTGCAAGTTTTTGTATCCAGTCAGATCTGGAACCCGGAAAGTGGAAGTGGAAGATAAAAGATGTAAGATCCTAACACCCACTAAATTCAGATCTAGAATGATCAGATCTAGAATACTGTTTGATACCCACTTCTAATGTAACAGGGGTGGCCAAACTGTGGCTCCTGAGCTACATGCAGCTCTTTTATCATTAAAGTGAGGCTCATGGAGCCCCCCACCACACACACACACACACACACACACACACACACACACTACCATTTTCCACCTACCAGACTGGGAAGGGGGGAGCTCTGAACCTCTGCCTTTCAGCGGGATGGTGGGGTAGGGGCTTTTGCCCTGTGGGGAGAGGTCTTGGGGTTTCTGCGCAGCAGGGCACATCTGCTGGGGTTTGGGGCTTCAGCAAGAGCAGGGCTGAAGACCTGAGCCCCGGCAGGCACCTCCCACAGGGCTGAAGGCCAGAGCCCCAACAGATTGTCGTAGGCAGCTCAGAGGGTCAGTAAGTTTGGCCACCCCTATAATATAAGATACCAAGTGTACAAGATGAATGATTTAATTCTAGTAGCTTTCCATCTAAGTGTACTTTCGGTTATGTCTATATGAGAAAAATGAAATCTCCAAATTAAAGAGTGAACACTAATTGTGATTAACTCCTAGCAGAGTTTCTGAAGAGAAGGGATATTTTCTCTAGTGTAGCGATGAGTCTAGAAACAGCGAGGTACTATCATTCCCATCCTCTCTCTAATATTCTCTCTCAATGCATGAGTCCCCAGATATATGGAGCTCCAAGCCAGGGCAGAGGGATGTATAGTGGAGGGAACTAATCCCTCTTCCTCTTCTATGATACCATGGGAAAATCCCCTGATTTAATCACAACAGTTGAGAGTTGATTTCTGAGCAGTGGTTGAAGCACTTAATTATAGGGGTACATGATGGAGCAATATGCACCCACCACATTTATTATAAATCTCTCAAAACCATAAAGGTGTTGAAAGCTATCCATTCAATTGTTAGACAATCTCTAGCACATTGTGTGTTCCCATCTATCTGAAATGAAAAGTTCAGAAACGTGCAGGCAATCCAGCAATTCGATTGACTGAACAAAATAAAAAGCACATATTCTTTCCATGTAAGCCTGCCATTTCAAAATGACTCCTTCACTGAGGCCAGAGAAAAATTTTTTGTGGTAGTCAGGCAACTAGCCATTTTGATTTGCAGAAAGTTCAATACATAAGAGCAAAGCTGATCTGAAATAGCCTTAGTGATGCCATAGCAGTGCTGAAGTCACCATGACATACTATAGTTAATTGAATGAAATACAGCAATAATAGCCAACAAAACAGACAGAGTTGAAAGTGCTCTGATCCATAAGATGGCATTTCCGGCACATCACCAGGTTCACTTTAAAAATGGAGACTTCATAGGCTACTTAGTTTTAATGCAAACTGTTCCCATGTAAAATAGGAGTATTTCTAGGAGCTTCTTACCTACTACTTAGATTATGTGAACAGGTATCCTTTTGCAGCAAAAAAATTTTATTTTTTTCCCCAGTTGCTCCCTATGTTCTGAGCATAAGTAATCTCCTAATTGTGCAATAGGTCAACCTGATTCTAAGTCATTAGCACCTAACACATCAAGTGACACTCCTCTGATCATAAGATTAAACCAAGTCACAGCATATGTGCCTTAAGGACATTTTTTGAACTTTCTGGATCTGAGTGGATTAGACTGGCACCCTGCATTTCACTTTAAAGTGTACTAAGCCAAAAAGGTCAAGTGTGTTTCAAGGAAATTGTTAATTGAAGTCATCCAAATGAGAGAACTATGTTCTTGAAATCTGTCCAGCTCTAGTTTTCACTTGCAGTAATACACTGAAGCACTGACATTTCATCGTCACCCATCTTGTGCTGGGTTTATATCAGTTTGTATGGTAAAGCACCAGATAGTATAGGACAGATCCTTACTTGGAATAAGTCAACAAACCTTCATTGACTTCAGTGGAGCAATGCCAATTTGCTCCACTGAAGCCCTCTATGACCTCATTCTTATTTAGAAAAAAAGTAACTTTCCTTATTATATAAATATTGCAATAAGTTAAAATCTAAGTTTGCCACTATATCAAGTAGCGTTTCGGTCCTGTCAATTCTTATAAACTAAACAGGATTGGGCTGGATCAATAGTTGGATAGGCGCTTCCCAAGGAATGACTAACTGTTACTGGCTTTTCAGTTTGTGGTCTTCATGGTGGCAGGAGAGACAGAAAAGGTATTTTTCAGCTGAGCTGTAAAATGGAGGTCCTGGCCACATGTGTCCCATGGCACATTTTTAATAAGAGGGAAGATATTAACCCCCATGTCCTGGAGAAACGCCAGCTCCATCTGTTGACCTAGATTTCCCCTGTAGAAATCTTCCACACTCCTGAAACTACCGTGTGGCATTTCTGAGCGCTCTTCATACCTACGCCAGCTTTGGTATGAGGTCAGTGGCAACACTCCCATGGTCATCACTGGAGCAGGATTCAGCATTTACACAGTTGCCACATTTCATCAGAGCAGTGGCTACATTTCAGTCTTGGGTGAAGTGATCCTTTGCCTTACTGAATTGCAAAGCTGTTGGGTGGCTTAGTCAATTAATTTTTAGAAAGTGCTTTGAAAATCCTTGAATGAAAGTTTCATGGTAGCCCCATTTGCATGTTGTTTAATTGGGATATTTAAAGGACTAAATATTTCCCCATGATGACCACATTAGACGAAAAAATATAAAGCCAACAGAAACCATTCAACACATGCACACTTGACCGTTGTGCATGCACTAGAATTGCAGCCCCTTTTATTTGCAGGAACGCCGGGGTAGATGGTGACTTTTATTACATACCAACACAAGGAATAAGGAGAAGCAGAAACCCCCTCATGCCAGCTACCCTGCCCTTGGATCTGGGTGCACAGGATTAAGAGGTCTCTGAACTTCCGTTTAGAGGCAGTGAATGGGCTTCATCCCCCTCTGCCCCACCACACACACACACACACGCGCTTGCTGGCCTTCCCTCCCATACTGGCATAGGGGCTGTCATCATTTGCTGCGGGCTTTGCAAGTTACTGCTTCCCCCATCCCACCACTGGAGCGAGGGGAAAGAGAAAGGAATTGATAATCACAGGTGTGAGTTAGTCACAGCACCTCCCAAGGCTACTTCGGAGGTTGTGGATTTTCCACACCACCCCAAATGCCACAATCTGGCCCCAAAAGCTTTGGGTGAGCAAATGAAGTACCCAGTTCAAAAGTGGGAATTAAGAAGAATTAAAGATCTGCTAGAGTCAAAAATATTAATTTTAAATATATTTATACTGAACAATTTAATCATAAACATATACAATACATGCAGAGCTTTTCATTTCTAATGTGGCATTTTCCTGACTAATCCCAGTTTTTGACTTGATACCGCTTTCTATATTACTTTGTTTAGACAAATAATTGAAATATCCTTATCCATTAAAAATGAGAAAAAACACTTTAAAATTAAAACACTCCCATCAAAGGGCCAGATTATGCTACTACTACACATAATGATACTACCTTACCTCACGAGTCGTTTCATTGAAGTCAACAGGACTATTTGTGGAGTACCATAGAACTGATTGTAAATAGGGGGTATCAAAATCTGGCCCAGAATTTGAAAATTGTAACCATTCAGGAACAACTTCTTTCCCCCTTCTTTCAAAGGTGCTAAAATACATGTGAAATGACTTCACTTGTTCATGCCAGTTGGGCAAGTGCATACATCCAAATTCCAATTCTGCTAAATGTGCATGCAAATATAGAAAAATCATGAGAATGGATATTCAGGTTCAGTTTTTCAAAATGCCGTCCTGATGTTTTCTATAAAAAGTCCATGTGGCAAATCCTGTCCTCTCTTATATACCTGCAAACCCATTAAATTCAAAGGTACAGATATTAATCTCAGTTACAGTGGTGTAATTCCTAAGTAATGCTGTTTCACCATACCAAATCATCTACTATTAATCAGACGTACCCACTGATTTCAGTGAGGAATTCAGTATCCCAAACAATGACAAAATGATGGTCCACTGAAGCCGATGGAGTTTCTTCAGATTTACACTTGTAAAAAGTAAAATGAGAATATTGTTCCCAATGGCCTTCTGCTGACATAGCAAAGGGCAGAATTTAGCCCAGATACTTGTATGCAACATTCAGAAGCTCTAATTTTGTTGTTGTCGGATTACCACTAAACTGAATGGGTCTGCATGGGAGTAAATGAAGGAAAAGTTTGGCCCAATAACTTTAGCTGTCTACACCAGCTCTTTCATAAGACTCAGCCATTCGTGTAAAATTAGACACTACAGTGAACACATATGACCCCTTGAATGTAGCAGAAACATGCTGACATTGGCAGTGTCAATTAACTTCTTCACTACTGCCAAATGTAAAGTGCTGTGCTGCTGAATACATCTAGTGTTTCACAAATTTCCGCACTGGTTCGAAGCCCTAGATGCAGGCAGGATTTGATGAAAATAAGACTTTGTTGGGCTTGTTTCTTCAGCAAAAATGCTTTGATTAATTGAACCAAGTTTATTCCTGCAATAGGATAAAATTTATCATTATGCAGAAGGACAACATAAGGCCTATTCACCAGTTAAGTTCTTGATATAAAATTATTAAGTGGGACTTAAATGTTGCATTGGACCTTGAGCAGGCCCCCTGCATGTGGATAAAAATCACTCCTGTGCAAGGTGGAGGGGAAAAAGAGGTACAAAACAGGATGGAGAATTTAGCCAAAAATTCAAAAGTCAAGCTTGGAAAGACAGCACACAGTTTACCCACTAAGCTATAGCATTTGGTTCTTAAATTCAAGAAAGTTTAAATTCAAGTAGTTAAAAGGAGGGCAACTACATTTTGGCAGGGCTGTAAGTTATAACAATCTATAGTGAAGAGTAATTTTTAAGCAGAATATACATAGATTTCATAATGTGTTTGGAGAGCTATGGTACGTAACAACCTCACACCAGTCTAAAGTTCCAATGTTTAGAATTGCCATGCTATCCATAAGTTCAGTCCTGTATGGGCAGTAACAGCCAGTGCTCTTTTACTAACACCTTTTCAAATTGCCATCTTGATTTCTCTCCTATCAAATGTTTCCATAGTAAGTGGCACTTACTACAATGTGTCTACTTGCCATCTGCATGCACCGTAACTGCACTTAAAATTGTTGCGTGGACATCAGGAATCAGGTCTTTACTCTCCTACTGTAACTTTTTTTGCACAAGATTAATTTTTTTCATTTTGTACTCTTCATATATGTAATGGTACTGGGACACCTGCATTCTAGCTTTCCTCAGAAATTCAGCTTGGGATATGTTTGTTTTTAGGTCCCCCTTCATCTGCCCCAGCTCAAAGAGAGGAGCTTTTGCTAGTGTCACCTGCTGGAAGCATGATATAGAAACATGTGTTTGGCTGCTGGGCAGGTAACAGGCTCTTTTACGTATGGTATCTTCATGATTAGGGTCCTAGCAAATTCACAGCCATGAAAAACACGTCACGGTCCGTGAAATCTAGTCTCCCCCTGTGAAATCTGGTCTTTTGTGTGCTTTTACCCTATACTATAAGATTTCACAGGGGGAGACCAGCATTTCTCAAACTGGGGGTCCTAACCCAAAAGGGAGTTTCAGGGGGGATCACAAGGTTATTTTAGGGTGGGATACAGTATTGCCACCCTTTCTTCTGCGCTGCTTTCAGAGCTGGGAAGACGGAGAGGGCGGCTGTTGGCCGGGCGCCCAGCTCTGAAGGCAGCACCCCACCAGCAGCAGTGCAGAAGTCAGGGTGGCCACACCATCCCAGGCGACCCTTACTTCTGCGCTGCTGCCTTCAGAGCTGGGCAGACGGAGAGTGGCGGCTGCTGACCGAGGGCCCAGCTCTGCAGGCGTCAGCGCAGAAGTAAGGGTGGCAATACCCTACCAGGCCATTCTTATTTCTGCGCCGCTGCTGGCGGCAGCTCTGCCTTCAGAGCTGGGCTCCCGGCCCGCAGCTGCCGCTTTCTAGCTGCCCAGCTCTGAAGGCAGCACCGCTGTCAGCAGCAGCACAGAAGTAAGGGTAGCAATACCGCAACCCCCAACCCATAATAACCTTGTGACTCCCACTCCCCACACACAGCTCCTTTTCGGGTCAGGACCCTAAAATTACAACACCATGAAGATTCAGACTTAAATAGCTGAAATCATGAAATTTATGACTTTTAAAATCCTATGACCATGAAATTGACCAAAATGGATCATGAATCTGGTAGGGCCCTATTCATGATAGAAGGCCCATAACCCAATCCATATTTACGACATCTTAGTGATACCTTTGACTATAGATGCTAATGTTTTCTTTGGTGTATGTGCGTGGGTGTGTGTATTCCAATTTCTTCTATGTAGTATTTGCTAAGACAAATGCATGTGATCTGCCTCAACTTGCTTTTACTTGATTTTCAGGAGTTCACTGGGATTTGGAACAGCTGTTGAAATTTCAATAGAGTTCTACCTTGTAAAAAAGCTTTTCTTTTTGCTGAAAAAAAAAAAAAAAAAAGTTAGTAGAATATTGGCTGGCATGTTTTAAACATTAACGTTCTTCCTGGGACAAAAGTGAGGGTTGCTCTTAGATAATTATTGATATTAGATTTGTCACTAACATGGTGTGTCTGTACCATAAATGTGGGTGGATATTTCACACTAGCTAAAGACAGAAGACGCCCTTTCTAAAAGTTGCCTGACAGCTTAGATTTAAGGGTCATTCAGAAAATGCCAAAAGAGTAGCTTTTATGGGTCTTATCTGCTCTCCTTGGGGAGCACCCAAACAGTCTGAACAGAGTGGATCAGGCTACAGAAGTAAATTGAGAGTCACACAGGAGGATCTGGTTAGGAGCATGTGAGTTGGATCTCTTCTGTTCCTGTAACGTAAGAAGGAAACCTGTCCAAATTAGCTTGTAGGGAAGTGTAAGATAATATGAGACTAAATGTGTGTGTGAGACTAAAGGTGGTTGTTTTCAAATCCTTTTTCTCTAAAGCTTTGTTCCAACTAACTAGGGTGACCAGATGTCCCAATTTTATATGATATTTGGGGCTTTGTCTTATATAGGTGCCTTTTACCCCCCACCGCCTGTCCCGATTTTTCACACTTGCTGTCTGGTCACCCTACAACTAACTCAAAACGCTTAGTTCTAAGAAGGCTGATGGTCACTACATCACAGGTTCCAAAAAGGAAATACAGGTACCGAAAGTTTGTCAGAGCCATAGGATGAGAAATGATAGGTATATGTGGAGTAGTGTACGTTGGTCTAGGTCTAGAGGCTTGTCTACGTAGGGAAGTTGAACAACATAGGTAAAGCAAAATAATTATTCCATGATAACTATGTCAGTACAAGTTAACTGCATGGACTCTATTCCAGAAGGCAAGGGACTTTGTTCCAGAATAATTACTCTTCTGAAGTAATTATATTGCTATAGTTATGCCAGTCTGTTTCCCCCCTATAAACAAGCCTTAGAGTCAAACAACTGCGAGATTCCACCCTAAGGAACTAAGGGCAGGATGCCCAACACCTGATGGGATGCACTCAGAAAGACTAGGTAGGGGGCAGAGATGCAACTATCCCCATAACTGTGACACAGGAGTTATTCAGTTTTCCAGGGTTTCAGTCATTATCTTCTTAAAAGAGTTTACAGTTCAACAAAGCACCTTGTTAGATTGTCATCATGAGACAGCTGTCTTCTAGGCTGGCGTTCTTTCAAAAATTATGCGGATCTGCATGTGACACTCACTGAACTACTGTACACTCAAACGTTCCTGGTTTAAACTGCTTTCAGGCCTTCTGCCACTAGCTTCTGCAGGCCTGACCTGAGCAGGCCTCACTTTGCATCACATGTTGCTAACCGCAATCGTCAGAGTAATTTTTTTTTCTCCAGAGTAGAAGTTGGAATGAATTCAAGTCTCATGTGATTATGTCCTGTTCATTCTATGCTTCATTTACTTTAACACAGACACGCTGTACTTGCCACAAATATTTTGTAAATACCATCAGGAACATAATTTAGTTTTGGTCAAACGATGGTTGAAGATTTTTTTATATGTTGATGTTACTTTTAAATTATCTTGTTTCAACTAGGTACAAGACTCTCTATGTAATTTCTCAAGAACACAATGAGCCTCATTAAAAAAATACTACATACAACAAATGAAGTTGTTGTGTTAAAGAATCAGAACATCATCATTATTGTAAGCAGTATTTCAGCATATGCAATTAACTTCAAATCACTAAGTAGAAGTAAATCCTCCCACTTTCTTAATGAAAGTATATTTCAAATGATCAAACACAAGTACATCATGCTTCTAGGTCTTCAGTCTCATTAACTCCCACTTAGTCAGGAAAAAAATTTCCTTCTGCCTGTAGTTTTTCCAGGACACATTTTTCTCATTTCAATCAAAATAAGCATATTTATCTCATTCCAATATCTGCAAAAGAAAAATCCTTTTGCTAAAAAAAAGGGGGGGGCTAGTTTATCTAAAAGGTAAACAAAGACTAAAACAAGAGTTGCAAAGGGATCTCACTAAACTGGGTGACTGGGCAACAAAATGGCAGATAAAATAGATAATGCACACTGGAAAACATAACCCCCACCTATAATACAAAATGATGGGATCTAAATTAGCCGCTGACACTCACGAAAGATCTTGGAGTCATTGTGGATAGTTCTCTGAAAACAACAACTCAATGTGCAGCAGCAGTCAAAAAAGTTAACAATGTAAAGAGCCATTAGAAACGGATAGATAATAAAACAGAAACTATCATAACGCCTCTGTATAAATCCACAGTACACCCACACCTTGAATACTTTGTACAGTTCTGGTCGCCCCAGCTCAAAAAAAGATATACTAGAATTGGAAAAAGTACAGAGAAGGACAACAAAAATGATTAAGGGTATGTATGGAACAGCTTCTGTATGAGGAAAGATTAAAAAGACTGGACCTTTTCAGCTTGGAAGAGAGATGACTAAGGCCTGGCTACGCTACACAGTTAGGTCAATGTAAACTGCCTTACGTTGACCTAATCATGTCAGTATACACCAGTGGTGGGCAACCTGCAGCATGCAGGCCACATGCAGCCCATTAGGCTGCACCGCCAGTGAGTGCTGGGGGGCGGTTCCCCACGGCCCCCCAAGCCAGCCCCCTCCCCGGAGGCCAGCCCCCACACCTTGGGGGGGGGGGGGCTGTGTAGGGCCCCAGAATAGCTAGAGATGGCCTTGGGTGTCTCCACAGACACTGCATTGCCCTTACTAAACCGACATAAGCCCTATGACTCTCGTGGAGATGGAGTTATTCTGTCGGTGTAGTAGGGCTCTTACATCAGCGGGACAAGGCTGTAGTGTGTATACCTATGGTGGGCAACCTGCGGCCCGCAGGCCACATGCAGCCTGTCAGGGTATTCCGCTGGCGGGCCACGAGACAGTTTGTTTATATTGCTTCCCGCAGTTCCCATTGGCCAGGAATGGCAAACCCGGCCACTGGGAGCTGCGGGCAGCCGTGCCTGCAGACCATCAATGTAAACAAACTGTCTCGTGGCCCACCAGCGGATTACCCTGACAGGCTGCATGTGGCCCGCGGGCCGCAGGTTGCCCACCATAGGTATACACACTACAGCCTTGTCCCGCTGATGTAAGAGCCCTACTACACCAACAGAATAATTCCATCTCCACGAGAGTCATAGGGCTTATGTCGGTGTAGTAAGGGCAATGCAGTGTCTGTGGAGACACTCAAGGCCATCTCTAGCTATTCTGGGGCCCTACACAGCCCCCCCACAAGGTGAGGGGGCTGGCCTCGGTGGGGGGGCTGGCTTGGGGGGCAGTGGGGAACCGCCCCCCCAGCACTCACTGGCAGTGCAGCTGGGGCTGGGTCTCTGCACTTCCCGCCGCCGGTGAGTGCAGGCCTGGCCCTGCTGCAGTTCTCAGGGAGTTGGGGTGAAGCAGGGGTGGGAAGAGGCGGGGCTGGTGAGGAGCAGGGGCGGGGTCAATGGGGAAGAGACGAGGCAGGGGCTGGAGCAGCATGCAGCTGCGCAGGGCACCCAAATTTCCTGGTGCCCTACGCAGCTGCATACTTTGCATATGGGTAGGGACAACCCTGTAGACACTGCATTATTTACATTGGCTGTTGGCTGTTTTGTCAATTTCAGGGCTCCAGCATGGACCCTGAAACTGACACAAAGCCAGGCAGCTAGAGCCCTGCAGCCCCCAGCTCCCCACTTCCCACTCGGGGAGCAAGAAGCCCAGCTCCCAGCAGGGAACAGGGAGGCAAAAAGCCTGGGTGGCTGCCCCCCATTCCTGGCTGGGAGCAGAGAGCTGAGAGTCTGAGAGGCAGCTGGGCCCCTCTTCAGTTGGTGGAAGCACTCCTGGTGAGGATGCATATCACTGACAGAAGAAAGGGAGTGTGGACATCAGCCACCACAGTAATTACTGACGTGGCTGTAAGTCAACCTAACATAGCGGGACTTAAGTCTGTAGTGTAGACATGCTCTAAGAAGGGGTATGATAGAGATCTATAAAATCATGACTGGTGTGGAGAAAGTGAATAAGGAAGTGCTATTTACTCCTTCACATAACACAAGAAATAGGGGTCACCCAATGAAATTAATAGGCAGCTGGTTTAAAACTAACAAAAGGAAGTACTTCTTCACACAACACACTGTCAACCTGTGGAACTCACTGCCAGGGGATGCTGTGAAGGCCAAAATTATAACTGGGTTCAAAAAAGAATTAGATAAGTTCATGGAGGACAGGTCCATCAGTGGCTATTAGCCAAGATGATCAGGGATGCAACTGGGTTCCCTGTAAGCTGTGTGCTTGCATGGCCACCCAGGAGAGATTCAGATGCACCCCAGCTGATTAGCAGAGTGTGCACAGCCAGCAGCATGTGTTCAGGTGCTCCCCCCACCACACTGCTCCATTTTGCAGCTGCTCCCGGGACCCTCCTGCTTGCTCTGCGAGGGGGCAGGAGGGGAAGAGGGGGCTGATGTCAGGGTGTCCCTTCCCCCCGACCCATGTACCCCATCTCCGCAGAGCAGGGGACAGGGAACACAGCCTAGCTCAGGACTTGGAGCTGCTGCTGCGAATGGTGAGTGACTGAGTGCCATTCTTAAAGAGACAGTGCACTGTTTCTGAGATTTCCCCAGCAGCCAGCTCACACACACACTGTCACACAGTGTCACACACACTATCTCTGGGTCACACGCACTCTGTGGCTTTCACACTCACCTCCCAACACATACTTGTATTATTGTTGTTGTTACTTCTTGGTACTTCTTGCAATGCACATATATTCTCTAAAAAGAAAAGGAGTACTTGTGGCACCTTAGAGACTAACCAATTTATTTGAGCATCTGATGAAGTGAGCTGTAGCTCACGAAAGCTCATGCTCAAATAAATTGGTTAGTCTCTAAGGTGCCACAAGTACTCCTTTTCTTTTTGCGAATACAGACTAACACGACTGTTACTCTGAAACCTGTCATATATTCTCTGTAATTTCATTCCTTCAAAGTGTGTTATTTTAGTGTTTTGACTGGTCTATGCATTTCATAATTTTTATTTCTCTTACATTTACCTTTAATTCTTTGAGCAGTGAGTTCTAAAATGCCTAATCTATCCTGATTTGAGTAATTATCCCTATGGTAACTTTTAAAAATATATATATCGTATCTAGGTTTTTTGTTTCTACTGCGCACATACCTCAGTGCACATAACAATATTTATTCCACGTACAGATGTAAAAAATTAGAGGGAACATTGGATGCAACCCCATGTTCTGGGGTTCTGTCCCTCGCTTCTGACTGCAGAAGCTGGGAGTAGACAACAAAGGATGGATCACTCGATGATTGTTGTTAGGATATAGATATTCAGGACTGTCTGTAAAGGCCTATACTTTAAGAATGTAGGTATATGTTTATCATTTAGCTGATTATAGAGGTATAAAAGAAAGAATCAAAATCACTGTCTGCTTGTGTAAGGGCCTTTTCTCACTGTGATGATCTGAGGCCCTGTTCTTAAGCTAAGGCCTTTGGCTAAGCAGTGGGAGCAGCCATAAGCTGGGAAATGTATGGTCACATCCTCACATTCCAAACTAGTCATATTGAAATAAGGCAATCTGAGGCTTTTAGAAAGGTGATCCGATCTATCACCTCCAGAGAAAGGGTAGAGCCTAGAAGATGTAAAAGGTAATTTAGGTTGATAGTTTTCTGTCTGGTAAGAACTCACTTATCCATAGACACAGCTGGAAAACCCTTATGTCTTTATAGATGTAGTTGTGAAATCCTCACTTCCGTATTGTTTTGTCATTATAGTTCCCACTTTGTTATTGTTTATTTGCATGGTCTCTGTCTGGTTCTGTGATTGTTTCTGTCTGCTGTATAATTAATTTTGCTTGGTGTAAACTAATTAAGGTGGTGGGATATAATTGGTTAGCTAATCATGTTACAATATGTTAGGGTTGGTTAGGTAAATTTCAGTAGAATGATTGGTTAAGGTATAGCTAAGAATATTACTATATAAATTAGGGGCAAACAGGAAGTAAGTTGGGATTCGAAAATAAGGAAAAAGGAACTTGAATTTAAGCTTGCTGGAAGGTCACCCCAATAAACATCGAACTGTTTGCCCCTTTGGACTTTGGGTATTGTTGCTCTCTGTTCATGCGAGAAGGACCAGGGAAGTGAGAGGGTGAAGGAATAAGCCCCTTAACAATTGTCTGTTCTGTTCATTCCTTCTGAAGCACCTGGCATGGGCCACTGTCAGAAGACAGGTTACTGGGTTAGATGAACCATTGCTCTGATACAGTATTGCCATTCTTACATTCTTATCCCAGTTATAAGGCATTTGAGAAATAAGTATTGTTGAGCAGTTCTACCTGTTCACAAGGGTGGTGGAATCAAAACCTTAGTTAGTAATCAATTAAAACTCTTTGCCCAGAGAGGCACTGGAAGAGTCCACTATTTTATAAACTAAAGGGGGAAGAAAATAGAAAATTACTAGGACACAAACAATATCTCGAGGTATAAATAAGATCAGATGCTTATAACTATAGTAGTTTTTGTTCACATACACAAAGTTAACTGATTGCCAAATCTGTGGTCAAGAAAGAATTTTCCCTCAGGACATGTTGGCAGAGGCAGTCACATTTTTTGCCTTCCTCGAGTGCACTGAATCATGCCCACCTGATCTGAACAGATGATCCCTGATCAATAGCTTGTGATTTCAGGGCAGTGTTGGCATTATTGGATATTGCTTCTTCCTGCTGCTTTCTTCTGAGTTTGTAAACCTTTGTGACCAGGGGTAGTCTCAAACATGGTTCAGTTAAAAAAAAAAATTTTTAGACTTTTTTTCTTTTTTAATTTGCCACTCTTAAAAAGGGCACACTGCTTCCCATTATAACATAGGCAAAGTATGAGGAAGTTAAATAAATGTCTCTGGTTCACAAATTTAATTAAGCCACAGTTATGCCAATTTTTCAGACTAATTGGGAATGATGAGATGTTGGCAGGCCATTAAACATTCCATCTCTAGATTTGTAACCCTTTACAGTCCAAAGGCATTGTGATAAATAATTACTTTTCCTTCAATTTACATTTTTCATTTCAGCAAGAGATTAGTAAATCTGCATTTTGGGTTTTAAGTTACGAGATTTAAAAAAACACACACACACGACAAAAAAAGGTGAAGAAAAAAACTAATGATTTGTTATTTTTAGTTTACAATTGCAGGAATAAGACAGAAAATATTGCAAGCAGAGAAATGTTTCTGTTTTTTCCTTCTACATTTCTTAGCTCAAATCTGGTTCAATTATAATAGCTATCAGCAACCATCCAGTTGATAAACTTCTGAATAGCAGCCATGTCTCTCTTTTCTGCATGTCACTGTAAAAACAGTTTTGTGAATGTTGTATACAAGTATTTTTATTGTGAAGGTAGCAGCCAAATTAACGCCTGAGCCCTAAACAGCTTTGAAGGAGATATTATAGCTTATCAAATGAGCATTCTGAAAAGTTAGAGAAAAGTGTGCAGTTAACACAATGTCTATTGACAAGACAGAGATCCATCTGGTCAAAAAGCCATTGTTAAATATGTGCTGTGATATATATTAACCCACTGAACGGGTAGCTATACAAAATTAGGGCTAGAATGAGTTCAAGGAACTCCCATGAAAGTGTCATTGAAGCTGGGTGCAAAGTTTTTTGTCCTGTCTAAATGCAAGCAAAATGTCCAGTGTATCTTTTCCATAATGCATTTTCATGTTTTGAGATTGATTGGTTGGATTTGTTCACATGGCTGATTCTAATGACATTTCTTCTGGATCCCTGATTGGTTCAGCCTAACAAGTGTTCAGAAGTGATTCTGTAAACATCCACAAAGCCACCTCACCTCACTATCCTCCTTGAAATGCTCCTTTTCTGCGATGCCTACAAAAATATCTACAAGAATTAGGCCTCTGGTGTACTGAGACCCCTGCTTATCATGCTGACCATTATCATCTCATTGTTTTCTTGTACTCCCGTGCCTGTATTTATCTGTTTTCTCGTATCTAACACTAAGATTGTAAGCTCTTTGGGAAAGGGACCATCTTCTTGTTCTGTGTTTTTACTGCCCCTAGCACGCTGTGGTTCTGCTTCATGACTGGGGCTACTAGGCACTATGGTAAAACATATTAAAAACTAAAAAGCCACAAACTTTTCTTTCCAGGTCTTTGTGGAAGCATGTAGGAAGATATGCCCCTGAAGGACGCCAGTGGGAGAGGGGGCTGGCCATCCACCAGTCAATAGATGGGGTAACAGGCCATAGTTCCATTTCCCCACCCAAGAAGAAAACTCTGATGTGAGGAGAAGCACTGAAGTTGATGGGGGTGGAGTGGAAGAGGAGGGAAATGATGGATTACAAAGTCCATAGGGATAAAGGGGTAATGTGATGCCGGAGAGCTGCAGGGCCTATCTGGCACCTCTAGAAATTTGGATTAGAGATATCTCAGAGTCAAAGTCTGAATCCTGATCTGGATGTCAGATCCCACAAAATTCAGACATGTTCCGATCACGTGTGTGTCTTTCCTACACATCTCACTAAAGCAGCAAATGAGAACTCTAGTAAATTAAATGCCAGCCCTGTATTGAGCAGAAGGCTATCCCAGAGGTAAATATTATTCCTCCCTTTTACAAGCAGAGAAACTGAGGCACAGGTTGACTTTCCTTTAGGACACTGAGGTCAAATAGATTAGACATGGGCCTGAGAGCCAAGAGATCTAATCTACTTATTGGTATTTACACTGACTTACTCTATGACTGAGGGAAAGCCATGCTACCGCTCAGGCTCAGCACCTCCATCTGCAAAATGGGGATAATTTTATTCACTGGCTTTATGAAGGTGTTGTGAAGCTTAACTGAAGTTTGCTGAATGTTATTAAGGAAGAGTATTGTTTAAACCAAACAGTGGAAATGACTCAGGAGTTCAAGCTAGGTTTCCCATCCCTGTGCTCCTTCCTTAAGATAATGGGGCTTCCGAAGGGCACTTCTTCCTCTGGATTTATTTGCAATTTAAGAAACATATCCACTGGCACATTTCACAGGACAGGAAACTTTCATGCAGCTTGTGAGGGCTTCCTGGGCTCTGTAAAAATTGAATAGATGCAGGGAAATAATATAGTCACAAAGTGCTTCTAATAACTTACGTGTTAAGCCAAAACCCTACTCATTTACTCCACCTACTGCCAAAAAATGAGTTAGAGGCACCAACACCAGTCCTTGCCAAGAAAAGCAGATTAAAACTAATATAGAGTTTTTAGGTGAAGCCATTTTGACATTGTGATGAGCCAAAAAGAGTTACGAGAGTCCAAAAATGAGGTGATCTCAATTCTTGAACACTCTTATCTCCCAAATGCCTTGTCTGGTTTACTTCCATGTTTCCAGAGACATTCTACCTTGGCACAAATCAAGCAAGTAAGTTTCCAGCAAGAATGGTTTTACTTTGGCTCAGCTACCAGAGGTATCAAGATTGGGCTCATCATGGAAAGCTAGCTTCAACCTTAAATATGGAGTCACTAGAATCAGTGCCCATGAGGTCCTATTATGGTCATGCCAAATTCTCAGCTGATTTTAGTAAATCAATAGGCCTAAACCAATTTGCACCTGCTGAGAATATGACCCATTCAGTCTGACCTCCTGTATAAACATACACCAGAGATTTTGCCTGGTAATTCCTGCAACAAACCAACAGCTTGTGGTTGAATTAGAGCATCTCTTTTAGAAAGACTTCTAATCTTCACTTAATGACTTTGAAGTGAGTGGGAATTTACCACATCCTTCCATAAATTGTTCCCAAAGATTATTTACTGTTTCCTTTAAAAAATAATAGTATTCCTATACGTTGGTAGAAGTAAACCTAATTATTTGGTTTGCACACATGGTCTGCACCTGAAATGCCTCTGGAACCCTGTTATGGAAAAATAGATCTTTGCTACTTCTCCTGTTTGAGAATAGCACTTTATGCACATTTGGTTTGCAAGCCTTCAGTCTATCTCTGGGCTAGATCATGGCACAGTTACACACTCCCTATGTTCTTTCTGGGACAGTGCCTCCTAGAGGTTCAATTCCTCCCTATATCTTGCATATCAGGAAGTTCAAACTGAAACGATATCTGAACAAAGAATTATTTGGCATGAAAGTAGTTTTTCCTCAAGATAACAACGTAAATTGCATCCACCTGTTGCTTACAAGTAAATGAGTTAATTCACCATGTAAAAGGAAAGCTGCTTTAATAGCATCAGCAAGGTGCGCACATGCCATAACTAGATAATTATTTTATTACCGTAGTGCTTCTGCTTTCTCACGTCATGCTGCCTTGTTAGTGTTACTCTTATTTGTTGCATCACATCTAAAGTTAGATCATGGATTCTTTGGAGGTCTTTGTTCCGTAAAGCAGTTGTTCTCAACCAGGGGTACACATACCCCTGGGGGTTTGCAGAGGTCTTCCGGGGGTACATCAAATCATCTCGATAGTCACCTAGTTTTACAACAGCCTACATAAAGAGTACTAGCGAAGTCAGTAGAAACTAAAATTTCATCTAATGACTTTTTTATACTGCTCTATATACTGTACACTCAAATGTAAGTACAATATTTATATTCCAATCTATTTATTTTATAATTATATTATAAAAATGAGAAAAGAAGCAATTTTTCCAGTAATAGTGTGCTGTGACACTTTTTCTATTTTTACGTCTGATTTTGTAAGCAAGTAGTTTTTAGGTGAGGTGAAACTTGGCGGTACACAACATAAAAAAGACACCTGAAAGGGGTACAATAGACTGGAAAGGTTGAGAGCTACTGCTGTAAAGCACATATCGCACTTTTGGTGAATATATAAATAAAATCATTCTAGCGCGGGATTTGCAAAAGCACTCAACATTGGCTTAATTCTGTTCCCACTGAAGTCAATGGGAGTTTTAACGTTTAACTCAATGCGATCAGAGCTAGGCAAATGCAAAGTGCTCTGAAAAATCCCAAACAACACATGTAAGATCTAATAAGACCAGGTTAGTTCATTTTTTTATCTAAGTCCTTTTCTTTGTTCAGAGTACTTTAATCACAGACTCGCTTTACATGTAATGGGAAAGGCACTTTCACAATCTAGTTTGCTCCCCACTACTTTGCTCCCATGCTCCTGTAGTTGATAATTTCTAGGTAACAAAAGCTCTGTTACCTAACAGGGTTGTTAGAGTTCATTAAGCTGTTTGTATCTCATTGCTCATTCACGTGCTGTGGTCTGGTGGCATCAGCAAGGGAATTGGAGGCAGAAGGTCAAAGTTCTAAGGCAGGAGAGCAATTGAATCACTCACTGTTCCATGGTGGATAAATACTTAATAGTCATTGGGCCTGAGAAAGAGTGAAAATGACTCTATAGGTCAGTGGTCAGGACACCCACCTGAGAGGTGGGAGACCCAGGTCCAGTCACTGTCATTATTTATCCACAGCGGAAGAACTTCAACAGGAGTGAATGAGGGAGCCCCAATATCAGAATATCCCATAGCTCAATGATTACCGCACTCTCCTAAGAGGTGGGAAAACCCCATTCAAATCTTCTCCCCCTGCCTCTGGCTATCCCAAAACCCAGGTGAATGCTCTGACCACTAGACTAAAAGTTATAGGATGGACCCCACCGCTCCTCCTCCTCCAGCCATTTTGTGTGGAGCACCTACCTCATTCCCACAGGAACCTCCTAGGCACCTAAGCTGCCTGACTCCAGGTGATTGACTCTTGTTTATAGATCACCAAGCAGAGATATGTACTTTCTTGCAGCCAGGACTTAGGGACAGGTGAAGCTTAGCACACACCCCTCTCGTTGGAATCTTCCATTGGCTAGCTTACATGGCTCTCTGCCTAGCATGCTGGGTTTTTTGAATCCCATTCTAAAGAAGCATATCTTTCCCCATTAATTGTACAGAAAGCCTAGGGACCTAACTCAGGCTTTATGGGTTGCAGTATTGTTCCTGTGATATTCTAAGCATCAGAGGGGTAGCCGTGTTAGTCTGTATCCACAAAAACAACGAGGAGTTCAGTGGCACCTTAAAGACTAACAGATTTATTTGGGCATAAGCTTTTGTGGGTAAAAAACCCACTTCTTCTATGCATCTGAAGAACGGGGTTTTTTACCCATGAAAGCTTATGGCCAAATAAATCCGTTAGTCTTTAAGGTGCCACTGGACTCCTCGTTGTTTTTGTGATATTCTAGGTGCCATGACACTCAGCTTTGCAATACCTAAGTACCTTATGAATCCCACCCTTAGGCAATTAGAAGTCCAATTAAGTCCTACTAAGAATACAAGTAACTCACTACCATATAATGAATGATTATGAGATCTCTAATTAGGTTATTAGCAAGGTTTCCTGACTTAATCCTTCATTTACAAACTAGTGTGGTTGCCCATTGTGAGCTTTCCCTTCCAATCTTGGGCCATCAACTAATCCTACTTTCTGAAACATTCATTGCGGATTAGGGTGGTGGGGGAGGCTTCAAAACTTCCCTCAGATTAGACAGAACTGGACTGTTACACAACTACTCCCCCATAGTTTAAGAGACAGCCAGTAACAAAGCAGGCTTTCAGGGAGTTCATTAAAAGTATATACATAATTAGGTGGGATCATTATTACTCTTGTTTCTCAGTCTTGAATAGAAACTAGATTATCTCAGCTAATCCCCAGTTTGATCTGCAATACATCTACATGGAGTGCAGTTCCAAGGCAGAATGCTTCTTAAGGATCAGGATGTTCCATATGGAAAAAATAGGGTAGTACTATTCCTAACTGTGCTACTGTCCAGCGAAGATCTACAGTCTGGACTCCTAAAAGCAAAGTTAACTTGTATGTATGGAGCTGAATGAATATAGAGCAGGATAAAGAAACACCCTGCTTGGAACTCTAGGATGTTCACGTGTAACTACCATTAACTCTAATAGGTGTCGTGTGTAACAGATCCACCTATTAGGTGAGATTTTATCTATAATCCCTACAATTTCAAAGCACTGAAGAGTTTTAGTTGCATGGACTTCCATTAAAGTCATTGAGATTCATACAGCCAGACCCCTGCTAGACCTCTGAAGGCTTCCCCTCTTTCTCTTAAAAGCATTAAAACAAATTGTTAAAGTACTGATCCGTGTGAAGATCAGGGTGGATTACAGTTAATCTTAAAAAAAAAAAAAGTGATGCTCAAATAAATTGGTTAGTCTCTAAGGTGCCACAAGTACTCCTTTTCTTTTTGCGAATACAGACTAACACGGCTGTTACTCTGAAAAAAAAAAGTGTTTATATCTACTTAATTATAAACACGTCTCACGCTCTGCTGCCCAGAGAGTTGCATTGCTGTTTTACATCTTGTTATGACCAGCTTGTGACTAGTACTTGTGGTTTCATAGAGAGCAGGGAACACTCAAGAAATTGATCCTCTTGAGAAACAGCCATGGGTAGGGCAGGGACTTCTTTCTGGTACACAGCACTCCAAAGGGGCCAGGAGGAGGCAGGGCCACCGTTCATTCCCCTCTGCATACCAGCACGCAAAAAAAGCTAAGAACAACAGGGGAGCAGGCTGCATAGTCTTGCTGTGCATTGGGTTACTCAGGGGGAACTGTAAACAAAGGCAGGCCAATGGCTAACTGCCATTATCTGGCCCTTAGAGTTGCTTGCTATTAATTTTTCTTCTTTTCCATTTTATGATGTGATGTAAAATCTAGACGTGTTCTACTGCAGAAAAAATGTACAAGTACAAATGAACATCATAGTATTGTTTGTTGTCTGTTCTTGAATTTTGGCTTCTGTTTTCTCTCTTTCCAAAGCTGGAGAGTCATTCATTGAAGACAGCGTGAACCATCTTAACAACCAAGTTTTCCTCTGTCTTAATCTCCATTTTTAGGGTTATTTTGCATAACAGGGCTTAACTATGGATCCTTTTGGTGATATTTTGGAAATAAAATAAATTCAAAAATGCACAAGATATAAAGTTTCATAATAATAAAAATATGCCGGTAGATATGAATCCAAGGACTCTGGTATTATTGTCTATTGCCCTACTAGTATAGATCCTCAGTTGCCTTGCCTTCTACTGATTTAATCTCGAATCCTATAAAATCCTTGTGTAACACAGAATTATTTTACCTGTCACTCAACAGTCCACAGTCAAGGCTTACAATTTCCAGTACACACTATATTGTGCCTTGTAAACTCCACTTGATTCCAATGGATTTGAAAATACTAGGCCAGATTCTCAGCTGGTATAAATCAGGATAGTTCTATTGATGTCAGCGGAGGCAGGTGCGGCTCTACCAATTTTGCCTCCCCAAGCAGTTGCTGCCAAATCGCCGCTGCCACCGAATTGCCGCCGCACCCGGAAGAGAGGCGGAGCTGCCGCCCAAAAGCCGCCGCGGTGGGAAGAGCACTGGAGCTGCCCCCGAATTGCCGCTACGGGACACGGACTGCCATCCCAACACCTGCTTGGAAAGCCGGTGCCTGGAGCCGGCCCTGAGCGGAGGCATGCCGGTTTACCCATCTTGAAGTTCTGGCTCTCCATTCCTTATTATGCCTTTAGATAAATAGTGAAAAACCACTGGGCTTTGGGACTGCTAGTGTGAAGTGCCAAGCACCGCTCGAGAGCTCTTTTTATACAAATTGATGGCACTTAGCAACTCTACAGGAGGAGGAGGATTGGGCATTAAAGTACTGTACATCTTTGTTAAGAGTTTAATAAAGTAAGGACACGGTCTATGGTACATTTAAGTGCGTATTGTGGGTAGCGGAGTGGGGAATTTCAGCCTGCTGTGAAAGCACAGAGGAAGCAGGTCACCCAGATTCTGCCTCAAAAAAAAAAAAAAAAGGAGCAACTCTGCAGGTTTTCCATGACCTACATAAGGAAAGGGCATAATCAAAAGTGGCCAAGAGAAGCTGTTTGTGAAGATCATGTGACCTTTGCTGCCCACTTCAAAAAAACTAATAAAAAGCTGAATGAAAAACAAGAAGCTACAAGAATTAGATTCAAAGTGGGGAAACCACAATAGGCTACGATATACAAAAAAACCCTGTGTTAATGCAAGACCAATCTGAATTCTCCCTCTTTGATTCTATAGATTATAACATTTTATTATTCATAAAATATATATGCAGCAATACAAGATGTTATGCACATATGCTTGTGCTTCGGTTTTCTGTATATATACCTTGCATGGGCACCTGTTACTTGACAACTGTCATTATACTGCACATAATTATTCCAAAGGACTTCACAGGAGCACCAAGGATAAGACTCAGATCTCTGACTGCAAAAGCACAGTGGCTACAGAGCTATGTTTAAAGCATTCCTTACTGTATGTATCTTCGCAGAACTCTACTGGCAGTAGCTGCTGGCTCTGGCCAACCAGAGGAAACTAGGGCCCTGATCCTGCAAGCTGCTCTGCATGGGCAGATTCTTGAGTGCCACTCAAATACATAGGGCTCAGCATGGGCAAAGGAGCTCATGCTCATGGACCAGCTTGTAGCATCAGGGCCTAAAAATGGTTCTTGGTTCAACATTCCCCAACAGGATCTTGCATTTTCTGATCTAACTATCCAATTCTTGTTTTGTTCCTGGCTATTGAAGTCCTGCATGCTCTTTAGGTTCCTTGTTCTCAAGATGGAGTTCAAGTAGCACTTAAATTTTTAAAGGAGAAAAAGCCAAAGCCCATACTTTCACCCCATGGTCTTAGACAGCACTGCTACTGATAGTAATGGGAGAGTCTCCTTTAGCTGTAAAGGTTTCTCTTCTTTCTGATAGAAAGACTAATTTCTTGCAAGAAATTGGTTTCTGTCCAATAAGAATCCTTTATTGTTTGATATTTATTCACCCACTCATACATGTTTTACATTGCACTAGACACTGTGGCATAACATTTTGTAAATAGTGTAATGAATTGGTGTGTATAGTATTGTCACCCCAAGTGTTCTGAAACCATGAGTTGTATTACCATAGCACCGAGGAGCCCTGGAGTTCAGACATATTCCAAAGCGAAATTTGTCAAGGCCTACTGAGACCCCTGCAAGAACTAAATAAGAAATTATTGAGTCAGTGAGAATGGTATTGGGGGAAAGCAAGATGCCCACTGGGGGTTTGTCTAGAAAAAAAAAAGAAAGGTGGGGGTTTTAATCAAGTTAGATAGTTCAAGTTAGCCAACATGATTGGAAAAACCCATTTATGCCTAGGATAGGATAGGAATTAAAGGGTTATATTAACAAATGTTAACTAACATTTTAAAAATCTAGAGTGGACAAGGAGCACTGCCTTTCAAGGTGTCTCCCTCATTCTTTGCATGAATAAATAAATTATTGTGCAATTTACATAGGATTAAAAACAGCCTCACTTATCACACAAGACCCTTAAGAAAGCTTAGGCAACTGGAGGTATGGGGTTGCCAGATCTGTATCTATATTATCTAGCATTCCAAATGTGTCCTATTGTAAGGTGATTCCCCTCCCGTGGCACTGTATACACACCAGCCTGGTTTGAGATTGAAAAAAGTTTAGCTATGCCATTTGGTTCCCTCTTTTCTTTTATATACCTTAAGAGGCTACTCATGCCCTTAAGGAAAAGTCCAGTCTTTGCATATACATATGGCATCCTGCAACATGTTAAAGTGATTACAGCATGTGATCTGACTAGTTCTCTTCTACCACTGTGGGATAACCCATGCCCTAGGATCAAAGCCAACTCCACCCTTCAGACAATTTGGAGAGGAAATCAATTAACAACAATTAAAGATATAATACAAGATGATGCACATGTAAAGGAGGCCAGTTTAACAAATATCAGCTACCACTGTCTCATGGTTCCTTCTTTCAGTGGCTATTCTCAGGGATCCATGCAAGGATAGAGGACAATTGATCTGTTTCAACTCTCTCATCTCTAGAAGACCATGTTAAGAAATATGGAAACAAAGGTGACTTTATAGGGATTGTTTATAGGTTGCTTAATGCTTTGCATTACCTTCTCAATCTAAGTCTCAAAGAAAAATGGGGATAAGAACTATCTGGCTTAATGTGAAATATACTTCAAATTCTTTATCCTTGCGATTCTTCCAGAACAAGATATTAAACAGGTACTACTGGACTCCAGAACATTTGTTTAAGGCTAGAGTGGCATGTGCCCCCGAGGAAGCCAGAGCCAGGTCAGGGTAAGAGCCATGCAGGCAGCTGTGTGGAGCCTTGGACCCTCCATCTGGCCTGGGTGGGGAGCCATGGGGGTGAGAACATGGGCTGGGGGTTGCTCTCAGGTCCCCTCAACCTCCCCAGCCCAGCTCCAGCTTCCAACCTGGCCAGAGGGTGAGGCCTGGGGGGGAAGAGGAGGGGCAGGGATGGGGCCATGGAAGGGGCGGACCCTCATAGCCTCCGCACTTTTAGAAAGAATCCATCACCCCTGTTGAAGAGCCCATTATAAGTATCTACATGTGGAACAAATATTCAATAGATTAATCAACCTTAACTTTCTCTTGTTAAGCTAAACAGATTGAGCTCCTTGAGTTTAATCAGTGTAGACATGTTTTCTAATCCTCTAATAATTCTTGTGTTTCTTCTCTGAACCCTCTGCAATTTATTAACGTCCTTCTTGATTTGTGGATACCGGAACTGGACACAGTATTCAAGTAGCAGTCACACCAGTGCTAAATACAGAGGTAAAATAACCTCTCTACTCCTACTTGAGATTCCCCTGTTTATGCATCCCAGACTTGTATTAGCTCTTTTGGCCACAGCATCACTTTGGGAGCTCATGATCATTCAATTATCCACCATGACCCCCAAACTTTTTTCAGAGTCACTGATTCCCAAGATAGAGTCCCCCATCCTGTAAGTATAGCCTACATTCTTTGTTCCTAGATGTATACATTTACATTTAGCTGTATTAAAATG
Organism: Eretmochelys imbricata; assembly: GCF_965152235.1. Lineage (NCBI taxonomy): Eukaryota > Metazoa > Chordata > Testudines > Cheloniidae > Eretmochelys > Eretmochelys imbricata. The sequence continues at coordinate 323,923,491 of NC_135572.1, forward strand.
CTTATTGTTTGCTTGCTCTCAGTTTACCAAGTGATCCAGATCACTCTGAATCAGGGAGTTTTCCTCTTCATTATGTATCACTCCCCTAGTTTTTGGGTCATCTGTAAACTGTCAGTGACAATTTTATGTTTTCTTCCAGGTCATGGATAATAATGTTCAATAGGAAAAGGTCAAGAACTGATCCCTGCCAGCCCACATTGGAAACAAAGCTGCTTGATGAAAATTCCTCAATTAAGTTTTGAGACCTATCAGCTACTCAGTTTTTAATCCATTTCATGTGTGCCCTGTTAATTTTATATCCTTCTAGTTTTTTTTTAATCAAAATGCTGTGTGGTACCAACTCGAATGTGTTACAGAAGTCTAAATATATGACATCAAGACTATTATTAGTTTGACAGGATCTATTTTCCATAAACCCATGTAATTTGCATTAATTACATCACCTTCCCTTAATTTTTTATTGAGTTCTGTATCAGCCACTCCATTATCTTGCCCTGGATCAATGTCAGACTGAGAAGGCCTATAGTGGCCCAGGTCATCCCATTTACCCTTTTTAAACAATGGCACAACATTAGTTTTCTTTCAGTCTTCTTCAACTTCCCCAGTGTTCCAAAACATATTGAAAGTCAACATTAACAGTCCAGTAAGCTCCTCAGCCAGCTCTTTTAAAACTTCTGGATTCAAGTTATGTGGAACTGTTGATTTGAAAATGTCTAAATTTAATAGTTTCTGTTTAATATCTTCCGAGATACTAGTGGAATGGCATGAGTGTTGTAACCCCTTTAGGGTTTTGAGAGCATGGCTCCTTTAAATCTTTGTCCTGAAGGGGAAGAGCTGATTGTTCCAGAAAAAGGAAGTGCTGTTGAGGGGGTGGAGCAGAGAGAGAGGGGAAGAGACAAGATGTGTGTGTCTGGAGCTCCAGACAGAAGTGCTGCAGTAAGCAGGCCCTCACACAGTGAAGCAGGTGAGAACCTGCCAGAAGCCTGGAAGGGACCGAGCGGCTGACCAGGGACACCCCAAGACAGAACCCACGAGGAGCACTGTGCCAGGGAGGCAAGCATCAGAAGGGAGGAATCGCCCAAGAAGGACAAACTGGAGCTTGACCCAGTATTACTGCTGCCCAGAGCTGTCTGGGGCTGTGAGTACAGAGGTTTGTGATTTTGCACTGAAACTAAGAAGGGAGGTTGTTAGCTAATTAAATGAGGAGGTTGTTGCTCTGTGTGGCTTTGCAGAGTGCAAGAGAAGAGGGCACTGGAGGGGGTTGCTGGGGAAAGTTTACTGGCACTGAAGACAACCAGGACCACCCAAGACTCACTGCTGGACTGGAACTTTGCCCAGGACTCCTGAACTTTGTGTGAAGACACATTGCTCGATGTATGCCCTTTCAGACTGTGGTACCGCTGGGCCTGTGGGGCTTTGAGTTGAATGCAACCCTGTTTTACCACTCCCCGTCTTTCCCCTGTTGTGTTTCTCCTTTCATCCCTCTGTAAATAAACATTTCCCTTTCCCATATTCATTGTACTCTTCCAGGGTGTGTATGTTCACTCTGGCGAGGTTGGAACAGGTGACCCTGAGGTGGAAGGGACTTCCACTGCTCCATTCCTGCACATGCCTGTTCTTGGCCAGAGCTGCCTGCAGAGCAGACTCCATCTTGGCCACGAGGGCACTGAAGTTATAGTGTTATAACCATAAGATGAGACTATATTATTTCTGTTTCCCCCCCACCAAAACAGAACAGAAATATTTACTGAACAAGTCTGCCTTTTCTGCATTACTACTACTAATTCTACCTGTTCCATCTAGCAATGGCCCAATAACATTGTCAGGTGTTGGTCTTGTTCCTAATATATTTTAAAAACCTCCTTCTAATTGTCCTTAATGCTGCTGGTCTTAAATTTCTCCTCGTGTCCCTTTGCTTCCCTTATCAATTTTCTATAATTCCAAACTTCTGATTTATATTCATTAATATCAACTTCTCCTTTCTTCCATTTCTTATATATTATTTTTTACAGCTGCCTTCACTTCCCCTCTAAAACAAGTCATTTTATTAACCAGCAGAGTCTTGGTCATCAATTGTGAGATGGCTAGAGACAATAGCTAGGTTGACAGAATCATTCTTCCGGCAGCCTAGTTGCAGCTATACTAGAGGTTAGGCTGGCATAGCTACAGCACTCAGGGGTGTGGATTTTTCACAACCCTGAGAGCTATAGCTATGGTGATCTAAATTGTAGGTAATAGATCAGATCTGAGACTAACTAAACTGATTGCCCAGAACAACAAATTAGCTGGGAAATAAAGATCACAATTGAAGTGGTAGTCTCAATTAGCCAATCTTAGCAGGTAGATTATGTGGGCACATAAATTCTTCTGACCTCTGAGAAGATAAAGTACAGTATTTCCAAATATGGGTCATTTGGAAGTATCAAAATATTTCTAAATTATCTTTGGGTCATTATAACCAATAGCTACATTTTTTTGTGTTATCCAGATGACTAAGTCATAAATGCATGCTAAATCCCAATTTAGTCTTGGCTTGGTCTTCTCTGTACATGCTGTATGTGTCATGGTTAGCTACTCTTGATGATTTAATATCAATATGACAAATGAATCATCCACTGAATCACTTCAGAGTTTGTCTCTGAACTGCTTTAAGAATCATTACAGTGCTGTTACTCTCCATGTCAGTTCCCACTAAACTGAAATTTCTAAACTAAAATCTCTTAAAATGTGTTCCAAATGGCACTGCATACGTACTGTATGCTAATTCAATATTCCAATATCCTTTACTTCCCTTGTTTTCTCCATCCTCTAGAATTTGATCTGTACTTATGTTTCCTGTATAAATTAAGACTGAAAACTCCTCAGGGCAGGGGCCTTATCTGTAAATCATTATCCATCCCCGTGATGCTACATGTATAATAAATAAAAATAGGTGTTACAGTAATAGTTTTTGGTCACAACTCTCTATGGTTTCCTGATGGTACTTCTGCTTGCACTGGGAACTATAACAGCTAAAATTAGGATTGGTCTCTTCCTATTAGTACAACCTTAAAAGGGAATGGTCCATTAATTAAAAAAAAAAAAAAAAAAAAAAAACACAAGGCCCTGGCTGTGTTATACTACAAACCATGTTGTCACAATCATCCCTGAATCTTGAGTATGTCTTCATTCACCAGTAACAGTTTCACCTACCAAGTTTTACCAAAAGTTTTGCCGAAAGTCAAATGAATATGTTTGCCTAGTACATCTAGCATGTGTAAGAAGGGAGCCATCGTGAATCACAACTCATTGGGGCTTTGCATGGTTCTGTGGACATCCTGCCCTCAGAGTCCACTTGCACCCAGAGCCTTTAAATAATATTCCCTTCTCCTGGGGTCCAATTTATGTAGTTCAAATCAGCTTCCTCCCAGAAAGCTCCCTTTTAGATTCTAGGATCTTCCCAGACCTCTTTCTTGAGGCAGAGGGGATTTCCTGTGAGGCTGCTCCCTTCTTGGCACAGGTGGCCCACAGCCCATTTGCTGGAGCTGGGTTATCATGTAATAAACTCTCCCTCCCCAGATAAGGAGTCCATGTCTGTCCTCCTGGAACTGGGTTATGCTTCAAGCTAGCTGTAGCCCTTAGACAGCTTCTCCCTTAGCTGGCCCCTTTCGAATTCAGTCCTTTAACCTGTCAGGTTGGAGAGGTTAACAGGGGACAGTTGTGCAGCTGCTGTTGCTATCATCTCTGGGAGCTCCCTTCCCTTAAGGAACTCCTCTCTAGGAGCACCTCACATCACAAAATAGAGGTCAGAACTCAAAAGGTTCATACTCTGCCACCTCCTGTGACTCTAGGCTTTTTGTCAGTCCCCGTTCTCCTTCAGACTGGAGGGCTCTCAGGCTTCCCCCCAAAGTCCCCTACTAGAGTTCAAAAGCACAAATGAAATAACACAAAGTCTACCTGCCTTAGTCTCAATGAAAGTCTCATGAGCCTCCTAGGCTTTCTCCCAGCTCCCTGCCCTTGTATGGCACAATGGCCACAGGACCACTCCCCTGGGCCACCTTCTTGCTCTTGAGTTTCCTCCTCTCGCTACTGGGGCCTCCTGGCTTCCGGCCTGTCTCCTTCTTTCCAGGGAGCACCCACAGAGCTTCCTGCTCTCTCCAGTCTCTCTCCCACTCAGGCAGTGAGAGTCCCACATCTGTTCTCTCAGCACCTTTTCTAACTGACTCTCAGGCCTGGCTCACCAAGTCTGTCTCACCCGGCCTCATACAATCTCATCTGCTGATCTCCCTCTAGGAGCCAGGTGCCGTCTCTTAAGCCAAGGGTCAGCTGATCAGTAACAGGTACACTGGCCTCTTCCCTGTTAAAGGGTCCATGCCATCATGTGACAGTGTGATAAACATACCCCAGAGCTGGTTGAAAATGTTCTGATGGAAAAGTTTTCCGTTAAAGATGTCTTGATTTTTGGTGAGATTACATATCACAGGAATGTGTCAATTTCAATAAAATCCGATGGGAAAAGTCTAAACAAAATATTTCAACATTGTCAAAATTAAATGCTTTTACTTTCTTTTGATTCATTTTATTCTGCCTTATATAAAATCAGTTTTAATTGATGTTTAGTTATTACACGATAGATAACATTAAATGAATCAAGAGATAAAATAAAAACAAACATTACAACATTGTTAAAACAGAATAAATCCAAGGTCCCAAATTGAAATTTTTCAGACTTTGGTCTTCTCTTTTCCTTAGGAACAAAAAAATTTGAAATATCAACATGTCTCACAAAACAGATATTCTAGTTTCCAACCAGTTCTACTTAACACGGTGTTGATAAAACAAAGTGTTGTAGGGGAATCAATTTTATTTTATTCAGCACATACAGGAAACATGGCCCAGGGCCAAATACCATCTATGGAGTGTACACTGTGGCCCAGAAATTCAAGGTTCAACCAGTGAAAGTTACTGTTTCCAGGATGCATTTCTCCATATTGATCTAACTCAAAGGTCAATCAGATCAAAAAGGAATATTGCATGGTGGGACTGCAGTTTTCATGGGTTATATCTCCTTACATAGGATTAGGACATCTACAATGTTAGAGCACTTGGCAGTCTGAGGAAGCCACATGGCCCACAGCTGGACAAATTTTGGTGGCTCCTAATGTACAGTATTTTTTAGTTCTGACATCAACTATGAAGCATGTCTCTTCGGGTGGCCAATCACCCAAACCTCAGTGAGGAGCAATAAAGAGAACTCACCAGCTGATAATGCTCTTTATCCCATCAGTAAATCTCTCAGTTCTAAACTGCTATTTCTAAGAGCTTTGCACTGCACGTGGTAAGTGGGTTTCACTGTTCCTTCCATCACTCTAAACAATTATAATAATAATGGTTAACATTTATAGAGCTCTTTATAGCTTCACAATGCTTAGTTAATATTAATCACATCACAATGGCTGGGCTGCTTATCGTTCCCGTTCTTTACAAAGCCATGAATAATCTGATAATTATTTCTTTAGCTCATATAAACAACTTTCACACTTTTAGAAACATTTTCTGTTTCACCTAAACTATAAAAATATGATATTACCCACAAGCAACTATGAAGTTTATTAACCTCATTTTTATCTGAGGTATATAATTACATTTATATTCATGCTGGGGGTGGGGAAACAGAAGCAAGCTTTCCTGCAAGCCCTCTCTTCCCCTACCTACTGTACTTTCTAAGCAAATGTAGTCATTCTTACTTAATTATGGGTGTCTGCTAAGAAATAGGCTGTTCATGACTGATGAGATGTGAACTAATTTGTCTGAAACTCCTGCTTTTAATTATTAAAAGGCATCCTGCTTTTATTATTTTCATTGTTAAATATAGAGTGTGTTTGGCATCATACAGAGAAGACAGATTCCCTGGCTTAAAGAGCTTACAGGTATGTCTATACTGCAGTTAGACACCCGCAGCTGGTCCATGCCAGCTGACTCAGGCCTTCTATCCCCCACCCCACCCCCGCAGGGTCCCAGAGCTTGTGCTCCAGCCTGAGCCTGAATGTCTACACCACAATTAAACAGTCCCTTAGCCCTAATCAGCTGGCATGGGCCAACTGTGGTTTTTTAATTGTAATGTAGACATACTATCTACTGAGGAGTAGAGCCTAAAGTTCCTAATCTCCATTAGACAGATCAGCAGTGATCCTATTCTTTGCAGGGACCAATCTCCCACTTTGTCTCCAGAGCTAAATATCTTTCCTCTATTGGGTACCAATATTAGGAAAAACGGACTTGAGGCTAAGACATAGGCATGATAGTTAGGAGATTTAATCTCCATTTCTAGCATTGCAAGAGACTTCTCAGACAAGTGATATCATCTCTCAGTGCCATCACAGTGATCACCACCATCCACAGTGGGATACTCCTACTGAACTACCTCCTAAGGTATGGTTTCAGAGTAACAGCCGTGTTAGCCTGTATTCGCAAAAAGAAAAGGAGTACTTGTGGCACCTTAGAGACTAACCAATTTATTTGAGCATAAGCTTTCGTGAGCTACAGATGAAGTGAGCTGTAGCTCACGAAAGCTTATGCTCAAATAAATTGGTTAGTCTCTAAGGTGCCACAAGTACTCCTTTTCTCCTAAGGTATGTGATGGTTCATTAGTGTTTGCCAAGTGCTTTGAGGTAGACATGAGAAAACAAAGGATTCATACCATTCACCTTCATCTGGTTTCTATTTTAGGATCTAAGTACTTTCAACTTTCATACTAGCTCATCAACATGCTAAAAACTCCCACCATCAGCCCGCAACCTGATCTAAGAGAGACCCACCCACTGTCACACAGCAATGCAAAGTTGATGTTACTATAGTATACAACAGAACCAGTTGTCCCTGGACTTACCACTGAACCCCCAAAACACAGACCCTTCTACCCCATTACTTTGTTAATACTGTCCCATGAGTGTGCATGGTACTTGGTAAGTAGAGGAGTCACTGCTCCAAAAGATCTTACAATATGAATTAGACATGGCACATGGGATGATAACAAGATTAATGGATTTTAAGGCCAGAAGGGACCATTGTGATCATCTAGTTTGACCTCCTGTATAACACAGGCCATAGAACTGCCCCCAAAATAATTCCTAGAGCATATCTTTTAGAAAAACATCCAATCTTGATTTAAAAAATTGTCAGTGATGGAGAAGCCACCATGACCATTGGTAAGCAGTCCCAATGGTTAATTACCCTTGGTGTCAAAAGGTTATTCCTCATTTAGAGTCTGAATTTGTCCAGCTTCAACTTCTAGCCACTAGATAGTATTATTGAATACTTGCTACCCATGTAGATACTTACAGACTTAATCAAGTCACGTGTTGGCCTTCTCTTCCTTAAGCTAAATAGATTGAGCTACTTGAGCCTATTACTATTAGACATGTTTTCTGATTCTCATGGCTCTTCTCTGAACCCTCTCCAATTTATCATCATGCTTGTTGAATTGTGGGCACCGGAACTGCATACATACCAGTGCCAAATCCAGAGGTAATATCACATCGCTACTCCTATTCAAGATGCTGCTGTTTATGCATCCCAGGGTCACATTTCCTCCTTTTAGCCACAGTATCACACTAGGAGCCCATGTTCAGCTGATTATTCACCGCAACCACCACAAAATCTTTTTTTCAGAGTCACTGCTTTCCAGGATAGAGTTCCCCCATTTCTGCAAGTATGGCCTACATTCTTTATTCCTAGATGCATGCATTTATATACTGGATGAATGAATACAAGCAAGTGAGTGTTACAGCAATGAAATATCTGAAGATACAAATATAATAAACTTTTCTTTAGTCCAAAAGGGTAAAATTTAAAAAAAACAACAACAACAACAAAAACACCAAGAGAACTGGGCTGAGATCGTGGAGTAGAGCCATCAATACTGCACCATGAGCTGCTTGACAAGTGTGCACTGGAGCTCGCCAACAGTACCATTGTCAATATGAACTTTATTTTAAAGACAACGCTGGATTTTGCCAATACACGTACATTGCCACCAAAAGCAATATTCATTTATTATCTCCACATGTACCCAATCCCACCCCTAATCCTAATCCACTAGAAGGAAGATAGCATCAGACAGTTCTCCAAGACAAAGTTTTCTAAAAATACAGGTCACCCAAGTATGCCTGTGAACTTCCTCCAGTAGCCAAGTATGGATTTGTGAACCGACAGCCTCAACTCACATTAGTGTGGCATAACCATGTTACTGAACCCATCGGCAGCAAAGCTCTAGGCTGTGAGTGAAATGGGATGGGTGGGATCCCAGTAAACGCCGTGTACTATGGCTCCAAATTTCTCTCCCTTGGCCTATGCAGCATTGCAAAGGGCACCCATTTGAAAGGAAACATACACCAAACATACAAGGCTAATGCGGTGCCGCCGCAGAATGCTCAAAGGGGCATCAAGGTACATTAGCACCATCTAGTGGTACAAGTAACCATTAAAAACCACAGTGGAAGGCTACAGAATTTTTAGTCTACATAGAAACAAAGAATTATTTCATGAAATCTGTCCTCATTTTAGCTATCATAACTGTATATTCTCAATAGGATGAATACATGTGTCCATATAGGGACTTGCCTCTTTAGATATTTTCAGTACACAGTAAAGTCGGGATTTAAATGTATTTTAATCCCACAGCGTCTTTGGTCATTGCTGGCAGACAGTTGGCCATAAAAACGTTTTGTAGGAAATAAACACTAGATGTACATAAATACTACAGAGTTAAGAACAGGTTAAAGCCATTATTACTTGGAAATGGGGAGGTTTAACCTTATTTATCATGGATACAGTCCTCTTTAATTAAAGGAGAGAGACTTTTAGACATGAGTGAAGGAAGAGAAAAGGGAGTAAGAAGGGATCGTGTCACTCTTGGATGTTCTGGTTCATGCATTACACTATTTTTATTGTAAACAAACAGGTACTTTGCCACTCCCTGCAACACTATTAGTTTAGGGGCACATAGCGGCTACCAAAGATGGGAAGGCCAGACTCTCAACAAGAGCAGAAAAGTTTAATAGTAGAGATGCAGGAACAACACCAAGACATGCAAGCAAGACATGAGACAGCCTTCTGTATTTTCTCTACCAAACCTGGACTAAATTCAGCCCACGATGAGCATGGGTGAAGTGTAAATAAGCACAGTGTGTTTGTCCCTTTCTGGATAAGAATCAATATACTGGACAGTCCAGCATTAAGCAGAGTGTTTTTTTCAGGACCACCCTGTCTGTTTAGAATAGCGCTCACAGAAACCTGAACCAGAAAGCTACTGTAGAAAACAAAGAGAATGCTGTGACTCTTTCAGGAAAGGCTGGTTGTTCTGAAGTATAGGAAACACTAGCTAATTAGCCATGCGGTTATTTTGTGTACTTACATTGCCACCCTCTGACAATTCAGTGGATTAAAATATTACCAGTCATTAAAGGACAACTGACATTTAAGAAAAAAGTGTTTTATACAGTACTAGACTGGATACAACTTAAATTGTTATTGACGTGACTTTGGTTTGATTTTAATCTCTTTTCACACCTTTGCTTACTGCATATGTCCTTTAATGAAGCCCTGTACCCTGCCCCTCTGTTACCACACCAGATATGTAGTAAGCCTGGTTTTTGAAAGGCTTATCTGATGGTATACAGTGGAGCTGGAATTCATCCTACTTGGACCTAAGCAAGGCTCTCTGTGTGCCTTTTCGGCCACCTCCACAGCTACATGAAGGGAAACTCCACTTATGCATGCTGTGGAATTCTATTCTATATAGCGTTCTTATACCATGCTCATCACTGTAGTATCTGAGAGCCTTCCAATAGTGCATTAAGCAACATGACTACAGATCTGGCAGACGATTGTTCTCTTCACTGGCTACAATAGGCCGTGCAGAGAACAGCAATGATGTCCAGTAAAGGCAAGACCCCAGAAATTATAGCTCTTGACACTAGAGCCAGTTGAAACTCAGAATTTCTACTGTGGGGGAAATTTTGACAATGAAAATTGTTTTCTTTCTGAATCAGAACAAAAGCAAAATTTTCACACCATGAAATGAATTAGCAAAAAATGTGGGTATTCAGAAAAATTGTTTTAGAATTTTGTTTCCACGTTGCTAAGTTACATTTTTGGTTTCAAAACATTCCACCTTGCGCAGGAATTTGTTGAAATCACCTTTTGTAAAGTGTTTTGATTTCAACAAAACCTGCATTTTTCATCAAAAAAGTGTTTTGATCAAAAATTCCAACCATCTCTACTTAACACCCAGTGAAAGTGGCACAGAGATGCTGTCATGGCTACTTGATGCACAGGCTGGAATAACTGCTTCAGGTGGGCTATTCTGATGCCCTGCCCTCACGTTGGGTGAGCCATTTAGTGTACTCAATCCATGCCCAACCACCACCCCCACCCAAACCCCCAGGCTATAACTTTCCCTTGAAAAAGCCCAGTTGTGCTAGTTTTATGCAGTGAAGTGTTTTTCACCCAGGGAGCATAAAATGAAAAGGGGTCAAATAAATGTCAATTTACATGTTCTATAATACTTAATACAATTCTTAATTTTATCTTCATTCAACATCACCTGTATCTTGGGGAATGCTGTCCCATTTTCTACTATTGGGTAATTGTCTATCAGTTATGACTATATTTTTGAGTAGTAATCTAGATCATCAAAATGACATCAGTGGAGGTTAAATGTCTCTTGCAGGAATTGTTTAACTTCCCTTCCAGTCTATTTGGCCTCACCCTCTAGTTATGGATGGTATTTTTACTTTGTACCTTCTGATCTACCCTTTGGCCATCCAGATTATGGTCTACAAACCCTAACAGACTTTCCACTAGTCCAGGGCAAATTGGGCATGGTGACCCTGATTCAGGGGGAGCAGAGGAATCGCTCTTCAGTTATGACCATGGAGTATGCTTACTGTCAGGGAATCTCAGCAAGATATGGAGCTTCTGGAGCAGATGTCAAGCTTTTGCTATCCAGCTGTAACTAAACAGATCTCACAGCATGGTTTGTGGGCAAAGTCAAAGCCAGGAAATAAAAATCCCCTCCAGAAATGAAGTTTCTAACCCTGGTGAGGAAGAAAGGAGACAATAACACTACTATCACTAAAGCTATGCTTCTGCGTTGGATTCCATCTTCATTTCGGTAAGTAGAACTGCAGAGCTTAGCATGCTAGTCAAAGTGGACACCCTTGCCAGAGGACTGATGCTCAAGTATTAATATTCCCCAGAGCAGTTCTGTTTGCTGAATTCTTTGGTGTCATTTGAGAGCTCCTCTGGCAGCATCAACTATCCCAGTGGACACTAGATGAAGAAAGATCCCAAAGGACATGAATTCCTCCTGTTGGGAATATATGTTACTCTGCTTAGTTTATCATAGATGAATACAATGTTTTTCACGACCTGACGAGAATACATACTGGAAAAAAATCTTTTGGTAGGAGGACAAAGCAGGTGCTGCAAACCTGTAAAATCTAACAAGGACCTGGATTAAGTAGGTATTTACACACCTGCAAGTCTCCTAGTATTGAGCCCACTCCAGAGGTACAGTTGATTTTACAGCAGTGTTCCAGGGCAACCGGCCCCTTCATGGCGAGTCAGGACCCGGTCTGCCCATGACTGCCTTCTGAAGGCCCACCTGAGAGTAACTGACTTTCCCAGGTGTCTGATTAAGGGTGATTAGCAAATCAGCACCTAGACTTAATAAATGTTACCCAAGCTCAGTCAGAAAAAGACTCCCAAGGAAACAGGAGGCACCTGTGGAGCAGAGCTTGCAGGAAGCCTAGAGGCAGTGATCCCATAGACAGAAAGCTAATGGGGACCTGGAGGAGGTGCTCCTAGAAAGAGAGCTGCAGTGGGCAGGCATCCAGAAGGGCCTAATCTCAGCCAGGGGATCTCCCAGACTCCAGCAGGACGCCCAGCCTGAAAGGAACCACGTGCTGTCCCTGGAGAAGAGTGGCAGTGGACGGGCTTCCAAAGACCCCTGACTCCAGAGAAGGATCTTATATGGATAGTGACAAGAGGCCTGATTCAAGGGACAGAGACCTGGGCTGAGAGAAGCCATAGTGAAGTGCCTGGATGGAACTGAGTCCTGGATTCAGGTCGGGAGACAGATGGACTGAGAATGACTTGGTCACCCAGCTAAAATGCTGAGGTGAAAGTTTTGTTTATGTTCTGCATTGACCTTTCCAGTAATAAATAAGGCACTCCAACCGGGGATGTTCATTAGTATCTAAATGTTTGTCTGGGCTTATCGATACCCTGGGTGAGGGGAAATCAAGGCAGGGATCATCCACAACACCTGCCTTCAAGAGAGTGTGGTGGAATAGCCTGGATGATGACAAGCAGTCAGCGAGGAATTCATAGTCCCTACAGTGTTTCCTGCTGGTCTGGGGACAGAACTTTTACATCTTGTCACCCCTGATCACCTCAAGACTGGATTACTGCAATGCATTCTATCTGGTGCACAATAAGGCAGCCTGTTTGTCCAAGAGCAGGGCTCAGTGGCAGCTGGTATTACTAGTCCTACATGGACTGTTGGTTTCTGGGTAGAGATTAGTCCTTTGTTGGTCCAAAACACCAACACTTTGCAACCTTCCAAAATGGGGGACCTCCTCTCCCCTGCTGCCATACTGATACAATTGCAATCAGAGACCCCTGAGCTTGATCTCCCACAATATAGATGGGAACAGGCTAGTGGCAGATGTTCTACCTAAAGCCTTTTCTCCTGAAATCCTCTGCCCCCGCTCCCACCTTCCCAAACCTCTGAAGTAGCCCAGATCTGTTAATCTGTTTGATTGGACTGTGGGAGGAGTGCTGAGACTGGTGGTGGTGGGATTTGTGCCTACTGGAAGAGTTGTGGGGAGAAACTGAAGCAGCCATGTGACTGATGATCAGTGAGATGTGGTGGTGGATGAGAATGCTGCTGCTTTTTGCTCTGTATCTCCTATTCTGGACTTTTTTTTTTTTTAAAGTATGTAAAGGGCATCTGCAGCTTTCAATGAGCAACCATTGGTATGGAGTTTGTATGAGACTACAATTTGAATTAATGGAGACCCTTAGATAAGATCAAGCATAAAATGCTTTCTGGTAGTCTAGAAAGCAGCGCATCCTAGCAGTAAAAAATAAAACATGAATTATTCTGAAAAAAATAGTTGATTTCCTTTGATTGTAAGAATAAGGATTTGTTTTTTGAGGGAAATAAGGACTCCAGATTTTTACACTGTGCTCATCACTGTGGTAACTGAGCACCTAAAGCTGAATGAGTAGTTGGAAATATTCAAATATTTTTCTGAATTCTACATCACATTTGCCCAGTCAGGCAGATTTACTTGCTATATATAAGAACAAATCTGTAAGAACCTGTATGAACAAATCTTTAGGCCTATATATATATATATAGTGACAAATTTCCTCCTATACCTTGGTGGGTCCTGCACTTATTGGCGGATTTGCTCGCCTTGGAGCTTCACGGCAGCCCTCAGCTTGGCTGTTTTCCTGAACCCACAGTCCAGGTCGACTCCTCCTGTGTCTGACCAGGAGTTGGGAGGATTTGAGGGGAACCTGGGCCCGCTCTCTACTCCAGGTTCCAGCCTACAGCCCTGTGGAATGCAGCTGTCTAGAGTGCCTCCTGGAACAGCTGTACGACAGCTACAACTCCCTGGGCTACTTCCCCATGGCCTCCTCCCCCAACCTTCTTTATCCTCACCATAGGGCCTTCCTCCTGGTGTCTGATAACGCTTGTACACCTCAGTCCTCCAACAGTCCACGTTCTCACTCTCAGCTCCTAGTACCTCTTGCTCCCAGCTCCTCACACACATACACCACAAACTGAAGTGAGCTCCTTTTTAAAATCCAGGTGCCCTGATTAGCCTGCCTTAATTGATTCTAGCAGCTTCTTGATTGGCTGCAGGTGTTCTAATCAGCCTGTCTTAATTGTCTCCAGAAGGCTCCTGATTGTTCTGAAGCCTTCCCTGTTGGGAAATGGGACCTCCCTTGCTTGCTCCTCAGCTATCTGCTTTCTATTCTTTCCTAAAGCCCCCTGGCCTGGATTTTTCTTACTTTTTGAGCCTGCCTTAGTCTCACCCCCCCACCCCTCCCCGACCGGGCCAGACGCTTTTTTGTTTTGTTTTGTTTTGTTTTTCTGCCGTTTTTGATTTGCTGCCGTTGAGTGCTGGTCGGCTGCCAGTTTGCCGCCAGCACCCCCCCCATGCCTGCTTTTGGGCGCAGCTATTTGCCTCAGCTGAAACCCCCGGAGGAGGGGGGGAAGATTGCCGACCCGCTACCCAGAGGGGGGAGTGGAAGCCCCCAGACCCAGCTGTTTTGCTGTCAGTCTGGAATTTCTTCTTATCTTTGCAACATTCTCGACCTGCCGGAAGCCTTGGTACACAGCCAACACAGCTGGAGAAGAAAACAGAAGACAGGAGAAATAACCCAGAGAAGCTACAAATCATCGTGGAGGCGGCCGTAAGACTGAGTAACTTTTTGAATTATACTCTCGTGGGGGGAGTTTGACTGTGGTTTAATTGCGTTTGTGGCAGCATAGGGGGTGTGGCACGGAGCTGCCCCCGATTCATCGGTGACCCCCCCAACATTATTACAACTGTCACGGCCCCCCGTCATCCGTCCCTGCTGGCAATCTGCCTTCGGATCCAGCTGTTTGCTTTGAACTTTGCCTTTCGGACCGGACATAACAGCCGACCAAACGAGACTCTTTGGACAAACGTGCGTGGGTCCACAACACTCCCCCCCCCCCCCCCGGACTTTTCACCCCACAGCTTGCCCCTGTCATCGGACTCCGATTTCCGCTTTTTCCCCCCTTCCAGTCCAACCCATTTGGTACCCCCCCCCCCCCCGGCCTGCAGCCCAGCAGGGAGGAGCAGTTAATCTGCTTCCCCCTCCCTCCTTCTCCTTCTGGTGTCTCCCCGTCTCTCCCTGCTCACAATGGTGGGGAATGAGAGGGGCAAGGCCCCTCCAACAAAATCAGTTGTCCCTCCCCCACCTCCCCCCCTTCCCAACCCCCAAGGCCCCCTCCCCACCACTACTGTCAAAACACTTGCCACCGCCCCCGCTGGGGCACCGGCAGCAGGAGGCACCGGGGCGATTACTGACACTGCTACGTCCACCGCCCCCCCAGTTTCTAGGAACCCCCCCCAGCTGGCAGGAAAGGCCAGGGCGGGAAGAAAGGAAAGGGCCCTGCTAAAACCACTAGGCCCTCCATGGCAGGGGCTGCCCCCGCCGCTGTGGCCTAGTCATCGACCGTGGCGCCCCCCCCCCGCTGTTCCCTCCACCACCTCTGCGAACGTCCCTCCCCCGGCCCCCAGGACGTATGCCCGGGCAGTGGCAGGCTCCCCCCTGCCTGCCGCCTCGTCATCTCGCCCACCCACTGCCTCCGCTACCATCACCAGCGGCCGGGGCCCCTTCCCCACCTTGACCAGGAGGCACGGTGTCCGTTGCCTCCTGGTGCCCACCTCGCCCCACGTGGAGACATACGTGCAGGCGTTGGCGAAGGTGGTAGGACCCACGGCTATTGTGGCGGCCTCCAAAATGTATGGGAAGGTCGTTTTCTTCTTAGCTTCGGAGGCTGCCACCCAGGAGGCGGTGGAGAAGGGCCTGGTGGTGGTGGTGGTGGTGGGGGGGGGTGTTTGTCCCCCTAGAGCCGCTAGAAGACCTGGGCATTCACCTCGTCCTCACCTCCGTTCCTCCCTTTTTACCCAATGCTGCCCTGTTACCCGCTCTCTCCACCCTGGGGAAACTTGTCTCTGTCATCAGCCCTCTCCCGTTGGGCTGCAAGGACCCCACCCTCCGTCACGTCCTTTCGTTCCGTCGGCAAGTGCAGCTTCTACTGCTGGCGGCGGCGCGTGACAGAGAGGCGCTCGAGTGGTCCTTCCTAGTCCCCTACCAAGGAGCCCGCTATCGGGTCTTTTACTCCACCGGAGAGGCCCGGTGCTACCTCTGCCGCTCAGTGGGGCATGTCCGCAGAGACTGCCCTTTGGCCCAGGGGGAGGGGCACCCGAGACCCGGCAGGAAATCGGCCCCATCGTTGCCGACGCCCCTGGCCACCCGGCACCTGAAACCAACCCTCCTCCTACTCGATCCACCGCTGCTCCCGTCCGGGCCCAAGAAACACCTTCCCTACAACACCCAGGTGAGCAAGGGAGCCCCACCCTTGCTATTACTAATCTGGTAGAGCCTATGGAGGAGGGTGTTGCAAAGATATTACCAAGTATAGGAGAGGGCCCGCCCCAAGGAGAACCCCCCGCCCCTCATGCTGCCTCACCGCTACCCCCCCGAACCCTTGAACCATCGCCTCTGCCCCCCGACACGACCCCTGTTAACCAACCCCCAGATGATGCTATGGAGGGCTGGACCCTAGTCCAGGGGAAGCGAGGCAAGCGGAAGGCTCGAGTTCCGCTGCACCCATCCAATGTGGAAGCCCCCCGAAAGACCAGGAAGGGAGGCACTGATATTGAGCCTTCCGCTACAGCCACGAGTGAGATCCATCCACTGGTGTCGGGAAGGGAAGACAGACTGAATCCCCCCTCCACGGGAGACCCTCCCCTCCGAGACCCCTGAGGAAGCTCCTTCTGCCTGGATACCACCCGAACCCCGAAGCGACCGTTGCGGCGGGCCCTAGAGGAGAGGCCCTCGGGGTAGCAGGAGTTGGCCTCTCCTCCCTGTATGTGGAGATTGAGGCCCTAGATTTGACCCCGGTCACCCAGGGAGAGGATGATCAACTGCCGGCTGGCCTCGATCTGGGCAACCTCACCCCAGCACCCCTTTCCCCATGCTCCCTCCCCCTAATTGCCTTCCCGGGCAAGCACCCTGCAGAACGTGGTCCACCACCTGATGCCATGGCCACCAAGACCACCACGGAGCCAGCGCCTAGCGTCACTGGGAGCCCCCTCCCTTACCCCTTAACCTTCGACTCTGCTCAGGAGGCACCTTCTTTTAGCTGCTCGCCTCATGAAGTCCAGAGCCTTACCCCTGCCCCTGCCCCCACCCCTGTCCCTGCCCAATTCCCCTCCTCCTGCAATGCTAATGCCACCCCTGGGGTTATTTCTTTCCCGCCTTTTGCAGATTCCCCCCAGGGAGCAGTCTTTGCACTTTCTAGTCGCGACCCATTAGGAGGTGCAATTTTTTCCCTGCCATTCCCTTCCACCCCAAGGCGTGAAATGAATTTAACAACCCCAGCCTGTCAGATGCCCGTCGGTGGTCCGCACCCTGCCTACCCACCTTAGCGGACCACGAGGCTGCATTAAGAGCCCCACCAGGGAATACCCCGTAAATCGCAACCCCACCCCCCCCATGAGCTGCGGCATGCACTATGGAAGTTCCTAGAACACAGCCGTGGTGCCCGCAATAGGGTAAAGCTGGCTCTTCAGCTATGGAGGGACTTTGATCAAATTCTTCAGGCCACAAGGGCCCTTATAAAGGAGGGCAGGGGGCAAGGAAAGCGCGGTGCTGCGGCCTACGAGCGGGCCCGTGGCTTCCGAAAAGATTTACTCGTCCACAGGATGGGTCACGGGTTGCTGCGCAACCCGCCGGGGGCCACGAACACCCCCACCAATAAGAACCCTCCACCCCCCCAGCCCTCCGCTTTACGCCTCTCATTATTGCAACCTTGAACACCAGGGGCTGTAGGATGGCTCTCCGCAGGTCCCAGGCGCTCTCTTACCTTCGGGAAGGGGGATACGCTGTAGCTTTCCTGCAGGAGACCCATACGGACCCGACCGTCGAGGCCAGGTGGCGGCTGGAGTGGGGGGACGGGGTATACTTTAGCCACTTCACAACTTGGCAAGCTGGAGTGGCGACCCTGTTCTCCCGCACCCTACAGCCCGAGGTGCTAGGGGTCACTGAGGCCGTGCCGGGCCACCTGCTGCACCTTCGAGTCTGTATGGAGGGGCTCGTGGTCAACCTTGTTAACATTTATGCCCCGCAAATGAGCCCAAAGTGGCCACAATTCTGTCAGCGGGTGTCCGACTTTCTTGGCACCCTAGATTCGCACGAGTGCCTGGTCCTGGGAGGGGACTTTAACACCACCCTCGAGGAACGGGATCGCTCAGGGGCCAAGCCGAGCCCAGCCGCCGCGAACATTCTCCGAGGAATAGTCGAACATCATTCCCTAGTGGACGTCTCGCGTGACCATCACCCAGATGACACTTCCACGTTCACCTTTGTCCGGGTGGAGGCCCATCGGTCACACCACTCTCGGTTGGACCGTATTTACTTATCCCGTTTCCATCTTTCACAGGCCCACTCCTCCACCATTCGGCCGGCCCCATTCTCCGACCATCATTTAGCCACCGTAACAGTCTCCCTCCATGCAGAGAGACCGGGGCCGGCCTATTGGCACTTTAACAACAGTCCGTTGGAGGACGAGAGCTTCGTGATGTCCTTCCGGGAGTTTTGGCTGGCCTGGCGAGAGCAGTGGCGTGCCTTTCCCTCGGTGTGGCGATGGTGGGATCTTGGGAAGGTGCGCGCCAAGCTCTTCTGCCATGACTACACTCGGGGCACCAGCCGAAGGAGAAATGCGGCGATAGAGCAGTTGGAATGGGAGGTCTTAGAGATGGAGAGGCGCCTGGCCGCCAACCCCGAGGACCCGTCTCTCTGCGGAGCATGCCGGGAGAAGCGGGGGAGCTCCGGGCCCTTGAGGACCACCGGGCCCAAGGTGCCTTCATTCGGTCCGCATCCGCCTCCTTCGGGAGATGGACCGTGGCTCCCGCTTCTTCTATGCCCTGGAGAAAACGAGGGGAGCCAAGAAACACGTCACCTGCCTTCTAGCGGAAGACGGCACCCCCCTCACAGATCCGGAGGAGATGTGTGGGAGGGCCCGTGACTTCTACACAAGCCTTTTCTCCCCGGATCCGACCGATCCTGGCGCTTGCGGGGTGCTCTGGGGGGAACTCCCCACGGTCAGCGTGGGCGACCGAGACCGGCTAGAGCTGCCTCTCACCCTGGCCGAGTTCTCAAAAGCCCTCCGTCGCATGCCCACCAATAAATCTCCGGGCATAGATGGGTTGACCGTGGAGTTTTACCACGCGTTCTGGGACATCCTCGGCCCAGACCTAGTCACTATCTGGGCTGAGTCCTTGCAGAGCGGGGTCCTCCCTCTGTTGTGCAGGCGAGCGGTGCTCACCTTGTTGCCGAAGAAGGGGGACCTCCGCGATTTACGAAACTGGTGTCCCGTCTCACTCCTTAGCATGGATTACAAAATCGTAGTGAAAGCAATCTCGCTGCGGCTAGGGTCCATGATGGCGGATGTGATCCACCCAGACCAGACCTATACTGTCCCGGGTCGCAGCATTTTTGACAACCTCTTTCTAGTCCGAGACCTTTTGGAACTCGGGCGGAGAGATGGTCTTTCGTTCGCCCTCCTGTCTCTTGATCAGGAGAAGGCGTTCGATAGAGTAGACCATGGGTACCTCCTGAGCACTCTGCAGACGTTTGGATTTGGACCTCAGTTTGTGAGTTTTCTCCGGGTGCTGTACGCCTCCGCGGAGTGTTTGGTTAGGCTCAACTGGACCCTGACCGAACCGTCAGCTTCGGGCAAGGAGTGCGGCAGGGGTGCCCCCTCTCGGACCAGCTGTATGCTCAGGCGATCGAGCTTTCCTCTGTCTCCTCCGTAGGAGGTTGACAGGGTTGGTGCTGCAGGAGCCGGAGCTGCGGCTGGTCCTGTCGGCGTACGCCAATGACATACTCCTCATGGTCCAGGACCCGGCCGACTTGGCGTGAGTGGAGGCATACTAGGCCATCTATTCGGCAGCCTCCTCCGCCCGAGTCAACTGGGTCAAGAGCTCTGGTTTGGCGGTAGGGGACTGGCGGCAGGTAAGCTCCCTCCCACCCGTGCTTCAGACCATCCGGTGGAGTACGGGTCCACTGCTCTATCTCGGTGTTTACCTTTCTGCCACGCACCCTTCCCTGCCGGAGAACTGGCAAAATTTAGAGGGCGGGGTGATAGAGCAGATCGGGAAATGGACGAGGCTACTCCGATGTCTCTCCCTCCGAGGGAGAACACTGGTGCTTAACCAACTAGTCCTGTCCACGCTCTGGTACTGGCTCAACACCCTGGCCCCGGCCCCGGGTTTCCTGACCCACCTCTGGAGATTGATTCTAGAGTTCTTTTGGTCAGGAATGCACTGGGCCCCTGTTGGAGTTCTTCATTTACCCCTGAAGGACGTAGGGCAGGGCCTGAAGTGTCTGTACACTCAGGTCCGCGTTTTCCGCCTCCAGGCCCTGCAGAGGCTCCTTTATAGTGCAGGTAGTTTGACGTGGAGCATATTGGCGCATGCCTTCCTGCGCCGCTTCCAAGGGCTCCGATACAACCGGCAGCTCTTTTATCTTTGTCAGAGAGGTTTTCCGCAAGACCTCTCCGGGCTGCCGGTCTTCTACCAGGACCTCCTCCGGACCTGGAAACTGTTTCTAATGACCAGGTCCGTGGCGGCCACCGTGGGAGCAGATCTCCTCACGGAGCCCCTGCTACAAAATCCCCAACTCCGTGTGCAGGTGGCGGTGTCCCGCTCGGTGCACCAGCGGTTGGTCCTGGCGGAAGTCACGAGGGGCGGAAGTCACGAGGGTCGGAGACCTCCTGGATTACGACCGGAGAGACTGGCTGGATCCCCTGACGCTCACTCGGCGCATGGGGCTCTCCAGCCCTCGTACCCCCCCCCCCCAGCGAGTACTTCAGGAGGTGAAGGCCGCCTTGACCCCCACTGCTCGGGCTTATGTCAACCGAGCCTTGCGTGAGGGTGCACCCTGCCCATCCTCTACCCCAGGCCCGCCGGACCTTTCCATTGGGCCCCTACCCTGCCGATCCCAACAAACCCCTCACCCTTTCACTGCAAGCCAGCTGCATGAACTGCAGCCGGTCAGTTTTCAAATCGCACCACGGAAATATTTGTACACACTCACGCTTCACACCCTTCACGCCCACACCCTGGTGTCCCGCCCCGATACAAAGTGGCGGGACTTCCTGCCACCCTTGGAGGGTGAGCAACCTCGGTGGGCCAGCCTGTATTCCACCTTGGGCCCGAGGCCCCTCGGGGACATCAGTTGGTGGCTCCTTCATGGAGCTGTGAGCACGGGCGTGTTTCTGACACGGTTTACCCCCATCCTGGATACTTGCCCTTTTTGTAATGTGAGGGAAACCCTGGCGCACGTATATTTAGAGTGCGCCAGATTGCAGCCCCTTTTCCGGCTCCTCACAAATATTCTATTGCGCTTTTGGCTTCATTTCTCCCCTCACCTTTTTATTTATACACTCCACATCCGTGGCCCCACAAAATCGCGAGACCTCTTGGTTAACCTCCTCCTAGCCTTGGCTAAAACAGCCATTTATAAAACCAGAGAGGGGAGGTTGGCCCATGAAGCATCCTGCGATTGTAGGGCCTTTTTCCGATCCTCAGTACATTCACGTATCCGGGCGGAGTTCCTCTGGGCGGCGTCCACCGACTCCCTTGATGCCTTCGAGGAGTGGTGGGCGTTGTCCCAGGTTCTCTGCTCGGTGACCCCATCCGGTTCCCTCCGTCTGACCCTTTGACTGAGGGGAAGAGCGAGAGACGCCAGCCCCAGCTGTTGCCGCTGTGGATACCATCATTACTGTCATCTAGGAGGGGTCCTATAATACATGGGTGTCCACACCCCCACCCCTAAACCGCCCACCCCGCAGCTGTGCCCATCTTGCCGGGCACTCTCAGGAGAGGGATAATCGGTGACACTGGGAGCGGCCCTAGGTAACTCGAGGGGGTGGAAGACCACGAGTGTCGAGAAAGCCCCCCCCTCTCTAGGCCACCAGGTAACTCAGGAGGGTGGAAGACCACGAGTGTCGAGGAAGCCCCCCCGCTCTGGGCCCAGGCTAGCCTGAACACTTCTCCCTCCTGAAAGCTGCTGTATTATACCTTCTGGTTGAGTTGTTTTGTTGCATAGTTTGTTTTGTTTCCTTTGGTAATTCTTTGTAAGTGTTACAAATAAACTTTTCTGTTTTTTAAAAAAAAAAAAAAAAACCTTCCCTGTTACCTTACCCAGGGAAAAGGGACCTACTTAGCCTGCTCTTCTGCTGCTGCCCTCTGGCCTGGGCTTTCCTTGCTTTTTGCCCCTGCTTTCGGCTTCCCCACCCCTGACCAGGCCAGACGCTCTCCCCTCTTCCTTTTCTTTTTGTTTTTTTTTTTTTCTTTCCTGCTGTTGCTAGAGTGCTGGCTGGCTGCCAGCTGGCTGTTAGCCCCCACCGCCCACCCGCCTGCCCTCGGATGCTGCTGCTGCTCCAGCTTAAACCCCCCCTGAGAGAGGGGGGGCTGCCAGCCCACTCCCCAGAGGGGGGGAGTGGAAGGACCCAGACCCAGCCGCTTCCTGTTTGTCTGTGGACCCGTCTTCGGTCGAGAGGATTCTTATCACTTACTCCAGCATTTCTGGAATGCTGTTGCTGAAAAAAAGAAAACCAGGAATAGACAGAGAAAAAGCCATCCACCAGAGGAACACTGCCCGGGGAATCTACAAATCGCCGTGGAGGGGGCCTAAGACTGAGTAACTTTCAAACTGTGCTCTCGTGTGGGGGGAAGCCTTGACTGTGTCTTAATTGTGTTTGTAGGGACACGGGGGTGTGTGGCACGGAGCTGCCCCCCGATTCGTCGGTGTCCTCCCAACCCCCACACTACGACCTTCCTCACTGCCCCCCCGCCATCTTTGCTGGCTATCTAACATCTGCCTCTGGACTCAGCTGCTCGCCCTGATTCCACCACGTGGACCAGAAGCACCAGCCAAGAACACTGGACTCTCTGGACAAGCGTATGGTGGTTTATGTGCCACCCCCCGAATTGTCCACCCCACAGCTTGTCCCTTTCTATCTGACCCCAACTCCTGTTAATCACCTGCCACCGCCCCCGCTGGGGCATCGGCAATGGAGGGCACCGGGGTGACCTCCACCGCTGCCATGCCCATCGCCTCCCCAGACTCTAGGGAAGCTCCCCCAGCCGGCGGGAAAGGCCAGGGCAAGAAGAAGGGGAAGGGCCCAGCTAAAACCACTGGGCCCTCCATGGCAGGGGCCTCCCCCACTGCTGCAGCCCTGCCACCTACCACGGCGTCCTCCCCCACTACCCCCTCCATCAGCTCTGCGGATGTCCCCCCCTCAGCCCCCAGGATGTATGCACAGGCGACGGCAGCCCCCCCATCCTGCCGCCTCGTCATCTCTCCCACCCACCGCCTCCGCCACCATCAATAACGGTCGGGGCCCCTTTCCCACCATGACAAGGAAGCACGGTGTCCGATGCCTCCTGGTGCCTGCCTTGCCTCACGTGGAGACCTATGTGCAGGTGTTGGCGAGGGTGGTGGGGCCCTTGGCCATTATGGTGGCCTCCAAGATGTATGAGAAGGTCATCTAATTCTTAGCATCGGAGGCTGCTGCCCAGGAAGCAGTGGAGAGGGGCCTGGTGGTGGTGGGGGTGTTTGTCCCCCTAGAGCCGCTAGACAACGTGGGCGTCCACCTGGTCCTGACCTCTGTCCCTCCTTTTCTCCCCAATGCTGCCCCTCTACCTGCCCTTTCCACCCTGGGGAAACCTGTTTCTGTTATCAGCTCTCTCCCGTTGGGCTGCAAAGACCCCACCCTCCGTCACATTTTTTCCTTCCGCCGGTAAGTGCAACTTTTATTGCCGCCGGCGGCACGCGACGGAGTGGCACTCAAAGGGTCCTTCCTAGTCCCCCACCAGGGGACCCGTTACCGGGTGTACTTTTCCACGGGGGAAGCCCAGTGCTACCCCTGCCACATGTCAGGGCATGTCCGGAGGGACTGCCCCTTAGCCCGGCAAGGAGGGGCACCTGGGATCCCCGAGACCCGGCAGGACAGCGGCCCCGTCATTGCCGATGCCCCTGGCTGCCCGGTACCCGAACCCGCCCCCCCTCCTCTTCGGACCACCGCTACTCCCGCTCAGGCCCAAGGGGCACCTCCCCTACAACGCCCAGATGAGTGGGAGAGCCCCACCCTCGCTGTTGACAATCTAGTGGGGCCTATGGAGGAGGGTGTGGCAGAGATACCACCAGGCATGCGAGAGAGCCTGCCCCAGAGAGAATCCTCCCTCCCTTATGCTGCCCCACCATTCCCCCACCCAAGTCCCTGACCCATCGCCTTTACCCCCTGACACGACCCCTGCTAACCAGCCCCGAGATGATGCCATGGAGGGCTGGGCCCTAGTCCAGAGGAAACGAGGCAAGCGGAGGGCTCGAGCTCCGCCTCATCTACCCGCCCGGAAGACCAGAAAGGGGGGCACCGATGCCGAACCTTCCGCTTTGCCCACGAGTGCATCCCATCCACCGGTGTCAGCCAGGAAAGACATGGCAGCATCGGAGGGTAGTGTCTCCCCTCCACAGGAGACCCTCCCCTCCGAGACCCTCGAGGAAGCCCCTTCTGTCCTGATGCTGCCCGAAGTCCCCGTGAACCCCGAGACAACCATCGTGGTGGGTGCTGGTGGGGAGAACCCCAGGGCGGCGGAAAGCGTCCTCTCCTTCATGTTCGAGGAGATCGAGGCCTTAGATCTGACCCCGGTCGCCCAGGGGGAGGATGACCTTTTGCCAACAAATCTCGATCTAGGTGACCTCACTCCACCCCTCTTTTCCCCTCCCTCCCGTTAATTGTTGCTTCCACTCCCACCTCCGAGGAGCCGCTGGACTCTTCCATCGACCCAGCCACTGATGGCACCCCGCTGATGACCACCGAGCCTGCTCAGGTGACAGAGGGCACCACGAAGCCGGAGCACGAGTTGCGGGGGCGCCCCCCGTTGGTGCGGAGCAATTGACTTCCTTACCGGGCGGGGACCCTACAGAAGATAATCCACCTCCTGATGCTGTGGCCGCGAAATCCACCACAGAGCGCATGCCCAGTGTCACTGAGAGCTCCCTCCCCACCCCCTTAACCCTTGAGCCTGATCGGGAGGCGCCACCATCCAGCTGCTTGCCTCCCGAAACCCAGAACCTCGCCCCTGCCCCTATCCAATTTACCTCCTGCAATATCATTGCCGCCCCCTTTCCCAACTGATGACCCCCAGGGAGTGGTATTAGTGTTCTCCTGCCCTGACCCATTAGGAGCTGCTATTTTCCCTCCACTGCCCCCTATCACCCCAGAGCTTGAGGCGGGCCTAGAAGCTCCAGCCCATCAGGCACCCCGTCGGGGGTCTGCACCCTGCTTGTCCGTTTTAGTGGACCAAAAGGCTGCAAAAAGGGCCCCGCCGGGGAACAACTGGGAAACCATAACCCCACCCCCCCATGAGCGGCAAGGAGAGCTGCGGAAGTTTTTAGAGATGTCCGCGGCTCCTGCAACAAGGTACAACTTGCTCTCCAGCGATGGGGGGACTTTTCTCAAATCCTCTGGGCCACAAGGACCCTCATGGGGGAGGGTAAAGGGACGGGGAAGCAGGATGTCGCAGCCTACTGGCGGGTCCGCATTTTCCGTGAACAATTACTCACCTACGGGATGGGTCACGGACTGCTGCGCGGCCCGCTGGGAGATGCGAGCATCTTTGCCAGTGAGGACCCCCCCGACCCTCCCCATGACACCTCTCACCATTGCAACGTTGAACACCCGGGGTTGTAGGATGGCTCTCCGCAGGTCCCAGGTGCTCTCCTTCCTTCAGGAGGGAGGGTACTGTGTGGTTTTCCTGCAGGAGACCCATACAGACCCGACTGCCGAAGACAGTTGGCGGCTGGAGTGAGGGGACAGGTTCTACTTTAGCCATGCCACGGTTCGACAGGCTGGAGTGGTGACCCTGTTTTCCCCCCGACCTACAGCCCGAGGTGCTAGGGGTCGCCGAGGTAGTGCCGGGTCGCCTGCTGCATCTCCAGGTCCATATGGAGGGGCTCGTGGTTAACCTCGTTAATGTCTATGCCCCGACATCGAGCCCATAGTGGCTGCAATTCTACCAGCAGGCGTCCGCCTTCCTGGGCACCTTAGATTCTCACGAGTGCCTGGTCCTGGGAGGGGACTTTAATACCACCCTTGAGGAACAGGACTGCTCGGGGACCGAGCAGAGTCCGGCCGCCGCAGACACCCTCCGGGAGATAGTCGAACATCACTCCCTAGTGGACATCTGGCGCGACCACCACCTGGATGACACTTCCACGTTCACCTTTGTCCGGGTGGAAGCCCAATCGGTCTAGCCACTCCCGGTTGGACCGCATTTATTTATCACGCTTCCATCTCTCACGAGCCCCTCCTCCAGCATTTGGCTGGCCCATTTTCTGACCATCATCTAGCCACCGTGACAGCCTCCCTCTGTGCAGAGAAGCCGGGGCCGGCCTACTGGCATTTTAACAACAGCCTGTTGGAGGATGAGGGCTTTGTGACGTCCTTCTGGGAATTCTGGCTGGCCTGGTGAGGGCAGCGGCATGCCTTTCCCTCGGCACGGCGATGGTGGGACCTGGCAAAGGTACGCGCCAGGCTTTTCTGCTGCGACTACACCCAGGGCACCAGCCGACGGAGAAATGCGGTGATAGAGCAGTTGGAACGGGAGGTCTTAGAGCTGGAGAGGCATCTGGCCACCAGCCCCGAGGACCCGCTCCTCTGTGGAGCATGCCGGGAAAAGCAGGAGGAGCTCCGGGCCCTCGAGGACCATCGGGCCCGGGGCGCCTTTGTTCGATCCCGCTCCCGCATCCGCCTCCTTCGGGAGATGGATCGCGGCTCCCGCTTCTTCTATGCCCTGGAGAAAATGAGGGGGGGCAAGAAACACGTCACCTGCCTCCTGGCAGAAGACAGGAACCCACTCACAGAACTGGTGGAGATGTGCAGGAGGGCCCGAGCCTTCTACGCAAGTCTTTTCTCCCTGGATCCGACCGATCCTGGCACTTGCAGAGTGCTCTGGGAGGAGCTCCCTACGGTCAGCGTGAGTGACCGAGACCGGCTAGAGTGGCCTCTCACTCTGGCCAAGTTCTCGGAAGCTCTCCGTCGTATGCCCACTAATAAGTCTCCAGGCATGGACGGGCTGACCGTGGAGTTCTACCGCGTGTTTTGGGACGTCCTCGGCCCAGACCTAGTCACCATCTGGGCCGAGTCTCTGCAGAGCGGGGTCCTCCCTCTTTTGTGCAGGCGAGCTGTGCTCGCCTTACTGCCGAAGAAGGGGGACCTCCGCGATTTACGAAATTGGCGTCCCGTCTCGCTCCTCAGCACAGACTACAAAATCGTAGCAAAAGTAATCTCGCCACGGCTAGGGTCTGTGCTGGCGGATGTGATCCACCCAGACCAGACCTACACTGTCCCAGTACTCAGTATCTTTGATAACCTATTTCTGGTTCGGGACCTTTTGGAACTCGGGCGTAGAGACAGTCTGTCGTTCGCCCTCCTGTCCCTAGATCAGGAGAAGGCGTTCAATAGGGTGGACCACGGGTACCTCCTGAACGCTCTGCGAGCGTTTGGCTTTGGACCCCAGTTTCTGGGTTTTCTCTGGGTGCTGTATGCCTCCGCAGAGTGTCTGGTTAAGCTCAACTGGACCCTGACTGAACCGGTCCGCTTTGGGCGAGGAGTACGGCAGGGTTGGTGCTGCAGGAGTCGGAGCTGCGGCTGGTCCTGTCAGCGTACGCCGATGACATACTCCTCGTGGTCCAGGACTCGGGCGACTTGGCGGGCATGGAGGCTTGCCAGGCCATCTATTCGGCAGGCTCCTCCACCCGGGTCAACTGGGTCAAGAGCTCTGGCTTAGTAGTAGGAGACTGGTGGCAGGCGAGCTCCCTCCCACCCGCGCTTCAGACCATCCGGTGGAGCGCGGGTCCGCTGCTTTACCTCGGCGTTTACCTTTCTGCCACGCATCCCTCTCCGCTGGAGAACTGGGAAAATTTAGAGGGCTGGGTGATAGAGCAGCTCCAGAAATGGACAGGACTACTCCGATGTCTCTCCCTTCGTAGGAGAGCGCTGGTGCTTAATCAACTAGTCCTGTCCAAGCTCTGGCACCGGCTCAACACTCTGGTCCCTGCCCCAAGTTTCCTGACCAACCTCCGGACATCGATTCTGGGGTTCTTTTGGTCAGGAACGCACTGGGCCCCTGTAGGGGTTCTTCATCTACTCCTGAAGGAAGGAGGACAGGGCCTGAAGTGTCTACACACTCAGGTCCGTGTCTTCCGCCTCCAGGCCCTACAGAGGCTCCTCTATGGTGCAGGCAGTTTGGCATGGAGCACACTGGCGCACGCCATCTTGCACCGCATGCTAGGGCTCCCATATGACCGGCAGCTCTTTTATCTCCGTCTGGGAGGTCTTCCGCGAGACCTCTCGGGGCTACCGGTCTTCTACCAGGACCTCCTCCGGACTTGGAAACAGTTTTTAACGACTAGGTCCATGGCGGCCACCGAGGGGGCAGATCTCCTTGCAGAGCCCCTGCTACACGTCCCCCAGCTTGGTGTGCAGGTGGCGGAGTCCCGCTCGGTGCGCCAGAGCTTGATCCTGGCAGAAGTCACGAGAGTCGAAGACCTCCTGGACTACGACCCGGAGAAACTGGCTGGATTCCCTGAAGCTCGCCCGGTGCATGGGGCTCTCCAGACCTCACACTCCCCAACGCGTACTTCAGGAGGCGAAGGCGCTTTGCCACCCGCTGCTCGAGCTTACCTCGACTGGGTCCTCCTCAAGGGCACGCCCCGCCCACCCTCTACCCCAGGCCCACCGGACCTTTTAATTGGACCCCTGCCCCATAGACCCAATCAACCTCCTCACCCCTTCACTGTGAGCCGGCTGCATGAACTGCAGCCGGTATGCTTCCAAACCGCGCCAAGGAAACATCTATACACGCTCGTGCTCCACACCCTTCACGCCCTCACCCTAGTGTCCCGCCCCAACACAAAGTGGCGAGACCTTCTGCTACCTTTGGAGGGTGAGCAGCCCCGGGTGGGCCAGCCTACATTCCACCTTGGTTCCGAGGCCTGTTGGGGACATCAGTTGGCGGCTCCTTCACGGAGCTGTGAGCATGGGCACGTACTTGGCGCAGTTCACCCCCGTCCCAGATACTTGTTCCTTTTGTGGTGTGAGGGAAACCCTGGCGCACGAATATTTGGAGTGCGCCAGGCTGCAGCCCCTTTCTGCAGCCCCCTTCTGGCTCCTCACAAATCTCCTATTACGTTTTTGGTTGCATTTTTTCCCTCACCTTTTTATTTATGCACTCCTCAACTGTGGCCTCAAAGGCACAGGATCTCCTAGTTAACCTCCTCCTGGCCCTGGCTAATATGGCCATTTATAAAACCAGAGAGAGGAGGTTGGCCGATGGAGTTTCCTGTGACTGTGGAGCCGTTTTCCGATCCTCGGTCCATTCACATATCCGGGCGGAGTTCCTCTGGGCGGTGTCCACCGACTCCCTTGACGCTTTTGAGGAGCGGTGGGCACTGTCCGAGATTCTCTGCTCGGTGTCCCAGTCCGGGTCCCTTTGTCTGATCCTTTGATTGGGGGAGAGAGTAAGGGACCCCAACCCCAGCCATTGCCGCTGCGGACACCACCACCTTAGAGCAGTCCTTTCACACGTGGGTGCACGTGCTTCCCCCTCCCCCAGATTGTCCACCCCACAACCTGCCCCTCTTGTTGGGTGCTTTCAGAGGAGGGAATTGTTGGTGACACTCGGGCGTGGTGTCAGGTAACTCGAGGGGGTGGAAGACCATGAGAGTCGAGGAAGCCCTCCTCTCTGGGCCCAGGCAAGCTTGAACACTTCCCTCCCCTGAAGCTAATGAGAAAACAATTGTATTTGTTGCTGTGTTACAAAGTAAAAACAGCAGCATGTGTAAGTGTGTTATGCAAATAAAAACATCTTTTGCTTAAAAAAAAAAGTTACTCTCCTGTAGCTGGCAGGTGAGATACCACGATCATGAAGGTGGCTTTCCCAGGGTGAGGCTCATCGATTGCACTGTGGGTGTGCTGACCCCTGCGATTTCCCCAAATGCAGGAAACTCGACTGCATAATTTGTGGTAGTGGGGGACTGCGTTCGCTCTCTCCCCTGGAAAAAAAATTACTCTCCTATAGCCATCTGGTCCGACCCTGTCACTATACACATATATATGCCTAAAAATTTGTTCTTACAGGTGTGTACAACCCTTCCACCCACAATTTTGAGATCCTTGAAATAAAATTAATCTTCTGACTAAAATAAATTGTTTTTAGTGGAATGACCAAAACTCTAATCAGGAAGCAGAGATAATACCTTGTTCTCGGTGACCAGTGACAGTCTGAACAAGCTCCAAATCAATAATTAAACAAATCCCTGTTCTGAACAGTTGGTGGCCCATCTATAGGGTAAAAATTATGCACAGAGTTTGAGGGACAATATAAAAACAAATCAAGATCTGTTTGTGGATGCAGCAGGCACATCTATAGTCAAAAACTGACTGAGCAATATAATAGATGTTAGAGTTTCACTCTTATCACTTTTCAGACAGAAAGCATATTGTTGTTCAGAAGAGTGAGCTATTAAGATACATTTCCCCCCCTATTCTGGTAATGTGTACAATGTAGCAGTGGGGAACATCTGCATTTCGTGGTTTTAGCTGTGCAGATTTAATATTGTATTCACAAACTTTTAAATCCCCACAGTCAAAAAGGTGGTGAAAGAGGGCTGGGGGTGCTAGGGTTGGGAGCAGAGGGGAGGGGAAAAGAACAGTGGGCTGATGACTAAGAACTTTCTCCTGTCAGTTCAGGATTGCTCCATATACACGTGTGGCTTACCTCATCAACATCAGATGTAACCACTACTTCAGTCTCCCTCTCACTAATTGGTTTGGTTTGGTTTGCCCATCAAAGTAAATTAAGATTCCATTCCTTCCAGGGTAGCAAAGACCCAAACTCCAAGGGAAAAACCAGTCCTTCCCCCTCCGCCAACCACAGTCTTCTTCAAAAAATAGTTCCAACCAGCCACTCTTCACCCTTTCTAGGCCACAGCCCTCCTTTGGAGGCCTGAGCAGTCTTCCCTTCATGCAGGGGAGTGAAGCTGGGCTTTCCTCATACCGTTTACCAGAAGCCAGAACTCAGACTCATATTTTTCAAGGCCAGAAGGGAATATTGTGATCTAATCAAATCTCCATTATAACAGAGGGCATAGAACTTTCCCAATAAATTTTTAGAACAGATCTTTCCAAAAAACATCCAATCTTGATTTAAAAATGGCCAGTGATGGAGAATCCACCACGACCCTTGGTAAGTTGCTCCAATGACTAATTACTCACTGTTAAAAATGTATTCCTTATTTCCACTCTAAATGTGTCTGTCTCCAACTTGCAGTCATTGGATTGTGTTACTCCTTTCTCTGCTGGACTGAAAACCCCATTATTTGTTCCCCATGTAGAGACAGACTCCTTAATCTTCTCTTTGATAAACTCAAGAAGCTCAATCTATTTATCTTATCACTATAAGGCATGTTTTCTAATCCTTTGATCATTCTCAGAGCTCTACTCTAAACCCTCTCCAATTTATCAACACAGTATTCCAGCAACAATCACACCAGTGCCAAATCCAGAGGTAAAATAATCTCATTACTTGGACTCAAGATACCTGTTTATGCATCCAAGAGTAGAAATAGTCTTTTTGGACACAGCACTGGACTGAGATCTCATGTTCATCTAATTATCCACCATGACCCCCAAATCTTTTTCAGAGTCACTGCTTCCCAGGACAGAGTCCCCCATTCTGTGGGTATGTCTACATTGGCAGAGTTACATTGCCAGCAGATACAGTGCCACTGAGAGAGCGCTGAAGGGAAATTGCTGTTTTGTGTTCACACTGTCAGCTGCCTGCTCAATAGCATGTTCACACTTGCAGCACTTGGAGTGGTATTCGGAGCGGTGCACGCTGGGCAGCTATCCCACAGACCACCTCTTCCTCTTCTGCGGCTAAGAGTTGTGGGAAGGCGGGGGGGTTGCGGGGAATCCTGGGTCCTGTCCCAATGCCCCATGATGCATTGCTTCACATCCCAGAAATCCCTGTGTTTCCATCTGCATTTGGCGCCATCTTTCAGTGGTTTGTGTGCTGTGCGCTCTGCCTCTTCGGTCTGCAGGAATGGATCCCGAATTGTTGACTAAATTGCTGCTAACTCCCACTAACACGTCATGAGTGGCAGCGGAGTTATTCCTTAAACTACAAAGGCAAGAGAAGTGCAACACTGATCTCACCATGCTTAGTAGCTATGACACAAGATTGCTTGTGGCATTCACGGAGGTGCTGACCATAGTGGAACACCACTTTTGAGCTCGGGAAACAAGCACTGAGTGATGGGATAACATCGTCATGCACGTCTGCGATGACTAGCAGTGCTGCAGAATTTTCGGATGAGGAAAGCCACATTCATGGGAGTGTGTGATGAGCTCGCCACAGCCCTGTGGTGCAAGAACACGAGAATGCGAGCTGCTCTGTCGTTGGAGAAGCATGTGGTGATTGCACTGTGGAAGCTGGCTACACCAGACAGCTACCAATCGGTCTCTAACCAGTTCGGAGTGGGAAAGTCGACCATTGGACGCATGTTGATGGAAGTTTGCAGAGCCATTAATTGCATCCTGCTCTGAAAGACCAGGACTCTGGGCAACGTGTGTGACATGGTGGATAGCTTTGCACAAATGGGCTTCCCTAACTGTGGAGGGGTGACTGATGCCACGCATATTCCAATTCTGGCACCAGACCACCTAGCCACCGAGTACATTAATCAGAAGGGGTATTTCTATACGGTTCCCCAGGTGCTTGTGGATCACCGTGGGTGTTTCACAGACATTAAGTCAGGCTGGTCCGGAAAGGTGCATGACCCACACATATTTCCGAACACTGACCTGTTCAGGAAGCTGCAAGCAGGGACTTTCTTACTGGACCAGAAGATCACTGTAGAGGAAGTCAAAATGCCCATTGTGATCCTGGGAGACCCCGCCTACCCCTTAATGCTGTGGCTTATGAAGCCAAACATGGGGCACCTTGACAGCAGCAAAGAGCAGTTCAACAACAGGCTGAGCAAGTGCAGAATGACTGTTGAGTGTGCTTTTGGCCATTTAAAGGCCCACTGGCATTGCCTCTATGGGAAGCTGGACCTGGCCAATGACAATATTCCTTTGCTTATAGCCTCATGCTGTATACTCCATAATATTTGTGAAGGGAAGGGTGAAAGCTTCACTCAGGGCTGGACCACTGAGGCTCAGCGCCTGGAGGC
This sequence comes from Eretmochelys imbricata, assembly GCF_965152235.1. Classification (NCBI taxonomy): domain Eukaryota; kingdom Metazoa; phylum Chordata; order Testudines; family Cheloniidae; genus Eretmochelys; species Eretmochelys imbricata. The sequence goes on from NC_135572.1 coordinate 323,956,620, forward strand.
TGAATTTGAACAGCCAGAGACCAGGGCTATTAGAGGGGCGCAGCACAGGGCCATAAGGATCAGGGATGCCTTGAGGCAGCAATTTGAAGCTGAAATCCACTAATATTTGTTGCTGTGCTTGGGAGTGCCGTGCGTGTAATGCTAGGAGATGATTGTGATTGATGCAGATGATGCACCATGAAGGTTTAAGAAAATTGCTTGTTGCTTTCCAGGACTCTGTTTGCTTTCAATTAATGGAATAAAGATTGCTTTCAAACCAACACAATTCTTTTATGAAAAACCAACAACCGGAGGAGAGAGACAAACAAAAAACACATCAGCGCTGTGAGGGATGGAGGAAGGGAGGGTCCCAGGAGGTGGGGACGGTTACAGGTTTGTGTATGTCCAGGTATCATACAGAACCTTGTCCTTTGGAGTACAGTGCAATGAGTACTCTGCTTCAGCAGGGCTAAACTGCAGAGGGACGGGTGCTGAGAGCAGTGGGTCCTGGGAGTCCGCAGGGCTGGACTGTGACGGGGCAGGAGTGAATGCAGCAGGTACTGACTGGAGCCAAGAGGTTGATAAGAGTGTGTTGGCGGTGTCATGGGAAAGAGTTTTGTGACAGCGGCTGCTACTCGGCTTGCAGTGCTGGGGCGCCTGGAGTATGTCTGCTTGGCGCTCCATAACTTTTAAGAGCCCCTCTGTGGCTTCGTTCTGGTGCGCCGCATTCTCCTTTCGGTCCTTCTTCTCGCTATCCCGCCACGCCTTCAATTCTCATCTTTCGGCTGCAGAGTGCATCAGGACATCACACAGAAAGTCCTCTTTAGTTCTTCGTGGCTGCTTTCTAATTCTGCGCAGCTGTTCAGCCAACGTTAACAAAGAGGGAGGCTGGGCTCCCAAGGTCATCTCTGTGAAGCCAAACTGCAACATTTTACAGAAGCAGCATTGTTTGCAACAGAGACCACTGATTCAGTGATTTAAAACACAGCCACTATTCTCACACCTGTCACTAACTGACTGACCGCAGGCAAGCACACATGAGCCACAAGACCCCCAAAATGGTGAGTAACCACAGGGACAGGGGAAATCAATGTTCCAGACCATACTGTACACTGGGCATGTGGCTCATGGGGACAGCAGCCCTATGGGGGGGCCTTATAATCATTACTGTCCCCACATTTTCCACAGGCTGTGTTCATTATGGAAGATATCTCGCTGCTGAGGGTAAGCAGGGAATCAAGGGAGGGTCTTCTCCAAGATTGCGGCTTCCGCCCTGGCCCTTATGCAGCTCACTTGTGTGCAGCAATGGTCCCCTCCACCCTCCTCAGTGATGGCAGAGTGGTGCGGGAAAGTTACCCTCAATGTTGGCAAGGAACAAAGCAGCTCTGCCAAAGAACCTGCGGCAGTGGATTGCCCAGTATCTCCAGGAGAGTTTCATGGAGATCTCGAAGGCAGATTCCCGTGAATTGAGGGAGTCAATCAACACCCTGTTCTGCTGCTCACACTAGGCATGTGGTGGTACGTACATCATGCAGGCACAAGCGCGCTTTCTGCAACCCTCCTGCCCCCAACAACTCCCTTCAGCGATTCCCAAAAATCAAAGCTACTTACGAGGGGCCTTCCTCTCCTGTTTGCACTTCACCAAGCTCTGACAGCTGTGAATGACTAGCCTCCTCCGGGGTAGAAAAGAGCTACTGGCTGCATGCATCTCTGACCTCTGAGTAGTCCTCTGCCTCTGGGTCCCCCTCCACATCCTCGTCCAAGATTTCCTACTCCTGGCTCGGTCCACTCTTGACTGACATGTGAGCCACCGAAGTATCCACAGTGTCCTTCGCAATGGAGGTGGGGTTGCCACAGAGTATTGCGTCCAGCTCTTTGTAGAACCAGCAGCTCGTGGGCGCAGCACCGGAGCGGCAGTTTGCCTGCCTCCCTCACCTTGTGGTAGGTGTTCTCCCTTTCCCCCAACCCCCACAAATAATTTACCTCAAAGAGAGACTCATCTTGGCAAAGTAGTGCACAATCTTCAAATTTGGGAAATTTGGAATTTTCGACAGGCATGAAAAAACAGGGATTTTAGTAGAAGCTGTTTTACAACACAGTGGTCACAGCTAATGCGTGCTCTAATACACAGATGTCCCATACAGATACTTCTAAAGTAGAAATATCATCATGCTAAAAATCACATGTAACTCATCCAAATGCCATCTATGTTTTCATTTCAAACATTGCACAGTTCTAACAATAGCTCCAAGATGGTAAACGATGGGTGTATACAAAGGTGTATACAAAGCAGTTTCCTGTTTTGGATAGTATTTGACTGATGTTAAAATTAACACTCTGGTTAGGAAGGTAATTTTCTTCTGAAGTCACCAAAGCCCATAATTAAGGAAGAGGGTGAAATGGTTGATTTTAATTAAGTTAAAAGCTAAAATATGTGCCAACCATCAAATCATTTGGAAAAGCTTCAGCTTTATCCTCCCTTTCCAGAATGGGCACTCTTCCAAACTCTGAATCAAGAGCCAGAAAAACCTACCTAGAAAGCCAGCTCAAATCAGTGCATATTCACCTGCCTCTTCACCAACTTTCCCAGTAAATTTGAAGCCCCAACAGTCTCCCAGTCATTCCCACACAGTAACCTTCTAAATATATTAGTAATAGTAGTGTTGTGGAAGTGCCTTTTGGGCCCTCATCAGGAATAATGTTAGCTGGGGAAGTGGTTTTCCCATCCCACGCATATCTGAGTTCGGAATTTTTTCTTTGTTCCACACTGGGATGAAACTGGGACCTTTCAAGGATTTGGGGTATTTTTTCCCCCTCTTCCTTTTTTGGACACAAAAAAGCCAACCCAACAAAACCACCAGAAAGCCAGCTGCTCCAGAACAGCCATAGGGTTAGGGCACTCACACAGGACACGGAAGACCTGGCTAAATCAGACAGCACAGGGACTTGAATGCAGATCTCCAACATCTTAGGGGAAGCACCCTAAGATCCAGGTGATTGGCTAAGCTGGGCTCTTTTGACAAAGCTTTCGGAGAAGCTGGTACATCCCAGTGAACAATTTCAGTTTTGACAAATCAGCATTTTTTGATAGAAGATGTTTCATCAAAAAATTCCTGACCAGCTCTGATCATGGCCTCATTGTGGAAACCATGCTACAAGCAACAAAGAGACAATCCCTGCCACAAAAAGCTGCAATCCAAGTATGACAAGAGTCTGATACCCCTTAAAAATACCACAGAAAGCTTAACAGAAGCAGGAACTCTAGGTAGAGTGGGAAAGAGGTCAGGCAGCACCATTCCTCTAGTGCCTCTAATACTGGTGAGGTATGTGTCAAGCCCCCCTATATTGGCTGGAAAAAGATAACTGCCTTCTGCTTACAGGTACATATCTGTGCTTTGGGATCTGAAGTTCCTGGGTTCAGGCCCCACTGATAACCCATGCAGGTTTATTTGTTTTTCTCCCCACCTCCACCAAACTCCAGCAGCCTCCCAATCACTCACACCAAAGCATGTAAAAACAGCCATACTGGGTCAGACTAATTGTCCATTTAGCCCAGTATCCGGTCTCTGACAGTGGCCTGTAACAGAGCTTCAGGGGACGTGTACAGAACAGGACAATTTTGGAGAGATCCACCCCATCTTCCCCTCTGGGCTTCTGGCAGCCAGAGGTTTAGGGTCCCAGTGAGCATGGGGTTACATCCCTGACCATCTTGACTAATAGCCATTGATGGACCATTCCTCCATAAACTTATTGAATTCTTTTTTAAACCCAGTTATACTTTTGATCACCAGAACAGCCTGTGGAAATGAGCTCCATAGATTATGTGTTGCGTGAAAAAGTATTTCCTCTTGTTTTTATTAAGCCTGCGGCCTATTAATTTCATTGAGTGACCCTTGGTTTTTGTATTGTGCAAAGGGGTAAATAACACTTTCTTATTCACTTTTTCAACATCAGATCTCTACTATTCCCCCCCGCAATCTCTTGGGGAAGCACCCCATCAGTCTGCCAGGTGAAGCACTTAAAGAGGCCTATACCAGCATGGCTTGCCGCAAGGGCTGGAGAGCCTGGAGTTAAACCAACCTTGATTACAGAATGAATCGCACCTGAGAGAAACCAGGTGATTTCAGTATAAAAGATGCAGGAAGTTGCATGAAGGCAGGAAAATTAGAAAATGGCAGCTATGTCTGTAGACATTGCAGGGAGCAATCAGAAAGCCCCTGCAGGGCCCTCAGTCAGCAGAGGGAAGGCAGCAGCTGAGAAAGCCCATGGAGAAGGTTGAACTCCAGGCCGGAGGTGCTAGAAGCTGACCGACAGACCTTCTGAGAGGAGAGGCTGTGCCCAGCTAAAGCTGGGTTGAAGACGGAGATTGTGTTCTATTTTTAAAGATGGTGGTATTTGAGACTACTGAGAGAGAGAGACTGAACTAGGGTTGAAACCTGAAGAGCCATTGTGTACCCAGAGGACTAAATAAATTGGATACCTTGTGGGGATTGTTTGAATTACCTATGGACTGTGGAGTTCTTCAGGGGCCCTGAAAAGGGCAAACAAAGGGAGAGTGCTGCACAGGGAACTCTCACCATGAGGGGGGCACTCAGAAGGCAGCTGCCATATTACAAGGCCCAGCCGACTAGGAAGGTACAGCAGGATTAGTCTGAGCTTCTGGGAGCCAGAGCCCTACCCATGTCCTCACATAATCTGAGCACGTTTTCACTGTACCTTTTTATCCTAGTGCTCTGGTAACCTAGAAGTCTATTGCCATCAGCGGTCTTCACTGTGCATCGATAAAACACATAGGCAGGGGTTATGGAAGGAAAGGTAAGCAAGTATTCAAAAAAAGGAAGTTGTTCCAAAGATTAGGATTATCCAGTTATACTGGGTCAAAATGTGACTGAAACACTCATTGGGAGCGTGGAAGGAGACAGAGATGTAAGGCTGAAATAGAAAGTAGCAAGTAGGAAAGATGAAAAAATAGAGCATGGTTCAAAAACAAACCAGCATAGACAAAAGAGGAAACATACAAAATAAAGGAAAGCCAGTAGGTGATTTAAGAGACCTAACCCAAGTGTTACAAAACAAGCAACAGAGGCATACTGAGATCTCTTCCTTCTACTTCTAATAGCTCTCCATCTGCAACTTATGGGGGGGGGGGGAAGGAGTACGATTACCCCAGTGGCCTTGTCAGTGTTTTCAATTAAATAGATTATACTTGACAAGTCTGAACAGGAACATCAGATCAAGACTACCTCAATATCTGAGAGAATTCAGATCCAGATGCGACCTTCACAGATGGAGACCTTCAGGATTGTGGTTGGATCACAAGGCCTGTTCTATTGGGATGGGAAGTGTGCAAGTCCCACTCCCTATAGAAACAGAGAATCCCTGAGGGTAGTGTTGTGGAGATATTTTTCTCCTGACCCCCACCCCCGCCACACACAAAATAGAATTTTCTGTAGGAGGGGGGCAATCCACTTCACTATTTTTTAAGAGTATAATTTATAGTCTCCTCCTGCCGATATGAATGCATTGTAGTTCCCTGGTGAAAGTTTCAGAGAAGCAATACTTATTTTATCTGCAACGTGGAAACATCATTCTCTGGATCTCTGCATGTTCCAAACAAGTATTAGCACCAGCTGTACATCACATCTGTGTTGGCCCCTGAAAGGGGTGTGTTTACTCTTGGAAAAACCCTAGCTTGGAGCCTCCTGTTCTGACACCAGCTGGCATGAAGGCTTGTTGGAGCACAAGATATATGTCAGTCCTGAGATGAATAACTGATGCAGAGCAAGAGCGGGATGAAGGGACCATAGCCAGGGCAACTGGGGGATGCATTGATTCACATCCTCACTACATTCTTTGCTGGTGAAATAGAGCTACTATCCCAGTAGACTCTAAAGCTGACCTTACACATTATAGGTCCTAGCAAAGGGTGGTGGTAGAAACAAGGGGGCATTAATGTACAGTTAAATTATTGTTCTATAGCTGGAAAGTGAGTTTCATTGTCTTCAAGTTTGGGATGCTACAAGGAGCACAGCAGCTTACACTGGCACAGCCATTTGGGACAGTTGACACGAAGGTGTGAGGATACTTAACATGGGGAAATAGATTCAGTTAGTGTAATAACTGAGCCATTCCCAGTCTCTGTTCAAACCTAAGTTAATGGTATCTAGTTTGCATATTAATTCAAGTTCAGCAGCTTCTCGTTGGAGTCTGGTTTTGAAGCTTTTCTGTTGCAAAATTGCCACCTTTAAGTCTGACACTGAGTGATGAGAGAGACTGAAGTGTTCTCCTACCGGTTTTTGAACGTTATGATTCCTGATGTCAGATTTGTGTCCGTTTATTCTTTCGCATAGAGACTGTCCGGTTTGGCCAATATACATGGCAGAGGGGCACTGCTGGCACATATCACATTGGTAGACGTGCAGGTGAACAAGCCTCTGATAGTGTGGCTGATGTGATTAGGTCCTATGATGGTGTCACTTGAATAGATATGTGGACACAGTTGGCAACGGGCTTTGTTGCAAGGATAGGTTCCTGGGTTAGTGTTTTTGTTGTGTGGTGTGTGGTTGCTGGTGAGTATTTGCTTCAGGTTGGGGGGCTGTCTGTAAGCGAGGACTGGTCTGTCTCCCAAGATCTGTGAGGGTGTGGGATCATCTTTCAGGATATGTTGTAGATCTTTGATGATGCGCTGGAGGGGTTTTAGTTGGGGGCTGAAGGGGATGACTAGTGGCGTTCTGTTAATTCTCTTTGTTGGGCCTGTCCTATAGTAGGTGACTTCTGGGTACTCTTCTGGCTCCGTCAATCTATTTTTTCACTTCAGCAGGTGGGTATTGTAGTTTTCAGAATGCTTGATGGAGATCTTGTAGGTGTTTGTCTCTGTCTGAGGGATTGGAGCAAATGCGGTTGTATTGTAGAGTTTGGCTGTAAACAATGGATCATGTGGTTTGTCCTGGATGGAAGCTGGAGGCATGTAGGTAAGTATAACAGTCAGTAGGTTTCCGGTATAGGGTGATGTTTATGTGACCATCGCTTATTAGCACAGTAGTGTCTAGGAAATGAACCGTTTGTGTGGACTGGTCTAGGCTGAGGTTGATGGTGGGATGGAAATTGTTGAAATCATCGTGGAATTCCTCAAGGGCTTTTTTTCCATGGGTCCAGATGATGAAGATGTCATCAACGTAGCTCAAGTAGAGAAGGGATGTTAGGATATAGATATTCAGGCCTGTCTGTAAAGGCCTATACTCTAAGAATTTAGGTGTATTCTTATCGCTTGGCTAGTTCTAGAGGTATAAAAGAAAGAAATCACTGTCTGCCGGTGTAAGGGCCTTCTCTTACTGTGACAGTTTGTGGCCCTGTGCTTAGGCTCAGGCCTTTGGCTAAGCAGCAGAGGCAGCCATAAGCTGGGAAGCGACCGGTCACATCCTCACATTCCAAACTAGTCACATTGAAATAAGGTGCTATTGGGCTGTTAGGCACTATCAGGACAGGACTGTATTCCTATCACCTCCACAGAAAGGGAAGTGCCTAGAAAATGTAAAAGGAAACTTAGTTTGATAGCATCCTGTCTGGCAAGAACTCACTTATCAATACTGGGATGTGAAATCCTCACTTCTGTATTGTTTTGTCATTATAGTTCCCACTTTGCTATTGTTTGTCTGTACAATCTCTGTCTGGTTCTGTGATTGTTCCCGTCTGCTGTATAATTAATTTTGCTGGGTGTAAACTAATTAAGGTGGTGGGATACAATTGGTTACATAATCATGTTACAATATGTTAGGATTGGTTAGTTAAATTTCAGGAAAATGATTGGTTAAGGTATAGCTAAGCGGAACTCAAGTTTTACTATATAATCTGTAGTCAATGAGGAAGTGAGGGGGTGTGGGTGTGGGGGGGGGAGATGGGAACAGGGAATGGGGGTAAGGAAATTGCAATCATGTTTGGCTAAAGGGGGAAATGGGAACAGGGAATGGGAGTAAGGAAGTTGGAATCATGTTTGGCTAAGGGTAGGAATGGGAACAGGGACACAGGTGTAAGGCTCTGTGGTGTCAGAGCTGGGAAGGAGGATACTAAGGAAGGAAACTGGAATCATGCTTGCTGGAAGTTCACCGCAATAAACATCGAATTGTTTGCACCTTTGGACTTCGGGTATTGTTGCTCTCTGTTCATGCGAGAAGGACCAGGGAAGTAAGTGGGTGAAGGAATAAGCCCCCTAACAAGGGACATTAGGGGACGAGAGCTAAGGAAGCGTTGTTCTAAGTCAGCCATAAAATTGTTGGCATACTGTGGATCCATCTGTTCATTGTCCAGGTTGTGGATCATAATATTTGACACCTTCTAAGTCATCAGTTGTTGGGGAAGGTTTTGGTCATCCTGGAGCTTCTTTAGAAAGCTAGGGGAAATAACCCACAAAGCTAGCGAGCATCAGGTTTGCAGTGCCTAATACCCTCAAGAAAAGCTGCATGCAAGAGAGGCCTTTGTGTCACTGAACTGAAGAGCCAATTTAGAGCACCTTTAACTAGCAGCTGAAGAGATTATTGGTAGTAAAGATACACAAGGTGGTATGTGCCATTTTAGGGAGGGTGATGGTGGGCAGCCTTTACTATCCAGAGACAGAAGGACCACATGGAGGTCAGCTCTAGTCCCACAAAGAGGAGTTTAAAGTGGAGAGCCCCTTTGCCTGGTATGAAGAGTGGCTCCTCCCCAATCTAGCTAACCCTCTGCCACCCCCACATACTTAGGAAGCTCCTACCCTACACTGAGATACCAGGGCAACAAAACAAAGACCTGGTCCCAACAATCTGAGAAGCCAAGTCACCTCATAAAGAGCAGTTCCCTTAGTCTGAGACAATATGATCAGTAACTCCCTCTCTTATGAGGCACTGCAGTCATGCTTTAACACAACAAAATGAAACAGGATTACAAGGAAAACAGTAAGAAGTTCCTGTCTCTCAGAGCAGCTCCATGTGAGTGCAGTTTCCAACACAGAATCAAAACATTGTCTAGTAGCAACTAGTTGTAAACATCTGGAAGCCTGAAGGTGATGAACTCTGTTTCCAACTACAGAACAATAGGGGCCTCCTGTTTTAGAGTTTCCATCTAGCAAATGAAACATGAATGGATATTAACGAACTATTTCAATCCAAACCAACTCACATTGTGATTGTGTTTTTCTTCACAAAACACAAAGAAGAGCTCCAAAGCCAGATGGTATTTGTTGTCAGAATTGAATCAGGATTCTAAATTAATTAGGTTTCAGAGTAGCAGCCATGTTAGTCTTTATCTGCAAAAAGAAAAGGAGTACTTGTGGCACCTTTGAAACTAACAAATTTATTTGAGCATAAGTTCAAATAAGCTTTCGTGATGAAGTGAGCTGTAGCTCATGAAAGCTTATGCTCAAATAAATTTGTTAGTCTCTAAGGTGCCACAAGTACTCCTTTTCTTTTTAAATGAATTAGGTTATTCAGGATTATGTTGCTTTTTCTTACTAGTTGCTGTGATGAATGAGAAGACCACATATTCCTCTAACAAGTAAACACAGAACTCAGCCCTCTGTGTCCATAACTTGAAACAATGCAGAGCTACTTCATGAAGGATCAGGATACATTACAGTTCAAAATCAGCAAGTGTAATCTGACTTGGATATATAAGTATTTTCATAATAAATGTTATTCATTCGTAAGTTAATTATGAATAAATATTCACCTTTTATATTGCACTTTTCATCCATAGATCTCAAAGCACTTTAAACATGCAGGCGAGTATAGTTATCCACATTTTATAGATGGGGAAACTGAGGCATGGGGAGGTGAAGTGACTTGCCCATTGTCACCCAGCAGGTCAATGGCAGAGCCAGGAATAGAACTCAATCTTCTGACCCAGCCCAGTGCCTCAACCATTGAGCAACGTCTAGTGCAGAAATCCTTTGGCCACCTCTATAGAGCTGAGAGTTAGAGACTGGAATGTAGCAAGAGCTTCCATTCCCGGAAGCTTTTTCTTCCTCCAGCCCACAAACGAAAATAGAAAAATCTCACTTTGGTGAAGTCATTAAGTGGCTATGCAATGATTACTGAAAGACACATTCTTTGAGACAGATATTACTTATACAGGTTTCAGAGTAACAGCCGTGTTAGTCTGTATTCGCAAAAAGAAATGGAGTACTTGTGGCACCTTAGAGACTAACCAATTTATTTGAGCATGAGCTTTCGTGAGCTATAGCTCACTTCATCAGATGCATACTGTGGAAACTGCAGCAGACTTTATATATACACAGAGAATATGGGTGGGAGGAGGTATTGTTTCATATTCTCTGTGTATATATAAAGTCTGCTGCAGTTTCCACAGTATGCATCTGATGAAGTGAGCTATAGCTCACGAAAGCTCATGCTCAAATAAATTGGTTAGTCTCTAAGGTGCCACAAGTACTCCATTTCTTATTACTTATACAGTATGGAATTACCTGTGCAGCCTGTTTGTGACCTATAAGCATATTGCATTAATTTTTATTAGCATCTAAAATATGTTCCACAGATAAGCGTGAATTCCATACCTGGGGCTTAATTTGCATGTATGATTATTAATTATTAAATATAAATATTGCAGTACTATCCAGAGGCCAGCTACATAGGGGCCTCATTGTATTAGGCACTGTACAAACATAGAAAGTGACAGTCCCAACCCCAGAGAGCTTACAGTTGGCTGTGACTGCACAAACCAGGTTATTTGTCCTTGCAAATAGCCAGTTAGACAGATACTGGACCTGCACACACTGCTTCCAGGAAGTTGGTTCAATAAATGATATTACCTCACCCACCTTGTCTCACAGATGGATGTGCGAGTTAGGGGCACTGTTTTGAAAAGTAGGCCCCAAAATGCTCAACATGGTATGGGCCGAATTCTGACCTCGCCCTACCATTGAGTTCAATGGAGCTATCCCTGATTCAGGGTGACCATATTTTCCCAAAGAGAAAACAAGACACTCCAAGGCTGGCCCGAGTCCCCCACCCCTGCCACAGGGCCGGGCTGAGGTCCCCCTCCCCTCCAGGGCTGGCCCCAGCCCTCCTGCTATCCCCCAATGCATGGGGTAGCCTGAGCCCTCCCTGCCTCCCACCCGCGCTGGGCCAGCCGGAGGTCCCACTCTTCACTGGTACCCAGGGCCAGCCCAAGCCCCTCCCCCACTCAACAACGCCCCCTCTCTCCCTCCCATGTGGGGCTAGTCTGAACCCCCCCTCTGCCCTCCTGAATGCAGGGCTGGTCCTCTGAGTCCCATTCCCCCCCTACGCCTCAAACATCCCCTCCCCCACACTGCTGGTCCAAGCTCCTCCTCTTCCCCTGCCGCCCCCTCTATGCATGGGGCTGGTCCTCCAAGCCCCCTTGCTGCCCACCCGCACACAGGGCTGGTAGTTCAAGCCTGACCGCTGCACAGCCAAGGCCCCCCTCACGTACTGCCTAAGGCCCCCTCATGCAGGGTGGGCCGGCTGGCCTGAGCCACTCTCCCTAGCCCTTCCTCCAGCGCAGGGCTGGTGTCGTTGCCACTCGTGCCCTCCCCCACATGTTCCTCTGTGCCCTACCTTTTTTTTTTTTTTTTTTTTTTTTGACAAAACTAGGTGTTTGTGCCATCTGATGATCAATTGCTAAGAGCAAATGGGACAAATTCCCAGTTTTGTCAAAAAAGTCAGGACGGCCAGGACAGGGCCTAAAAAAGGGACTGTCCTGGCCCAAATGGGATGTATGTCACCCTAGTTATAAGCCAAGATCACATTATTGTTTTTGAATTCAACTCATTCTGATTTACTCTTCTGGAGATAGTATAACTCTGTACTTATGCAAAGCGAAAGGCAAACATAGTGTCATTTAAGTTTGCTTTTTGCAGGGTCCCTTGGCTGACTTCATTGCGACATGTTCTGGTGACCGATTGCTTCAATTGGCTTCCATCCCAGGCTGAAGCTAAAACCCACAGAAGAGGACAAGGCCAAAAGAGCCTCAGTTGAGAAGCGTATCTAGTCAACAGGTTGCTTCATCGTCACTTCCACAATCCGATTTCTTTCCTAAACACTTTAACTGGTAATTTAGCCATCAAAAGGATTCTGTGGCTACTAGCATTACCCACCTGAGTCTGCAGAAGTAAAGAAGAAATGTCTTTCTGCTGAGCTGATTCATACTTAGGTACAATGGAGTAGGCACAAAGGGCTGAACAGCAGTTAGAGTCCCCAGAAACAACAATGGTTAACCCCAACTAGATTTCCTGGAGACTCCCAAGCAGTGCACACCTCTTGGCAGACTTAATTTGGGTGCAATGTGCACCCCACTCCACATCTGACGAGTTCCCTTGTGCCCTGCCTTCTCCTCCTCCTCCTCCACTTTGCTGTATCCTAGCAGCCACAGATGCTCTAAGAACGTGTGATGCTTCCCAGGGGTACCCAGGGTTGTGAGGCATCTCACATCTTCCCTTAGTGTCACAGCAAGCCTTGTCTGTGCCTGCCAGACATAGGCAGCGCATGAACCCTCCCATTTGTATCCAAGTCCAAAACTGGGCCTTACTTCATTAAAATGCCTTTGGATACTCAGATGGAAGACACTATGCACTGCAATGTACATTGACATGACGTCCAATATAAATTCAAAGTGATATCACACATTTTAAAAATCTGAGACAGATTTGGGGATATGAAGCTATTCACTTCTACGATGCCAGTTCTAATCTGCCACAGACTAGTAGAAATCAAAATTCATTACCATCCGAAAGTACCCTTATGCTGGAAGATGTTGGAAGCTGCAAGCAAACAGGTCTGATCCGTGGGGATTCACAGACCTTGTTGAAGCCAATGGGCATGCTAGCAGCCCTTTATTCTGGCTAAAAGGAAGCAGCAACTAAGCTCTTTTAAGGAATATGATGACAGAAAAACTAGAAGCCACTGGCCAGATACCAGGCCAGAACAGGGGCTGAATCATGCATGCTGAGGAGTTTCGATGAGGGAAATGCAGGGTCTGGGGCATTCATTGGTTGGAACTGTGTGTGTCGGGACAGAAAGCAGTGAGAAAGCCAGGGGACAACAAGAGCATGACTAGTAGCATGGACCTAAGAGGAAGCCAAGAGAACTTTTTTGGGCAGAGTGCTGGATGGAAAGGCAGGTTTGGAATTGTGAGCAAGGAAACTGCCTCCTGCTGTTTGCTTACAAAGAATGTACAAACAGGATTGTGCCGAGAAATACCCAACTCTTATCAATTTCTCCTCGTGGAAACCACCGCCAAGGCCCCACATTTTGCCTAGCCACTCAGCTCAAAAGGGGCAACAGTATTTTGTGTCCTAATTCATAGTAGGCAAAAGCCACATTATGTAATCACTGGGAGCTGCGGGCAGTCAATGTAAACACTATCCCATGGCCCGACAGTGGATTACCCTGATGGGCTGCGTGCAGTGAGCAGGCTGCAGATTACCCACTGCTGCCCTAGTTCCTGTCCATTCTGAAAGGCAGAGGATGAGACACAGAAAGGAGATATAGCAAATTTGTTGGATTTATTGAAAATGACATAAATGCGGGAAAATACACCCTAATTCATCAGATATAAATTATTGAGTACATTCTAAAGGTCATTCCCTCAAGATATTGTCCATATTTTATGTGTAACCTGTTTACTCAAGCACTTCTGGAAGCTCAACATTGGCCATTTCAAAGAACTGCAAAATTCAACACAGCTGGGGGCGGGGAGAGAGACAGACATCAAGATAGACAATGGGTGCTTGCTAATGCTTGACACACAGATTCACATTTTGGTTAGCCGGGAGTAGCATTGTGTTAAATTAGTAACCAAAACAAAAACCTTGCATGAGATTTTTCTCCAATTTATTTTATGTTGTTTTATTCTCAAAGTATTGCCATTCATGAAGTTGTGGCCTTCATTTATTATTGTTATTAAACAGATCCGCTTGCAAAGTCAGTTTGTGAGCACGGTGGAGGAAGGGGGGTGGTCAACAGGATCACAGCTAGCAACTCTGTGAATGACACAAAGCATGGCAGGATGTGATGCAGAGAGCTCTACCCCTTTTATGTCCAATGGGCTATAAGCATGGATTGGCTGCATGAGTGCCTTATAAGTTGCTTTAAGTTTAGGAGAAAGGGTCCCGCATTTCCAGAATACATGTACTCTGGGAGACATGAATTACATCCAGAGCTACTGCACTTCAGTGTTTGTCTATACATGCTTTAGTTTAATATTCTTTAGATACTTCTTGTAACTTTTTTATACTAGGTTTGGTTTTTAAAGGAAATTAAGTAGGATGAAATTTGTCCTGCTGCCCCAGGGAAGGCATACCTAAATTTACACCTCAGCTTAATTTTGAAATATTTCTCACTTGTACAAATATACATTTTATTTTCTAAACCTATCTGGCAATTTCAATTTATTATCTCTGCAAGCAGAGCACTGAGATTTTCTGACATTTGAATTTTCATCTGCACATACATTCTGAACTCTTTCACACAGCCTGACTAGTTTACATTCTTCAGTATGAAACACTTGCTAAAAAAAGAAAATCACTAGCGTTTTGGTTTTCCTTAGCTCTCACTACAATAATGCAAGTTCTCATGTATCATACTGCCGCCCCGATACACTTGTGCAATATATTAAGCATTGTCTTGAAACTAGCTAGGAAAGGCACATAGTGGTCGTTACTAAAAGGTCAACATTTGCCAGTATTTAGCACACCAGAGATACTGCAGTTACATCCTTTCTAAGTAGAAAGAAAGCTCATGATACTCAGATAGCACATTCAGACAACTGTTACCAAACATTGATTTTTAACTGTAACAGAAATACTAATCCAATCACATAGTGTACCACTATCACTAAAACCACTCAGCAGAGACACAGCGATCAAACATACACCTACTATACAGTCTTTGGGTGCAACCCCCAGTGCAGGTGTGTTATTGAATTGCCCTTTCACTGTTAATGCATTTTCAAGAATATGAACACTAAGCAGCTGTCTGAAATGCTGCATGTAACCCAACCTTTATCAGTTTTAAATTATGACATCACATGTGAAGGAAACACCTGCAGTATTGCAATGGCCCCAGCAAAACATTAAAATATTTAAACCATGGAAGGAGATTTTGGTCAGCTGTTTATTTTGCCTAAAATGTACTCTTGTACAAATCCCATACCATATTTGGAAGTACTAGAATTGTGTTCCATGTAATATTTTCAAAATGAAGGCCTTCCACATTACTCTCCCACAGAATGCAGTTACGTATAGTGCTCTGAAGAGTTTAGAATGACAGTGAATTTTGTCATAAGTTAAGAGCAAGTTTACACTGAAAAAAATTGGAAAAAAAATAGTAAAATTTGATATAGTCAGGTAATGCTGTAATTTTAATATACAATCCCTATTACTACTTGGTAAAATGGCTTCTCTTTTCTCTGGAAAGAATATGGGCTTCATTACTATGCTTTCATTTCTCAGAATTTCTATGCAAAGGGAATTCAACTTGGAGTATGAAGACGTTCCAGTAGAGAGGTTTCCCCACTCATCTTCTCTTGTGACAGCTTTGTTCTGAAAAATCATCTTTAAAACTTTGTGCTCAGTTATCCCATCAGAAAAGCAGTGCTTCTCTGAGATTCTCTGGCTAATTTATACACAAGAGATGCTTAAATTGGCTCTCTTGTGTAAGTTAATATACATTCAGAGTTTTATCACTGGGGAAAATGTCAATCAAGTCAAGAAGATGCACACAGAAAGCAAGCACAGATGGTAGGTGAGGACTGCCGAATTTGGAAAATGAGGAAAGAAAGCAATAAAAGAGCTTTATGCTAAGAGCAAGCAACTCCTGTTCTCTCTGCTACCATTTGATCTCCAAGCATTCGTTCCTCTTTGATGTATGTGATTATAAAGAGAATACAGAAAATGGCCACCCATATAAATCAGAGTTGTAAGTATTCTGGGCTCAATTGACTCTTGAATTTCTGCCCACAAGAGCTGGAGGCAGAAAGGCTACCCGTGACAGAGAATGTCAGTAGGGTTAGGCACCTAGTCACCACTTAGAGATAGCCAGCTGGACCCACTTGGGGCTTGCCCAGAGCACTTGGGCAGTGCATTGGCTCAGCACATTTTCCCAAGATCCACTGGGTACAGCTCCTCTGGAGCACTGAGACAATCTAAAGCTGCACCTGCAGGATAGCAGCAGTGTAAATATTGTCACAGACTTTCCAAGAGACATAAGTGCAGTCCCTTCGAGTGCAGTCCCTATGGATGCATTAAGGAGCAAATTACAGCCTTTCTGTTCCAGCAAGATAAATCAAGCTCTTTTCCAAGTTAGCTCCTGTACGAGTCCCTTTTGAAAGTCCAGTACAACTACCACATGTGTCATTTTAGGGTTTATCACATAATGCATTAGCTGCTTTACTCATCTCAGTCCTCCATCCAACATGCACAGATCCTGTAGCTACGAAGTGAAAATGATTACTAGAAAAGGTATGTCTGAAGCCAGATAATACATTAGATGACAAATTAAGGTCATATTCTTCTACTGGCTGCTTGAAAGTAATGGTGTCAGGTGGGTACATAAACACAATTTCAAAGATCCCACACTCACACGCCTCAAAACTTTTCACAAATCAGCTCGAACTGAAACGTTTTCAAATAGGCCTTCTTTAAAGTCTTTAGGATTAAATAATTTGGGGGTCACTTGCATTATGCAGCATAAAGTAGAACTGACTTTATAAAAGGGACGATTAATTCCAAAGGACTAGATTTAGTTTTGCTTACACAGTGCTAACAAATGCATTGGATTTGTAAAGTTCTCTAACATGTTCAGCTCTAACTGTCCTGTGTAGACCCCGCTGGTTTGCTTTAAAAGGTACCTAGATCACACAAGTCCTGTTTCAAAAGCACGATGCTAACATGAGCTAAGTACCTTTTAGTGAGCACCAGCAGGGTGCACACAGGGCAGCTAGAGTTCAACACATGGTGCACTTTGCCAGCAAGGTGTGGACAAGCCTGTAGTGATGCACCATTGCTTGAATTCTTGTAAAATCAGGGGCAAACTGTTCACAACACACTGTCCACAACTGCACAGTTGATGGATCTGAGGCCGTCTTTACACCTTATCCTCTGTTGGCAGCAGTGCAAATATTTACATGATTTCAAGTTAGTAATGTAATTATTTACCCTTCAGAACTGTATCTGACCAACTTCAAGGGCCCTGCTGTGCTTTAATGCAGCATTTCTCAAACTGGGATCTGTGGATCCCTGGGGGTCCACGAGGGTACTCCAGGGGGTCTGCGGGCCCTGCTGATCAACGCTTGCTTCCCACCCTCCCAGTGCCTCCTGCACACCGCAGATCAGCTGTTCAGCTACATGCAGGAGGCGCTGAGAGGGAGGAGGAGGAGCGGGGACAAAGCGTGCTTGGGGAAGGGGCGGAATCATGTCCAGGGCCACTGGCCCCACTGATAAACTCCTCCCCCTCCCTCCCAGTGCCTCCTGCATGCCAGGGAACAGCTGTTCAGCGGCATGCAGGAAGTGTGGGAGGGAGGGGGAGGAGCGGGGATGGGACACACTATGGGGAGGGAGCGGAAAGAGGCAGGGAAGAGGAGGGGCACAGTGGAGTGGGGATGGGAAGAGGTGGGACAGGGCTGGAGCCTTGGGGAAGGAGTGGAGTGGGGGCGGGCCTGGGGCTGAGCAGGGATTTGGGGATCCGCAAAATAATTTATATCAAAATGGGGGTCCTTGGGTTGCTAAAGTTTGAGAACCACTACTTTAAGGCATTGATCAGCATTAGAAGTGGTGTGGAGCTGCAGTGCCCCAGGAGGAGCTCAGGGAGGGGTGCCGCCTCAGGGTGTGTGCACACACTGACTGCATGCATAGGCTTCTGTATGGAAGGCGAAATACGGCCAAGTGAGTTGGGCACTAGTCTGAAACTTGGAAGATCTGGCTTCCCTGCTTTGCCCTGTGTGACCTTGGGTAGGTCACTTAATCTCTCTGAGCAGCTGTCAATTGGAGATAATAGCACTGCCCCACCTCACAGGAATGTGATAAGGATATTACATTAAAGACTGTGAGGAGCTCAGATATTATTCAAAAGACCTGGAGAAACTGACCACCCAGTAGAAACAGTGTGAAAATGGCTATATACAAAGTGCCATGTAACATGCTGTAAAAGAACCTTACCTCATCCTGCCACTGCCTCAGTTTCCCTTCTCCTGCTGCCAAGCAAACCGCAACATCTGGAGCTTTGTAATTACTGTCCCCTTCTGGGGCTGGGTTCTTAACAGTTTCATTCAAAATTAGAAACTCACAGCCACCTTCAATAGGCTCAGCAGCTCTTTGCACGCTTCATGGGCTCCGCAGCTTGTCTGGTCCTTGTGGGCTCCTAATTCTGTCTGACAAGTTTGGTTCCTGCAGTTCAGTACAGGTAGTTCCTGTCAGGCCTTTTTTGCTGGCTGGTAGGGAGACCTTTCACCCTGACTCTGGGTCACCTGCAAAAGCCTCCTTTCAGATCTTTCTCTTCTTTAATATTCCACCAGGGCATCAGACCCCCAGTTCTTTAAGTTTCTCTACCAGGCCCACCCCAGACTGCTGATTTCCCTTGCTCTTCTCTAGCCTCTGGCCTTCTTCTCTCTTCTCTGATGCCTGATGCCCCAGCCAAACCCATCACCAGGAAGGCCACTAATTAGGCACAGACAGGGCTGAGCCCAGCTTCCTTGAAAGAAAGAGCCAGCCCTTCACACACAAAGTAAACAAACTAGAAACTGGGGAAAAAATAGAGAACAATATTTTCCGTCTCTAATCTCCTTCAGTTATAGTAAGTATTGCATGCATCAATGATATGTCAAAATTCAAACAGAAGTGTGATTTTTAACTTGACAGTGTCCTTTTTTTTTATTTCCCCAGCAGCGTCAATGACTTTGATTTGGAATGTACACAGGTTAAGCTATAATCATGCCTGATTCAGATTAAAGGGGGGCAGGAAATCTCCTGATGTGAAACTGGTTGCCTTGGCCTACCTACTCATTTTGTATCATCAGGAGTAGGTCACTATGGATACAGAATCATAAAACTATAAATCCTACAGCCAATCACTGCCTGTTTTAGGGGGGTTTGGTTTCATGCCCTAAAGAGCATGCACTAGTTTATAGCAACTAAGAAAAAGCTTCTCCAATTACTACACGAAGGTGGTGCTTGTTTAAAGTGAGTTTCTTCATGTGTGGCATCTTGCTCAACATCTGTTTCTAGTTAGCTCTTTTTCTGAGGTTTGTGTGTGTGTGTTTCTGTACTGAATCCATACTTAATTTCAAAACAAGATAGAGTTTTAAGGTAGAAGTTCATTTGACCTGTAACAAGAAAAAGTCCACAACACAAACCTGATATTGTTCAGTTTGTATATTGAGATTTAGGTGTTATCACATGGAGATTTTTTCCCCTAATCTGTTGCTTTGATTCCTGCCCAAAAATACTCATCAAGCCACTTTACTATAATAACTATATTATGGGGTAGGCTGAGGTTAGCTTTCTATTAACTTACTTTATGAAAATGATGAAAAAAGGTTTTTCTTGGAAAGTGATTACATGTAACCTTTGTAATTTACACAGTTTATTAACTAAGAATCAGGCCAACATTTAAAATAAACTATTAACACATTTTACTAACAAATCACACTACCAATGATTGCTTTACATGTGAAATAATCTACTCAAGCATGTTCTAATGTAAAAAGATATACACATACTTTAGCTGATTAGGGCATTTTCACATTCAGTGTAACCATGTTCTTGTTTACAATTGTCAGGGTTCCCTCCCCGCTCTGAACTCTAGAGTACAGATGTGGGGACCCACATGAAAGACCCCCTAAACTTGTTTCTACCAGCTTAGGTTAAAAACTTCCCCAAGGCACAAATCTCTATTTGTCCTTGGACTGAGGTATGCTGCCACCACCAAGTGATTTAGACAAAGAATCAGAGAAAGGACTACTTGGAGTTCCGATTCCCACAAAATATCCCCCCAAGCCTACACCCCCTTGCCTGGGAAGGCTTAAAAAATAAACAAGGTGAGCACAATCCAGACCTTTGGGTTTGAAGAACACTAAAAAACCAATCAGATTCTAAACACAGAGGATTTTCCTCTTGGCAAAACTTAAACATTACAAAAACCAGGGATAAACCTCCCCCTAGCAAAGGGAAAATTCACAAGCTAAAACAAAAGATAAACTAACACATTTCCTTGCTTTACTTACAATTTTTGTAATCTAGATGCTTAGTTCAAGTAGGGCTTTGGGAGATGTATTTTCCCTGTCCTGATTCCTTGCTGACCCAGAAAGAACCAACAAAAAGAACAAAACAAAAACCTTCCCCCACAGATTTGAAAGTATCTTCTCCTCTTATTGGTCCTTTTGATCAGGTGCCAACCAGGTTACCTGAGCTTCTTAACCCTTTACAGGTAAGGAGGGATTTTATGATACCCTTAGCTGTATGTTTATGACAACAATCATATCCCCTGTCCCATAGCCATACACAATCTGCTTTCAGCAACTCATATTCTACCGCACCTCAACTTTTCAAGAACACACACAAAGCCAGAATCACTCCCATTGAAGTCAATGGGAAAACTCCCTTTCATTTTAATGGGAGTAGGATTGGATCCTTAATCTGTCAGAAAGATTGTACAATACACTCCACTTGAACAATCCCTTTTGGAGGATGGTCAGTATAGAGTTTGCTGATAAACAGTTTACCAAATATTCTTGTTAATTTCACAAATACAACCTAAACAAATTATTGAGCCTTTATTTTATCTTATTTTATTTCAAGTTATACAGAATATTTATTACTTCACATGCACATGTTCCCAACTCAATTCACCGGACACCCTTTTGTCATACACTATGACCCATGCTGGATGAAATTTTGTGCTTGAATTGAAGTGTTGTTGTCGCTGTGCTGGTCCCAGAATATTAGAGACACCAGGTGGGTGACTTAAGGTCTTTTACTGGACTAACTACTGTGGGTGAAAGAGACAAACTTTCTAGCTTACACAGACCCGAAGAAGAGCTCTGGGTAAACTGAAAGCTTGTCACTGTCACCAACAGAAGTTGGTCCAATAAAAGAGAATACCTCGCCCACCTTGTGCTTGAATTAGCAGTTCTAGTGACAGCACACACTAGCAAATATATGGTTAAATTCCGCTCTCATTTACGCTAGTGTAATTCCATACATGCCAACGCTCACAAATTAATCATGAGAGCTGCGATTTCCAATTAATATTAAGCATGACTCCTGATGTCACAATAAAACTCTCAACTGTCATGATTTTGGGGCCAATCTTGTGATTTTTGAGGGTCCGACTCATGATTTTTGATCTCTTGAAGTTGGCAACACTGTAATTCTGGAGTTATTCCAATGAAGTCAACATTACTGTTTCCCAGGCTTCTCCTTCCCATTGAACACTGTGTTTTGAATATGCTTCTCCACATTCAATTTCAATTTGTATCTATCTGCACATGGTCATTTCTTTGCTGTAAGTTCTTTTGTATTATTTCTGTCTTTACAGGTATTTGCGAACCTTCCAACACCACCACCATCACTGATTTAATATCACATGTGAATTTCATTAACAGGTTGATTATAACACCACTGTCACTTCTGGCCATCCACTGCCCAGCAGATAGCAACTTTTAGTTACTATCAGCATTGCTGGACTTGAACCACTTACCTAGAATGGAGGCCCAGATTCACAAAGCTTCTTGGGCACCTAACCCCCAAATTTAGGCACCTAAGCTTCACTTTTAGACACCACTGGGCTCCACAACACCCCCCCACACACACGCACTTCGCTGCTGCCTAACCCTATAAGTGCCTAAACTCAAGCAGCACCCTAAATTTTCAGTGAGAAAGTTCCCTAGGCATATAAGGATCTGCATGCACAGTGCTGCCTCACTCTGGGCATCCAGACACTTACCTCCCACCTAAGCCCAAGACTGAATCACGAACCAGGGAAAGATAGGTGGAGGAACAAGTATCTCACCCTTGGGGCCTGATCTGGCAGCCATATTCAGCAGCCACCTACTGTTCAAAATCTGGCTAAATGATGGTGTCATCCACCTGGGATGTGGGAGACCACCAGTCCCTCCTCTGCTTGAAGGGGAGAAGGGATTTCAACAGGGATCTCCCACCTTTCAGGAGACTGCTCTAAGCACTGAGCTGTGGGGTACTATGATATGGGGAATCCCTCAATCTCTCCTGTGGAAGCTATTCCACTGTGTAAAGGACACACTCCTCTCCTCAGCATCTCCCAAATGGCTAGCTTAGGTGGCTCTCCATCTAGCACACTGGCTTTTGTAGATCACATTCTTAGGCATCTGTCTCTCCCTGTTCATTGTAGAGAGTCTAGGTACCTAGCTCAGACTTCGTAGATCACAGTGTTAGTCCAGTGATTTTTCTAGGCACCCACAAGTTAGGTATTGCTCAGCATTACAATGCCTATGGCCAAGTCTACACTACAGACTCACATTATTATCTGAGCAAAGTAGTTATACCAACTCTAACCCTCTGTGTAGACAGTGCTATGTCGACGGGATAGCTACCGACTCACAGGGAGGTGGATTAACTAGGCCGACAGGAGAGCTCTCTCCCATCACTGTAGAAGCGTCTTTCCCTTATGCACTACAGCAGCATTTTCAGTGTAGACAGCCCTCAGTCCCTTTGTGATGCTGGGGCCTGAAAGACTAGATTTCCTCTGCTAGCCACTTAAACCTCCAAAACCATTAGGCTCTGATTCAACAAGTTATTTTAAGTAGATGCCTAACTTCACACCTGTGAGTTGTCTCATAATGGAATGACACATGTGCTTAATGCTGGGCAAGCGCTTAAGTAAGGTCCTTGGGGCAGGGACTTTTTTGTGCATTCTACCTTTGTACAGTGCTTAGCACAACTGGGCTATGGCCTCTATATGCTACTGTAATAGAAATAAAGAAGTACCTTGCTGAAACAGTGGAAGTACTTTTTTCCAGAGGTGCCACTTCAAAGCTTCATGAAGTACTGGGGCAGACATTTCATATAGGCCAGCATTTCAGAATGATAGACTGGTGTGTCTTACACAGCACTGTTAAAAAAAAAAAGTGGCCAGTAGAAAGTTGTGAATAATAGCTTTTGTTTAAGTGTTAGGCAATCTTTGAAATATTTATGTCTGAATAGGATTTATATAAATATTTCCTCAGAAACAGAATATTTCTAGAGTTTCTCTTTGTTGCTTTGAGTTATTTTATTGCTGTATAATGTTTTAATACATAAAACACAGGAATAGCTTCATCCAGGCTTTAAGCCTGAATTTCAGTCTTTCTAAGGGCAGACACATACTATGAGATAGATTTGCAGACAGTCAGTAACATGTTTTATAACAGATCCTATTTCAACTATATTCAGATAATAATTTTTCTTAAGAAATGTGAAAGAAAATATGCATACCAAGTAACAGATACTGTAGTTAAAGGCCCACAGTCAACAAAGCACTTAAGTGCATACTTTAGTGTAAGCACCAAGCTCAAGTGCTTTGCTGAATCAGGGTCATAATGAAAATCTTGCAACTCTTACTCGTGGATTGGCCTTAGTTACCCAGGTAAGTACACTGAAATCAATGAGACACCAGTAAGAAACTGCAGCAGGAGGTCCTTTTTTTGAAAAAAACCACTAAAAATCTCACAAATAAAACATTTAGGAAAATTTCTCTGACTATATTCAGTTGTATTAGTTATGGTAAAATACTGAATAAGAGAGTGGATGAGTTTGTGGTCTCTATGCAAACTAGGGGAAGAGATGTGCAGTCATTCATATTTCACTTTGGGAGAGTTTCACAGAGAAAAGACTACCAATATTTCAATAAAAAATTACAGTAATTTCATAAAAGTATAAAAATGTCAGCCTTTGGAGCCCAAGGACTAGCCTTCCTCCCTCTCCTCCTAACTTGGCTTGGACCTTCTAACCTCAGGAGGACTTGAGGAAAACTGGGGAACTCTAGTTTCACACTGGGTGGGGCTATCAAAGAAGGAGCTGCTGGGGGTCAGGGTGGAGAAGCAGGCCTGGAGAGCAGCGCTGAGATTCTAGCTGGGCAGTTTCATCTGAAACATCCTCATCCCCCACCAAAGAGAGTCTCTCTTTTAAGAGAGATTTAGGCTCCTACATAGCACAGACTCAGGATTGAGTGGGTTTCCTACATATATTCCCCACCTTGAAGCCATGATTCTCAGGCCATGTCTATGCTACAGACTTCAGCCAGCATAGCGATGTTGGTTTTGGCTGTGATTATTGACATAGCTGTGATACTGCACTCCATATTCTTCATAGTGATATTAGTATGATATAATTATATCTAAATTATTATGTATTTTATGAAAGATAAGGCATGTGAGGAGTCATTGGAAAGGTTCTGATTTGCTGAATATGATTATCCTATTTGTATGTATGTATTATTTTTGTAACAAAAGTTATGAATATTGACTATGTATCTATGTCACATGTAGCTATTCCTGGACAATGCCCACTAGGCAAAAGACTCTCAGTCTAGATGGCTGGCTGGGAACGACCCATGCAGGTTAATGAGCCATTAGGAAGAACCAATAGGCCTTAGGAGACGCTTATCTTCTACCTGGGGAGCCTTCTGAGGATGCTACAGACAGCCTCCAAGTAATGGCTACTGTGACACTACAGGAACATGTGACCAGGTCACCTAGTGCTGGACTACATTTTGGGATATCAGTATTTTTCCACTGACTGGCATGGAAACCAAGCTTTGAGACAAAGGACATATACAAAATCTATGTAAGGCAGGGGAGTGACATCATATAGGTTCTTTCACTGACACCCCACCCAAGAAGACTCCTGGAAACACCTGAGGAACAAAGACTGAACTGGGGGAAGTGCTGGACACAGGCTAAAGGGATTTTTAGCCTGTGAATAGAACACCTGGGGATTCCAAGCTGTAAGCAAGTGCAGCGTGCCCCTTAAGAATCTTAGGAATCACTTAGGGTGAGATTTTGTTATTCATATCCGATCTATGTAGTATATTAAGCTTAGTTTGCATTTTTTTGCTAGGTAATCTGCTTTGATCTGTTTGCTTTCCCTTATAATCACTTAAAATCTGTCTTTTGTAGTTAATAAACTTGGTTTTGCTTTGTCTAAAACCAGTGTATGGGAATCATAACTCAGGGGCAAAAGGCTGTCACATATTTCTCTTCACACTGAGAGGGAGCAAATTTTATGAGCTTACTCTGTACAGTTCCCTGTGCAGCATAAAATGGTATAATTTGGGGTTTATACTCCAGAGGGGGTGCATGCCTTAGGAACTGGGTGGTGCCGTATCTGGAGCCTCCCCATGCAGGGGCTGATCAGAGTGTCTGCATGTAACTGCAGCTAGGTGTGTCCCTACTTGTATGTGTGCTGGTGAAAGTGCTGGCTGGAGCCTGGAGTGGATGTGGCAGATTGTCACAGCAGGACAGTGTAAAAGGGAGCCCAGGCTGGTGGGTGGAGGGGCTCAGTGGTACCCCAGTTCCAGGAGGCACCCTGGGGGGAATCTGTCACAATAGCTATACCAGGAGAGGCCCTAGTGCAGACACAGTTATACAGGCAAAACTGTGTATTGGCCAGTATAACTTGTTTTGTCTGGAGGGTCTGGGGCGTTTTACTGAACCAATACAAAGTGAAACACTTGGAGTACTTTGCTAGTATGGTACACTGGTATTCCTGTACCAGTGTATCACTCCTCCTGTAGACAAACCTTAGGCCATGAGGGACAAACTGACAGGACTGACTGGATGGGCATAGCTCAGAAATGTCTCATTGAAACATAAATAGCCAAACCCTGTTCCTTAAAACTGTCAGCACATGAGTGCTAAAGTACAAAGAGTTCCCTTCCTGAGTGTGACTCAAGGCAGTGGAGTGTATCTGAAACATTAGCGAACTTAACATGGCTCTCTTCTTGGATCTCCCTGGTTTTGGTTTGCTTGAGACAGCACATTTTACCCCATGGTGTCTGGTTTGTCATTCTACTTCCTTTAGAGGCTGCAGGAGTTTCTAATATTAGAGACCATCTTCAATTCCCAGCAAATAATACTTTAAAACCCAAGTGTTTATCTTCAATTTGTATTTATATTTCAATTTCATGAGGACTTAAAGCGACATAAATGTCCCATAAAATTATTTATTGTATTTATTTATAGCATTCCTACCACTGTAATTGAGCAGTTGATACTGTGGTGGGAGCTGGTAGCAGTAGAAAATGAAAACAACTATTCCTAAAAAAGACAAAAATATGTAAATGAGGACTGGTATAATCATCAAATATACAAGCTAGGTCATTACATCTTTTCCATAAGAACCCCACATTTCTGAATTATCTGCCTTTAATAAATATTCTAATAAATGCTGCAAAACTTTGTAAGAAAAACTGAACTCATAAGATTTTCAGCCTATTTTCCAGACCAAATGAGGTTTAGATAATTTTTGATTTATATTGGAATATCAGTCTTTGATGTTCACCCATCACTAGCTATGACACCTGTGGGGGTGAATCCCACAGAAACAAGTAAAACAAGAAAGAAGGAGTATTTCATTGCAGTTGAATAACTCTTCAGAACCTACAGTACATTTTCTGATATATAGACAGACTGTAACCAACAACATTAAGAACCGACCAAGAGGTAAGAGGATAGAAAGAAAACTTCCCAGAGGGATACACAGATCAAAAGGTTTCAAAGTTTTGTTAAATGTAGAAAATACAGAGTTAACCCAGAGCAATACTTTCTATTTAGAGGATTATGTTAAATGAGAAACAAAAAGGCATGATTTAAAGGAGAAGACATTAATGTCTTTTGAAACTTGTTTGAAAAGACTTTGAGAGAGATAGGGAGAATATAATCTGAAGGATTTGGAATAATTTGTACTGATCTTGCACAAAGATCCAAAATGACCAATGAAATATATGTCCCACTTCAGAAATGCCTCCAAGTAAGGCCTACATGATCCTTAATGGAATCAGTGAAACACAGAGAATGCAGGGAGGGTTCAACATGGAAAGACCATGTGGAAGTCAATCCAAGCTGCTAAAAGAGGCAGACCAGCAGCATCAGTGCTGAGGCAGAGTGGAGCTGGGGCTGGAGTTGAAGCCAGGTGTGGTGAGCAACTGGGGCCAGCCAAGGGGGGACCCTGGGCAAAGGGCCCAGTGCAGAAAGACACCCCAGCCAAGGGTCCTTGCAGGCCAGACTGGGAGGGGAATCTTAACCTGACAGGGGGCTGACGCTGGAAAGAAGGGTCCCACCACCCAAAGCCTGGAGGTGTGTGGCCACCACCAGAGCAAGTGTCCAACCCGCAGCATCCCTGCAGCACAGCCAGGGCCTGAGAAGAAGGCCTGGACCTACAAGGAACAGACTGTGAGCTGCCCTGATGTTCCAGAGACACTGTTTGTAATGTTCCCTGCCACAGAGCGGGGTGATGTGTTTTCCTTTAACCTTTACCCATTTTTCCTTATTCTTTTTTTAATTAATTGTTGATTAAATAACTTGCATTTGCTTTAAATTGTATGTAATGATCAGTGAGTCAGAGAAGTGCCCAGTGCCCAGAGAGAGTACCCCAGAGTGGGTACACCCTAACCCCTGTCCTAGGTGACAGCAGCAGAATTGGGGGTCGAGCCCCCCAGGAATCCTGGGCCCAGCCTTGTTGGGGTTATGAGGACTCTGCCAGACAGAAGAGTGGAAAGGGAGTCCTCAAGGGCAGGGAGACCTCTGGGTAAAGGAAGCGGGAGCAAGGACTCAGATCCTTTCGCTAACTCACTTCACCAGGGTAGTGAAAAAGCCAGGAAAGTTCCCCACGATAGCGGGACCATTCCCCCGCATACAACTATATAGAAACCTTATACATTTTTCTGCACATGAACATGAAACTATGTCACCTTATTTTTGTGTGTCAGGTGCATAATCTCTGTAATCATGCCTATAATGAATATTGGCTTTATTTTTTAGAAGTCTATCATTTCATTCATTATTGGAAAGATAATTTTTCAAGATTTGCTGGATCAATTGGGGTTTGATCCCACAGACGCTTATTCACATGGACAGGCCTTACTCATGTGGTGGTGAAACACCACTGTGCAGAGAGAACCAGCACAACACCTGTGCTCCACTTAAATCCCACCTTTGCACAGGGATGAATTTCACCTGTGAGTTAGTGCCACTGACTAAACTGGGATTACTAGTGTGAGAAAGATTTTGCATGATAGACCCTTACTGAGGAGACTTAATTTTATCTAATTAGTCCTTATGGTGCTAGTACAGCTCTTTTTATTCATAAATTGTATTTATGATCATCCAATTTGAAAACTGCCCTGTTATTCTAGCCAACATCATGTGTTCACTATTATTGTAAAAGGCATCTCTTAAATAAAAGCACTATGCAAACATTGACTACCTAAGAAAAAATGTTGCACTATTGGGCAGAAGTATCTAATTACCCACAGAGACAAGGTAGGTGAGGTAATATCTTCTGATGGTGGAAGGGACAAGCTTTCGACCCTCACAGAGCTCTTCCTCAGGTCTGGAAAAGGTAACCAGTATCCAAACTAAATACAAGGTGGGACAGATTGTAAGCATCAGGGGTTCACACATGTTGCAGAAGACCACTTTGTTAGATGAGCCTGGCAACTTAAATTCATAACTCCGCTGGACACTAAAAGCCATGGATTTAATGGAGACGCTGGTTGTATGGCTCATTACAACAATTATGCTGCTGCCTACTATCCCTCCATTATCCTATGGCTGCAGAGGTGTTAATTCCCCACTTCATTTCAAGTAGTGTCCTACAACATGTGTCAACTTATTATGTTTAACATCTGTCCCACCTGGTATTTTGCTTGGACACTCTGGTTACGTTCTCCAGACCTGAGGAAGAGCTCTGTGAAGGTCAAAGCTTCTCCCTTCCAACAATAGAAGTTGGTCCAATAAAAAAGATTACCTCATGCCCCTTGTCTCTCTCATATCCTGGGATCAACACAGTTGTGGTAACATTACAAACAACAAATTTCCTATAATCATTCTTGTAATGCAGGGATCGGCAACCTTTGGCACGTGGCCCGGCAGGGAAATCTGCTGGCGGGCTGGGACGGTTTGTTTACCTGCAGCATCTGCAGGTTTGGCCGATCGCAGCTCCCACTGGCTGCGGTTCGCCGTTCCAGGACAATGGGAGCTGCGGGAAGCAACAGCCAGCACATCCTTTGGCCCATGCCATTTCCCACAGCCCCCATTGGCCTGGAACGGCGAACAGCAGCCAGTGGGAGCTGCGATCAGCTGAACCTGCAGACGCTGCAGATAAACAAACCATCCCAGCCCACCAGCGGATTTCCCTGACGGGCCATGTGCCAAAGGTTGCCGATCCCTGTTGTAATGGAAAGTTAAACCCTATTATACTGTTCAGTGACTAGGTGGCGCTGTGTGTAAAACATTTATTTTAACGAACTTCAGCCATACCTCGCAAAGCATTAAATGATCTTATGATGAACATATCTAGTGTGTATAAGAAAGCTCTGTAGCCAGTCCATATCTTGTACAGAGGAACATGACATGGTGTCCAGAGTAAACTAAGAATAGAAAGAGAACAAAAATAGCAACAACGGTTGCAGACAAAAGGAACAAAAAAACCAGAGTGCAGGATCTGATCAACATACCACTCTTCAATGCCCCAGAAAACTTAAGCTTTGATGAACTTTCAAAATGAACAGACTGGAAACAGTATTTTGCAAGATTTTGCATTGTTACCAAGATATACAAAGAAAACTGGCGATATATAGGTATTGTCTTTAATTTATGCTATGGGGAAGCTAGCAGAGCATATCTTTAAATCCTTTGACTTTACTGAGGATAGTCACAAAAATGACTATGAAAGGGTTCTTGCTATCTTTGAAGCATACTTTATTTCTCAAAGAAATGTAGTTTATGAAAGAGCATGTTTCCACCAAAGAATTCAAGACCCAGGGGAAGATGTTGTTGAATGTTTTATAAGAATTCTGCCTACATTGGCTGAAAACTGTGATTTGGGGAAAGCAATACATGAAAATATCAGAGACAGGTTGGTTACTGGGTTAGCAGATAAAAATCTTTCACAGCAGCTACAACTGTAGAGAGATTTAATCCTAGGCACAGGTATACAGATAACAATACAGTCTAAATTAGTCAAACACCCCTTTATACACCCTGTGACATTGCACTCCATATGTTTTATGGAACTATGCTTATGAGTGTGAATATGATGTAACTGGAATATGCTTTATTCAAAAGGTCTCTTGTAAGGTATCATAACAAAGGTTATAACCTACTGAATATATTCCTCCTATTTGTATGCATGTATCATTCTTGTATCTGAAGCTAGAAATATGAAGTATAACTCTGAGGTCCTATTGTTATTATGCAAAGTGTGGGCCATTAATGGTGGTTTAAAATCTTGATGGCTCCCATTGACTAGGAAAATTGGTTGTAAATGGTTTATTTACCTGCAAGCCTTCCTGTATGCATGTGGGTCAGCGCAGGAAGAATGGATACCAGGAGTCTTACAGTGACATGTCACCATGTCACCTGATAATGAAATCCATCTTAAATCTGGTATTTTTCCATTTAGAAGGAGAGGTGGAGACCCAGAGAGACAAAAGATTCCTGCCTTGTGCCAAAGCTATAAAAGAGGGTGGAGCAGGACAAAAGGGGCTACCAGTCATGATAAAACCCCTGCTTACCACCTGAGATGTCTGCTGGAACTAACAAAAGACTATACCATGGAAAGGATTGGGCCCAGACTAGGAAGGAGTTTAGTCTGTGAAAGAAGCTTATTGGAACATCTCTGTGTTATTATTATTATTATTACCTGTAATCCGTTTCTTAATATATTAGGCTTAGACTTGCTATTTTTGCTTTATTTTGCTTGGTGACTTACTTGTTCTGTCTGTTATTACTTGAAACCACTTAAACCCAACTTTTTATACTTAATAAAATCACTTTTGTTTATTAATAAACCCAGAGTAAGTGATTAATACCTGGGAGGAGCAAACAGCTGTTCATATCTCTCTATCAGTGTCATAGAGGGCGGATAATTTATGAATTTACCCTGTACAAGCTTTATACAGAGTAAAATGGATTTATTTGGGGTTTGGATCCCTTTGGGAACTGGGTGTCTGGGTGCTGGAGATAGGTAACCTGCTGAGCTGTTTTCAGTTAAATCTGCAGCTTTGGGGGCATGGACCAGACCCTGGGTCTGTGTTGCAGCAGGCTAGTGTGTCTGGCTCAACAAGGCAGGGTTCTGGAGTCCCACGCTGGCAGGGAAAATGGGCTCAGAGGTAGTTTCAGTACATCAGGTGACAGTCCCAAGGGGGTCTCTGTGACCGAACCCGTCATACACCCCTACCCCCTCACACACACAGCCTGTACACACATGCACACACACTTATACTTCCTCACCCCCTCACACACACACCTTATACACCCCCACACCCTTCACACACGCAGCCCATACACATACCCCTTAAACATCTCCCACATCCCCTCACACACACAGCCTGTACACACATATATACATAGACACACACACACACACACACCTTGTACACCCCCATGGGTATACACACACAGTCCTTACACTTGTTCACATAGACACACACACACCCCTTTTATATATACCCACGGACCTCACACATGCAGATATACATACATACTTTGCACACACACATATATACATACACAACCCTTATATACTTTCACACACTTTACACACACACACTCACACACACACACACAGGTATACACACAACGTCTGACCTGAGGAAAAGCTCTGTAAGCTCAAAAACTTGTCTATTTCAGAAGTTGGTCCAATAAAAATATTACATCACTCACCTTTTCTCTCTCATACTCTGGGACCAACACAGGAACAAAAACACTGCGTACAATATTAAAAGATATAAACAGATACTTGAGTGTTAAAAGTCATTATCATAAAACCCATGAGGCAACGAATGAGAACTCCCGGGCTAAGAGGGATAAATTCCAGCCTACATGAACAAGATGTAGAAAAAGTCATACTTCAAGAAATGATGTTTCCACCAATGTAGGCATGTCCAGCTAGAGGCTCACAGTGTAATACATGCTTGAAATATGTATATTCTGAGGTCAGACACTCGAGCACATTTCTCCAGTGCTGTGTTTCTACATTAATAATGGTTTTCTGCATCTGCATTTATTCTGCTTGAGTCTGGCCTCAACTTCCAACCATTTGGAGTAGGCCGTAAAATGAAACATTTTACTTCAAACATTCTATTTGCACTTTTGTCACTAACAACAAAAACAGCACCCCAAGTCCAGCACCCCAGACAGTCGTTTGAGTTGCCTGCCCCTAAATCCAGCCCCGTCTGAGTGTGAGAGAAAAAACTAAGGAAGGGAAAGATTCATATTCTGAAACTGAAAACCATGTACAGTATAATGACAAAACACATATCTCAGTTTTTCTCACAATTATGTCTCCACACTCAGGAGACAAGGAGCACACTTATCCCTTTATTAAAGTAAAACAGGCTCTTGGACAGTTGTGAACAAGCCGCATGAAGTCATAACTTAAGGAATCTGGGCCTGTAGTTTTCCATTCACATAATATCACTGTACAAAACACATTTCAACCAGTTTTTCAAAACTTTTTTCCTAAGAATAGCACCAGGCTGTGAGCTCTAGAACTTCTGTAGGTGTGGGAAGTGCCAGGTCATCCTGTTCTGAAGATTATCTCCATGAATCAGATTTCTGAGAGTATCTTACAAATGGAAATAAGAGCGTTATTCATAATTGCAGACATTCAGTACTAACAAAATAGTCTCTTTTAAATTAGCCTCCCTCCTGCACAGACCTCAGAGAATATTGTACTTTGAGGCCTTAGTGAGGCCTCCCAAAGAGAAGTAAATGGCAGGTATGCAATTTCACTACTGCTAAACAAATGGTTTAAAGAATTATTGAGGTCATATTGTACCCTAATGAAAGAGGTTGAGTCATCACAGAAAAATGTGAAGTATTTTGCTGGCTAGGACTGCCAACTTATACAAGTATGCAATGTGGTTGTAGCCATGTCGGTCCCAGGATAATAGAGAGACAAGGTGGGTGAGGTAATATTTCTTCTGCACTTCAAACAATCCCCCAACCTCATCATCAGAAGCAAGCTCCCCAAGACACACCAATTGAATGTGGCACCAGATCTTGCCAAAACAACAGGTGCAAAACCTGCAGACATATCTCCACTGCTACAACAATCAACACTTCCCACAACATACCTTTCAAGACCCATGGGTCCTACAAATGCCTATCACAATAGGGGCATACCTCATCCAGTGCCCTAAATGTCTCAAGAACAACTGTGTGGGTGAAACCAATCACTGTGCCCTCAAATGAACTCTCTCAGGAAAATGATAAAAGACAAAAACACCACATCACCTGTGGGTGAACACTTTTCACATCCGATGAAGTGGGTTTTAGACCACGAAAGCTTATGCCCAAATAAATTTGTTAGTCTCTAAGATGCTACAAGGACTCCTCATTGTTTTTACTTTTCACAAAGTGATCACACTATATCTGACCTACTAGTCCACATCCTCGAAGGAAACCTGCACAACACTTTCAAAAGATGATCCTGGGAGCTTAAATTCATAACTTTGCTAGACACTAAAAATCATAGTCTTAATAAAGACACTGGATTTATGGCTTATTACAACAATTTATCATCCACTATCCCATCCTTTTTATCCTATGACTACAGAAGTGTTAACCGGCCACTTGACCTTGAATGGTCCCTTAGACTATGTACTAACTACTTATGTTAAACTATCTGTTCTACCTTGCATTGAGCTGGGACATGCTGAGGGTGAGATTACAGTTAAAAAGCTGTATTGGCACAGCAACACCGATACAGCATTTGAAGGAAGATGCTCTTAACCGATGGGAGAGAACTCTCCTGTCAGCATATCTAATCCAGCTCCCCAGGAGGTGGTAGCTATGTTGGCAGGAGAGGCTCTCCCGTCAACATAGCACTGTCTACATGCGGGGTTAGGTAGTTATAACTACATCGCTCAGGAATGTGGGTTTTTCACACCCCGGAGAGACATAGTTATACCGTTATAGGTCTGTAGTGTAGACCAGACCGCAGTACCTTTCTCAGACCTGGGGAAGAGCTCTGTGTAACTCATAAATTTGTCTCTCTCACCAACAGAATTTGATCCACTAAAAGATATTACCTCACCCAATTTGTACAAGGTCTTTTCCATCTGAAATAAACGTAGCAGACTTGGACAACCAAAATATAAAGGTCTTGTCTACACTATACAACTATATCAGCTGACCTGGTTGCAACATGATGCTGATTTGTTGTGTGGACAAGACTTTATCCATGTTCCATTACCAGTTTTATGAGTCAGACATGACTTCAACATGGTTACATTACCTGATTACGGTATTGTCCACACTACCAACTGTAACAGGGTCAGGAGACAGTTGCAGAGTTAACTATGTATTGATCAATTTGTGGCACACCAACATTTTGCTTGACACTGTACATAATAGTCCTCACCCTGATGAGCTTCTATTTGATTGTAGTATGGACAGAGGCTAGTGAGCTCATTCCTGCGGTACAGGAACAAGGCATGCCAGCCAGATAATTTAAAATATCTTCCCAATATAGCTTCAAGGAGGTTGTAAATTGTAGTGTACCAGCCTGATTTATTTTCATGATCTCATAGATCTTGGCCATGAACGTGCCATGAAAATCCTGATTTTGCATTCTTGTGCCCCAAAGGCAAAAAAATCAGAAAAGAGTGAAGAGAAATGATGGGGGGAGGGTGTAAGAGAGAGAGAGAGTGTCGTTTTCTCTTTTGGACCATTTGTATTATGCTATGACTTGCACAATCTACAGCTGAAAAAGACCCATTAGCCTGTCCAGTGTAGGACTTTTCCCTATTTAAGTAATTTACTTTTTTTGTCCAATCTATCTTTAAATGTACCAACCAATGGAGCTTTCACCATTTTCTTTGGGAGGTAACTTCACAGACTCATAGATCTCACTGTGACAAAGATTTTACACATATTCATAGGCAGTGAGTGGAGTCATACTTCAGGGAGGCTAGCCCGCTGCTCCACCCCTTCCTCCCCACCTCCCCCGCCATGGCCATAGCCATAGCATGAGTCCCCCTCTGGGGCTGGAGCCCCGAGCCCCCCCTAACCATACCACCCCACGCAGTCACAGGAGCCCCAGGCCAGCTGGAGCTGGTCTAGTGCAGTTTGTGCCACTACACCTGAGCCACCACAGCCATGCCTCCCCTCCATAGACCCCAAGCCACCCCACAGGAATATTCAAAACCTCTTCTTTTCTTCTCTCTTCCGGAAGAAGAGCCTGAGCTTTTGATATGCGCCATGCAGGTTCTGGGGCTGCTGAGGAGGCAGTATGTGTTACTTAGCTTCCCGGGTTCAACAGCAATCTCCCTGGAGTCCAGGGAGATTACTAAGTAACCCAGGAAGCTGAGTAGCACATACCGTTGCCTCAGCTGCCCTGGAACCTGCATGGCGCATAATAAAAATCAAAAATTTCCCCTGCCAAACCCGCAATTGTGGTCTGGGGGCAGAAGCTGTGCTAGGGGAGGCTAAGCCTCCCCTGGCCTATTATACCCACCACCCATGCATATATTCAGTTGAAATTTTCCTGGTCTTAATTCCATTTCATCACCATGGTTTTCCCCTCTTTCACTACCAGACGCTAAATAATCCTTATTACTCACTGCTTAAACCCTTCAGCTATTTACAGACTGTTGAATGTCACTCTTCCCCACTAAGAAAAGGAGTACATGTGGCACCTTAGAGACTCCCCCATCTCACTTGTTGCCTGCTCTCTGTGACCCCCACTGTCCACCCTACCCACAACCCTGCCTGGAGTCCTTTTACTGTCCGGAGTAAATTCTGGGTCTGTGCCTGGTAGGGTGCTGCTAATGAGATGATCCAACTCATCATACAACAGGCATGCCAGCAGGGAATTACTGAACTGGGAATTATGGTCCTTCATCTTTCAATAAGTCCTCTTAATCCCCTTGATCTTCTCGCAACATTGCAGTCCAGTAGATTTGATTCCCAACTCAGCCAGTTTATTAGAAATGTCATTGTAAAGCTTTGCATTTCAGTTATTTCTCCCAAAGCAGTGGTAGCCTCACACTGGAAAACCACCAACACCTTCGTGTCAGCTTTTGGCCAGCTGGAAAGAGTTAGGCACCTAAGGATGGGATCCACAAAGCCAGCAAACTGAGTGGGAAACCACCTAAGATAGACAATAGGAAATGCTGAGGAGAGGGGTGTGGCTTAAGCCCTGCCCCTCAAAGGGATTTAGGCACCTCCTTTCACTTGCTGCCTCTCCTGGAGTTACCTGCCTAAGACAGGTCAGTCTTTGTTTTTGCAAAACGAGAGGAGATGGCACCTTCTACCACTTATAATTGATAGCCCAGGAGTTACAACATTCACCCAGATTTAGTCCTCACTCTGCCTGCCTCAGAGCAGGTACTTGATTACAAGTCTCCTACTGCCCAGGAGTGTGCTCTCACCACAGGTCTATGAGGTATTCCAGGGAGGCAACTCTCCATGTCTCCTTTTGGAACAGCTTCATCAGAAGAGACTGAGAGTGGGGGATTGAATTTGGGTATCTCACATCCTGGGTGAGTGCTCAATCCACTAGACTAAAAGTTGCAAGGGAGATACCGCTGGTGACCACATTTTGTGCAGCATACGATCCAATTGGTGGCCTCTCAACACAACTACTGGATTGGGCTCCCCAGATAAGATAGTCAGGGCAATGACTAGTTTGAAAATCCTGTGACAGGTTGTCCAGCCTGGAAGCCGTTGGAACTGCTGTGACCCCTAACTATTCAGCTGGGTTGGCCTCTCCTCCTGCTCTGCTGGTGACTTACGGCCAGCCCCCTCCGGACCCTCTGATTACCTAACATGACAGCAGGTGGTGCCACACACCCAACTGAGTCACCTAAGTGCTTTACCTAAGCCACTCATGGACCAACAATAAAGGCACCAGCCAATTTCCTACCTCCCCAGCCTTGCACCTCTACTGGAGTACAAACCCAGAATTATAGCATCTTGCACTGCACAGGGTCTGTACGGTGCAAGCTCATTAAACCAGGTTGCTCCCCACTCAATGTGGGGAAGATATGCACCAAGCCTTTGTTAAAGGAGCTGAGATTTCCCCAAACAAATCACTCAAAAACTGGTTAAGATAAAACATAAAATGAGTTTTTTAACTACAGATAGATTTTAAGTGATTGTAAGTGATAGCGACAGATCATTATCTCGGAAATAAACAAAAACACATTCTAAGCCTAATATACTCCACAGAATTTGAATCAGTGTTTCATCCTGTTAGATAGTACAAGCAGTCCATCAAGCTTCCATACCCAGGCTAGAAATCCCTTTAGCCTGGGACCAGCACTACCCCCAGTTCAGTCTTTGTTCCTCAGGTCTTTCCAGGTGTTCTCTGGTGTGGGCAGTGAGTCCTAGTCATCACTTCCCCCTTATATAGTTTTTCCATATGGCAGGAGCCCCTGTGTTCCAAGCCAGGTTCCCAGCCCAGTTTGTGAAAAAGTACAGGTACCAAAATGGTGTTTGGTATCATGTGATCTGGTCACAACCTCTTGCATGCCACGCTGAATCATAGTAGCCATTATTCATAGGCTGGGTGAAACGTTCACAGGGGAGGATAAGCTCTTCCATGGTCCATTGTCTTTGTTAATGGGCCATTAGCACTGTCTAGCTTCTTCATTGTTGTACCTGAAAGGCTAGTTATGGGTGTTTCCAACTTCACAACATCTTTCAGTAACACATGAATAGCAAAACTACATAACTTCACACACAATGATAACACATACAATCCAACAGGATATTAATGTTCAACAGTTCAAGACTTTTAGAATAAGACCTCACAAAGAATACTTTGTACAAAACATATCATAATTCTATGACAGTGGTGAATGTGGGGTGCCAGCGTGTCACAGATCTTTCAGGGGCTTTGGTATGAGCTAGGCCAAGCAGCAGAAAATTAGGTGCTTTAGCAACTTTAAGTGCCTACAGGGGTCAGCAGAAGCTCAGTGGGGCAGGTGTCTAAAGTAGCAGTTAGGCTCCTATCTCTGGGCTGTGGATCCACTAAGAGGCAGAGCACCTAAGAGACAGGCACTGCAATGGTGATTCTAAGACCTTGTCTACACTATACAATTAGGTCAATGTAAGCTGCCTTACGTTAACCTAATTATGTCAGTGTAAACACTACAGCCTTGTCCTGCTGATGTAAGTGCCCTACTACACCAACATAAGTCCTCCTCCACGAGAGCCATAGAGCTTATGTCAGTATAGTAAGGGCAACACAGTGTCTGTGTAGACACTGCATTACTTACACTGGCTGTTGGCTGTCTTGTCAATTTCAGCGCTTCAGCATGGAGCGCTGAAATTGAAAAGAAAGCCAGGCAGCTAGAGCTCGGCTGACCCCGGCTCACACTCCCAGCCGGGCTACGCACCTGACTCCCCACTCAGAAGGTGAGAAGCCTGGGCGGCTTCCCCCGGCTCCCAGTGAGGAACAGGAAGGCAAGAAGCCCAGCGGAAACTGGGCTCCTGGCGAGGAGCTGCACAGGGCTGAGAGCCCTGGCTCTTGGACCCCCACACTGACCCTCTTCAGTTGGTGGAAATGCTCCAGGTGAGGATGCACACCACTGACAGAAGGAGGAGAGTGTGGACATGAACCACCACAGTAATTACTGCAGTGACTGTAAGTCAACCTAACATAGGTTGACTTTAATCTGTAGTATAGACATGCCCTAAGTCTAGCCCTCACTTTTGTGGATCTAGCCATCACTCCCTACCACTACTCCAGCATGCCACAGCTGTCCATTCCCCATTTAATGTACACTATTACTGGGGTTGCTCTAAACTTCAGTCCTGTAAGGTTTCAAGACGGGGGTTTGGAGCAGCTCAAGGTCCATTGTAGGTTAGATTTCACATAGTTGAATGTGAGAGGGTGGCCCCAGATGATACAGGGTATGTCTACACTGCACATTCCTTATGGTGCCATGTAGAGTACATATGCTGCATACACCCCTAGAACGCGTATAAATAGTAGTGTAGATGGTGAGGCGCTGCTCAGGTGAGTAGAGTAAAGACATGCTAGAACCTCAGGCTATGTCCCCTACATGGCTCTCTACATGCCCAGGCAGCACCTCCCCTGTCTACACTGCTATTCTTAGCAATGTAATGTAGTGTAGTGTCCCACTACTTCTCCCTGCCAGAGCTACATGTTTCAGTATGGACAGAGCTTGCTTTTCACTGCAGTGTGTAGATACACATACTCTACATGCTGCCGCCAGTGGTGTGCAGTGTAGACGTACCGATAGATGGGATTTTTGATTAACTGGTAAAGGGTTACAGAAAGGTTAGGAACCAGAGCCTTAATCTTTCATGATACAAAAGGAAAACAATTCCAAATTCACTCTATTGTACTCTGTAGGGATCACATTTTCCTTGCCTTTGAGGCAATGTATTTCAAGTCAGTATTTCTCCACAGAATCTATCATCTTATCATAGATTATCAATATATGAATCATCTACACCCACACAGCAAATGCAGACATTGTGCCATATAACATCATCATGCTAGCACTCCCTCAGCTAATAAATCACATTCAGTTTTCACTAAACTATTTATTCCTCATGGGATCAAATACAACTTAATTAGTAAATAAGTTTTAGTTTTCCCTTTAATCCAATGCCATGTTATATAATAATTGTTTATGCTCATTTGCATTACATTACAGCAGGGGTTCCCAAACTTGGTTCGCGGCTTGTTCAGGGTAAGCCCCTGGAGGGCTGCGAGACACTTTGTTTACCTGAGCATCCGCAAGTACGGCCACTCACAGATCCCAGTGGCTGTGGTTCGCCGTTCCCGGCCAACAGGAGCTGTGGGAAGTGGTCACCAGCCCGCACCGCTTCCCGCAGCTCCCATTTTCCAAACATTTTCTTTAGGTGTAGACTTTGGCATGCAGGCCAGTCGCAAAGGGTTTTTTTCTGAAAGGGAAGTAGGAACCTCTCATGATTGCCTATTAAATATTCTAAAAGGACAGTTTTTTTCCCCAATATAGGTTGCCTAATTGCACCATTTTAAACTTACAGGATGTACAAAATATTTTTGAAGACAGCTGAGAAAATAAAATAGGTACGAAGGTAAGAAGATATCACTTTATTGCAAATCCCCCTTTTCTATGCAATGATG
Organism: Eretmochelys imbricata; assembly: GCF_965152235.1. Taxonomy (NCBI): domain Eukaryota; kingdom Metazoa; phylum Chordata; order Testudines; family Cheloniidae; genus Eretmochelys; species Eretmochelys imbricata. Next base: position 323,996,929 of record NC_135572.1, read on the forward strand.
GGAAAAGTCCCATTGACTCCAACTAGCATTGAATCAGGCCTTTAATTGTCTTTCAGCAGATGTTAGTTATCTGAAATATCTGCAGAAGTTACAGCTTGTTCCCCAAGTGAACATGAAGTATAGTTGCCCTTTTTATAATTTCTTGTTTCTTTTAGAGATGGACTTTCTTACTCTGTAGTAAATATTCAGTAGCTCATGTGGTTAAATTGAAAGGCTGGTACTGGTGCTAACTGAAACATGACATTAATACATCTTTTAAAAATTTAATTTATTTACTTTGGGTGGCTTGGCTTGTGCACATCTTGCTTTTAAAAGTCAACAGGAAATCCAAACAGGCCAAGCAGCTTATTAATTTAAAATAAGTTCTCCAATGCAGAGATTCAAAGTTAGTCCTAGGAGGCTAATCACATGGCTTCATAAGGTTCTTGTTGGTGAAATATACAAAGAAAAAGCATAAATACATTCTATGCTCTTCCCTAAATCCCTTGGCAAACTTCATTTAATCTTTGGAGGGATTACAGACATAAGCTTCAGCCTGCAAACACTAAAGCATGGGAGTGACTCTGCAAATGAATAGCTCCAATGAACTGAATGAGAATTCACATGTCCATAAAGTTACTCATGAGTCGGGTGACCAGATGTTCCGATTTTATAGGGACAGTCCCGATATTCAGGGCTTTTTCTTATATGGGCACCTATTACCCCCCACACTCTGTCCCAATTTTTCATACTTGCTGTCTGGTCACCTTACTCACGAGTGTTTGTAGGATCAGAGGCCATAGCACAGATCTCTTCCTGAAAGACTGAAGGGTTCTGATTTCCCTGACAAAAAGACAACTACTCTAAGGCTAGAACAGAAATTCTCCCATTAAACCCTCTTCATACCTACACCATTAGACTCTTACTGTGACAGATTGCAACTGTTCAGTGCCATCATGATACAGTATTTAACTATTCCAACACACTAAATAAATCTGAATTACTGATAAATTCCTGTCTTAGAGAAGTAAAAAACACTAGAAGAGAAAGAGAAAGGCATCTTAGTAGGAAATCTTAGTCAATTGAGCAATTGTGAAAGTCCTCTACCACTAACATCATATGCTGGTATGTATATATATTATAAGGGAGCTGGCATATATTTGGGTTGCCTGATACTTTCCAGTATAAAAAGATTCTCATGACCTTTCTGGGAAGCTCTTAACATTTCCATTGTTTACAGCAGACCTTTCAAATTCAGTAGGGAGAAAGCCCTGAGGCTGCAGAAGTGCCTTTTCTTTGCCCCTGAAGTTTCATTAGAGTTTGGCTGAGATACAAACTTTTGAAAATTGCCATTCCCTTCCCCTGTGTTGTCAGCAAAAACACTGATCGCATGCCAAAATAATAACTGAACATAAACATTCTAATCTAAAGCCTGGACCAAACTACCATCAAAGCAGCAGTAGTGCACACTACACTCAATCCTGCAAAAAGATCGACTCTCCAGGCAGGTAGGTGTGGGAGACAGAGGTAGGCCACACTCTCCCTGGCAAGCCTGCCCCTCAGACATATCATATGGCCCAGTAGCCCACCCCCACCCCCAGTGGGGGCACCACATGGGAAAGGAGTTCCCTCACCTCCTCAGGGGTAGTAGAGAGAAATGGCCAGGCCAGACCCCTGCTGAACACCTCCAAGAACCAGTACAAGGCCCTAACATCCCATTCCTCCCCTGGAATAACACCATTCTCTTCCTGCTAGTTAACATAGTTAGTCCTGTGGCTCAAGCTGTGTTACAGTGTGAAGATTCAGGGTTCAAACCCCACTGACAATGAATAATGGTGTATGGCTACATTTGTACATAATAAAATTTGTTTTAACCTGCTTTCCTTTTACAAAAACCTAGGAAAACACATTTTCAAAAACAGCATTAAGAGAACGTTAAGGTTGCAAAGTCAACTGACAATTAGGAAATGCAAGAATTAAGGTTGCCTATGCAACTGTAACAGAGCCCCCTTGTACGTACATATCATTATACAGCCTTTAATTGTATTATCACGTATTGTTTTTTCCATAGGACCTTTGCCTCATTCAGTGCTCAGGAGAATGAATCGGAATTATGCAGTGAATGAGGCTGTTCATAGAACTCCTGCCTCATTTCTTCAAGAATGGTGGAAAGTGTGAAAAGAAGAAAGAGGATTACAGGAAGAGGAAGGCTAAGACAGGAGAACTCGGGCCCAGATCTAGAAAGGTATACAGGCACCTAAACATCTGGCTGAGGTGCAGGGCCGGCTACAGCGTTTTTGCCGCCGGCAACCGAAGAAGAGTCACGTCCCCGCTGCCGAATTGCCACCGAGCGCAAAAAGCACTGTGACGGAGCGGCCACCAAATTCCCACCACCGCCGCTGCTGTCCTGCCGCCCCTTTACATTGGCCGCCCCAGGCACCCGCTTGGTTCACTGGTGCCTGGAGCAGGCCCTGCTGAGGTGCCTATGTCCCAGTTTTAGGCACCACTGTGATACACAAAAACCTCACTCAGCCGCTACTGAATCCTGTAGGTGCCTACATTCACTCAGCATTTAGAGTTTTCAGTGTAAAAGTTCCCTCAGACACCTATGTCTCTGCCTCTGGGCATCCACACTCTGGGCTACTCTGATGCGGGTCTCTCTCAGGCTATGTCTACACAAGAAACTTCAAGGCGCTGCTTTGGGAGCACTCCCACGGCAGCGCTTTGAAGTGCGAGTATGGTCGGTGCGAGCGCTGGGAGAGAGGTCTCCCAGCGCTCCTGGAGATCCACCTCCATGAGGGGTTGGAGTGCGACTCCCAGCGCCCGGAGCCTGTCTAAACTAGCGCTTTAAAGAGCTCAGACTTGCTGCTCTCAGGGGCGTGATTTTTCACAGCCATGAGCCAGCAAGTTAGAGCGCTATAAAATGTAAGTGTAGACAAGCCCTCAGTCTCTCTTTTTGAAGTTATTCAGCTTTAAATAACTGAATAGGAATTGGTCCAGAGAGAGAAAGAATCACTCTGTAGGCCAATGGCCAGGGTACTTACCTGAGAGGTGGTCGAACCCTGTTGAAATCCTTTCTTTGGCAGAGAGGGGAATTGAAGCAGGACCTCCTACATGCTAGATGAGTATCCTAACCACTGGGCTAAAGGTTTAAGGGAGGGCCACCTCAACTCATCCCTATCCCTAGCCTGTTTTGTGTAGTGTTAAGTGCCTTCCTTATTCTTTTTTATGAGAAACAACTTGAGTGCCTGACTCCAGGAGAGGGGGTCCCATTCGTGTATCTCTAGGAAAAACAGGTGCCTTCCTGCAGCCCACACTTAGTCATTAAACTCTGCAACAGGGGCAAGGCTTAGGATACACCCCTGTCATTGGCATGGCCCATTGGCCTCACTTAGGTAGCATGCTGGCCTTTGTGGAATACATTCTAAGGCACCGCTCTCCCCACATTCATTGTAGAGGGAGACTAGGTGCTTAACTCAGGCTTTGAGGATCCCATTGTTGTTGCAGTGATTCTATAGGTGCCTAAAAATTAGGTGTTGCACTGCCTAAATCTCTTTGGGGATCCAGACCTCAGTTCCACCCTTGCCTCTGCTACAGTCTTCTTCTGTGGTGCTGCACACGTCACTTTAAACCAAAGTTTTGGCAGGTGGCACCACTCAGTGTGTTCTTCATTTATTTTACCTAATGAGCAAGTGGAGGCACCAGGGGTCTGATATATACAAACGGGCCATCTGCTTTTGAAAATGCTGGGTGCCCCAAAACATAAGGACGGCTGCCTCCTCATAGTTAAGCTGGGTACTATTTTTATTTGCCACGTACCACCAAGTGAGACTTACCTGCCACAGTCAGCTGGGAGAGTTTTGCTGAAGTGAGTACCACTCTTTGTTGCACTCACTATTGCTTCTGGCTATGCACACCATCATTTCCATCACAAGATTTCTCTTTAGCTTCCTTCCATTGGCAGTGGTCATTCCAATTGTTCTGTGGCTATGTTTGAGGACTCCAGCCATGGATTGAGTTGGATGGTGATATTCTAAATTGTGGATTTGATGGCAATTATCCCTTACATGGCTGCACAGTATTGGGGAGAACATAAGAAGCCTCCACCCTTAGCAGAGCCCAAGTAAATGCCAGCCAGAATTGCAGCCCCTGCACTTAGGGGTGCACATAGACTATTATCAAGATGCACCCCTTGGATCAACTAATCAGAAAGAAATTAATGAAGGTGTCACAGACTTAGTTGAGCTGTCCCCCACCCAGGACACTCACTAAAGTGCTGTGGGGAGATCCAAATGCTGAATCCCCATGTGCTTTAAATCTCTAGCGTCTAAAGAGAGTGCATGCACTGCCCTTGGCTTGGGGTCTCTAGGCACACTCTTGGGGTGCAGATCCTCCATCACTCCCTCCTGAAAGCCGAGACCGCACAGTCCAACTGCCTAGCCCCTGGGATGAGTGCTGACCCCTCAGATTTCCCTACTGTTTAGATATCCCCTCTCCCAGAACTCCAGTGGGTGCTCCAGGAGGTGCCGCACTGGTGAGTCGTCACTTTGCTACAGCCTCAGTCTGGCCCAGGATGACTGATGTAGTACATGTTCCTTTTTTGTTTTGTCAGAGGAGGGTGAATACATAAAACAAGTTTTGTGACACTGGAAGATAAAACCTTCATAAGGATTATAGATTCCCTACATAGTCTAGAAGACCATTTAAAATCAGAGACAAACCATAGTTTATAAAGATGTCCATTAGCATTAGTTGAAGGAATTATGTCATACTTACCTGAAAGACTATAGTAAATATGTCCTAAAAATTACACCAGATTTATACTGTACTAGTTCCAAATGTCTTTATTTAACAAGAGTTTCTGGAGATGCATTTTGTACATTTCCTCCTGTTTTTCTGTACATAACAGTGTAATATCTTTCTTAAATTACTAGGGATGCTGATTGCAAACTTCAGTTGCCATTGACTATGGTAAATATGGTATCTGGAAAATGTGTATAGTTTATAATGGTCATGTACATTAATGGGATCATAATCAGGAGAAAAAATATATTGATATTTGCATCCTACAATCCTGTAAGACAACTGAAAACCAGCAAATCTAATGAGAAAAAAAATCTCAGTTTACTCAAATCATATTTCCATCCTTTATAGCAATTCTTACACAGAAACATGCAGATCTTGTTCCACATATCCAGACAATCCCAGTCTATGGAATTTATTAAAACTCTCCTGTTATGTACATGAGCTACAGAAGAGCACATTGCTCGGTATAACAATAACCTTTCAAAATGTTGCCTAGCTGTTAAACTCTGCTTTCAGACCTCAAGCAGAGTTCTTACTGGAATGATTGATAAACCAGTATCCTGGCTTCAGCAATTACCAAAACTTGGTTATTCAGAAGAAGGTGCATAGCTCATGAACAATGCACTCAACCCAATGTCCATTGAAAGCAATGGACTTCAGTGGGTACTGGATCAATTCCAATGTACCTAGCTGCTGCAAAAGGAGAAGAAAAATCTCCGTTTTAAAAAAAATGCTGTGTAAACAACTAAAGGCAAACTTTAGCCATCATATTCTGAAGGCCAGATCCTTGGTTGGTACAAATAAGCATAGAGTCACTGACCTCAGTGGTATGACACCAAATTTCACCAGCTGAAAATCTAGTTCTTTATCTTACAGAATATGAAATACAAATTATAAAATAATAGTATACATAAACTTTTTAAAGTTCCCTCACTCCTTTATCTTTTGAGTTGGTTCTAGGTTGCAAGGTAAGTTCTTGTCATGACAGATGGCACGAGTCGTGGACAGCCAGAACTAGTAGTCAGAGCCGGAGTTCACAGTCACAAGACAGGGGTCACTTGGGTCAGCATACCAGGAGATCATAAGCAGGAGACAAACTGGTCAGAAGCACAAATCAGACACCAGGAAATCAAGTAGGAACAGGAGCACCTATTGAAGGACTGGGGATGGGTGGGCAGAAGCCTGCCACATCTAAAGGCCTCTTCCCTTAGCCTAAGGGGGAGGAGCCACTAGACATCAAATAAGTTCAAGGGACAACAAATGAAAAACAGGGACAGGAGTGAGGGTCACAGGTTAAAAATCAGGGATCCAGAGGGGGACACCCAGCAGAGAACCTTGGACAGCACCCACTGCTCCTTGAAGGTGTCCAGAGAGCCAGTGGACACAGCCTAAAGGAACTCTGCCTGGAGATGTGATTTGAGGAAAGATCAGAAGTAGGCCCCACAGTCACAGAGCAATCCCATATCCAGCTTCCTTCTCCTGCTATGGTGGATGGCCAAGAGGAGGTTGACGAGGGTGTGGCGCACAAGCACTTACAGCTGTTTCCTGAGAGAGGTTCAGAGATGGACCAACTTCATGTCTGGCAGCCAGTTCAGATGGTGCATGTGGGGTGGCTAGGGAGGCTCACAGGGCAGGGAGCACCCTCACATAAGACCCACTTGAGGAAAACACGAGGGCAGCCCTACCACCCACCACTTATCTCCTGGAGTACACAACAGGAGACACACGGGGTGGAGAACTCCCAAGCACCAGCCAGAGTCCACCCAGTCCCCGTAGGAACCGGAGCCAGAGCCCAATTGTTCAGACAGCTTCCTGTTCCTGGTGCTGCCTTAAGTAGGACAAGCAGGCCAATCAGCTGTTCTGGGACTCCACCAACAGGACTGCTGGGGCGGAGCCTCAAAATGGGGCTGGGCTTCATAGATCCCAGGTACACAAGTGTCAACAGACTGCTGGATGGAGTGTTGTTCCTTCTTGAAACACTGCAAACCCAGGTTTGAGACTTGTGGGTCATGAATCTCACCTGCATCGTTTTACACAGGAATCACCATCCATGTTAGCATATACAATCCTAACAGTTTGTGTTTCTTGGTTTAACTTTTTTAACCCAAGAGAAAGTATTAGTGAATGGTGGACTCAATAGGTCAGTTGTGGGCTTTCATTTATTGTATTTATTCATCCAGTGATAGGTTTCACTGTTTTGTTGCTACACCTCTAATTTTTCTTGTATTTCTTCTTCACTGATGTCAGTGGAGCTATGCCAGTTTACATCAGCTGAGGATCTAGCTTATGTCTTCTTATCTAGATCTGAAGTTCAAAGAGTACTTTGGGGAAATGCCCTCATTTCAAAATAATGACAGAATGCTATAAATGACCTATTAAAAGCACAATTTACTAGATATCTGTATTTCTCAGATCTTTTTCCCTTCCACAGAGAACATTTTTGCCATAGCAATTGTCATACTGAATCAGCAATTGTCCACCTCATCCAGTATCCTGTCCCACAGTGGCTGGTACCAGATGATTCAGAGAAAGGTACAAAAAAGTCAGCTGTAGAAAGTTATGAAATAATCCGCACACAGGGAATGTTTTTTTCCTAACCTTCATTACTAAGAGATGGCTTACGTCCTGAAGAATGTGGGGTTTAATCCCTTCCAAACTCCTTGTTTTCTTGTTTGTTTATTGCTCTCATATAGACTTACTATGGATTAGTTCTTATGACTGTAACTCTGGATGTTCTTGTTATCCATAAGAGTTCAAGCATTTTTGTTCCCTCTGAGCTCTTAGCCTTGCTAATACCTTATTGCAATGAGTTCTCCAGTACTAGGCATGTGCCTTTGTTTCTCTCATAATAGTACACTTAATAAAATCATGAACCCTTGATTCACAATATAGTGCTCGTATTCAGACTTTATATAATAATAGTATCTGTTTTTTAATTTGTGTGAAGGACTATAAAAACCCGTGTAAAGAAAGTAAAAGGACTGATATAACTTTGCTAAAAAATGCTAACCATCAACATCCCTGTTGTAGCTTTATCTTTAGCTGTTTATGTCACAGTCATTTCTAGTAAACACAGAATTAGCATTCCTTCAATTACTTATCTGTGTAATAAGATTTAACATTCTTTCCAGGATCTTTAGTTCTTAAGGCATTTTATCTCAGCAGGTTTCTGTTGTAAACATGCTCTTTCTTGTTAGGAATGATGCTAATTTTCCAGTGAGCAATCAAAACAAATTATTCCTAAATTTATAGTACAGTCTGCCATAGATATGCATAATTAAATCATAAATCTATATCACTTCCTTCAAAAATATAGAATTATGCATGTGTTTGCCCCAGTCACAGCACGTCACCAGATGGGTTAGTTTTCCTAAGCAATAGATAAAATTTTCTATTATATATGCTGTATGACATCTAATTAAGGAATAAAATTTACTACAGAACCCTCAGAACTGCAAATCTAAAGAAGTGGGTCCACATTAATAAAAAAAGAGACTGTAACTTCATCCCTGAGTTGCTGTTAGTATTATTATGCATGTTACAATAAAAAATTTAGTGGTTTGATCCAGTCTGATCAAAGTGTTTGATCAGTGTTTGATCCAGTCTAGCATCAGGTGATCTGTACCTCAGCTTCACCTGTGGCTGGACACTTGATCTGGGGTTTGTTGATGATTTCGTGCTTTGGCCAAGAAAAGTTCTTACTTTGCAGAGTACAACAAAATAATTCAAACAGAACCACGTCTTCAGCCCTTCCTGAGGCTCAACAGTCCTTTGTCTCCTGAGTGCACGTGATCTGCACTGCTTACTTAAGTGTCATCGTATGGCAGCCCATACCCTCCCTCAACCATGTGTCCCAGCCCTGGGACTCTAAATTGTGAACAGCAGTCTGCCTTAATTCAAAACAGCCAGGCTCCGCTGTCTCCCAAGGCCATTTCCTATGGTGCCTGTCATTGGTCTGACCTTCTCTTCTGACTTTCCCAAATCTTTCCCTGGAGTTCTTCCATAGCTCACCTCTAGGCCTCTTGGCTTGACCTATATTTCTCAGGATCCTTTGCCAGCTACCTCTCAGCCAGGTTCATTTCCCCATTTCTGGAAAGCCTCCTAGCTAGTATTTCCCCTATCTGAATTTTCCCCGCTAAGGGACAGGCAGTGGAGCTGAATGACATTTTTCTGCTGAAAAATTGAGCTTTGTCAACAACAATTGTTTTCTATTAGAAAATCTCATGTTTTATGCAATTTTTTCAGTGGGAAATTTTGAAACAAACTTTTTTTTCAATTTGAAAATTGTATTTTGTTTCAGTGTTTGAAAAAATATGGGATGTTTGTTTTCGCTTCCTTTCCTCCTTTTATCCTTTCCCTCTTCTCCCACTCCTCTGAAAGCAGTGGAATGAATGATGTCTAGGGTTTTGGGGCGTGATTTTTTTCTACTTTTTTCCTTTCCTTTTTCCACTCTGCCACTCTACAGCTTTTTTCCAAAGTTGGAGGAGTTTTGAAAAGATATTGAGTGGAAAAAGTAAAAAAGAAAACACCTTGGATGTCATTAATTTTATTGCACTCACTGTCAAAAGAACAAACAAAGGGTAGAAAGGGGGATATGATGGAGGGTGTGAATTCAAATTTTGAAAAGTAAAAAAAATATTTCATAAATGTTTTAAATGAAAAGTGTTCCATTAGAAAACACTTCACAATTTTGAATTCCTTTGCAAGGTTCCCCTCCCCACACACAGTTTTTGATCAGCTCGAGCAGGAAGCACTTATACTTCCCAGCAGACTTGCTTTTAGGCACCTGTTCAGTCACATGATTTCAGCAGGTAGGCGGAGCCAGACTCAGACTGAAACTGGGACTTGAACCCCTTAAAAGCTGAGCTCACTGTGTGTGACAGAGAAATGCAGTAAACAAGAGAGACTTGGAGAGTGAAGTATATTATATGTAATTTTCATAAATTTACACTTTCTAAAGCAAATTCTCTGTACCAGCCCAGGTAATTGGTCTTTGTGTAGTGGGATTATGCAGGTTGTGGTGTAGAGGGCAGAAGAAGTTTTTGCCCTTATCCCACAGTAACAGGAGAGGAGCAGAGCTGGAGCAGGAGCCCACCCCAGTGATAGTCATCCTTACTTACTGAATCATGTCTGAAATTTAACTTGTGACCCTTTCTGGCAGGGACCAAGCATAGGTGCTAGAACTAGGGGTGCTGCCAGACCCACCCGCTTGAAGTGATTTCCATTATACACAGGGTTTACAGTTCAGTGGTTCTCAGCACCCGCACTATAAAAATTGTTCCAGCATCCTTGGGACCAAGTCTTTCCATGTTTACTATGAAGTACCTATCACACTTCTGGGTGCCATAATAATAATATAAAAGTAATTAAACATAATTCATAATAAAATAATGAACATACATAAACAGAGGGTGAGAATTGCAATTGTTCTGCAATTTTAATTATAGTGTTCACAGGTGCAACCACTATAGTATGGTTGAAAGATGAATATGACCAGGATTTATTGAAAGGATACTTTGATAGAGGGGAAGAAGTCAATATATTTGGAAGGCACCAGAAGTTTAATTCAAAACATTATAGAAAGGTCCACGTTTCTCCAAAATACCAAGTTTTCCATTTTAATGCTATCCAGGCCTGTGTACATTCTAAACAAGACAGACTAGTGAGTTAATCTGTCACCGGAAGAAGTTCATAGCATAATGAGTGAAACATCAAAAGTAATATAAAAATAATTATTAAAGAGAATGATGTGTGCATTGATATCTTACTAATTTATCCAAAGATAAAATGGCAAATATCACAAAGAATTACTATTGTATTTTCTTTTGTGATAATTTGCTAATGCTTGAAACATCAGTTTCAGAGAGCCAAGGCAGACTGTAACATAATATTAATAGCTAACCTTTGCAGGGGAGACTGTTCATCTTTTACTATGACATGTGTTATTATATGTAAGTATTAAAGCTGAATTTCTGATATATTTTGATTGGACTTGTAATCCCCAGTTCTGGACATATGTACATACTTCATAGATTTCGGTACCTCACTATTCTTCACTGAAAGCTAAATGATTCTTACTCTTTTACTTTTTGTGTGCTTTGAAATTTTTAATCGAGGTAACAGTTTCATTCTAAAACTGGACCCTCTTCATGGGAGTAAATTTATTATGGAGGGGCTGGCAAGAACTCCATAGTTAAGGTTACATTGTGAAATGGTTTTATACTGAAGCATAAACTCTTTATATTCTTTATATGTAATGGCCTCTAAGTGCAAACATTTGCAAAATGTTAAGTTTTTGTACCTATTGAGTTTTCTGTGCAGTTTATTAAAAATGTATGAAAAGAAATAAATATATAAAATTGGTCTCTTGTTGAAATTGTCTATAGCAGTCAAGCTTTTCTGTTGACAGGCATCTTTACAAAATATTGTCTGCCTACTCAACAAGTATAAGTGAGGTAAAACGAGTAGTTCTGGTACAACGGGTAGTTTTTAAAAATATAGAGTTCAAATTTTTTGACATTATTCTTCATAAGTGAAAATTTGTTGTCAGAGGCCGGTGAATAATTTCTTTCAGAGAAACTCAAGAATTGCCTTCTTTCAAAATGGCTGTTATCTCCCACTGTTATCAACTGGACAGTGGCCACAGGCTGGCGTTTGTTAAGATATTATGTGAGTAGCAACCTAACCTTAACACAATTTTTTGTGCAATAGTGTGTGTATGTTTGAAGTGATAGCAAAGAATGAAAGAAATCAAATCTGAAAGTAAAACAGTATTATTTCAAAGTTTACATGAGACACTGAGGTAATCGTCACAGTTTTTCCAGGTATCCTGCTCACTACTAATTAAGGATTATTCCCTTAATTATGTTACTGATAGTTCACACACTGTGCATTAGAAAAACTTACCATTTGTTTCCCTGAGGGCAACACATTTCTTAGCTTGATAGTAACAGCACTCTACTATGCATACCCCAAATTCTTGTATCTATGTACCCTGAAGAAATTGGTGTAGCAATAGCTATCATGTTGCATGAAATCCATGTAGATTCCCTAGACAAAATAATAAGTAGATATATTACAGCATGTCTCCCATAGATCCTTCTACTACGGTGTAGCTGCTTCAAAAGACAAACATAAACACTGCATCTTGACATGCTGAAGAGAAATACAAACCTTACCCTCAAAGTATTTTATGTCATAACACTGTCTTCAGTAAATCTTGCTGGCATTTTTCTAATCCAGCACTTAAAACTTAAACAGAGCCTCATGAAGGATTTTTGTAATTGACTTTCATAGTCAATGCTAATAAATTAAGGAGATAATTACAGCTGACACTCTGGCAGAGTCTGACCCATAGTAGCCTCTATAACTATGAGACACATGGCAGAATAAGTGAATTCAGACTTAATCCTTCTGATTATAGAAGTTTATTTTATAATCTTAAAAAAAAGCCACAACACATGGAATTTACAGGCTCTTGCTTTTCAAACTTGGAGCAACTAGTTCAAAGAAATTCAGCTCACTGAAGGGTCCCTTTTAGCATAATAACAAAGCAGGAATTCCATCATTTCTGTAGAAAATTAGACTGTCTCTCTCAGTTCTAAAGGTGGAACAAAATGTCAGATACATTTATACAGCATGGACCTGAATCCTCTCTCACTCATGCTGGTTTAGACCATTGTAAGTCCAGTGTAACTTCAATAGGCTGCAAAAAGAAAAGGAGTACTTGTGGCACCTTAGAAACTAGCCAATTTATTTGAGCATAAGCTTTCGTGAGCTACAGCTCACTTTATCGGATGCATACTGTGGAAACTGCAGAAGACATTATATACACAGAGACCATGAAACAATACCTCCTCCCACCCCACTCTCCTGCTGGTAATAGCTTATCTAAAGTGATCACTCTCCTTACAATGTGCATGATAATCAAGGTGGGCCATTTCCAGCACAAATCCAGGTTTTCTCACCCCCCACCCCACCACACACACACACACACAAACTCACACTCCTAAATTACAAGGTGGAGAATCAGGACGTATGTGAATAGGAGAATGGTTTCGAGAGAGAATGGGGGAACCTTCCAACCAATCCTAACAGGAAATTGAATTAACCCAACCAAACTCACAGACTTTTGCAGAATATTCATTTTGCACTGTTTTGCACACAGATATTCCAGCAAACTAGGCTTATAAACAAGGATGAAGAAACTAGTGCCTGGCTAAAATGAAAGGACAGTGGGTGCAGTTAAAGAGTTTACTTTTTAATAGTAGGCAAGAATGTTACCACTTCTAGTGCTATTCCCCATTATAAATATAGGGAATGCCTGTTCAAACCTACCAGTAGAAAATAAGAAAAAAGTAAGTTCACCCACTGTGGTCAACTGTGCTATATTTTCATTGTCTGTGCATATACCTAAACTGAGCATATTTTCAAAATAAAAAACCATCCCATTTTTGTGGCAATGCATATGGGGTTGTGAAATACCGGTATAAAAGACAAATGTCCTTTTTTTTAAAGATGGCCTGCTGTTGTTTTGGCCAGCTTTTGACTCAACAGCAGCACGTGCCTCTGTTGCAGAGATGGGACTAATAGTGGATCATGAAACTCTGAACAAGTGTCATTAGCATTCAGTGTACAAAAGACCCGCCTTGATAATGTTCACTCCCATTCCTTTGATTTTTTTTTTTTCACTTCAAACAGTATTTGTCATACTAAACACTCTGTCACTGGACGGTTGGTTTGCTGCTGGTAAACATGGAGCAAATTCAACTTGGTGTAGCAATGTCTTGAACAAATATTTTGTAATGATAGAAAGAATGAATGTTTTGACGAATGAAATGAAAAACTGGGACATTGCAGGTGTCCTGAAAGAAATTTCCAGGGTGTCCGGATATCAGACAAAGAACAGGACTGTCCCAGTAAAATCAAGACATTTGATGTCTTTACAGGAATCTGAAAATTTACCTGTTTCTCATGAGTGATACAATTTGGTGCAAGTCAACCCAGGGCCAAGAGCCAGTACAAAGTCAATGTACTTTTTAAATAGTGCATAGGTCTTGTGCTGGCCTTTGACAAAAGGATAGATTTCACCCTTTGCCCACTAAGGCTACCCACACACATAAAAGAGGTATGTTTACTCTACCTTAACTTACTTGATGTTTGACCACTGCTTTTCTAGAGTTATCAGTATAACAGTGATCCTGTTTACACTGAAAAGGAGTGACCTGTATGTTTAACAGCCAAGTTCAAACATAGGTCAAAAATGGCACCACCTAACCCTTTCCCTAACACGGTATAGCTGTCCCACTTAGATGGGTTCATAGCATCTGAATGTGTTAGAATAGTGTTCAGAAAACATTCAGGATTGTGGATTTGTCCAGCCTTAGGCCAAATGCTGCCCTTAGATAGGTATTCACCACTGCCACAGAAGTCAGAATGTTACTCAATGATTGTGCAGCCAGCAGTAATGAAAGAGAGAGAAAACACATGGGGTGAAACTGATCCCTGTGCAGAAGGCCAGCATTAGGTAGCTTGTAAATCCTTCAGTACAGAGGGAGAGCTGTGTCCCTCTTTGGTATACAGCACAAAGGGCCCAGTTTCCCCCTCAGTTCCATGGTGCAGATCCCATTGTCTTCACTGAGTTGCACTTCTAAAGCTGAAGACTGAATTGGGCTCTAAGGGTATTTCGGGGTGCTATAGATATCAAATTCTTCTGTTACCCAAAATGTGTTCCCAGACTGCTTGTCTAGTTGCGACTAGACTTTGGGAGTGGCATACAAATCCCACCACTCTCACTGTCAGCTCAAGCCCTGGCCATGAGGATTCAGCAGCAGAGGGAGATCATGATGAAATGCAGCTTCTCCTCCTCTCTGGCTTGGGGGTCCCTCTTCCTGTCTTTTTACTGGCTCTGCTCTGAGAGCTAAGCAGTCACTAATTATCCCTCCTTCTACAGCTAACTTTTCACATAGCTCTGGGACTGCTCCCATAGAATCATAGAATCATAGAATATCAGGGTTGGAAGGGACCCCTGAAGGTCATCTAGTCCAACCCCCTGCTCGAAGCAGGACCAATTCCCAGTTAAATCATCCCAGCCAGGGCTTTGTCAAGCCTGACCTTAAAAACTTCCAAGGAAGGAGATTCCACCACCTCCCTAGGCAACGCATTCCAGTGTTTCACCACCCTCTTAGTGAAAAAGTTTTTCCTAATATCCAATCTAAACCTCCCCCACTGCAACTTGAGACCATTACTCCTCGTTCTGTCATCTGCTACCATTGAGAACAGTCTAGAGCCATCCTCTTTGGAACCCCCTTTCAGGTAGTTGAAAGCAGCTATCAAATCCCCCCTCATTCTTCTCTTCTGCAGGCTAAACAATCCCAGCTCCCTCAGCCTCTCCTCATAAGTCATGTGTTCTAGACCCCTAATCATTTTTGTTGCCCTTCGCTGGACTCTCTCCAATTTATCCACAAAATTATCCATACATCCCTTCACCCTGTCCTGGGTAGATTAACTGGGTGAAAGGACGAGGAGTACTTGTGGCATCTTAGAAACTAACACATTTATGTGAGCATAAGCTTTCATGGGCTAAAGCCCACTTCATCAGATGCAAGGGTTTCTTTTGGTTTAGGGCCATGTCCTTTTCCACAAGTTTTTCCAAACAATGTGGAGGGAAATTTGTGTGTATAAAATATTGCGCCCATCAGAACCTCAGGGACCATATTTGGTTTGAAGGAAAACAAATCTGTTCACTTGTAGAACTAATAGTACTAGTGCTTAACAATGCCTAAAACATTGATCTAATAATAAAAAATGCTGTGCTAAAGTTATTGAATAAATGAATCCATTATACTTCAAATAAAATAAGACTTCTGCAGGCCTCTCTCTCTCCTGTTATATTGATAATTCATTATTACCTTCCTAATTCTTATCCCCCCCCTTTCCAAGCCTAACACTACTTTGTTTGCAATGGAACAAGTGCGAGCTGGGACTGTAGCACGACACAAACTCACTCAGGTCAGATGGAGAACAGTTTAGAAGAGCATCAGTTCCCAGGCACCAACCGGATAGGGATGGTATAACGCTTCATTGCCCAAGGGGGAGCTCAGGGAGAGATTGTTTTACAGACATAGGTGCTGGAACTAGGGGTGCTGTCACACCCCCTGGCTTAAAGTGGATTCCATTATCAACAGGATTTGCAGTTTCATTCAATGGCTCTCAGCACCCCCACTATAAAAATTGTTCCAGCACCCCCCGTTTACATAACTTATGCCCAGCTTCTTTAGTATGTCACAGTCTGCCACTCCTGGTGAGCCTGGCCTACTGCTCCATGGCCCCACCTCTTCCCCTCCCTATTTCCTTTGTGGCAATGTGTGACTGCAGGGACACACAAAAAAGCAGGCCCTGCACTCGTTCATGTCTTGTATGCAGAGGCATACAAGAAAGGACAGAATGCTTTTTCTCTCCCTCACCTGCACACCAGCCCAAGGGTCAGTCACAATCTGATCCTTTCTTTTGGAAGATGTTAGCGTAGTACATAATCAGAATGCTGTATGTTCTTGTTTGATCGATTGATATTAATTTCCTTTATGAGCATACTATTAAAGAAATGATGTTGTGGAAGAATTGGATGGAGTCTGCCATGATATTTAATGATGTTACTTATTTTCAAGACGTGAATTTATGACAACTGAGTCCACATCACCTGGCTGAAGGGTGGATTTATAGGTGATTTGGCTTCAGCTCATTTATTCTGTTTTATCATCTGCCTCAACATAGGGAAATATAATATGCAAACAATACAGCAATAAGAAAAATAAATGAAACTGAAGATGACAATTTCCCAATTTAATTATCCTGAATGTTTTACAATTTAGATAGCTGCTTTATTAACCAAACCATTTCACTTCCATCAATGGCTTTACATTGGAGTTAACTCATTTTTTCAAAATTTGTAACAGCATGTGCATTAAACTTGTACATTTTCTTGTGAAATAGCTAAGAAAAGCACAATATAACTTCCAAATCTAGCTTCCCCATACTAAGCAATGGCAGTATGTCTCTCACCAACATATAAGGGGCCTGGTTCTAATCTCCCTTACATATATGCAAATCAAGAGTAATTCCACTGAAGTCAGTGGTATCATTACAATGTGAAATGGGTTAAGTGAAAGGAGAATCAGACCCAAAGTCTCTTTATAACAGCAGCTTTAAGTTTTTCCTTTGCTTTTTTACTCGGAATTGCCTTCTTGGTGTCATTCCTCAACATAGTTTTACCAAAAATATCCCATTTGGTTCCTTCAGCCAGAGCATTCTAGAGATGGGTGCTCCACTACTTCCTTTACAATATGCCCTGACATCCTTCTTGGAATGCAGGTCTCCCAACAATTTCTTTGCTCCCAATGTAATTTGATTCTAGCTCTTTCAATGCAAAGGTAACACTCACTTTTAGTACATCCTGTGGTTATATGACAGCTTTGGTCTGAAGTAGTCTCAGGACCTCTGTGGGAATCAGGTGTGCTAGTTCTGTCAGATTTGGGGTTTTCACTCTGAATCCAGTCTTTTACACACCTGTCTTCCTCAGCTCAATGCATCCTGGTTTGCCCTTCAGAATTACAGCCCTTCTTGCTCTGTTACCACCATTCATCAGTAATACAACAAAACACACAGAACACTCTCCTCTCTCCCTCCTGTACCGAACTAAGGGCTTGTCTACACTAAAGCTATGGATAAACTATTTGCCGAAAAATGCAGTTTCAGTCAAATTGAACTATTTTCAAATTTGTGTTGAGTTGCAATTCATAACTACTCATAATGACAATGGCTAGTCACTGGGCCAGGGCAAGACACTCAGACTGATAGCCTGGTAGTTACAACATTCACCTGGGATGTGGGACACCCAAGGTCATGTCACCGCACCAATGACTAATTAGTTATAAAAAGTGGAACAGCTTAAACAGGAGAGATTAAGGAAGACCCACCCCAGCATATTTTCTAGCCCAATGGTAGAGAAATCTCCTACAATGTGGAGACTCAAGTGCAAATCCCTTCTCCAGATCAGAAAGAAGGGGGAATTGAACCTGGGTCTCCCACATCCCACTGGGCTAAAAGTGATAAGGGAGATACTCCATTCCCATCTCTGGTGCTTTGTTTGGGTTAGACCCTCACTGGTGTAAAACATTTTGTTTCACCCCAACTTCGTGGTTTTTGACTTTTCAGTCCATCAAAACTTTACTTTTTAGTCTGACCCAAAATGAAATTTTCCCACCTGATTTTTCAGATTTGTCAACACACCAAAAAAATCCATTGTTCACCCATGTGACCATCGTCGCTGCGGGACGAGGCTATACTGATAATGCTCAATCAGGGCAAACGGCAAAGAATAGAGCAGACGGTCACCAAAACTGGTGGTTTATTCTGTAATTAGATTTCACCAAGCCAGTAACAAAACAGCTTCTGTAATACCTTACTGGTTGCCAAGAAGCCAAAATGCAGTTCCTTTTAAGCAATCCAGCCTTTGCTTCCCCTCAGACAGCAAAGTCTATTAGTGAGGGTTATTTAAAACTTTATTCACCATATATTAAGTGTGACCCATTGCTCCTGGGGCAGTCCTCACTGAAAATGCCAAGGGCAGGGCAGGCCCTTGGGAGAGCAGATTCTCCCAAAACTGGTGGTTAACACTGAAATTAGACTCACCTACCAGGCACAGACTGTGCTCCTGATCCCCCACATTGGTTATCAAGAAGCTGAAAAAAGAAATCACACAAACCCTCCAATTGCATTCCAGTTCTCTGGCTCCCAGTCAGCACCTAGGTCCAGTAAGGTGAGGAGTTATTTAAAAACTCTGTTCGCTGTACAAAATGTTCTTCTGAACCCCAAAGGGCCAGCCACACTACTGGGTCAACATTAGTTTGGATCTTACCCAAAATACCACGCTGCCAGCCAATCCTTTAGAGTCTAAAAATAAAGGTTTGTTATAAAAGAAAAGAACAAGAAGACCCTCCTCAAAGAGAGCTGGCTGGCAGATTCATTTGTCACTTCTAAATTTACACTGGAAATGTGGATTCACCACAGAGTTACTTCAATTTTATACCTGATTTCAAGGCAGTTACAGCAGTGTAAATCTGAAGTAACACCATGCCAAATGGGGCTCCCTATTTTTGTTCTAATTGTGTAAAGCACCATGATACAGGCAATTAGTTTTGCACAAATAAATGATTATGAAAACAATAACAGTTTTTCACTTTTTTCCCAGAACTCAGATCAGAATAATGTACATTGGATGTTATATCTGAAAGACACCTTATTGCTTGCCTTTGGGGGACGGATAGCTCAGTGGTTTGAGCACTGGCCTGCTAAACCCAGGGTTGTAAGCTCAATCCTTGAGGGGGCCATTTAGGGATCTGGGGCAAAAACTGGGGACTGGCCCTGCAGGGAGTTGGACTAGATGACCTCCTGAGGTCCCTTCCACCCCTGATATTCTATCATTGGGTTTAAATATAATCAGCATATTATTTTTTTTAAAGTAGCAAAATTTTACTTAAGGGCCTGATTTTGTAAGCACTTATTCTGGATGTAACCAGAGTCATACCATCCCAAAGTAAAACAAGAAAATTTCCATGAGAATTGTGAAGCTGCCACTACATCATCCCACTGGGTAGTAGGGACTAAAGGTGGGTTTGTCCCCTGCTGGAAAAGGGCATGGTATCCACCCTCATAAGTAGCAGATTGACCCAGATTTGAGAGTCCTGGGCCATCCATGTGGGGATCTTGTGCCTCCAAAATGACTGTGGCCTTGCAAAAAGAAAAGGAGTACTTGTGGCACCTTAGAGACTAACCAATTTATTTGAGCATGAGCTTTCGTGAGCTACAGCTCACTTCATCAGATTCAGTTTCATTGCAACTATGCTATCAAGGACCCCATGGGCTGCAACTGGTTCTCCCACTCTCTTGGGGATATTCCACAACAAAAATAAGAAAGCCCAGGGCTGTACTGCCTTCTCCAGGGAATCTCCTCAGGGCCAGATGGGGACAACATACCCCCTCATCCATGTACACACACCAAAAAGGACATTTTTAACAAATCAAACAGAGAGCTAAATAATTGAATTGGGAAGTGTGATATAGATTCACAACCAGAGTATATAATAGTTCACAATGGTTTAGCTGCTGCCTCATTGGGGTGGCTGGCTGGGTGTTTTCGGTGATGACCGTGGGGGTCTGGAATACCCTCTTGTCCTTTATCCTCCTAAGTAGCCTACTTTCCTGACTGTCAGGGCTTGCTGTGCGACCCTTTGTGGAGGGTAGGGGAGACTGAAGTACTGGCCAGTGAACTGGGTATTGTTATTTGAATTTACAGATGCTACATGGCTGAAGAGGTCAGCTGACTGAAATTTTTACTTCGTTATTTTAAATAATTGGCAGGATGCTCAGAGCCAGGGTATGAACATGATTTATTGGTCTAAACTGAAGGAAAATAATAAATATATACATGAAATAGGGTTTGAGTCAGACTTAAACGGTGCCTTATGTTGGACCTGAACACGTTTACATTTCCCCCAATGTATAGATTCATAGATTCAAAGGCCAGAAGGGACCATTGTGACCATCTAGTCTGACCTGCATAACACAGGCCATAGAACTGCCCCCAAAATAATTCCTAGAGCATAGCTTTTAGAAAAACATCCCATCTGGATTTAAAATTGCCAGTGACGGGGAATCCACCATGACCTTTGGTAAATTGTTCCAATATTTAACTACCTTCACTGGTAAAACTGTACACCTTATTTCCAGTCTGAATTTGTCGAACTTCAACTTCCAGCCTTTGGATCATGTTATACCTTTCACTGCTAGACTGAAGAGCCCATTATTAAATATTTGTTCCCTATGTAGATACCTTTAGACTAATCAAGTAACCCTTAACCTTCTCTTTGTTAAGACAGACTCAAAGAGCTCCATCTGTTTATCACTAGAAGGCATGTTTTGTAACCCTTAAATCGTTCTCGTGACTCTTCTCTGAATCCTCTCCAATTTATCAACATCCTCGTGAATTATGGCACTAGAACTGGACACAATATTCCAGCAGCAGTCACACCAGTGCCAAATCCAGAAGTAAAATAACCTTTCTACCCAAACTCAAGATTCCCCTGTTTATGCATCCAAGGATTGCACTAGCCCGTTTGGTCAGATCGTTGCATTGGGAGCACATGTTCAGCTGATTATCCACTTTGACCACCCAACTCTTTTTCAGAGTCACTGCTTCCCAAAATAGAGTCCCTCATCATGTCATTACGACCTACGTTCTTTGTTCCTAGATGTATACGTTTAGCCATATTGAAACATGTATTGTTTACTTCAGCCCAGCTTACCAAGCATTCCGGATTCTTGTGTATCACTAACCTATTTTCATTATTTACCATCCCTCTAATTTTTGTGTCATCTGCAAACTTTATCAGTGATGCTTTTATGTTTTCTTCCAGGTCATTGATAAAAATGTC
This sequence comes from Eretmochelys imbricata, assembly GCF_965152235.1. Classification (NCBI taxonomy): domain Eukaryota; kingdom Metazoa; phylum Chordata; order Testudines; family Cheloniidae; genus Eretmochelys; species Eretmochelys imbricata. The sequence goes on from NC_135572.1 coordinate 324,018,204, forward strand.
AAATAGGGTAAGGCCAAGAACTGATCTCTGCAGGGCCTACCTAGAAATAGACCCATTCAATGATGATTCACCATTTACAATTACATTTTGAGACCTATCAGTTATTCAATTTTTAATCCTTGTAATATGTGCCACATCAATTTTTTATCAAAACATTGTGAGGTGTCAAGTCAAATACCTTCCTGAAATCCAAATATATTACATCAACACTATTACTTTTATTAAACTTGTAATCTCATTTTAAAAAGAGTATCAGAAGATGTCTAATATATGCAGGACTAGGGACCTAGCCCTATAAGAACTTAGCAATCATATCATATTGATGTGATACAAAGCATCACCCTTTACCATTTCATATATCATAATACACACAAGCTAGATCGCTATGAAACAGTGCTGATTTTTAGCAACATCAAGTTCAAAGGTTTTTGGGTCGTGTCTAAAAATAAATAAAGAGTGACTTCTAGTGGTATTTTGAAACTTTGGATTTTATACTGGAAGGGCAAGTCAACCTTACTCCATAAACAACTTTATCCTTATGTAATTAGAAACAGCAACCAGATCAAAGTTTTTAGGTTTAGTTAACTGTTGGACTCTTCCAAGGTGCAATGCTACTAGTAAGTGAACGTAGTCCTTTGTCTGAGCTATTCCTAGAAACACCATACTAATTGGGGATTGGTGAAGATCTTTAGTCAGAGTGCATTGCTTATAAAGTTTTCTCATAAGTCCTCAAAGGGAGCAGAGTGCTTTTGAAAATACCTCCTCACATGTACTACATGGAAATTAACTTCTCACTATAAAATTCTCTCCCAGCATGCTACAGCATCTAAGGATCTTGACACACAATTTAGGTCAAACTTGCTACAGAGTATGTCAGGCCTTGTATATAATAAATGCAGATATTTAAGAAAACGGGGGTATATGTGCAGATCTGTGGAGAATTCTCAGTTTTTGTTTGAAGGAAAATGTATATGCACTTCTTGGCAGAAAAGGGGAAAGAAATCCATAATCCAAATTATTTGCAAACTGAGCACTACAGATATTGTAGTTTAAAAGAAAAACAAACAAACAAACCTTTTCTACTATACGATTTTGTTATATTGCTCTTAAAAGTAATTCTGATCCTCTCCTACAATCTTTGTCTGTAGTCACTGGTAATATGGACTATTATTGAGTGCGTTTACTAAGTCCTATGAACTGGTGTATTTACTGAGTTCTGAGTAGTTGTCATCAAGCCATTGCTGGTGTAAGATTTTTGTTACCTATGAAGAACGAGTTGGGATTTCAAAGAATACAAATGCAAAAAAGGGCGAAAAAATGAAAATCAGTTCACAGTGTATCTTTTCTAAATGGCTTTACTCTTAGTAAGACATTTTCCATTTAAAAATAAGAGTTATAAACAGTGTTCATTCTAGCTCTTCAGTGTGACTGTAACTCTCCTACTGAGCCTGCTTCTCCAAACCCCTTACGAGTCACAGAGATCTCATTGTATGAAGCCGCTGTGATGATCCAATTTTGCAACGTGCTGAGCTGCTGCTGTAAACTGACACGGCATATGAGGTGTCCATTGCTCAATGTATTTCTGTTCATATGGCTCATGCCACTGCTTTATAGGAGTTGAACAATTCTTGGAAAGAATCCGGGACCATTTCCCAGTGCCCACCCCCAGACTATAAGACTTTTTACAGCTTTGGGATATTTGTAACCATTTTGGGGGGAGTTGCATATTTTTATTCTCTCTCCTTATTAAAGTACTTCAATTCTGTTATGGAGAGGTCAGTCCTAGAGCTGACAGGTTAGGTCAGTTCAACCTTGGCTTCTCCATTGCCAACAAAAGGAAACAAGTTAGTGGAATTGTGGAAATAGCTTTGGTGACGATGGTAGTCTTCAAAAGATACAAAGATACTTTGGGTGTGTAAGTGAGGGCAGAATGTAGCCTTTCATTTGGAACTTTGTTTTACAAATCTGTGGTTAAAACGCCTTTTGAACCATTTAAAAATCATCTATCTATCTTATGTACTTATATAGCCTCCATTGAAGTCAATGGAGCTATACCGGTTTACATCAGCTGGGGAGCTGGTACTATTAATAATATGGAAAGCACAAATCCTGTGTGAATAGTAGGTGGGTGCATTTTGGTTTATAAATCAGGCTCTTAGGTATGGTGAACATGTTCTTTATATAATTGGCCTGCGTAAATAAAACTCAACCCCTGTAGTCTCCAGCCCCAGAGGATTATGGAATAATGAAAAACTAAACTAAACCAATCAACTGAAGACTGGGGGGGAGGGAGTGTAGGTAGGGGTTGGGTTTAAAAATAGTTAAGTACTAGTTTATGAGAACACAAACAAACTATGCTCTCTTCAGTGTTTTTATTTCGCTAAGGAAAGCAAACTTTGGAACTACTTTAGAAATGGAAAACATGGTATTGATGTTGAAACAACAATAAGCAGCTGTTGCCTCTGTCCTGCACCTGCCTCTTACTCATAGAGAGTAACATCTTAGAAGGGCTGGCTGACAGCTGATAGAACAGAAGGTCAAGAAGGAAGGAGGACGAGGGTAACCCTTATAGAAAAGTCCTAGAATGGATGAGAGCTTTATACGAAGCAGACAGACAGAGCTCATTGTAATCTATTACACCTCACATGTTAACTCCTTTTCTTATGAATGCCAGCTGTACTTTAACCCACATAGCTCAATAACTCAACAGTACACAGAGCTGGAAAGAGTAAAACTTTTATGGTTATAGATAATATTGCGCCATAGCTAGTGTGTTTTAATTGATTTCATCACCATGTGACAAATCTTGCACAAACAGGTTCAGGAAGTGCATAATAACACAAGCAATTGGTCCCAAATATAGCTGCCATCCCACAGTGTACAAACAAGACTGGCCTAATCATCAAAATTATGATGCCCTGGGAACAGTTTTTGGAAGACACAACATAATTTTTTGTCCAAGTGGCTGAAGTTGCTGGCTGTGGCAGTGCGCTCGATCAAGTCCCACAGGGAAATCATTCTGCTTCCTGCCATTTGTGTCTTTCTCCAGCTAAAGAAGGGCCAAAACAAGCAAAAACAAGCGGGAAAATGTCAGGATTATGCAATCTACCACTTTATTATCTGTCCATTTTTTTTGTATTTGCAAAACATAGCAAAGTTAATATACTATATGTAAGGGGTCAGACAATAGCTAACTTTTCACTCCTAACGGTAGTGTGAGACTGTGTCTCACTAATGGAGGATTTAGTATTCCATTGCCAATCATTGATCTATCAGGGACCTCTGGCTGGTGCTTCAAAAGAAAGGGAAAACAAATAGTGTACTTGATTATTTGTGCTATGATGAGAAAAGGGGAAAATATTCTCTCCCTGCTCTCTACCCTAATGAGTTTATGAGCATGAAGCAGGAGAATGGATTAACCAATCTCAGCAGCTTCAACTACCAACATTTGTTATTGTTCAGCCTCTTTTTCAATCCTAAATCTCTGACTTCCTGCAGCAGAGAATTCCACAGGCTGTCTACATCCTGTGTGAGGTATTTCTTGTGATATTGTTTCTTTTGAATTTACCTGACCTTTTCGCTCTTAATCAGATCTTGCCACAGTTATCCATGTATTCTTCCTCTCAAAATCTGATTGCTGTAATGGGCTCTATGTGGGGTTAAACCTTGGGACCATTCAGAAACTGAAGCTAATGTAGAGTGCTGCAACACGCTTATTAAGCAGAGTTGTACATTGGGAGCAAGTTAGACCAGTACACTGTGATCTGCACTGGCTTCCAGTAAACCTCTGGATGGAATTCAAAGTGTTAGTTTTAACCTGGAGACTGGTAATTGGTTTATGGTTATCTGAGAGATTGTTTCTCTCCCTTGTTGTATTTCCGCAGTTGAGATCAGCAGAGGCTCTCAAGCTAGAGCTCCCGTAATATAAACGGGAGGGAGCTGCTGGCAGGATGCTCACTGTGAGGGGGGTTTCAGTGCTGGATCTTGCTCTCCTCCCGAGCTCAGATTTGTTAGCTGTCCAGTCATGCTTGTGAAGTCCCTATTTCCTCCTCTCGTAGTTAAGTTTCCGAGGAATATATGGGTTGATGTGGATATATTTATGGACAGCTCTTTGTCTCTGTTACCCACCTCACCATTTTTAAAATATGGGATGGGCACCCAGAGCGCTGGTTGGGGGTCTAGAGGTGTATTTTAAAAATCTGAATGAATAAATAAGGAACATCATAAAATGGAGGATTCATCAGTTTTTACTTTAGTCTGTAAGGGTATTTCTATGTTGCAGTTGTGAGCAAGTCTCCCAGGCCACACAGACAGACTCATGCTAGAATTCTAAACTTAGCTGTGTGAATTTGCTGTATCAGGCTTGGGCTAGCTGCTGTGGTAGGGTGGGTTTCGGGCTCATGTGCCTGGCCTGAGCCCCTGCCAGTGCCACAGTGTCCATGCAGCTATTTTTGGCATGCTAGCACAAGCCCCGCTAGCACAGATCTGTCTACCCAGACTGGGAGGCTTGCTCCCAGCTGCAGTGATGATATACCCTGCAAAACAGCTCAGTGAAGTCAGGAAGCAGATCTCTATGAGGTCTCTGCCTTACCCATCACTACTCTGCTCTAGGGCCGATATTGGGGCACAAGCCTCTGAGCTCCATGACTCGTCCAACTCTACTCTACTCCTGATCTGTCAGGACCGACAGGTCACTTCATGGTCAACGGTTCTGAAGGTAGCTGATAGTCCTAAAAGTATCAGCATGAACACCTGATTTTCATCCATCACCAATAAGGGATATCAATCGGCACAAGCAAGTGCTATGACTTTTGGTCCAAGAGACTTGTGACTAGCCCTATATTATGAGTAGGATTTCAAACCAACTCATGGCTGGCCTAACCCTGTTCCCATTGAATTAATCAAAGGGAGCAGCGTGCTTTTGAAAATACCTCCCCACATGTACTACATGGAAATTAGTTTATCACTATAAAATTCTCTCCCAGCCCACTACAGCATCTAAGGAGCTTGACACACAATTTAGGTCAAACTTGCTACAGAGTATGTCAGGCCTTGTATATAATAAATGCAGATATTTAAGAAAACATGGGGGTAGATGTACAGCTCTATGGAGTATTCTCCGTTTTTGTTTGAAGGAAAATGTATATGCACTTTTTGGCAGAAAAAGAGAAAGAAAGGCTAACAGTGTTGAGCCCAGTGAGGCAAGGTGGATGAGGCAATATCTTTTATTGGACCAACTTCTGTTGGGGTATCAGTTCACTGGACAGCTTAAGAAATTAATAATGTTTAACTCTTACATACCACTTGTCATCAGTAGTTCTCCAAGCACTGTATAAAGGAGGTAGGCATCATTCTCTCTATTTTACAGATGGCAAAACTGAGGCACAGAGAATTGATTTATCCAAGGTCACCAGCTCAGGTGGGTACAGAACCCAAATTTCCCAAGTCCTGGCCTTGATCCAACAGGTCACACCACCTCTTAATGTGACACCCTGAACCCCAAAAATCAGTTGAAAGTTTAATAGATTAGACATGACTCCATAGGTAACCCCTACATAATGTATTATAGCCGGAGTTATTGTATTTGAAATCTTAACTCTGGCATTTCTTGACTTTTGACTGTGTAACCTTAACATTCTTTCAATTAAGTTTTTTAGTATGGAATAAAATACCCACTTGTATAAATGCCACCAAGAATACTATGAGGACATGGAAAAAAATAAAGCTGAAAATAAACAAATCTTGTACTTTGTAAAAATGATGGGACTTTATGCACCATACAGAGTAATTAAATTGGTTACAAAAAAGGTCACTAATTACTCTGCAAGAGAGGCAGTCTATAATTAGTAAATACCGTATATTTTCATTTTGTGGTTATCTGACTCTTAAAAAAAAACTTCCCATGCATGTACTGCTTAATTACATATTTATTCCTACAAATTAGTCTTTAATTATATCCTTCAATCATTTAGCACTATCAGAGTCATTTTAAGTTAATAAAGCAGCTTAATTATAGTTATTTTTCTTATTTATGTGGGGGTAGTTGTATTGTAATTAGAACTGGCACCATTTAATGTAAATTAAATGGTCTCTTTACTGTATCATAAAAAAACAAAAAAAACCCACACACAACAACCAGTGTGGGCCAAATTCTGAAACCCCACTAACCACGGAAATAAAACAGAAATGAGAAAGGAACATGTGTCAGTCCAGAACACCTTTTCCCAGAGCCAAACAGAAGTTCTGAGTTTAATTGTAAATCTAGAACCAATGATTCATGACTGGGTTCTAAATTTGGCAAAATGACTTTTATTCCCATCCTTTGTTTCCATTAGTCTTTAGCTCCCTCATGCCAATAAGACTTTACTAGGACCAAACACCTATCCAAAGTTGCAGCCCTAGCTCAGGTAAACAGTTTAAATGCTGTTTGTTGGGACAATACTGGTATTAGCATTCTGGAGCAAAAAGAGACATGAGCTTTGGTTGTCTGAATATCAATGCCCAAAAATATCTTCCAGTTCCTAACTATTTCATAGCAGGGATAGTATGAGAGCTCTGGGAACAAAGGTTTGTGGAAGTGTTTTCTCCCTTTTGCCCTGCATAGTTGTGTAGGCACAGGTTTTGGGTGCCTCACAACTCCCACTGGTTTTGAGGCTCTGTAGGTCAATACTATATGGAGGCCTTAGGAGTGGACTATGTGACACTATCACTAAAATTTACCACATCTCCCGAACACAGCTTTACTGAGGATGCTCCCTAATGCAGTGATGTCACAAGGAGGGGAAAAAAAACACCTGGGCATCAGGGTGAGAATGGAGAAGAGGGTCCCATCTGGTGGAATCCCTTTACTGATGCTAATGGGCTTACAGCAAACATGAATTTGGCCCATTTAGTTAAGGTTTTAAGTAAACAGTTGCCAACCAGAATTTTAGCTGCCCCACGTTGTCTACTGAGCATTGGGAATAAAGTTACCAATCTTTTAAAAATCTGTTCGGTTTTTCCATGAGGTAGTTGTTCAAAACAACAACGTGAATAAACTAACTTTACATTTGGATAAGTTGCTTGAATCACTGTCTGCCCATTTTAGTCCTTCAAGCATAATCTATCTATATTCTAAAGAGGACAGTTGAATGGCACCTTCCTGAAAGTGGAACTAAATAATCTCAGCTACAGTTATCACTCACTTCTGTAATACTTTCCAAATAAATAAATAAAGGGAAAATGTCATCACTGTGAGGAGCTGCAAAATAATTTTCCTTTTGCTTCCTCCCCCAAATAGGATTCTGGCACCTTTACTGTAAAGGTTAAATGAACTGGTCTGCAATTCTCTGCAAACTGCTCTAAAAACAAGGCAGATTTCTTCTGATGCAGTCCTAAGGGATATATCTAGTTTCTACTGAAATATTAAGATAATAATCAAATCATTCATTTTTTCAGAGCCTAATTCAGAGCTTAAGTCAGAGAGGTGCTGAGCACCTGCATCTAGAATTGATTTCAGTAGAATATATGGCAGGGGGCATCTGGCTAAAGGCTTATCTTTCACTCATTGAACTCATGCTCCATTACAGATTGCGGATATAAGGACTTCTGCACACTACACATAGAATAATATATTGCTTGTTTTCTTTAGCTAGGGCTTGTAAAAAGGTGTATCTTCCAGTATACATGCAGTTGAGTAGTTGTACATCTCAGTGATCTGACCAATGCTCCGAAGGTTGGGTACAGGGCTTGATCCAGCAGAATACTTTAAGCATACATTGAAGTCGCTGGGTCTACTCAGATTATTAAAGTTTAGCATATGCTAAAGTTAAGTACTTTGCTGGATTGGAGTTATAAAGGGGGCTGAATTAGCTGAGTAGTGAAGTGACTGTTTTTGCTGTCTTCTAGCTTTGGTCGCTTTTCTGCGCAATTAGAACTGAAATCCTAGCCTGATCTGCTATGTTTCTTTCTGTGTACACTGCTCAGCCCTGTTAGAACCATATGTTAAAATATCTCCATTGTTATTTAAAACGTGCTACTTGCTGATCCCAGAGCATGATCCCCTTTTTATGCTAGTGGCTGCCACAGATTTGGCAGGCCTTTTGATAAAATGAAAGTCAGAAATACGAATGACATAGCAGGAGATCCATTTGAAAATGGAAGACATGGGACTAGTGTAGTTACGTAAAAAGCATGGACATGCATGCAATATGCTGATTCCATACAAAGCCCCAGCGTCTGATTTTGCTTCCTTTTTCTGCTCACAGGTCAGTCATCACAAGGCTTTTTACTTCAAGATTAGACCCAATCCCTCTGTAATATCATTCTTATTATTTGGGAATGTATAAAAGGAAGGCTGGATTGGTCACAAGAGCTTCCCAAGAGTTGGAAGTCATAACTCTTTCATATATGGGACTTTCTATTCTTGTGTATGTCACAAAAATACCAGGTTTTTCCCCTACTCTCTTTTATTCCCAACACTACAATATATTCCACAGCTTGAACCATTCTGGAATCCGTTATAAAGCTATAACAAAGGTTAATTCTGAAGAAGCCTTTGTAAAATATGCTACTTTAGTTATATTTATGCTACATCCATTAAACATTCAAAAGATGCTTATACTGTATGTTAAGGCAGTTAAACTGTAGCACTTCTAGTTCATCCACATTGCAGTGCAATGCCAAAGTATTTCATAGGCACAATGCCGTACAGAGCTTGGTTCAGCAGTTCGCAGAGAGGCAGAAAAAGGGGAAGGTAGCACACGGAGATAGCATGTCCATATGTGCGATGGCAGGTGCACATGGAGCAGGAAAGAAAAGGAAGCTGACATTTAAAAGCGACAACTGGCAAGTATTCAAATCAGTACTGCTTACACTGGCACTTCCCTGTCTGGGATGGATCCATACCAGCATCCCCTTATGCTAGTTACATCACCAGGCTTCCATCCCCTCCCACTCTCCTTTCTCCACTGTGGCTTTCCCTTTTGTCTTTTTTCTTCTTTTTCCTGTGAGTTTTCTTTTCTGTTTTTCATTCTTAATTTTTTCCTCCCCTTGACCTTCCTCCTCCCCACCCCCATATACACCATCCCTTCTCCACCAGGCCCTCTTTTATCTATTTTTCTACCCAGTCCCCTTCTTCCTGCTTGCTCAGCCAGATCCTTCCCCTTTGCTACTCTCTGGTTCCCTCCCTTTCATTTTTCACTTTCTCAGCTCCCTCCCCTCCCCTTATCTCTCAGTTCCATCACTGCCTCTCTCCCTCCCTGCTTCCTCCCTTTTTTCTCCTTCCTGTTTTTCTTCCTTCCTGCATCATTCCCTTCTTGCCTGTCTTCCAGTTCATAGAATCATAGAAATATGGGTCTAGAAGGGACCTCGATAAGTCATTTAGTCCAGTGCCTGCACTGAAACGGGCTGAGTAGACCATCCACACAACATCTCCCCTTTGGTATTCTCCCTCCCTCCCCACTCACTCCTCACTATTTCTAATCCCATTTTCCCCCTCTTAGTTTTTCTTTCACATCTCTTGGTGGTTTCCATTCACTGCTTTCCCCCTCCCTGCCTCCACAGTTTCACGAAGGATCATGCTTGGGGACTGGTGCCTTTGCACTGTTCGTATGTTCCTGTAGAAGTAGATAATAGGCCCTTTGGGTTGGCAGCAGTTTGAAGCCACTGGGAAACCAACCAATCACTTTGTTCACTGGCTTTTGCTCCAACAAGAGTGCACTTCTGCAATGGGGATGAGGATGATACCTCCCCACCACCCCTATCCCCACTCCTCCTACCTCTGCTTCTCTTGATGCTGCAGGCATTGCTTCCAAACCCTTACAACTAGTCCCTCTAGAGCAGCGGTACTCAACCTGTGGTCTGCAGACTGTCTAAGATGTCCAAAGGGGTCCGCACCTCCATTCAAATTTTTTTAGGAGTCTGCAAATGAAAAAGGGTGGAAAACCACTGTTCTAGAGGGCTCCAGAACACTCAAAAGGGATTCAACTGCATATGGCTGCTGGAGTCCCCCCTTTCCTAGTCATCTCCCCTCTTTCACCTATTTTCCATAAAGCCGTTTTGTCTTTTTTATAGTGTGGACTCTTCAGGCCAGGGACTATGCCTTCTTTTGTGGGGGTTGTACAGTGATTAGCAAAGTGTGAGTGCTACTAGCAACAAACAATAACGATGTTATTCAGCCTCTCTCTCCCTCCTCCTATTTCTGGATCCCATGGCACAGTGGGAGGTTAGTAGGTGTAGGCTGGAAATCCTTTAAGCAATTTTATCCCTGCAAAATATAGTGTTAAGACAGTGTTTGAAGGCAAAAATGATTTAGTGAATTGGAGAGGAGGATTCTTTCCTGTTAGCTGGAGCGAAAAACAAGTAAAGGCGCAAACCCTAAAGTACAAAGAGTCAAAGTGAAAGTGCAGAGAGGATTCCCAAGCTGGAGCAGAGTGCGGGCTGGCCAAGGAGACATCACTCCCATTACACTAATAAGGCCAGAGTGGCATAAAAGAAAGTTAGAGAGACAAGGTGGGTGAGGTAATATCTTTATCTGACCAACATCAATAAAAGATATTACCACACCCACCTTGTCTCTGTAATATCCAATACAGGAGAACCACCATGGCTACACCAACACTGCAAAAAAATAAAGGGAACATAACAGCCACCTATCCAGGTAGGGGGCTTCTCCAGGTGCAGGCACTGCAGCGGACACTCATAAAACCGGCCCTGTAGGAAGTCTGCCAGGGAGCAGGAGTGGCAAAAGCGCCCTAAAAGTGTGGGGGCCACAGGTGCCCTAACCATGGCCCCACCTCCGACGCTGCACTGCCCTCTGAGGGCCCCGCCCCCCACTTCTCCCCAAGAGGCCGCCCTCGCGCCTCCCTTCCCCCCCCCCACCCCGGCAATGCCTAGAGTCTTTTCCATCCTCGGAGCAGTCCAGGCTCAGGAAGGCACAAAGGTGGAGCACGAGCCCAGATCACAGGTAGGTGAGGAGAGGAGGAGGAGGAGAAGAGTCATCCATTTAAAGTTTTGATAAGTGAGAAAGCAAGTTTGTCTTTCCATTGTCTCTTCAGCTGAGGCACTTGTAATCATTTGCCCCTCCACAAAATAAAAGCCATTAAAATACCTCTGCAAGCATGCACTCGTACACATGCACACACTGTGTTCTTCATAATAGAGCTTGAATATTGGTTATTACAGTCTTGCAGTCACAACCCCATTATTGTAAAAGCACTTATTAGCGCCAGCACAAGTAAGTTGATGTTGCTTTTTAATGAGGAAACTTTCATAATTAGGCACTTTATAAATGTGTTTCTAAAACTAATATTTTGAATAAAGAGTTTTGTCCGTCTGATTCCCATTAACACCAAATTCCCTGCAACACTTTGAAACTGTAATTATTGTCCTTATGTTTTCAAAGGATGAATGCAGGAATTCAATTGCATGGATTCTTTTGATTTTAATGAGAGTCATGCATCCAAAACCTCACACATGGCTTTAGAGATTTAGTGGTTATTATGTAAAACTACTGTACCTGTTCAAATTGAGAAATAAGGAGTTGGGGAGGGGGAAATCCACCGACTGTACTCATGGAAATTACTTGTAACCAATTATGTTGATTTTACAATTGAATGTGTAGGTAATTAGTATTATTGCTTAGCTTTTTAATCCGAATGTTTAATTCAGAAGTTTATATTTTTCATAAAATAATGGCTATGGAGAAGATAATTTAAAAAACAAGACAAAAAAAATCAAATAACCAGGGCCAGATCTTCAGTTGGTGTAAATCAGCATAGCTGTTGAAGCAAATTAACTTATACATCAGTTTACACCAGCTGAGAATCTGGTGTTGTTCTCTCCAGTTTCACTTTAATAAAGCGCGACTTGGACTTTCTCTCAATTAACTTTGCATCACCAAAGATGAGCAGGACTCTAATTGCTCTTGTTCTTAGAAGATATTTTGCTTGGGAGAAAGATGTAATTTCTTTCAGAATGTATTTGTGAGATGTTTGTGAAGTTACACTGATGCCTGTCCTGAAAATAAATCTCCCTCTTCTCTAACTACAGCTTGTTTTAATTGTCTTTCTATCTAGTGTAGCTGTCTTCAGGCTATGTTCATGCCTCTGTTGGACAGAGATGTTAAGAGCAATAAATTATTTAGTTCTTCCCACAAAAAAATAAAAATCACCTGATTCTCTTTCCATTACACTGAATTTACACTAGTGTAATTCCATTGACTTCAGCTAAATTACTCCCAATTTGCACCAACGTAAAAGGTGAATCAGACCTTAAGAATCTTAACTGTGGTTAAAGATGAGCCTTATCTTTTCAGTTTTGATCCAGGGCCATTTTTTTCCTGCATTTGGACATGTCTGGGTTTATTACAGAAAGGAACCCAAGCCACAAAGTTTGGATCTGCATCTGAACTCGCCCGAAACATGACGACATTCAGATTTGCAAATCCATTTCTAGTTCTCTCTTCCATCAGTTATTATTATTTTCCAGATTATTAACACTTTTTTAAAAAAAAACTGGGCATTCATTCACTTCTTCTAGTTGGCTGGGTTCTCTCTTATTTATTTAAGATTTACAAAATATTTAAATAGGTCTCACACCCATTTGCTATAGATGTCCTTGACAAAACCTTAAAAATACACTGTATTGCTCATACAGACTGGAGGATAGGATAGCACCAGGAAGCAATTGAAAAATTCAAACCACTCTCCCCTTCAAGCTTCCATTGACTTTTATGGGTGTTGGTTTGGGCCCTCCAACATGTGGAAAATGGATTTCCAAAGATTATGAAATGATTGTTTCCTACATTCCGCTGCCCCGCCCCCCTTTTGGTATTCAACAAACCTGGTTCCACTCCTCCCCCAACCCCATGGGTAATCAGCAAAAAAGTGAATGTAGCATGCATGTGTATTATCATTTCCACCACCACTACCACCCATGTTATGGGAAACATTTTCATAGGGGCTCCAGGAGCAGCTGTCAGTGGAGGAAGATCTGGCATCAGTAGAACTTAATTATTTTGGCGCTATAGGTGTGAGATGGGGTGTGGTGCAGGGTGGTCAGGACCCAGACCTAATTTGTGGAACTCACATCCTTAGAGAGTCCATGGGTTTTGGGAGCCAGACCCCGCACTTCCACAGGGAAGCAAACCCTCTGAAAATCTGGCTAAATATGCCAGCTGGCCCTGGAGGGTTCTCCTGGGTCGTGGGTGCCCTTCAGTCTTTGCCATGGGAAAGGGTGGTATGGCTGTAGTTGGGCAGCTGCCCCACACCTGCAGGCAGGGGTTAAAAGCAGCCAAGCTAGACTGATTGGGCATGGCCCCAGCTGTGGCTGCTTCCCCAATCAGGCCACAGCTAGCCCTATCAAAGGGCTGTGAGCCAGAAGCTGGGGGAAAAAAAACTCACTCTAGCCCTGGAGGGAGAAGGGTGGCCTGCCTGAGAGAAGGTACCTGAAGTGGAACAGTGCTGGGGAAGGGCAAAGGGAACTGGGGAGCTCCAGCCTGGTAAACCCCAAGGCTGCAGGCCTTGTTAAAGGCCCAAAAGATACTGGGGCTGCAGAGGGACAGCCCAAGGATAAGCAAAGGCAGAAGGTCCTAACCCCTTGCCCATGATGAGTGGCCATTACAGACCGCTCCAGTGAGCGGGAACTAGATGATGACTGGCAGTAGCCACTGAGGCAAGGTGGGGATAGAGGGTTGGGGGTTCCCCTGTGAGGAGAGACCCAGATTGTGGGTTACTGCTCGGGGCAGAACCCTGAGGTAAAGGCCACCAGGGTCCGGGAGGAACACGAGACCAGCAGCATGTGGGCCATCAGCCTGCAGAGGACACTCCATACGCTGGCAAAGAGCTAATTCCCAGGATGACCAGCAGGAGGTGCCGTACTAGTGAGTTGTCGCTTTGCTACAATGGCCATGAGTTATTATTTGTAAAAGTTGTAATGTTTGAAGCCTTTAGTAATAAAGAACCATGTAACTTAATGGGACCATCACAGAACATATATGGTCATTTTCCCTACAAACAATCAAAAGTATCCCCCTTGGAATGTCTATTTAACTAGAACTGTATCAACATTCACCAAAAAGAGACACTAAATAAAAGCCACCGGGTATTTTAATATCATGCCCTTAATTATACCACTTGCTGCTAATGTACACACCGAACAAAAAGAAATGTAGCTGTCAATCATTTACCTTTCCCGCCATTAAAAATTCAAGAGATTCAGAATAAGATATTCTCTATGATGATTCAATGGGGACTTGGGACAGAAGGTTCCAAGGCTCATCTGGGAATTTTGGAGCTCTTCAAGTGTGCAAGTTACTTTGCTCATAGAAATACATTTAAGAGGTACAATGATAACCCCCCCCCCCCCCAAGAGAATTCAACAATTCCAAGAAGATGCCTTTCTAAAAATAAATGAAGGAATGTAAAGATGCTGATTTGTTAGGCCATTAGATATAAACGCATGCTGTACTTTCATGGAAGTATCTTGAAATCTGCTAATCAAACACTCAAAGCTCAATCCTTAGCTGCATCAAATCAGCACTCAAAGCAGCTGGGGGCGGGGGGAGAAGAGAAGAGAGGGAAGATGCAAAGGAGCTGTTTGCAACTCCCTAGTCCTGGGGCTGGCTCTATGCTGTCTCCATCCCTGGTATAGTTTGGAACAGCATCAGGGTTGCTCCTAACTACATTAGCTGGCTATGTTCCCCAAGGGCCGGAATGCAAGTTGGGCTGTAGCCTTTTATTTTATTTAAAGTGAATTTTGTTATGTGGTATTACACCACCATGAGTTCGGCTCTGTCAGCTACTTATGGAAGTTACCTCTGCTACTTGCTTTAGATTTAGAGTCTCTAGGAAAGACCAATGGTAGTGACCACACATCCATTCACAAGTACAAGGTCTAGTCTGCTTTGCAAGTTTTATTAAAGTTACAATTAAAGTTATGTTACCCAAGCATATAGAAATTCTATACAGACCAATGCATAAGTTATAAATATATAGTTATAACAACATCCTTAACAATAATGGTAGGTTCTGATGGGTCTCTCATGGCTTGATCATCACTCGAGGGATGGTTCCAGCTGGCATCGCCCATAGGGAGCTCAATTTTCTCATTCTGGGCATCCCCTTTTTATAATGTGATTCTGTCTATACCTACATTCTGCGTATGTCCATCAAAGTGTCAACACTCTTCTCTCTTATTGATCTGTGTCCCCTGGAAACTTTAAGGGACCCCAATTTGCGTAAGTTCCCTTTATTCTCATTAGCACTGGCGCACAACCTGTATCCTGTGGTTAAGACACGTCGGAGTCAGATGCGCCTTTACAGTATTTTTATGATCTAATATTTTCTGGGTAATTTTGCACAATATTGCCACTTTGTACCCCTTTTCCCATAATCGTAGGACACTTATGTCATCATTTCTTGTCTCCACGGCCTAAAATAGCTAAGCTAGAGTCTTGCAGGCTTCAGCCTACAGGTTCTTGCATTTCAGCTTGTCTTACTTATGGCTACTACATGGTCCCTCTAAATACTGATCAATCATATAGTTTTATACTCCTAAAAATGAACTTTAATTAACATACAATTAATATGATATAACATGTTGATTAATCTTAATATCGCAGAATAAATGAACAGTAAACTAAAATCATTGGCTACTGTGCACTGCCAGATCACAGTGACAATCCAGCTATGCCTCCTTCATCCAACCACAAAAGGGTCCAGGAAGAGTATGATGTGTAGCCAGGGGTTACACCTGCGTTTGCCCCCTGGGGTCCACCAGAGCAGCGCAAAGGGGTCAAAGTGGAGCCGAAGTTGTGGCTTACAGACTCCAGAAATTATTGTGAAAAGCAGAATTCTGAATAGCTGTGCATGATTAAAGGGCTCTCTTATTTGGTTTACAAATTTGGCACACAGCACCATCATGTATTAGTCATGTGTATCAAGCTGAGAGCTTGGGTAAACATGAAAATATCACAGATAAGCTTATGCCGACTTCTGGAGAGGGTTAAAACTGAATAGGGATGTAACAAGGGTGGAATGGAGGGATGTCTTGTGATAAGATATGTGTTCTAGGAAGAGTCACTGACTCAAAAGGCTTTGATTATTTAATTTCCTTTCTATCCAATACTGACAGGGATAGAGATACACAACGGGTCTTTTTTCTCCAATTTACACAGGGTGGGGTGTTTTTTGTTTGTTTGTTTTGAAAATACATTATGGAGTTGCTGATTCAGACACTTACAAGATGTGGATGGCACGGATACCCCAAGTGCTAGCCAACTCTCTCCCACTGTTCCAATGTTTTCTATCATTCTGCATCCTGTATTGCCAGCTAAAGCAACCCATAGTCTGAACTAGCATTATCACCATGGGATATAAGACAAGTAAAAGGAAATTAAATTAGAATGGAGTTGGCTGGATCTGAGAATACAATGAGATCATTAGTGCCAACCATGTTAAACCAATGTCTAAATCAGCTGTTTAACCTACCTCTCAATGGGAAACATTTTTGAAGGACCAATTCTTCCCCAATTTATACCAGTGTAAATCTAGGCTAATTCTAGTAAAGATAATGGAGTTACTCTGGATTTACACCAGTGCAAATCAGAGTCGAATTTGGCTCCGTCTTTTCTGCATGGTTTCAAAGCTAAGGGTATTTCCTCACAACAGGAGGACTACAGATGGCTGAGGAGGATTTATTTTGTTTTAGGGACTTACATGATTCTACCAGAGAGCCTAATTTTAGAGGAATATCCCAGGACAAGAAATCCACTTCCCTCCCTGGAGATGTAAAATTCCAAATCCTCCATCCATTCTGCATAACAGATTGTATTCTAATACTTTATGAAGTGTAAATTACATGATGAATTCTTTATTGCAGGATCCAGGGCCTTTTTTTGTGTCTGCACAGCACCTGGCATAATGGGGTCCCAGACCTGAGCAGGGCAATGAGGTATTACCAGTCAGGATTGGGGCCCTATTTTGTACCATAGTAAAAATAATAGTGGCACTTTGTCATTGAAAACGTTAAGATGCTATGCTTTTACTGCTTTTTGTGTGGTACCTTTAGGTGTAGCAGTTGATTTAATACCGGAAGACCATGACTGATCCAATTATTTGCATAGTCATGGGCAAGAGTGAGGTGGTTGTGGGGGGTCAGGGGCACCAAGAGTTGCCTAATTCTGCAGCCACGCTGCTAGAGAAAGATCCGGAGGAGATCTGCTTTACTCTCTAGCCCTAAGGCTACAGGGACGTGATTAAGATGGCCCATGAATTGTGAATCTGTGTAGTATTAAGAGCAGGAGTTATCTGTAGTAAGGTAGTGTCGAGAAGTCCCAACTGACATCAGGATGTGAACAGAAAGGTGCTAATATTTACTTATGACACAAAATGTGTTAGGAAGGTCTAGACTAGGAAAGACTGTGAGGAACTGTAAGAGCATGGCAACATGAGGAGCAGCTAATGATCCAAGGGAGGGGGGGTGGGAGGAGGTGTGTGTCTTCCTGGAGGTTTAAGCTGTGAGAGAATGGTACCTGAAGGGGACCCCAAAATTTTCAAGATCCATGATCTGTGCAATCTAAATCCAATGCTTGCTGTGACGGTACCTTGTGAGACAAATACTGGAAGTAGAGATGAGCCTAAACTCAAAATCTGGATAGGGAATCAGATCCCAGCTGGAACTTTCCCATGTGCAGTGTTTTTTGGATCCAGAGTTTTGATCCTGCTTATTCTGGCCTATTGCACCAGATAGGCACAGCCACGAGGACTGGACAGTGCAGCATGGCACCATTCACAAACAGTTCTGAGAGGGATTGTGTGCACCATCTGCTCCTCCTAATGTGCACAGCCCACTCCACGGACCAGTGCAAGGGCTTTCATCCCTTATTAGAGCCTATAAAACTTTCCCATTAGTGGATCAGTATCAAGGGAGAAGGGCTGTGCTACAGCGAGAGCAGCAGTCATGTATGGAAGTACGGCAGCATGATCAAAATGCCAACTTCAGGCATTTAAATGAAAATAGAACTCCTGGTGGGATGACAAGTCAAAATTTTCCTTACAAATCTCTGTCTATGCTCACTGGGGAGTTTTTAGTGCTCAGAAGTAAGGCTCACATGGAGAGTTAATGCACGGCCCACTGGAGCATTGTAGGTTTACACCCCAGCTTACTGCACAATAAGTATTCATGTAGACACACCCTTAGATTCATGCTTAGGTACATGTCTCAGGGCCTTTCAGCCTCCACTACGTCATTGTGAAGTGGGCCAGAAAGTTGGAGATGTTCTATTTGTTCCTAACCACCATGGCAGCTGCCTTCCTCTAAGTCAATGCAGATCACGATGCCCAAGATGAAGGACATGAGAGCTGGGGACAAGAGGATCCAGCTACGACATGAACTTCAGAGATTATCAGGTGAACCTAGAGTCCAACTTTAGGAAATACTTCAAAACCTCTTTTTAGAAAAGCCTTTCAGCTATAAAAATGGCATTCACTTAATGCCCTCTTTTACCTCTAAATACCAACCTCCCCCAAAAATACTATCCCAAGCACAGTTTGACCCCAAAAAGAAGAAGAGCCAGAGACCCCCTGAAGTCCACTATACACTCCTCTATTGGTACTGATTTTAGCACTCAACTACTATGGTAATGAGCACCAGTATGAAATCCTAAAGAGATAAACAAACTGTTTTTAGTTAATCCCTCTTAGAAAAGGGCATGAAGCTAAAACATCTCTAGCTCTCTTTATATTCCCTGTGATAACTGATACACAAATAGACCTTGGCAAGAGCACAACCCAAATCCCTTATCACCACCAACAGCATTCAGGAGTTCAGTTTCACCACCAAATATCATAGCTTCCTGGTCTCTCAGATATACATAGTTTGGCTCTATTCCTCAAGAGCAATGGCTATGGACATTTACAGAGCACTTTCCTTCCAAGATCCTAAAGCATGATCACAAACTATGTACTGATACTAGCAGGCATCCCTTTACCAATCACTGAATGTAGACACCCCGGTCAGGAAAGTCTGAGTCTTTAAATAAAACATAGCAACACTACACTTATAATAATGTTTCAAGCTAAGTTACATGGAAATGTTAGGTAGGCACAATATGGCTACCCAAATGGAATTTGAGCAGTGCCTTTGGGCCAACTCCCCCTACTCTTGTCTAGAGTGCCATGGCATTTCTGAAGATTAAGTGGTGAAGAAATTGGTTTCAAAAGACCATAATGTTTGTATTAGCTAATGGATGATTACCAATTAGCATAATGCTTCAAGAGACTGTTTCATCCCTGCATGTGTGCTATTTTTAATTGTTAAAATGCATGTCTTAAAATAGCCTGCATTGACTGATTTTTCAAATTCTGACTTTTTAATCCATTTCATTTCCTGCCCGCACTGTTTATTTTCATGAGTACTCTGCGCTAAACATTTCTGCAACAATCAGTCATTATGACAATGAAATCTAGCCAGGAAGCTCATGTGATGTTTCAGAGAAGTGCTTCTAGGTCTAAGGAAATGCAGATGTCGCACTCCTGTCTGCAAAGCACACTGCAATCCAAGGGCACTCTGGGACTGCTCGCAGCAGGGTTTGGCCGATCAGGTGGTTGTTGTTTTTTTGGCAAGTACAGGTGGAAAAATGTTAGTAGTGGATTTTGTTCTGCTCTGTTGAATATCTTAGCAATAGTAACTAAACAGAGCCAATACAAGAGTGACACCCTCTGGCTAACCTAGAACCTACTGGCATTACTATGTGAAACGCAAATTAAAATTAAAAGGAGTACTACCATATACTGGATAGGATGAAACCTGAAAATGGGGTAAAAATCAACTTGGACTCACTCTGAACTTGAGCAGGCTGCATTCCTAAACGTCATTTTTTAAATTATAGAAAGAATGTTTTAGAATGAACATTGTATTTCAGGTAGCTAAATAATTGGGGTAATATTCTGCAGTCCTTATTCAGTTGAGAGTCAGAAAAAGCTCCCACTAAAATCAATGGCAATGTTGCACGAGCAAGAACTGAGGGACAGATTCTGACATCCTTACCCAAAGGCCTTGTCTGCACAGTTTTTGTACCAGGAGGACAATTAATGGTGTGATTATTTTATCAATATAGTTACACTGGTACAGCCGCAGCAGTTATATTATTATAAAGGTGCCTTATACGAGTCTAGTTCATTCCCCTTTCTATACAATTATACTAATATATTTGCATCTACCCTACGGGGTCTGTACTGCTTTAATTATACCTCTCTGGTTAAAGTGATACAATTTTTCTGCTTCGACAAGGCCTTAGCACCTTACTCCACAAATAAATATGTTACATTTACACTGGCAGAGCTATTCATGGATTAAGGCATTATTCAACATGAGTAAGGGTATCAGAATTTAGCCTTAAGTGAGGAGAGATTGCAGGATTAGATTCCTTATGATCAGTAAAATATATGAAATGTCTCCTAATGTTTATTTATATTTCTGTCTCAAAAATGATTGACTGGAAAATCCTTCATTGGTGAAAGTGGGGACTCTCTCTTAAAAGGTCTAAGGTTGGGAAAGTTTCTCTTTGTGTGCCTCATAATTAAGAGGAAAGAATCCTGCCATGTTAGAGGCTAGAACATAATTTTAAGAATACTTGTCCTGTTTTAGTTTGGCCATGGGTACAATGATCCTTTTGTGTACTTTTACCTTGGAAAAGCATAGTATTCCACTCCATTTTTTTTAAAGCTGAGGTAATGGTACATGCTGGCTCATTGTGGGCTAATTACAAAAAACACCACACTGTCTGTATGCCCTACTGACTTCAGAAATGTCAGACATCTTAACACTTTGTGCCTCTGCTGGTCTGGTTGATGCGAATGCAGCTGTAGTTATTTCTTAGCCCTAAGTCATTTTCCTTGATTATCACAGCTAAAACTGTGCATATACTGCAAGTGATTTCCTGCAAATATTGATTGAATTTGTACATTAATTTGCTTGATGTGTGTTTGTCCCTTTTGTGTTTTCCACAACATGCATCTGACGAAGTGGGTATTCACCCACAAAAGCTTATGCTCCAATACATCTGTTAGTCTATAAGGTGCCACAGGACTCTTTGCCGCTTTTACAGATCCAGACTAACACGGCTACCCCTCTGATACTTGTCCCTTTTGTATTATCTTCCCAGCGGGAATATTCAAACAAGCAAGTTTAGTGGCAGGAATGTTCACAGAGACCCTTTTTCAGCAAGATGCTCAAACAGGTGCTCAATTTAAAGCACTTGAATGGTGCCACTGAAGGCAATGGAACTAGTCAAATGCTTAAATTTAAGCAGCTAAATAATTTTCTGTCATGGCTTGAAACAGCAACTTAACAGAATATTGCAAAATATTCCCAGAAAGCAAATTTTGAATTTGCATCTATTTGTACCAGAAATCTCAATCCAAGAGTTATGTTCCTCCAAGCAGGATAGAGAAACATAGCATGCGACTGGTGTATACAATCACTACAGTGCAAATTTTGAGTGTTGCCCCTCAGTCGCTTCTAGAGCTGGTAACATTATTCATGATAAATGGCTTTGTCAAATTTAGCTCTTTTCTTTCCTTTCACTAATTTTTCAGATATAGATCAGACATTTACAAGTTTCCGTCACCTGAAATTGCTTGAGAAATGTTGTGTGAATGTATTTCAGTTCATGAATTGTTCCCTGTATTACTTTGAGAATTCAGTATTCACAGTTCTAAATTAAAGTCTCTCTCTATGCACTTATAACCCTTATTACCTCAGTACCGGAGGACTGAGCTAATGATCTACAAATAAAGAAAAATAATGAGGGGAAGGTAGTTGTGGGTGTCAGGTAGGAGGGAGAAGGGTTCTAGACCTGGGAATGGTTATGAAGGTGCAGCAGGAGGAAGGGTGTTCTGAGCATAGGGCTGTTTGGTGGGAAAGAGTTCAAAGATGAAGGGGTATTCTGAGCTGTGGATAGGGTAAGAAGCAAGAGAAGGGGTTATCAGTCTTGGGTACAGGTGTGGGGGGTAAGCGGGGTGGGGGTGGAGTTCTGACAGGTGAGGATTGATTTGAGGGCACTAAGGGAACTTCTGAACTGGAAGGAGGATGGGTTAGTTTAGTAGGGTTGACTGCAGTGGAAATGAAGTTAATTGGTGAGCGAAGTAGGGAGAGAATGTGTGTGTGAGAGAGGGGTGCTGGAGGAGGGGAGAACTGTAGGCAAAGATAGTATGGATCTGAGGGAAAGATTATACCACTAGGAGAAGTTACAGAAAGGAAAGTGCTCTTCTCCCCTACCCTGTCCTTTGCTGTCAAGCGTCCCAGTTTAACAGTAGGAGAAAGAAGAGGTTCTCCTTTTTCTTCCCACTTCTCCAAAACCTCCTTTATCCCCCACCAAAACAGTCTGTTGTGATTGACAGCCCTCCCCAACCACTGTGTGTCCCAGTTTTTCCACTTTCAAATATGTAATCAGTCTTCAGGGAAGGTTAGAAGGTGTTCATGGGGGAGGGAAGAAGAAACGAAGAGAGTTTGCTACCTGCTACAACTAGGTCACATGGTGCATTTCCAGCTCCTTGACTAGATCAGTGTAACTTTTAGACCAGTTTTACTGTGAGAAGACTCAGAGTACTGAATTGAAAATTCTCTTTCTGCAATAGCCCTGCAAGATTCAGTGTTTTAGCCAATGTTTGTCTGTGAAATCACTGAGATATTCATGAAAAGTGATGGGGGCAGGGTACAAACACAGCTGAAGTTAATTCCTTTACAGTTTCAACTAACTGAATAATACTCTGCCATATCCCCTCAGTTTTGATCCCTGTTCCCTCTCATTCCTCATCCACTCAAGTAGGGGATATATTTTTTCCACTAAGCAAGAACCCCCAGCAAATAAACCCTCATACCAGCTTCCAAAGGCTTCCAGGAAACCAGTTGGACACACTATAAATAAAACAAGTTGTGTGAATCTTCATATACCATCTCCCTGAAAAGAATAAAATAAATCTCTCATTGCTCAGCTGCAAGAAACACTTTTTTAAAAAAACTATAATACAAAAATTAAGAGCCCAGTCCCCCAGTGTTTACTTGCAAGAGCACTTCCACTGACTAACAACTGCTCCCAGGAGTAATGGTTGAAGGATCATACCCATCATGGTTTTAATTCCATTCGGTTTATTTGTTCAGACAGTGTTTTCTTCTACCAAGTTCTTAAAGCTGGTTGAAAATTTTCTGTCTAAATGTTTTTTGGTGGAAAGTGGCTATTTTGCAATAAAAAAAGTCTGATTTTATTTGAAAAAGTTTTGTTAAAGGAAAACAAAAAATACTGAAGATTGAAGAAGAGAGAAGTGTTTTGTTTTTGAAGTTTTTCCACAGGAAAAAATCATTTCCTAATATGTTCTCCTAGTTTTCTAGATATCTGCACCTTAGACTAGTGCATTTATGTAGGGCTAGATTGCCCACAACTCTTACCTAGTGGAGCTAGGAACTAAGGGCCCACCACCCTTCTCAGCTTAGCACAGTCAGAGCTGTCCAGATTGCAGATCTGGCTGCATTGGAGAGAACAGGAGTGTCACGCTGTCTGGAGTGGCTCATGATTGTGAGTGCCTACCTGGTTTCTCTTCAGATCGTATAAATCTTTCACCTTTTACTAAAGATTTCCATGGAGAGGAACATTTATGAGTTTCTACCCAATTTTTTAGAACAGACTGTCAAAAATAGGGTAGATGCCCCAAACTGGTGGTGTATTCTATAATTAGATTTCATCAAGCCAGTAACAAATGTGAACTCTGTCAAGCTTTCTTACAACTACAATACCCACCTGCGGAAGTAAAGAAACAGATTGATAGAGCCAGAAGAGTTCCCAGAAGTTACCTACTGCAGGACAGGCCTAACAAAGAAAATAACAGAACGCCACTAGCCGTCACCTTCAGCCCCCAACTAAAACCCCTCCAACGCATTATTAAGGATCTACAACCTATCCTAAAGGATGACCCAACACTCTCACAAATCTTGGGAGACAGGCCAGTCCTTGCCTACAGACAGCCCTGCAACCTGAAGCAAATACTCACCAACAACCACATACCGCACAACAGAACCACTAACCCAGGAACTTATCCTTGCAACAAAGCCCGTTGCCAATTGTGCCCACATATCTATTCAGGGGACACCATCACAGGGCCTAATAACATCAGCCACACTATCAGAGGCTCGTTCACCTGCACATCCACCAATGTGATTTATGCCATCATGTGCCAGCAATGCCCCTCTGCCATGTACATTGGTCAAACTGGACAGTCTCTACGTAAAAGAATAAATGGACACAAATCAGATGTCAAGAATTATAACATTCATAAACCAGTCGGAGAACACTTCAATCTCTCTGGTCACGCAATCACAGACATGAAGGTCGCTATCTTAAAACAAAAAAACTTCAAATCCAGACTCCAGCGAGAAACTGCTGAATTGGAATTAATTTGCAAATTGGATACTATTAATTTAGGCTTAAATAGAGACTGGGAGTGGCTAAGTCATTATGCAAGGTAGCCTATTTCCTCTTGTTTTTTCCTCCCCCCCCCCCAGATGTTCTGGTTTAACTTGGATTTAAACTTGGAGAGCGGTCAGTTTGGACGAGCTATTACCAGCAGGAGAGTGAGTCTGTGTGTGTATGGGGGTGGGTTTTTGGAGGGGGGTGAGGGAGTGAGAGAACCTGGATTTGTGCAGGAAATGGCCTAACTTCATTATCATGCACATTGTGTAAAGAGTTGTCACTTTGGATGGGCTATCACCAGCAGGAGAGTGAATTTGTGTGGGGGGGTGGAGGGTGAGAAAACCTGGATTTGTGCTGGAAATGGCCTAACCTGACGATTACTTTAGATAAGCTATTACCAGCAGGACAGTGGGGTGGGAGGAGGTATTGTTTCATATTCTCTGTGTATATATAAAGTCTGCTGCAGTTTCCACGGTATGTATCTGATGAAGTGAGCTGTAGCTCACGAAAGCTCATGCTAAAATAAATTGGTTAGTCTCTAAGGTGCCACAAGTACTCCTTTTCTTTTTGCGAATACAGACTAACACGGCTGTTACTCTGAATCCTGGATAACTATAACTGTCTTACTGTGGAGTCACAGACAGCCCTCTTAGACTCTCCAGTCTATCTTGACACCCAGACAAACTGGATTTATTGATAAATGGTCACTTACACCCACAGAGGGGAAAAAAAAATCACTGCATTCAGTTTGCTCTCAGTCCCAAGAGACCAATCGGTACCCTAGATCTTATATCAAAAGACAACACCTGTAGCAAGTCCTGTACTAAACTGACTAACGGTTTATTATTTATTAGGAAAAAGGAATACGAAGAGTTATTTACAGGCTAAAGCAAGCAAACATATACACACAAATGAGTTACCATCTAAATCCTAAGAGTGACAGAGTTGCAGTGACCTGTCAATTCAAAGTGTCTTGAAGACCCATAAGGCAGACTCTGGGGATCTCCAGCTTCAGTTTAGAGTCTCTGGCCCTTCAAAGTTCAAATGGCCAAAAACATGGAAAATTGTCCTATGACTTTGTTTCGTACCCTTCATTCAGCTTCAAGCCCACAGGATGAGCTTCTTTGTATGTAGCATTTCCCAGGTGCAAAAGGGCCATTAACTAATCCTTGATATTGCAATGATCCTTGATGACCCATCTGATTTTGATTGTCCTTCTGAATGGGCATGTAAAATGATTCCTGTGCCCGAGTTCACAAGTTCAGAGAAAGCATTTTCAAAGTTATAAAGCAAAACACTGATATTTTCTTATAGCATAGAATACAGATATTTCAAATAAAATTAATGCATGCAGCAACTTAGGCATTTCATCGAATCTAAACACTAAATATATTCTTGTAAGACTAATGCCTATTTTGAGCAAAACTAACATGTAGGTGAACTGCTCTAGTCTCCACCTAGAAGTTTGACAGTTCTTAGCTAATGCCTGCAGCCTGGGAAAGAGCTGGAGTCTGGCCTGCCAGAGTCACCAGGGGTATCTTGCTCTATACTTCCCACTGCATGAAGTTGGCAGGGAAGGAGGGGGAGGCATAAAGGGCGCAATTCCCTCCTGGAGCTGTTCCTAGGATGGCAAAGCAATTCCCTGCCATTTACTCTGGGATCAGCCAAAAGGCTCATCTAGCTCTGTTGACTGATATGTTAAACCTTTAGATTGTTGGAAAGGAGTAGAACTATTTAATTACCAATTGAGAATATAACCTGAAGAAGTCATTGTCGTAATTATAAAGACACACACACAGTTGGTCTGTAATATTAATCAAACAGGAATTTTAGAAGTATAAGGTTTCCTTAGTAAGAATTCCATCAGGGGTTTTACATTTACTACTTTTTCCATTCCCATAGGAAATCATTTGCATATCTGAACATAAAAATCCACATTGTTATTTCTATGAAATTCACAAAGCAGTTTCCAAGCTCCACCTGCCAAAAAGGCAAAACTACACAAGCTGGGTGTTGAATCCAGATCTACACCCTTCACCTTGAAGAGATTCAAAGTTTTTCCCTTGCTCTTTCCAGTGTTGTAAAATAGAATACAAGCATAAAACAAGACATGTCTTTCAAATGCTTAAAACTTCTTCTCTTTTCAATGAGCAAACCTGTATTTGTACAAGCCTAACAGGTGTCAAAATGCTTCTTGGCAATCACTTTTCAACAAAGCTACAAATAACAATCAATCAGCATATCAGAGCAAATATGGACATTGTACAAGGTGTGTGAGCAAAGAGAACCCAAACTCCTTGCTTCTTTTATCTGAGGCCTAATCCTACAAGGTGCTGAGAGTCTCTCTATAGCCCCACTTACATAGTATCTTAAGATCTCATTATTTTTTAATATGTTTATCCTCACAATACCACCATGAGGTAGGAGGAAATACCCTCAGTGATATCTCCAGTGAGATTTGAGGACATTCAACACCTTACAGGAAATGGTAGGCATATTGGGTCCTATACTAGGCAAGTACTTATTTTCATTGTATTTTCCTTGCTGAATTTGTGATTTTCTTCTTCTCCTCCTCTTACTATAATGGGATACTGGCAATTTATCAAAAATTCACACTAACTTTCCCCATGCATTTCCACTTTTTTCCGCTATCACAGAAGTTCCCAAGCTGGAAAAGTCTAGATCCTGATCCAAGTATTCCTCTGGGAGTTTGTAGTGTCAGATCTAAGGACTTCTATAGGAAAAGGTGAGTTCTTAAATTAATGAATGTGAGGTAAGCACCTAGTGAAGACATGGCAGTATGCAGTTTTCACAGGAGTTAGCTGGTCAAGGTAAACCCTAGACTCCCCCATAGCATCCAACTCAACCGATTAACATGTGAAAGTAACTACAGGCTGGTGGCCCTGATCACTAGTCTGGGAAAACCCATCAGCATGCCTTGGTCACTTTGTAAGCCTTACCTGTTTATTCTTCAACACAACAAAGAAAACGTAAAACAATATAAAGTAACAGTCTTGTCCCCAACTTACACTGTGGGGCCCTTTAGCCTCCAGCAGCTTAATGGTCAGGACCTTCCCCAGCCCAGCAGAGCCTGCTCCCCATCTCACAATCTTCTGCTATAGCACCACCAGTGTACTCCCATCCTTCTCTTGGTCACAGTCTTCCCATAGAAGCTGGGGCCCTCATTCGTATCCCCTAGCTGAGAATCATCAGATCCAATCGCTAGATTCTGTCCAGCCAAGTCAGATGATTCCCAGCACCTGTCTGCTGGGCCCTTTCCAGAACAGGGCTCTCAAGGCTGAATCCCCACTCTATCACTTCAAGTGCAGAAAGTGGGGGCCCACAAGGATTCTAAAAATTAATACTTGCCACTCCAGGCTTGTATTAAACTCTCAGGGTTACAGCTTTTCTCTGATCTTGGCTTGGTAAACACTGCCACGACCCAAATGCAAAAAAAAAAAAAAAAAAATCCTTCGACCCAGGAAGGAGAACTTAGGAATTCCTCCCTGTGAGGTACCCTCAAGCCCTTTCACCCCCCGGGAAGAGCTGAGAAAGAAAACAAAGGAAATTAGCTGTGGCCACCAGCTAATTAAACAACATGCACAAACCTCTTAGGACACCAAAAATCCAGATCTGTTTTTTAAAAAGGTAAATTTTATTAAAACCAAAAAGAAAGAAAATACATCTGGAATTTAGGCTTTTGCTAGATTTTAAAAGAGCAATTCCAAAAATTAAGCACCCAAAATAGCTTTCTTGGGGTTCAGCTTAAACCAAAGCAAACAAAAGCATCTGGGGTTAGCACAGAGGAGATCCACAAGCCTTAAAAATAAACAGAAATAAACCTGATCACATCTAGCTAAACATTCTGATCTACTTACACCTTTGGGTTGTTAAAAGTAGTTCTAGATATGATCTGAAGATTTTCATATCTGGTTCAAACTTTACACAGCATTCCTGCTGCCCTGTCTCTTCAGCCCAGCTAGCAACAGACAAAGGGAAAGTTCTTTCCCATTTTAAAAAGTTGTAGCCTAGCTCTTTTGGTCAGGTGCCCACTCCTTTTCTTTTACCTGTGGGTTTAACCTTTTACAGATAAAGCAAACAGAGAACAGCTACCAAGAGGGATTTTACAGCTAGCTGGGTGTCTATCAAAGGGAGCTACACCCCCCTTCATTTATCACAAGGCCTTTAAAGGGGAAGAGCGCCCCATTACAACCACAAACTGCCCTCTCTTCACTTATCTCAAGTTCAGAACACACCTTTTTTCCTACCACAGACATGGCTGAAGCATTGATTAAGGCCTAATTCTATTTCCAAAGGACAGTAACGTTAATGTACCAGATTTTAGGTCACTCAGGGTTATATCATGTTTTTGGTATGCATAGTTAGGGGTGGTGTAAAAGTGCACTGCCCTCGGAGGAGCACCAGGAGGCATTGTGTCCCCCAAAGCTCTCCAAGAGGGGCAACTTGGTCTAAGGGAATCTGGACTGCACCCCCAGGAAGCAGAGCCCTGAAGGGAGGCCTGGAGGGGCAGCCAAATGCCAGGTTCAGAAGTAGGGGGGGCCCCAGCCCTGTCCCATGTAACCAGAACAGCCAGAAACCCCTTACTAGCCCCCAACCAGCTGAGAGACACCAATAGAGCCTGTCAATGATAACAAAATAAATTCAGCTGCCAAGATTATCCAACCAGAGAGGGAGCGCCCAGCACTGCTGCTGTTTTCTTGTTCAGCAGCTGGGAGTGTCCTCTCACCCGGGCACGCGTGCACACGCACATTATATATATAAATTCTCTGTTAAATTCTGTGGGAATTTTGTTTACTGACATTTTTGATGCCTTTGAATGCTTAAGTAGCAACATCTAGTGACTTTTCAGGGGTTCTCTTGTGACTTCCTGCTATGTGGAGTTGGTAACACCACACACAACAGTGCCTGGCACTCAAGAAAATTCTTCATCTGTTCCATACACATCCCAGGCCCCCTGCTCAGTCCTGGCTGCACTGTGGTGATACCATGGGTGAGGCACGTGCTCTGGTGGCAGCTACATGGCCTCAGATGGTAGGCTCCTTCTCTCCAGTATTAGCCCCCTTGTTGGGTCATGTCCCCTCCTCTGAGTCAGGCCTTCAAGGCCCTCTTGTCTGGTGACGTCTCCCTGCACTCTCTCTGCCCGGGTCCTGCCTCACTCTCCCCAGTTGCTTAACCCGTGCAGCTCCAATATTACATATGGCAGGGCCGGTGTCTGCTGTCCAGCTCTGGCCCCGTGGCTACCATTGTACATCAGCCCTGGCTCATGGCCAGTGCAGCTGGTCTATGCTGCTATGGCTCCCAGCTCCAGGCCACTGTTCTCTCCTGGCTCCGCCTTACTCTGGCCCTGGTGCCCCAGCTCACCTAAAGGATGGGCCCCTGAGCTCAGTTCCCTCCTTGGCCTGTACACAAGATGAGTGTTGGAGACTGGTTCCAGTTCAACCAAATGTAAGCCATCTTTCCGCCTCATGATATTAAACTGCCTCCCCTGCTGAGAGGCACCTATACGTGCCCTCTGTAACTGGCCACTGCTTCACTGGAATCAATGTTGCAAGAGTCCTGGCCATGTACTGAAACCTGCAAAGGGTTAAATAAACATGCTGGGAGAAGCTAAAATTTACTGGATCACAAACGTTGCAACCGGAGGCAAAATTATCTGGGTTCCTGATACTACGTTGTGGCAAGAAAAGGGGTCATTTCCATTTCATAATTTTTTTTTTTGTTATGCAGATATGTATGTTCCACTGAGGAATTCTTTCAGCGTTGCACACTGGATCTAGGGGGAAATTTGCTCTTTAGAACTTCCCTTTAACATTTTTTGAAGTCTTGTAAAATTTTTTCTGTTTTATAATTTACCAGAAAATATTGTTTTGCATTCCAAATCTGTGTACAATAACGTACTGTAACCTGTCACCAATATCGCATTTAAACTTCACCCAGACACACACCCACAAAATACCCACAACATTTACCCTATTAGATCATTTGCAATACATACAAGCTAGTCTTTTCATCCAAATTTATTTAAAGCCTGAAGAGACGACACAACTCCAGGAGCAGCCAGAAGGAAGTCAAGTCTTGAAAGAGATTAATAGGAAACATTACATTTAATCACAAGAGTCTTTGAATCCAAACTGCTGACAAAGGCTGCCATTAAAAAAAATTGCATGCAAACTTTTCTAGAACTAGTTAATAAGTTTTCTACATAAACATCCAAGATTTTTCTTCTCATGCAATCAGGTATTTATATACGTAATTTTCAGACTATTCCAATTCCAATCCATCAGTATAAATGAAATCCTTTGAATACTCAGAAATGAACAATCTCAGGAAAATAAAATATATGCCATGAAAATGCATCATAATCATCCCACTTTGAAATCTCGTTGACTAAAATATTGATCATTTCAAAGTCAAGTAGTGTTAGAAAGTACTTCAGATCAAAACACATTCTCCCTCTTGTTTTTATTTTTTTAGCAATGACTAAGTATAGCAGCATAATTAAGGCTCTGACAGTTTTTCCATTATAAATTTCTATTTTCATGAATTTATAACTCATCTGTTCACTTTTTGAACTTCACTGTTCACAAATCAAAGATCACATAACATTTAAATTTAAAAGAAAACTGGACGCTTTTTGCTCAGCGCAGCAAGCCAGTAGTTCACAACAGTGGTGCAGGAGACGATAAATGACTATCCTGCTCTATTTTGATTTCACATTGAAACCAATTGCTTCTTCCATAAATAATAAACATTGATGCTATAAGGTTAAACTAGTATTCAAGCAGGATGGATACTGGGCTATTCCCTTACATTGGACACTGATGTTCTAAATGATGTCACTTTCCTGTAAGACAGCTATCTCCCGCGGTAGGCTCAAAAAAGGCAATTTTAATTGATAACATTTTAAATAGAGAGTGAAATCCTAACCCCACTGAAGCACATGGGAAAACATCCATTGACTTCAATAGGGATTTCACCCATAGGATATGTTTACGACACATTTGGAGGTGTAATTGCAGAGCAGCTAAGCATACCTATGCCAGCTTTAATCTAGTCAGCCTGGCTGAAAATAGCAGTGATGACATGGTGGCGTGGGCCCCAGCATGGGCTAGGAATGTGAGTACATACTCAGGGTTACAGGCAGGCTTCTACAGCCTGCACTGACGCCCATGCTGTTGCATCTTCAACATTAACGCTAGCATGGTTATGCCTACCTAAGCAGCAATCAAACCTCCGATTGCAGTGCAGACATACCCACAGTGTCCTGTACACAGTAAGAACTAGTTTTCATCATCTGAGCTTTTGAATGGCAGGGCTGAGCAAAATGGATGTTGATTTGGGTTACCAAAAAGAAGGAAAAATATTATGTCAAACATAAGTTCCAGAAAGATCAAAATGTACAACCCAACCCCCATCTTGCAAAGATTTACGTACGTGACTATTCAGTCAGATAGAGTTAGTCTCATTGAAGTCAGTGCAATTGCAGGATCAGGGCCTAAATAAGAACAAATATAAGATACAGTCAGCTGTAGACAGAGATAGTTTCTCTTTTTTGATTCTATCAAGAGTGAATCAGAATTTATACATCTCTAGACTCAAATATCAGTATCAAAATATTTTGTTAGTGATTTGTTTTTTTTAATTGTGTGTGTGTGTGTGTGCCCAGCAGTGCTGAAATGTGGGGTATGATATAAGGGATGATAAACCATAGAATACAAGGATATTATTTCCTTAAGTGTTTATGGTTTATCAGCATGGTGTAATACCATATCTTTGCATTACAATCCCATTCTCTAATGTGTAACCCTTCTGCCCGTCAGAGTTGGCAGCAACAAGGGCCGGGTTCAATATCTAGGGGATCCATTCCAATAACACAATGCAAACCATCTCGAGCCCCCACCCAGTGACCTGGGACAAATATATACCACCCCTGCTGGGCGCCTCCAAGAGGCAATACTTCCCCTCTCCCAAGCACATAGTCTGAGTGTAGCAAAAAGCCTTTTAATAACAGAGAGAAACAATGTGGCATTATGTTGGGGGAAATACCACCAACAGGATTCATAACACAACCCATGAGCAAAAAACCCACCCCAAGCAAATTGGGGCATGCCCCTTTCCCTTTGGTTCTTGAGTCCAGCAACCCCAAATCACCCAAAGTCCCAAAAGTCCAATGACCCAAAAGTCTCTGTCCCTGGTCAGGGCAGCCCCAGAGTTCGAAAGTTTATCTGCGGAGCTTTACCTCGCAACCTGGATGGAGATGGGACGGGGGTAAGAGGCACCTTACATGATCTGAAGCTGACCACCCCACAGCTCCATAGGCCTTCGCTTCGCTCCGCTCCGCCAGCCGCTCCACGGCCCACAAGCAGCTCCCACTGTCCTACAAACTGCTCCACCAGCCTGTCCACAAGGCACTCCAGCCATCCTGCAAACTGCTCCACAATATATCTTCAGGCTCCCCCACTACTTAACACAACACTCAGTGATTTCAGCTCTTAGTCAGTTCAGCTCTTTAGTGAATTCAGCTTGTAGTAGGGGAACCTCAGTGCTGGTACACCATTAGCCCAAAGTGAGCTCAGCAGCCTGTAACTAGACTCCTAATGGAATCAAAATTAGCTCTGATATTCTACAGTGGAGAGAGGAGGAAATACAATTAACATGTAAGGCCCTCACCAAGAGGCCCATGCTACTAAGTATTAATACTTGTCCCCAGCCTCTCTCAATTCACAGAGTTTTAAAACTCATGACCCTTGCCTAGCGAGTGCTACTTAGGTGATGGTGAGTCCCTCCATCATAACAAAAGGCCAAGTACAGTTCCAAGCACAGTTCCCATAATCAGGGTAATAACAATTTATTCTTCCTGCCCCAATAACAGAGATACTGGGGATCCCACAGCAGCCAAAGTGACCATTTGGGCAGCTATGGCCTCATTCTAGGCGGGG
Source organism: Eretmochelys imbricata (assembly GCF_965152235.1). Taxonomy (NCBI): domain Eukaryota; kingdom Metazoa; phylum Chordata; order Testudines; family Cheloniidae; genus Eretmochelys; species Eretmochelys imbricata. Next base: position 324,051,609 of record NC_135572.1, read on the forward strand.
TGGGTGTGCCTATGCAAATGAGATCGGCCCCCCAAAGTTCTTTTCCACAACTTGCCACACCTCACCACCAGATGTCAGGGTGGAGCTCATCCTGACACTGCTTACAAATGCATACACACACAGCCACAACCCAGAGTTACATTCATCACTCCCCAAAAATCATTTATTATCACTATCATTATATAGATGTTATCACCACATGACATCACATTACTGCTGTCTGGATTGTCTCCTCTTGGTACCTTATCAACTGAATCCAGCTATTGGCAATATCTGCTCATTTCCCAAAAGATGGTCTCAGTTTTCCATGTTGATAAGTTTAATTAAGTTTTGGTATTTGGTAACTTTTATGTTCTTTCCAAATTCTCCCTTTGAACAATTTTCTTTCAACTGCCAGAGAGAAAGCCACATTTTATTTCAGTTGTTTCCTCATTTCTATCTGGGTGACTCATCAGTGAAATGTGTGTGAAAATTCCAGACCCATGCTGTACCTTATAAACATAAAAATAGAGATCTACCACCATATGTTATTCATTTTTGGTGCATAATTGCATATGATCCATACCCCAACAGACATCCCTCTGTTATATAGAGTTATACTTTAATATGTGCATTTTTATAAACTAGCCACAGTGCCTAAACTGAATGGTTTAGATTAGTTCCAGATCATGATAATAATAATTAGCACATATACAAAGCTTTATATCTTCAAAGTGTTATTTACACCCTTATGGTGTGATAAATATAAGTGCTAAAATGGCTTCTCATTAACCCAGCTACTGCTCTGTGGTTTTCCCATATACATAACGGTTAGCTCTAATATTAGAAGCATGATATATTGTGCAGGGTGTAAGGGCACCATGGGCCTGTTAGAATACGGTTGAAATCAGTAGAAAGACTCTATTTGGGAACACTGGGGACTCTTCTATAGTCTTCAACTGGCTTCAGATACAACCCTGTCTGTGTATCCTAGGATTCTATATAGCACCCATCACTGTAAGACTGGCCAGGACTGCCTTCCCCAGCAGACAACCACTTGTGGCCAGGCAGGGTGATGCAGTGAGTTTGGCTCAGTTTTCCCCTGTCCCACCAATAAGGGTTTAAATCTGTGTCTGGTAGTTTCCTGTTATGACTCCAGCCAGTTGGTTAATAATCTCTCCTCTTCTGGGGCAATAAATAGTCTGGTGGACCAGGGGAAAGGAGTCCAGGAGAGCTGGCTGTATTTCAAGGAATCCCTGTTGAGGTTACAGGGACAAACCATCCCAATGAGTCGAAAGAATAGTAAATATGGCAGGCGACCAGCTTGGCTTAACGGTGAAATCCTAGCGGATCTTAAACATAAAAAAGAAGCTTACAAGAAGTGGAAGGTTGGACATATGACCAGGGAAAAGTATAAAAATATTGCTCGGGCATGTAGGAATGAAATCAGGAGGGCCAAATCGCACCTGGAGCTGCAGCTAGCGAGAGTGTCAAGAGTAACAAGAAGGGTTTCTTCAGGTATGTTGGCAACAAGAAGAAAGCCAAGGAAAGTGTGGGCCCCTTACTGAATGAGGGAGGCAACCTAGTGACAGAGGATGTGGAAAAAGCTAATGTACTCAATGCTTTTTTTGCCTCTGTTTTCACTAACAAGGTCAGCTCCCAGACTGCTACGCTGGGCATCACAAAATGGGGAAGAGATGGCCAGCCCTCTGTGGAGATAGAGGTGGTTAGGGACTATTTAGAAAAGCTGGATGTGCACAAGTCCATGGGGCCGGACGAGTTGCATCCGAGAGTGCTGAAGGAATTGGCGGCTGTGATTGCAGAGCCATTGGCCATTATCTTTGAAAACTCGTGGCGAACCGGGGAAGTCCCAGATGACTGGAAAAAGGCTAATGTAGTGCCAATCTTTAAAAAAGGGAAGAAGGAGGATCCTGGGAACTACAGGCCAGTCAGCCTCACCTCAGTCCCTGGAAAAATCATGGAGCAGGTCCTCAAAGAATCAATCTTGAAGTACTTGCATGAGAGGAAAGTGATCAGGAACAGCCAGCATGGATTCACCAAGGGAAGGTCATGCCTGACTAATCTAATCGCCTTTTATCATGAGATTACTGGTTCTGTGGATGAAGGGAAAGCAGTGGATGTATTGTTTCTTGACTTTAGCAAAGCTTTTGACACGGTCTCCCACAGTATTCTTGTCAGCAAGTTAAGGAAGTATGGGCTGGATGAATGCACTATAGGGTGGGTAGAAAGCTGGCTAGATTGTCGGGCTCAACGGGTAGTGATCAATGGCTCCATGTCTAGTTGGCAGCCGGTGTCAAGTGGAGTGCCCCAGGGGTCAGTCCTGGGGCCGGTTTTGTTCAATATCTTCATAAATGATCTGGAGGATGGTGTGGATTGCACTCTCAGCAAATTTGCGGACGATACTAAACTGGGAGGAGTGGTAGATACGCTGGAGGGGAGGGATAGGATACAGAAGGACCTAGACAAATTGGAGGATTGGGCCAAAAGAAATCTGATGAGGTTCAATAAGGATAAGTGCAGGGTCCTGCACTTAGGACGGAAGAATCCAATGCACCGCTACAGACTAGGGACCGAATGGCTAGGCAGCAGTTCTGCGGAAAAGGACCTAGGGGTGACAGTGGACGAGAAGCTGGATATGAGTCAGCAGTGTGCCCTTGTTGCCAAGAAGGCCAATGGCATTTTGGGATGTATAAGTAGGGGCATAGCGAACAGATCGAGGGACGTGATCGTCCCCCTCTATTCGACATTGGTGAGGCCTCATCTGGAGTACTGTGTCCAGTTTTGGGCCCCACACTACAAGAAGGATGTGGATAAATTGGAGAGAGTCCAGCGAAGGGCAACAAAAATGATTAGGGGTCTAGAACACATGACTTATGAGGAGAGGCTGAGGGAGCTGGGATTGTTTAGCCTGCAGAAGAGAAGAATGAGGGGGGATTTGATAGCTGCTTTCAACTACCTGAAAGGGGGTTCCAAAGAGGATGGCTCTAGACTGTTCTCAATGGTAGCAGATAACAGAACGAGGAGTAATGGCCTCAAGTTGCAGTGGGGGAGGTTTAGATTGGATATTAGGAAAAACTTTTTCACTAAGAGGGTGGTGAAACACTGGAATGCGTTGCCTAGGGAGGTGGTGGAATCTCCTTCCTTGGAAGTTTTTAAGGTCAGGCTTGACAAAGCCCTGGCTGGGATGATTTAACTGGGAATTGGTCCTGCTTCGAGCAGGGGGTTGGACTGGATGACCTTCAGGGGTCCCTTCCAACCCTGGTGTTCTATGAATCCCATGGCCCTAAAGATGGGTTGACAATTTCAGGCCCCTTTGTCCCAAAGTTGTCACTATCTCCTCTGCTGGGCTGATAGAGGAACCAGGCCCAACCACTCCTCTGGGTTCCAGTCCAGGTACCCTATATAAAGCAGCTGCAATTGGTTGCTCCCAATTCCTTGCTGCTTCCTACCTCACCTCTCCTGAGGCTTTTCCAGATTCACAAGCTGATCCTCCCAATCTGGAAGTCTGACTTTCTGGACAGCTTCTTCCTAGTCTGTTACTGAAGGACTCCCCTCTCAGTAGTCTCTCTGGTAGTCATAACAGTCTGATCTGCAGCCCCATTTTATCCCCACAGCTGTTACAAGTCCTGCTGTTAGGCTCAGCTGAGGAGTCTCTCTGTAAACCTCCTTGCAGCTAGAGTATCATGGGGGTCTACTCACCCTAGGAAAAGGGACAGATTCTCTAGTCCACTATGGCCACTTTGCCCAGGGCAAAGTGACCCTAAACTGGCCAGAGATTCCCGGTGGAGATTCCTCCAGGGGAATTCTCCACTGCTGTAGAGTTGGCAAAGGTTGCATTGCAGGCTCCCAAACCGGCTGTCCTACTGCCCTTTCCCAGGAGTGAAATTAAGTCTTGGAACTTACCGGTATGGGGCTGGGCTGCGGCCAGCTCTGGCCCCTGGAAGGGGCGAGGCCTCGAGCAGAAGGGGTGGGGCTGGGGGAGGTCAAAGCCAGCCCCAGCCCACCCTGTACCGGCAAGTGCCTCCTTCCCCCTCCCCTGGGTAACAGCGGCAACCGGGGGCTCTGGCAGCAGTTTAAAGGGCCCTGCGTGGTAGCTGCGGCCAGAGCCCTGGGCCCTTTAAAGCATCCCCGGAGCCCCACCACCGCTTCCCCAGGGCCTCGGCAGCGGGGCTCTGGGGATGGGGCTCCGGCCGCCCCTACCGCCCCGAGCCCTTTAAATCGCCGCTCCAGCCCCGCTGCCGTTACCCCAGGGCTCCGGCAGCGGGGCTCTGGCAGCAATTTAAAGGGTGGAATTGGGCCTCGGGAAAAAGGCAGGGCAGGGACGGCACCTCAGGGGAAGAGATGGGGAGGGGTGGGGACTCAGGGGAAGACGTGGAGCAGGGGTAGGTCCTTGCGGGAAGAGGAGGGGAGGTTCTGGCACTCCTGCTGGAGTGTCCGGTCTTTAAATATTACAAAGTTGACAACCCTAGCTGGGAGCACTGCAGGGGTGGAAGAGAGCAACCCATACAAAAGCTCTGCTATGCCTGATTCTCCACTGGGGATCTTACTCCAGCAGTGCAAGTTACAGCAGGAGAGGTCCTGCTCTAACTTATACTGGGACCAGGAAGCCCAAAAATCAGGGAGCTGCATCTGGCTCCCTGAAGCCACCACACTGCACTACTTCCAAATCAAGGCCTAAGCACCTATTACCTAGTTCACCAGGTATTAACTCCAAACTTGCCCTTTCTCTCCCATTGTGCAGGTGCTCAGGGAAAGAGCTATAAGAAGAGACAGCAAATGGAAAATGTTTGTGGGAAGTCAGGGCTCTACCTCCTGGTGATGAGGGAGCCCCAAACTCTGGAAGCTTTTCATTGTGTGTGCTTGGTTTACAGCAGCTTGTTTAAATGTGTGCTGATACAGATTTGTTCCCACTGATTAATGATATCTTATTTCTGCTGAGTCGCCTCACCAGCTCACCTACTTGTAGCAGGATATCAGTGTCATCTAGCCCACCAGGTAGCACAAGGGGGGTGTTTATTTCCACTGGATTTAAAGAAAGATAGAAGGCAAAGTTCCAATAAAAGTAGCCAAGCCTAGGGCTGGTCTACACACAGAGATGCACCAACTTAACTAAATCCGTTTCTAACTCAATTTAGTTTTAAAAAGTTGATGCAACTTCCTCCCATTGGTTTAAGACATTAATTTTGTTTACAATATATCATTTTTATATCACTCAAGATGATTTAAGATTGTCAACACAAGGAAGATTCACCTGTTCAAACCAATTTGGAAACAGATATAATTAAACTGGTGCAATGTCTGTGTATAGACCCAGGCTAAGAACACTTCACAGTAGTGGGGAAGCACTGAATATTGTATTTTCCCTTATTGACCCAGAAATCATTAAAATCATGTAGAATTGATTACTGTAGAAAAACCAAATGGTATGTATGCAATACAGTGCCAAAGAGAGGACCCATGGAGGGGACTTTGCTAATGAATCTATGAAATGTACAACTTTCTCACAAATCAAGAAACTGGCTTATATAGTGATTCATAGGATTTATGCATGAGGTTAGGAATTAACTCATACACTTCAAAGTCAAAGAGGAGGGGAGGAGGGAAATGTCTGGAAGAGAAAATCTTGTCGTTTTCTGTGGAATTTGTAGACCACCAGCTATTATTATGGTTATCTGTGTAGTAGCAGCTCCCAGAGGCACCAGTGAGGATCAGGATCACATTATGCTATACAACTGATATTCGTCCATTAGCTAGCAAATCGGGTCTATCTAATCTGGGACATGATCCCTGCCCCGAGGTGTTTACAATCTCATTTCAGACAAGACACAACAAGAGAGTATAACAAACAATAGGAGGGAAAAGGAGAAAGAGGATGAAACTAACAATGGAAGGAATATGTCACCCGGACTAGCTTTGCACACAGTTTGATTATAGTGAAGAAAACTAAATAACAGGTTAGGATTTTTTTATTTAAAAAAAAAAAAAACTAAATTGTTACAGTTCTCTAGTTCCTTTATGGAGAAACAAACATTAAATAAAAACCTTGCTTTATTTATACATTCTGCTGCCACTGTTTCAGAAAGGCTGAAAAGTGGGAGGGTTTGCAATATAACAGATGCATTTTAAACGTGGTTTGAGCCAACTGTCACATTAATTATTAATACTGACTACTGACTTGTATTCATTGGATCCTGCTGTTCTGAAAAGAAAAAAAAATCAAAGAAATACACCCTCTGAAAATTCATTCTCTGCAATTATTCTTACATATTGTTGTCCCCTTCCCTTAACACCAAAGCTACATGCCATAATCCAGAGAAACCCCTTATCCATGAGGGGGTTTCTACAGAAGTTAAGAACTACAGATCTGCTTTATTTTCCTGAGAACAAAATCAAAACAGTGTCACTGAACCCCACTCAAGTCTCTTCACATATTGGTTTATAAGATGAAAAAATGGATCCCTAATAGGATAGAATAAGGTACGCAAGACTGGTATTTCCAGACAAGTTGGTAATAGCAACATCTTAGTTAAAACCAATTAATTCTTGGAATGTTCTAAATGTTCTATTCTTCTTCCAGTCTGTTCCCATAATGTGCAGATGATCCTAAAAGGGCGAAAGCTCCAGTGCCCCATTTCCCTTTCCCACAGCTATCAAATGGCATGCTGTGCAATGCCTATCCATCTATCTGCCACACTCCACACCAGAGGTGGCTGAGTTTCAGTGGTTCTATTGTTATGCTATACAAAGCACACAGGACCTTTTATAAGCGAGAAGGCAAATACACCATATTTATTGAAAATAGAACAGTTAGCTTATGTTTTTCAGTCACACACACATACACATCATGCACGCAGTCCTGCCAGTTGATGTTTTTATAGTTACCAGTCTGTTGTAGCTCGAGTCAATCTAATGCAGTGCTTCTCAAACTATCTGATGTGGGGGACCGGCAATTATTTTTTCCAATGTGCACGCAGACTGGCAGCCGATCGCTTGCGGACCGGCACCGGTCTGTGGACCACCAATTTGAGTAGCACTGATCTAATGGCCAGTTAGATTGAACACGAGTGAGGAGCTGGACTCTGCTGGTCGCGATCCGATGCTCCAAGGTTTTGGCAGGACTGAACCCAGAGTTTCATGGCAAAACACCCCAGCTTTATACTTGTAAATTTCCATTTGAGTCCATACATTTTGCAATGTCATCCTGTAATCATAAGTCCTTAAGTGGTGGGTTTTCCGCTATTATCATTTGAAGGTTATTGTCGGGCTTCCCATCGTTATCTTCTATTTGTTGTCTTGCCTTCGGGAGTGGTTGCCTCACCTCTGAGGCTGTCAATGCTGCTAACATGTTTAGCATCGGATGTTTTGCATTGGATGTTTTCTGATTGTCTCCTGGTGTTTCCAAGTCTCTCACTTTTTCTTGACCATCTGGACATTTGTGATGGCTTTCATACCTTATCTTTTCCTGATGCATGCATTCCTCATTCACACAAACAATCTCTCACAGAGAAGACAGCAGTATTTTATATTCAGCACAATACATTGTAAATTAAACTTCACTAAATCTTGTGGTCAAAACAGTTTACATTGTGGCTCAGACCTTTAACATTCCTTTAATCTAATTAACAGACACAATACAATATCCTGTCTTTTACTCACTGAACCTTAAACCAAAGAAATGACTAGAGAGAAGTTTATAATGCATATAGGAAACAAGATCCCAGTCTCAGACTGTCATTCCTTTCTGTTATTCAAAAAGGGTGGCTGGCAGAATTAATTCAAAGTTTACATCAATTTTTATAGTACAATTATAAAATCCTGTCCCTACACTATTTATACATAGTATAACTCATAATAAAGCTCTTTGAGATAAGTACCACAATGATCTTACGTATAGTGTCTTCCAAAGGATCCCATAGTAATTTCACATTTAAGCTGATATATACACAGAGCAGACAGATTGCTTGAATCTCATATTGAAATCTGGCAACTGTTTAACATCACACAGCAAAAGTACACAGGATAGGACATGAAGAAGAATTCTAGATCCAAGAGAAGCTAGGTGGGTTGGGGTGAGGAATTTTAGGTAATTTGATCTAGACACTGTCAATGCCTGTGAGAGGAAGAATGATCTTGTGATTGAGGCACTAGACTGAGACTAAAACAATTGGAGTTTAGTTCTTGGTTCAATCACACACTTCCTTCCTGTGTGATACCAGACAATTCATTTGATCTGCCTGTGCCTTGGTTCCCTATTAGTAAAATGGGGTTAATATGTCAATTTTCACACTTTGTTTTTCTGTCTTGTCTATTTAGAGTGACTATCTTCAGGGCTGGGACTGTTTCTTACTGTAAGTATGCACAGTGCCTAGCACAATGGAGTCCAAACGAGCTACTCTAATACAAATAGATACTGTTTAACACTACACTTTTGCTCATTCAAACAGTGTTTTAATACAACCAAATGCAAAATTTATACTTCTAGGAACAAGGAATGTAGGCCATACCTATAGAACGGGGGACTGTATCCTGGAAAGCAAAGATTCTGAAAAGGATCTAGGCATCATAATGGACAAACAACTCAATATGCATTTCCAGGACAATGCTGTGGCAAAAAGGGCTAATGCAATCCCTGTGTGTATAAACAGAGAGTAGTGAGTAGGAGTAGGGAGGTGATTTTACCTCTGCATCAGTGAGACAAATACTGAAATACTGAGTACAGTGCAGTTCAGATGTCCATATTTTAAAGAGGATGTTGAAAAATTGGAGAGGGTGCAGGAAAGAGCCACAAAAATGATTTAGGGCTGGAGAAAATGTATAGCAGTATGAGCTCTTTAAGTCTGTTCAGCTTATCCGAAAGACGATTGAGAGGTGACTTGATTACAGTATCTTCAGAGGGAGTATATACCAGGTGCTAAAGGGCTCTTTAATCTAGTGACGGGGAAGGGGAGGCATATCAAGCAAACACTGACTGGAAACTGAAGCCAGCTAAATTCAAATTAGAAATAAGGCACAATTTGTTAACAGTGATGGCGATTAACCAGTGGAACAAACTGCTTAAGTCATCAAATCATCCAACACACACAGCCTACAAAGATCCGTTATGCCAGCCACAATGACCACAATTGATAGCATCATACCAGGCATTGTGTAGTGAAGTTGCCAGATCTGGTTCAATCCTGCAAATCCACAAACCTCTTGGGTGACCCTGCAGACAATGCCAGGTAGGGTCACAGTGTGCACACCTTCACATGTTGATGGAGAGGTTGAGAACATGGTGTGCTGGGGTGTTTTTGTCCATCCTGGTGACATGTCCGAAGAGTGTGAAATGCTGCTTTTGAATATAATGAAGGGGGCCAAGGGAAGCGGTGGATTCAGCATCTCTTGATGCCTTTCTAGAACATTTGTATTAGCCCTACACAAATTATTGGGCTTAATACAGGACTAACTGGGTGAAATTTAAGGGGCTGTGATATACAGGAGGTCAGACTAGATGATCTAATGGTCCCTTCTGGCCTTAAACTCTATGAATCTATGAAAATTGCTGGGATCCCTTCATCAAGAAATGGTCAGAACCCCAGTACATTATGGGGAACTTGGAAAGGAATTCTGCTTCGCTGACCTACACTGGGGACTCTGCATTACTCTTTGCTATAGTACTGAATGGCACACCTGAGCCTGTAGCTTCACTGGGAAAAAAGCTAAACATAGAGGAATATCTCCTCACCACTGCTGGAAGGGCAGCTTGGCAGTTTTTGGAAAGGGTGAGGTGGGAAAGGCAGTTTAAAACAGCCCTGTTGTCCCCTTCAGAACCTCCTTCTTCCACCTAAAACTGCTTCTCTCCACCCTACAGGTGGCTTTTCATTACATCAGTTCTCCCATTAACATTTTGTCCCCATAAACTCAACTTAATTACAGGTACAGGAATTTGTGTGTTTCAGTGATGTCACACCTGTACACCATCAGGAGCTGGTGTGTGGCTTTGAGGCCACATAAAAAGTCCAAGCAGCCAATTGGAATGTAGCTCTGGACAATCTGCAGTGTGGTGTATGGGCATTTGTTTGTCATATTACTATTAGAGCTGTATGCTTTCAGCCCTTTCCCACCCCCTTTATTAAGTATAAATGGAAAGCTGAATAAAAAACCTGCCAACCTTCAGTAAGCCATTCCACACTGTGTTATTTTCTGTACTTTGCATACAGCCTTCGCAGTACAGATGCTCACAGTCTGTTGTGATCTAACTTGCTTTTATTTTCAAATGGTAACATTTGGCAACATTTCACAGCCATCCACCCTGCATCAGGACACGCTGACAGCTGGTCACAGGCTTTAAATATCTGCCTTCTTATTTGCAATGTTATCATTTTAAGGTGTTGTGATTAACTACATGATTAGTCCAAAGGTAAAAGAGGAAAGGAAATTATTCCATTCAAAGCGCCCTGTTTAAAAATACTTCCTTTTTTAAAGTGTTGCAGAGCACTCAGACTGCAAAGCCAGAAACAGCTGAGAGTTCACCTCATGACCATGTGGGGAGTTCAGATGTCCACATTAAGGGCACATCTTCACGGGAGATGGGGGTGTAATTTCCAGCTCAGATAAATGTACATACGCTAGCTTTGATATAGCTAGCATGCTAAAAATAGCAGCGTAGCTACAGCCGCACAAACTGCCTGAGTGTAACCCTGTCTGAGAGGGTAAGCACATACTCAGGTGGTCCATGTTGCCATGCTTACACTGCTATTTTTAACCCCTTGCTCAATCAAAGCTAGCACATGAACATCTACCTGAGATGAAAGTTACACCTCTGCCTGCAAGGTAGGTGTACTCTGAGCCTGTTAGACTCACAGATGGCCTTCAACACTGATGCTTTTGAGGTGCTGCTGACTTGTCTGAGACCTCCAGACAAAGGGCAGCAAAACAGTGTGGCCATGTCTACGCTACAATGGCTAAAACAGCACAGCTAGGGCACTGCAGCTGTGCTGCTATAGTCTACGTGCTTCCTGCAGCGACAGAAGAGGTTTGTCCGTAGATGTATGGAACCCACCTCTCCAAGAGGCAGTAGCTAGGTTAACAGAAGAATTCTTCTGTTGACCTAGCTGCATCTACAGTGAGGGTTAGCTCAATTTACCTATGTCACACAGAGTGCAAAGTTTTTCCACAGTCCTGAGCAATGTAGCTAGGTAAGGTTGACCTAACACAAGATGGGATGCAAGTGATGCTGGGCAAACCTACAGCAGTGAAACCTGAAACCAGGAAGAACTCCTGAAGTGTCAGGTTCAAACAAAATCAGTAGTGAAATCTTGGTTCCATTGAAATCAGACTGTTTGCTTCAACTATTTGTTATTCATCATCATTTCTGTTATCTGGTTGCTCCCGCATGTCACATGGTATTGTCTCTGTGCCTGACTGGGTGACTGAAAAAGGAACTGAAATAGCAAATGAGTGACATGCTTCTAGTGTGATTTTAAAAAAGATAATAATTTTTGGTAAAATTCTTGAAACTTTCTGTATTCACAGGCATTTTCACAAATGCCCAGAAGTTGCTCAGACACTTGTGAATCATGATCAATACAACCTCACAAATAAAACATGAGCTGAACTTGGTGCTGTTAGGGTGAAATTATTAGCAAATTAGTGAGTGATTTATTTATTTATTTATTGCTACCTGACCACTTAGATCAAGTCCAAAATTTAAAGTGAAACTCAAAGGACATTACCCAAAGCAGCACATTTCACACAGCTGTATGTGACTTGATGCAGGATGAGATGATTGAATCAGATACATTTCAATATAAGCTGTGTAACTGCTCTGAAGTTTGGTGGGAGGAAAAAAATTAAGTTTATATAACTGTTTTAAACCAACAAGCTTGTATACTTTAATTAAATTAATGCTTGTCAGTACCAAGGCTAATGCATCACAACACTTCAGCTTTGCATTTGTTATTTAGCACCGTTTTGGCTAGCTGGCTGGGTTACCTAGCATGATATTGGCTCATGCTTTGGAAGTCACAGGGGGGAAACCATTTATTTTTTGTTTTACTGGCAGTTTAGAGATGTGAGCTTTCCAGACATAGCAAACATCCCCTCTTTTAATCGCCAGTCTTCAAAGTCCTTGCCCTCATGTGATGCTATATCACTGACCAATTTAAATACCTTTCCAACTTCCCTTGAAAGTGTTTGAAATGCTTGTCATGCTGTTACGGTATTAGATAATAAATAACAGCTGACTACAGCTCCATATACTGCCAAAATTCTTCATTAAAGTTTTCCACTCCAGCAAGCAATACTACATCGACTGTATATGGAGAGAAGTAAGCACTCTATTCCCTCAAGTTCTCTTAGTAGTCTATTCCTTTGCAAAAAAAATTTTAAAAAAAACCGATACGTTTTTCCTGGATTATGTTTCTAGCCATTTTTTAGTCAATTTTTCACAAACAATCAGTTCCATGCTAGCCTGGAGCTGCACAAATGGCTTGAATTACTGCACTTTTGAAGTTGGGCTAAACAGAGTTATAAATCAAAGATTAAAAGAATTTTTCCTCTCCCCATGGTGGAAGGAGGGAGAGGCAAAACTGAGGAAGAAAGAGTAGGAAAATCACCTACTTTGTATTCATCACATAATTCAGTCCCACCCCTCCCTGCCTTTTTTTTAAATGGAGTCAGTGGCAAAGAATGCAACAAGACCAAAACTAATAGGAATGTGTACGGCATAGGAGCAACATCTCCAGTGCATATATTAATCGTCATCTGTCTCAGCTACTGCAATCTCTTCCCATCAGGTCCTTTTGATACTAACTTCATCTATTTTAAGGGTGCCTTTGGAAGGGATGACACGGACAAATGCCAAGAAGAGCCCATCCACTTGTACTCTAACTATCATGGACTATCACTACTCCATCCAAAAAGCTGCCACCATGGTCTTTATTCTTGCTCCTTTCTTAAATCACATCCCACTCGCCTCAGCAAATTTGAATCACTTCAGTAATACTTCATTGTGCTGTTCATCAAATGTAATAGTCTTTCCCTTGCTTAAAAGATCCTGTATCGCACAGCTTCTTCCTTGATCTCCTTTCTCATTGCCCAGCACCTTCTGCCCTCCACCAGTGGAAGCAGCTTGGTCTTTCCTGTGCAACAGGCATTTATGTGCCTTCTCTCATGCCATCCCTTGTGCTTGGAACGCCCACCTGCCTCACACAAGTCTGCCCATCTATTACCCTCATCCCATTCAAGTCCCTCCAGAAATTCATTCCTGCCACAGGCACTGCTCCATCCCTGCTCTGCCCCAAGACCCCACTCTTACTCATCCCCCTTCCCCTAGGCCCTACCCTCGCTTTGCCTCTTCCCGCCCCTCTCCACCCCCTCCACCAAGGGCTCCTGCCCACCTGCTACTTGCTGCTCTTTACCCTCCCCTCCTGAGCACCTCCTGCCAGCTGCCAAACAGCTTATCGGTGGCCCCGCCAAACAGCTGTGGCTGGTGGGTGCTGAGCAACCCCTATTTTTTTTTCTGTGGGTGCTTGAGCCCCAGAGCACCCACGGAGTTGGCATCTATGACTCCTGCCATTTCAGCTGCAAAAAGGAAAGGGAGACCGAAGTTTTAAAAGCAGCTTATAACCTTTGAGATGTACACGACTTACTGATCTGAGTTACTGCATGATTTTATCCTTTGTCCTCCTACCTCTGCACTTGCTCCCTCCCTAGTTTTGACTCTATGACAGAATGAACTTTTGCTGCATCATGCTGAATTTAGTTTGTAAACTGTTCTATTCTATATAGGTTTGATACCATGTCACCACCACAGTATCTGAGTGACTTCCAGTAGAGCATTAAGCAATATGACTAACTTCTGTCCCATGCTCTATCACCCCGTCCCCAGGGAAAGAAGCATGTGCAGTGAAGAGTCTTGTTTTTGTAGGGGGGGGGTTTCGGGGGGGGCGGGGGAGGGTGTTGTTGGTGTTGGTTTGTTTTTAAATATCCCTGTTGCTATGTGCTTATGTAAGAGAAGGCAAGGTCAAAGAAATGTGCACTTGGAGTGGGAAGATATAAGGCTTGTGATGGTCCCTAGTTCCTGAGGCAGTTCATTCCACAGTCTTAGACCTACCCTGAGCAGGGTCTGGCTTCCACATAGAAGAGCTTTGTTCTTATTGTTGAGAGTTCCTCTGTGCCAGAGAAGCGAAGTTGTCGGCCACAGTCTTCATCTCAGAGCTTTAGTCAGTCATTTAGGTATCCTGGGTCCAGGCCACGGAGCACTTTGGAGATAAGGATTGGAGCTTAAACTTGACTTGAAAATCTATGGGAAGCCCATGTAGAGAGCGGAGGACTGGTGGAATGTGCTCACAGTAGCCCGTGTTGCTGAGGAGACACTCTGGAGCATTTTGTGTTAGCTGAAGTTTAAATACTGAAGACTTCATGCCAGGGTATATTACCTTGCTGTAGTCCAACCAAGAGATGACAAAGGCATAAATGACTGAGGCCAGGTTTTCATCCACCAGGATGGGACGGAGTCTCCTAGGCAACTGGAGATGGTAGAAAGCATTATTGGTGGCCATTGCAATGTGAGGGCTCAGTGTCAGCAAGGAATCCAGGAGTGCTCCTAGATTAGTTCTTCTGGGCAAAGACTGTGTGTTGAGAAAAAAGGTGGTGCAATGGTTCGGGCTTAAGTTCCCTCTAAGCTGTGCAGCCATGCAGCAGGCTATCAAGGGCCGTGCAGGCACGCAGCAGGGGCCGTGGAGATGCGCCTTTCCCCTGGCCCCGGCCTCGAAGCTACCTGCCATGATCGGGGACAGGCGCCTTTCCCCGGCCTTAGCGTTGCCGTGTGTGGGAGAGGCGCCTCTTCCCCAGCCCTGGGCTGCTGTGGCGAGAGAGAGCTGGGAGGAGTCCTCTCTCCCTGCCACAGCCCAGGGCAGCCTGAACCCCAAACCCCTCATCCTCCACCCCAGAGCCCACACCCCCCAGCCAGAGCCATCACCCCTCCCACACCTCAACCCCCGCCCCAACTCTGAGCCCCCTCCCACACTCCAAATCCCTCCCAGAGCCCACACCACCTCCTGCAACCCAACCCAACTCCCTTCCCCAGCCCAGAGCCCCCTCCCTCACCCTGAACCCCTCATTTCTGGCTTTATCCTGGAACCTGCACCCCCAGTCCAGAGCCCATACCCCCTCCCACACCTCAACTCCCTGCCTCTGCCTGGCGCCACCTCCATACTCTGAACCCAAGCCCAGAGCCCCTGATCCCCAGCCCCACCCCAGAGCCCTCACCCCCATCAAGCCCAACCCTCTTCCCCAGCCTGACTCCCCTCCCACACTCTAAACCCCTTGGCCCCACCCCTGCCACACAAGACCTCCATATGGTGCACATAATAAAATTAATTCCACACATGGATATAAAAAATTAGAGAGAACACTGGTTAGGGCACTAGCCTGCAATTCAGGTGACCTGGGTTCAGTTACAAGCTCCACCACAGACTTCATGTGTGTGACCTTAGGTGAGTCTCAGCAGCCACATCTACGCTATAGAATTAAGCTGACCTAAGTTACATCAATGTAGAGCCATTGCCGTGATTAAATCACTTTTGTATGTCCACACTATGGTTCCTGTGTTGGTGGTGAACGTCCTCACTAGCAGCACTTGCACTGATGCAGAGAGCAGTGCACCATGGGTAGCTATCCTACAGTGCAAATCACCATCATCTAGCACTGGGTGTTTTGGGAAGGGTTTGCTACATGGGAGCAAATGAGTCATGCAGGGGTGACTAGGAACATGGGCTCAACATCCCAGGATGCAGTTTTTGCCATCCCATCATTCCATGGGCATCCTATTATGTTTCACACCTCTTTTCAAAAGCCCTGCAAACCTGCATGCCCACCATCTCTGCGAGAAGAATGGATCCTGCACTGTTCTTCAGTATTGTGATGAGCATTATGAACACAGTACACCTGAGCCTGCAGTATTTCCAGAGTCATGAAAGGAGCCGCACAGACTATGACAATTCCTTGCAGGCTGCATTGCTGTGTGCCATGGAAAGAAACAATTCAGGATCGCTGGTGACATTCATGGTGCAGCTGCACACAGTGGACCACTGTTCTGGGCCCAAGAAACAAGCACTGTCTGGTAGGATCGTATCATTATGCAGATATGGGATGACAAACAGCGGCTCCAGAACTTTCAGATGCGGAAGGCAACGTTCCCCCAACCCTCTGGTGCAGTGACACCACATTGAGAGCTGCACTCACAGAGGAGAAGCAAATGGCAATCGTTGTGAGGAATCTTGCAACACCAAATTGCTACTGATCAGTTAGGAATCAATTTGGAGTTGGAAAATCCTCCGCGGGGATTGCTGTGATGCAAGTGTGCAGGGCTATTAATCACGTCCTTCTATGAAGGACTGTGACTCTGGGCAATGAGTGGGAAATAATGGATGGTTTTGCAGCAAGGGGGTTCCCTAACTGTAGCAGGATGATAGATGGCATGCATATCCCTATTTTGGCACTAGACCACCTTGCTACGGAATACAACAACAGAAAGGGCTACTTTTCTATGGTACTTCAAGCACTGGGGGATCACTGGGGTTGTTTCACCAACATCAAAGCAGGCTGGTCAGGGAAGATACATGACGCGTGCATCTTTAAGAACGCAGGCCCGTACATAAAGCTGCAAGCAGGAACCTTTTTTCCAGACAAAAGGATTACCATTGGGGATATTGAAATGCCAATAGTGACCTTGGGAGACCTAGCCTACCCCTTACTCCCATGGCTCATGAAGCCGTACACCGGCCACCTCAACAGCAGCAAATAGAGCTTTAATAACAGGCTCAGCAGGTGCAGAATGACAGTTGAATGTGCCTTGGGCCATTAGCAAGGCCATTGGCACTGTCTAGTCATGAGATTAGACCTCAGTGAAAAAAAATCCCCATGATCATTGTTGCCTGCTGTGCACTTCAGAATATCTGTGAAGCAAAGAAAGGGGCGAGGTTTCCTTAGGGATGGAGCATGGAGGTGGAACAGCTGTCTGCTGAGTTTGAACAGCCAGATACCAGGCTATAAGAAGAGCTCAATGGAGGCGGTAGGGGGCTATATGGTTCAGGGAGAGTTTAAAGGATCATTTTAACCATGAGCCACAGTGATGTGTGTTGCTGTAGTGTGCTGTGCCTGTTTTTTTTTTTTTTTTTTTTTTGTGGCACAGTGGTATGAACCTGTTAATGAGTGCTGTGTGCATGGTAATGTAACATTGCAAATGCACCTGTTGCTATTATCTGTGAATGATGTCAACTCCAGATACCATCGCTTGTGAACTAATAAAGATGAATTAAGTTTCCATAATTTTTTTTTCCTAACCTATGCAGACAGACATGTTTAAAACTGAACAAAACTCTATAAATACAAGGGAAAGAACTCTTGAAGGGGAACAAACAGTCATTTCCATTTCACAAACACATATACCAACTGTCTCTCTCACAGGTCAATGTATGTTCACCTGTGATTGTCCGTACTCTCCCCCGGTGTGGAGTGATAGAGGTATTGCACTGGCCACAGACACCACATGGTATGGCGTGGGGGGAAGGCACCAGAATGCAGTTCTCTATGGGCTGCAGAGGGAGGTGAGCACGGATCTGTTGATCCAGAAGGTCAGAAACCACAGCATGTCTGTTTGCTCCCTCAGAAGCACTACTATCTCTTGCTGCCCATTTCCCCGTCCTCACTATCCCTGTCAATTCTGTCCTCAGGCGTCATCCTCCAAGCCTTCTTCTCAGTATCCGGAGCACCAGAGGCTTACCGGATCTCCTGGAACATGTTTTCCCTTTCCCTCTTCTTTCTCTTTCGTATCTGGCTGATCTGCTCTGCCCATGTGGATGGAGAGACACTCAAGGCCACATTTGAAGCTGCAAAAAGAAAACAATGGACAGAGGTACTGTTGTGAGCGCATTCACTCCCCTTCTGTAAGATAGAGATAATAGAACTTGCCTAGCTCACAGGGGCATAGTGAGGCTAAATATGCTAATGATTGTAATATGCTCAGATACTACAGTAATGGAGGACATATATGTACCATAGATGGTTGTAAAGAGCATAACACACTCTTAGGCTGTCAGAAAATGGTAAATAATAATACCTGATAGTTGTAAGCAGTGTTTTAGTAGCCAAGTTAGTCCCAGAATATTAGAGAAACAAGGTGGGTGAGGTTGGCCCAATAAAAGATATTACTTCACCACCTTTCCTCTCTCTAATACCTGATAGTGACTGCTATGGTGAAGACTACAAACCAGTTTCAGTTATAGCTCCCTGATTTTGCATATTCGTAACAAACTGAAAATAAAGATCACCTCTTAGACTGACATTTTTAAGCTCAGCTTCTGTACATTGGTGAGGTTTTGTGGGGAAATATTAAATAAAAGTGCTCCATCTATTTTTGAGCTCTGTGAAGGGCTGGGGGG
The DNA here is from genome assembly GCF_965152235.1 of Eretmochelys imbricata. Classification (NCBI taxonomy): domain Eukaryota; kingdom Metazoa; phylum Chordata; order Testudines; family Cheloniidae; genus Eretmochelys; species Eretmochelys imbricata. The sequence continues at coordinate 324,070,034 of NC_135572.1, forward strand.
AGAATATACTTTTCCCATTTTAAAGAATGATCACAATTTATCCACACAGATCAATCAGAATCATCTGTGAAGAAGAGGGTAAATGTCTCATAGAAACACTCAAAGCAAAATAAAAACACACACACACATACACACACACTGCTTTATTCATACATTTTACCTTGCACCCAAGAAAGCTATTCTTCAAATAAAGGGCTTTATTCTATAAAAATGATGACATCTGATGTTATAAACTAAACAATAAAGGCAAAATCATGACATCAGATGTGCCTAAGGAAGTGTTAAAACAAGCGTGAAGTATTCTTTCAGCAATATGTTTGGTACAACCTGCCGTATTCTTTCAGCAATGTTTGGTATGACCTGATGATAGCATGAAGCATTGCTATGATCTGGCTATTCCCAGATGGCAGATCTCTTGATCCACGGAGTCTTGATGAGTGTTTATGTGTGAAAGGGGAGTATGTCAGTGGAAAAAATAGGCATGCTTCCAAAAAAGGTTCTCATCAGACCTAAGGACTTGAACCACCATCCTTCAAACAATGCAATAGAAATGGAAATCACAAGTTAATAAACATTTCAAAGTGTCTCCCATACACAATGTGCTTAAGTATTTCCATTAGAATTTTTTAAGAGATTCAAAATAAGTGCAATGGACATTCAATAGGAACAGAGGACAGAAATAGTCTTAATTCGTAGACAGATAAACCTAGTCACGGTATGTCAGCATCAAGGCACCGCCAAGGAAATTGGAAATCATCAAGGTCATCATATACAGCTGGTACCCACAGGCTTGCATCTGTATGGCTTTGGGATACAAAGGGTCTCATAGCACTCCCTTCTTACTTGAGACATCATGGCATTTATGTGGAATCATATGCTTCCAGAGCACATGTCCATCTGTCACTTAGGCCTATTCCAGGACCACATGCTGGCCTAGATCATTAGAGTTTTGAAGGGGAGCATGGATAGGCAGCACATAAAAATCCACAGCAGCCTCTTTAAGACTATTGCTTATATTTGACCATATGACCAGATCATGCAGATAGAGATCACAGTCAGGACTGGGGTCCCTTAATGGTAGGTGCTGTACAAACTATAGGAATAGACAGTGCCTGCCCTGAAAATCTGACAATGTAAATTAAGGTAAAATGAAACAGTGTGTAGCAAAATGGAACAAACTGCTCAAAGAAGCCAGGTAATCTATGCACCAAATTTCAAGCTGCACAGCAATAGCCCCTGCACCTGGCAACCCACCTTTGCCTCCTCTGCTCTCTGGTGTAGACCTACTGTTCAGTGTAATTTCCTGCCTCACAAAAACCCATCATGGCTGCCTATCTCTGGGCCATACAGGCTTTATTATTCAAGCTATCCAGACTTTATGAAGCATGTCAAATGCCATTAGTAGCTACATCTATTCCTCCTGTGCTCACACCCACCAAACCTAAGAAGCAGTCCCACTTTGCATCGAGACTAGAAGACCATTCCAATTTTGAATTTCTAAGGCAAACTTTGCTTATTTTGGTTATGCAAAATATCGGTGGGCTGATCCATGAGGCTGTGGAGTAGGCATTCTGCTGGAAAGATCAGGATCACAGTTAATTCACCCTGCAAGTCTCTTACTCATATTAATCTTGCTTGGTAGAGGGCATTCCCCTTAACCATCTCCAAGATAAGAATAGCTGTTCTCATTCCCAGGAGGGAATTTCAAACTTCATCTTTCCGACACAAACTGACATTTACTGACCAAACTCGCAGCTCAAGGAGACTTTGCATTATGGCTGGATGAACTGTTCCATTAAATCAATAAAACAGCCTCCGGGACAGACCATGTCAACATTTCCAGCTCTCAGTTTAGAACCAGAGAAGCTTACAGTGAGTGATGATAGCTTATTATGTGTGATAATGTTGAGCACCATTCTGGCGACCATTTCCAAAGCAATATTTTTTAATTTCCAAATAGTCATAGGACTCTTTTTCCCCTCAAGCTTTCTAGAAAACAACTTTCATTCCTTCATTTTTTTAAAGTGTATGAATCAAAGATGCCCCCCAAAAGCACTTGAAACCACCCTCCTTCCCAAAGCACTTGGAAATGAGTGGCATATCTTTATTACTGTCTTCAATGAACCATTGGTACATTATTTGGTTATCAGTACAGATATACTGGCTGAGATTTTCAAAGCTGTCTAAGGGATTTAGATACATGTTTTCCATTAAAATTTATGAAAGATCTGTATCTAAATCCCTTAGACAGCTTTGAAAATCTCAACCATTATGCCTTAGAAAATACATTCCAATGTAATATTAACTACTGACCCTTTACTGCAAGAGTCTCCTCTCTTGCTTCACACCAATTTACTTAGGCTACATCTACACTACAACTGGGATCTGTGCTCTGAGATCAATCTAGTAAAGACCCGCCAAATCGACAGCAGATCGCTCTCCAGTCAACCCCTGTACTCTGCCCCCAACAAGAGGGCAAGTTGAGTTTCTCCCGTCGACCCCTCATGGTGTAGACCCCGCGATAACTCGACCTAAGATACATCAGCTCCAGCTATGTTATTCACATAGCTGGAGTTGAGTAGTGTAGGTCAACTTACCATGGTAGTGTAGACATAGCCTCAGTTTCTTACAATGAGGAATCAGTCACAACGAACCAAATCCTACTCTCCTTATTGACGGACATAGTCCCTCTGAAATCAGTGCTATGTAAGTAAATAAGGGAAACAGGATTTTGTCCAATATTTAATTTATTTGGATTGGATAGCATCAAATCCCATATCCCTGCTGCTTTAGAGAATTAAAACAACAGCATCCAATGCACAAATGCTAACCATGCTATTCAGTTAATTCAATCATTAGTTCTCCTGATCATGGAGCATAGCGTGCATTCTTCAAATCACCTTCTTCCAGAGCCTGGTCTCCTGCCAGCGTTGCAGCCTGTTCTATATAAAGGCTGAGGCAGGTGAGGTTGGAAGCCACGATATCCCTCCAACATGTGCAAGGGCATCCATGAAGTCTCCTCCATCCAGATTTTGTTGGATCAAACATAAAACTGGCAGGCTGGCATGGCCTCCAGCATATGGAGCAGATGAACAAGCCACCTGAGATGGTGTTGAGTCACTTGGGAAGACATTGGAGTCTGGTTGTCCAATGCCTGAGACCCTTGTTCATAACATGATGAAGGTGGCGCAGGTCTGGCTAACTGGCACACCCAAATCACCTGCTGCTGGTGGGGGACCAGCAAAGGCTTTTTTGTTGCTATGACCTGCACACAAAACATTAATTGAACTGAAACCTGGGACAGACCCCCTCATCGAATGATGGATTAACGATTTTTGGACCTTCATACACAACGTAGATTTGCTGTTTGGAACATATTGACCCTGAAAATCATTGCCACTCCTACCCTCTTGTCATGTGAATTGAGCCAATCCTATTCATCACACAAAACTCTCACATTAAGCCCTGCATATAGCTTTTCTACCCATTAATCCAGTCCCTTCTCAACTGCCCATGACAAAAATTGTGGGGGAGGTTGTATTGTTCCTGGAAGCTCAGTAAATCTGGACTCTGTTTCCTGTAGAAATTTTACACACCTCACTCCGAAAGTTTTGGTCTTTGGTCCCTCCCAGGGCTTGAGCTTTTAAATCATCCTGAGTCCTCCTCACCTCTTCGTTTTTCCACAGAAGCCTTTCTGCCTGCAGGCTGGCCTTTTCTCACATCAACTGTCTTGATCTCCCCTGCTAACCTCTCTCATCAGGCCAGGGTCTGAACTCCCTCCTGAAGAGCCTCTGCTCTTTACTATCCAGAGAGGGACTACAAGGTTCTTCCCTTCTCTCCCTGCAGCCCACTTCTACTCTGGTCTTCTTCCCTTTATAGAAACCACTCAGTTCCTCCCCTAGCTGAGACTAATTTTTAACTAGGCCTGGCCAACCCTCCAAACTCAATCCAGGTGCGTTAATTGGCCTCTCACACCCACATTAACCATTTAATCACTTGTGTGAGGTAGACGAGTCTTCAAAGGAATGCTTATGGAGAATGTTTGAATGATAAAGTAGATTTCTGCTAAGGTGTAAAAGATGCGTAACACTTTAACATTCTTCAGAGATTTAATTCTTAAACTGAAGGGCGCATGCAGAGCATAGGATCTGATGGCACCCTGTAGCTTGCAGAAGGCACTCAGTAGTCTCTAGGACTGAGCCCAAAGTCATTATATGAACACGTAAAAAGTGTATTACGGACTCAACATCACTCTCTGTGTACTGGTGAAGGGTGATTGCAAAAGAAAAAAATTCTTTTTAAACAGTGGTGGTTGACGCTTCCTGACAGAACTGAGTCAACCACTGACTGAAAGTCAAAAAATAAAAAGTCATCTTCACTTTCATTTCTGTGTTATGTTCAGATGGGCGTTTTAATTGTTTACAGTAATAACAAACGGAAGAGCCATCCCAAATGGGAGAGAAGCCAACCACCAATAAAAAACAATTATTCTTGATTCTAAATAATAAATCTGTAACCAAGCAGCAGAGAATACACAACAACACACACAAAGGTAAATAACTAAATTAAAAAATAGTTGGTGAATATTGTATAGTATTTGCATGGCAGGACAGGGTGACTTAGGGGCTGGAACACAGAACAGTTCATCTCTAGATCACCTATTCAAACCTAAACTGTCAGGTAGCGAGTTATTATTATTATTTACTATCAGCTGGCTATTCGATATCCTATTGGTGTTCTGAGCCCAGCTTCCAATGGGCAAGTGTTTAGAGCACAAAAGCCACCTCCACCCCAGCACCAACTGGCAGCCTTTGGGGCATTCTCCATAGGGAGAATTCGGAGCGATAGCCTGGCCTTGCTACAATTAAGCCAATGACAAAGCTCCCATAAACTTCAGTGGAAGCAGAATGTGTCTATGCATGGGCATGAAGCTTTTACGATCCTCTCAACCGTAGAAGAGATGCCTGTTGGTCATGATCTGAGCCTGGTGTTTAAAAACATTCAGTTGCTCCACAAATCCCCACGGGTGTCACATAAATTCACAAAAATGCTGCCTCTTTCCGCTACTGCTGGCCCATTGCCTTCCTGTCTTTTGTCTGTAGTTTCACACTGAGCTACAATTTGTGGGATTTCCTAGCACTACGCCCATGTTGCTGCCCTTTAAAAGACTAACTCCAAGCAGCGTCTCCTTGGACTTGGCACCCTTGGTGTTGCTGCTGTCTGTAATGATTCTGCACTTTGTGGCTGGCAACCTGTGTTCCCTCTAAGCTGTGCGGCCACATGGCTGTCCAGGAGTGAATCAAGCTCTTCATTAGCAGAGCCTCGCACATACAGCAGCATGTGTTCAGGTGCCCCTCCCCCAGCTGCTCTGCAGCCGCATTGCTCCTGCCCTCTGCCTTGGAGCCTCTGGCCAGCTGCTCCCAAGACCCTCCTGCTTGCTGTGCAGAGTGTGGGGGAAAGGGCAGCACCCTCTCAGCTGCAGCGTAGACACACCCTCAGGCAGCAGATACAGGTCAGTTGCTCTGCACACCATACACCAGGATGTCTACTCCAAGCAGATTACTTCCATCCCCCCACCTCTAAAACAGTTAGAACAGCAGGAAACAGCATCGCACTGACAGACACGTTCCCAGACTAGCAACATGATGTTTATTCCTATAACCTCTGAGCAATGAAAGGAAGAAACTCTATACACAACTTGCCTGTATATCGTGAGAGACTTATCTGAGATACAGACAAGACAGGGGAACAAAGCATAAGGCACACATATATTATAGCAATAAGCCCAGACTCAGGAGTTGCCATCTATTCCAGCACCATCCAGTTTATTTAGCACAGCATATTAGTTCCCTCTAGTGGCTGTTCTTACAGTGAGAACATCACAAATAATTTTAAAAGCAAGTAAATTTAAGTATGTAATATTGCTGTAGTTGTGTTGGTTCCCCTCAGTGTCTTCCTCCCCCCGCCTCCTTTTCCACCTATGACTGGAGAGGTGTTAACTGGCCACTTCACCTTGAATGGTCCCTTGAAACTACATATGCTAAACAATCTGTTCCCTCTTGTATTTAGCTGTGACACTCTGAGTACATTTCCCAGACCTGTGGAAGAGTTCTGTGTAAGCTCAAAAGCTTGTGTCTCTCTCATCAACGGAAGATGGTCCAATAAAAAATATTACCTCACTCACCTTGTCTCTCAAGTAATTTTAAGTCACTTTCACTAAATTCATGAGCAGGGAAAGTTTTGGGGTAGAAGGGGAGGTAGTTCAGCACAGAATGTAATATAAAAAATATAAGGTACCCATGTAAAGTGGTTGTTCCCTTTAAACTTGTGAAAAAGAGCACTAAGCAAATGTGTTGGGTTTTTTTTTTTAAAAGCACACACGTCCGGTTAAAACTTCCTTTTCTATTCAGTCATCTGCCGTCTGTCGCCAGACACGAGCCGGAGTGATTTTGGAAAGGATAAACATCATATACCCGGACATCTCTCTCTTAGCAAGAGGAAGAGGAATAACATTCCAATAACAGGATGTAGACAGATCCCAAAGGAAAGTGCCAGGGAAACTCCCAAGTCACTTCAGAAAACACAGCTCTGTTCCCTAGCCAAAAGTGACATGATGAAGTAGCCATGCTTTTAATAAGGGAAATGGCACGGAAGGTGATTAGGATAGGTGCCTGTATCTTTTATTTTAAGCATATCTTTGTGAATGACGACAGAGAGATGCCAAGAAAAAAATCTTTTCTACTTGGAATTTTAAAATCTCTTTGAACTCAACATGCAGAGTCCGATAGCGTCAGGCGATGATATATATCAAGGAGCACTGTAGCAGCATATTAGATGACAGATTCATACTGTTTTAAGACAAAACCTATCTAAAGCTAAAATGAGTCAGTGTGGGAGAAAACAGGGACTCTCTTTCCCTGAGATAGGATTTTTAAAAAATAATTAATTTAATTGGAAAACAGATGTGAAAGTAGAGGCCCAATTGCTCCTGTGCCGAGGATTTCTTCTAAACTTTTAGATGACAGATTGCAGCAAGCTCGTAGCTGAAACTTGTCAGTTTTCTGTTTGCCTGCACTCTCCAGAGGTTTTGTGTATTGCTGCACAGAGGTTGTTTTGTTGTGTATTATTTGTGAGTTATATTTTTTATATCTGATGTGTGATGCAGAACTCTCCCTCAAATTTTAAAATGTCACCATATTGCTGGTGTATTTTATATACATAAAATATAGCTCACAACTAATGCACAGTGAAACACTCAGAGCAATACACAAAACTTACACAAGAATATAGGCAACTAGAAACAAAACCCATTAAGAAGTTTCATCTAGCAGCTAGCTGCATATGTCATCTCAACAGGTTAATTTGAAACATATATATATATATAAAAGACACAAAAAACTACCTTACAAGAAAATTATTAAGGTTCCCAAGTCAAGCACCCAAAAGTTAGGAAATGCCAGAATTAAGGCTGCTTGTGAAATCTCAAACGGTGTATGCATGCAGTGTAACAGCCTTTAATTACACAATCATATACTATTTTTCCACAGGATCCCTGCCCAGGCCTGGTGTACACTGAAAAGTTACATTGGCATAGCTACATCAGCCAGGAGTGTGAAAAAAACAGACCCCAACCAACACAGCCTCATGTAGATACAGGTTTGTTGATAGAAGGGGGCTTCCATCGAAATAGCTAACTTCATTCAGAGAGGTGGTGTTCCTACACCAATCAAAAAACCCCTTCCGTCAGCGTAGGTGGCATCTGCACTATAAACCTACGGGCGACTGGTATAAGAGGCCAGAGGAGGCTAAGCCTCCCCAAACAGCTGGACAGCTGCCTTTGGAGTGCACCTCTGTCGAAAGGGTCCCTGGGCCGTGTCCCCGCCCGTGCTCCACACCGAGGCCTCATTCTTCCGCTTCCCCCTGAGGCCCTGTCCTTGCTCGGCTTCTTCCCGTCCCCATTCCGCCTACCTGGGGGCCTCAGGGGAGGAGAGGAAGAGGCACACGCGAGTGGTGAGCGGCCAGGTGGAAGAGCCTTGGGGGAGGGGGTGAAGATTCGAGAGCAGCGGGTGAGGGGTCACAGGGAAGCGGTGCGAGAAGCAGGCAGGAAGGGCCTCAGGGGCAGGGGCAGGAGGGGCCGGGGTGGAGTGTGGGCGGGACTTCGGGGGGAGGAAGCCAAGTGGGGTGTGCCTCAGGGCAAGGCCACAGTCTGGACACATGCAGCTTCCCCAGATGGAGGAGTCATGCACTGCCCATGTATGCTAGCATAACTATGCCAACATAGCCATGCTGGTATAGCCTCCATAGTGTAGACATACTCTTAGTCAGTGCACAGGATGGCACCTGCTCTGGGGATGAATCAGAGTTGTGTAATAAAGGAGGCTGTTGTCTGTGGGAGCCCTGCCTCATTTGTTGCAGTAATTGGAAGGTGGGTAGTGAATGAGGCAGGGGTTGCAGGAAGAGAAAGGATGATCTCATGATTAAGGCAGCTGAATGCTGCCCTGCAGAACTGGATTCTATCCCTGCTTCTGCCACAGAGTTCCTGTGTAATACTAGGCAAGTCACTTACTCCAAACTTTTTACAGGTGGTCACTAATTGTAGTGTTCCTCATTTTCCGGGTGCCCAACTTGAGAATCATGGAAGCACTGAGCGCTGATAGCTGTATCTGAAGACAATAGGAGCTGTGGCTGAACATATGAATTGCTCTTTAATTTCTAAGTACTCTGAAAAATCAGGTTGTAGCCATCTCATATTGGACACCCAAAAGTAGTGGATACTTTTGACCTTACTCTCTCTGTGTCTTAGTTCCCCATCTGTAAAATGGGGATAATAGCATTTCCTTACCTCATACAGAGTTGTGAAAATTAATTAATATTTGCGAAGCACTCACATCTGCAGTGATGAGCACCGTAGAAAAGTCAAAAAAATCAATAATACTGTCTTCAGAGAAGGATTTAAATAGTGTGCAGCAAATAAAACCTAGGGTCACACACTGAGCAACGAGGAGAAATAAATATTGAATAGCTGTCATTAATTGAGCACCATCCATCCTGTGCACTCAATGAGAAAGGGGTCCTGTGGAAAAAACAATCTGCCATCACGCAATTAAAGACCGTTATAATGCATATGGCACGGAGCCAAATTAAGATTGCACAGGCAACCCTAGTTCTGGCATTTGTTAACTTTTGAATGTTTGACTTTGCAACCTTAATAATAGTTTGTTTATCGTTTTCTCAATTTTTAAAAACACAAAGTGAAAAAAACAAATTCTATCACGTGGCATCATATTGACACCCAGTTTGATCCACAGCACAGACTTCTGCCACTGGAGCTAACCGAGTAACCAATAGCACTAGGAGGTTGTCATCATCTACCTCGACCAGCAGTAGTGCGGGAGGAAGGGTGCCAGTAGGTTTCACAGACATTTGCTGACAGCAGAGAATGGTGAGAGTCAGGAATCTTGGTTTCCATTCTGGATGGGAGTGTGTACTAGTGGAAAGAGACTCTTCTGCCTGTTTCCCCCAAGCTTGATGCCTTCTGCCCTGTCTCAAGCCTGTCTCTTCTCCACCCCGACTCCTTCTCCCAGTCCCATTCTCTTCACCTAGCCAGTCCCCATCTCCACTTCTCAGTCCCCGTCTCTTTGCCCATTAAGTCCTATTCCCCTCCTGCCTATCACAGTACAGTCTCCTCTACCCCAAGCCCAGCTGCAGTTCCCTTCTCCCAGCTCCTCATCCCATCTCTCTCTCTTCCCCACTGCTCAGGTTCCCCATCCCCACTAGCTGCCAGTCCCAATCTGCCTCCCCATGTTCCTCATTCAATCTCAGTGTCCCATCTCCCTCCCACCCCCAGATCCTTGTCCCAGCTCTCTGTGCAGCCAGTCCCGATTCTCAACAGCTCCTCATTGTAGCTGTCTTCCCTCCCTTCCCTGCTTCTTCCCCAGCCTCCCTAGTTCTCAGTCCCAATCTCTCTGCCTAGACAGTGCAGGTCTCCCTCTGTTCCTCAACCAATCTTAGTCTCCTCCTCATCTACTAGTTCCAAATCCCCCCCGGGTCCTTTTCCCTTCCCAGCATCCAATCCAAGGCTTCTTGCCCAACCAGTCCTAGTCTCCCGCCAAGTCCCAGTTTCCCTTTCGCCCCTCTAGCTTCCAATCCCACACTCCCCATCCCTTAGGCTCCTTTCCCAACCTACTCCCCCGCCCCTTGTCCCCTCTGCATTTGAATCAGGCAGCTTCCTCCTCCCTGCTGCCTGGGCAGAGCGGTGTCACTGAGAGCACAGGGACGACAGACTCCTTGCTCTTATTTCAGATGCCCAGACCTGGGCTCAACACAGCCCTCTGCGGCCCAGAGCTGAAACTGCAGGGAAAATCCTGCTCAGCCCTGGGCTGCAGCATTCTCAGTGAAAACAGAATCTTCAGGGAATGTAGCTGCCCAAATCTAAGAAGGTTCTACTAAGCATGTGCAAACTGTGATTTCTCAAAAGCTTATAATTTGGCCAAAGTTCACCCACTTTTGGGGAACAGCAAAAGGCACATCTCTGACACAAAGGTCAACCCCTGCCCCCCCTGACTCCCCCCCCCCAAACACACACCTCAAGTCTCTGCTCCAAAGCATGGGGGTGCCAGAGCTTTTTAAAGAACAGGTATCCTGAGTTTTGCAACATCAGCAAAACAACACGTTTTTCCCTAGTCTGTTTTCTGAAACAGCTGAACCATTTTCATTTAAATTAATTAGAAGCCCGAGGCAGACATCTGGCATGGAAAATTTTAGCTCAAACTGTTACAATTTGGCAAAGTTATAAGCCACTGAAAACAGGTTCATATAATGGAAAGGGTCAGGCAACCTTAAGAAGGCCTGGTCTACACTAGAAAATTAGGTTGGTTTAACTGCTTTGGTCAGGGTTGTGAAAAATCCACACCCCTGAACAATATTGTTAAACTGACCCAAATCCTCACATAGACAGCACGGGGTCAATGGCAGAATTATTCCATTGACCTAGCTACCACCTGTCTCAGGAAGATGGATTACGCACGCCGACAGGAGGGGTTCTCCCATCGGCGTAGTTAGCGTCTACACTGAAGCACTGCAGCAGCGTATCTGTGCAGTTGTAGCATTTTAAGAATAGACAAGCCCTAATACATCTCACTCACACAATCACTTGTGTAGGAAAGAAATAGCCTTTGAAATGTGTAATGACACTTCAGTGGCCATCGTTGTGAGGTCTTCTCACTGCTGGAAAAGCTGCTGACAGAGGCACTAGTACATTTGAGCACCAATCTCCTTTAGTGCTATTAGCATCTGAATTTGAAGAAATATGTAACATAAAATACCTTTCTGCCAAGCACAGCAAACAATGCTGGGGCAGGCACAAGGAAGTAAATGGTCACTTGCATTTCATTGAAAATGGAAGAATTTGTAACAAGTTACTCTACATTTTTGTCTATGCTGTAAATGCGGCTGAGGTGTTCTCATACTCTCTTCTGTATAGAACAGGTGATATTGGGGTGATTCCCCATTTTATGTTGGTTACTTTGGAAGGAGAATTAATATCTATTAACTCCTTTTTCCTATATTGCCACACCAGCTATTCTGTTTGGCTCTTAAATTGAGCTGATTGTTTGCAGTACTTTCAAAAGAGAGCTCCTTCCTGAGGAATCTGCAATATTTCAGTCAAACTTCCTATACAGACCCCAAGCAAAGCCTTCTCCTATAAGAAGGGAGAAGAAGCCACCATGAGGTCCAGTAGTGCCCTTGCTATCCCCATCTCATTTACTCAGGAAGCACGTGGGTACTACAAGGATGAGTTCAACCTACTGTGGAATTGTGGAAGAATGAGTCACTTTTTGCGGATCAAAAGGTCTGGGAACTGTCCGTGTTTACAAGAGATGTGTATTCAAGATCTAAGCTGAAAACACATGAGATCAAAGCAAGAACATCAAATATATCTGACCCTGCTGTAATATGACCTCAAGTGCTTTACACTTTTCTCATGTCATGCCAAGCCAAATTTCCATTTAAAAACAAATAACACCTTACTTGAATGGGATGTGACTTCATAAACAAGTTTAAGTTTCACCATTTTGCTCTGTTAAAGTTATAGATGTAGTTTTTAGTGTTTCATTTCTTTATCCAGGTGCCTGAATAAATTACATCTGTTGCTTGTATCCCTAATTCCCACATGATATACTGCCAAGCTTTTGAAGATAGACGTTTTGCAGATGCCATGTCCTCCTTGTTCAAACATATCATGTCACTATTGTTCCTAAACTGCATTGTCCCCTCAGGAAAAAAGTTGGATAGATCCTGAAAGAACTACCATAGGTGCATTGGCTAACAACATTCATGATTCACTTTTCTAATACTAGAAGATTAAAGGGAAATCATTGGGAAATTAAATCAAACCAAATTATTTCATCATCTAACACAACAAGGTCCTGAATCTTTTACTTCAAGGCCAGCGCTGCATTAATGAAGCAGGGTGGGTAACATGGCTTTCGAACAGACAGCAAAACCAAGTTTACTGCTTAGCCTTGCATGCTGTGGAGTAAGTGTTGACAACAGAACTGTCCTCCTACCTGAACTAGGACAGGATTCTACAATTGCATCTGAAGGGAAGATCAAAAAGTGAAAGTGTGTAATAGACACAATGTTTCCTTAATGATTAACCACTGCTTTGTTTAATGATCAATTAGCAGCAATTTCATGGCAAATCATTACATGCAAACTGCTGTCCATCTGGAGCCTCTGAGACAGAATTTATCTCGATTAGAGTCTGAAGAATTCATATTAGGCCAAATCCTCAGCTGGGTAACTCAGTGTAACTCCACAGAAGTCAATGGAGATGAGCCACTTTACAACAGCCGAGGATCTGAACCATGATGATTATAGTTGCGGGGGAGAAGAGGGTATTTTCATTAGGTTTAACCAACTAACTAAAAAAAAAAAAAAAAAAAAGAACCAGAAAAGTTAGATTTCAATTAAATCATGATTTTTCCAAAACGATATTTAACATTGAAAATACAGTCTAACAGTTCAGATAACAAATTAGAAGTTAACTGTAGAGTATAAAGCAAATTAAAATACAATTCAACTAATGCTATTCACAAAGTAAAACAAAGCAACACTCAGGCATTTCCAAAGAATGAACATTTGGATTGTCTCAGTAAGGGAATTGATGACAATGAGTGCTAGCTATTCAATACCTGTAATAGTTTGCTATTGCATTTTTTGGGGGTGGGGGAGAGGAGAAAAGGAACATTTAAAACCATTCTGCCAGCTCTCCAGCGATCCAGGTCAGTAAGTTAAAAGTTACAGCATAATGTGGTATTAAGAGGCCAATATTACAATTTACTCCATGAGTGGTGCAACTGAAGTCAATATGAATCAATGGACCACTAATGTAATTAAGTGCTATTCAGCGTGAGAAACATCAAGATTCTGATATCCTAGGTTATTAGCAAAGGATACAGTGCTATGGCAATTGGTTATTGCAATTTTAGCTTTCACTATTTCCTTCCCAGGAACAATGACTGGAGCTATTTCATGTTCTTCAATAGGGATATGTAAAACTTCTGTCATTAGACTCAAAACCAGACAAAGTTCACTTAATTTACTGTTTGGGACAAACCTGAGTGTGAGGCCAAGTTCAAAGCTGACAATCCTGGGCCAAGTTGCTAGTCAAGCTGGCAAGTTCTGTGTTCTTGGGGACTGAAACTATGCAAAACTCAGTGGATGCAAACACCCGAACGAACCTTAGAAAAAGTCAGGATACACAACCCTCCTGTGAAGTAAGTTTTCAATAACTCTATTCTGCAGTGAATTACTTACATGAATAATAGATTGTAAAACACTGAGCACCATTTTTAAATGCATTGTCTCCGCTAAGATGCCTATTATACAGGAAGCAGTAGCAGGTGGTTTCAGTTATCTTTGTGAGTTTATTTAACAAGTTGGTAAACTCACTACACAAGATTGTCTTCTGGAAGCTGTTTTTTCTTATGAACTCTCAGCGAGCACTGGATTAGATTAACACTGAGAGCAATCTTCCAGTGTAGGTTAATTACTCTGAAGTCTAAAAATGCCGTGAGTCTGCTTTTCTCTTTGCATATTTTCACCAAATTCTTTTCTCATGAAAGGGATTATTTCATATAGTTTCACTTAGTAGTAAGTGCAGGAGAAAGAGGAGCATAACCACGGCAGAAAGTAATTTCCTGTTCTGATTAGTCATAACTTGTGTGTCACTAATGCATCACACGTGTTTCTCATTTACTTGAGCTATTCCTAAACTGTAAAAACAAATAAATCCAACCTAGAATACATAGGCCTATTTCTGACCTCAGATGCATCCACATGGCTCATATTGGCTTCTATGTGTAATGGCCTCTTAAGAAGTTTGACTGACATGTACGGAATGAGAAGACTTGTGATGAAAGCTCCAACAAATCATAGAGTCCTAGAAATGTAGGACTGGAAGGGACCTCAAGAGGTCATCTAATCCAACCCGCTGTACAGAGGCAGGACCAAGTATACCTAATCCATCCCTGACAGTGTTTATCTTACTTGTGCTTAAAATCCTCCAAGGAAGGGACACAACCTCCCTTGGTAACCTATTCTAGTATTTAACTAGCCTTATAGTTAGAAAGTTTTTCCTAATATCTAATTTAAATCTCCCTTACTATAGATCAGGGATTGGCAACCTTTGGCACGCGGCCCATCAGGGAAATCTGCTGGCAGGACGGGACAGTTTGTTTACCTGCAGCATCCACAGGTTCAGCCGATCGCAGCTCCCACTGGCCACGGTTCGCCATTCCAGGCCAAAGGAGGCTGTGGGAAGCTTCCCGCAGCCCCCATTGGCCTGGAATGGCGAACTGTGGCCAGTGGGAGCTGCAATCAGCCGAACCTATGGACGCTGCAGGTAAACAAACCATCCAGACCCTCCAGCGGATTTCCCTGATGGGCCCCATGCCAAAGGTTGCCAGTCTCTGCTTTAGATCAAGTTGATTACTTGTTGTCCTGCCTTCAGTGGACATGGACATGAGCAAAGGACTGCAAATCCTATTCCAGTGCATCTGATGAAGTGAGATGTAGCTCACGAAAGCTTATGCTCAAATAAATTGGTTAGTCTCTAAGGTGCCACAAGTCCTCCTTTTCTTCTTGCGAATACAGACTAACACGGCTGCTACTCTGAAACCTATTCCAACATAGTGAGTTTGAGACAAGGGGACACTTCACAGCTCCCCCGACCTTCAACCCAATGGCTGTAATTTAGAGCAGCATAAGAGCTGCTCTGAGCTACCCAAGCTAATGCTACTACCTAGGGACTGCACTACTGGACCAAGAGAGTCCCTGGCTACCCTGCTGGGGTAACTCTAGATCCCTTTTGCATCACTGGAGCAGTACAAAGGGGATGGAGTTGGGAACCATGATCTTACCCTGGTTGTTGAGTAAGGAAGTTTTCTAACTCTAACTTGTGGGTCTTAAATCATATTTGTTCTTGAATACAATTCTAACCATTTGGATAAGAATTTCCCTAACTGAGACTGTGTGCACATCCTTACAAATGGAACCCCACATGTGTATCTGAGGACAGTATGTGGCACTATATACTTCAGAATTAATTTTGTAGCATTTCAATGACTGAAACCCTTTAGGGGTGGCTCAACAGTGAGCCTTATGCAGGGTCCTAAAAGCTGAAAGCCTCTCACATCACCATTTATACTTGCACAACAAGGTTTGTGCGTACCAAAGCTGACCACCTACAAAATGCATATTAACTTTTGAAGATTTGGCCTATAGTTTATTGAGGAACATATGCTGTCACTTACATGACAATATAATGGCAACAATGCAGCTCTGGCACTGGTTTGATAGCTAAAAGGTTTTGATGACCTAGTAAAGTGTATTATGCCTATAGTTCTCCTATAATATGTACTGAATAACTTAATTTCATAAAGAGACACAAATAATTATTACCAACTATTAGTTATTACCAACTATTTCACTTAAAGATAACGGAGAGTCACACTGAATAAGTAGAATTTGGTCTCTTAACAGATATTTACCAAAGTGAAATATAGTATAAAATAGGATCTTACAGTCTGTAATATAATCGTTGCATCAAAGGTCAGACCGTCTGAGAAATAGCATACCATTTATTACTGGTTTAAAGCAGCACTGAAACTACTGTACTTATTTGCTTTTGGATTCATTAAATTTCCCCTATCATGTGACGCTTGTAGACCTACCAAGTTTACTAAACAGATTTGTCTCTGTCAAACTAAGAATGTGAATAAATAGAATTAAATGTGCATTAAACCTTTGACAAGTGATTAATTGAAGAAGGTTACTAAGCCATTGATTGATTTGACTGAGATTTTATTTTGTAATGTTTGTAATTCATTGTTTTTAACTAAATGTATGAATTGTGGGCTAGATTCTCAGATGGATTAGATCAGGGTATTTCCACTGAAGTCAATGGAGTTTAATCAATTTACATTAGCTGAGAATCTGGACTTATATTTCTGATTGTAATCACAATAAATTAATGTAAACCTCATCACATTGGTCCAGATCACCAAAGGTACTTAAGCATCTAAGTGTAGACACACGCACATCTATATGAGGAGTCTGAATCCTTTCAGAGGTATTCTGAATAGACCAGTGGTTCTCAACCCGTGGGTCACTTGCAGCCCAATCAGCACACAGCTGCTGTCCATGTGACACACTCGGGGCCATCCTGGTAGTATATATATTGTGTGTATGTGGCCCACATAACGCATAGAGAACAGCATATGCAGCCCACAATGGTAAATAGGTTAAGAACAACTGGATTAGACAGACCTCTATGTACTGTATGCTGCTTTTGAAGGACTGCAAATCCCATGATGCAATGGTGGGCACCCTCTGGGACTGGATTGAGCTTTCTGGGTCAGAGATGCTCCACGGGGGGAGCGGCCTCCAGTTTGTGGAGATGGAGCTGGATAGGGTTGCCACCTTTCTAATTGCTAGTAACTGAACCCCTGAGGCCCTGCCCCCTGCTCTGCCTTTTCCCCAAGACTCTGCCCCTGTTGCTCACTGGATCTTCTCCACCTCCCCTGCCCCCACCCAGCTGGGCTCCCTCTGTTCTGCTGCTGGGACAGAAGCCAAAAACACAGTTCCCTTAAAGCAACCCAGCCTTAGGCCTCCACCCAGACACCCGAGTCCAATACGATGATGAGTATTTCCAATACTGAAAATCTTATTCATCATATAAGAAAGTTCTACCAATGCCAAAGGATCGGACACATTACTTCCCAGGTTAATGAATATTTCAGATCTTACCCAAACATATGCTTACATACGCTTACAGCCAATTCTTATTAACTAAACTAAAATGTATTTAAAAAAAAAAGAGAGAGCATTGGTTAAAAGATCAGTATACATACAGACATGAGTATAGTTCTAAGATCAGATTAATAGTAAAGATGTACTTGTGGCACCTTAGTCTCTAAGGCTGTTACTCTGAAACATAGTAAAGATGGTGAGCTTTGTAGCTGCAAAGAGTTCTTTCAGAATTAGTCCATAGGTTATAGTCCAATGTTCATATTCAGGGCGATCCAGATGGGACTGGAGATCTCAGTCTTATGACTCAGTCCTCCCCTGCATAAAACATCAAGCAGATCTGAGATAAAAAGGAAGAGGATCCAAGACATCTTTATACAGTTCCAGGCCTTTTCTTGACAGCTCAGAGTCCTTAGGCAAACAATAGGCAATCATGGCAACTTCGAAGTATATCTATTTCCTAAGCGTCACCAGTAATTAGCTACAGGGATTAACATAAAACAATTGCCTGTTTTCCACCATTTTCAGGTGATTTGCTATACATTTCAGAGAGATGAATGCAGTGATATCACTATATTTACAGTTCATTTAAATGTTAAGATCTCCTTTTGATCCCTGAATTAACACAATACAGCATAGACAGGAACCGTTTGGTTACATTGTTAACCTCTAACAAGACATAAGTACACACATACAATTAGTATCACTTCTAATTTATAACAATACAAGTTTGCATTCCAAAGTTCTAGCCTATCTAACATGGAATGGCCCTAATTACCATTTACATACTTTTCTAACATGTTTCTAAAGTTTGAATATGGGCCATTTATCCTGCAGGATGCCTAACCCTTTCTAGCCATGTGTCACAACCAGTATTAGGTGTCACTACAATCTACGTTTCAGAGTAACAGCCGTGTTAGTCTGTATTCACAAAAAGAAAAGGAGTACTTGTGGCAGCTTAGAGACTAACCAATTTATCTGAGCATTAGCTTTCATGAGCTACAGCTCACTTCATCGGATGCATACAATCTAGATAGCCCCCCTTCCAATGCCACCTAACCCAATAGATACCTAAACTTTCAGGGTAAAAGTTCTCTAGGCACCTATATTCCTGCATGTGGATACCTATCTTTCACCTATGCCCCAAGTGATCCACATATCAGGGTAAGTTAGGCACTCACCTGCCTATCTCATCCATGGGGCCTGATCTACTAGGTGTGCGCAGAGGCCATCTACCAAATCAGGTCTCATTCAGAGTGTAGGATCTGGCAGTGATGCCCACCTTATGACTTTTAGCTAAGTGGTTAGAGCACTCTCCAGGAGGTGAGACACCCCAGTTTAAATCCACCTTCAGCTATAGGAGGAGAAAGTATTTGCACCACCCAGGAGAGTTCTCCAACCAGTACATTATGGGATATTCTAATATGGGGCTCCCTCAATCTCTTCTGATCCACTGTGGATTACTATTTAAGGAGTCATTGGACCAGGTAGAAAGAGAATGACTCTGTAGCCCTATAGTTAGAGCCTCAACCTGGGAGACTCAAGACTCAGGGTCCACTCCCCCTGTTCCAGGGACTCTTTATTTATACAAAATGGAACGGCTTCAACAGGAGAGACGGAGGGAGCCCCATATCAGACTATCCCATAGTCTGCAGCTGGAGCACTTGTACAGGAGCAGGAGACTCCATTTGAACCCTAGCAACATCCCAGGTGAGAGTTCTAGGCACTGGGTTAAATTATAAGGTGGGCTCAGTTACCTGCTCCAGCCATTTGTGTGGAGTGAGGCAAGCACTTCACTGATTCTCAACAGAAACAACTTAGGTGCCTAGGCTATCTGACTCCAGAAGAGAGGTTCCCCATTGTGGATCACAACCAGAGATAGGCATCTATGTCTCTGAGAGAGGCAGGGCTTAGGAAACAATCCTCTCATTGGCATCTCCCATTGGCTCAGCAACTAATTCAGGCTTTGTGGATCACATTGTTGTTCCAGTGATTTTTTTTAGTTGTGACACTGAGTGTCATAATGCCTAAATCCCTTTGTGGCTCTGGGACTTTGGGCTCAGGGCTGGGGCAGGGGTTTGGGGTGCAGGAGTGAGTGAGGGCTCTGGGCAGAGCTTACCTCAGGGGGGGGCTCCCTGGAAGCATGACATGTCCCTCGGTTCCTAGGCGGAGGCATGGCCAGGTGGCTCTGTGCACTGTCTCTGCCCACAGGCACCACTCTGCAGCTCCCATTGGCTGTGGTTTCCAGCCAATGGGAGCTGCGGAGCTGGCGCTTGGGGCGGGGGCAGCATGTGGAGCCCCCCATCCACACCTCTGCCTAGGAGCCCAGGTATATGTTACCACTTCCGCGGAGCCAGGAAGGGAGTCTGCCGGCCAACACCCCCACCCCCACGCCCAGAGGCTACTCCCTACTCCCAGCACCAGTGGGGGTTCTGGGCCACCCACACAGAGCACCAGCAGTGCCCCTCCCCCCTCCCCCCACAGTGCACCTGCGGCACACCTGGGTGGCCTCCTGCTCCAGAGCACCCAAGATTTAATTGGGGTATATAGTACAAGTCATGGACAGGTGTCGGGCAGTGAATTTTTGTTTACTGCCCATGACCTGTCCATGACTTTTACCAAAAATACCTGTGACTAAAGCATAGCCTTACTTATAATCACTTAAAATCGATCTTTCTGTAGTTAATAAATTTGTTTTGTTTTTTTTACCTAAAACAGTGTGCTGCTTGAAGGGCATGGGAGATCTACTCAGTGAACAAAAACTGGTACATGTCCTCTCCACATTGAGGGATGGGCGGACTAGGAATTAATCTTACACTGGTCAGGTTTTTGACCAGGAGAGGACAGTACAGCTCTGGGGTCCTAGGCTATGGAGCTGGTGGGGAGCTGGCTGAAGCCTCTCTATTGTTAGTTCATGAGTGGCTTAGGAGAAGCATTCATGTAACTGCAGCTAGGTGTGTCACTGTCTGTGCAAATGTTTGTGTGAGTGCAGGACCGGGAGCGATCTGCAGCTCGTCACAGCACCACAGTGTGAAAGGGGGCCCAGACTGGTATGCCAGAGGGCTCAGCAGTACCCCAGTTCCAGGTTGCAACCCGGGGAAGTCTGTCACACCCGCCACTGTATCTGCCTGACTTCTCTCTTTCCCAGTGCATCCTGCTTGGCATTGTGTGTTGTCCTTTACTCCTATACAAAGTGGGTATAAAATGCTATTATAATCAGAATAGCAGCATTTTACACTCACTTGGTACAGCTGTAATGGCTACACATATTGCAAACTGGTGGAGAATCAGCTGAGAGCTGCAAGCCAGCCTCTGAGATTCAGATGGAAGCGTGTACAATTTGCACACAATACATTATTTTGAAAATTTCTCCCTTGGTCAACTAATATTCTGGAAGTCCTGTATATTTTTAATTACTGATGCTGTCTGTTGGAAACTATGGAAATTTCTATAGGAGATTTTGTAAAAATTACAAAATCTATTTATATGAGACCCTACTTCAGTCTTTATCTATTAAATCTCTGCTGACAAAGTGAGAGATAGTGCTAGGTTTATATGCAAATTAGGATGGAGTTGTGGAGATGGGAGCGGCTTACCGTATTGCAAAGGAAATTGCCAAAAAATTATCCCCTTTTTTTATGCAGCAATTAAAAAATTGACTGATTTGAAAGCAAAACAAAATAAAATAATAATAATAATGTACTCATTTTGATAGTTCCACTTAAAATCTGAGTGAGGTCAAGGGAATCCCATCTATACATTTATCCACTGAAGGCTGTTTTAAGACCCCAGTCACCTTGGTATCTAAACAGTCATGGTAGGATCCAGTTTGTAACATACAACTCAAGAGGTCCTGACCACTTCTAAGTGCATAAAAAATTCCTCTGGGTAGAAGGTGAAAGAAAGATAGGGGCTTAATGAGTGGTTGCCATGCCATGGATCAGTCAGCCAATCCCACTTTCAATTTATTCTGTTCTGTTTAATTTCTGGTTGTCATCGAGCACTTGATGCCAAATGTGGATATGTAGCCCTTTACCGCTGCCAGAGTTGCCAAGTTAGCCTCTGATTTGCCACATTGAAATAATTCATCAAAAATTAAGTGGACAAACAATGCTTAATCATATACAGTAGCAGAGTGTAGTACCATATACTAATCATCACAAGATGGAATTTACACCTTTATTTTACATGGTCACAAAAATAGGAGAAACTTCTCCCCACTCCATGATCGTCACTGGAAATCTTAGACTTGTGTACAAACACCAAACTCCTTCCCCTACGCTATCCAAAATATTGCTAGTATTTGCAGTGTCCAAAGGACAGAACAGACATTTACTGAGCCACACAAAATATCTGCAGGCTAAGAGAGGATAAACATACAGTAAAAAATTCAGAGTAAGTCACTAATCCTTATCATTCCTTTTTGTAGCAGTATCTCTTTTTCATGCTCAGCTTCTTTGGCTTCTAAGCGGGTTACAAAAGAGGGTTTGGTGTATTTAAAAAGAAGAAAATAAGTCAATAATTAAAACCTTTCCCTCCAGTTCACATGGACATATGAACAGGAATATAAAATGAGGGTGTTATCCACTGCCATACAATGGTTCAGTCTGGCAAAAGAATTATTGCCAAGAGGAAGAAGAGAGACCTGATTTGCTCTTCTTTCAGAGGTGAAACTGCAACACAGATCTGCTTGGAAAACGTATATTCATGCTTAGATTTCACCTGGTCTGTATCCAGCCCATTTGTACTTTTCCCCTGTCACGGCCTCTATTCAAAAGTGGTGCAGCACACAACTTGCAAGCCTGATTTATGCCATTGCATATCCATTGTGGCATTATTTCTGTTAAGAGTGGAGGCCAATTCAGGCTTTAATATGTATGAGACAAAGGCTTTAAATTATTAAGTTTGGAGCAACTACCATTTTACTTGCTAGGGTCTATTCAGCATGCTCTCTCAGCTTCATCAGTATAGAATATTTGGGTTCCTTTACGCCATGGTTATACAAAGCTTAAGCAAATCATCATTAAAGTTAAGGATAGCAAAATCAGTATTTTATCCACCGACAGAAAGTAGCCTTCCCATTCAAGAATATTAGCGATGCTTTATATGGCAGATAGTTTAATAGATATTGTTCTCTACTGTTACTTTTTATATAGCTCAGCAGCAAGTACCACTTCTTGGCTAAAACGTTGAAGCCTTTTGTCCATTCA
The DNA here is from genome assembly GCF_965152235.1 of Eretmochelys imbricata. NCBI lineage: Eukaryota > Metazoa > Chordata > Testudines > Cheloniidae > Eretmochelys > Eretmochelys imbricata. The sequence goes on from NC_135572.1 coordinate 324,092,557, forward strand.
GTTCAATATTACTGAGCACTTCCTTCATCCACTCAGCGTGCTTAACATACACTAATGAATTAAGCCTCGCAATACCCTTGTGAAGTAGGCAGTATTGTCCACATACAGCTGAGTGCTCTCAACCCCCATTGCACACAGGGAGCTCAGTACTGTGCAGGCATGTTCAACACCAAGCAGGATCAAGCCCAGAGACCTGGTAGAATGATGTAAAAAACTGTGTCCAGAACATTCATTTGAATTCTAAAATGCTGTTCAGTTTGACCATGTTGGTACCAAGGAAAGGCCAGAAAATAATTCTGGTCACCACAAATGCTGAGATTTTATTTTATTTTTTTATTCTGCAGCAGAATGAAACCAAGCCCTTAAGGGTCTGTCTACACTGCAGCTGGCAACAACCCTCCCTGCCTGGGTAGACAGACTTGAGTTAGGGGGGCTCAAACCAGCACGTTACAAATAGCAGTATGAATGCTGCAGCTGCAGTGTAGACATACCCTGTGGACACTGACCTGCTATGTGGGAGACCCAAGTGCAAAACACTGCTCTGCCTGATTCAGATTTAGGGAAGGGAACTGGAAGTAGGCAGGAGGGGACATTGGGACGGAGCATGGGCGGGGCCATGCAAGGCTGTTTGGGGAGGCACAGCCTTCCCCTGCCTATGCTACCCACTGCCCATGCCTCTCTTTCACATTCCATTCTTATCTTATTCTCTCACACTCATACCACCCAAAACAAAAAAAGAAAAAACCCAAAAGAAGAAAGAGAATTAAATCTCTAGGGGGAAGACAAGGACAGCCAGACCTAGTGGTCAGAGCAGGAGTCGGGCCAAGTCAGGTACCAGGAAGTCAGAGCCCGAGACAGGCCAGAGGGTGAACTAAGACAGGCATCAGGCAGGATCAGGTTACCAGGAGATCAGGGTACAGCACCAGGTTACAGATAGCAATCAAACAGCAAAGTTCAAGACAAACCAGGGTCTATCACCAGTAGAGTCTGTAGCAGAGACAAACAGGAGGTCTGTATTTTTGCTCAGAATGCTCCCTTTATGGTTTCCTGGTTTATATACTGGTATTGGCCAATCGGGGGCTGTGAGGAGCTGCCACTCTGGTCCTGCTGGGCGGTACTTCCTGCCAACCCCAGCCTCACAGGATCCTCCCATGATGCAGTGGCGTCAGCAGCCCCCAACCTTCTGCTTCCAGCCCCTGCAGGTTCTAATGCTTGTCATCACAACATTCATCAAAGCATGAGATTAAATAAACTTTGTGAAGGTTGGTATTTCTTTACACATCTTCTTAAGATAAAAAATAGACTTTTGCTAAGAAGAAAGGCCATTTTGTTCTGCTGCTAATGCCTTTTTCTAACATGCTTTGTTTTTGGGAAAAAGGAAACATGAAGACGTTTCCATTGGGGAGGGAAGAGAAGAGGGGAGTGGACTGTGCATGTTTCTCATGTGTAGTTTGTCATCTCCTCTGTGGAGCTATTTTATTACTGTTGTGGGAATGCAGCAAATCGTAAATTCCCTTCATATGCTCCAGCTATGAAAATATGATCAGTCCTTGTATAATCAAAAGGAACTATTTCTCCATACCTGCATTTGCTCAAGTTCTTGCCAAAACCCCCAATCACATGTTCTTACAAAATCCACATTACTCCTCAGTTCGGGTTGAACTCATATCAGATCTAGACCCTCATTATATGCATACAATCTGCCAAATTCAGTGCTTATTTCACTCGTCATAGGCATTTCTATGGCATTGCCACTGTTGCATTTGAGCATTCCTCACAAATATTAGTGAATTAAACTTCAGTATGACTTAGAAAAAAACTGTTGTCCATGCTTTCACACAAGGGATCCATGGTTCTGGCACAGGGGTAGACAGCCCAACCCAGGAGGGGGGTGCCAAGGTGGCTTTAAGGCACCTTTGTGTTCCGCCAGTCCTGGGGCTACAATATTGCTGGTGGGTTCCCCAGTGCAATTAAGAGATACATGAGGGCTGCTCTAAGTTACAGTTGTCAGTTGCCCCACTGGTCATTATGGCAGCTGAGGATTGTCAGAGCAGAAGGCTCCCTTTTCCCAGACCATGCCCTCACACCGAGTGGGTAGTATAGGAACCATTTCACTAGCTATCACTGGAACACCCCCTCTATCCTGAGCTGGTCCTATCATGGCCAGCTACACCACTGGCCCTTTCCTAATTGGAGAGTTTGGACCAGGGAATCTGAAGCACAGAGAGGTGAAGTGACTCACTCAAAATCACACAGGAGTTTATGGCAGAGCTAGTAGAATCCAGATCTCTGACTCCCACCCTTGTGGCTCTGCTGCAAGATGATCCTCTTCCCCATGCAGTCCCACTGACTTCAAGGGTCTATGTGTAAATCAGCATGGAGGCTGCACCAGTGTATTGAGTAAATTCTCATAATTCTTGCCTATTCAGAAAGTGACTCCCGTTGAAGAAGAAATACCAGCAAGTGGGAGATGCTGAGAAGACAGGTTTCTTCGAAGCCCCTCCCCATTCATAGAGTTATGCGCCTATCTCTGCTTGTGATCCACAACTGGGAACCCCTCTCCTGGAGTCAGGAGGCTTAGGCACCTAAACTGTGTCTTGTGAGATGGGAGTTAGATGCCTGCCTCACTGCACACAAAATGATGGTGATGGCAGTGGGAGGCAGCACCCATCTTATAACTTTTAGGCCAGTGGTTAGTGCACTTAGCTGGGGTGCAGAAGACCACGGTTCAATTCTCCTCTCTCTGTCTGATGTGTTTGAGTTTAAGTATCAGTAAACACATCTTGATCGACCTTGACTCTGACATGTATGGTATTAAGTCCTAATAGCCAGCCGATAGCTTGACAGAATAAAGCCGGGGTGAGAATGTATCCCTGCCACACACTAAGACCCTTTCCTGCCACTGACCAAGACAATGTTGACAACACGGCCTTGCTTGTGGAGAAGTCAGAGAATATCAGCGCCAACTCTCCAAGATGCCATCTGCACTATGGAGTTGAATGTCTCATGGCAGAAAACCAAAGTCCAGAATCTTGGATCTGGGCCATCAAAACCCTTGGTGCAGGTGGGATTGAGTATCATGGAGAACACTGATGAGTTCACCTATCTAGGCTGCATGCAGAGTTCAAACGGTCACAGCAAACTCAATGTTCTTTAACTAATAGGTCTCGCCACCTCCTGCATGTAGTCCATATCTCACTTATGGACAGGAAAATGTCTTTGCACAGGGACCAAGTTCAGGATCTATCAAACCTGTGTACTACCTGCATTGTTATATGAGTCAGAAACCTGGACCTTCTTACAGCAAAACTTGCAGTGGCTGGAGGCATTCCATATGCAATTTCATCACCAAAGCCCTGAGCATAAAGTGGTTTGACCTTGTGCAAAATGTCACAATCTTTCAGAGATGTGGCCTCCCTTCAATCGCTCATTATATTCAAAAGTGGCATTACATGTCCAAAAAACACTTCAGCACACCCTGCTCTCAAGTTCTCCATGGATGCACAAAGGGGCACATTCCCTACCCCTAACTGTTGCTGCCCACAGGGCTGCCCCCAAGACTCATGGATTCAGCCAGATTGTTGGATCATATTAAAGAAGTTCTGTATTAAAATCACAAATGAGTTTGATTCCCCAGAGTTTAAATTCCAGGGTATTACTAATTAAGAGGTCTCTTGGTTTTTGGTACTGTTTCTCTCCCTCTATGTGTGAAACTTGCAAGCTGCTAATTGTGTTAGTACATTCTAAGACAGAGTCTATTCTCAAAGCAATTCACAGAGAGAGAGACTCAAAGCAATACTCTAACAACAGAAACAGCACCCAGAGACTTTCATGCTCTTTTGTTGTATTAACAATTGTGATTAAAATAGAGATAGAGGATGTATGTGGATGGATGCTTGGTGTGGATAATAACTGAATGATCAGGGAGGTGCCAGCCTAAGAATCCAGTGTCCATCGGCTGAAGAAGGCGTCAAGTGGAAATAACCAGAGGACCCCCCCCCCCCCGGAGGGCAGACTGGAATCCACCCAACAGCCTCAAGAATGGGAGAACCAAAGAACAAGATAACATCTTGGAGCCATCAGGAATGTGATATCTGCTGATTGATTCAGCAACAGCATGATGAAGCAATTCCCATAGACTGGCATAGGAAGAAATTCCTATAAAAATAGACTCTAAAAAGTGAGAACTTTGGGGTCTGATTCTGCAAACCAACTTCCAGGAGCATCAGATGAGCATCTGACAAGGCCCTGCTCCCTCCTCATGTCCAGGCCACCTGGCCAGTGGCTTGGCATGAGCAACTCTAAGGCTGGTAACTATGATAACAACCTTGCAGAACCTGTGTGTGTATGTTTGTATGAATGAATGTGTGAATAAATATGAGATTGAATGGAATGTTATAACTATAACTAACTGCTTACTATGATTCTTTCTGTATTCACAATAAATTTGGTATTTTGCCTTTTTCCCTTTAATAAGATCCTGCTGGTTTTTATTTTATTGGTATAACAAGATGAGGGAACTTCATTACACAACACCTGCTGCAACACTGTCAACTACAGTCACTCTGGCTGGCTGGTGCAACAGTCCTCAGTAGACCATATGTGTTTGATGTTGATGGGAAGAAACTATTTGAACAGAGATCTTCAACCTCTTAGGAGAGTGACTTAACGGTTGAGCTATAGAACAGTCTGATGTAGGTCTCCCTCAGTCTCTCCTGTTGAAGTTCCAGTTTGGATAAATAATTAAAAAGTCACCAGAGTAGGGGGACTGGACCCTGGATCTGCCACATCCCAGGTGGGCACCATAACCCCCAGGCTATAAAATTATTCTCACTCTCTGGTGCAGTGACTATCAAGTATTTATCCAAAGTGTAACAGCTTCAACTGGCGAGATTCGGGGACTCTCTTATTAGAATATCTCATTGCCCAGACATTAGGACACTCACTGGGGTGTTGGAATGTTTAAATCTTTTTTCCCCCTCAGGTAGAGAGGGGAATTTAAACCCAGGTCTCCCACATCCCTGGTGAGTGCTCTAATCACTGGGCTAAATGTTATAATGGTGGCAAAGCCACCACTACCTCAACTTCTGCTACCGGATCTTAGATCGGGCCTGATCTGATAAGCATCCTATGAGTATGTGTACCAGATTGGGCCCTGTAGGTAAAATAGGTGGGTGAACACTTATCTTTCCATGGATTATGGTGGGGTTTAGGCAGGCGATAGGCCTCCAGCCACCTACACTGAAACAGCAATGCGCATGCCCAGATCTAGAAATGTAGGTGCCAATGGAGGTTTTACAAGAGACATGTAGGTGCCAAGTGAGTTGAGAAGCCTAGCGGGTGTTTTGGTGGGTCACAGTGGTGCCTCAATCCCTTTGTGGAGCTGGGTCTTTGTGATTACACAGACTCAATGCTGGCCCCTTCTTACTATTGTATTAATGCTGTTTCTCTGCATCACTCAATTTGCTGCTAAGAACTGGAAGACTTTTGAGGTTTTCCCAGGACCTTGGAAACAGCAGCCGAATTGAGTTTCCAACATTGTGCATTCTCTTTCTTTCTACTTGTAAACACAGAGACTAAGAATAAAGTATGGCATTTCCATTTCACCACTGGCCAAGACAGAATATCCCAATCCTCTGATAAATACCTCTCCTTCCCGAGGGAATAGGCAGAGTTTTTCATAGCGTGAGTATTTCCTGGAACCATTTAACTATGTTCAGAAATAAACAAATTTCCCATGGAAGTTTATTCAAGTGCTATTCAAGGAACATTAACTCATGTAATTGAATCTTTCCAATACTGTACTCCTTACTCATCTAAACACTGTGTTCTTATTTTACATTATGTAAAGTCCAAATATTATCACTATAGAGCTGAAGCCAATAGCCAGATTGCCATATGATTGATGATGACTTCCCTGGTAAATATCTATGCTATTTTCAGAGTAAGAGAAGATAACTCTTCAAAAGTAGTCCATTTTTTTGTTTATAGACTGACTACTATGCAACAGGCAGTCTTTTTCATTGCTATTAACAATCACATAAGTTCACGCCTTGTTCTGGATTTGGAGCATGTGCTCTGAGATAGTTGGATTCAATAACAGGGGAACTTTCCCATGGAAATGTGTTGTCCTAGATTGAACCACTTCAACCAGCATGCAATGGAGTGTCCCTTTAACATCACTGTGAGAAACCCAACACTGCTGATTGTGACACTGCAGACCATATTCTTCACGGTGATATTATGATATGATTATAGCATAATTATGATGCATTTTATGCAAGATGGGTCATGTGAAGTGTCATTAAAAGGTTATGATTTGCTGAATATGGTTATCCTATTTGTATGCATATATCATTTTTGTATCTGAAGTTATGGCTGTTGACTATGTATCTGTATTTCAAAGGTAATTACACCTGGGTAATGCCCACTAGACAAGATGCTCTCAGTCTAGACAGCTGAGTGGGGAAGGGCCTATTCAGGGCAATGAGTCTGCCAGGGTTCCTTCCCCACTCTGAACTCTAGGGTACAGATGTGGGGACCCTCATGAAAGACCCCCTAAGCTTATTTCTACCAGCTTAGGGTAAAACTTCCCCAAGGCACAAACTCTTTGCCCTTGGAGGGTACGCTGCCACCACCAAGTGATTTAACAAAGAATCAGGGAAAGGACCACTTGGAGTTCCTGTTCCCCCAAAAGATCCCCCAAACCCTTTCATCCCCTTTTGTGGGGAGGCTTGAACATAATATCCTAACCAATTGGTTACAAAGTGATCACAGATCCAAACCCCTGGGTCTTAGAACCATAGAGAAATCAGTCAGGCTCTTAAAAGAAACTTTATTAGAAAGAAAAAAGGTAAAAGAAACACCTCTGTAAAATTAGAAGGGAAGCTAATCTCACAGGGCAATCAGATTTAAAACACAGAGGATTTCCCTCTGGGCAAAAACTTTAAAGTTACAAAAATAAAACCAGGAATACACCTCCCTCTCAGCACAGAGAAAATCACAAACCAAAACAAAAGTAAACTAATGCATTTCCTTGCTAGTACTTACTACTTCTAATGGAGTTGGATTGCTTGCTTTCTTGATCTCTCACTGGCAAGCACACAGAACAGACAGACAAAAGCCTTTCTCCCCCACACCCCTGCAGATTTGAAAGTATCTTGTCCCCTTATCGGTCCTTTTCGTCAGGTGCCAGCCAGGTTACTTGAGCTTCTTAACCCTTTACAGGTAAAAGGATATTGTGCTTCTGGCCAGGAGGGATTTTATAGTACTGTATACAGGAAGGTTGTTACCTTTCCCTTTATATTTATGACAGAGCCATTAGGAAAAACTATAGGCTATAGGAGAAGCTTATCTCCCACCTTGGGATGGTGACTCCATCTTGGGATGTCAGTGTTTTTTCATAGATCGGTCTGAGAACCAAGCTTTGAAACAAAGGGCTCCCACCATATGCAAAAGCTATATAAGGCAGGGAGTGATATCAACTGGTGTTCTTCGCTCCCCACACAAGAAGACTCCTGGAAACACCTGAGGAACAAAGACTGAACTGGGGGAAGTGCTAGACCCAGGCTAAAGGGATTTCTAGTCTGTGAACGGAATACCTGGGGATTCCAAGCTGTAAGCAAGTGGAGCTTGCCCCTTAAGAATCTGCAGCCAGCTTATATCATCTCTTAGGGTGAGAATCTGCTATTTATATTCAACCTATTTAGTATATTAAGTTTAGTTTGGGTTTTTTTGTTTATTTTCTAGCTAACCTGCTTTGATCTGTTTGTTATCACTTAAAATCTATCTCTTGTAGTTAATAAACTTCTTTTTGCTTTATCCAAACCAGTGTGCGGGAATCATAAGTCAGGGACAAAAGGCTGTTGCATATTCCTCTCCACATTGAGGGGGAGAATTTTATGAGCTTACGCTGTACAGTTCCCTGTGCAGTACAAGACGATATAATTTTGGGTTTATACTCCAGAAGGGGTGCATGCCTGCAGAGCCGGGAGCAGCTTTCCCAAACAGGGGCTGGTCAGAGAGCCTGCTTGTAACTGCAGCTGGGTGTGTTCCTACCTGTATGTATGCTGGTGAAAGTGCAGGCTGGAAGGCCTTGTAGTTTGTCACAGCAGTACAGTGTTAGCGGGAGCCCAGGCTGGTGGGTCAGGGGGCTCACTGGTACCCCAATTCCAGGTGTCATCCTGGAGGGAACCTGTCACACTGGTAATTTAGGTCCTCATATTACAAGCATTTGGACATGTGCTTAACTTTGTTAGTCCCATTGAAGCCACTGAAACTATTCACAGTCTTAAAGTTAAGCATCTGTATTACTGTTTGCAGAAAGCCATAGCTTGGTACATATGAATACGCAAGCTATTGGCTACTGCAGCTCTGCTATCTGATTCAGCAAAGCACTTAAGCCCATGCTTAAATCACATTAGCTTCTGGGGAATTAGATTGAAGCACATGCCTAAAATTAATCATGAACTTAAGTGCTTTGCTGAACAGGGATAGATGTAAGCATGTTTTTACCTTCTGACAGATAACACACAGGACAGGTGAAGTCAATATAAAAAGAAAGCATAGAGATTTCAAATTTTAAACAATATTTCTCCCCTACGCCGAACTGCATTTGAATGGAGTTTGTCATAATAAATAATAATGATGATACTTTGCATTTCTATAGTATGGTTCAGGGCATCCAGAGAAATGGCACAGGCAAGATTAAGAAATCCTATTATACAGATATGTTTAAAATGAACATGTTTGGAAAATAAAATACCTGCTAAGTAACAAGAGAGTTATCTCACCTTTCCCGTGCAACAAGAATGTTGACAGCCTTGTCTGAATTCCAGCCCCTAATTCCCTGATCTTTTTTAACCATCAGATCCTTATAAACAGGGCACTGAAACGAAATCTGCCACTCACAATGTAACAATAACACTTTTTGTCCCTCCACAGTCTCATCTGTAGAAAGTTTTGAAGGGAGAAAATGGAGAACTAATGAGCTGCAATGTCCAGGCAAGAGCTACAGTAGAAAACAATGTTATTCTGTTCGTAATGAGCCATCAGCGTTCATTATACTGGCAGAGGTAGTGTTGGACTGCAAATTGACCATAAAAGTGGCTCCATTAGCCTTAGCACTTTAATCATTCTGGGAGCTCCAGATGTGCCAATAAGAATCATGAATTGGTCCCAGGTGTTGCTTGTTACCTCACCCTTTGCTTCTCTGCCAATTTGTAGAGACGAAACATCTGTGAGCAATAAGAATGGACTTGAGGTTGGGTACAATTGGCTGACAGAGGCTGAGACTTGGAAAGGTAGAGGAGCATGGAGGGCAAATAGTTCATATGTTTAATACAATAACATGTAGTTATACAGACAAGAAGCAGTGTAAAAGTACGAGTGGCATGGAAAAGCATGTGATATATTAAGAACCCATGTTTTATTTACACTTGTGTTGACAAAATGTTACTAAGATAAGTGAACTGTATGTTTTTGGTACTGACTTGAGCTTGTATGAGAATGGAGAGTAAGAGGTATGTAAATTATGTATACTTAGTCTCAGCATAGTGGAGATGGACTTTATGATTTCTTTAGGTCCCTTCTAGCCCTACATTTCTATGAGGTCATGTGGTTTTATCATCTACTGAATTCCATAGACTTAAATCAGTTCGTGCTAAGAACTATATTAGTTAATTGGCAGGAATATAAATGTATAGTAATCTATAGCACCAATCCTGCAAACACTTACGCTCATGCTTCACTTTAGACAGATGAATAGTGCTGTATTGACTTTAATGAGACTTCTCACATATGTAAAGTGAAGCATAAGCGTTTGCTGTCCCAGAATCTGCCACCATGGTATCTTGTTTGATGACTGAGGTAGACTGTTAGTATTCTGAGTTTAGGAATTTTTTTATATACTAAATGTTAGTTTTACCTTACTGTGAGGGATCTCTCCCATAGATTGGCATTAGAAGTTCAAAATAATCCTTCTCACCCTTCCTCCAGTAATATTGTTTGCATTTCAAACACTGGCTCGTCAGCAGGAATACAACCCCTAATTGTGGTTGTAGCAGTTTAAGAGTACCCTCTACTGGTTTAAAACGAAAGCAGAGAAAGTCTGTTACAGTACAGTCTCCTGCAACAACAAATGCATTATATGCTTCCCCCCCTACAGTTGGAGCATAGTCGTACATTTCTAGATAGGGAGAAATTGTTATGTAGTCACAGTTACCATCTACAAAGAGCAAGGGAATGCCTACAGCAACATCAGACTATTCCTGCTTCTGCTAGAAGAACAGGATTACCTGTGGCACCTTAGAGACTAACAAATTTATTTGAGCATAAGCTTTGATGAGCTAGAGCTCGCTTCATCAGATGCATGCAGTGGAAAATACAGGAGGGAGATTTTATATACACAGAGAATATGAAACAATGGGTGTTACCATGCACACTGTAACGAGAGTGATCGGGTAAGGTGAGCTATTACCAGCAGGAGAGAAAAAAAATCTTTTGTAGTGATAGTCAAGGTGGGCCATTTCCAGCAGTTGACAAGAATGTGTGAGGAACAGTGGGAAAATAGTTTTACTTTGTGTAATGACACATCCACGCCCAGTCTTTATTCAAGCCTAATTTAATGGTGTCCAGTTTGCAAATTAATTCCAATTCAGCAGTGTCTTGTTGGAGTCTGTTTCTGAAGTTTTTTTGTTGTAATATTGCGACTTTTAGGTCTGTAATCGAGTGACAAGAGAGATTGACATGTTCTCCGACTGGATTATGAATGTTATAATTCTTTACGTCTGATTTGTGTCCGTTTATTCTTTTACGTAAAGACTGTCTGGTTTTGCCAATGTGCATGGCAGAGGGGCATTGCTGGCACATGATGGCATATATCACATTGGTAGATGTGCAGTGAACGAGCCTCTGATAGTGTGGCTGATGTGATTAGGCCCTGTGATGGTGTCCCCTGAATAGATATGTGGACACAGTTGGCAACGGGCTTTGTTGCAAGAATAGGTTCCTGGGTTAGTGTTTTTTCAACAATTTTCAATCCCACCATCAACCTCAGCCTGGACCAGTCCACATAAGAAATCCATTTCCTGGACACTACAGTGCTAATAAGCGATGGTCACATAAACACCACCCTATACCAGAAACCTACTGACCGCTATGCTTACCTACATGCCTCCAGCTTTGATCCAGAGCACACCACATGATCCATTGTCTACAGCCAAGCTCTGCGATACAACCGCATTTGCTCCAACCCCTCAGACAGAGACAAACACCTACAAGATCTCTATAAAGCATTCTTTCAACTACAGTACCCACCTGATGAAGTGAAGAAACAGATTGACAGAGCCAGAAGAGTACCCAGAAATCACCTACTACAGGACAGGCCCAACAAAGAAAATAACAGAATGCCACTAGCCATCACCTTCAGCCCCAACTAAAACCTTTTGTACTTTTACAAAACCCCTTTGTAAAAAACTAGCAACTGATTTATTGACCTGAATATTTTTTCTTTACGCTGGAGCAGTACAGACAAAGCAGCATTCATTTCTTTTAAATCAAGGTACTTCCCATTAACTAGTATTTTAGAAGCCAGTGTTCGCTTCCTCGTGTGAGACTGAAACCTTCTGTTTAGCCACAGCACAGGCAGCAGCAGTTAATTCTTTGACATTCTTCCTACCATAAGTATCAAGTTAGTCTTGAAGGGCCCATCTGGAAGGGGATGGAGTTGTCTGTCATTCCATCAGTGTCTGTATGGGGACTTGGTAAGGCTATGCGAAGGTGGTTTTTGGACACCTTAGTTAGCATCTCCTTAGAATGCCATCTTGCTTTCAAGAGACAAGATGGGTGAGGTGCTGAGGGTGCCGAGAATGGTGCCAGAGCAGAGAAGCCATCGCCAACATCACCAGGGTTGGTTTCCCTCTGGTTGGTATTGGAAGACCTGGTGCTGTATAGGAGTTGGGGGCAACATGCTCCCTTCTGCTTGACATCCTCATCGGTGCTGGATCTTGCCCCGCCAGAGTAAGTGGTACCAGAAATGCCATGAGGTCCCTCCAGGGTGGGCAGCACCATGATCCCACTGGTGCCACAATGTCCCCCCCGGGGGTATGTGGTTGGTTCTGCACTGGACTCAAGGACACCTGCAAGCATGGAATTGATGGTGCCACTTGTGGGGTGAGGGCAGAGGAGTGGCCCAACTCTCCATGCTTGTCCTTCCTTGGATCCAGGGAATGTCCCCTCTTGGATCATTGCTTTTCTGTGCTTCTTCCTCTGCACCCGTGAAGAGGAATGGTGCCAAGAGACACGTGCCACTAGAGGAGCACTCGGCACCGACATCGGTCTGAGTGCAGCTTCCATCAGGATGGACCTTAGCCTAGCCTCCCTGCATGCCTATCTTTATGGGTGGTAAGAAGGAACTGAGAAGGATGGCCGGCCCCCTTTATACCAGTGCCTGAGCACCTGGCCCCAGAGGGCGCTAGAGCTAGCCCAAAGGATACCACTGAGGGAAAAATCTCCGGTGACTGCGCACATGGTGCATGCTCACCTGACGTGGAATGGCCATGAGCAACTCATCTTGAAGAACAATTACGGAAGAACAGTTTTTTTGAGACCCAAAGGAGAGAACAGGAAAAGGAGAAACGGGAAAGGAGGAAAGAACATCCTGCAGCCCAACTTAACAACCCAGATCCGCCCCGTCCATTGGGAAATATCTGCCCCAACTGTGACAAGGTCTGTGGATCCCAGGTAGATCTCATTAGTCACCTGTGGATCCATCAGCGATAATCTGCTATCTTTTTATTGGGAGACAATCATCCTCGAACTCCGAGGGATCGCTGACGATGACTAATGGGTGCTGTGAGACTAATTTCATTTGTTTGTCATACCCTTTGAGATCCTTGGATGGAAGGCTCCAGTGCGAACTGGCTCAAGTGGAGTTTTGTACTAGTCTAGTTCTGAGATGAAAGATTAAATTGGGTTTACTAGCTGACACTGGGTTCAAGGTGCAAGTCAGACCAGAGAGGAGTCATCACTACGTGCCCTGCTGGTGCCCTACAATGCTTTGCTATTTTAGTTCCCAGTCTGGAATGCTCACAGCAAGCCTAGAAGCATTCAGGTCACACCCTGAGTGTCTGTGTGGCAGACAGTGCTGGTTCAGCAGCTCTGACCCCAGCAGTCTGACTACAGCTCCACTCTGCCTTCTGCCAGCCTTGGGTACAAGCTGCAAAGTGTCCCCAGCACGCTCCCTGTTCCAGGTTTCTCCCAAACTATGTGCTCTGCAATGTTCAGCCCTCTCCTGGACCTCACAGAGAAATAATAAGGTTTGTTTGTTTCTTTAAAGAGACAAAAGCATATTCCAGAATCCTAACTTAACTGGGGTAAATATACCCTTTTCTGCAAACACCTCACTGCATTGGTTTATAGAAAAAATAAAACAAAACATTTATTAAAAACCTATTTGAAGTGAGGCCAAGTAAAAGGCATAAATAAAATAGAAATGGTTACAAGCAAATAAAAGTGAAAATGCATCTAAAAATCTAAAACTTGATCTAGCGGGGTACAGGCTTTGTTCAAGATGCTTTCTCCCACTGATCATTCTTCTTTCCACAGAAGTACAAGATATTGACTTCCCTTATCTTCCTAGGTGAAAGATCTTTTCCTAAGTAGGTTTTTCACCTATATTCAGTTTCCAAAAACTTCAACTCCTGGGTTGAAGGATCCACCTTTCTCAGCTTGCAAGAGCTCTGTTCCCTTGTCACTCTCTAGTGATGGATGCCAAAGATGGCTTCTGTCTTTGCTTATGTCTTCCAAAGTTCAGTGACCTTGTTGCAAGAGGCAGGATGATCTCATGCTGTTTTTTCCTTCCTGTGGGCTTCCCATTCCCCTGCTGATTTGAATGTAACTGGGGCTTCCAATGTTTTGGGTCACACCTTGCTTAATTTATTGGAGACAGGTAGAAAGCTGTGACATTCCCTTCTGACAGGGAGAGACCTGTTTCTTCCATTGTTTGGACACAGATTGTGAAGCTTAATATTAATAAAAATGAGGAGTCCTTCTGGCACCTTAGAGACTAACAAATTTATTTGGGCAAATTTGTTAGTCTCTAAGGTGCCACAAGGACGCCTCATTGTTTTTGCTGATACAGACTAACACGGCTACCACTCTGAAACCTTAATATTAATGTAGGGGCAGGATTTTAGAATTACACTATAAGAATGAATGTATAATTTGATTTCATCCTGCTAGCCACCCCATTTGAATAGCAGAAAGGAATGACCCTCTGGGACTATGAGATTCTGTTTTCCCATATGCATTACAAATTGGGCCCTCTTTAGTTCTTTGTTTTAAGGTCTAGTTAGTAAGAGACAGGATTCTGTATTGTGTCTATGTTAAGTAGATTAGAGGAACATTGAAGGCCTGGGTCTCAATGTAAATTATCTTGGTTATTGATTGTGAAACTTAGCAAGGTTTAATTTGCAATGCCTGTTTGCTCAATATAAAATACTACTGTTTGTATTCTCAAAGTCTCTGTAAAAGACTGTTTGGTATCCGTAAGAGACTGCTTGTGTGAATGAGGAATGCATGTATCAGGAAAAGATAAGGTGTGAAGGCCATTGTTAACCAGATGGTCAAGAAAGGAGGAGCGAAGACACTTATCGAGATTTGTTGATGCCAAAGAACCATCAGTGCGTATCCATGATTGAGGAAGGGCAAACTGACAACTCTGAGGAGAAGGCTGGCTCCCCTAAAGACAATTGATTATATCAAAACTAGGACAGGATGACCCTCTCAGAGGTGTTTTGGAATGTTAACACCAATCAAGGAGTAATCAGTCAGAAACTGACATAGCAAAATCTATAGACTTCAACAGAGAAAAAGGACTATAAGAACAGGGTACTTTGCCATGGGACTTTGGGTTCATCTTGCCACACTCCAGGAGCATCGGATCACAACCGACAGAGCCCTGCTCCCCTCTGCAACCAATCTGGCTGGCCACTAGATTGATCCAGACTCTGAACTGGAAACTATAAACATCAACTGGCAGGACTGTGTGTGTGAGAGAGAGAGATTGAAAAGCATATGCTAACTGTTGTATTCTCAATAAATGTGGCATGCTGCCTTCTTCCCTATAAAGATCCTGTGTGCTTCTTATACGTATAACACTGACTATCAATAATTCCTTATATGTGTTAATACATACATTTGACTACTATTAATCACCAGTGTGTCATAGGCTTTCCTAAAACACTTCACACACTAAACTTGTATAATACAGTAATATTATATACAATCAGTTGATTCAATTGCTTATCAGGTTCAGCTCCCCTGTCTTTAAAGTCCAGTTAAACTTTGCAATGCATTCTTTGAAAAGAAAAACCCAGACCAAGATTCTCTGTCCTGCTGGGTGTAGACTGTGATGCTGGTAGACAAAGTGCCAGCTCTTCCCAAGTCTGCAGGTATCAGCTGAGCACTGATAAATTTTTAGCAGGGAGCCAGCCAAGCTCACCTATATATTTGGTATTGTTCAAGATAAGTGTTAGACTTGTAAGAAAGTGTTTAGTCTCTATAAAATGCTTGTAACTTTTTGCATGCATTAATCTTATTTGTAATATCTATATCCCATGCTATCAGGTAATATGAAAATTTTGCTTTACAATTGTAAAAATGCCTGCTCTGAACTTGTGAACTCAGACAGGAGGAGTGGTTCCTCCACCCATCAAGAAGGTCTTTCAAAACTAAATGGACCATTGTAGGACAAAAACTTTGTTGATTACTCTATCCACCTTTGAAGAAGTTCGGTGCAGGAGCTCTGCCTCATTCCATCAGTTTGAACTCTGGGGGAAAGGCATATAAAGATGCTCAGAAGAAGAAATAGTTCTCTCTTTGATGTTTGAACTCTCCCAGGGCTACATCTAAGAAACAAAGCAGAGATCCCAAGGGTCAACCTGGGTTAGCCCTAAAGGACATTCAGCATTGACAGGTTTCAGAGTAACAGCCGTGTTAGTCTGTATTCGCAAAAAGAAAAGGAGTACTTGTGGAACCTTAGAGACTAACCAATTTATTTGAGCATAAGCTTTTGTGAGCTACAGCTCACTTCATCGGATGAAGTAAGCTGTAGCTCATGAAAGCTTATGCTCAAATAAATTGGTTAGTCTCTAAGGTGCCACAAGTACTCCTTTTCTTTCAGCACTGACAGATTACTACAGCTCTGTCACTTTTTGGAACCATAGACCTGTAATTCATTTGTGTGTATATGTTGCCTGCTTTAACCAGTAAATAACTCTCTCATTTCTTTTTCCTAGTTAATAAATCTTTAGTTAAATTACTAGAGGACTGGCTACAGTTGTTGTCTTTGGTGTGAGATCTAAGGTTCAAATTGATCTGGGGTAAGTGACTGGTCTCTTGGGGCTTGAGAGTAATCTGACTACTTTGTGACTTTGTCCTCACCCATAACTATTTCACATTTGGGGACAATGTATACCTTCAAATCAGCAGCACTGCTATGGGTACCCGCATGGCCCCACAGTATGCCAACATTTTTATGGCTGACTTAGAACAACGCTTCCTCAGCTCTCATCCCCTAATGCCCCTACTCTACTTGCGCTATATTGATGACATCTTCATCATCTGGACCCATGGAAAAGAAGCCCTTGAGGAATTCCACCATGATTTCAACAATTTCCATCCCACCATCAACCTCAGCCTGGACCAGTCCACACAAGAGATCCACTTCCTGGACACTACAGTGCTAATAAGTGATGGTCACATAAACACCACCCTATACTGGAAATCTATTCCTACCTACATGCCTCCAGCTTTCATCCAGACCATGCCACACGATCCATCGTCTACAGCCAAGCTCTACGATACAACCGTGTTTGCTCCAACCCCTCAGACAGAGACAAACACCTACAAGATCTCTATCAAGCATTCTTACAACTACAGTACCCACCTGCTGAAGTGAAGAAACAGATTGACGGCGCCAGAAGAGTACCCAGAACAAAGAAAATAACAGAACGCCACTAGCAGTCACCTTCAGCCCCCAACTAAAACCTCTCCAACGCATTATCAAGGATCTACAACCTATCCCCTGAAGGACAACCCATCACTCTCACAAATCTTGGGAGACAGGCCAGTCCTTGCCTACAGACAGCCCCCAACCTGAAGCAAATACTCACCAGCAACCACACACCACACAACAGAACCATTAACCCAGGAACCTATCCTTGCAACAAAGCTCGTTGCCAACTGTGCCCACAGTTCTATTCAGGGGACACCATCATAGGGCCTAATTACATCAGCCACACTGTCAGAGGCTCGTTCACCTGCACATCTACCAATGTGATATATGCCATCATGTGCCAGCAATGCCCCTCTGCCATGTACATTGGCCAAACCGGACAGTCTCTACGTAAAAGAATAAATGGACATAAATCAGATGTCAAGAATTATAACATTCATAAACCAGTCGGAGAACACTTCAGTCTCTCTGGTCATTCGATTTCTGATCTAAAAGTGACTATTCTTCAACAAAAAAACTTCGAAAACAGACTCCAACGAGAGACTGCTGAATTGGAATTAATTTGCAAATTGGATACAATTAACTTAGGCTTGAATAGAGACTGGGAGTGGTTCAGCTTGACCCAGAGGCAAGATGAACTGGAGTGCCCAAGGGGCCAGTTTGTGACTCTGTGGTAAGACTGTTATAGTACTTCAGGAGTTCACATTTGATAGTGGATTGGTGAAATCTAATTATAGTATATACCACCAGTTTGAGGTGCCTGCCCTGCTTTTTGACAGTCTGTCCTGAGGTTGAACTCACAGTCATGAGCTGCTCCAGACAGCATGACATAGACACCATGGTGGCTCCTCCCCCACTTGTCAGTATGAGTACTATCTTTACCTAACATGTAAATGGACCTTCATTGTGTCTGCATGATGACCTGGCTGGTCAAAGAAGCAAACACATTCCTTTGTCTAGGGCAGACCGGTTTACCAATTCCCCCTGACATGCCAGGCTTAAACACATTTTAGTTATCATTCTGCATATATCCATAACTCTTAATGCACACTGTGTACAGACATCACACAAAAACATTAATGATCAGTGAATTATTAGTTTTCCAGTGACTTATTGCACAATACCATTTTGATACAGATTATAACCCTCGTGAGCTGGGGTACACTGAAATGGTCAAGCCAGCTGAAACTCATTACCTAATACAGTGTTTCCCAAACCGTGTTCCGCACAATGTGAATAGGTGTTCCATGAAAGAATCTAGAATTTAATTTTGACTCTTGCACTTGACTTTGACTACTTTGTACGCGCTTTCCAGTTATAAATTGTTAGTTCAAGTTATTTTAAATTTGTATTTTTGCTGTTTTACAAAATAAAATATATTTGAGCACAAATAACACAATTTTTTATTTGAAAACCAAATGACTACAAAATAATATTATAAGTGTTCCGTAGTAGGCTAAAAAGTGTTCCGTGGCCAAAAAAGTTTGGGAAATGCGGACCTAATACTAATGAGCCCCTTGCCCTCTGGCACTGGGATGCTCTTATGATCACATTAGCCAAATCCTAAAATACCTACCTTTAATTATATCAGGGCGACATCATCAGGATTCCTCTACATGTTCAGTAAATAAAGAAAAACATGTTGCTTGTGATTGAGTGTCATGTTATACAAACCTTCCTGCTGTAATATACAGGGCTCTTTTCTGCTATTACTACACAGTTTGTGCAATATCAGTTTATCCTTTGGTACCCTCTGTTATCTATATTCAGAGACAGGATGCCCCAACCAAGCACATTTATCTTGCGGCAGCAGCAAAAATGGTATCTTTTGTTTATTTTATTACAATATTTGTGTTACAGGAGTATCTAGGAACTCAATCAAGAATCAAACCTCATTGTACTTAACTATGGTATGGATAAGTAAAGAAGACATTTCCTGCTTCTGCTTCTAGCAGTAGTGAAGATACGTAAGAATAAGAAATATCTTATTTTGAGGGTTTTTGGTTAATAGTAAATTGGAAAAAAACAAAAACAAAAACCCCTACAAACAACCCACCCACGACCACACAACATAAAAAAAGACTCTGAGCAGCTTAAAAGTATTTTTGGAAGGTGGGGAAGTAGGTCCCACCCCTCAAAGGGACTTAGACACTTAAGTCCAGCCAGAAGCAGGGTTGTCTGTCTTCATTTGGGATTCTCAGCCATAAGCCCTCTCCTAGACATAGGTATATAAGCAGGTTCCTGTGAGGTACATTGACAGTAGCCTCACTTATAACCTTTAACCCCGCATCTAGCACACTCACCAGAATATGGGACACCTAGGTTCAATTCCCCACTCTGCCTGCTATGGAGAAGGGATTTGAACAGAGAGCTGAAATTCTCACCTATTACATGACTGCAGCAGTTGAGGCTTTAAGGAAAACACCCCTTATTGCAACACTGAAATGCTAAGCTGAAGTTTTAAAATGGTTTTAGCGATAACCTCACATTGTTCACTCATTCATTTACTTTCAAAAAGTTCTCCTGCTGAGCTGAAGTTTTCTGAGTTTGATCTCCCCCAGAGGATTTTTTTAAGCGTTTGAAGAAAACTGTCTATTTTAAATTTAGTGTTCCTGTGGGGGGCCTTAGCAGGGCCTGTGTGCTTTGACATTTGTACACATACCACTACCCCAGGAGAAGGAGCCCAGGTAGCAAACGAGCATGCACAGTAGTTGTCATAGGTAGGAAAGCATGGAAGCCATTGTCCAAAAACAATCTATCCAAGCCCTGAATGTTCCACAGGACATCAGGCCAGGCAATTGCAATACCAGATAGCCAGCCAGGTGCATCCAATTTAGGGAATATAAAGGATAGTAGCCATCTTGGTGCATCCAATGTAAGGAATATGAAGCGTAGCAACTATCTTGGAAGTTTCAGCTCCATCCTTATTGTCAGTCTAGAGCAGAAGTGGGCAACCTGTGGCCCCTGGGCCACATGCGGCCCATCAGGGCAAGCTGATTGCAGGCTGTGAGACGTTTCGTGGACATTGACCGTCCGCAGGCATGGCCCCCCACAGCTCCCCACTGGCCACAGTTCACCGTTCCCGGCCAATGGGAGCTGCGGGAAGCAGTGGGTTGCAGAGACGTGCTGGCCACTGCTTCCCGCAGCTCCCAGTGGCCAGTGACTGTGAATCGCCGCCACTGGGAGCTGTAGGGGGCTGTGCCTGCAGATGGTCAACGTCTGCAAAATGTCTCACAGCCCGCAATCAGCTTACCCTGATGGGCTGCATGCGGCCCACAGGTCACAGGTTGCCCTCCACTGGTCTAGAGGGAGTTCTTAAGAACAACTTACAGGCGTATTTGCAGGCGCAGGGCATAATATAGTAACAAAGATGGTTCTCCACAGCTATATATACACTGTCATCGTATGATTTGCCTAATGTTGAAACAATCTCCTGTACTTTCTCCAGCATGCCCACATGTTACCATGAAGCTGAAACTAAAGATTTGGTTTTGGTATGTGATATAGAGAGGGGAGAAAGGTGATCAATCAACTCATAAAGTGCAGAGATACACTAAAAAGAGGCAATTAAAACAGAAAATGTTCCAGCTTTCAGCACAAAACCAATTAATTTAACAATTTACTGCATATTGTTCAAACCCAAGGTGACTACAGACAGCATTCCATCTAAAACAAATACTACTTTGTCAGAGCTACTCAGCCAGGTGGTATTTGAAAAAGAAGTTTACAGGACAAGCGTTATAATGGAATGATAACTATGAAATTCTTTTTGTGGAAGGAAAGAGAACTCTAGCAGAAACAGGTTTCAGAGTAGCAGCCGTGTTAGTCTGTATCTGCAAAAAGAAAAGGAGTACTTGTGGCACCTTAGAGACTAACCAATTTATTTGAGCATAAACTTTCGTGAGCTACAGCTCACTTCATCGGATGCATGCAGTGGAAAATACGGGAGGGAGATTTTATATACACAGAAAACATGAAACAATGGGTGTTACCATACACATTGTAAGGAGAGTGATCAGGTAAGGTGAGCTATTACCAGCAGAAGAGAAAAAAAACCTTTTGTAGTGATAATCAAGGTCGGCCATTTCCAGCAGTTGACAAGAATGTGTGAGGAACAGTGGGAAAATAGTTTCACTTTGTGTAATGACACATCCACTCCTAGTCTTTATTCAAGCCTAATTTAATGGTGTCCAGTTTGCAAATTAATTCCAATTCAGCAGTCTCTCGTTGGAGTCTGTTTTTGAAGTTTTTTCTTGTAATATTGTGACTTTTAGGTCTGGGATATGCTTTTGTCTCTTTAAAGAAACAAACAAACCTTATTATTCCTCTGTGAGGTCCAGGAGAGGGCTGAACATTGCAGAGCACATAGTTTGGGAGAAACCTGGAACAGGGAGCGTGCTGGGGACACTTTGCAGCTTGTACCCAAGGCTGGCAGAAGGCAGAGTGGAGCTGTAGTCAGACTGCTGGGGTCAGAGCTGCTGAACCAGCACTGTCTGCCACACAGACACTCAGGGTGTGACCTGAATGCTTCTAGGCTTGCTGTGAGCATTCCAGACTGGGAACTAAAATAGCAAAGCATTGTAGGGCACCAGCAGGGCACGTAGTGACGACTCCTCTCTGGTCTGACTTGCACCTTGAACCCAGTGACAGCTAGTAAACCCAATTTAATCTTTCATCTCAGAACTAGACTAGTACAAAACTCCACTTGAGCCAGTTCGCACTGGAGCCTTCCATCCAAGGATCTCAAAGGGTATGACAAACAAATGAAATTAGTCTCACAGCACCCATTAGTCATCGTCAGCGATCCCTCGGAGTTCGAGGATGATTGTCTCCCAATAAAAAGATAGCTGATTATCGCTGATGGATCCACAGGTGACTAATGAGATCTACCTGGGATCCACAGACCTTGTCACAGTTGGGGCAGATATTTCCCAATGGACGGGGCGGATCTGGGTTGTTAAGTCGGGCTGCAGGATGTTCTTTCCTCCTTTCCCGTTTCTCCTTTTCCTGTTCTCTCCTTTGGGTCTCAAAAAAACTGTTCTTCCGTAATTGTTCTTCAAGATGAGTTGCTCATGGCCATTCCACGTCAGGTGAGCATGCACCATGTGCGCAGTCACCGGAGATTTTTCCCTCAGTGGTATCCTTTGGGCTAGCTCTAGCGCCCTCTGGGGCCAGGTGCTCAGGCACTGGTATAAAGGGGGCCGGCCATCCTTCTCAGTTCCTTCTTACCACCCATAATGATAGGCATGCAGGGAGGCTAGGCTAAGGTCCATCCTGATGGAAGCTGCACTCAGACCGATGTCGGTGCCGAGTGCTCCTCTAGTGGCACGTGTCTCTTGGCACCATTCCTCTTCACGGGTGCAGAGGAAGAAGCACAGAAAAGCAATGATCCAAGAGGGGACATTCCCTGGATCCAAGGAAGGACAAGCATGGAGAGTTGGGCCACTCCTCTGCCCTCACCCCACAAGTGGCACCGTCAATTCCATGCTTGCAGGTGTCCTTGAGTCCAGTGCAGAACCAACCACATACCCCCGGGGGGGACATTGTGGCACCAGTGGGATCATGGTGCTGCCCACCCTGGAGGGACCTCATGGCATTTCTGGTACCACTTACTCTGGCGGGGCAAGATCCAGCACCGATGAGGATGTCAAGCAGAAGGGAGCATGTTGCCCCCAACTCCTATACAGCACCAGGTCCTCCAATACCAACCAGAGGGAAACCAACCCTGGTGATGTTGGCGATGGCTTCTCTGCTCTGGCACCATTCTCGGCACCCTCAGCACCTCACCCATCTTGTCTCTTGAAAGCAAGATGGCATTCTAAGGAGATGCTAACTAAGGTATCCAAAAACCACCTTCGCATAGCCTTACCAAGTCCCCATACAGACACTGATGGAATGACAGACAACTCCATCCCCTTCCAGATGGGCCCTTCAAGACTAACTTGATACTTATGGTAGGAAGAATGTCAAAGAATTAACTGCTGCTGCCTGTGCTGTGGCTAAACAGAAGGTTTCAGTCTCACACGAGGAAGCGAACACTGGCTTCTAAAATACTAGTTAATGGGAAGTACCTTGATTTAAAAGAAATGAATGCTGCTTTGTCTGTACTGCTCCAGCGTAAAGAAAAAATATTTAGGTCAATAAGTCAGTTGCTAGTTTTTTACAAAGAACAAAGACAGCAAGAGCACATACAATGTAAGTAACTGATGAACAGCCATTTATTGACAGAGCTGTGCGGTGAGGAGTAGCTCACCACAAGAGGGCAATCACTTCACAGATTGAGAGCAAGTTCACTGTTAAGTTTGAACAAAGACAGGTTTTTGAAACAGTGCATTTGATAGCTGCAGTAACATGGTTAGATGTTTTAGAGCAGGGGTTCTCAAACTGCAGCTTGTGACCCCCTTGGGGAGTCACGAGGTTATTACTTAGGAGGGGGGGTCACGAGCTATCAGTCTCCACCCCCAAACCTGCTTCACCTCCAGCATTTATAATAGTGTTATATATATATATATAAATATATATAAATTTATTGGGGGGGTTCACGCTCAAAGGCTTGCTGTGGAAAAGGGGTCACCAATAGAAAAGTTTGAGAACCGCTGTTTTAGAGGATGCTAATCACTCAAAGTAGTTTATTCATTCCACCACCTGATCTTTTGCAATGCCACTCTCATCATTTTCACCTCCACCAACCTTTCAGGCTGTCTGTGACCTCTCTCTGCCACACTCAAACCCCTCCTTTCAGCTTTCCCTTCCACCATCTTTTAGTGGGTTTTACCCCCTTTGTCCAGGGAGGTCCTACACGGCTCTGATCTTCACCCCCTCTCCTTCCTTTATACTGTTTCTGGGTGCCCTGGCTTCAGCTTCTGTCTCTGCACAGACAGCTTCTGTCTCTGCACTGACTTGTCTCCCTCCATTCAATCCCACCTCAGTTTATCTGAGATAACCTTGAACTTAACATAGAATTTGGCTGTGGCATTTTCCCTCCCAAACCCTCTAACCTTCTTTATCACTGTTGACAATCCTCTATCCTGCCTGAAATAAAACGCAGAGGTTGGGTCATCTTTAGTTCTCTCCCACCCTACTTCCCCCAAAGGCAGGCAATGTCCACTACTATCACTTTTCCTTCATGTTTCTGTGGCTATGTCTACACGGCAGAGTTTTGTCGCCAAAAGTTAAGCTGCTTTAATAAAACCACTGTTGCATATTCACACACTATTCTTCTTGTGTCGGCAGAGCGCATCCACACTAGCAGCTCTTGCGGTGCACAGAGGGCCATGCGCTGTGGGTAGCTATCCCACTGTGCAATTGATCACAGGGTGCTTTGGGAAGGGTTTACAATGCCTCATGGGGCAAGTAAAGTCACATGATGCAGGTTTCTCAATCCCATCATTCCACGGGCATCCTACTGTCAACTGCTTTTCAATTGAAGTGTGTAGGGCGAGAGAGGGTGTGACAGGGACCATGTGTGTGTGTTGGGGGACGAGTGAGCATATCAGCATGCTGTCATCCAGCCCGTTGTCCATTTTTATAAGAACATAAGCACAGCCGTACTGGGTCAGACCAATGGTCCATCCAGCCCAATATCCTGTTTTCCAACAGTGGCCAACACCAGGTGCTTCAGAGGGAATGAACAGAACAGGTAATCATCAAGTTCAGACAGCAGCCAGAAGCAACTAGTCCTGAGGTGGGGGAGAGGGACACCCCCAACATCAGCCCCTGGCTCCCTCACTTTGCACAGCACAGCAGTCTCTCTCCCTCACACCCACACCTGCCCCAGTGTTCATAGTGCAGGAATTCCACATTCATGATTTGCTCAGCTATTAGAACTTCATTGAGCTTTGAAAGAGAAGGGGTGCATGACTACAGGGCAGCTGAGTTCAAAACAGTGAGCAGAGTGGTCACGGTAGGCATTGTGAGATACTAGGGGAGGCCAGCTATGGTGATATAAAGAACAGTCACGTCTACATTGACGCTTTGTTACTTTAAGTTTGTTGGAAAAAACTTTATGCCTCTCCCTGTTAGTTTTATTTTGTTGCCAAAAGTGGCACTGTCGTGTGTACTCGTTTGGTTGCCAAAAGCTGATTTTAGCAATAAAACTCTGCAGTATAGACGAGGCCTAAGATCCTTTTTCCTTCTGTTGCTGGAGGTAGTGCTCCTATTGAAGCTCTAATTCTCTCCCAGTTTGCTTACTGTAAACATAGAATATCATGGTTGGAAAAGACCTCAGGAGGTCATCTTAGTCCAACTCCCTCCTCAAAGCAGGACCCATCCCCAATTTTTGCCCCAGATCCCTAAATGGCCCTTTTGAGGATTGAACTCTCAACCCTGGGTTTAGTAGGCCAACGCTCAAACCACTGAGCTATCCCTCCCCCTTGCTTCTAGACTGACCTAAACTGACCTAAACATGACCTTGCTTCTCAGATTGCGTGAGAGTAGAGCACCTAAGGTTATCTTCCTTGGTCATTGCTCTAATCATTCTTCTTGCTTTTGGCAGTTTCTGGGGCACATTGCAAACATAAGGTGAGCTCAAAATCCAAGTCTAGTTTATAGTCCAGTTCTATCTTTACTTTTTCCAATCAATCTTTCCCCACTGTTCCCTCCTAAGAACGCAACTTATTTTGTCAATAGGAAGAGACAGTCATTGACGCTTTTCTAGGACTTGGGGAAGAGGGGTTCTGATACTCTAGAAATCCAGTAGTTGAACTGTTTTTTCCCCCAAGAGCAGTCAAGGGTATGCACTACCTCATTTAAAAAACTTCACTTAAGTGTAACCTCCCCCCTCCCCTACCAAAATGTAAAGTAACGAGTTTAATTTTCAACACTTAAGCTACCAAGTGCTGAGTGTTGGCATATAAACTCATACCACTATTTTTGAAGATGCTAGCACTGGCAAGCTCATTGTTAAAGATAGTTTTTACATCAATTGGCACATGGAAAAGGTCAGATACTTACATACTAAAACTGTACCTGGTACAATTCACTAAAGACAAGAGTGCCACAGGAAGAATTAATACAAATAGTAATATTAGTTTCAATATGACCCATTGCTTTGTCATTGGCAATATACTAATATACTGTGCACTGTATACACACCAGCAAAGTAGTTACTGGTGTGCCTATGTAGTATCTAGTGAAAACATACATTTCTAGCAACTGCAAAGAGGCAGCTGCTTACAACTATGAGCTCTTTAGTGCAGGGACCATGCCTTGGGTAGATACACCACCTACTACAATGCAAACATTTAAATGTAACTGCTTTATTTAGGAGAAATTTGAACTCATCTAGTTTTGTAGATAACTTTCTGAAGAAACATGCCACTAAGTTTACTCAGATAGTGAGAGCACTTTTCTCCCATTACTGAAACTGCAAAGGAATCTTTCTGCTTTCATCTACTTTCCCCTGTAACTTACATTTAAGGCAGAGCGTGGAGATTGTCTCAAGTTGCAGACTCACACCAGTCAAAATAAATCTTTATTGAATGCAATATTAGGCATTCAGCTTTCATTTAAGACAAGAGTTTTCCAAAAAGACTCCCTTTTACAGTTTCTAAAAGCCAAATTCTACTATAGAAAAAATATTCACGTCAGAAGTCCCCAGATGGTCAGTCCATTTTGTTTGAATTATGAAGTTCAGGATAAACTTAAGCCCCTCAAAAAGGATTATCAGTCCTAACAGATGCTAGAATGAGAAATAGGCAGTTTGCTTAAGAATAAACTGTTTTTAAATCAAATATACCAATTCAAACAAATTCTATACTTCATCCATCTAGAGTGAGGTTCGTAGTTGGAGGGTTTTATTAAACCTGTATAAAAGTGGCATTTAAGTGAATGAAGAAATGCAGCTGGGAGGGCAATTAATCACTATCAGTTTCCAAAATAATCATACTGTCAACCTGCATATTCAACACCATTTCCACAGTACATCAGGTAAACAGCACTTCAGTCCAATAATTTAAAGTGTAGATATTAATGTCTTCCTTTGGAATGCAGATCATAAATCCTCATGTCCAGCAGATGGAGGTGCAGTTGCCAATGTCTCTACTTCTTCTCCTGTAAAAAGTGTCTCAGTTAGAATAAAGCCTCTAATTATATTTTAGAATAAGTAGGACCATATTTGTCACCTTTTGACTCTGGGAACTTACTGTGTTAAGAGAAACTACCCAAGAGTATCCATCAAGAAAGAACCAGCAACATGTGTCTAGTCATACTGGGGAGATGCCTGCTTGCATTAGTCTCCTGTCTTAGCTTTATAAATTGGTTCCAGTCTACAGAGCCTGTGCTTACTTGAGCCAGTGTTTCTATATCATATAAGTTCCAGAGGACTTAATTAGAATACACTTATAGCAGAAGCAATCACAATACCAAAAACAAAAAGAACAGGAGTATTTGTGGCACTTTACAGACTAACAAATGTATTTGAGCATCAGCTTTCGTGAGCTACAGCTCACGCTGTATGCATCTGATGAAGTGAGCTGTCGCTCCGGAAAGCCTATGCTCAAATAAATTTGTTAGTCTAAGGTGCCACAAGTCCTCCTGTTTTTTGCAGATACAGACTAACCCGGCTGCTACTCTAATATGAGCAGCATAGCTTTTTCCATTTTAGGCCTTTGTTTTCACTGTATTATAATTTTGACTTAAGTTTAAGAACAAACAATTTAGGTATTTTGATAACAAGGAGAGACACCCTCTTCCAATTAAAATAAAAAACTCTTAATGTACCTATATCCCAAACAGCTGTGTAGGAGACTAACACTTAACAGGGAAATAAGGAGAAGTGCCTTTTGAACATTCTGGTGACATTCAGAGTTATAACCCCATTAATTCACATTGTGAACATGCAATACATCTCTATTCTGTGTTAGACTCAAAATGGCTGATCCAAAGCCCACTAAAGTAAATGGGAATATTTATACTGACTTTAGTGGGCTGTGGGTTGGACCCATAGAACACAGCTAAGGAAGACTGCACATGTGTGGCTAACTTAGCTATTTAGTGAAAATTATACAGAAGGCAAGCATAGCTCAATCCTTCATGACCTTAGGAAGGGTGAAGGAGTTAAGGAGGGCTTCAGCACAGTATGGCTCACCTGGACTAACAGATTAAAAATCAAAAGGGACCATCACCACCTACTGTGACTGTCAGCTCCCCCATATCACTGGTCATAGATTTCCACCCAGTAATGCAGGCATCAAGCTCAATAACTTGGTCAGATTAAAGCATCTTTTCAATGGCTCTCAACCCTTCCAGACTACTGTACCCCTTTCAGGAGTCTGATTTCTTGCGTACCCCAAGTTTCACCTCAATTAAAAACTACTTGCTTACAAAAATCAGACAAAAAATACAAAAAAGTGCCACAGCACACTATTACTGAAAAATTGCACACTGACTCATTTTTACCATATTATAAATAAATCAATTGGAAGAAAATATTGTACTTATAGTTCAGTGTATCACATATACAGCAGTATAAATGACTCATTGTATGAAATTTCAATTTGTACCGATTTCACTAGTGCTTTTTATGTAGCCTGTGGTAAAACTAGACAAAAAAATATCGAGATGAGTCCATGTACCCACTAGAAGACCTCTGTGTACCCCTTGTTGAGAACCACTATTTCAAGTGACAGAAAATCTGTCACATCCATTAGTGATCTGTTACAATGGTTAATTTCCCTGACCTAAAAATGCGCATCCTATTTCAAATTTGCATTTTCTAGTTTCAACTTCCAACCACTAGATCTATTTATGCCTTTGTCTGCCAAAATAAAGAGCTCTCAGATATCAGGGATCTTCTCCTTGTGTAGGTATTTCCAGACTCTGATTAAGTTCCCCCAGAGCCTTCTCTTTAAACTTCATGGCTTGATCTCCTTAAGTCTCTCATTATAAGGTGTTTTCTCCAGACCACAAATTCTTGTAGCTCTTTTCTGAATCCCCTCCAGTTTAACAATAAGATAGACCCTGGTTTGGATTTTTTTGACCCCTTACACAAGAGGGGCTCTCTCCCAAGGGGAGGACAAAAATAAAAAGTAGTAGAAGGAAAGGTACTAGCAAATAGAAAGCGGACCAGTAGGACAATAAGATTAAATACTGACACTTCCTATCTGGGAATGCCTTCTCTACCAACAAACAATTTAATATTAAAGACAGTAAAACAGGAGGCCCAGATTAAGGGCTGATGGATGTGTATAACATGCACCCACAGATGAGAAAATGGAAGTGACTGGATACTCTCAGAACAAATACAGTGTCAAAGCTGTAGAGTATTCACACCTTGTAAGCCTGATATGTTAGGCATGCTGTACTAAAGTACATTTAGTTTCAGGGCCTTTTTTAAGTCACTCACCTGCTTTTACAGTCTGAACACAAATACCATCTTTTTCTTCAAAGCTTTCTGAACAGACACACGTGTAACTGCCTGGGGTATTAATACAGTCTTCATTTTCTCTTACACACACTTTTTCTCCAAGGTTACACTCATCAATATCTAAAAAAAAAAAGTTAACTGCTTTAAAACAAACAACTGTTTAATTTATAGTGAAAACTGCTAGCACCCAGTTCTACGAAAGTGTCCAACAATCAGATACATAGGGGGTTTGCAAAGAACTTTCAAGACACATTTAATTTCAACAAGGGAAGACAAACATTGCTCTCTTCCTTTGTGGATGTCAAGGCACTTCTAGTATATTCATTTACTGCTCTCCTCAGTACTGAAGAAGGCAGAAATCCTGCCCATAGTTTTCAATTCTGTCTCAAGAATGAGCTTGATTCTGACCTGTCTTGATTCTGCTGACTTCAGACAGATGTCAAACTCATTGGGAGACATGTGCTGATTCCATGTTTGATTGTAGATCATGGGATGGGATAAGTTCAGGACTTTGTACTCATCTCAATATACAGCAAATCTCACAGATGTCAGCGGAAGATTTGCACAGACATCAAGGGGAGATCAGAGGCTTTGTGTAGTAAACTATTTTTTCAGTACCATATGGTCACATTCAATAAGAAAATGCTCCTCTTTAGGCCATCGATACGTCTGCCTGTTTTAATCTTCCCTCCCCATCTTCCCTTCGCTGTTTTGCTCCCTCTTTGTATGTCCTCTGTTCTTCTCTCCAAATTTCCTTCTCCACAGCAACTCCCATTTCCACCCCTTGAGGGGTTCACTCCACCTCTTTTCCCAATGCTAAAGTAACAACCAATGAAAAAATTACCGAAGTATCATCCTGGGGCTTCAGAGTTGCCACTCTGATGAGATTAACAGGAGAGAGAGTACACGTCTGCTGCATTGTTTCAGGCTGCCTGCTAACTCTGGCAGATATGACAAACTACACTGTTCACATTTGCAAGTTTGCTTTTAATAAAAATTAAAGCTTAGAGTCTGCATAACACGAACATGTATAGTAATTCAGGTCAGAAATCATGAGGCCATATGTTTGACTCTCCTGAATGAGTTATCTTGTCACTATAATGGATATACCAGGAAAAAACTTTAAGTGTTAAACGCAATACCTTTTTCCCCTGTGTAGCAGTGTCTAGTCTTTTTAGGCCTTGCTGTAGATCAGTTTAGCCATATGATAGTGCCTGAATATTAGAAGGGATCTTTATTTTTACATAAAACCAATGGACTGCTGAGCTTTTTATTTTATGAAACATTTTGAGCATTTACAAGAGCTGAAGCTCTAACAGACTAACATTTAAAAAGAGAGACACTCAGCAGTAAACCATCTTGTATTCCAGCTTTTGGAACATATGTTGATCCAGCAAGTGCACTACAGTACATTAAGAGTAACTCAAAAATCCAGCTAACCTGTACACTTTTCATCTTCTATTGTGTATCCAGACAAGCAGTTTTTACATTTGCCAGAACCTTCTCCTGTGCAGCCTACACAGCTAGCATCGCATGCTAAAACAAAAACACCATTAATGAATACTGGAATGCAGATGAGATGTAAACAGAAAAGATTGTATCTTGAACTTAAGCTCACAAATTTACGTAAGAAAGAGGGGGAAAAATGTGAAAGAAATTATAGTTCCCAAAACAATACTAACTTGTTCACATGTTCAACATGGAACCACCTATAGGCCCCTCCCCATCTCCCCCTAATCAGGACTGGGCACTGTTATAAGGATGTTTAACTGAACAATAGGACAGCCCCTGATGAGCTCCAAATTAGTTCCTTCACTGTTGTGCATTTAATTTTGTAATCTTTAATTTGGATTTTGGGGAGGAGGGTAATTCAGCTTCCTTGATTTGAAAACGAAACAAAGAACATGAATAGAAACTGCCTGTGCTGGTTAATATTAACATTTAAACATTCCTTGTGGGCAGTGGACGGTACCCATTATTAAGCTGAATAGTTTCTACTATTTAGCCAGACAGTTTTCTGCAGTGAGGGTTTAACATGGCAACAATACATTAGTTTACATTGTGAGGACTTTGTGAAATGGAAAAATATATATATATTTAGTTTTCTTCAAGCATTCCAGAAAAGTCCACTTTAAGTTGAAACCAAGCACAGAAAGTTTGGTCAATAAAGAAAGTTTCAGAAAGCTAAGAGCAAGGAAAAGCTGAAAATAATTAATGGTATTCTAGGTGTAACTATATCATCATTTAGTGCTGCAAATAGTATAAGAGGCTTTAAGTGTTTTATAAACAAAGTTGATTTATAATGGTGACGTACACAAGGCTGTAAAAAAATTGCAGTATGTGTCATTACTAATACATTCAGATTCTGAACACCAGCAACAAACTTCAAGACACTCTACAGATGATGTCAACTATACAAACATCCCTCAAATGAAATATGAAAAAAGGAAGAGGGCACAAACAGCAAATTCTCTTATTCTAACTTGTGGTTAGGACAGAAAAAAATTATAGTTAAATTAAAAAAGGATATTTTTGAAGCAACTGTATTAGTCATGCTTGTCTAGTGGAAGAAAGTAACAGAATTTGTTCCATTCTATATAGATCAAATATTATTCTAAATGTTAAGGTAATTGAAAGGAAACCTTTGCATATAAAAGATCCATTTGTGTTTAGACAGTACTGATCATCTTTGCAAGGAGAAGCTTCTACAGCACATTCATCCACATCTGAAACATAAGAAATGACACAGGTTATCTACAACTGTGGAATGTGGTTAAGTTAGCATAATGTTTAAGTGTTAATCTTCAACATCCTGTAAGAACTACTTTATACAGGTCATGATCCAAGTCCTCTGAAGTCAACAGAAAGACTACCATCCAATAGGTTTGCATCAGGCCCACAATGTCCTGAAAGCAAAAAGTAGTCAGTGTCCAGTATTAATTTGCCCAACTTGAAAAGGTGTATTTGACACTCAAATACTAATGAAGTTTCATTCCTTTTAGAGCAGCAGTAAGACAGACACTTCGGACTGGAATGATTTCAAGTTAAATAAAAAGCAACTGAGACTGAGAAAACCTCATATCCTGATGTGTTTCCAAGTCTAACACTTGGAGGTATGCATTCTCCTACGCTAATCACATAAATACTACAGTAGAACCTCAGAGTTACGAACCCCTGAGTTATGAACTGATCGGTCAATCACACATCTCATTTGGAACCAGAAGTATGCAATCAGGCAGCAGCAGAGACTTAAAAAAAAAAACAACAAAAAAACTCCCCCGCAAATACAGTATTAAATGTAAATTACTAAAAAATAGGGAAAATTCAAAAAAAGATTTGACAAGGTAAGGAAATTGTTTGTGCTTGTTTCATTTAAATTAAGATGGCTAAAAGCAGCGTTTTCCTCCTACATAATAAAATTTCAAAGCTGTATTAAGTCAATATGTTCAGTAGTAAACTTTTGAAAGGAGAACCATAATATTTTGTTCAGAGTTACAAACATTAAGTTTTGAACAACCTCCATTCCTGAGGTTCTACTGTATGTAACTTGCAATATTCAGTCACTTCTACCTCTCTAGAACACTTCTGCTTTTGCTGCTCCCATGTTACTAAGCCAGCAAAGTGCTTTAGGTGTTGTTAAAGATACAAGATTGAAGAGGAAAGTGCAACACAGGATTGGAAAAGAAATTAAGTTTGATTAACAAGCCATGTTGAACATTAATGCCACTTTAGGAAGCCAAGTACATGCTCATTTTGGTTGTAAATTCAAGGAAAGGGTGCAAATCCACTCAACTAAAAATCAGACAGAGTAAGGCTACTTGGGTCATCCTTGCTGCCCACTTCTTCCTGCTGCTGCTTACATCATAACTATTATTTCCTTGATGTAACTTGTACAGATGCTTTTCCTACGGTGTTCTACACTTACCTACACAAGTATAGACAATAGCTGTAATTCTGTTGATTGTATACCATGCCAGTCACTTCTAAAGGGGCCATATCCACACAAGTTTTCTTTGTTTTTTTGTCCAAAGGCTTGTGGTAACTATATCTGATCCACTTACTACTGCTAAACCTTGGTACTGATAAAGTGTAAATTTGTAGATTTAATTCTGTAGTACTGAGAATTAAGAGACCATCCAGAATGTCCTGATACCACCTACTTCGGGCAGCTACAAGTAGTACTGAAAGACTTGCTCTATACCAGTGGATTGCAAACAAATTTTTGTGGACCACTTGAAAATTTCTGAGGGTCTTGGTGGACCACTTAATGATCTTTCCAAATGTCATTTGTGCTGTTAGCTAACTATTGTAAAGCAATTTGGATAAAAGTGCTATTAAAAATAAAAAAACAATTTTTTTGTTCTATAAATAAAAGCACACTCATATTTTTAATATCAGTAGTCTTACCTTTTTAATGCAACAATGTGCCCTCTCTCCCCTGCCATGGCAGCCCCTGAGCTGTGGCTGGGAAGGAGAGGGTCTTTCCCCGGCAGCCACAGCCCTGGAGCTGGGGAAAGTCACCTCTTTCTCTGGCTGCCACAGCCTTCGCGTCCCAAATTCCTGCGCCCCCCCCACCCCCCCTTCTCACCCCACTTCCCCCTCCCACCTACCCTCTATTCCCCCGCCCAAGGCGACCACCTCACCTTACATGTGCGTCTTTTCCAGGGTCCAGGCACCTAAGTAGCGAAGCCACGCCTGCGCGGTTCCACTAATTAGGTGGGTGGCCCTTCATTCTCTCATGTCCGGCCACCCAGGTGCACACCTTAGAGGGAACTATCTGCGGACCTGCATAACTTTTCTAAAAGTTCTCTTAGGCAATCCCACAATACATAGTATGATGCCATTCAAGGTATTTCTAAAGCACTAATTAAAAATATTTAGTATTCAAATGTACCCATGTTTATCAGCAACGCGATATTTGATATATCTACATTTGTGGTTCAGTGGATTACAGATGCAAGCTTTCAGTTCAGATTACTTGGTATATCTCAGACTGAACATTTATTATGCTGTTGAAAGGCATTTTATTGAGAAAAAGGAAGATATCCTTCTGGTATTGCCATGCATTATGTTACAAGTCAGGAATCAAGAGACCACCATAAATCACAGAACACATCTGAGCTAGTTTTCAGAAGGATACCATAAATGATCTTATAGTGGAATGGTTTCAGATTGATGTGGTCTAAGCTTATTGATGTTCACTTCAACTATTTTTTAAAATGTGTTTAACTTTGTGTTAGCATGGACAAGACCTTGCTTACCCACACAGGTTTCTTCCTCATTTTTGATCCAGCCCTCTTTACAATCTTTGCAGTCTTCGTCAGTTGAGCCAGCGCAAGTTTTACAAGCATCATGGCAAGCTAGAAAAAGATTTTGAGCTGTTAGAGCTACATTAACTTACGCTTTAAACAAATTAGACTTTCTTTCAAACTGTAAGTCTTCAGGCAACCAAATACTAGGATTGACCAGAAATTACCTGATCACATTAACGTATAAATATGATACTTTATAAAAAACTCAGATTTATTCTGATCATATATATTATTTTAGTTTTAACCACACACACTACCAAAATCTGACCACCTACAGAGTGGAAGAGAGCAAGCATTTTAACTAGCAACACTATACAACTAGCTGGGTTTTTTGTTTTTGTATTTTGCATAAGTGTAATGAAGAGGTGGGACAGAATGTAGTTACCCACATTAGAATTTAGTAAGTACAGAGAGGTTGGCACCCTTGTGTTGAGAGGAGAGCCATGAGATTATTTGATCACTGGAAGTGGTTAGAACCAAATTTCACCTCTTATCAGAAATATAGCAACTCCTGCAACCCTTTGTTCACTAGCACAGTGTTGGGGCACTAGTTTAGTACTAACCCAGAGCAGTGCTACCTACTGAATCAGCAAACTTCACTTTTTTTAGCACATAATTTTGCTTTAGGATCCAACAACCTGAGATGGTACTGGCCTCAAAAGGCTTGGTGAAACATGCTATGCATCCAGCATTAGGATTTGATACTACTGGATAACATTTCTTTAGATCATAATATGAAGCAAGTCAGATGGAAAAAAAGTGCTTAATAACTGCGTTATAACACTGCCAAATTGTGCTACTAATAGTTCAGTTAATGTTATGTAACATTTTTAGTTAAATCCTACAATCATGTTTTTTAAGCTACTAAATTAGTCTGCTCTGCACTGAATTGCAAAATTAGACTGTGAGGTTTTTTATGTTTTAGATGGAACTTGAAAGTATTTTTAGCCAAAATCCATTTAAGTGACCAGGCCAGGCTATTACGCAGGCTATAATGTAGACCATTATATGGTAACCTACGGTCAAAATTTCATAGGATATTTGCTACATATTTTAATGTATTATTTCTGCCATTAAAATCAATAGTTACATTTAATAATTGAATTCTGCTACAAAGTTACTTAAAGATCATTGTCAGAAGAGATTAACAAAAACAAAGACCGTTCAGAAGAATGATTTGCCAGATCCTCCACCACCATGGAACATGTGTATGACTGATACGTCTCACTGTTAAGACACAGTAATCTAACCATTCTGATTTCCCCCCCCCTCATTTCTTGTTAGCTATATCCTCTACTTGCACAATTTTCTAAGATATTTTATTTATTAGAATTCTTAACTACTAACAAAGGGTTATACAAAAATGAAAGCAAATGCTAGTTACCTGCACAAACTGAATGTGTATCATTTTTCAGGATGCTGTAATAACCATCAGCGCAGTCTAGACAAAACTCTCCTGTGTACTCCCTGTTACAACTGCATGATCCATCCCCACCTCTAGTGCCATCTCCATCACAGTGACCATTTCCATGACAAGGCCTTTCTGATCCACCACGACATGCTACAAAGAGAGTTAAAACATTATAACTTAGAACTTTTCATTACTATGGGGTAAAAAAACCTTGACATTCTAAACAGAAGTATTTTCTATCTTCTTCCAGACCTACCCATCTCCTTCCACCCATTCCCAAATTAGCCAATAAAAAGTGAGGGGGGAATTTATTTTTCACACTAGAAGCTCACATCATGTGCAGAACCTCCTCATAAGTTGATTTCTACTCTTGAAACCAAAAAAAAGTCCCATGACAGGGTCTTACTTTTGTACGTCAGTATACAGGTCAATGCCAATAATCAGTGTCCCAGGGACATCTGACATTAAAATAATGTGTTTCAGATAAAGACTGGTTTTCATAAGAATTTTAGAGTTATCTGGAGTTTACCTGTTGTGCTGAATTTCTTTTTAGATCATTTCTTGAAAAATAGATGTAAGAAAATAGATTTGCTGAAAAAAGGTAGCAAAGAGGCTTAGATTGAGGAATGACCCTACCCTTTGCTCACTTGCACATACACATTCAAAAATTCTAACTCCAACCAGCGCCGGTATGAAATAGCTATGTCTGTGCTATCTGCTTACTGGAGTTTTGACTAAGTTAATTCCACGTCTTAAATGAATGTGTGTTTCAGGAAGACAAATTTCATGTACTTTGGAATTCATTTAATTAGGCTTTGTCTATTTAGCAATTAACAAAAAGATAGTCAGATTGTGAAGAGTGATCAGATTGAAACTGCAGACAGGTATTAAATGGCACTACTTATAGGAGAGGTCAATTTTTGATCTAACCCACTCCTCTTCCCACCCACTTCTCCTACTCTTTTCCCAGAATCACCTAGCGACTGTGCTTCCTCTGCTGCTGCTCCTAAACCTCTCCAGCTGCCTCCCTCCCATTTCTCCTCCTCTCCATTCCACCCGATCCTCAACTGTGGATTTGCCTGTGTCTTCCCCAGCAGCCTCCAGGATGCTTCGCTATCTCTGGCCTCTCAACTGGGAAGAATTTTCTGTAGTATCTGGCTGATGAATCTTGCCCATATGCTCAGGGTTTAGCTGATCGCCATATTTGGGGTGGGGAAGGAATTTTCCTCCAGGGCAGATTGGAAGAGGCCCTGGAGGCTCTTCGCCTTCCTCTGTAGCATGGGGCACGGGTCACTTGCTGGAGGATTCTCTGCTCCTTGAAGTCTTTAAACTACAATTTGAGGACTTCAATAGCACAGATATAGGTGTGAGGTTTTTTTTGTAGGAGTGGTGGGTGAAATTCTGTGGCCTGCGTTGTGCAGGAGGTAAGACTAGATGATCATAATGGTCCCTTCTGACCTAAATATCTATGAATCTATGAATAACTGCTGTTCCACCTTCAGCTACACTAGCTACTGCCATATGTGCACACGCTTCCTGCTATTTACTATACTACTATTGTATATAGATCACCCTGGTATCTGGACACGAACCCTCATTGTTATGATTCTGCCTGCTCAGCTCCACTTCAAGATACCATTTCCCTCTCACCTCTTTTGATCTGGACCCCCATTAAGTCAGATGGAGTCTCCAGCAAAGTTCTATTTTTACAAAGCGGTTCACGATAGACAAGCATTAGATGACTGGATAAAACAGAGCCAACATACTCATGGGTTTAAAATGACTGTAATATTTTCTAAATTTAAAGAAATACCAAGGCAGTCTGGTCCATATGTTCCAGCAGGGCAGCAAACTTCAGTAGTTTCTATACAAAACCATTTAAACAAGTCAGGATACTTCTTCTTTCTGTAGAATAGACATTAAATTTCTTAAAAGGAGGAGTAAAGATTCCTGTATCTAGCACATCACACAACTCAACAAAACTCTGTTTGAAATATACATGTTTAAATACAATTCTCAAGAGTAGTGCATGGGCAAACGTCTCACCTTGGCTGACACTATTATAAAAAAAGTGAAGGGTAGTTTTGGAGGACAGAACAAAAATAAACATATAGATTAAATAATTTTAAAATGTATCACAATTTTTTTCTGTCAACAATGGAAAGAGCTATCTTAGCTCTTTCTGGAAGGCGTCACTGAATTATCTTAATTGGATTCCCAAATGGAAAGATTTCAGAGTAGCAGCCGTGTTGGACTGTATTTGCAAAAAGAAAAGGAGTACTTGTAGCACCTTAGACTAACAAATTTATTAGAGCATAAGCTTAATAATTAGAGCATAAGCATAAGCTTTCGTGAGCTACAGCTCACTTCATCGGCTGTTATACAGCTGATGAAGTGAGCTGTAGCTCACAAAAGCTTATGCTCTAATAAATTGGTTAGTCTCTAAGGTGCCACAAGTACTCCTTTTCTTAATGGAAAGAGCTATCTTAATTCAGTGACGCCTTAATTCTGGAAGCCTTCCAGAATCTGATGGTATTCCAAAACCAAATTACTTTAAACCTTTTCTGTTTATTACACACGTTTCATTATTTAAAGAGTTTTTGTAGCTCTCATTTCATATCCCCTGACTTTAAAAAATACGGGGAAAGGTGAACAGTGAGGCAACAGTCCAACCAGCTAATTTTTTTCGTAAGGTATGGAATATAGCATAAACCTGGGCAACCTGCAGCACATCAGGGTAAGCTGATTGCGGGCCATGAGACATTTTGCAGACATTGACCTTCTGCAGGCACAGCCCCCTGCAGCTCCCAGTGGCTGCGGTTCACCATTCCCAGCCAATGGGAGCTGCGGGAAGTGGCGGGCTGTAGGGATGTGATGGAGTACATGATGAAATAATACAAGCATAATTAGCCTACTAATCCCAGGTTAATTTGGCAAAACTGGCAGTTAGAGGGGTTACTCTTTTACCTGTAAACTGAGAAAATATCTGGAATTATGGAAGAGATATGGAATCCTACAAAGCCATCCTCACTGAGTATGATTTTTATTTATTTATATTACAGTAGTACGTAGAAGTCTTAACCATTGATCAGGATGGGAACAGTAACAAACCATGGGATTGCACCAAAGGCTATTAGAAAAATGCTACAAATTCACAAGGGATCAAATCCCTGGACTCACATTAGCATCAACCTTCTATACAGTGAGTTAGTAAGCCAGGAAAACAACCAAAAAGAGGTAGTATGTACGCACTGCCTGTGTCTTTAAGGTAATGTTCATATAGGACAAACAACAAGAAACTCCACAGGCTCATAGATCTAGTAACTGATCCATACAAAGGTAAATAGAACAATATGCTATTTATTGTGAATAGTCTTTCAAAATTTAAGAAGAGCTAGGTCTTTTTGCTCAAGGTACTTGAATAGAGATCTCAAGATACTTTTAATAAGAAAAAAGGTTTGCCAGGGTGTCTTAGCTAAATGTCTACCTTTCCTCATTGCTGTACCGCATGCCAATTGGGTACTACCATTCAGTCCAGAGACTGCTGCATTTCATAATACTTTGTGTATAGAGTAATAAAGTGCTTTTAGAGCCTTTGGAATGAGAGGTGAAGTATAAATATAAAATAACCTCAGAATAATTTCATAGCTACACTATGCACTTTCTCCACAGTTTACCCTGATTCCATAATCCTAATTGATCAGTGACCACACAGAGAAAAAAGAAAAAGGAGTACTTGTGGCACCTTAGAGACTAACGAATTTATTTGAGCATAAGCTTTCGTGAGCTACAGCTCACTTCATCGGATGCATACTGTGGAAACTGCAGAAGACATTATATACACAGGGACCATGAAACAATACCTCCTCCCACCCCACTCTCCTGCTGGTAATAGCTTATCTAAAGTGATCACTCTCCTTACAATGTGTATGATAATCAAGTTGGGCCATTTCCAGCACAAATCCAGGTTTTCTTACCCTCCGTCTCCCACACACAAACTCACTCTCCTGCTGGTAATAGCCCATCCAAAGTGACCACTCTCTTTACAATGTGTATGAAAATCAAGGTGGGCCATTTCCAGCATAAATCCAAGTTTAACCAGAATGTCGGGGGGGGGGCGGGGGGGAGGGTAGGAAAAAACAAGGGGAAATAGCCACTCCCAGTCTCTATTTAAGCCTAAATTAATAGTATCCAATTTGCAAATGAATTCCAATTCAGCAGTTTCTCGCTGGAGTCTGGATTTGAAGTTTTTTTGTTGTAAGATAGCGACCTTCATGTCTGCAATTGCGTGACCAGAGAGATTGAAGTGTTCTCCAACTGGTTTATGAATGTTATAATTCTTGACATCTGATTTGTGTCCATTTATTCTTTTACGTAGAGACTGCCCAGTTTGACCAATGTACATGGCAGAGGGGCATTGCTGGCACATGATGGCATATATCACATTGGTGGATGTGCAGGTGAACGAGCCTCTGATAGTGTGGCTGATGTTATTAGACCCTTTGATGGTGTCCCCGAATAGATATGGGTAAGGACAAAGAACACTATCCCCGATAATGTCACGGCTAACCTGGTGGCTGAACTTTGTGACTTTGTCCTTACCCATAACTATTTTACATTTGGGGACAATGTATACCTTCAAATCAGCGGCACTGCTATGGGTACCTGCATGGCCCCACAGTATGCCAACATTTTTATGGCTGACTTAGAACAACGCTTCCTCAGTTCTCGTCCCATAACGCCCCTACTCTACTTGCACTATATTGATGACATCATCATCTGGACCCATGGAAAAGAAGCCCTTGAGGAATTCCACCATGATTTCAACAATTTCCACCCCATCATCAACCTCAGCCTGGTCCAGTCCACACAAGAGATCCACTTCCTGGACACTACAGTGCTAATAAACAATGGTCACATAAACACCACCCTATACCGGAAACCTACTGACCGCTATTCCTACCTACATGCCTCCAGCTTTCACCCCGACCACACCACACGATCCATCGTCTACAGCCAAGCTCTGCGATACAACCGCATTTGCTCCAACCCCTCAGACAGAGACAAACACCTACAAGATCTCTATCAAGCATTCTTACAACTACAATACCCACCTGCAGAAGTGAAGAAACAGATTGATAGAGCCAGAAGAGTTCCCAGAAGTCACCTACTACAGGACAGGCCTAACAAAGAAAATAACAGAACGCCACTAGCCGTCACCTTCAGCCCCCAACTAAAACCCCTCCAACGCATTATTAAGGATCTACAACCTATCCTGAAGGACGACCCAACACTCTCACAAATCTTGGGAGACAGGCCAGTCCTTGCCTACAGACAGCCCCCCAATCTGAAGCAAATACTCACCAACAACCACATACTACACAACAGAACCACTAACCGAGGAACCTATCCTTGCAACAAAGCCCGTTGCCAACTGTGCCCGCATATCTATTCAGGGGACACCATCACAGGGCCTAATAACATCAGCCACACTATCAGAGGCTCGTTCACCTGCATATCCACCAATGTGATATATGCCATCATGTGCCAGCAATGCCCCTCTGCCATGTACATTGGTCAAACTGGGCAGTCTCTACGTAAAAGAATAAATGGACACAAATCAGATGTCAAGAATTATAACATTCATAAACCAGTTGGAGAACACTTCAATCTCTCTGGTCACGCAATTGCAGACATGAAGGTCGCTATCTTACAACAAAAAAAACTTCAAATCCAGACTCCAGCGAGAAACTGCTGAATTGGAATTCATTTGCAAATTGGGTACTATTAATTTAGGCTTAAATAGAGACTGGGAATGGCTAAGTCATTATGCAAGGTAGCCTATTTCCCCTTGTTTTTTCCTACCCCCCCCCCCCCCAAGACATTCTTGTTAAACCCTGGATTTGTGCTGGAAATGGCCCACCTTGATTATCATACACATTGTAAGGAGAGTGATCACTTTAGATAAGCTATTACCAGCAGGAGAGTGGGGTGGGAGGAGGTATTGTTTCATGGTCTCTGTGTATATAATGTCTTCTGCAGTTTCCACAGTATGCATCCGATGAAGTGAGCTATAGCTCACGAAAGCTTATGCTCAAATAAATTGGTTAGTTTTTAAGGTGCCACAAGTACTTCTTTTCTTTTTGCGAATACAGACTAACACGGTTGTTACTCTGAAACCACACAGAGAAAGAAATAGTAGCTTCTTACTGAGTTATTGTAGCGTGGAAGGGGAAAAAAAAGTGAGGCTGAGCTGTTCTTATTGATCAGACACAGGATTTAGTAAAGATGGACTGTCCTCTTAGATATTTATCCACAAATAAAGACCTCATTAGAGATTTTGTTACCTACAGTTTGAACCACCAGTTCTCTATATGTTCTTCATGCTCTTCTACCATGTTGTTGCATTCAAAGTTACTGCTGTCACACAGGTTCTCTATGATCTCTACAAGACGGATTTCGCTAGAAGGGAAAAAAGTTACAAGTTTAAAATTAATTTAAGAATGGTGTGCGATCACTGAGTATCTAGACTCCAACCTCTTAACTTTTATTACATGATCACTTTGTGGTGTGATTTGGGCCACTTCCCAAACATAGCAACAAAACAAAACTTTTGCAGAAGCATTAAGAGTTAGCTAATATTGCATCATCAACTAAGCAGCCAGCACCGGTGAAGAACAAAATCACAAGAACCACTTTAATTTTACCAGTTATATTTATAGATGATAGTGGGTTGCAAAGGCAAAAAAGAAATAATTTTCAACCACAATATTTTTAAATAATTATCAGATACTTATATTTATCAGTAAAATCAGATGCGGGCAAGCAATATAAATCCACAGCTTTGGTAGTTACTCAAATCTAGAAGTTTCACGCTAGCATCTTATTACTCAGAGACCAAAATTCAATACTGAATTTGCAGACTGGGAGAAGAATGCAATTCAAACTGGCAGGTTTTTTTAATCCTGCATATGCAAGAAATGGGAAGGTGAAGCATAAACTGTTCTAGCACTGAAACAGGGAGAAAGTCTGGACCTTTGGATTACTGTCTGTCAAAGTTGGTCCAATAAACGGTATTACCTCACCCTCTTTATCTCTCCAATATCCGGGGACCAACACTGCTAAAACACCACCACATTCTACAATAGTGCAGGCATTTAGGGACCGATTATTTAACAAACTCTAATGCAACAAATATGACTGCATCTTGGGATTAAAATCAAGCCTATGATAGCTCTGACAGAGAAAAAAAAACAAACTACTCAATAAATGGCTAAATAACCTCACAAGATTTTCAACAGCGTGAGATAATGGAGCCTAGTTTTGGGTGGTGTTGGTAAAAATCAGATAGAGGGTTAAAACACTGGACTGTAGTCTTCACCAAAACTGCTAATATCCCTGGAAATATCAAATTGGTTGTATTTGATCAGAAATCATTAAGAACACATAGCTTTATTTTATTATTCTACAAAAAATATGTTCAATATTTATGCTTTTGTACAGACTGCTATAACATTATGGCAGATGAGAAACATGGCTTGGTCACAAAGTAAAAGTTCATAGATATACTGTACCTGGATTCATACTTGGATAGTGTTTTCTCTTCCCAAGCAGTGTTCCCACCACCAAAATTCTTTTTTGCTGTATCCGCCAATCCCTACAGAAAACAAAATACTTCTTAAAAATAAGTTTTATTGAAATAATTATCCATGTAGACCTTTACTATTAAAAAGGTAATCACATTTTAAGTGTAATAGGGGAAAAAAGTAATATTTATAACTTTCACAACATGCAAAGTTGTGATAGGTGCCTAACAAACAAGATTTTGAAGCTTACCATCAAATGTTATATGAAACAATGGGACGAAAGGCAATGGGGGCAGGGAGGGGGGTTAGAAGAGAGATGGAAAAAAAAAAAAAGGTAAGTTACAATAGTACCTGGTGCCTAGATTGTCATTTGCATAATAAGGTTCTGGAATAGTCTTTATTAAGATTGGTTTCCTGGCTGCCCTATGGGAACGTGAGTGAAGTCCCAGCCTCACTGAAGTCACTGGAAGTTTTGCCATGGAGTTCAATGGGGCTGGAATTTTACCCCAACACTCGGATGAACGTTCCCACATGTAGCGTCTCACACCCACACACGCATCCATAGAACAGAAGAGCCAAGGTGACAACAAAGAGCCGGAGCAGAATCGCTCCCGCAGCCGGCGCATCACACCGGGCGGAGAATGAACCACTGC
Source organism: Eretmochelys imbricata (assembly GCF_965152235.1). Lineage (NCBI taxonomy): Eukaryota > Metazoa > Chordata > Testudines > Cheloniidae > Eretmochelys > Eretmochelys imbricata. The sequence goes on from NC_135572.1 coordinate 324,136,900, forward strand.
CCGATGTGCTGAAGTCTCAAACCCCATTAGCTCAGCAGCCCCAAGAAGAGATGCGAAGGGAGCCTCTCGCCCCAGCACAGCGTGAGGCACGGACCGCCCCTGCCTCGCCAGCAGCCCCGGACCCCTGGAGCGAGGCTCCGCTCTAGGAGGGCACACCAGGCTGGGCGCCTGCCCCACTCTCGGGGCCCCGGACGCCTGGGTTCCATCTCCGTGGGCCCCCGTGTCCCTGTGACGCGCGGCTCCCCCGGCCGCGCCCACCTGGTTGAAGCGGTCCGCGATGCCCCGGCAGGTGGCGCAGGCCTGGCGGGGCCGCGGCCCGGCGCCCCGGGCGGGGGGCGGCAGCAGGGCGGCGCACAGCACCAGCGCCGCGGCCACCGGCGCACAGCCGCGACGCGGGCCGGGTTTCATGGCGCGGGGGCAGGGGGAAGCAGGCCACAGCCGCCCCTCGCTCAGGAGCCGGCCACCAGCGGCGCCCCGCGAGCCACCCTCACAAGCCGCGAACCGAGCCGAGCCACACCGGCCGGCCGGGCCCAGCCGCTGCCCCCATTCGGATTTCCGCGTCAGCCCCACGCATACTCCAACTGCCGGCGCCCATTGGACCAGACAGCGAGCCTGTGGGAACGTGGCCCAATCAGAGCTCGCCACGCTCGGGGCCAATGAGAACGGACGTGTAAGCCCGGGGCGGAGATGGGCAGGAAGCCGCAGGAGAAAGAGCAAGGGGCGGGGCCGGCTGCACGCTCAGCGGCCATTTTGAGTCCGGGCAGCCGGGAGCCAGGCAGCGACCTCGTACCTGGCGCCCATTTCTGTTAGAAGCTGCGCGTCCAGGGGCTCGTATGCCTGCTGTGGGTGCTTTGCCCGAATCCACCATGGCCGCCTGGAGCCTCTTGTACGGTCAGGTGATCTGACGCGGTCACCTGCGCCCTGTGGGAGGCGGCCACGTGGCTGACGGGCTGTAGCTGGTGAGTTCAGGCGGCTGTGGAGGCAGGTTGGCCCCTGGCTGCTAGGGGTGGAGTGTAAGGGGCGGCTGGCCAGCCTGCAACCCCTTCCACACCTCAGTCTTCTCCCCCGGGGGTCCCCCGTCACGCGGGGCGCCGGCGCCTCCAGGGGAGGCGGGAGGGGACTCAGGGAGGATGAGGGGGATTCGTTTGACTTGTCTTATCCACGCGTGACCGGCCCTCGCGTGACCGTGTGGCAGGCACGTCGCTGTGGGACACTGCGCGAGCCCCGCCGACTCCCCTCCCCACAGCGCTGTGCAGTGGACTGAGCGGAGCTGCCCGGCTCGCGAGGCGCCCACGGGGAGAGCTGGGGCTGCCCAGTGGAAGCAGGGTGAGGTTTTCACTAATGCGTGGAAGAGGCCAGGGCTCCCCTACGACAGCACTGGCTGCTGGAGGAATGCACACAGCGGAATAATAATGTGCAGGGAGGGGGGCCCATCTGGACATGTCTCACCCCTGCCAGCTGGGAGAGCGACTGAACTGGGTCATTGAGGAGAGTGTAGGGAATCTAAGCTAAAGGCAGGGCCGGTGCAAGGATATTTTGCGCCCTAGGCGAAACTTCCACCTTCGTGCCCCCGCCTCCCACCACCGCACATTGGTTCATTGAGGGGCAAATCCCAACAAGCCTTTACAGACCCTAGGGGCCAGCCATGCCCAGGGGCTGCTCCCCATACCAGGTTTCTCCCTCCCCACCCGCTGAACCCCCCTGCACAGCCCCCCCACGAGCCCTCCCCACCCCGGCGGCCCCAGCCCCGAGTCCACTCACTGGCTTTGCTGGGCTTGGGCCGCTGCAGCAGCTCGGCAGGGAGGAGTCGCCTTCCGGAGGCACTGGAGAGCCAGAGCATCCCACTCGTGGTGGCGGCGAGCCCTAGCCATGGAGGAGCCGGCGCAGCCAGTGGTGAGCTGGAGCCGGTTGGCTGCAACCAGTTGTTAAATTTAGAAGCCCTTTTAGAACTGCTTGTTCTGTGAGGGAGAGCTTCTAAATTTAACAACCGGCCAAAAGTGGCGCCTTAGGCGCCAACTCCATGGGTGCTCCAGGGCTGGAGCACCCAAGGTGAAAATTTGGTGGGTGCAGAGCACCCACTGGCAGCCCCCCCCCCCCCCCAGCCTCATCTTACCTCCGCTCCACCTCCTCCCCTGAATGCACCGCCCTGTTCTGCTTCTCCGCCCCTCCCTAGGCTTTCCGCGAATTAGCTGTTCGCATGGGAAGCTGGGGCGGGCTGAGAAGCAAGTGGCGGTTTCGCACTCAGGCCCAGGGAGGCAGAGGTGAGCTGGGGTGGGGGGGAACGGACATGAGGAGGGCCGCCCACGCCGCAGCGGGTAACCGGGGGGCGCTCAGGGAACTGCTCCCGGCCCAGCTCACCTCCGCCACCCTGGCTCTGAGCGTGAAGCCGCCACTTGCTTCTCAGCCCTCCCAGGCTTGCTGCCGAACAGCCGATTCACAGGAGGCCGGGGGCGAGGGGGGGAGAAACAGAGTGGGGCGGCGCGTTCAGGGGAGGTGGTGGAGCGGAGGTGAGGTGAGGTTAGCTGGGGCCAGGTGTGGGGTGGGGAGCTGCCAGTGGGTGCTCTGCACCCACCAAATTTTCCCCATGGGTGCTCCAGCCCCAGAGCACCCACGGAGTCGGCGCCTAAGGCGCCACTTTTGATGTGATCAGTGGGGGGAGTGGCCGCTCCCCCTGCTTCCCCCCTAGCTAGGCTACCCTGCCCCTAGGAGCCAGAGGGACCTGCCGGATGCTTCCTGGGAGCTGCCCCAGGTAAGCACCGCCGGAACTCCCCACCTCGCCCACCGGCAGGTCCCTCTGGCTCTTAGGGGTGGGGTGGGCATCCGCTTCGGTGGCCCACAAGACCCTCCTGCCTGGTTCTGGGGGCAGTCAGGGGGGTGGATGGGGTAGGGGTTCCGGGAGGCAGGGGTGGGCAACGACCCCGTCGTGGGGTGAGGAGGGAACCGATTGTTAAGATTTTGGCAGTTCATCACTGGGCGCGGCACGGGGGTGCAGCAGCCCTGCAAAGGCGGCGGCGCAGCTGCCCCCCTGCTCCTCCTGCCCAGGCTGCGGCCCGGCACCCCACTCCTCTGGGGGGGCTCCTGCAGGCTGCAGCAGATGCATGAGGGCACCAGCCCCCATGCGCCCCCGGTTCCCCTCTCACCTAGGGTTACCATATTTCAACAACCAAAAAAGAGAACGGGGTGGAGAGCCCTGCCCTAGCCCCACCCCCATCCACTCCCTCCCACTTCCTACCCCCTGACTACCCCCCTCAGAACCCCCAACACCCCTCCACTGCTCCTTGTCCCCTGACTGCCCCTTCCTGGGATCCCTGCCCCTAACTGCTCCCCAGAACCCCACCCCCTACCTAAGCCTCCCTGTTCCTTGTCCCCTGACTGCCCCCTCCTGATACCCCCGCCCACCCTAACTGCCCCCCTAGGACTCTACCCCCTACCTGTCCCCTGACTGCCCCAACCCTTATCCACAGCCTCGTACCCAGACAGACCCCTGGAACTCCCATGCCACATCCAACCACTTCCCTCCCCCTGACATGCCCCCAGAACTCCCGACCTATCTAACCCCCCCTACTCCCTGTCTGCTCCGAGTCTCCCTCCCCCACCCCCCGAACTCCCGACTCATCCAACCTTCCCCCTGCTCCCTGACTGCCCCCCGGCTGGGACTCCCCTTACCATGCCCATGCCGGTCAGACGCTGGCTCCACGTGGAGGCAGAACATGCTGCCTCGCGCACAGCCCCTCCCCCACAGAGTGCTGAGGCAGTGGGAGGGGCAGTGGCTCACACTCCCGGGAGCCGCAGAGCTCAAGTATGGTGACGGGGGATGCCCGGGGGCCGCCGCCCGTAAGCATCTGCTGTAGCCTGCAGGTGCCCCCGAGGAAGAGGGGGTGCTGGGCCGCAGCCTGGGCAGGAGGGGTGGGGGACGCGGCTACTACCCGCTAGTGGCGCCACCCGCGTTTGCAGGGCTGCTGCCCCCCTGCGCCGCGCCGGCTCCTCCATGGCTGGGGCTCGCAGCCCCCACAAGCCGACGCTCTGGCTCTCCAGTGCTTCCGGAAGGCAGCTTCTCCCTGCCGAGCCAGGGCACCGCTTTTTGGCACCCCTAACCATTTGGCACCCTAGACAATCGTCTAGTTCGCCTAGTGGTTGCACCAGCCCTGGCTACAGGCCATGCGTTTAAAATTAAACCAGGGTAAAAATTTGACAAAAGTTTGTCTTTTGACAACATAGGTATAAATATTCACATCATGCATCTCATAGTGTTAAACTATAAACAGTGTATTTGTAATCATATTTCTGAAGCCATTCATTCTGTCAAACACCCTTCCTTTAAAGGAAAACTGCACTGATTGGCTCTAACACCTTCTGGAAAGCATTCCCAAAAGGTTATGAAATGACATAATAATTGTGGATTGTGTTAACGTTTATTAGAAATAACAAAATATTTCAGGATATTTTTTAGGGCTGTCAAGCGATTAAAAAAATTAGTCATGCAATTAATCGTGCTGTTAAACAATAACATGATACCGTTTATTTAAATTTTTTGATGTTTCCTACATTTTCAAATAAATTGATTTCTATTACAACACAGAATGCAAAATGTACAGTCTCACTTTATGTTTATTTTGGTTGCAAATATTTGCAGTGTAAAAAACAAAAGAAATAGTATTTTTCAGTTCACCTAATACAAGTACTGTAGTGCAGTCTCTTTATCGGGAAAGTTGAACTTACAAATGTCGAATTATGTACAAAATATAAACTGCATTAAAAAACAAAACAATGTAAAACTTTAGAGCCTACAAGTCCACTCAGTCCTAATTCTTTTCAGCCAATTGCTCAGACAAACAAGTCTGGTTACAATTTGCAGGAGATAATGCTGCCCGCTTCTTGTTTACAATGTCACTTGACAGAGAGAACAGGTGTTCTCATGGCACTATTGTAGCTGCGTCACAAGATATTTACGTGGCAGCTGCAAATGAAGATTCATATGTCCCTTCATGGTTCAACCACTGTTGCAGAGGACATGCGTCCATGCTGATGTCGGGTTCTGCTCGATAACTATCCAAAGCAGAGTGGACCAACGCATGTTAATTTTCATCATCTGAGTCAGATGCTGAAGGACATAAATCCACACCGTGTAGAAGTCAAGCACAGGAGTTTATTACTTAACAGCACTGACGGAGTGTCACCTTGCTTATTAGGCTCAGAGACACTGTCAATCAATTGATTACAATGGAATAAATGGATTTTCCATGGGCAGGGGAAAGTGACAGGGTAGGCAGTCCCACACCCCCAGATAGGTCTAGCAACAAGACATAATAGCACAGTAACCAATGGTCAAAGGTTACATAATGGTCTGCCCATGGTCTTAAATTGACAAATTAACATTTAACATTTAATTAGTACTTTAATAAATGTATTAGTATAAAATATATATATTGAATTCTGATTTGGAGTCCGTAGGAATGAAGTAGCTTCTTTGATTGTCCAATGGATACATATCCAAGGGTAAAAGCAAAGAAACAGTGAAAGTATATGGCAATAAAGTTTGTCTTTCAAGTTATTCATTTGTGTTTTAAGGCAGGCATTGGTCCCTGGGAAAGGGAGATGGGAGGAGGCCATATCTTATACTGAAATGCTTGAACCTTTCATAAACTCAAGGTTGGATGTGTGGGAAGAACATCTTCCTACAGAAGAAACTAACACAACAGAAACAGGGCTTTGTTCTATTTGCAACTTTGAATAAGGCACAGTTATTGCCCCCAACATCTGGCGTTTTGCTGGCCAGGCATATCTTAGCAAAAGCAAAGTTATCTTTGGTTATTCTACTTTCTCTTAACTAATCGCTATTTGCTAGGCCTCTGACCTCTTGACCAAACTCTGGACTTTGGGCCTGTACACAAATCCATATGCCAGGTTATTACATCAGCAATGGATTTTAACCCTTCAGTCCCTCCTCTTGACCTTAGGGGTTCCCTAACCCGCCAGGTCAAATATACCAATTTTAATTTACCCAGTCTATTTTGGAGTCGCTGGTAAAGCACCAATACCATCAGGAATGTCAGGTTAGACACTCCCCACATAACTTGACAAAATAGCACCCAGATCCATCCTCAGGGGTCCTTATTACCTGAAAGCCTGCTCCACAACTCGTCCCTCTCAGACTTTCATATTCTTAAACCTTGGGTTGAGTACTGTAGCTATTTTTAGAAATCTCACATTGATACCTTCTTTGCATTTTGTCAAATCTGCTGATAAAGTGTTCTAAAAAAGAACATGCTGAGTCATCATCTGAGACTGCTATAACATGAAATATATGGCAGAATGCGGGTAAAACAGAACAGGAGTCATACAATTCTCCCCCAAGGAGTTCAGTCACACATTTAATTGACACATCATTTTTTTAATGAGCATCATCGGCATGGAAGCATGTCCTCTGGAATGGTGGCAGAAGCATGAAGGGGCATATGAACGTTTAGCATAGCTGGCACATAAATATCTTGCAACGCTGACTACAAAAGTGCCATGCGAATGGCTGTTCTCACTTTCATGTGAGATTGTTAATAAAAAGCCGGCAACAGTATCTCCTGTAAATGTAAACAAGCTTGTTTGTCTTAGCAACTGGCTGAACAAGAAGTAGGACTGAGTGGACTTGTAGGCTCTAAAGTTTTACATTGTTTTGTTTTTGAGTGAAGTTATGTAACAAAAAAACCTGCGTTTGTAAGTTACACTTTCACGATAAGGAGATTGCACTACAGTACTTGTATGAGGTGAATTGAAAAATACTATTTCTTTTATCATTTTTTACAGTGCAAATATTTGTAATAAAAGATAATATAAAGTGAGAACTGTACACCTTGTATTCTGTGTTGTAATACAAATCAATATATTTAAAAATATTTAATAAATTTCAATTGGTATTCTGTTGTTTAACAGTGCAGTTAATCGTGATTAAATTTTTGAGTTAATCGTGTGAGTTAACTGCGATTAATCAACAGCCCTAATATTTTGATAACCTGGTTACCACCATTGTCTATAGAAATCTTAACAAGTTTTCTCCTCAGATTTGCAGTCCAGAATTACAGCCTTCTTCCTTTGATTGCCCCGAACTCAAGAGATGTTAAAACCTAGAAAGACTACTATGATGTGCACTACATCACCCCACTTTGTAATGAAGCCATCCCCTCCCTGAAGGAAAAAAAAAGCCTGGTATAGGCCTTCTAAGTTTAAAAATACTTTTAAGGCCACCTTCAAAACACATTGTCAAAGCAGCTGACACAGCTCAAGGAATTAAGGATTTGCCTTATTGTGGCAAATCCCAAAGGGATGTACCTTCCTTGCAGCCTCCTAATTCTGAACGCACTTAGAGTCAAATAAAAGAGAAAAGAAAATCTTTTTGTTAAAATTTTAATGTTGCAAAACCAAGCACTCAAAAGTTAAGATTGTAGTAGTCACTAATTGTGTGTTCCTCATTGTTTTTGGTGTCCTATGGGAAAAAAAAGTAGTGTATGATCAGTAATTAAAGGTTGTATTATAATGCACATGCATCGGGGGGGGGCGGAATTTAGGATTCATAAGCAATCTTAATACTGGCATTTCCTAACTTTTAAGTGCTTAAGTTTGCAACTTTTGACGCAACTATGGTAAAAGAATGTTAATATCTTAAGTTTTAAACAAACCTTACCTTAGTTCCTCCTGTGCCTATGACACATCGGGCTGTCCAGTTCCTCCATTCATTACAGTCACTCACTAGCTGTGGTACTTCTCCTCAAGTGATGCCAGCGCATTCAGTATCCTCTGTCACTGTCTTCTGCCAGTTCTTCCTTGGTCTTCCTTGCTTTCTCTTTCCTCCCTTGGGTACTCTTGGTTAGCTTGTCTCCTATCTTTCAGAGCTGTGTCTGTCTGGCTCTTCCTGAGATGTCTTTCACTATTCTATAGAGCTACTTGAAATCTCCCCTCTGTGCTGTTATTGCTGCCTTATAGTCTTCTCCTGAACCCAGGCAATTCTATCTTATCTGCATCTGTTCTTTAATTTTTTAATTTTTTTTTTATCCTTTTCTCTGTGTCTTGCATCCACCTCTAAGAGTTCTGCCTGTGTCTTGCACTGTTCCTTTTTGGCCTTCAGAGCTTTTAGCTCATCAGTTGCTTCCCATGTTCCAGATGTAATCCAGGCATCTTTCTTCTGCCCCCTTCGCTGGCCTGCTACTTTCTCAGTTGTCTCAACTACCATCTTCTTCCAGTTTGGCCATGTGTCTTCCAGACTTTCATCAGTCTGGTCCTGTAAAACAGTAGAACAGTTAAGTGCAATCTGGAAATCGATCTTTGTTTTTTTGTCCTGGAACTTCTTTATTTCTATAACATTCTTGTTTCCATTTTTGTGGGGTTTTTGAGTCTAAGTTGTAATGTGGCCATTCAAAGATAATGATCTGAGCCAACATCTGCTTCTCTGCTGACTTTGACATCCCTCCAGGAAGTTGCCCATCTCTTAGATATACACACATGGTCTGTCTGTTTGATAGTTGCATTCTCTGATGATCTGAGTGTGAGCTTTTGAATCCTCTTCTGCTGGAAGAGATTTTTATGGTTTTTGTGCCACAGAGATTCAAGAGCCATTCACCATTATCAGTTTGGATGCCTGCCACTGCTGTGCCCATTACTTCTTTCCATCCAGTACAGGTGTTGCTGATTTGTGCACTCAAGTTGCCTATCATTAGCTTGATGTCATGAATAGGCATGTCATCCGATACTTGGTGCAGCTTGCAGATGGTGGGAGACCCTGGTGATGCCCAGTTATCTATGCTGCATGGCTTATACACAGGTTCCAGTTTCCTAATCCTTGCAAAGGGGGACCCTACCCTTTGTGGGCTTTCTTAAATTTCTTCTGATGGGGGATCAAAATGAAAATTAAATGTCTCAGCAGTACACCCGAGAATATCTTCTTCACTGACCCAACTCACAGGGAAAAAGGCAGACAATACCATCTTATTGCAGGACAGTCTGCTTAGCAGTTTTTGACAAGTCCGTCTGGCTGGGCTACTGAAATCAGGATCACTCTGTCAGGCTTACCCTGAGAGTTCACTGTACTCCCCCTAGAACTGGGGATGGATATCTCCTGGATGGGAGTTCCCCTTGTGTCTTCAGGAGTTGCTCCAGCAGTTTTCTGTTCAGGATGATCTTACCCCCACAGCTACTTGCAGTTTCCTCCTTTTTATTGGCCTCCTCCTTATCATTCAGGATTGACAGGGGTGGCGAGGGGGGGAGGGTTAATCCTGCACATAGGGTGTGCCTTCCTTATCAGTGTGGGGCAGAGGTGGGCAAACTATGGCCCGCAGGCCACATCCGGCCTACGGGACCGTCCTGCCTGGCCCCTGAGCTCCTGGCATGGGAGGCTCGCCCCCGGCCCCTCCCCCACTGTTCCCCTCCCCCGCAGCCTCAGCTCACTGCGCCACCGGTGCAATGCTCTGGGTGATGGGGCTGCGAGCTCCTGGGGCAGCGCAGCTGCAGAGCCTGGCCTGACCCAGTGCTTTGTGCTGCATGGCGTGGCTGCCTGTCCTGGTGCAGCCGCGCCACCAGCCAGCGGTGCTCCGGGCAACGCGGTAAGGGGGCAGGGAGCAGGGGGGTTGGATAGAGGCAGGAGAGTTCGGGGGGTGGTCAGAGATGTGGTCAGGGATGTGGATAGGGGTCGGTGCAGTCAGAGGGCAGGGAACAGGGGGGTTGAATGAGGGCAGAGATCCCAGGGGGCAGTCAGGAAGGAGAGGAGGGGTTGGATGGGGTGGCGGGGGGCAGTCAGGGGCTGGGCTTCCGGGGGTGGTCAGGGGACAGGGAGCAGGGGTGGGGGATGGAGCAGGAGTCCTGGGGGGAGGGAGGGGGGGAGTCAGGAAGGAGAGTGGGGGTTGGATGGAGTGGTAGAGGGCAATTAGGGGCGGGGGGGGGGTCCAGGGGCGATCAGGGAGAAGGGGTGTTTGGATGGGGCAGGGAAGTTCTGGGGGGGCAGCCAGGAAGGAGGGGGGGTTGGATGGGGTGCGGGGGCAGTTAGGGGCGGGAGTCTGGGGGCTGTCAGGGAGAAGGGGTGGTTGGATGGGGCAGGAGTCCCTGGGGGACAGTCAGGAAGGAGGGGGGATTGGATGGGGCGGTGGGGGGCAGTTAGGGGTTGGAGGTCTGGGGGCGTTAAGGGGATAGAGAGCAGGGGGGCCGTCAGGGAGCAGGGGTCCCTGGGGGGCCATCAGGGAACAGGGTGGGTTGGATGGGGCAGGAGTCCTGGGAGGACCGTCAGGGGGCGAGAAGCATAGGATAGGGGGCGGGGGCCGGGCCATACCTGGCTGTTTGGGGAGGCACAGCCTCCCTTAACTGGCCCTCTGTACAATTTCAGAAACCCAATGAGGCCCTCAGGCCAAAAAGTTTGCCCGTCCCTGGTGTGGAGTCTATACAGCCCACCACACACCTGCTCATAGAATGGGTACTTTTCGCTGCCACCTGCTGTGTTTGTTAGTGCATACTTCGATTATTGTACATTTGCTATGTTTTATTTATAGTCTAGCTTTTGTTAATCTGTTGTTCACTGGCTCACAAACCAGAGGGTCTTCACTGTGATGTTATCCAGCATAATTTATACACCTCTTTTGTGCATTCATCTTCCTGAATATAACATTGTAGCTCCAGACACTATCTTGCCACTCCCTGGCCATCTTGTCTCACTGACACTGTGTTCACATGGTACTTTTTCATTTCTTGTGTGACCTGTGCCAACTTTCCTGTACTATATAAAGTATATACATGCCTATTCGGGTTACAGATTTGGTTATCAGGATTCAATATCTTGAGATCTCAGCTTTCTTTTGGCTTTCACTGATAACTCTCATACGTGGGTTTTGACCTCCATCTCTACTTACTCAAATTTCTGTTGGACTGAATTGTTTCAGTTGCATTAAGGTTTTACCTGAATGGGTAGCAAACCTAACTGCAGAACCCTCCTTTTTTACCCAGGCTTCGGACTGGCATTGTTGCTTATATTTGGCAGTGCCAAAAGTTACAAACCAAGAAAAATGGAAAAAAAATTCCTTTTTGTAAAACCAAACTGACGTCTGGATGTATTATCAATGGTGTTGGAACCTTTAGTTTTCCAGTACAGACCTCTGGGGGTAACACAGTAATTGGTAGTAGGTTGTCATTCTCTCCATGGGCCAAACAGTAGAGGTAGATGAGACACGTACTTTGCCAGTGGGTTTCACAGGTATTTGCTGACAGCAGGGGAATGGTGAGACTCAAGAATCCTGGAATCAACTTTAGGTTCTCAAGGTGTACATATTCTAGTAGTTACAGACCATTATACCTCTGATCCCTTCTATTTCTGCCCTTCGTTCTGTCTGGTCCCTGTCCCAGTCTTCCTTTTGGCTCGTGTGTTGGTCTCCCCTCTGCTCTTCACCCTTCTACATTCCAGTTAAGTTACCTCCTTCTCTATACTGCCTGGGTGCTATCGGGGTGGGGGGGGAGGGCATTGAGAGCACATAATAGAGAGACTCCTTGCTCACAATTCCAGTTTATGGTACCACAGTGGCCCATGGCAACCAGGGGGAGCAATTACAAAGAAAGTTGTGCTCAGCACTCACATTCCGAGTGTCATCACCAACAGTGTAGTCCTAAACTGCCGTGTCTCCGCACCAGCCTGATCCTTTAACCCCGCCTCATGCTGCTCTAACTCTGCCCCCACTCTGTAAGGGGTGGTGCACTGAGCCAGAACACCATGCTGGTGCATTCCAGTTCCACTACGCCACTGTTCCTCAGTTGCGCTGTGGGGATGGAACATATGCAGCCTAGCCAGCACGTAGGATGTGTTTGGGGGGAGGAACATGATGTCTGCCGACAGAATTTGCAGAGAATTTAACTATCACCCTCTAACATCTCCCTACTGAGCATGGGTGAATTATGATTTTTAGAGCTGCATAACTTGGTAAATTTGGGTGGATTTTCATGGGAACAGCAAAAGGCACATTCCTGGCACCAGGATGAGCTTCAGTTGTAAGAATTTTTTAAACATGGGGAAAATATATTGTTTTGCTCAAAGTTTGTTCTTGTAAACATCTGGACTGTTTTTACGGAAACTGCCTCAGAAATCAGCTGGTCTCTGTTACCAACAGAAGTTGGTCCAATAAAAGATATGACCTCACCCACCTTGTCTCTCTAATATCCTAGGACCGACATGGCTACAACAACACTGCATACAATTATTAAAGTCAGGCTATTTCACACCACAGGGAGGGGCAAGTTACAAAGATATGGGACTCGCACAGAAAACACTGTGCCACCAGCTCCTTCTCTTTTATGTTTGTGGTGGCAGTATGCTATGTGGAGAGAGGTTGTCTTTTACGGTAAAGCATAAGACATTAAGGCTTTATAGAGTAAAGCCAAAACCTTAAACTTCAGGCAGTCAGTGCAAATCATGGAACACTGGCTGAGTATACTCTTGGCAAGATACTTCACTTTGTTAGTATATATGAAAACCTGATTGATTACTTGATCTGTTAGTCATGCAGTAGGCTACATGTACAGTAGCATTGTCTTTCCCTTCATATTTTATTAAAATGCATTAGTCTCTCCTTTTCCCTTTGTAGGCACGTTGTCATGATGTTAATAGAATTTCATTTTTTCCCCTCTGTCAGTTTTGATCTCTGATAATAGACGATATGTGGATTTCATATCCAGCATGGCTGAGAAGAGGAGCTCAAGTGGACAATCACTCCTGCTGTTGCTGATCATTGCTGTGGCCTTTGCATATTTAACTGTCTGTCCATTTACAAAAGTGGAGGAGAGCTTCAACCTCCAAGCCATCCATGACATTGTGTACCACAGACTGGACTTGGAGAAGGTGAATAGGAAAGAGGACATTATTATTTATGGTCTGTCCAAGATAACCCATCTCTCTCTTGACCAGCACAAATGCAACATGAATCATAAGAGCATTATTTGTCTAGTTCTGCTACATTCATCTGTTCTTAGACATTATTTCTAGCTTGCCTGTCATACTGAGCCTTTCTTTTCTTTGCAGTACGACCATCATGAGTTTCCTGGAGTTGTCCCAAGAACGTTTCTTGGACCAGTCTTTATTGCTGCGCTTTCCAGCCCAGCTATATTCGTGCTGTCTAGCTTGCAAATGTCCAAGTTTTACTCACAACTGATAGGTATGAACTTTAAATCAGGTCTGAAAGGAGATCTTGAATAGTGATGTATTCTGCAGTACTGGTCTGTAACACTGTTCTAAGGTATAGTGTTTTGGATCAATGCTGGAGAATATGGTAGTATGTTTATTTTACAAGTGAACTTGCAAGACTTGAGTTATTTAACTTAATGCTAACTTAAAAGTTCCACCATCCTTTTTTTACCAGGTAACCAACACAAAGAAAGTTATACTAAAGTAACAGAGTTCTAACAGAAAACTGAGGGGATGGTGGAAGGGAATTCAGAATTCACATCCAGGTTTTTATGGACACAATGTGTTTTATTTAGACATACTATTATCTACCGGTAGTCTGGTGGGTCTGCCTAACTGCTTGGGGACAAAACAGTCAGCCACGCCTACACACATACACACACACACCCTGGGGGCTGGGGACCAGGGAAGTGTTTGTCTCTCCTGGCTCTCCTTCTCTGACAGAGCTGGCTCCTCACTTATATCTTCCTGCTGGGAATCAGCGCCAATCATTGGCTGCTTCTTAGCTGGATTTGGTCATTCTCAGCACCTGTCTTCTGGGCTTCTCCTTTGGCCAGGGCTTGCTGCTCCTTGGCTCCGCAGGCCCTTAAAGGGGCAGACCACCCTGCTACACCACCCCACGTAACATCATTCAGAGAACTCAGCCCCTGCGATACTGAGTCACAACCAAACAAGGATGGATTGCACTGAAAACACTACCTTGGATACTTTATTCTTTTAAGTCTGATCTAAAATATTGTATTGTAACATAATTTGCCTGTTTCTTTATACACACCTTACCCCATCTTTTAAATATTGCACTACTTAATATTTTCTTTGTATTTATGCAATAGTAATTTAATATTTCTTAACATTCCTCTTTGTTGTTGCCTACATCAATAAGCAACCTGACATTGCTTTCTTATCTTAATTTTTTTTCTTCACAAAAGTCCGAGGAAGTCTGGGGCTTAGTGTGATTTATGCACTATGGAAGTTAAAGAAAGAAGTCAGAAAGCAGTTTGGATCAACTGTATCGACGATCTTCTGTCTAATAACTGTTACTCAGTTTCATCTAATGTTTTATTGCACTCGAACACTTCCCAATATGTTCGCACTTCCTGTTGGTAAGCATTTATTTTGAGGATGTCATATACATTTTGAAATTATTTCTAACGTTATTGATAGTGAGTGCACATGGACAAATAAATGTAGTCAGACCAAGTTAATGTATATATGCTTGATGGCTGGACTGTGTGGCAAGGAGTCTGGAGAACTGTGGTTGTATGTTTTATAGCATATGTGTTAAAATAATTCGCTAAACTGAAGTTGTATTAAAGCTGAATATATAGGGAGTTTACCTAGTAGTGACTTTGATTAAGTAGAGATTTGACTACATTTATTTTATTTATAAAACACGTGGCCATTGCACAGCCTCTGGACATTCTTGCGATTTAAAAATCTGTAGTAAAGGTAAAGCTAGTCTGTGCAGGAGACAGAGCTACCTCAGAGGATAGTCTGAGACTAGGCAATGAACTCCCTTCCGAAATAAGGACCATCAGAAACCTCACCACCTCCCTCTCTAAGTGCAATATGCTCTTCTTTGACCTGATCTAAACGCATCTGAAAAATAAAAAATCCCCCAAACCAGAAGATTCCACTGCACACACAGTTCTCCCCCTGGAGAGAGGATGGGAGAAACAACCAGTCACATGAGGCAGATATTAATTGTGTCCCTTAATGCACTACTGGAAGGTACTCAGATGAGGGCAGTATAAGAACCTATATAGAACAGAATAAAAACACATTGAATCATCAAGTGACTGTTGCACAGCGATAACCTTTTCAAAGCACTGTACAAGGTATTGAGACTACTAAAATACTTTTCTACTATTACTCTTTCATATAAGCAATTGCTGTAATTTCCACATGGATGCTTTGTGATCGCGACTGGTGCTCAATATGATCTTTGTTAGGATGTGGCCAACACTATGAAAAAAAGTAGAGAACCCATAGTATATAGAGATGTGACACATGTGCAACTAGCCACCCAAATGTGTTCATATTTCTTTGTTCTTAGGAGACGCAGGGTACATTTTCTTCTTGATGCTTGGATCTGAGTGCCATTAGCATTAATGCAAGATACACACAGGTCATGAGAATAACAAGCACACTGGCTGTCACAGAATAAATTATAATAGTAATAATCATACCACTTAGATTCAGAAAAGCTTTCAGTACCCTGTCACAAGTAGAGTTGTTCATGTCACTCATTAAATATACTCCCGGGGGAGGGATTCCAGACTCTTTCCTTTGTGATACACCTGTTCCTAGTTAGCTAGGGCATCAAACTAGAGTACTTTACAAAGGGCCCTATTCTGCATACCTTTCTCTGGCAAAGCTTTGCTGCAGTAGGAATACTGAATAGGGCCCAAAATAGAGGAGATACTTGAATTAAAAAAAACCTTAAAGATGTCCGGTGGTTAATACAGTGTTTTTATATCTTTTTACAGTTCTCTTGGCACTTACATCTTGGATACAGCAAAAGCACGGACCATTTATTTGGTTCTCAGCACTGGCAATTATTGTCTTCAGATCAGAGCTCTGTATCTTCTTGGGCCTCATGCTTCTGGTGACATTATTAAGTAAAAGAATCCCCATTTTAAAGATGCTTTCCCATGCTGTTGCTGCTGGCGTTGTTTGGTTGGGTAAGTGCTCCTTTTTTTCATTGAATTTAATATCTACTATTTCCTCTTTTTTCTAAGGTCTTCTTTTATTTAAAAATATGCCTGCAGTAAAACTTACTCAATAAAAAGTGAAAATTAAGAATAAATTTCCTCTGTTTTCACCACAAGAAAGCTAATGTATTCATTAAACTGGTGAAATTTTACTCTGGGAGAAATGCAGGATATTTAGCAAAAACCTTAGGACCATATTGTCTTCTACACAGAAAGAACTTGTGTAGGGGCCGGAAAATGCTGCATGTTTCAACTTGCAACGTTTCCTAGAGTGCACTATTATGGTAAGATGAGATGGAGTTTCCCACTCACAACGTTCAGGGGGGTTGGCCATTATTACCATCAAATGGCCTGAGATCTGCACCCTAAGTAGCGAACTCAGACCGGGAATGAGATGTAATGTGATGTGACACAAGATGATATTGAGGAAGATGGAAGGAGGGAGGTTTACACAAATCAGGTTCTAGGGATACTTGAGTTGCCTGGTACATGCTATGTTCCCATCTTTTATTATTTCATTTCTTTAACTTTAATAGATTAGGTGTTGGTCACTGCAGAAAAACTGAAATCGCCTGGGTCTCAAGCCATCTGTGGAGGCCTGGAGCATATGTAGACCCACTGAGCCTCCTCATGGACAACACGACTCTCTTAAAAAGCATGCTCTCAGAGTCTGCCTGATGGTGGTTGCATCAATACATTTGCTATTTATGGGCAGGGGGGAGGGTGTTACAACACTGAGAGGAGAAGCAGTGGAAGATAATTCTGAGCACATCAGCATTCACTTACTCCGGCACTGTGAGGTGGAGGATGCTAACAGAGAGAAGCCACTCCCTGCTTCACATCCTTCCTGATCGACAGTCCAGACTATTGTTCACACTGGACATAGAGCAAGACCACAGTATGAGTCTCTCTCTAATAGTGCCTGTGATTTCTACAATGAAATGCAAACTGTGCAATTACCTGTCACATTTCTATGTCAGCACAAGACCCAGAGCATGATCTGGCTCCCATTGGCATTAGATCAGGCTCATAGGGTGTCCCAGTCTATGTTAATCTCTTAGGCAAATGTTCAGCTTGGATAAGCTCCTCAGTCTTAGATATCTTTTTTTTCTTCTAGGACTAACAGTTGCTGTGGACTCCGTATTTTGGAGGCAGCTTCTATGGCCGGAGGGGAAAGTGCTTTGGTATAATACAGTTTTAAATAAAAGTTCAAACTGGGGAGTATCCTTTAAATATATATAGGAAAATAAGGACATGGCCTTATGTCAGCTAAGCCAAATATTTGTACTGATTTATTCATGGGACTCAGCTGTGACATGATTGAAATGTTTGGCATCAATGACAGAATTCAGTTGAAATTTACCTTGTGGGGTCCAGTTCCAAGACATACCTCTCTCCTGTCCTCCTCTTGGTGCCTGCTCCTGCCCCATTAAAGTCAAAGGAAGCTTTTCCATTGACTTCCAGGGGCACAGGATCAAGCTCCTTGTGCAATCCTGCATTGTCCTTCAGTCTCTTCACTGCCTTATCGTTCACTCTTCTCTCCCTCTTGGTTGTGAATTCCACTGTCCTCCCTATCACCAGGGCCTTGGTGCTGCATCTACACTGGCAAAAACAGAATTCATCGTTCCCCATTAGTGCAGTGGTGGCAACAGCGGTTGCAGCTGTAATACAGGCAGTGGCTAAGAGTAGGGTTAGATGATCCAGTTGCAAAAATGTCTGAATCCCATCTACGCTGTAGCTTCTGCTGCTGGTGGCACCAGTGGAACAACCCGGATGTATATATATTTTAAGGGTTCAACTTTTCCTATGTAGTCACAGCCTTGGTGCTATATTCAACTCACCACCACCCCTGGCAGTTATTCCTTTACAAAACCTCTACAATTTGCCCTTTCCTTTTTGTATTTACTGCTAAGGGCCCGATTTCAAAATCACCCCTTGACTCCTCCTCTCTTACCTCATTGCCTCTAACCTTGAAAAGAGAAGAGGGCTTTTCATGAGAGTGCATTTTATCTCTCTGTCCCCTTGAATCCAGCTCCCTTTTTCGGCAACAATTTGACTTGCTACCCACTTCTTAATTCTCTTTGTCTAACTGTTTAACATTCCCAGCATAGTGTTTGCAATAGGAAGAGAGTGGGAAAAGACCAGTGGATCACCGACTGCAATTGCAAGGGCAGCTGAGCACAAAGGGTGAGGGAGAAGGGAAGCTGTAAAGTCCAGGAAACTTAAAAAAAAAGGAAAAAGATGTTTTCAAATTACCAAATTAATGTTTTTCCCCGTACCCTTCCTTTCTTCTCTTATTTTTCTTATAATCCTTAAAAAAAGACTTTAAATTCAGGATCCCCGTTGTAATTGCATTTAGCTGTGTATTTGTGCACAGTGGTTCATTAATATATGCCTATATGCTGCTTTATAGGTTTTTGTACCATGTTCATTGTCTTGATACCTGAATGCTTGAGGGGAATGAAGGCCCATAGCATTTCCAAGGATATATTAATGGACCACTGAAACATGCCTTCATTTGCTTATTTCTTTACATGGAAGCTGGTAAAAAAAAATCAAGTTCCTCAACATTTTTCATTACCCTTTTTTTTCCTATTTTTCAACCAGCTCTGTAGATGACTGCAAAACTTAAGTGAAGAAAACAAAATCTTCAGAAATGACTAAACTGTCTTATTTAGAAGTTCAATATATGAGTAATTTGGAACAATGTGATAGCTGTAAACTAAATACATTTATTGCATACTTAAAAAAGTTTTGCAGAACATCTGAAAGGATAAAGTTACTTTAACCCAAACATTTGCTGATAACAATAACATCCTTAACTCCCTTTTCATCTTAAAGACTTCTCCTTTCTTGTGGTATTTCTATTCAGCCCTGCCTCGTGCTTTGGGATGCAGCATTATATTTGTGCCTCTAGGTGCAGCAGACAAAAGGACTCGGGTATTAATTCTACCAACGCTGGGTTTTATTTTTTTGTATTCTTTTCTCCCACATAAAGAGCTGCGGTTTATCATATACACTTTCCCCGTCTTCAACATAGTGGCTGCCAAAGGTTGCACACGAATGTAAGTTCAGAGTAATGCTTCTTGAAAAGATTATTCTCAGTTCAAACTTGATAGTAGCTTACAAGATGCTGGTCAGTTCTTTTATCGCTTAGAGGAGAAAGAGATTAAATGTAATGTGCTAGCCAAAGGAGTGCATGTACGCAGGTGGTGATTGAGCCAGATTCTGTACCAGAACTGCTGTGGCCAGCAGTGGCAGCACAGGTTGCAAGTTGGCTGCCCTATACTAGCTCAGCACAAAGCTCTGAAGGTTCTCCATAGCAAGAGTCACAGTGGGGTGCACGAGGATTGGACTATGGGGCATGGGCCACTCTTTTATGAGCATGCTGCTTCTAACCTAGCAATGCCCCAGGAACATGTTATTTGGGCACCCAACAGGAGTAAGGTGGGGGGCAGGGCTGTGCTTTGGGTTGCTTGCTGCCAGCCGAAAATGGAAGTAGTTTAGCACAATGGTTCTCAACCTGCTGTCCGTGGACCCCTGGGGGTCTGCGGACTATGTTTAAGGGGTCCGCAAAAGACTTGGACTGAAAACTGATGGAACAGAATTCAACTATATATACAGGCAATAGATCTCTATACGTGTCCGCACCTCCATTCAAAATTTCCAAAGGGTTCTGCACCTCCATTCGAAAATTTGTAGGGGTCCGCAAATGAAAAAAGTTTGAGAGCCACTAGCACTCTCTTTGCAATACATATGTGCACCTGTTTGGGAAAGGTTTGTTACAGTTCCAGAATTTGGCCCATAGTCCTAGTCTTGTAACCAGATAGTTAAAAGTTTATTTATTAACTAAGTCCTCAGTTAAGGCCAGAACTGTTACAACACTATAAATAAAGTGGGATCGCTATTGTCTGACTCATTAAAATGATTTATTAGAAATCTTATTGTATATGCTGTATAAATACAGGTTTTTGTTCTCCTTGATGAATGTGTGACTCCAATTAATGAAAGTTATAAGTAGATATCTGCAGCAAGTTGTACCCCAGCGTAGTGGTATAATTCAGTTAATTTCACCCACAAGAGAAAGGGGCACATTCCAGTGAATAGCTGTACTGTTTATTACTTTACTCGGGAAACTCCTTAGTGCTAATTAATTAGGTACATTTAACTATAATGTTTATCTTAAAGAACTGAAATTAGTTGTTTAAATAAACAAATCTAATTAAATTAAAGTGAAATTCCAAAGTGCTTTTGAGAATTGTATGTTTATTTCTATAGCTAAAGGTTAAAAACACAGAAGTGTTAAAGTGTTATTATGAATATTTTATTATTTGTTGTAATTGTAACTATTAATTTGTCATTCAAAATAATTCCTTTAGAATTAAGGGAAAGAAATACAGTGTTATAATTTTTTAGTTAATATAATAGAACTTGCAGTCATCCTCACTCTTGCTTTTGTCCAACAGTGAAACCTTTTATTTTTAAAATGTTCTGCCCCAATAACTACTTACAGAACGTAAAGGCAAGATCAACAGCGAATTTTCATTCTGGTTTTTTTACCCCTTAACAGTTTACATAACTACAAAAAATCCTGGCTATATAAACTCGGATCGCTGTTGGTTATGACACATCTCCTAATTAATGCTGCTTATTCAGGAACATCGTTATATGTTTCACATTTCAACTACCCTGGAGGAGTTGCAATACAGAAATTACATGAGTTGGTGCCTTCAACAGCAGGTATGTAAAGTTGGTTTGAATGTTAAGTAGTGTTCATCTAACTTCAGTTTTGAGGATTCTTTGCTGTACATTTCTCATAAATACATTAGATATTGTTTATTTTGGAATATTTACATGTATCTTTATGGTTACATAGCTTATTCTTCACTTACAGGTGTACTGTAGTTACAAGCATTTTGAAATAGTATTGTTTTTGTTGTAGATGTCTCTGTCCATATTGATGTGGCTGCTGCACAGACTGGAGTTTCTCGATTTTTGGAAGTCAACTCGAATTGGAGGTATGCCATGAGCAAGTGTTTTTTGTCAAGACAGTAAACATTGTTTTTCCCTCTTGTGTGCATGCATGCTGGCAAACCGGATGGACACTGATTCTTACACAGTGTGTGTGTTAAGTCATGATCAGGGGCAATCAAATCTTCAGGGAATTTTGGTGAAGTCTGTAAGAATTCTCTACCAAACATGGAACGTCCGTGAAGCTTTTTGTTTTCTGTTTTTCTTGGCCCATTTATTGTTTAAGTACCAGAGATAATTTAAAGACACAAGAGGGAAAATCAAAAAATCTCTTAGCTTATTAAACTCAACTACCTTTGTTGTGACTGGATAAAAATGTGTCCTGGATAACCCTCAAAATCCATTTTTACTTCACTGGATCTTTCAAAACACGTTGTAGTAGTCCATCACTTTTCAACTGATGACAGTAGAGTGTATCCTAATTTATCCTAATTTTTAAGAACAGTGGCAAATATCTTAAATTGAAAAAATGTGACAAAATGTTCCGGTATTTGCATGTTCAAATATAGCCTTAGTTATGTGGAATATCCCTTCCATCATATAGAGTAGGGATCGGCCACCTTTGGCACGCAGCCCGTAGGGAAATCCGCTGGCAGGCCGGGATGCTTTGTTTACCTGCAGCGTCCGCAGGTTCAGCTGATCGCAGCTCCCACTGGCCGCGGTTCACCGTTCCAGGCTAATGGGAGCTGCGGGAGTTGTAATTTAGTTCTTGAGGTGATCTGAGAACTCATGGTTTTTGGAGTCAGGGAGGAGGGAAAATGAGAAGGAAGAACCAATTAGCTTTTGTCAGGAGTGCAGAAGTTAGCCAGTTTGGCACCACTTATTGTTGCTACTTTTTCTCAATCTAATTACAATACTGAATATGTTAGTGAGGACATTTCCTCACAACTGTTCAACTCTCATGTCAGACTACTCTTCACATGTTGGAATCTGGAGGAAGCTCTAAATCATGAACTGTCAGAAATAATTGTACAATGTCGTCGTCCCCCATGTGGTAAGACAGATATGGTAGCTAGAGTGCCCCAATTCTTGTTTATTCAGCAAGCTACTTTACTGAACGTACTTTGGACTATTTTACATTTTCTGTATATGATGCCTAATTTTGATGGCTTTTAACCAGTTTTTGCTTCCCGTTAGTGGTGCAGCATAGAATGTGAGGCCGTAATGTGATGGAAAAAAGAAAGTAATAGCATTTTGTCACTCTGACAGATGTTCTGTGGGCTTGCAGCCTGATATGGAGGGGCAGTTTGTCACTCACTGTTATCTTTGCTCATCAGAAAGGTGCATCAAGGAAAGGCTGATTCATCATAAGGATCAACATAAGAGAGGTCAGGGATAAACAGCAGCTGACGATCATACACACAGGCACCAGGTTCTCATCACACAGCACAATAATGCAAAGATTCAGGGTAGTACCAGACCTTCCCTCTGGCATGAGGAAGCAAGAGCCCTGCAGATGGGTAGAAAATAATTTGCTGTCTTCACAGACTGTACACATAAAGGGATAATCAGATTTATGGATGGAGTGGCTAAGCAGACTGATGCTTCATCAGGATAACTGCAGTGTATAACTAGAAGTGTTTTGAAGTGGCATGCCCAGATATTCTATTTGCCCCAAGACAAATGCAGGAATTCCATTATCTGCCTTCAAAGAGCGACTGAAAGAAACTTTATGTAGATTCTAAAACTGGATGGGTCTATAATCTTGTTTGCCTTTCCTCCATTAGCATGAACTCTTTGAACAGGATGAAAGGTGCTGTATGAGCATAAGGTATTATTTTAAAATACTGTAATAATATTCAGGAAAGCTTGCATCCTAATGATAGCTCCTTTAGTAGCCCAGAGGGAGACTATGGGATTGGAACTGGCAAGGCTGTTGGCCAGATGTCATGTTCTCTCCACCAGCCTGACCAGATGTGCCATCTCAAATGGTAGCTGGATCTGATAGTCCTTAAACTGCTTAGTCCCGAAAAGGTGGTTTCTTAGGAGAGACGATAAATATGTAGTTTGCATACATTAGTGTACCATTACACAGTATATTTACAGGCTTCTTGGGATTCTGCGGAATGTGCTTCATGCTGTGGCACCATCTTTGAAATTAGTGTTCTTAATGGGATTTTGCTGGAATGAAGGTTCTGTTTCTATTAACTTTTGTTATCCTTGCCCCTCTTGACTTCTCCATCACTGTGAGTTGCATCTCAGAGGTGAATACCGAGGGACAAGCAGTTGCTAGAGGACAAATGTATTTCCTGTCAGTTTTTCTCATTAGCTCAATGTTCATTAATTTGATTCAGCCTCAGCAAAGATGAGGCTGGTTATTTCATGTCAAAACTAACTTGGATTGATCAGAGCTGAGTTTTAGTGTTAAAGAGTTTTGGAAGCTTTTGTTCTGGAATTAAGGCCCTTCCTCTTGCTGGCAACTTTAGAGTAACCTTTGGATCCCACCAGGGAAGAAATTGCTTAGATGTGAAGGATTGGTGGACGTACAAGTTGACACGTAAGGAAGTTTCTTCATTCCGTCTTCCTTGCCCCATTGTTGCAAGGTATAGAAGTGGGAACTCTAATTACAGAAGGGAAGCAAATTGATAACTTAAACATAACTTTAGAAATTAGCTAAAAGGATTTATCTTTATGAATCATTTATGTACAATGGAAAATATACACATATAATGTGAAAATATAAATATTTCTTATCTTCCCACTACGTGGAACCTAATGCAACATGGTACACAGTCTCATGAAGGCTATGATTTAACCTGACTCATTTACTTAAGAAAATAGCATTCCCTTAGAGCTATTATATTTTCATGGGCATGCTATGTTTCTATCTATCCCCTTTAATGTATTTATCTTTCCAATAGCCCTGTGCAGTTGGGCTGCCATCTCTGTTTTACAGATGGGGAACTGAGGGACGAAGCAACAAGTGGCCAGATGGCCAAAGGTATTTAGGTGTCTAAAGATGCAGATAGGTGCCTACATACTGCCTAACTCCTGTTGATTTCACTGAGAGTTAGGTATCTAAATGTCTTTGAAGATCTGGGCCCTAGTGTAATTTACAGAAGTTTCTTGGCAGGTTAGGCATTTTGCATGCATAGGCATTTCTATAAACCATGCCAAGTACCGATCTGCATCTTCAGGCACCTAAGTACCTTTGTAACTCTGGTCCCACGGTCACACAGGAAGCCTGTGGCAGAGTAGGGAATGGAACCCAGGGAATCCCAAGTTCTACACTAGAGCCCTAACCAGTAGGAAATCCTACTTGTTTTATCGGTGGGGGGAGAAGAGATGACTCAGCACCATCATGATGTTGGACCCCCACTGCAACTGCCTGCCAGCAATAGGGGACTGCCCCTTCTGCAGCCTAATAAGTCAAACCCACATAATCAGATCCTAATGAAAGCCAGTCCACTCCCCCTCCCCTGCTAATCACAGGCCTCACAGTAAATCTTTTCTCCACAGCTTTCAAATAGAGGGGCAGAGAGGAAATATGCTATGAGCAGCTCACAGATCTCTATGGACTACCAAAGTAGCAGCAGGAAGAGTTGCTAATGCAATGTTTGACTTCCTTTGAACAGCACTTGTTTCTGTGGCTCACATAATGAAGTATGATGAGAATTAGACTGAGAATCTTTTTATTCCTTTTATGTTGTTTTTGATAGTACATGTCTGTGCAGATAACTAGCAGAAGTTTAGTATGTTCTGAAAAGAATGCAAATAAATCCACTGCATACTCCTTACAGGTATGACAAAAGGGAAGATGTTAAACCTGGGGACCAGATGATGTTGTCTTATACACACATTCTAATGGAAATGGATCCAATTCAAGTATCTCGTTACAAGATGACCCATCGGCCACTTGCACATATATCAGGCATCGACAGAATTGGGTTGAACCTTACCAAACTACCTCCTTTTACTTTAAGCTTAAAAACAAAATTAATACTGTTGGAAAAGCTTACTCGCTCTTCTTGACCATAAGGAAGTTTTCTGACATAACTTCACTGATGACTTGATAATCTCCAAAATAATTGCAATTTGCCTAACAATGCAATTCAGTAGCTATGGAAAAAATACAATCTTTGTACTGATTAACTTATTTACCTATACAGCTGTTTCTTACATAAATTACAGAAAGCTTTCTAATGTTATGTAAATCCAATCCACATCATGATTGAACTGTATATTGTATGTATCTTCTTTGAAACATTTTCAAGGTCAGCATTATTAAATAATTTGATTTTTTTTGGCCTGTTTACCAATGCAATATATACATGTTTTTAAATGCCTGGTATGAAAAATATAATGGAGCAGGCGTATGCTATTCTGTGGTATTTAATCCTTGGGCATTACAGATGTACTGCTTGCTGGTTCTACTGTATAAATTGTGATTTTTTTTCCCACTAAATTGCTGTGTGAAACTTTAATAATCTCATTTTGTATCATAGCAAAGCCACATTCATTGTAGCTTTGTCACTATATATAATTGTGCTTTGTAAGCTGTTAAATAATTAAAGTTACAAGAACCCATTTGAAGCACAATTGTACTTTTTGGCAAGCACCACCTTGAGACAGAGTTGGGAATTAGAAGAGGGTTCATCACATTTTTATATTGAACATGGAGAAAGGACAATTTAGATTTCAGAGAAAAATATTTAGGCTTTTGTTCAGTAATCCTTCCTCCACAACCAAACTATCTTGATACGTAACAAAGACATGTACCTATAAAAACATTCATTTCTATAAATTTCAGGGAGTTAAGTTGTCCTGGAAGACTTTGCAAAGGGATAGGGCTAGAACATATTTAGGAGACAAATGTACTGTATAGTATAGGTTTGGTGATATGTCCTTGTGTTTAGAGATCATACTTTGAGACTGATTCACTCAGCTTTCACGCAGTTTAGACTATAAGCTTTCACACAGATACATGATCAAAATCAGCACTGGGAATCCACCCTTGGGAATCCATAACCTCTCACCAGTAATTCCTGCTAAGTAAACCTGCATAGTCTACTCAAATAAACAAGGGATGTGGTGTATCAATTTAAATCTTGTGACATCTTGTTTTCTTAACCACACTAGATCTGGTGTGGTGAGAGGTCCAGCAGCATATGAAAATTCAATACCCGTGACAAGTATAAATGTGATGGAGTTTAGCAATCGAATATGTAAATCTTCCTTATTGTCTGAAAATTCAAGACGTAAAATATTTTACTGAGCAAAAAGTTTCCCCACTGAAAAAGCAGCAGGTGCTCACCTTCCTATTCATGGAAGTGCATGTTTACAACTCTAGGATTTTGTTTTCTTTTGAAGCCCCCACGTAAGATTCAGTGCTCATGCATGAGAGGAACTGATAATATTGGGTGGAGCCTGCTCCATTGTGGCAGTTGAGGCTTTCTCCCGCAGTACTCTTGCGAGGTTGATTCTGCCAAACCTGTTAAACCAGTCTTTGGCCTCCCCTGAAATTGCCATTGGTGAAGTGCCATCTATTTGATTTTCCCTGTGGGAAAAAAAAAACTTATCTAATTCCCTCCAGAGCCATCCTAAACATCAAATATCATAAGAGGTATTGAAAAGAGTAAGTATGCAAGCATGTAAGTTTACAAAACACAAAGGAAAGTTTTGAGTGAGTTCATCTTTCCAGATCTCAAAGTTCAGATTTTTTTTGGTCTTAAAAGTTTTGCAACACAGCTTCAAAGGCACCAGCATTTAGAAGAGAATCACCTGTTTTCTGGTGTATTGTTAAACAAAATAATCTAATTCCTAGTTTGCAAAAAACTCTCTCTTGACTTCAGTATATTCTCTCCTCCCCACCCCCCCCCCACCAAAAATAAAAAGTTTTAATGAAGTAAAGATTAAGGGTGCAGTACCACAACATGCCACTGAAACAAATAATTACCCTAACTACCACTGTAGAGAAGCAACTATATATTTTCAGATTGAAGTAGGAAGTATTGCACCATTTATTTAGTTGGGCTTAAGTCTTTGGTCCTTTGGATAGCTTTAAGTGAGAAGTCAGTAAATAGGTGGTGCACTCAGCCATTGCTGTCTTGATTTATGAACTATTTTCCAACTTTTGTGAATGGCTACGTATTGGGTTTGGTTTATTTGTTTTTTGGTTGGCTGGTTTTGATAAAAACTTTTAAGAAGCCCTCTGACATAGGCTTAAGTTTAGAAATATACTCAGAGGAGAAATAGCACCATTGTGTTGCTTTCTTGATGTATGAATTAGCCATACATTTATAGGCACAAACCTTGTGGGTTTTTTGCAAATTTTTTTTACACTGAAAGTTGTCTTTCAAAAGTTAACTGTGATGGTTAGTTTCTGTAAAATCTGAACTTTTAGGTATCATTGTTAATTAATACATAATGCTTCCAGAACATTTTAACTTCTAAAGAACACCAGACCATGTCTTCTTTCAAAATATTCTCTCTGTTCACGAGAGAACATAAATCCCATGCAGTGAAATCTTGCCAGAGATGATCGTTTGGAAAAATATACACCCAGCTTACCCATCAATGCTGAAACCTTATCTTCATTGTCTTCTTTTGTGAATGAAATTTCCATTTTTTTAAACTATCAGGTGGGCTTCAGGAGAGGATGCCTCTGCTGCAGAGCCAGGAGGCCTGTACAAGAGAATCCTCACTGTTACCTACCTTTACCCTACTTTCCCCCCAAATTTAGGAGTGCTCTTCACGCCACACACTTATAAACACTAGAAGACGACCACCCCCACATGCTTTTTTACTTGTAGTTCTGAATGCTTAGATTCCCTCTACATAAATGAGTTTAATTCTTCAAACTGCAATAAGAAAACAAAACCACAAACCAGCATGATATCAATATAAGCAAGACTGTTTGACCGCAGCTTTCACTGTTAGTGGATTACACAACTGGTCGCAGCTTTGTCTTTAATGCAGTTTGCCACTGTGACTAGTTGAAAGGGCGGGGGAGGCAGGAATAAAAGCATCATTAATGAGAATCCTAACCTTAGAAGTTATACTAAATTGTTTTTTCTAAGGAATATAGTAGTTTCGCCCTGAGATTTGTTTCCCCCCCTCTACAGTGGTAGGTGTTGATCCTTTTAATGTACAAGAGAATCTTTTATTATAAGTGGAGCTACCAGCTCCAATCCTTTTAATGTGGCACCAGTGCGTAATAGTTGAATTGCATTACATTTGTTAATATAAAATTACAATTAAGTGATCAAATCTGAGTACCCTAAATTTTAATTTCAAATTTTTTATTATAAGTGGAGCTGGTAGCACTGCTTGACATGTTCCATTATACAGTGGTTTTCTGTTGCTTATTACTTTGCCAAACTTTAACCAGTTGGGCTGAAATTTTCATGCTGGGTTTCTGCCTCTGACCGAAAAAACTTTCCAAAATAAAGTTCAGCCTTTTCCAAGAAAGAGACTAAGGAAAAATACGTTTTACCTATGCTAAAAAATTCTGGCAGTCTTTTTTGCTTCACAGTAAGGACTTGAAATTTGGTAGGAGCTGGATTTCACAGCAGGGATTTTTGCCATCCCTTTGAAAATCCACCCAAATTTGGTCAAGTTATGTCTTTGAAAAGTTACTGGTCAGATAGGCTCAGACTTGTAAGTGTTTAGCAGCTAAAATCTTTGAAGATTCTGTCCACTCCGAGCATACTCAAGCCTTTCACAGCTTCTAGTGCTGACCAGACTGCGCATGCATCATTCTCAGAGTGACTGAGCATGCTTCAGCCCAGGGGTATAACAGTTCAGCAGGACTTGTTCCCAGCCTGAGTGAAGTTGCAGACTAAAACTGAGCAGAGACCCAGTCTTTTGCATGTTCTCACTGACCCACTGTGCTGATGCCCAGGCAATATAGAGGAGGAAGCCACCTAGACTTAAATGCAGAAGGCACAAGAAACAGACCCAGATGGGAAAGCACTGGGTTAGAACAAATTCTGGTCTCAGGCCAAGTACAATTCCCAAATATTTCAGTGGTGTTATTGTGCATATAGTTGAGAACAGAATTTAGTTTTAATTGTTCCATTAACAGCCTATTTTCAAAATGTTTTGGGAAGTGTCATGTAGTAACTATTAAGCCACTGGGAGAACATCTCAGCAACCTTTACTTAGGTCAAGTAGGCATACTGAAATCAATGGAAGTACTTGCAGTAAGACGCTACTCAACGTAAGGGCTACAGAAGATAGCTCTCTGGATTTCAAAGGCTAAATATACCAATTAATCTCCCTTCCATATAATGGTCTGTGCTAAAATATATGTTTCTGTATGTATTTTAATCAGTTTCATTCTCACATTAAACAGTTTTTCTACTTCCATCTGAAACGAAAAAGGCAGTGTTCAATAGCACTAGAAATTGCAAATAAAATGTTTAATTTCAGAAACTGAGTTCACCATTTATAAATACACTAAAACATAGTAAATGCAAAATTAGATTAGCATAGGTACAGTATTTTAACAAAACTACAATTTTTCTAAAAGGTCATAGGCAAATGCATGACTTGCTTCCCAAAAGTATTTAATCAAACTGAAATGGGAAGATGACTCTTTAGTAGTTGAGAGAAAAACATGGAAAACATTGTTTACAATTTAAATGCTGGCTATTTTTACTCTATTTTTGAAGTTTAGAGGGTTCTACAATAACTCATTTGTAGGGTCCTGCGAAATTCACAGCTATTAAAAATGCGTCATGGACCGTGAAATCTGGTCTTGTGTGCTTTTACCCTATACTATATAGATTTCACAGGGGAGACCAGTGTTTCTCAAATTGGGGGTCCTGACCGAAAAGGGAGTTGCAGGGGGATCACAAGGTTATTTTAGGTGGGTCGTGGTATTGCCACCCTTACTTCTGCACTGCCTTCAGAGCGTGGTACCTGGAGAGCAGGAGCTGCCAACTGAGGCTCAGCTCTGCAGGCAGCAGTGTAGAACGGTGACAATAGATACCATATCATGGCATCCTTAGTTCTACAGTGCTCCTGGTGGCGGCTCTGTCTTCAGAGATGGGCTCCCAGTCAACAGCCACCGGTCTACAGCTGCCCAGCTCTGAAGGCGGAGCAACCAGCAGCAGCGCAGAAGGGTAGCAGTACTGGAACCTCCCCACCCCCACTCCACAATAAACTTGCAACCCCTGCACAACTCCTTTTTGGGTCAGGCCCCCTACAATTACAACACTGTGGAATTTCAGATTTAAATAGCTGAAATATGAAATTTATGATTTTTAAAATCTTGTAATAGACCATGAATTTGGTAGGGACCCACTCATTTGCATGATGGACACCAAACAATTATGAATCAACCCTACTACATAAAATTC
The DNA here is from genome assembly GCF_965152235.1 of Eretmochelys imbricata. Classification (NCBI taxonomy): domain Eukaryota; kingdom Metazoa; phylum Chordata; order Testudines; family Cheloniidae; genus Eretmochelys; species Eretmochelys imbricata. Next base: position 324,167,142 of record NC_135572.1, read on the forward strand.
TAAGCAGTGCACAGTATCCATAAGGCTATTCTTCAGAATCAGAGTTTGTTATTTTTGTACTAGGAACTTTAAGACAAATTGTTATAGCCAGCTGTAATCATGTCAGGAACCAGGGTTCAATTTTTACACAAGGTAACCCTTATAATTGTGATGCACTAAAGATTAAAAAAAGGCTTTAGAACATCAGATCTTTCACTGTAAATTTCTTGCCTTTTCATGCACTGCATTAAACAACAAGCATTCATTCACAAACTTTGATAAAAACTTCCAAAAAGAGCTTATATAAATACTCAGAATATTTCTGTAATTCAGTAACAATGTAAAACCTGAATAGGAGAACAGCACATGGCAAGTTTTATTACAGATTACTGTATAACTGATGTTCCATAATACCTCTAAATTTAGTTACGTTTTCAAAGAGTAATTCAATAGTTTCCTGTCATAGTAAACATCTTCCATAATAATTCTTCATAACCCTTTAAGTACTTTAGGGCTTGCAATTAAAAACTGCTAGGTAAAAAGATGGCTTGAACTCCACCTTTTATGTACAGCTTTCTTTTGACAGCTACAAAAGCTATTTTGCTGCAATTAAAGCAATGTTTAACTAAAATACAGTACCTGGTTTATGGGTTTTACATAATTGAATAAAAAACTACAGAATAGAACTGTTTACATCTTTTTTGCCATTCTATTAAAACAAATGACCGCGCTTTAAGTTCATTTACAATTATGGATTAAAACCTACATAATTATGTATAATTTGACAAGACAGGCTATTTCTAGTGTGAACTTTTAAAAAACATATATACAATATCTGGCCTGAAGAACTATGAATAAGGCACATGTAGACATTTTAATGAAAGCTGACAAAACTAAAATTTTGAATTACAGTCACTGATTAGATGTCATACATGGCCCCTACTGGAGCAATTTAACAATCCAAATATTTAATATCCAGTGAGCAACAATAGTTTTAGTCTAATTTGTTCATTAGTTTCAATACTGGAAGTATATTAAGGGAAGATTCACTTTCAAAAAGATAAGTTTTTCAAAGTGTTCAATCATTAGCCTTGACTGACTAAAGCTGCTGTTTTCATTGGATGTATTGAACAATCTCTCTGAAGGAACAATACTTGGTGGACAACCCAAGAATCTGACAGCCAATTTTGACAATACTGGCCAAGATGACTTCTTAAAGTCCCAGTAAGTTAGTGGGTCACAGTTATGCTCAAGCACTTCTTCCTCCAAGTATGAGAGCACCATATCCTCTGGTAACTTTGCCTTCTCTTTTAGATCTTTTGATTTTTTCATGTCAGCCATAAGTGACCAAAGATTATCCTCCCCACAGGAGTTTGTAGATGGTGAACCTATATCGCACCCATTAGAAACAGGTTTATCATCTGAGGTAGAACTCAATATTTCCAGCTCCCTGATTAAGTCCAGTTTATACTGTTCAGCCTCCTCCTCTGTAAATAAGGATGTTTTGTAGCGGGGGTCTAAAAGTGTAGCAAAAATGTACCTTGGATCATGAAGTGTGCTAGACAATCTACTCGCCATAGCTTCTTTCAAGGATTTTAACATGGTGTCAATCCCCATTGTTTCCTCAAACAACATCTCTATTTTTCTGTTAAGTATGTGAATCATTGGAATCACCTGGCTTAAAGTGGACATGTGTGTACTCATCTCTCTACTCGCAACTTCAAATGGTTTCAGAGCATGACACACAGATTGCATAACTACCCACTGATCACAACTTATCAGCTCCCTAAAGCTGCACTCTATTGACATTTCATCAATTGCTCTTTTCTGTTCAATTAAGCGTTCAAGCATATGGAATGATGTATTCCATTTGGATGGAACATCTTGAATAAGTTGATGCTGGGGCAACTCATATTCTTTTTGTAACTCAGCTAATTTCTCCTTTGCTTTTGCTGACCGATGAACACGTTCACAAATCTTTCTTGCAATACTAAGCAAATTTTGAACCATTCTCTGACTTTTAATAGCCTCATTTACTATGAGATTAACAGTGTGGCCAAAACACTGCACACTCGAATGATCACTTTCATTTAAAGTTTTTCCAATACTCTGATTATCAGTAACAGTAATCCCAATCTGAAGGCCAATGGAAGTTATCCAGGCTTCCCACCAATATTCTAACTGCTTTTGAATACTGATGCCATTGTAGTCACAATCAATCTGTGACACATTTAAAAGTGCTGTACAATGGTAATCTTCACACTGGGGTCTAAATGAGGACTCAAATGTTACCCAGTGAGCAGTAAGAGTTAGATATTCTCGTGTTTGATTGCTCATCCATATTCCTGATGTAAAATGTATTACTCCGCTTTCAGCTTTTTTCAGATGTGAAATAATTATTTGTTTCACGTTATCATACATTTCTGGAATTGCTGTCCTAGAAAAATACGATGGTGAAGGTAAGGAATACTGAGGTTGCAAGTATTCAAGCAGCCTGTTAAAGCCAATGTTGTCTACAAAAGAATATGGCTGAAGGTCAAGTGCAATCATTTCAGCTACAAGACTTGTAATTTTTTTGGCAACTGGGTGAGAATCACAAAACTTGTCATTGGTTTCATCAAAGGTTGAAGATCCTAATAATTCTGTGCTCAGTGGCTTGTGATTATCCGTAGAAGAGGACAACACTGTCTCTGAAACATCAGTTTTCAGCACATTGTTATGAAACCGCTGCAAATGTCTTAGAAGGCAACTTGTACCTAAATTTATTGGCTTTTTCCCCCTGCTTATTGTACGTCCACAGTGCATACATATTACTTTAGTTGAATCTGCAGAACAAATTGAAAAGTGATTCCACAGTTTTGAGGTCTTCTTGCTATTGACAGGAAATATAATCGGATTACCATTTGTAACCATTGTGGGTAAGTCAATCAATTTTGAAGAGGAACATTCTGCGGAAGCCAAAGTAGCATAAGGAGAATTTGCCAAACTTGCATCTATAAAACTCTTCTGGTTCCCAATCACCTCAGGGTGGCGTCTATACAGATGTCTCATCAAGCAGTTTGTGCCTACATCTCCTTTTTTCCCACAACTTATCATACAACTACAGTATCTACATATAGCTTTTAGACTGTCCACTGGAGACAGTGAAAAATGGTGCCAAACTTCCGATTTAAGCCTTTTCATAATCCTTTTATTCTGCTGAAACACAGAGCTATGTTCAAATATCAATGGACTTAATCCCTCACACTGCTTCTCAGGAGAAGACACTAAGGAGGCTTCACCTATATCATCAGATGACAACATTGATGAGTCTTCCACCAGAGCATCTCCAGAAGGGAGAGTAGAATGGATCTCCTCTGCCATTCTATCTGGAGAGGAAGAAGCAGACACTGATTCTTTAAGCAGTTTTCCTGGAGAGGACGACACAGAATTCAGATCACCGTCAGAAGGCAGTATAGAAGGCAATAAAGTTGGAGGAGCAGAGTACAAGGGTGGTATGCTTGTACCACCGCCATTCTCCTGCAAAACGATGGAACGATGGGCTCTCCACATGTGCCTTATTAAGCAACTAGTTCCAAGATCTTTTCCATTCTTTCCTCTACTGAATTCATTCATGCAGTGGATGCAAACTGCTTTAGAATTATCTAAAGGAGACAAATAAAAGTGTTTCCAGACAGCAGATCTTCTTCTGGAACCTGATGTACTCTTTGGAATTGGAACAGTTTTCTCAGCTACATTCTCCACAGTTTCATCATATTGATTGTTGGGTAGGGGTGGAGATGACCCGGCCATGATTTCTTCTTTGATGCACTTTTCAGAAACGGAAAGGTCTGATATTTCTTCAGAAGAGACTATAGAAACAGATTCCTCAATTACTCGATCTGGAGATGGTATCTTAGAAGCAATTTTCTTGACCAGTTTTATAGGCGATAACACAGCACTTAAATCTCCAACATCTGCAGACTGAGCAGGCAGTAACAATGAAGGTGAAGAAAGAGAAGCTAGACCCGGCATACTTCCATTTTCTTGAATAAGTACAGTAGGATGAGCTCTCCTCACATGCCTCATGAGACAACTTGTACTTAGGTCCTTTTCATTTTTACCCCTGCTAAATTCTTTCATACAGTACATACATATTGCTTTAGTGCTGTCTCGAGGGGATATAAAAAAATGATTCCAAGCAGGGGATTTTTTCCGGGAGCTTATGTTTCTGCTAGAAAGGAGGCTTTGTGTCACAGCTTCCATTGCTACATCATAAAGAGTACTACTGTACTGAGAAAACAGAGATCCATAATCATCTTCATTTTCTGTAGATAAATATTTGCCAGGATTGTTATTAATGAAATGTTTTTCTTTGTCTTCTTGTTCATCGCTACTGTCTGTATGTTTGAAATCTTCATGTTCATTTTTTATATCCATTCTTTCCAAAGTACAATTATTCATGCCATCATCTTCTTGCTCTACTTTTAAATTGTTGATTTTATCTAACACAAAATTACTGTCCATTTCTGGGGAATATGCCTTATTTTTTTCCATGGGTGACAAATTATTCTTGCTGAGTCTTCATGTATTAAGAAATAAATAAAAGTAAAGATGATTTAAAAATTTAATTTAAAATGATATATCCTGCGTAATGCACAAACAAAAATGTATCAGTATGACCCTTGGGTTTTGTATTCTATATTTTTGTTGTGCAGATTTAAATATCATTAGTCACAAAAAACGTGCTGAAAAATTATAGCTCTAATTTGTAAAATCTCAATTTCTTTCCGGGACCAGGAGATCTCAGGTCACAAATTAATTTCTCAAAGACAGCTACTGTTAAATACTTCATGTTGTAGACATAAGCCTATGAACTGAACGTTTGTTTTCTTCATCCAGGAAGCCATTCTGTTCATGTTGATTAGGTAATTATGATCCTTTCACGCCATCTAGAAATAAAAAGAAAACCATGTTAAACAGTTCAGATTATAATACATGAAAAATTAAGATATACTTCTAGAAACAGTGGGCTTATTTAATGTGATTTCCCCCCCTTAAAAAAACCTAACAGTTTAGTATTTGTCAAAAAGGACTATTTCACACTCACTCTCACGAGCACACAGGTGGAAACTAGTTATTTTAGCTTTGAGTTTTGCACTTAGGGATTTTAGTTTTGCTTTGTTTCATATTTCAGTGATTGAATTCAATCTCCAAATTTGTTATAATTCTTCAGAGAACAACTGAATGTTCCATATAATATGTTCAGAAACATTAGGTTTTGATGACGAAATACTTATCCTTTGAAATGCATCCAGCTTTCTTGAACCTTTCTTTGGGTTCCTCTAGCTGAACAACCACAGTCCTCACAAACTCAAAAATTCACTCCATCACTCCCCATATCTTGCATGCAAGTCACTTTTGAATTTTTTTTTTTTAATTAAATGCAGTAACTGTTTAGTCAAGATAATTGAACTACACCACAAAAACCAATGAAGCTGCTTGGCTCTGTCAGCAACTTCCTTCTCTGATACAACAGGAGGCAGCTGCTTTTCTAGCAGAACTGCAGGTTTCCATATTGACACCTTGGATTTCAATTCTGTCACCCTGCCCCTTCTTACTAATAAGGGCTAAGACAAAGTAACAAGAGGGTCACAGAAGGGGAAGCTGAAGTTGTAGTGGGCCACAGCTTGAAATTCTGCTACAAAGGCAGCTGTTGCCTCGGACTTAACTGCCTGTGGTTCATCAGAGCACTTCTGGTCTGACATCTGAGAGAGTCTGTCAGTCTGGGACTTAGGTGCTGGGTTTACCAAACATGGTTAAGGTGAGAGAAGAATAGAGATTGGCAGCAAGGCTGGAGAGCAGAGCTCCTGGCTGACTCCTAGTAAACGTCCGACCAATGACAAAACCTGACACTTAATACTACAAAATGCACCCTCGCTGTGTAAGTGACATTTTTAGGGGCTAAAATTCACCCAGTGTGGGGGAGAAATGCAACAGAATGCACAGATTTTAGGCAGGCTTGGACATACGTTTGTAAAAATTTCCTTGCTAATTCTCCCTGCCTATGTTTCACATATACAGGTGGCTTCTCTGTAGACTCTGCAATGCGGTGGATACAAAGATTATCCGGACACAAGGCAGGGTAACAAATCTACATGGCACATGTAGTGACACAGGAAAAGGTTTGTGGTACCAAGCAGCTTTGACAGAGCTGTCAACTCTCCCAGTTAATCTGATTTTTGGCCTCTGTTGTAGGCAATCTTGGGAGGACACCAAAAGCTGCAGCCTTCATAGGACTTTCAGACCTGCAGGGAAAAGGCCCTTTGTTTAGTTAGCTTCAGCATTTTCCTACCTTCTCGGGAAGGACAGCCTACCATAGCTGCTGCAAGAGGTAGAGCTCCCTCCTGGGAGAAGCAGGAAGAGTCTATAATCATTTTCACATGTAGAAAGGGGGCAGCAAAAAGAGCACAGCAGCTCTGCTCCCTCCCCTCCTGTGCAAAGTGACAGTTGCCTCTTCTCCTTCCACCCAAGAAAGGAAAGAAGAGGACCTCTGCTCATCACCAGACTTGGAAGGTGGAGCCCTGTTGATGCTGCAGAAGGGGGCAGATGTGGGCTCTGTGTGGGGCAGAAGAGAATCAAGAAAATTAACTGGTATTTTTGGTTTTGGAGAGAAGACCGAAGCCCTACACAACAATATCAGGCAGCATTTAATACAGATTTGTGTAATGTGACCTTATTTGGAACTTTTTGGCTCCTGCTGCAGAAGCTCTCGCTCAGTCACCTCACTCACTACAAACTTGTGAAAGTTGGTAACACATGATCTCACACAGAGAGAGTGGGCAAGGAGTCCTCAAAGAGGAAATCAAAGAAAATGGGGGAGGGAGGAGGGGAGGAGGAGAAGAAAAGATAATATCTTTGTCAGATGGTGAGTGCATGCGAATTAGCTAATACATATCCCTTAAATATGCACATGTGCATAAACACAGGAATTCTGGGGCTAGAGACTAGTTCCCAATTTGAGAAACCTTTAACAGCCTTTTTTCAGGAATTCTTCAACCCTCATCTTCTAATAATCAGATCCCTTTAAGGTGACAAGATGAGCATCTAAAAATTGGAGCACTCAAAACCATTAGTCAATCACTTTTGAAGTTCTGTCATTAGTATTTAAGTGGTTTATCATCCATATATATATGATCCTTCCCCCTATTCAATTCTACATAGGATTGCAATCAGTTCAATTTTTCAAAAAACGTACAGTGGTATACAATGAAATCTAAACCTGCTTACAACCACTCTGCAGGATTTATACACACTTACACACTGGGCGCAGAAACTCTACTTCAGCTTAAGAGCTACTTCTAGAAGTACAGGATATTCAAGGAAAAGGTTTTTGCTTCATATAAGAGACACACATAAAGAGATACCTCACAGCACATATTTAATGCAAACTGTATAAATTCTATGGCTTTTCCGAAGACAAATATGTCTGCTAATCCTTATGAAAACTAATTTCAAGTTTTAGAAGCCATTTACTTATGGCCACCTCTCACAAAGCATGAAGTGTATGCTGAGTGAAATATGGAGATTGATAATATATGGGGAGGGGGTAAAGATGGATAGTTAAATGTATTTTTGTACAGTTGAATGCTTCTGGGTTTTGAAGAAAACTGCTATGTTCTCTTAAAGGTTTTTCCTCCTGAAGTGAGCAAATTCTTCTTTCTAATGAAACTCCACATTAATTTTCTCCTGGAAATAGCACGGTTACTATGGTGTGTAACTGGAAACAACTTTAAAAGAGTTTGAAATATTTGTCATTGATTCGGAATTAAATGATTCGGAAAATTCAGCCTCAGTCACAATGAGCACATCATCATTTGGTATCTTAAGAAAAAACACTTGATGTAATTTTAAATGTAAATATCTTGCCTACTTCAGTACACACTGTTTTGTCATATTTGTTAAAATGCAAGTTTACAAATAGCTACTGTAAAATACTGCAAGCAAAATTCTGAAGTGCATAACATTTTCAAACTCCAACTGAAAGTCATTTGTGCCTTTGAAAATCTCCTCTAGTTTATATACACAAACAATGAAATACAGATAATTAAGGAAGGTAATAATGGCAATGAAAGTCCAAATATTTTGATAGAAGAAAACAGAAATAAAGAAAAACCACCTGTTCAAATCTACTACTATGATCAAGGCCAAAAAGAAGCATTTCTGTAAAACAAACAAATATCTATATGTATTGAGTAACATATAGCAAAACAGGGTCAAAGAATACTTTCACATATGTAGATAACTTGTTTCTGAAAACAGATAAGGTATCCAGAGGTTGAGAAAAATTTGGATTTCATACTAGTAGGTTACTGTTAATTGTGGACCTAAATATTCTTGGGAATCCTTCAGCAAGTGATCATTTATAACAAGTGTTTTAAAAGGTGCTTGAGTTATAAAAAAAGTTCATATAAAAACTAGCAACATATATGGTTGCTTTAAGGCAGTGGTTCTCAATCAAGGATACGTGGAGGTCTTCCTGGGGGAGAGGTACATCAACTCATCTAGATATTTGCCTAGTTTTACAACAAGCAAGCAGTAAAATTCAGATAGAAATAAGAAAGAAATATTGTTCAATACTTGGGGAAAAGTTAAACAAAATTTGTAAATATGATTGAGAGAATAAAGACAATTAAAGAAAAGAGAGCAGACATAGGGTTTTCCATGGAAAACCCTAAACAGGAAAACTGGAATTGCTGTCAAATTTACTAGCTTGTCCACAGATTTAGAAAACATGGAAAAACCCAGCAGTGGCTAGTGGAGATACTAGACCTCATTGGTGTTCTCCAACTCTAACAAAGAAACTCAGGGCTCTGAGTGGCTTACATTCTCAACTGATGTCATATTTCAGACTTTAAAATAAATTATGGACTATTACTTAGCGCACACTTCTCTAGCTCTTTATATTTTCCAAGTGTTGTACAAACATTAAGTAAAATTTAGGAAATTAAATATGATTAGAGATCTGTAGGACTGGGATTAGGACTACAGCGCTAGGTTTTGGTAGTGAGGAAAGAGATGAAAGACTATCTGGTAAATTAGTAATCAATAAGAAACAACAGACATCAAGCTTAACTGATATCAGTCTTAAAAGAACTAACAGCTGTTTATTTTTTAAATTAATGAACTTGTTTGAAGAAAAGAAAATACAGAACAAGACTCAAAGTTTATGAAAGCAGATGACGACCTAGGAAATTATTATTCTGATGTTTATCTGGTACTGAAGTGAAAAAGGTCAATATTAAAATAATAAAAAAATATTAATATGCAACCACTAAGAATAACATGGTGAATGATAAGCAACACAAGTTAATAAAAAAACAATTATTCCAGATAAACCTGTTAGCCGCCCTTTGACTAAGTTACACGTTCATTGAACAAAGAGATTGGGAATGCAGTGGAATTAATTTATCTACACAGACTTTATACCAAAAGCTTTCAATCCAGCCCTGCCTGGAAAGGAAAATACAGAAGTTGGAAAGTTACTATAAGATTATATTAAAAGATAGTGACTAGGGCTCCATTCCTGAAATCAGACCTACGTGGGCAGAGATTTACGCTCTCAGAGTCCTACTGAAGTTAACAGGAGTTCTGCATAAGCAGAGATATCTGCCAGAGTGGATCAAATTGCGGGGGGGGGGAGGGCGGCAGTTTGGGAAGCGGCTAAAGAGGGTCTATGTATCAGAGGGGTAGCCGTGTTTGTACCCACAAAAACAACGAGGAGTCCGGTGGCACCTTAAAGGCTAACAGAGCCCTTAAAGAGGGTCTGTGACTAAGTCACTTTTGTACCATCCGAATTTTCGGTCAGCTGAGGGAAGAATAAGAAATGTATGGTTTACTGGGGCTCCCCATAGGCTGTCTCCTAGCTTGCAGCAGCCAAGAATTTCTGTAGCACCATGGAGACAGCCCCTGTTCCTAGCCCCAGTAACTATACCAGGAGTTGCAAGTGGAGATGTAGAGGGCTACACAAAGTGATCATGTGATTCTTGAGCTGGGGGAGTTCTCCCTGTAGCTGACTGCATCATGTTTACACCCCCTATATACCACTGGAACAGTTTACAATGGTTGGGAGCCAGACATATATGCTATCTTTGTTAATCCTCCAGGAGATGAGTAAAGTACATACTGATACAGTCTGTAAATTATATCAACATAGAAGTGGCACCTGAGAATAATTACAAAAAGATCTGAATATTTTAGAGAAATTTTAATAGGATAAGAATTTAGAGAAGTGTAAATTAATAAGTGGGATAAATTACCATCACCACTCACCACAAAAACAAAATAAGAGTAATATCTAGAACAGTCATCAGAAGAGTAATGAAGAAAAGGATTCGGTAGAAAAAAAAAGGGACAAATTCACTTTTAAGAGACTCCTGATTACTAATACTGAAAAATACCTAACTGTAAACATTGAAAGATTTATAAAAATTGTTTTGTGTTTATGCTCTTAAAATTTCCTTTTCAAACCTGATTCACTTTTAACAGTGACAAATGGGAACAACAAGAACAATCTTGTCACTAAGCACTGGGCTAGGACTCTGGATATCTGGATTAAATTCCCAGTGCTGCCACAGAATCTTGTGGAAATCTTAAAACAGAGATATGTTTCTCCCACACTTTGTCTATTTAGATTATGTAATCTCTTTAGGGCAAGGACTGTCTTATAATAAGTTTCTACAGTGCATAACACATCGAGGTCCTGTTTTTGGAGTGGGTCTCTAGGCACTACTGAAATACTTATTGGAATAAAAAATTATGTTTGGTAATTTAAAAATATTCTAGACTTGGCACTTGAAAAGAAACAATTTATTTTAGGAAGGACTATGATAGTGAAATATTCTACTCTCTACATTGGAATACACACAAAATCATTGCTAGCTGTTTGAATTACAACAGAGAAGAAAAAGAGCATCCATTTCTGCCCTCAAACTGCTGAGAATCAATATCAATGAAGTTACACAGGTTTTATACCAGTGTAAGTGAGCAGAAACATGCCCAGAATCTTGTGTGATGTCTCTACCAGGATAGGGGACAGAATGTTGGAATCAGCTGATTCATGGAGATTCTGTGACAGTTGGACACAGGCTGTTGGGAAAAGGCCGGGCATCATCTGAAGTACAGGGATAGCAGCTGATTCTCCCCACCCCAGCCACTTCCCTGGGAAGGCAGGAAACCAGAACAGTCAGGAACGAGAGTACAATACAGACCAGGGTAAAGCACGAGGAGAAAAGTGAAAATGAACGGTGGAAAATGATGAAAAATAGTAAGAAATCCACAGACAGAACAGAGTGGGAGGACTGAGGAGCCCAGCTACAAAGGTATGTGAGCTCTTACTTGTTCTCTCACTTTCCGTGGAGGGTTCTGATTTATCAGAGACAATTCATCTCTCCCCACATAACTAAAATATCTAGATGCCTGGTCCGAGACTGAGACCAAGTCAATAATTAATTTTGGTCAGGGATAACAGGTGTGACGATGTGAGTATGCAGCCACAAGTATCACTATCTGGGTTATTTAGTCCTAGTAACAAATGCAGGGGGTTGACTTTTCCAACTGTATCTCTAGTGATAGAAACTATGCTACAATGTGAAAATCAGCAATACAATTACCTACAGTATAAAATCACAAAATAATTTTACTGTGTGTAAACAGGAGCCATTTTGTTTATATTAAAAATTAGAGTAGGACTGTTGATTTCAAGTTACACTTTTGTTCTTTAACAGTCACTTGGGTACCCAGCCTCCTTCCCCCATCACAAAAAATAATGTAGTAAGATGACACGAATAGAAAGCTCAGAAGTGACTGTTTCAATTAAAAGGACACAGTCAAGCTGAAATACAGCCAGCCTTAAAAAAATACATCAAAAGTGGATTCAAGTCAATGTGATCCAACCCCAATTTCCCCTGGCTAATTTGTGATTTTACAATTGCTTTCTCCCTTCTTAAACTTGCTCCTTCAGTCTTCTTCATCAGGTCCATAGAGGCCACTGCCGGGTGCTCTTTACATCACTGGAAAGGGTGCAGGGCATGAACCAACCCCTCCACGCCCCAGGATCCCAGCACTTCTCGCTTGCATAGGTATTAGGCCCCTCACAGAGGCACACCCCAACTCCTGATTCTTCCTAGTTCTGGCCAAGCATTCTGGGTTCAAATTTGGAATCAGCAGCAACTCTGCTACCGTATTACTTGTAATACATTTCCTGAAACATGTGAAAAAGAGCCCCCTTTAGAACATAGAGAAGATGTGCTAGTGTACAAGACAAGAAGTGAAACATACCAGCAATTAAATAATGAAAAGAATATACAAATCACTGTCAAGAACCGAAGGAAAAAAAATTCCTGACCAAAAGAAATTTCAGATACAAGTATGATTCCTACATTGATAAAGTCCCTTTAAAAACTTTACTCAAAGACATTTTGTAATTTAAACATGTAATTTAAAATAAAAGCACTTCTAAGGAATGCGGTCTTATTTTAAATTTAAAGAATTGATCAAGTCCTTATCTGCATAATAGAGCCTGTTTACTCTCACTAGCCCTCCACTCACTATGTAGCATCTTCATAACATGGAGATTTTGTTCCTCAAATATTACACATGTTCTAGCTATGTGTATGACACTAGGAAGAGAAACAATAGAAAGATTATATTGTGCCCACATGGGTAGTATGTTTGGTGAAAGTTTAGCTCTAAAGCCCATATTCAGGCGTCCGACTCTCAAAACTGCAAAGCATCCAAAGTTCCCAATTACCTCCATAATGGATGTTGGTTGTTCAGCATTTTTGAAAATCAAGAGGGTGCCTAAATAATGAACAAGAAGCCAAACTTCAGGCTATTTTTGAAAATGTTGGCATTCATTCTCTGTTTTTCATAAGTCACTCGAAAATTACTGAACATTTACATTCCTGTAGCACCTACATGCCTCAACCAAGCTGGAGCTCCATTGTGCTAGGCACTAAACAAATGTAAACAAGCCCTACCCCAAGGATTGCAATCTAAACGTAGTTCTTGCTTTGCATGTTTTGAGGGTAAGCACTATTCATTTTCCAAGTTCTAACCCAGCAATACAGTTAATTTTAGTCTGACAGATAACACCCTAATACAAAAATCATAAAATATATATTAACTTTAAGTTACAGTTGCTCTGCTAAATTTAACAAAAAACAAAAAACCCAAACTTTCCAATTCCAAAAATCTAATGGACCCCAAAAAGAAAATTATTACAAGCGAACACAATATCAAGTGTTAACTCTGACTTAAATTTCTTTGCCATTTGTCAAAGTAATATTGTAATAACTTCTTGGAATTTTGTGTAGTAACTATGGGTAAGATTTGCAGAAATTCTCAAGGCTGGCCTAACTCTGCTTCCACTGAAGTCAATGGGAGATTGTCTCAGAGACATTTTGATGGTTTGATTATTTAGACACACACATTTTCCATGTCAGGTTATACAACTTTATTAACATTATTAGAAGACCTAGGACAATGTTACTATGAAAAGTCATTTGTTGAATATTAGGGTTTCTTTTTCAACAGAAAAACTGCTATTTAGGTTTCATTTGATCATAGGATTTTTTAGCACTGGACATCAAAGCTGCTGTTAAATTCTAGTGCTAATAAGCTCTTGGGGGATCAGCAACAAAAGGACTGGAATACGAGAACAATATAGTGGAGAATGAAAAGGTGAGTGATAGCAAGGTGAAAAGGGATCAGAGATATCAGGGAAAGAGAAAAACAGATGAGAAAAAAAGAATTTAAGACAAAAGAAACATATATCCCACTACAAACTGCATTTTGTTGGTTGAGAATGCCAGGTCAACTTTTAAAAAGCCACCCGAAACTCAGAGCATACCTCCTTTCTGATCTTGTTTCTCCCCCAAACCATCCCTTCACACAGCATAAACGCTGCGCCTCAGACAACCCTGCCCCCAAACAGAGCCACTCATTAGCCACACTACAAAGCCCTGCTCTTTCCCTACCTCATGACACCCAGTCTGCTCTGTTCCCCTACTGTACCTGCGCTACGGAAAGACCTAAATGTGTCAATGATCTGGTATGCACAGTGGACATAGAAAGTGCGGCTGAGAAATGAAGAGGCATTCGCGGCAGGGCGGAGGGGGAGGGAGTGGGTGTGTGTGCGCGTGCGTGTGGGGGACATGTCTCCCTTAATCCTGCTCCAATCTATATCTAGGAAAAAGAACATTCATAAGTTTTCAATGTAAGAATAATCATTTTGCTGAAACAAGGAATAAAATGACAAGTCATTCAAGAGGATGCCAAATAGTCAGTACTGGTGGAGGCATAAGGTGAGAGAGACTTGCTGGGCAGCTGGTGTGTCGTGTCTATTCAGTTTTACTGTTTCTCTTCCTGAAAATATCCTTATAAATATTAACAGAGTAGTAGAAACACACAGATTTTAAAGGATTTTTAAAAATTTAGAATACATCATTTAAAGGGTGCTCTAACCAAAACTGGATTTTTATTTATTTTAAGTTAGTCAATTTTTTAAAATTCAAGTTGAAAGATCAACTATGAAACTGCTAGGACACTTTCACTATGTGTCAGTTTTCTTTCATACTAATGAGAATCAGCACCCAGGAAGGTCTGTTTTAATCCCCAAGGGCTGCCCAGAACAGTTGATCTCTACACATACTTCCCACGGACATCAATATGAGCTGAACTTCGATGGACTGCATACAAATAAGTGTTTTAAGACAGATTTATTTACAGCCTGTGGAGATTTTTCATTATTTTATTGCAGTAGTACCTCAGAGTTACGAACACCAGAGTTACAAACTGACCAGTCAACCACACACCTCATTTGGAACCTGTAATACACAATCAGGCAGCAGCAGAGACCCGCCCCCCCACTCTCCCCCCCCCCCCCCCAAAAAAAAAAAAAAGCAAATACAGTACTGTACTTAAATGTAAACTACTAAAAATAAAGGAACAGTTTAAAAAAAGATTTGACAAGGTAAAGAAACTGCTTATTTCATTTAAATTAAGATGGCTAAAAGCAGCACTTTTCTTCAGCATAGTAAAATTTCAAAGCTGTATTAAGTCAATGTTCAGTTGTAAACTTTTGAGAGAACCACCATAGCATCTTGTTCAGAGTTACAAACAATCTCCATTCCTGAGGTGTTCCTAACTCTGAGGTTCTGCTGTATGTTACATTTATATAGAGACAAAGTACTATATTTACACTAAGCCTGTGTTTGCTGGAACTGGAAGCCTGATTATGCATATGGAGATGAATTAATAAAAATAGATACATGTGTTGAGGCAGAGGGTCCCTGAAAAAGCAGTATGTATATTCTGTGAAGCAATGAGTATTGCTTCCATATTAATTTTGCTGCTAAGTTTGACTATTCTTTTACAGTTCATTCTGTTAAGAGCTCTGAATAGTTTTATATAGCTACCAAAAGTTACCATAAATTACAAATGATTCTTCAAACAAACCTCTAGTTCATCTCTATTCTAGGTTTTCCTCCTAATTCCAATATTTCCAAACCCCTGGGTTTTCTCTGTTAACAGGGTTTAACAGAGCTTGTTTTTTCCTGGGTTCATCTTAACATGTTTCTCTGATTCTTTTCTGCTGCAACTAACAACGGGCCAGGACAAAAGTGCTAGCTTAGAAACTTTATATAAGTCATATATATATATATATATAAAAAACAAAACAAAAAAAAACAAAACACCTTTAGAAATGCTTTACCTTGCCTATCATGGGAACAACTGTCACCAGATCACCCAATGAAGGTTAAACTTGAGGACCCAAAAAAAGTATTATGTGCTTATAAAGCCTAAGTAAACTGTACATTCACCACAAGCATCCGAGCCTTCCACAGCATCGTAAGGCCCATACCCCATTTTAGAACAGTAAGTTCCATCTCTAACTTCAATAATGAGCCCACTCCTAGACCCCACTATGATAGTTTTACAGAGGCTTTTTCTGCCCACTTGTCAGCAGTCAGCCAGCTCTTCAGCTTACAACTACTCTAGGCTCCATGCCAGGAGTCGATGATCCTAGTCTCTGTTGCATGCACATTTTGCTTGCCTTCTGCTGCTTAGGCAAGACTGCAGCAGAAAGAGGCAGTTGTTACCAGCAAGGGAAAAGGTGGTAGTTCCCACCATGGCAGCATTTGGTACAAGGAGGAATTCTGACACAGACACTTGTCTCCTCCCTGGCACAGCAAAAGCCCAGTCTCCTCCTCCCCAAGGAGCTGGTCATAAAAGAGAACTGTCCTATTGATGCAGGCATGGGTAAATACAATTTTGCTCAAAAACGTGAAATTTAATTTAGGACAGGAATTTAATTTATATGAAAAAATGAATTTTAATAATATTTTGCATACTCAAAGTGCTTCACAAACTTTAATCCATGCAACACTCCCTGTAACACAGAGAAGCATTATCAAAGTATCATCTGTGGCTCAATGGTTAAGGTTGCATCGAGGGTGGTTTGTGTTTTTTTTTTTTTTAATTTAAAAGTAGTTTAAATCGCTTCACAGAGCATGAAAATTAGTGTTTTCCCTAAGCAAAATGATACCATTTATTCTTTATATCACTTACAGGTCTAATTTCCTAGAAAACTGGAAGTAAATCCTTTTAACAAACCTAATGTTTTTGGGGTCTGAGGAAGAGGAACTGAACAAAATACATGGAACAAAGGAGAGGAGCAGAGATGAGAGGAAAGGCACTTTGTTCCCTTCCTCTGCCCTCCACACCCCCAACAGCAAAGAGACTCCTAAAGCTGTGGCTAACATAGCATGTGGCTCCTTGAAAGCTGCCCTTTTATCCCTACTTCCTCAGTGCACGTACAAGGTATTAGCCCACCTGCCGAACTTTTTCCTTCTACTTTATACTGAACTGTGAGAACACATGCAACAGCCACTAGCATATTCTCATTCCCCCTCCTTGGGCTGTCTGTAGCCTTCTAAAAGAGTGAAGGAGTGCAGGGGGAGAGAGAACAAAAGTAATCAAGATAGAAAGCAAAGAAAAAAGAAAAAGTGGTCAGAAAAAATGTAGATGACTATATCTATACCAGTGCATGATGGGAGAGACCAGAGGGTGTGCTAATCCCCTAATTAATCACCAAGAGGGCTCCAACAAGATTAGGACAGCTACTAGTTTAGGAGGTGTTCTAAAAATTAGAAGTGACATTTTCAAAATTTCAGGGCACGTGTCTGACATTGCTAGATCCCTCTAATCTGCAACTACACTTGCTTTAGCAATTCATACTAAGCAGATACACAAACAAAATCTAGTGAATAAGCTAGATGTTTTAATTTTTTTTAGTTGTTTCTATTTAGACTAAAGGCTAATGAATAAAACGTATCTAAAATTTTACACTATGAGATTTCAAACTTTAGACATCAGCCCTTTTGAGAGACAGAAAAGAATGTACCTGCCAGCAGAACTAAAAGGTCTGCAGAAGCAGGATCTCTGCTCCTATGAATCTTGCAGTTCCATACTGCAGGCAACCTGCCAAATAGCACATCTTCTCAGTTGCACAGGAGGTAAGCCTCACTGACACACCCAACCGAAGGTCTGCAGAAACTCTAAAGGGTATATTTACACAGCAGTTTAACACTCATGGCTGGCCCAAGTCAGCTGACTTGGGCTCATGGGGCTTGGGCTGCTGGGCTGTAAAACTGCTGTGTAGATATTTGGGCTCTGGGTCCCACAGCAATTTTATTGCCCCGCAGGCTAAGCCCAGATAGCCCAAGTAGCTGACCCAGGCCAGCCGCAGCCATGCCTATGGGTCTTTTATTCCTCAGTAGACATACCCTAAGGGTATGTATACATTGCAACATAAGCACAGGGTTAGTAGAACTTTAGTTAGCAGACCCTGGGTGTATTAACCTAGGACTTGAGGGTCTACACTCATTTGTAACCCCAGGCTAGGAACTACTGAACCCTGTGTCCCAACCTGGTGGTCCAGCATCTACACTGTATTATGCGTGCCCAAGTCCAACCATGCATATCCCAGACTTCCTAGCTCCCCTCCATAATGCGGTTGCTCTAGCCCTTTGAGTATAGTGCAGTATGGAAAAACCTGACTGTTCACCAAACTTGACTGTCCAGAGGACAAAACACATTGGCCCATTGGATTCTTTTGATGGTCTCCCAGAACACAAGTCCAGTGGGGTTCCATCTACACTGCAAACCAATATTGAATCCCGAGTCCCAGCTTGACTCAGGTTAGAACTCCTAAACCCCGTGGGGTCCTGGTGCCTTGGATCTGGACCCTGGGTTAGCATAATGTATGTATAGATGTAAGGAGGGTTAGGGCTTGAGTCTAAATTCAAACCCTGGGCTTACACTGCAGAGTAGACATATCCTAAGCTACACTCATGCTGCTCTTGTGCACAATGGGATCAGAGCCACTCTATGCAATCCCAAGCACCAGCACACAGTGACCTGTGCACAATATGCTTTGTGCTGAGATCTATTTTGGTAGTTACACATTATATGTATGAAAATTTAGCAACTTCATATTTACTCTTAGTATACTATACAATATTTCTTAATACCTAGACAAATGACTTTTATTGCGAGTTGATACAGTAAATTTAACCCCATATGAAAACAATTATAGCCAAACAAAGACGTAAGAAACTGATTGTTTAAACATTTACATAGAGATTCTATTTTTTTTTTTTTTATATTTCATACTCCCAAAAACATGTTAAATTTCACCTTACACACTCCAATAAAAACCTTAATTCTAACTAACAGGACACATTCAGCTCTAATATAGGCATATATTCTATTTTATAGTGCCCCAAAGCATGCTCCATATTACACATAAGCCCTATCCCAAAGTGCTTATAATCTAAAGTTAAGACACAATGAATGAGCAGGACAAAGAATGGGGAGTGAAATGTATGAATTGTAAAGGAAATGAAATATTTATATAAATGTTTATACTACTTAATGTCTAGAGTTAACTGCTTATAAGATTACATTATCTACTGCAGCAACCTTAGCTTGCAGTCAATAGTTATTTTGACTAGGATTATCCTCAAGAATTATTTCCTGAATTACAGCTGAGACATGATGCCCATTTACAATAGAGTTAAAGTGGATACTTTCGTATTTCCAATTAATGCTTTTAACCTTGAGAGCTGCATTAGAAAATTGCTTTCGGTACCTCTATAAAAAGCTGCAGTATTTGACATCATATAATGAAATGTGAAGTAGGTACTAAAACTCACTCTGATGTGCACATTACATTTCAGTTTTAATACCTGCAACAAATATATATTTTAATAATATTTAAAATTACATATTACCATGTTCTGGAGAAAGCAATATTGTCTATTTTCATAGAGTTGAATAGAAAGGCCACTACAGAGAAACTGCTCTTTTTTATCCCTATTCCTGTAATTCTGTCTTAGACTGCCTTAATTGGCTATGTCTACACTACCATGGTAAGATGACCTATGCTACTCAACTCCAGCTACATGAACAACATAGCTGTAGTCAACATATCTTCGGTTGAGTTACCGCAGGGTCTATACTGCAGGGGGTCAACAGGAAACACTCTCCTGTTGACTTACCTTACTCTTCTCATCAGGGGTAGAGTACAGGGGTCGACTGGAGAGCGATCTGCTGTCGATTTGGCGGGTCTTCATTAGATCCGCTAAATCAACTGCCGGTGGATTGATCTCAGAGTGTCGATCCCGGCTGTAGCATAGACACAGCTTAAGCTCTAAATAAGGAAAAGATCCCAACGCAGAACTAGTACACAACAGGACCTCTCAGGCTTACTACAGACATATGACCTAGAAGAATTGTCATCTTACATTCTCTTCAAACTTTTGGTAAATTTTGAGAAAATATCTGAAGCTATTATAGTGTTTAAGTGAGCCTATCAATGTTTCCAGACTCAACATTTTACCTACCGTAAATATTTCATCCATCTGTTGTCATTGTCCATATGATCCAATGAATGCATCCATTTTAAAATTTAAGTTAAATTGGATTTATGAAAGAAAGAACACATTCTGAAACCCTACACAAGAATAAATAATGTTTATTGTCAAGCTACATTAATATATTATGAACAGCTCTTCCCCACTTTATTCATGCTCTATGGGTTTTTAAAAAAATTTTTAAACGGGCAATAAAGCGTACCCTGCTCTTCTGATGACCTGTGCTTGCTGATCAGAGGGAAACCTTAGGCCTAGCACTTGTCTTTTCACAGGATAAGGATCTAAAAACCCTTACCTATTTTGGCAAGTAAGGGTATTGATTTCAAAAGTAACTAAGGGATTTAGGAGCACAAATGAGACACTTGCTTCTAAATTCTATAAGCACTTATGCAATTCCCCCCCACATACTCACACTAAATTATGAATTGCTGTACAAATTAAGTCACTTTCATGATCACTGATTCAAGTCCCTTCTTCAACAGCTGGCGTTGCTCTAAATTAAGGGGGAAAAAGGTACAAACTGGAAAAAGAAGAGAGCTGTCCAACAGTTTATTGACAGAGACTTACATATCTGCTCCACTGTGTTCCATTGGCTTCATTTCAGGTTCAGTATACGCTATGCAAATTGATGCTGAGGAGTCTACCTGAGAGAGGGAAAAAAGCATTTGTTATTTTAAACATAAGAAATTTTCAGTGTTGTCAACTATCACGATTTTGTCCCAAGTCTTGCAGTATTTTGAGTTTGGATTCTTTTGCTTTAAGTCCCAGGTCCTGGGGTCATAACCACATGAGACTCAGCTTTCAATTGATAAATTTCCAGCCTCAGATGTGGACAAAAGCTGGAAAATCTGAATTCTATGAATCTTGTAAGACAAACAACATGCCTAACATTATAATTTTTAGAAAATTAATGATTTTAACCCAAACTCATTTTTGGAACCTGACACTATTATTGGGTGCTTGGGGTTGGCAATACTGATTTCTCCCTGAAAATGAAGTTAATGCATGCCACACACTTCTCCCCACACACGGGACTTGCATCACATTGGAAACAGTTCACTCAAAAGAGCCTATCAATTTATTACATTGCAAACAGAAGATCTGACAGCAAGTTATTCCTTCCCTCCATAAATTGAATATGCTGCTTCACCAGTGCTCCTAGCCCAACAGAATCTTGTATTAATCAACATGTAATACAGCACATGATCACCATACACTGAATCTCTCATATATAACATGTTCTATACACTCTATTTGTTCCACCAAAACCAGGTACTTTGAATTAACAAGTAGGTATCAGAGAATAAGCACAGGGGGCCAGAAATCACTCCCTCCAAACAGAAAATACACAGGAGGGACTGAGAGTCTGGAGGAAGAAAATGCAAACATTCACTTTATATATCTTTTAAAGAACTGACTCTCCTGGTGAGAGGAGCTGGGCTGGAAGCCTGCAGATTTTAAAGGCTGTTCCCCTCTAGTCCCACATATCTTGAGCCAGCAACAGGAGCTATCCTGTAGGGTCATCTACTGCTCCACAGCCTCCCCTACATCTGAAAGTACAAACTCAAGCAGAAGGTATGATACCACTGACAGATATCCCCTAAGGCTGCTCAGAAACTCCAAACTGTATCATCTCTTGCATTCATATTTTCATGTAGAAATCCTTGGATTCTGCAGTGGAGGGAAAACAGTTTGGCACCTTCCTTCCCCTCCTCCACTTCATGGTTCTCCAGAATCCACATGGGGTAAGGAGCAGTCAGTACAGTGTGTGTGCAGGTGCAGAGGGGAAGAGATGGGGGCCATGTGGGCTAATTCAGCCCCACAGAATTACAATAATCAGAACTACTCTGCAAAAATAGAGAGTTATGTCTTTAATTTATAATAAACTCCAACACCAACATATTGAGAAACTAAGCAGGGGAGGGACTAGGTGACTTGCCCAAGGTAATGGAGGGAATCAGTATGAAATATTGAAATTGAAAGTTGAGAGAGTTAAGCCCCCTATGGGCACATTCCCATTCTCTATCCCATGGTATCTCACCATCTACACGGCAGTTACTAGTATATGAAATATTCACAATAAAAAACAAAGCTATTTGAAATTGAGTTACATTGTGTTACAAATTCAAAAAAGAGAATACTTGAGAATTATCACTGAGACACAAACCTTAAAATGTAAAACTATGTCCATTTTCCAGTGAAAAGAAGCCAATAATCAAGTACAGACTTGATCTGTTGCCTATGAAAAGACATTATTTATGCAAACATGGCTTTTGTATTAATAAGTCAAAATCTGTGCTTTCACTGCAATTCAACCCAGCAAATAAAATGAAATTTTAGGGGGCTGAAATTATACACAAAGGAATTTTGCACAGCTCTCGTAAAAGCAGACATATTTCACTGTCTGGAAAAGCTATAGTTTCTTTTGACAAAATGCAGTGAGCTTCTAGTCAGCTATAAAAATGAGTAACTCTACAAGTTTGAACAGAATAATCAATCCTTGTTCAGCCCTGCAACACTACCTAAAATTATTACTGGGGAAAAAAAAATTTTATAATACAATTTTACAGAATGCATTGTTTCCTAGTTTAATAAAAACTGTAGTAATACTGTAACATTTATTGTGCCAACTTCCACTAGAAACTATTACATTATGAATCCCAGAAAGATCAACACGTTTTAAAAACGCCATGGTTTTAAGTTTTCAAGAGTTCAGGACAAATTATTATTATTTTTTTAATTAAATATGGTACAAATAAAAAAGAAGAATGCCAAGATTATGTTATCCCATTCTGCTTATGTCACTTTAACGTGGCATGGCAACAACATAATAAATTGTCCAATACTGTAGTAGTGCATTACAAGGATACTATCACATAGTTTAAGTCAAAAGTTTATCTAACTTTTAATTAGTTGTAACCTGGTGGCACCTTTATGTTCTAATTTATTTTGAAACCTCCAACTTTAAAACCCACATAAATAGCTTTTTGAGTCATCAAAATCAGCATGCACGCCACCTGTTAGTTAGTTCAGCAGCTGAAATTAACACATTCTCACAATTGTGCACATTTCTACTGAGAATAATGATGCTGGTGCAAATGCAGGAACAAAGAGCCACAGTGGCACAGAAAGCAGGGCAATTCTGCCAAACAGAAAAGGACACATTTGTTAGGGAAAATGTATTTCCAAACGTCTACAAAAGTAAACAGTTAAGACAGATGAGTTTTAAACATATAAAGCAGTTTTCACTAGTCTATGTCAGTACTAACAATATTCTTGAAATCTCTCTACTTAAAGAAGTATTGATACTACAAAGTTATTTGGCTCAGTGCCTGAATTATGATTATAATCTATTCCGGTTTTTATCTCTTACCCATCACCAAGGTATCTGACCTACTGGGTGAAGTTCTATAGTTTGTGATATGCAGATCAGACTTAAGGATCATAATCATCCCCTTTGTCTAAAAAGATCTAATATTTATAGTTCCTTGGTTGCCTTAATCATCATGTGAATACAATTAATTAAGTAAAGAAAGTCTACTTTATTTCCCTTCAATGTACTCTGCAGTGGCAACCCAAAAACAAAGTATGTTTCTTTTGGGATATTGAAAATTTCTAATTATGAGAGAAAACTTCAAAACCAAATTTTCCCCTACATGGAAATTATCTGGTCTGGGGATGGAAACGATGAGTTTTTCCCCCAACCTTTGTAGACTTACCCTGGCATTTTTGGGTTGACTGTGATGAGGGGCATGAAGCAGTATGGCGTTCAGGGAGAGACAACAGAACGTTTACAGAGAGCTCATGTCCCTCAGTCCCAACCCCTCCTTACACAGAAACAGATTCCCAAAGGTAGTCCTCAGTTAGGTCATGGAAAAATGAGAGAGATTAACACATGCCTGCTGAGGGACTGTGGCAAGAGGATCAGCTATTTCCCAACAATCTAAGCATTTTTATGGGTTTTTCTGTAGTATCTAGTTAAGAAAATCTGGTTGGAGGATCCCATGCATTACAACATCAAACCACCCTTAGAGACTTTTTTTTTTTTAAATAAAGTGGGCTTCTCAGATTCTCTCACTCTATAGGCGACCCTGACATTTTATTTTTTGTTTTAATTTTATAAATATCAGCAGTGTGAACTCTGGTCTTTTCTGGTTTTCCTAGAGGACTGTATGCTTCAGATATACATTAATATTTATATTTCAGTATTGCCTACAGAGCCTAATCATGATCCAGGACCTCATTCTGCTAGCTACCGTACAGACAAGTAACAAGAATACAGTTCCTACCCCATATAGCTTGCAATCTTGATTTATGACAAGATTGAACAGGTGGATGTTGAAAAAAAAAAACAGGTCTGGAGAAGGTGGGAAAACAAGGTAACGGTAAAACAAGTGGGTTTTTCAAAGTAGACAGTCGTTTCAGTTCACAATATAAAATTTTTTATATATTTAGCTCTCACACTAATTGAAGATGTTGAGTCTAACAAAATCTTCCTTTATCCAAAGTGTCAGCAATTGAAGTTAAACAGGTGTTTTTAATAACAGTAAATTTTAAACAAATTTTCCCCTCTGAACAACTCAGCTTACAGTCTTTTGTGAGGCCAAAATGTCATATATTCTCCATTCAATTTAGGTTTTGCTTACATTATGCAAATTACACAGAAAAACTCCCACTGTTCCCAACATCTATTTGGCTACAGGGGTGTTAGCAATATTGGAAACCCTAATGTAGATGGTTCTCAGACTCTAATACTATGTCAATTAGACTTGCTCCCTCCGAGGTAGCCATGAACAGTCTTCCAATCCAGACAGGACTCCTATCTCTAACTTAAAAATCAATTGGGAGGGGGAGGGGTGGTGGTGAGGAGAAGAATGTCTTTCAGGACTTCTTTATCCATCATAATGAAGCAACAAATAAAAAGATATATAGGCTCTATTCTTCCTCTGCATCCACCTTTAAAGTTCTACATTTCTGTTATAACATCCCTCCCCTCCTCCAACCCTTGCATTATTTGAAAGAAATGGTGATTTTCATGGCTATAGGTATGACTTTTGGGGTGGGAAAGAGGGAGCTGACAGAGATTCTCCAAGTATCAGAGGTGTTGCTGTGTTAATCTGTATCCATGAAAACAACGAGGAGTCCAGTGACACCTTAAAGACTAACAGATTTATTTGGGCATAAACTTTTGTGGGTAAAAAACCCACTTCTTCAGATGCAGATTTCCCCCCCCCCACACACCCTTCAAATTATAGGTCACTGTTAAAGAAAAAGTAAGGGACTGTGTCCCCTTTTCCTTTTTTTAAAACAATGCATAAGGGAAGCCTAAAAAGTTTGTTTTAATGGGGGCTGAAATGATATCTTCATTAAAGATTCGGTAAACATCCCTTCAGTTAAGGCATGACGGGTAAAGACCTTTGAGGTCCCCAGGAAGTCCTCTAGCAAAACCAGGAAAGACCAGATTCGACATTCCTGTTATTTCTAATGTATAAATAAGATAAGGGGGGGGGGGAAAGGAAGGAGAACAAAAAAAAAAAAAAAATCAGGCCTTTTTATGCATCATAATCCAGCAAGAAATGCGCACTCTTAACTTTAAAAAAAACACTTACAGGTTATCATTAGCGTCAACAGGACCCTTTCATAATTTAACTTGCATACCTTTCACAATTTTAGGTCATCTAGTGCACATGCATGCTATATTTTTCAAAATATCTCACATCTATTATAATGGAACTGGTGTGCAATAAGGAAGTTTGCTACTCTATTACAATGTGCTATTTTAAAAAAGTAATAAATATCCAAAACGTGTAAATAGTGAAGTATTTTAAAGATGTTGTTAAAATACGTAAAGTTAATATTAAAAACTGCATTGGAATAGATGACAGTCAAATTCTGCAGACTTTACTGACACGTCTCTTTAAACCAAGGGCAGTTCTGTCTGAATACCAACTGAGGACTGGGGTCCCTCAAAGGAGGGAGGAGTAGAGATGGTGTCCATATTATCGCTGATGCTAGCCATGGAGGTTCTTTCCTCTAAAATCCAGTGTCCACATCAAAAACAAATATTTAGACCTGGTGTCTAGAGTCTCGTTTATAAATTGTATGTTTGTGTATGACAGTCCAGACGTACTTTCCATCTCAGCTTGTGCGCACACAAATGGGGGCGGGGTGTGTCTTGTTGAGCACACACTTTCCATCTCAGCAAGCACGTTACACACATTTACACCTAGATGCAGTACGCCGGGCAGGGAGTTCCCCATTACTCGTTAAGCCCACACCCCAGCATGCAATCACAGCTCTGCAGACCGCAATGTCTGCCTAGCGGGGTCCTGGGCTATTCTTATTCACTCTTAGCCATCTTAGATCGGGTTCACACCGGCCACATGGTCACTTCTTCCTCCCGCCCCCAAGTGAAGGGCCCGGTTCCTCCCGCGGCCTCTGGGCGGGCAGGGCGCAGAGTGGTTCGGGCTGGCCTGGCGCTGTACGGGGCGGACAACGACGGCCGGAGACAATGCAAGTCGCGCGCTGCCATGCATGCGAAGCGGGCCCCGGGCCTCCAGAGAGGGCTCGTCGGGAGCCCTCCACCCAGCCTGCCGGATACCGCGGAGGGAGCACAGCAGCTCCCCAGGCAGGTCAGACCCGCGCCCCCCACCACCGGGGTTGGGGAGAGCCCCGCCCAAGGGAGCGGTACCGGGCACCCCCCACCTCAACGGGGCCCCCTCCCAGGGCCTCGGAAACAATGGAGCGAGCGAGCACCAGGGGCCTAGTCCCCCGCTTCCTGTGCCTCGCCACCGCACGCCCCTTGCCCGGCCTGGCGGCGCTGCCCTGTGGGCGCTCCTGACCGGAACAGGGCGGCGGAGAGCCCCGGGAGCCAACGGCTCGGGCACCCGGGAACTGGCGCCGCTGAGGCAGAGCCAGCCAGTGGTGGGGGCAGTAGCAGCCCCGGGAGCGGGAGAACCGGATCGCCCCGCTCTAGCCCCCGCCCTACGCCACAGCGCGACCACTCACCTCGCCGGTCAGCCGCCGCGGAAGCGGGAGGCCACCAGTTACCGCCCCCTGGCCGGGCCCGAAGGAGTTAAAGGGAAGGGTCAGGCAGGACCGTCCCATTCATTAGTCGGGCGCTTTGTCTCCAGCTGCCGCCGCCGCCGCGACGCTGATCGGCTCCCCCGGCTCGGCCGCCACAGCGCACACCGCGCAGGCGCCACGGGCGGGGGCGGGGCCGAGGCACGCAGCGGGACGAAACTCAACGGCACCACGTACGGCGCGTAACGTGTCGTCGTACAGGCAAAGCGATGCAAAATGGCCGTTTCAGGAGTCTCTGGGTCTGGCTCCAGCGTGAGCGCGCATGGGACGTGTGGGGCGCTGAACGGTTACTAGGCTCTGCGCAGAGCCGCGCCCTCTTCCTTAGCAGGGGAGGGCGGTGAGTGAGACTAGGTCCCTGGCTGGCAGCGGCTGGCACCGACCGCACGGCGGCCCCGTCTCTACGGGGTTTCCTGGGCCTCGGTGGGCGCCTGACGGAGCTGGCCTGGGTGGGGCTCCCGTTGGCTGCGCTGAAAGGGGAGGACTCTCCCCGCCTCATGCAAGTGTGGAGGTTGCTGAAGGGCGACACCCGCCCGGAGCACCGCTGTAGCGTCGGGGATGGGGAACTTCGCTGGGCTCGGGGTCTCATCCGCAGATGGCATCTGGCATAGGAGCGCTCACAGGTGTCTTCTCACGAGAGCTTTAAATCCGGCCCCGAGCACGGCTCCCGCTCTGCACAGCTCCATCCATAGGCTAGGGTCTAATCTGCAGTATGTTCATCACTTACTCGCCAAAGCCCTGTGTTCATGGTCAGATCCCAAGTAGCGCACTTTCCCACCACAGACAGAGCTTCACCATATATATTCATCCCCCAAATATGCATATTATCCAACGTAGTTATGGTTTCACTATTCATTTACAGATATATCACACTACACTTTACACTTATATTGAATATGATCTAATCATGTGTTTTCGGATGTAATCCACAGTGTGCCAAAAATAAGAATTATGCTCACCATGTTTTGGGGGTAAAATACCTAATAAATCTAGCTCTAATTTGGGAGAGTTTTTTGTTCAGACTAGTAGTCTTAACTCTGATACATTTGCTCCCTTCACCAAGCATTGGGGGATCTCCAGAACACACATCTTCAGCTGGCACTAAGAATGCTTTCCTATGCATTTTTACAATACATCACTCTCCCATTCTGGGTAGGCCCTCACTATGTGTTTGGGGTCTAATCCAAAATACATCTGGTAGCTGTCCTGGAGAGAGCTTTACAAAGTTTTGATGTCTAATCATGAACCAGTCATTGCTCTCTGGAATTCAATTTTGATGTACACCTCTCATGTCAGGGTAGTAAACATGTTTTGATAGGTCACCTATTTTAATGCAGTGGGTCTACTTCCAAAGGGCTCTAAATTGCTGTCCTGACAGGCCAATCTGTGACAATTTAGTAGGCTTTTATATTGATCTCTTGATCTTGGTCTTTGAAGAGGCAGCTATAGACTTCCCCCTTTTCTTAACTTCGGGCTCACAGATCACCATGGGTAGAAAAAAACTCATGTCCAGTATGGTGTTATTGTTAAATAATAATTTAAAAAATGATACTGTATCTGTGTAGATGACAAAAGTTTCTGCCTCAACCCTAGAGCTAAATCTCAATAAACAGATTTATTTCAAGAAGTGGAAAGCCTAGTTAATTCAAGCTGACTTTCTGTGCATGTATCTACCCTCAAATTTGTCTCTGGCTGATGTAACCACTCCATTATGGCAACTCAGTAAAATCATCTCCCCAAACAGTGTGGAGCTATGGTCGACCTTCTGAGATTGACACAGTGCAACTATAGGCGCTGCATGACCTATGTTGATCCAGACAGTCCTCCACAGCATCTGTCCCACTCCATGACAGTGACCGCTCTGGTCACAACTGTAAACTCCACTGCTGAGGGTCACAGAGGCTGAAAGCCAACTTCTGCTTAAAACCCTCCATGTGTTTTTGCAATTCCTTTTTTTGATTGTACATCTTGACAGCTCATCTAGCAGTGTTCTCTTGTTGTGTGCAACTGACCATGTCAGCTCCACATACTAAACATGCTCCTGCCAGGAGTACACAGGAGGTATTCACTCACTTAGGCCTGTGGGGAGAAGAGGCTGTGTGAACACAGTTATGGACTAGCCATAGAACTGTGGACATCTACAAACAGATTGCATGCACTCAACACCATAGGTGCCGACTCTGTGGATGCTCCGGGGCTGGAGCACCCATGGGGAAAAATTGGTGGGTGCTCTGCACCCACCAGCAGCCAAGCTCCCTACCCCAGCTCGCCTCTGCCTCCTCCCCTGAGCTTGCTATGTCCCCACTTTTCCTCCCAGTGCTTGCCACAACAAAACAGCTGTTTCACAGCATAGCAAGCTGTGGGAGGGAGAGGGGAGGAGGCAGGGCCTGGGTGGGGATTTAGGGAAGAAGTCCAATAGGAGCAGGGAGTTGGAGCGGGGACTTTGGGGAATGGTTGGAATGGGGGCGGGGCAGGGTGGAGTCAGGGCAGGGGGGGAGGGGGTTGAGCACGCACTGGTGCCAGGAGAAGTTGGCACCTATGCTCAACACCTGATGCTTTGTGATAATGGAATAGAGACAATGGCTGTGCTCTGGAGCCACGTGTGGCTCTTCAGAAGTTAATATGCGGCTCCTTGTATAGGCACCAATTCCGGGCGCTGGAGCTACAGGCGCCAACTTTCCAATGTGCTCACTGCTCAACCCTGGCTCTGCCACAGGCCGTACACCCACTCCACCCCTTCCCACCCCCTCCCCTGAGCCTGCCAAGCCCTCACTCCTCCCTCTCCCCCCCCCCCGCCAGAGCCTCCTGCACACCAGGAAACAGCTGATTGGATGGTGCGGGAAGGGAGGGGGAGGCACTGAACGGCTGGGCTGCCAGTGGGCGGGAGGCACTGGGGGCCAGGCGGGTGGGGGGGGCGATGACATGGTCTATGTCCCAAAACATTGGACAGTTTTATTACATGGTGGTTACTTTAACTTTAAGCGTGTGAGAGAAGACTGGTGAGTGTGTGTCTCTTGTCTTTGCTCTACCCCTACTCCCGGCAACTATCTCCTGCAACATATAACACCCTCCCCGCCACCAATTCCAGGTCACCTACCCCTTTCCGTTCCATTAAGACATTACATCTTCAGAAGCCAGGTGTGCATAAAAAAGTTTGTAGAAACTGTGAACTTTAAGAAAAGCTGTTTTTTCTGGGAGGTTTTATCTCAGGAACCTCTCGCTCAAATGATCCCAAATTTATATCAGCAATCCTATTAGACAGAAAATTTCAAGACAATACAACTAAGCATGCAGATTTCAGAACACTTAGAAAACTCAACCTTTAATCAGAAAAGTTTTCTCAATCTTAGGACATGTTTACACTGGCAGAGTCACAGCGCCGGGAGTTACAGCACCACTCAGACAGCACTGAAGGGAAACCGCTGTTGTGTGTTCACACCGTAAGCTGCCTGCACACTAGTGTGTTCACACTTGCGGCACTTGAAGCGGTATTCGGAGCGGTGCACTCTGGGCAGCTATCCCACAGAGCACCTCTTTCTCTTCTGCTGCTAAGAGTTGTGGGAAGGTGGAGGGGGTTGTGGGGCATCCTGAATCCTGTCCCAGTGCCCTGTGATACATTGCTTTGCATCCCAGCAATCCCTGTGCTTCCGTCCGCATGTGGCGCCATCTTTCAACGGTGTGTGTATTGCATGCCCTGCCTCTTCAGGCTGCAGGAATGGATCCCGAACTGTTGACCAGTATGCTGCTCCTTCTGACCAACACATCAGGAGTGGCAGTGGAGTTATTCCTTAGCCTATAAAGGCAAGAGGAGAGCGACATGGATTTCGCCACGCATAGTAGCTACAACACGAGATTGCTTGTTGCATTCACGGAGGTGCTGACCACAGTGGAACTCCGCTTTTGGGCTCGGGAATCAAGCACTGAGTGGTGGGATCACATCGTAATGCACGTCTGGGATGACGAGCAGTGGCTGAAGAACTTTCGGATGAGGAAAGTCAAATTCATGGGACTGTGTGATGAGCTTGCCCCAGCCCTGCAGCTCAAGGACACAAGAATGAGAGCTGCTGTGCCATTGGAGAAGCACGTGACGATTGCACTGTGGAAGCTGGCTACGACAGACTGCTACTGATGGCCAAACCAGTTCGGAGTAGGAAAGTCAACTGTTACACTCGTGTTGACGGAAGTCTGCAGGGCCATTAATTGCATCCTGCTCCGAAAGACTGTGATTCTGGGCAACATGCGTGACATTGTGGATGGCTTTGCACAAATGGGCTTCCCTAACTGCGGAGGGGCAATGGATGCCACACATATTCCAATTCTGGGACCAGACCACCTAGTCACTGAGTACATTAATCGCAAAGGGTATTTCTCAGTGGTTCTCCAGGCACTTGTGGATCACCAGGGACATTTCATGAACATTAACGCTGGTCCAGAAAGGTGCATGACGCACGCATCTTTCGGAACACTGTCCTGTTCAGGAAGCTGCAAGCAGGGACTTTCTTCCTGGATCAGAAGATCACCGTAGGGGAGTCGAAATGTCCATTGTGATCCTGGGAGACCCTGCCTACCCCTTAATGCCATGGCTTATGAAGCCACACACGAGCCACCTTGACAGCAGCAAGGAGTGATTCAACAACAGGCTGAACAAATGCAGAATGATTGTTGAGTGTGCTTTTGGCCATTTAAAAGTCCACTGGCATTGCCTCTGTGGGAAGCTGGACCTGGCCAATGACAATATTCCTATGCTTATAGCCGCGTGCTGTATGCTCCATAATATTTGTGAAGGGAAGGGTGAAAGCTTCACTCAGGGCTGGACCACAGAGGCTTGTTAGAGAGCTTATTCCTTCACTCTCCCACTTCCCTGGTCCTTCTCGCATGAACAGAGAGCAACAATACCCGAAGTCCGAAGGTGCAAACAATTCAATGTTTATTGGGGTGAACTTCCAGCAAGCTTAAATCCAAGTTCCTTTTTCCTTATTTTCGAATCCCCACTTACTTCCTGTTTGCCCCTAATTTATATAGTAATATTCTTAGCTATACCTCAACCAATCATTCTACTGAAATTTAACTAACCAATCCTAACATATTGTAATGTGATTAGCTAACCAATTATATCCCACCACCTTAATTAGTTTACACCCAGCAAAATTAATTATACAGCAGACAGAAACAATCACAGAACCAGACAGAGACCATGCAAATAAACAATAGCAAAGTGGGAACTATAATGACAAAACAATATAGAAGTGAGAATTTCACAACTACGTCTATAAAGACATAAGGGTTTTCCAGCTGTGACTATTGATAAGTGAGTTCTTACCAGACAGAAAACTATCAACCTAAATTTCCTTTTACATCTTCTAGGCTCTACCCTTTCTCTGGAGGTGATAGATCAGATCACCTTCCTAACAGCCCCATATTGATTAGTTTGGAATGTGAAGATGTGACCGTATGCTTCCCAGCTTATGGCTGCCTCTGCTGCTTTGCCAAAGGCATTGGCCTAAGAACAGGGCCTCAGACTGTCACAGTGAGAGAAGGCCCTTACACAGATTCTTTCTTGTATACCTATATTACTAGCTAAATGATAAAC
Organism: Eretmochelys imbricata; assembly: GCF_965152235.1. Taxonomy (NCBI): domain Eukaryota; kingdom Metazoa; phylum Chordata; order Testudines; family Cheloniidae; genus Eretmochelys; species Eretmochelys imbricata. Next base: position 324,199,770 of record NC_135572.1, read on the forward strand.
ATAAACCTACATTCTTAGAGTATAGGCCTTTACAGACAGGCCTGAATATCTATATCCTAACAAGGCTCAGTGCCTGGAGGCTGAATTTGAACAGCCAGAGACCAGGGCTATTAGAGGGGCGCAGCACGGGACCATAAGCATCAGGGATGCTTTGAGGCAGCAATTTGAAGCTGAGAGACACTCATATTTATTACTATGCTCCGGAGTGCAGTGCTTGGAATGCTAGGTGGTGATAGGTGCAGACAATGCAGTATGTGGGTTTAACATAATTGTATGTTGCTTTGTAGGGCTCTTTTTGCTTTCAATTAATAGAATAAAGATTGCTTTCAAACCAACACAATTCTTTTACTAAAAAAAAAACAGCAGGAGGAGAGAGTCAAACCAAAAAAAACCATCAGCAGTGAAGGGAATAGGGGAAGGGAAGGTCCCAGGAGGAGGAGATCCTGGGATGCCTAAAGATTTGTGTACATCCAGGGATCACATCCAACCTTCTCCTTTGGAGTACAATGCAGCGGGTACTGTGCTTCAGCAGGGCCAAACTGCAGAGGGATGGGTGTTGAGTGCAATGGGTAGTGGGAGTCCACAGTGCTGGACTGTAAGGGGGTAGGAGTGGAATGCAGCGTGTATAGGCTGGAGCCAGGAGGTTGATAAGAGTGTGTTGGCGGTGTCAGGGGAGAGCATGGGAAAGAGTTTTGCCACAGTGGCAGGGGAGGGCGGGCGTGGAGCTGCGCGCTTTGAAGAGCTAGTATTGCCTGGAGCGTGTCAGCTTGGCACTCCATAGCCTTTAAGAACCGCTCCGTGGCTTCATACTGGACTGTTGCATTCTCCTTTCTGTCCCTCTTCTCGCTATCCCACCGCTCCTTCAATTCCTGTTTCTTGATGGCAGAGTGCATCACATCATCAGGCAGAAAGTCCTCCTTAGTTCTTCTTGGCCACTTTCTAATTCTGTGAAGCCATTCAGCCGCCGAAAACAAAGGGGGAGGCTGGGCTCCCAAGGTCATCTCTGTGAAGTTTAAACACAACATTTTACAGAAGTAGTATTGTTTGCAACACAGAGAACACTGATTCAGTGATTTAAAACACAGCCACTACTCTCCCACCTGTCACTAACTGGCTGACCCCAAGCAAGCACACAGGAGCCACAAGACCCCCAGAATGGTGAGTAGCCCCAGGGGAAGAGTAAATCACTCTTCCCGCACCGTGTTGTACGGGAAATGGGCCAGCACTTTAGGAGGGGCCAGATAATCGTTACTGTCCCCACACTTTCCATAGTCTGTGATCATATGGAAGACATCTCGCTGCTGAGGGTCAGCAGGGAATCAAGGGAGGGTCTTCTCCAAGACTGTGGCTTCTGCCCTGGCCCCTGTGTGGCTTGCCTGTGTGTAGCAATGGTCCTCAACCCCCTGTGACGGCACAGCGGCCCGGGAAAGTTACTGTTAATGGGGCAAGAAACAAAGCAGCTCTACCGAAGAACCTGCGGCAGCGAATTGCCCAGTATCTCCACAAGAGTTTCCTGGAGACCTCTGCAGGAGATTCCTGTGAAGTGAGGGAGTCAATCAAAACTGTTCCGCTGCTCAGTCTAGGCATGTGATGGGAGACAAGCCTGCTTTCTGCAACTCTCCTTCACCCAACAACTCGCTTCAGCGATTCCACTTACCAGGAACCTCCTCTCCAGTTTGCGCTTCGCCAACATCTGATAGTTGTGACTGGCTAGCCTACTCCGGGGTAGAAAAGAGATCCTGGCTGCATGCATCTCTGACCTCCGAGTCATCCTCTGCCATCCTTGGCCCCCACACATCCTCCTCCAAGATTTTCTCCTCCTGGCTCGATCCACTTTCAACTGGCACGCGAGCCACCGAAGTATCCACAGTGGCCTTCGCAATGGAGGTGGGGTTGCCATCGAGTTTTGCATCCAGATCTTCGTAGAATCGGCAGCTTGTGGGTGCAGCACCAGAGCAGCGGTTTTCCTCCTGCACCTTTTGGTAGGTGTTCCACAGCTCCTTCACTTTGACCCTGCATTGCAATGTGTCCCAGTCATGGCCCCTTTCTGTCATGCATCATGAAATCTGTCCATAGGAATCATAATTCCTACGGCTGGAGCACAGCTGGGACTGGATAGCCTTCTCTCCCCAAATTCTGATGAGGTCCAGCAGCTCGGCATTGATCCAAGCAGGGGATCTTCTGGTGTGTGGAGCAGGCACGATCACCTGGAAAGATGCACTGAGACCACTGCATGCGTCACCGAGCAAACAGCACGGGGACTTTCAAAATTCCAAAGGAATTTATAGGGTGGGGATGACGGTTGGTCACCTGAGGGCAGGGCAGTAGAGTTGAAACTGATGACCAGAGAGATGAGAACAGGCATTGTGGGACACCTCCCGGAGGCCAATCACAGTGCTGTAATCAACCATGGTGTCTACACTGGCACCAAAGTGCTGTAGCCCTGGCAATGAAAGCTGTACACCTCTCGTTGGGGTGGATTTTGTACAGCGCTATAACTTCACAGTTTCTGAACACTAAGTGGCTTGGCACTGTGTACACCTCGGGAGTTACAGTGCAGAAAGCTGCTTTACTGCACAGAAACTTGCCAGTGTTGACAGGGCCTCAACTGTAGCAGAATTGGTGCCCTGCTGTAATATAGTATGAAATTAATCAGCAACTGCTTTGCTATATCCAGATGCCCAGCACAGGATAAACCTGAAAGGACAGGAGGTTCTGAGGAGTGTGAAATGACCCATTCATCTCAATGTGATGGTCTCAGATGAATGAGAACACCCCATGGAGATGAACAGAGCCCAGAACAATAGCTCTGAACTATATGAATTACTCCATCCCCATGGATGTTCCCATTCCGCCCCCCGCTTCTGAATTTTCTGCTGTACTCAACTGATATTTCCCCAAATTTAAAATTATTTTGACAGAAGCAGATTGTAGCAACATGCCAACACCCACCTGATTTCTGATCAAGGTGGGATATGAATTTACAGTGCCTCAATGTTGCTGAAATTCAGTGGATGTCCCCTTGAGCCACACAGCTTGTGTGAGTCATGACTGACTAGCAAAGCTCTTGGGCAGTCTATCTATACATGTGCAGTATAATCTGTTTGGCACTTGAGTGTTAGGCAAGGTAGGCATGCAGCTATTGAGAGTGCCAAACTTGTTTGAATAGTGTTTTCAGTGTTGCTCCTCCAAAGATTTAATGGGTGCAATACACTAGTTGGGGTAAATGTCCAGCTATTCACATCATGGCCTTGTCTTCACATACGATGCTACAGCGGTGCAGCTGCGCTGCAGTAGTGCTTTAGTGAAGATGCTACTACGCAGATGGGACAGTGTCTCCAGTAGGCCTAGTTAATCCATCTCCCTGAGAGTTAGTAGCTATATTGGTGGGAGAAGGTCTCTCGTCAACATAGCGCTGTCCGCATGGGAGGTTAGGTTGGTATAACTACATCGCTCAAGGGTGTGGTATAAAATGACAGCTGAGGCAGTTTTGGAACTGTTTGTGCTGTAAATCCAAGATTGGTTTGTTCTCCCTCCTGTGGTGATAAAGGTAACTCATTTGGATTAAATGTTTAAAAGGCAACCTAAGATTTTTTTAGGATAGAGGCACACTGGCCCCTGTGTACACTTGAATCCCTGGTTTGATCCCTATGTCTGTGCAAAAGAATCTGTCAACCTTAAGAAAAGTATTGGGGTGGGGGCTGTATCTCTGGAACCCCTTGTGGATCACCCTACCTGGAACCCGCATGATGAGCTACCCAATTTCAAGGCAATCCAAGTAACCGTGTGGATTTTAGAGCACTTAGAAAAGTCAACCTTCAAACAGAAAGCTGTTCTCAAACTTAGCTATAGTAGAGCTGGTACTATAGTAAGACTGTAAATCCATTCTGTGTTCTTCTATTGTGCATGCCAGCTTTCCAGTGCATCTCTGTGCTCTCTTTACTGTTTGTTTACTGTCCCTACCCAAACTGCGGCAATCCTTCTAAAGATCAGTGAAACGGGATATCACTTTAAATTATCTGCTACTTAACGGGAGAGAGAATAAGCACATAGCTGCATCTCTCAGTGGGTGAAATGGCTAGAACTTATTTCCTAGCTAATAGGAATATATAAAAAGCCTGAGAGGAAAAAAAAAAAAAAAAAGCTGGGACCTAGAGCTTGAGCAGGACTAGCATTCAACTGGAGGAGAAAAAATGTCATCTCACACACAAATCAACACAAAAATTTCATAAGACAAAGCAAAGAAAAAAGAAACAGCGATTTGTTGGCAGGTAGTGGAAGACAAAAGAGTTAACTACAAGGTGGAGAATAGGCTCCAGGTGGCAAGGTGTTAGTGATGCAGATCAAGAAAGGTGATTCTTTACAAGAAACCACAACACTTGTAACTGCAACCAAGACTTGGTAATAGTCTTAAAAACCTATTTCACTGCAAAAACTTCAATGAAACAAGTGAGTAAAGAGACAAAGGCCCAGATCTACAAAGGGGCGTAGGCACTTAGAAAATCACAGGAACAAAACTGTGATCCACAAAGCCTGAGTTAGGTAGGTTCCTATACTATGGGAAGATATAGGTACCTTAGAATGGAATCCACCCAGCAAACACCCTAGGTGAGGAGCCACCACCTAAGCTAGCCAGTGAGATATCCTGATCAGAAGGGTGTGTGCTAAGCACCACGTTTCTCTCAGAATTCAGCACCTAAGTCTAGGCTGCAGAGAGGTGTCTGTCCCTGCCTGTGATTCACAAAAGGTGGTGGTGGGGGCCGAGAGAAGATAGGCAATTCAGCTGTCTTAGCATGTGCAGGGGCTGATCCAGTAGGCGAGCTCAGAGGCCTCCCATCAGATCAGAGCTCTCAGGTGAGTTCACACAAAACAGCTGAGGGCAAGGAGGTGTGAGATGGAGGCCTGTTATAACCTACTGGTTAGAGTACATACCTGGGTTGTGGGAGACCCAAGTTCAAACCACGCCCTCTACACTAGAAAATATTTGCTATGTCTTAATTGAGAGCTCTAACCACTAGGCTAAGGCATCATTCTAACTTTTTGTGACCTAGTTATTCAATTATGTTATTAAAACAATTCAATGGGAAAGATTAAGGGAGCCCCACATCAAAAAATCCTATAGCCTAGTGGTTAGGGCACACTGCTGAATTGTAGCAGATTCCTGTTCAAATCCCTTTTCATCAAGTACAGGGGACTTGAACCAGCGGTCTTCCAACATCCTGACTACTGCGCTAAAAGTTGTGAGGGAGGTGGTTGTTCTCCTCCTCCTCCCTTCACCAGCTATTGTGTGAACTTACTTGAGGGACACAATCTGGTTGGCAGCCTTTTGAGCACACCTACCAAATCGGGCCCTGCACACAACTTCAAGCGCTTGAATGCCTATCTTCCTCAGTTGGCATAGGTGCTGATTCCATGGGTGCTCCAGGGCTGTAGCCCTTTAGTGAAGATAATACCTATGCCAACAGCACTATGTTCCCCAGTGGTTAGTTTGGTTTAACTGTGTTACTCAGTGATTTTTCACACCCCTGAGCATCTTTCTACTGACCTAATTCCTACTGTAGACAAAGCCTAAGATTCACCTTGTTACCCCCGCTCTATCAATAGGTAGTCTTTCATGTGGTAGCTGGATGTCAGCTCCTAGATACCACCCAGACTTCAGCTACTCAAGCCTGGGTTTATGCCATTCCTAATTTCACCTTGCAGATTAATAGTAGGTGTACTTCAATCCCTGAGTCCCTTTGAATCATACCCTGTGATTTCAGTGGAGTATCCGTGCGCCTTGATTATGGCAAAGACTGAGAGAAACTTAATGCAGCTCTTTGGGAAACCATTTGACTTCCAAGCAGTATTTAGACAAGCTATTTTAAGATGTGGGACTTGGAAAAAATATGTTTTGAAAATTCTAAAGAGTTTTTTGTTTTGTTTTTTGCCTCTTATCTTAACAATGCTTTGCTTCAAATGGGGTTTATTAAAAACTTATTGGCAAGATTTAGTACACAGAACTCGTTCTTATATTGAGAAAGTCTGTTGGTATTGGATTAAGTTGTATGGTCTGTGTTATGAACATAAGAACAGCCATATTGGGTCAGACCAAAGATCCATCAAGCCAAGTATCCTGTCTTCCAAAAGTGGCCAGTGCCAGGTGTCCCAGAGGGAATGCACAGAACAGGTAATCATCAAGTGATCCATCCCCTGTCACTCATTCCCAGCTTCTGGCATACAGAGGCCAGGGACACCATCCCTGACTAATAGCCACTGATAAACCTATCCTCCATAAATTTATCTAGTTCTTTTTTGAACCCTGTTATAGTCCTGGCCTTTACAACATTCTCTGGCAAAGAGTTCCACAGGTTGACTGTGTGCTGTATGAAGAAATACTTCCTTTTGTTTGTTTTAAACCTGCTGCCTATTAATTTCATTTGGTGACCCCTAGTTCTTGTGTTATGAGGAGTAAATAACACTTCCTTATTTACTTTCTCCACACCAGTCATGATTTTATAGACTTTTGTCATATTCCCCCTTAGTCGTCTCTTTTCCAAGCTGAAAAGTCCCAGTTTTATTAATCTCTCCTCATATGGAAGCCATTCTGTACCCCTAATCATTTTTGTTGCCCTTTTCTGAACCTTTTCCAATTTCAATATATATTTTTGAGATGGGGTGACCACATCTGCATGAAGTATTCAAGATGTAGGCATACCATGGATTTATATAGAGGCAATATGATATTTTCTTTCTTATTATCTATCCCTTTCTTAATGAGTCCCAACATTCTGTTCACTTTTTTGACTGCCGCTGCACATCGAGTGGATGTTTTCAGAGAACTATCCACAGTGACTCCAAGATCTCTTTCTTGAGTGGTAACAGCTAATTTAGACTCCATCATTTTATATGTATAGTTGGGATTATGTTTTCCAATGTGCATTACTTTGCATTTATCAACATTGAATTTCATCTGCCATTTTGTTGCCCAGTCATCCAGTTTTGAGAGATCCTTTTGTAGCTCTTCGCTGTCTACCTGGAACTTAACTATCTTGAATAATTTTGTATCATTTGCAAATTTTGCCACGTCGCTGTTTACCTTTTTCCAGATTATTTATGAATATGTTGAATAAGGCCTTGTCTACACAACGAAATTAGGTCGAATTTATAGAAGTCAATTTTGTAGAAAGCATTTTTATACAGTCGATTTTATGTGTGTCCCCACAAAAATGCTCTAAGTGCATATAGTCGGCAGAGTGTGTCCACACTATCGAGGCAACCGTCAACTTCCGGAGTGTTGCACTATGGGTAGCTATCCCACAGTTCCCGCAGTCTCCGCCACCCATTTGAATTCTGGGTAGAAATCCCAATGCCTGATGGGGCTAAAACATTGTCGCAGGTGGTTCTGGGTACATATCATCAGGCCCCCTTCCCTCTCTTCCTCCGTGAAACCAACGGCAGACAATCGTTTCGCGTCTTTTTTTCTGGGTTACCCATGCAGACGCCATACCACGGCAAGCATGGAGCCCGCTCAGCTAACCGTCACCGTATGTCTCTCCTGGGAGCTGGCAGACGTGGTACTGCATTGCTACAAAGCAGCAGCTTATTGCCTTTTGGCAGCAGACAGTGCAGTATGACTGGTAGCCATTGTTGATGTAGTCCTGGGTGCTCTTTTAACCGACCTCGATGAGGTTGGGGCGCCTGGGGAAACATGGGAGTGGCTCAGACAGGTCGTTTCCCTTTTAAGTTTCGTTTCATGGCGATTGAGTCCTACCGGCATTGCACTGTCTTTTAATCTGCAGCCAGTAGAAGACGATGGACAGCAGTCATACTGCACCGTCTTCGGCCGAGCACCCAGGAGATGACGATGGCTAGTGGTTGTACTGCACAGTCTGCTGCCAGCAAGATGTATAAAGATAGATGAAGTGGATCAAAACAAGAAATAGACCAGATTTGTTTTGTATTCATTTTCTCCTCCCTTCCTCTGTGAAATCAATGGCCTGCTAAACCCAGTTTTGAGTTCCATCCTTGAGGTTTTGAGTTCTATCCTTGAGGGGACCATTCTGTTTCTCGCAAAGCCACCCCCTTTGTTGATTTTGATTCCCTGTAAGCCAACCCTGTAAACCATGTTGTCAGTCACCCCTCTCTCTGTCAGAGCAATGGCAAACAATCGTTTCACACCCTTTTCCCTGGGTTGCCCGAGCAGGAGCAGACGCCATAGCACAGAAAGCATGGAGCCTGTTCAGCTCACTGCAGCAGTTAGGACCATTGTAAACACCTCGCACATTATTGTGCAGTGTATGCAGAACCAGCACCTGAAAAACCACGCGTGGAGGCAACGGCAGCGCGATGATGAGGACATGAACACACTTTTATCTCAAACCACGTTCCCCCTCAATTTGGAGATCATGGTGTTAATGGGGCAGGCTCATGCTGTGGAACGCCGATTCTGGGCCCAGGAAACAAGCACAGACTGGTGGGACCACATAGTGTTGCAGGTCTGGGATGATTCCCAGTGGCTCCAAAACTTTCGCATGCGTAAGGGCACTTTCATGGAACTTTGTGACTTGCTTTCCCCTGCCCTGAAGTGCAAGAATACCAAGATGAGAGCAGTCCTCACAGTTCACAAGCAAGTGGCAATAGCCCTGTGGAAGCTTGCAACTTACACTGGGGGGAGGGATAGCTCAGTGGTTTGAGCATTGGCCTGCTAAACCCAGGGTTGTGAGTTCCATCCATGAGGGGGCCATTTAGGGATCTGGGACAAAAATGGGAGATTGGTCCTGCTTTGAGCGGGGGTTGGACTAGATGACCTCCTGAGGTCCCTTCCAACCCTGATATTCTATCATTCTATGAACTCCAGACAGCTACTGGTCAGTTGGTAATCAATTTGGATTGGGCAAATCTACTGTGGGGGTTGCTGTGATGCAAGTAGCCAACGTAATCATTGAGCTGCTGCTATCAAAGGTAGTGACTCTGGGAAATGTGCAGGTCATACTAGATGGCTTTGCTGCAATGGGATTCCCTAACTGTGGTGGGGCGATAGACAGAACGCATATCCCTATCTTGGGACCGGACCACCAGGGCAACCTATACATAAACCACAAGGGGTACTTTTCAATGGTGCTGCAAGCACTGGTGGATCAGAAGGGACATTTCACCAACATCAACGTGGGATGGCCGGGAAAGGTTCATGACGCTCGCGTCTTCAGGAACTCTGGTCTGTTTAAATGACTGCAGGAAGGGATTTACTTCCCAAACCAGAAAATAACTGTTGGGGATGTTGAAATGCCTATAGTTATCCTTGGGGACCCAGCCTATCCCTTAATGCCATGGCTCATGAAGCTGTACACAGGAACCCTGGACAGTAGTAAGGAGCTGTTCAACTATAGGCTGAGCAAGTGCAGAATGGTGGTAGAGTGTGCATTTAGACGTTTAAAGGGTTGCTGGCGCAGTTTACTGACTCACTCAGACCTCAACGAAACCAATATTCCCATTGTTATTCCTGCTTGCTGTGTGCTCCACAATCTCTGTGAGAGTAAGGGGGAGACATTTATGGCAGGGTGGGAGGTTGAGGCAAATTGCCTGGCCACTGAATACGCGCAGCCAGACAACTGGGCTGTTAGAAGAGCACAGCAGGAAGCGCTGCGCATCAGAGAAGCTTTGAAAACCAGTTTCATGACTGGCCAGGGTACTGTGTGACACTTCTGTTTGTTTCTTCTTGATGAAAACCCTCCCCCTTGGTTGCCTCTAAATTCCCTGTAAGCCACCTGCCCTCCCCACTTCGATCACAGCTTGCTTGCAAAGGAAAAAGTCACTATTGTTTAAAAAACATGTATTCTTTATTAATTGATTATAAAAATAGGGAGATAACTCACAAGGTAGCCCGGGTGGGGCGTGGGTGGAGGGTAGGAGGGAAGGAAAAGATCACTTTAAAACTTGTTGAATGCCAGCCTTCTGTTGCTTGCGCTGTCCACTGGAGTGGAGTGGTTGGGTGCCCGGAGCCTCCCACCCCGTGTTCTTGGGCATCTGGGTGAGGAGGCTATGGAACTTGGGGAGGACAGAGGGTGGTTAAGCAGGGGCTGCAGCGGCAGTCTGTGATCCTGCTGCGATTCATGAACCTCCACCAGATGCCGGAGCATGTCCGTTTGATCCCGCAGTAGCCCCAGCGTTGCCTCATGCCTCCTCTGATCTTCCTACTGCCACCTCTCCTCACGTTCATCGGCCACTGTTCTGTACTCTGCTATTGTGTCCCTCCACGCAGCTCTGTCAGTGCCGGCCGACTGCATGAGCTCAGAGAACATGTCATCACGCGTGCGTTTTTTTCGCCGCCTTATCTGAGATAGCCTTTGGGATGGAGGAGGGAGGCTTGAAACATTTGCAGCTGCTTGAGGGAAAAAAGGGAGTGATGTATTTAAAAAGATACATTTTACAGAATAATGGCTATTCTTGTTCACCGTGAACAACACTATTCACATTACATAGCACGTGATTTTGGTACAAGGTCGCATTTTGCATCTTATATTGAGTGCCTGTGGCTTTGGTGTTAGAGATCACACAGACAGGACCGGGCAACAGAATTCAGCTTGCAGGCGGCCATGGTAAGCTATAGCCTTTTGGCTTCTGCAACCTTCATAACAGCAATCCCCTCCTTTCCCATACCAAGCAAAGCCCGTTGAGTTGGCCATGTTTTCCTGTTAACGTGCAGCAACAGAAGCCAAACTAACCCCCTCCCCCGCATCCAATTCTCTGGGATGATCGCTTTCCCCCTCCCCCCACCGCCTGGCTGGTATCAGGGAAGATCCCTGCTAGCCAAACACGAACAGCTCAGCGTCAATGCCCTCCCCCCACCCCCCCATGTGGCTAACTGCGGGGAGGATTTCTTTTCAGCCACAGGCAAACAGCCCAGTAGGAACAGGCACCTCTGAATGTCCCCTTAATTAAATTCCCCTATTTCAACCAGGTTATCATGAATGATATCACTCTCCTGAGGATAACACAGAGAGGTAAAGAATGGATGTTGCTTGAATGCCAGCAAACACCAGGACCATACGCTGCCAGGCTTTGTCATGCAATGATACCAGATTACTTGCTACTAGCATGGCGTTGTAAAGCGTCCTACCATGGAGGACGGAATAAGGCTGCTGTCCCCAAAAACCTTCTGCAAAGGCTTTTAGAGTACCTCCAGGAGAGCTTCATGGAGATGTCCCTGGAGGATTTCCGCTCCATCCCCAGACACGTAAACAGACTTTTCCAGTAGCAGTACTGGCCACAAATGCATCCCAAGTCCTCAGGGCTACTTAATCGTTAAAAAACACTTGCTTTTATAACATGTATTATATTTTAAAAGGTACATTCACCAGAGGTCCCTTCTCCGGCTTCGTTGGGTTGGGAAGGTATTTCACTCAGGGTGATAAAAAGATCCTGGCTGTCGGGAAGAACGGTGTGCTGTGTGCTCTCCCCAAGCTTGTCCTCCACATCATCATCTTACCCATCTGCAAAATCCTCAGCCATGGTGGAGAGTACCCCATCATCGGAGTCCACGGACAGGGGTGGGGTAGTGGTGGTGGCGCCCCCTAGAATTGCATGCAGCTCAGCGTAGAAGCGGCATGTCTGGGGCTCTGTCCCGGAGTGTCCGTTTGATACTTTGGTTTTCTGGTACACTTGTTTGAGCTCCTTAAGTTTCACGCAGCACTGTGTTGCGTCCCTGATGTAGCCTCTGTCCCTCGTAGCCTCTGAGATTTTTTGAAATATTTTGGCATTTCGTCTTTTGGAACATAGTTCTGATAGCACGGATTCCTCTCCCCATACAGTGATCAGATCCAGTACCTCCCATTTGGTCCATGCTGGAGCTCTTTTTCAATTCTGGGACTGCATGGTCACCTGTACTGATGAGCTCGCCCGGCCAAACAGAAAATGAGATTCAAAAGTTCCTGGGGATTTTCCTGTACACCTGGCCAGTGCATCCGAGTTCAGAGTGCTGTCCAGAGCAGTCACAATGGTGCACTGTGGGATAGCTCCCGGAGGCCAATACCTTCGAATTGCGTCCACACTAACCCTAATTCGAAATGGCGATGTCGATTTCAGCGCTATTCCCCTCGTTGGGGAGGAGTACAGAAATTGGTTTTAAGAGCCCTTTTTGTCGAAAAAATGGCTTCGTTGTGTGAACGGGTACAAGGTTAATTCGGATTTAAAGCTGCTAAATCTGACATAAACTCATGGTGTAGACCAGGCCTAAGACTATTCCCAGTACAGACCCCTGGGAACACCACTATTTACCTCTCCATTCTGAAAACAGACCATTTATTCCTATCCTTTGTTTCCTATCTTTAACCAGTTACCAATCCGTGAAAGGACCTTCCCTCTTAGCCCATGACAGCTTACTGTGCTTAAGAGGCTTTGGTGAGGGACCTTGTCAAAGGCTTTCTGAAAATCTAAGTATACTATATCTACTGGACCCCCCTTGTCCACATGCTTGTTGACCCCCTCAACGAATTCTAGCAGATTGGTGAGGCATGATTTCCCTTTACAAAAAACATGTTGACTCTTCCCCAACAAATTATGTTCATCTATGTGTCTGACAATTTTGTTCTTTACTAAAGTTTCAACCAGTTTGCTTGGTACTGAAGTCAGGCTTACTGGCCTGTAATTGTCAGGATCACCTCTGGAGCCCTTCTTAAAAATTGGCGTCACATTAGCTATCCTCCAGTCATTTGGTACAGAAGCTAATTTAAATGATAGGTTACTGACTACAGAAGTAGTTCTGCAATTTCAATTTGAGTTCCTTCAGAACTCTTGGGTGAATACCATCTGGTTCTGGTGATTTATTACTGTTTAGTTTATCAATTTGTTCCAAAACCTTCTCTAATGACACCTCAATCTGGGACAGTTCCTCAGATTTATTACCTAAAAAGAATGGATCAGGTTTGGGAATCTCCCTCACATCCTGAGCTGTGAAGACCGATGCAAAGAATTCATTTAGTTTCTCCACAATGGCCTTATCATCCTTGAGCGCTCCTTTAGCATCTCGATCGTCCAGTGGCCCCACTGGTTGTTTAGCAGGCTTCCTTCTTCTGATGTATTTTAAATTTTTTTTGCTATTACTTTTTGAATCTTTGGCTAGCTGTTCTTCAAATTCTTTTTTGCCTTCCTAATTATATTTTTACACTTCATTTGCCAGAGTTTATGCTCCTTTCTATTTTCCTCACTAGGATTTAACTTCCACTTTTTAAAGGATGCCTTTTTGCCTCTCACTGCCTCTTTTACTTTGTTGTTTAGCCACGGTGGCTCTTTTTTGGTTCTCTTACTATGTTTTTTAATTTGGGGTATACATTTAAGTTGAGCCTCTATTATGGTGTCTTTAAAAAGTTTCCACGCAGCTTGCAGATATTTCACTTTTGGCACTGTACCCTTTAATTTTGGTTTAACGAACCTTCTCATTTTTGTGTAGTTCCCTTTCTGAAATTAAATGCTACAGTGTTGGGCTGCTGTGGTGTTTTTCCTGCCACAGGGATATTACATTTAATTATATTATGGTCACTATTATCAAGCGGTCCAGCTATATGCACCTCTTGGATCAGATCCTGTACTCCACTTAGGACTAAATCAATTAGTTGCCTCTCCTCTTGTGCGTTCCAGGACTAGCTGCTCCAAGAAGCAGTCATTTAAGTGTCAAAAAACTTTATCTCTGCATCCCGTCCTGCGGTGACATGTACCCATCAATATGGGGATAGCTGAAATCCCCCATTATTACTGAGGTTTTTTTTATTTTAAAAGCCTCTCTAATCTTCCTGAGCATTTCACAGTCACTATCACCATCCTGGTCAGGTGGGTGGTAATATATCTGTACTGCTATATTCGTATTATTAGAGCCTGGAATTTCTATCCATCGAGATTATATGGTACAGTTTGGTTCATTTAAGATTTTTACTTCATTTAATTCTACGCTTTCTTTCACATATAGTGCCACTCCCGCACCAGCACAACCTGGTCTGTCCTTCCAACATATTTTTTACCCCAGTATTTCTGTGTCCCATTGATTATCCTCATTCCAACAAGTTTCTGTGATGCCTATTATATGAATATCCTCATTTAATACAAGGCATTCTAGTTCACCCATTGTATTATTTAGACTTCTAGCATTGGTATATAAGCACTTTAAAAACTTGTCAATTTTTAGCTGTCTGCCATTACGTGATGTAAATGAATGGGATTTTTTTTCCTTTGACTCTTTTTCATCAGATCCTACCTGTATTTTATCATCTTCCATTCTCTCCTCCTTATAGGACATAGAGAATCTCCATTAATAGATCCTCCTCAAGGGATGCTCTGTCTGAACCACGTGCTCCTCCGCACCTGTCAGCTTTCCACCAACCCTTTTAGTTTAAAAACTGCTCTACTACCTTTTTAATGTTAAGTGCCAGCAATCTGGTTCCATTTTGATTTAGGTGGAACCCATCCTTCCTGTATAGGCTCCCCCTTTCCCAAAAGTTCCCTCAGTTCCTAATAAATCTAAACCCCTCCTCCCTGCACCATCATCTCATCCACACATTGAGACCTTGCAGTTCTGTCTGTCTACCTGGCCCTGCATGTGCAACTTGAAGCATTTCAGAGAATGCTACCACAAAGGTCCTGGACTTCAATCTCTTTCCTAGCAACTTAAATTTGGCCTCCAGGACCTCTCTCCTTCCCTATGTCATTGGTACCTACATGTACCACAACCACTGGCTCCTCCCCAGCACTACATAGACGCCTATATAGATGCCTTGAGAGATCTGCAACCTTCGCACCAAGCGGGCAAGTCACCATGTGGCTTTCCTGGTCATCACAAACCGAGCTATCTATGTTTCTAATGATCGAATCACCCTAATACCTGTTTCTTCCTAATAACTGGAGTTCCCTCCTCTGGAGAGGTATCCTCCATGCGAGAGGATACACACCATCATCTGGAAGGAGGGTCCCAACTATGGGATCGTTTCCATATGCTCCAGTTGGATGTTCCTCTGCCCTGAGACTTTCCTTCTCCTCAACATCACAGAGGCTGTCAGACCGGGGGTGGGACGATCTACTGTGTCCCGGAAAGTCTCATCTATGTACCTCTTTCTTTCCCTTAGCTCCTCCAGTTCAGCTACCCTGGTTTCCAAAGTCCGTACACGGTCTCTGAGAGCCAGAAGCTCCTTGTACCGAATGCACACATACACCACCTGCCCATAGGGCAAGTAATCATACATGCTGCATTGGGTGCAATAAACTGGGTTGCCCCCACTCTGTTGCTGGACTTGTGCCTGCATTATCTTTTTACTCCTGAAGTTAGTTCTTTTGTTGAAGTTTGGTTTTTATCGGGGGGTGTTTTGGGCTTTAAGTTTAAAGAATGTATCTAGCCCTCCTCTGTAAACTCCCTTGCAAAACTCCCGTTAGCTGCTCCTGTTCACTAGCTCCTCTGGTTGCTTAGGAGTGGGCTTTTTAAAGCCCTGGTCTTCCTGAGCAGCCCCGCCCCCTGGTAAGGTTGATGGGTGCTAAAGGACTTAGGGATCAAAGCCTTGTTAAGAAGCTCTCAGCCTTGCCTAGTGGGCCACTAGGCTCAGCACTCACACGGTCAGTGCACAGTCCCCCAAACAAACAGACCACATGGTAAATTTCAGTCAAGCAACAAGCACACCACAAACACAAACATACGCACTACGGACAACAAACTTACCCCAAGGGTCACGTAATCACTCCTCCTTCACCTGGAGAACTCCCTCACAAAACTCCCCTGTTAGCCGCTCCTGCTCGCTAGAGTCATTCGAGATGATCATAATGGTCTCTCCTGGCTTTAAAATTCTGTTAATCATTCTGAGCAGTTCCACTCACCACCTCTGGTATGAGGGCATGGTATTGCACAGGTTTTTACCTCTAGCACCCTTATTGAGCACCTCTTTAGCCCTGCAATAGCCTGTTCCTCTCCACAATTTGGCATTCAGCCAAATCACATCTAGTCCAGACGCACTTCCAGGGTAAGACAAGTGCAAACACAAGTTCACACAAACAAAATGTTCTTTTACTCCTCTTCTATAACCTTGTTCCTTCTGAGCTATGTTTAAATCTTTCTCTGGCTCTTAGATAGAACCCCGACTCGCAGGCTTCTGCTCTGGAATCCCATCACCATCTCAGCCCCTCTTCCAGTGGATACTTGAGGACTTTCCACAGGAGCCCAAATTGCATCTTTTAGTTCCTCCTGTAAACTTCTTCTTCATGTGTTTTATGGTGAAGCAAACTCATTTGCCAAGTCTATGGCTGCCAAACATTGGACACCACATAGATAATTCAAGAATTAAAGTCTTTCATCTTTCCCAGTGTTCCTAAAGAAGCACTCTACTGCTTTTTGGTAGGGGCCCATTTTCCTGGTGCTCTAACTCGGTGTTGCAGTGAAAATTTTGATACTTTAAAGCCTCTACGTTTTTCATATAAATTCCTCCTTTCAATGGTATACTCCTTGCACTCCCACAGCAGATGCTCAACTGTTTCCTGCACCACACACATCCCACATAATCCAACTTTGTTTGTTTATTAGTAACAAATTACTATTTAAGTCACAACGTACAGTTAAAATTCTAAATAGCCACTTCATTGTCTCAGGGCCTTGGAGTGTATCAGCATTTTCAATTCTTGGTCTTATATCATGGATTTTTTTCCTTTTCCTTTGCCCATATTTCCTGCCATTCCTCTCTGAACTCATTTTTAATTAGATTTCTAAACACCAGTTTACTTAAAGGGTTCTCTGAATCAGCTTGCTTGTGTTTGACAGAACTTTTTGCCACTTTATCTACCAGCTCATTACCCACTACCTCCCTCCAGTAAACTTAATCTTCTCAGTCCTTGTATGAGGCCCACCTGATGCCAGTTAGTCCTGCCTCCTCTGCCTTAGATACAGTTCATTATGGCACAGGTGGGCTGATTGAACAGGATTGGCCAGCCCCAGGCTCTCAAAGGGGCAGGCCCACCATCTTACAATCATATCTGAGAAGCCATACAGTGGTGAATTTAGGATGATCAGAATGACCCTACTGAAGTAAGCTGTGCTGGAGGTTAGATGATTTCATGAACTTTAAATGGGCCTATTAGTTTCCCGTGGACCAAATTTCTTAAAAGTGATTCTTCACCTGAGACAGCTTCTGCAGAACACTTATATGTTTCAGAACTGTCCTGTTTCTCCTCGGGAGACAAGGTATATGAGACATCTTTTATTGGACCAACTTCTGTTGGTGAGAGAGACAAGCTTTCGAACCACATAGATCTCTTCTGAGTGACTCTGTTGCTTTCACGGAGGGAGGGAGGGGCAACTGACTACATGTACCCAAAAACACCCTAGACAATGTTTTTGCCCCATCAGTCATTGGGAGCTTAACCCAGAATTCCAGTGGGCAGCAGAGACTGCGGGAACTGTGGGATAGCTACCCACAGTGAACCGCTCCGGAAGTCGATGCTAGTCACGGTATTGAGGACACACTCTGCTGACTTAATGTGCTTAGTGGGGACATACACAATTGACTGTATAAAATCGATTTCTAAAAATCGACTTCTATACAATTGACCTAATTTCGTAGTGTAGACATACCCTTGGATATTTGCTGGTAGCAGAGGAGAAATGGTGAGAGTCAGGAATCTTGGGTTGCATTCTAGGCTCTGGAAAGTAGTGGGCACAGACTGTTCTGCCCATTTTCTCACAAACTTAACTCTTTCCGTGCCATCCCCTCCAATTTGTCCTTGTTTCGCTGCTCTCTACCCTACCCCAGATTCCTGTCCCAGTCCCATTCTCCTTGCCCACCCAGTCCCAGTCTCTACTCCTCAAGCTTCTCACCCTAGTCTCAGTCTCCTTGCTAAGCCAGCCTAGTCTTCCTCTCTAGGCTCGCTGTCTCTATCACCCTCCTTCACTTCCAGTCTTTCCCTATCCCTACACCCAGGCCCAGCTGTCCTTTCCTAGCCAGTCCCCTTGCCCAACCAGCCCCAGTTCTCTTGCTCCCAGTTCCTCATTTGCGTTGTCTTCCCTCATCCCACCCCACCCCAAATTAGCTTCCTGTTGAAGATTCCCTCCCTGGGCTCCTCATCCAATCTCAATCTTTCCCCCAGCTCCTTAACCCAGTCTCCTTACTTCCTGATCTATTCCCAGTCTCTTTGCCCAATCAGTCTCAGTTCTCCCCTGTTCCTAATCTCAGTCTCCTTGTCCAGACTGTCCCAGACTTCCCCTCTCCCACAGATCCGTGTCCGATCTCAGTATTGCCCCTCAACTAACTGGCTCAAAAGGGGTTCTCCTTCTTCAGAGGGGAAAGACCAGAAAAAGGAGAGGGATAAACAAATTCCAGGGGACAACAAATGAAAAAACAAGAATGGGAGTGAAAGTCATAGGTTTACAATCAGGGTTCCAGAAGGGGACACTGAGCCGAGAACCTAGTGCGCACTGCTCCTTGAAAGAGTCCAAGTCTGCTACCGCTGCTGCTCCACGGAAGATCTCTTGGAAAATGATTATGAAGAAGATCCTCGCAGACCAGCAGCGCGAAGGGGAAGAATGGTGCCTCCTCGAAGGATTCCCCCCACTCCCCCACAGATGCTGCTTCAGAAAGATCCTGCATACTGAGACCGGCCTGTCGGGAAATTACAACCAGAAGGAACAACCTGCCCCCGCTTTCCAGCAGCACCAGCTGCCATGGGACAGCCCCTCCGCTCTCCAGCTACCGCCAAAGGACAGCCCCCCAACCTGCTCTCCAGCAACCGTCGAGGGACACCCCCCCGCTCTCCAGCAGCACCAGCTGCCGACAGACAGCCCCACCGTGCTCCAGCAGCCACTGACGGACAGAACCCCCTGCTCTCCAGCTGCAAGATGCTCCGAGGCGACCACCTTCTACCCCTGCAGCTGCCCAGGACCCTGACACTGGTGGTGCTCTCGCTGCTCTTCACACCATCCGGGTAGGAATCTTCACAGACAAGACCAGCATCTCTCCAGAGACCACCCAGAGGGTTATCAGCAGCTTGCAAGATGCCTGCCCAGCCTCAGAAACCACCCAGAGGGACCCCAGGACCTTGCCAGACACCTGCCCAGCTGGACCTTTCGACCCCACCCACCCACACCAGGGAGAACCAGCCAACAGTACCACTGATGATGCTGGAAACCCCCTGCTGTAAGATAATGAGAACACCACCTACCTGCAGTATCTTCTCGCTGCAGATGTTCTCATCTGCCCCATCTGCTCCCCGCCCCAAAGCTTCCATCTCCTCGGTGGCATCACCAGGAACCTGAAGAGATGTCACAGCAAGCAGGTCGCCTTCAGCTGTGCCCTCTGCAGGCTGCCCTTCGAGACGCAGAAGCAATGCAAGACACACCAAGTTGCCTGGAAGAAATGCCTCAAGGGAACAATACAGTCTCCTGCCCCGGCTCCCAGCCCTCCTGCTGCACGCTGGCCCGCTGCTCCTGAGCCTCAACAAAGAAAGCTGACCTCGCAAGCTGCCGTCAAGAAACCTGCCTCCATCACCAGGCCAGCGGAACCGGGTGATGCGATTGGGAAGGTACCTGCTGCATCGGGGAACATCACCCAAGTCCTCACCAGCAAGAGGCCCATCTCACCCTCGCATATCGCCAAGAAGATCTCCATGCTGAGACGACTCAGTGCTGCCTCACGACCTGTCCAGCATGTCCCCATCTCCAGAAGGATCAGCGTCCCACCGTGCATAGCTGCTCGAGATCCTGCCACTGGAAGGTCCAGCACCGCCCCTCGGACTGCCCTGTGAACTCCAACTGGCAGAGGAGCCAGCACCACGCCTCAGACCTACAAACTCTCGCCGTCACTGGAGGAACCAGCCCCACTGTCACACCAAAGCACGAGGCCTTCATCGCCAGATGGACTAGCACGGCCCCCAAGTCCATCCTGTGGGACACTGCCTACGGGAGATCTCACTCTCCAGCAGCAACTGCCCAGGCAGCAGCCACTCATAGAAGGACCAGCAGTGTCCGAGAAACCCCCGAGCCAGACCGCATCTCTCTGACCACCAGCAACGCCACCATCCCGCCAGAGATTCTACCCCAGAACCCAACCAAAGGGAATCCTGACCCATGAGAGAGACGGCAGGCCGGCCACGCAGCAGGCTTAAAGCCTGCACCAGACGAGGTCGAGTACCTTGAGGACCAGCGGCCGATGGTGAGGGCTGCCACACTGTGGCAGACGGCCTGGACCGAGGAGCTACAAGCGACAGCTTCCTTTGACGACTTCGACCTCCTCATAGACAGGGTCACTCGAGTGCTGTCTGCGGAAATTGCTTCCAGGAGGAGTTCGAACCAGGAGAACGCCTCACCTGTGCACAGAACGCCTGCTCCGAACCACAACACCGCCACCAGGGGAGCCAGAAGCAGAAACGCCAGTCGCCGCTACGATCCAGTAGCGGCTTCCAGGATCCAAAAGCTGTACCGGGCAAACCACTCCAAGGCCATGAGGAGGATCCTAGATGGGTCCTCGTCCTACTGCACGATCCTGTCTGAGCGTCTTTACAGCTACATCAATGATGTATTCGACCACATAGCGCCCAGAGCGCCTCCACCCCCCGCCCCGCGTCATCGACGTAGGTGTCCTGGAGACTGACTTTACGCCCAAGGAAGTGATGGCCAGACTCTCGAAAACAAAAAACACAGCTCCTGGGAAAGATGGCGTCCCCCACAGCCTCCTGAAAAAGCGAGACCCTGGCTGCCTGGTCCTCGCCATGCTCTTCAACCAGTGCAAGCAGTTCTGCCGGACTCCCAGCTCCTGGAAGAAGGCTGTGATGGTGCCGGTGTACAAGAAGGGCGAGCGGGACGACCCTACCACCACATCTTTGCCACACTTCAGGAGTTCGGGATGCCAGAGAACTTCCTTCGTGTGATCCGAGAGCTCTACGAGGGATGCAGCACCACCATCTGCTTGGCTGAAGGGGAGACCGCTGAGATCCCGATCCGGAGCGGAGTAAAGCAGGGCTGTCCCCTCAGCCCCATCATCTTTAACCTCGCTATAGAGCCATTGCTGCGAGCGATCTCCAATGGCACAGATGGCTTCAACCTCCACGGTGAGAGGGTGAGCGTCCTGGCTTACGCAGACAACCTGGTCCTGACTGCGGACGACCCAGAGAGCCTTCAAGGTATGCTAGACACCATAAGTCAAGCTGCCGACTGGATGGGGCTCGGCTTTAATGCAAAGAAGTGCGCAGCTCTCCACATTGATGGCAGCAAAAGGGACTTGGTGAAGGTGACGGGGTTCCAGATCCAGGCAAGCCCATCATCCCCCGGCAGAGGGGCAGGTGTATTAGCACTTTGGCACGCCAATGGGTTTCCGTGTCTGGCAGACACCCAAGGACACCATCCAGGAGATCTTACAGGATGCCGCCAAGATCGTCACCTCCCTGCTGGCACCGTGGCAGAAGATAAATGCCCTGAACACCTTTCTGATCCCCCACATCTCGTTTGTCCTAAGGGGATCCGCTGTTGCGAAGGTGCCCCTCAACAAGGCAGACAAGACTGTCCTTCAGCTAGTGAAGAAGCAGCTGCTCCTTCCCCAGAGATCCAGCAATGAGCTGGTCTACATCGCCCACAGGCACGGCAGCGCCAACATCCCTCGCATCGGCGACCTGTGCAACATTGCAGTGATCACCCATGCCTTCCGCCTGCTGACGTGTCCCTATGCCATGGTAAGGAACATCGTGGCAAATGCCCTGCATGGCGTGATAAAGAAGCAGAGCCCCCTCCAACCAAGACATCGCCACCTTCCTGAGTGGCTCCCTGGATGGCGAATTTGGACGGGACAGGGGCGACGTTGCTTCACTGTGTTCCTGCGCTCACAATGCCACACGTCACCTGGGGAAGTGTGTCAGCTGCCGCTGGGAGTGGTGCGAGGAGCGCCAGGAGCTGGGAGTCCTGGTGCTGCAGATCAGGTCCGACGACAACACCATCGTCACCGCAAGCGCCGGGGCATGCTGGAGAGGACCCTGAAGGCCGCCGTCCACTCGCTGTACATGGAAACCCTGAAGGGTAAACCGGACCAGGGTAAAGCCTTTGAGTTAACCAGCAAGTGGGACGCCAGCAACCACTTCCTCACCTGTTTCACCGACTGCCCAGCTCAACAGCATCCCGCTCAATGGAGCTGTCAGCCACAGAAACTGAGACAAGCGTTGCAGGAAGTGCGGCTACTCCAACGAGACCCTGCCCCACGTCCTGCGAAGCTGCAAGCCCCACTCCAGAGCCTGGCAACTGAGCCACAACGCCATCCAGAACCGCCTGGTGAAAACCATCGCACTGTGCCTGGGGGAAGTCGCTGTGAACTGCGCCATCCCCGGTTCCGAAAGCCAGCTGTGACCTGACGTCGTCATCACTGATGAGGCCCAGAAAAAGATTATCCTCGTCAACGTCACAGTCTTCTTTGAGAACAGGACCCAGGCCTTTCGCAAAGCCCAAGCTCGTAAGATGGAAAAGTACACTCTCCTTGCTGACACTCTGAGAGCGAAGGGCTACGAGGTGCAGATGGACGCCCTGATCATTGGAGCCCTGGGCGCCTGGAACCCCTGCAACGAGCGTGTGCTGCGGACCTGCGGGATCGGTCGACGCTATGCACGGCTCATGCGGTGCCTCATGGTCTCAGACACCATCCAATGGTCCAGGGACATCTACACCGAACACATCACAGGCCACCAACAGTACCAGGAGGTGTGAGCCAGAGCGACATCGTGCATCGACAACGAGAAAGGGACCGAGAGACTTTGTCTGTTGGACCATATGAACTAGAACCATAAACTCATTGAACGTTAAATCTCACCAAATGAGGGTCAATCCATTCTCATCATCATATCCACTCATTATACTCCACACGTGAACATAGCCATTATATGAACAACATACCCTCATATCTCAATGTCTGTACTTTGAGCTTTTAACCTTTTACCCCCAATTGGAGATATTGCAGATTATGTATTCCTTCCGCCATCCAATCTTAAACTGAACTTTGCACCCCTTGATAATCTGTATATGATTCCCTGATAACCAGAAACTTCTGTGCTTAAACTCTGTACCATTCACTTTTTTTTAAACATCATCTTAATAAAATTTTAGACTTGGCCAGAGGTTCACAGCTAAATAGATAGTTTAGCACAGTGGTTCTTAACCTGGGGTGCACGCACCCCTTAGGGGTGCGAGACATGCCAGATTTTTTAAGAAGGTAAATCATTGAAAACACAAATTAAGCACAGGCACGTAAGTACAACTACTTTGTTTCATGAAACCTATTTGTTTATTAACATTATACATTTTTTAACGATTACTGTAATATACAAACAAAAAATATATCTAGGTTTAAAGAACTTCAACGATTTTTGATAAGGGGTGCAAGAACGTATTTTGAGAACCAAAGGGGTGCAGGCTGCAGTAAAGGTTAAGAACCACTGGTTTAGCATAACTAGTTAGCACATAATCTAAGGGACCATTCAAGGAGAAGTGGCCTGTTAACACCCCTGTTGTCATAGGACCAGGAGGAGGGTTGGTGGGTTACAGATCATTGTAATAAGCTATGAATCCATGATTCTGAGTGTCTAGCAAAATCATGAGCTGCTAGGTGCTAAGCACTTCTGAAAATCAGAAAGATTATATTTTTCACAATATGGCCATGATCTTAAGGGTTCATAATAAAGCTGTGATTTGGATGCCAAATCTCTTTATCATAATCATGAAAAGCAGTGGAATACCTTAGGAATGGCTATGAGGCAACTGGTGTGCAAGGACAGTCCAATAGGTAGTACTGTCCACATTTAATTTGTGTTATTCGGTAGGAGGGACAGGTATAGGTACAGAGGCCTGTTGTTTTAATACAGCAGTCGTTTTGTCCTTAGGTATTCACTACTTATTTCCATTTGAAATTGTCTGCCCACCTTATTCCCGGTGGGGTCAGCTGGTCCTGGTGCCCAAGGGGTCTGGAATCAGAGAATTAGAGGACTGGAAGGGACCGCGACAGGTCATCTAGTCCAGTCCCCTGCACTCATGGCAGAACTAGGGATATGTCTACACTGGCACAGTTACAGCGCCGGCAGGTACAGCACCGCTCAGAGAGTGCTGAAAGGAAACTGCTGTTGTGCGTTCACACTGTCAGCTGCCTGCGCAATAGCAAGTTCACACTTGCAGCACTTGCAGCGGTAGTTGAAGTGCTGCACTCTGGGCAGCTATCTCACAGAGCATCTCTTCCTCTTCTGCTGCTAAGAGTTGTGGGAAGGCGGAGGGATCCCAGCAATCCCTGTGCTTCCATTCACATTTGGCACCATCTTTCAGTGGTTTGTATACTGTGCGTACTCTGCTCTGCCTCTTTGGTCTGCAGGAATGGATCCCGCACTGTTGACCAATATGCTGCTCGCTCTCACTAACACGTCATGAGTGGCAGTGGAGTTATTCCTTAAACTGCAAAGGCAAGAGCATTTTTCATTGATCTCGCCATGCGTAGTAGCTACAATACAAGATTGCTTGTGGCATTCACGGAGGTGCTGACCACAGTGGAATGCTGCTTCTGGGCTCAGGAAACGAGCACTGAGTGGTGGGATCACATCATGATGCACGTCTGGGATGACGAGCAGTGGCTGCAGAACTTTCGGACGAGGAAAGCCACATTCATGGGCGTGTGTGATGAGCTCGCCCCAGCTCTGTGGCACAGGGACATGAAAATAGGAGCTGCCCTGCCGTTGGAGAAGCACGTGACGATTGCACTGTGGAAACTAGCTACTCCATACTGCTACCAATTGGTCGCTAACAAGTTCAGAGTGGGAAAGTCAACCGTTGGACTCATGTTGATGGAAGCGTGCAGGGCCATTAATCACATCCTGCTCCGAAAGACTGTGACTCTGGGCAACGTGTGTGACATTGTGGATAGCTTTGCACAAATGGGCTTCCCTAACTTCAGAGGGACGATAGATGGTATGCATATTCCAATTCTGGCACCAGACCACCTAGCCACTGAGTACATTAATCAGAAGGGGTATATTTCAATGGTTCTCCAGGTGCTTGTGAATCACCGTGGGCATTTCACGGACATTAACTCAGGCTGGTCCGGAAAGGTGCATGACCCGCACATATTTCAGAAAACTGGCCTGTTCAGGAAGCTGCAAGCAGGGACTTTCTCCTAGACCAGTTTTCAGAGTAACAGCCATGTTAGTCTGTATTCGCAAAAAGAAAAGGAGTACTTGTGGCACCTTAGAGACTAACCAATTTATTTGAGCATAAGCTTTCCTGAGCTACAGCTCACTTCATCGGATGCATACTGTGGAAAGTATAGAAGATCTTTTTATACAAACAAAGCATGAAATAGGTCGGAATATGAACAAGAGGCTGCTCGGCAGCTCTCCAACACCACTTTCTACAAGCCATTACCCTCTGATCCCACTGAGAGTTACCAAAAGAAACTACAGCATTTGCTCAGGAAACTCCCTGAAAAAGCACAAGATCAAATCCGCACAGATACACCCCTGGAACCCCGACCTGGGATATTCTATCTACTACCCAAGATCCATAAACCTGGAAATCCTGGGCGCCCCATCATCTCAGGCATTGGCACCCTGACAGCAGGATTGTCTGGCTATGTAGACTCCCTCCTCAGGCCCTACGCTACCAGCACTCCCAGCTACCTTCGAGACACCACTGACTTCCTGAGGAAACTACAATCCATCGGTGATCTTCCTGAAAACACCATCCCGGCCACTATGGATGTAGAAGCCCTCTACACCAACATTCCACACAAAGATGGACTACAAGCCGTCAAGAATACTATCCCCGATAATGTCACGGCTAACCTGGTGGCTGAACTTTGTGACTTTGTCCTTACCCATAACTATTTTACATTTGGGGACAATGTATACCTTCAGATCAGCGGCACTGCTATGGGTACCTGCATGGCCCCACAGTATGCCAACATTTTTATGACTGACTTAGAACAAGGAGGAGCTTCCTCAGCTCTCGTCCCCTAACGCCCCTACTCTACTTGCGCTATATTGATGACATCTTCATCATCTGGACCTATGGAAAAGAAGCCCTTGAGGAATTCCACCATGATTTCAACAATTTCCATCCCACCATCAACCTCAGCCTGGTCCAGTCCACACAAGAGATCCACTTCCTGGACACTACAGTGCTAATAAACGATGGTCACATAAACACCACCCTATACCGGAAACCTACTGACCGCTATTCCTACCTACATGCCTTCAGCTTTCACCCTGACCACACCACACGATCCATTGTCTACAGCTAAGCTCTGCGATACAACCGCATTTGCTCCAACCCCTCAGACAGAGACAAACACCTACAAGATCTCTATCAAGCATTCTTACAACTACACTACCCACCTGCGGAAGTGAAGAAACAGATTGATAGAGCCAGAAGAGTTCCCCAGAAGTCACCTACTACAGGACAGGCCTAACAAAGAAAATAACAGAACGCCACTAGCCGCCACCTTCAGCCCCCAACTAAAACCCCTCCAACGCATTATTAAGGATCTACAACCTATCCTGAAGGATGACCCAACACTCTCACAAATCTTGGGAGACAGGCCAGTCCTTGCCTACAGACAGCCCGCCAACCTGAAGCAAATACTCACCAGCAACCACATACCACACAACAGAACCACTAACCCAGGAACCTATCCTTGCAACAAAGCCCGTTGCCAGCTGTGCCCACATATCTATTCAGGGGACACCCTCACAGGGCCTAATAACATCAGCCACACTATCAGAGGCTCGTTCACCTGCACATCCACCAATGTGATATATGCCATCATGTGCCAGCAATGCCCCTCTGCCATGTACATTGGTCAAACTGGACAGTCTCTACATAAAAGAATAAATGGACACAAATCAGATGTCAAGAATTATAACATTCATAAACCAGTCGGAGAACACTTAAATCTCTCTGGTCACGCGATTACAGACATGAAAATTGCAATAGTACAACAAAAAAACTTCAAAACCAGACTCCAGCGAGAGACTGTTGAATTGGAATTTATTTGCAAATTAATTTAGGATTGAATAGAGACTGGGAGTGGCTAAGTCATTATACAAGGTAACCTATTTCCCCTTGTTTTTTCCTACCCCTTCCCCCCCCCCCCCAGACGTTCTTGTTAAACCCTGGATTTGTGCTGGAAATGGCCCACCTTGATTATCATACACATTGTAAGGAGAGTGATCACTTTAGATAAGCTATTACCAGCAGGAGAGTGGGGTGGGGGGAGAGAAAACCTTTTGTAGTGGTAAACACCCATTTTTTCATGCTTTGTGTGTATCAAAAGATCTTCTATACTTTCCACAGTATGCATCCGATGAAATGAGCTGTAGCTCACAAAAGCTTATGCTCAAATAAATTGGTTAGTCTCTAAGGTGCCACAAGTACTCCTTTTCTCCTGGACCAGAAGATCACCGCAGGGGAAGTCGAAATGCCCATTGTGATTCTGGGAGACCCTGCTTACCCTTTAATGCTGTGGCTTATGAAGCCATAAACGGGGCACCTTGACAACAGCAAGGAGCTGTTCAACAACAGGCTGAGCAAGTGCAGAATGACTATTGAGTGGGCTTATGGCTGTTCAAAGGCCCGCTGGCGCTGCCTCTATGGGAGACTGGACCTGGCCGATGACAATATTCCTATGCTTATAGCTGCATGCTGTATGCTCTACAATATTTGTGAAGGGAAGGGTGAAAGGGCTGCACTGCTAAGGCTCAGCGCCTGGAGGCTGAATTTGAACAGCCAGAGACCAGGGCTATAAGAGGGGTGCAGCGTGGGGCCATAAGGATCAGGGATGCCTTGAGGTAGCAATTTGAAGCTGAAAGCCTCTGATATTTGTTGCTATGCTCAGGAGTGCAGTGTTTGTAATGCTAGGAGGTGATTGTGATTGGTGCAGATGATGCACTATGAAGGTTTAATAAAATTGCCTGTTGCTTTGCAGGGCTTGGGTTTGCTTTTCTAACCCTTCTGCCTGTCAGAGTTGGCAGCAACAAGGGCCGGGTTCAGTATCTAGGGGTTCCATTCCAATAACACAATGGAAAACCGGCTCGAGCCCCCACCCAGTGACCTGGGACAAATATATACCACCCCCGCTGGGCGCCTCCAAGAGGCAATACTTCCCCTCTCCCAAGCACATAGTCTGAGTGTAGCAAAAAGCCTTTTAATAACAGAGAGAAACAATGTGGCATTATATTGGGGAAACACCACCAACAGGATTCATAACAAAACCCATGAGCAAAAAAACCCACCCCAAGCAAATTGGGGCATGTCCTTTCCCTTTGGTTCTTGAGTCCAGCAACCCAAAATCACCCAAAGTCCCAAAAGTCCAACGACCCAAAAGTCTCTGTCCTTGGTCAGGGCAGCCCCAGAGTTCAAAAGTTTATCTGCAGAGTTTTACCTCCCAAACTGGTGGAGATTGGGGAGGAGGGGGGGTTAAGGGGCACCTTACGTGGTCCAAAGCTGATGGCCCCACCTCTCCATGGGGTTCCGCTCTGCCAGCTGCCCCATGAGCTGCTCTAGGCATCCAACAAACTGCTCTGCTCCACCATCCGCTCTGCTCTGCTCGCCGTCCCGCAAACTGCTCTGCTCCACCAGCCACTCCGCTCTGCTCCGCTCGCTGTCCCACAAACTGCTCTGCTCCACCAGCTGCTCCTCTCTGCTCGCCGTCCCACAAACTGCAATGTTCTGCAGCCATCCCGCTCGCCGTCCCGCAAACTGCTCTGCTCTGCCAGCCGCTCCGCTCGCCGTCCCGCAAACTGCTCCACCATATAGCTTCAGGCTCCCCCACTACTTGACACAACACTCAGTGATTTCAGCTCTTAGTAAGTTTAACTCTTTTGTGATTTCAGCTTGTAGTAGGGGAGCCTCAGTGCTGGTGTACCATTAGCCCAAAGTGAATTCAGCTCAGCAGCCTGTAACTAGATTCCTAATGGAATCAAATATTCCATTAATTGAAATAGCTCTGATATTCCACAGTGGAGAGAGGAGGAAGTACAATTAGCATGTAAGGCCCTCACCAGGGGGGCCCATGCCACCAAGTATTAATACCTGGCCCCCAACCTCCCTCAATTCACAGAGTTTTGGAACCCATGTCCCTTGCCTAGCGAGTGCTACTTAGTTGATGGCGAGTCCCTCCATCATAACAAAAGGCTAAGTACGGTTCCACTGTCCTTGATTCCCATAATCAGGGTAATAACAATTTATTCTTTCTGCCCCAATAACAGAGTCACTGGGGATCCCATAGCAGCCAAAGTGACCATTTGGGCAGCTATGGCCTCATTCTAGGCGGGGTGGGTGTGCCTATGCAAATGAGATCGGCCCCTGAAGTTCTTTTCCACAACTTGCCACACCTCACCACCAGATGTCAGGGTGGAGCTCATCCTGACTCTGCTTACACTTTCAATTAATGGAATGAAGATTGCTTTCAAACCAACACAATTCTTTTATTAAAAAACAACAACCAGAGGAGACAGACCAAAAAAAAACCGAACACATCAGCACTGAGGAAGATCCCAAGGGACCAAGGGAAGGTCCCAAGAGGAGGTGGGGGTTGAGACATATAAAAATTTGTGTATGTCCAGGTTTCATATCCAACCTTCTCCTCTGGAGTACAGTACAGTGGATACTGTACTTCAGCAGGGCTAAACTGCAGAGGGACGGGTCTTGAGTGCAATGGGTAGTGGGAGTCCGCAGGGCTGGACTGTGGTGGGGGAGGAGTGGAATGCAGCAGGTACAGACTGGAGCCAAGAGGCTGATAAGAGCGTGTTGGCAGTGTGTGGGGGACTCATGGGAAAGAGTTTTGTCACAGCGGCTGCAGGGGAGGGCGGGCGCAGAGCTACTCGGCTTGCAGTGCTAGGGGCGCCTGGAGCGTGTCAGTTTGGCACTCCATAATATTTAAAAGCCGCTCCATGGCTTCATTCTGGCACGCCATGTTCTCCTTTCGGTCCCTCCTCTCGCTGTCCCGCCACTCCTTCAGTTCTTGTTTTTTGGCCAGGGAGTGCATCATGACATCACACAGAAAGTCCTCCTTAGTTCTTCGTGGCCGCCTTCTAATTCTGCACAGCCATTCAGCCGGCCAAAACAAAGAGAGAGGCTGGGCTCCCTAAGTCATATCTGTGAAGCCAAACTGCAACATTTTACAGAAGCAGTATTATTTGCAAAACAGAGACCACTGATTCAGTGATTTAAAACACAGCCACTATTCACACACCTGTCACTAACTGACTGACTGCAGGCAAGCACACATGAGCCACAAGACCCTTAAAATGCTGAGTAACCACAGGGACAGGGGAAATCAATGTTCCAGGACTGTACTGTACACTGGGCACATGGCTTTTGTGGTGGCCTTCTGATCATTACTGTCCTCACATTTTCCACAGGCTGTGTTCATATGAAAGATATCTTGCCGCTGAGGGTGAGCAGGGAATCAAGGGAGGGTCTTCTCCAAGACTGTGGCTTCTGCCCTGACCCTTATGCGGCTCGCCTGTGTGCCGTAAGTTACCCTTAATGGGGCAGGGAACAAAGCAGCTCTGCCAAAGAACCCACGGCAGCGGATAGCCCAGTATCTTCATGAGAGTTTCGTGGAGATCTCTGAGGTAGATTGCCGTGAAGCGAGGGAGTCAATCAACACCCTGTTCCGCCGCTCGGACTAGGCATGTGGTGGTATGCACATCATACAGACACAAATCTGCTTTCTGCAATCCTCCTGCGCCCAATAACTCGCTTCAGCAATTCCCCAAATCAAAGCCACTTACCAGGGACCTCATCTCCTGTTTGCGCTTTGCCAAGCTCTGACAGCTGTGACTGGCTAGCCTCCTCAGGGGTAGAGAAGAGCTCCTGGCTGCATGCATCTCTGACTTCCAAGTCGTCTTCTGGGTCGCCCTCCACCTCCACATCCTCGTCCAAGATTTCCTACTCCTAGCTTGGTCCACTCTCGACTGGCATGCGAGCCACCAAAGTATCCACAGTGACCTTCACAATGGAGGTGGGGTCACTACCGAGTATGACCAGAGAGGCGAGAACAGGCATTGTGGGACACCTCCTGGAGGTCAATTGCAACACTGAAATCCACCAGGGTGTCTACACTGGCACTGTGGTGCTGTGGCCCCCGCGCAGAAAGCTCAATGCTTTTTTGAGCATTTGGGTGGCTTTTTTTTACAGCTCCGCAACTGCACAGTTTCTGTGCACTATATGGCTTGGCAGTGTGTACACCTCAGGAGTTACAATGCAGAAAGCTGCTTTATTGCGCAGAAACTTGCCAGTGTAGACAAGGCCTAAGTACTATCTAGACCATCCCTGACAGATGTTTGTCTAACCGGCTCTTAAAAATCTCCAGTGGTGGAGATTCCACAGCCTCCCTAGGCAATTTATTCCAGTGCTTAAGAACCCTGACAGTTAGGAAGTTTTTCCTAATGTCCAACCTAAACCTCCCTTGTTGCAATTTAAGCCCATTGCTTCTTGTCCTATTCTCAGAGGTTCAGAAGAACAATTTTTCTCCCTCCTCCTTGTAACAACCTTTTATGTACTTGAAAACTGTTATGTCCCCCCTGACTGTTCTCTTTTCCAGGCTAAACAAACCCATTTTTTTCAATCTTCCCTCATAGGTCATGTTTTGTAGACCTTTAATCATTTGTATTGCTCTTCTCTGGACTTTCTCCAATTTGTCCACATCTTTCCTGAAATGTGGTGTCCAGAACTGGACACAATACTCCAGCTGAGGCCTAATCAGTGTGGAGTAGAGCAGAAGGATTACTTTTCATGTCTTGCTTACAACACTCCTGCTAATACATCCCAGAATGATGTTTGCTTTTTTTGCAACAGTGTTACACTGTTGACTCATATTTAGCTTGTGGTCCACTGTGACCCACAGATCCCTTTCCGCAGTACTCCTTCCTAGGCAGTCATTTCCTATTTTCTATGTGTGCAACTGATTGTTCCTTCGTAAGTGGAGTACTTATTGAATTTCGTCCTATTTACTTCAGACCATTTTTCCAGTTTGTCCAGATCATTTTGAATTATAATTCTGTCCTCCGAAGCACTTGCAACCCTTCCCAGCTTAGTATCATCCACAAACTTTATAAGTGTACTCTCTATGCCATTATCTAAATCATTGATGAAGATACTGAACAGAACTGGCCCAGAACTGATCCCTGCGGGACCCCACGCATTTTGTCCTTCCAGCATGACTGTGAACCATTGATAACTGCTCTCTGGGAATGCTTTTCCAACCAGTTATGCACCTTATAGTAGCTCCATCCAGGTTGTATTTCCCTAGTTTGTTTATGAGAAGGTCACGTGAGACAATATCAAAAGCTTTACTCCAGTCAAAATATACGTCTACTGCTTCCCCCATCCACAAGGCTTGTTAGCCTGTCAATGAAAGCTATCAGGTTGTTCTGACACGATTTGTTCTTGACAAATCCATGCTGACTGTTACTGATCACCTTATTATCTTCTAGATGTTTGCAAATTGATTCCTTTATTATTTTCTCCATTATCTTGCTGGGTACAGAAGTTAAGCTGACTGATCTGTAATTCCCCGGGTTGTTCTTATTTCCCTTTTTATAGATTGGAAAAGGGCAAATATAGTGCCAGTCTTCTGGAATCTCTCCCGTCTTCTGTGACTTTTTAAAGATAATCGCTAATGGCTCAGATATCTCCTCAGTCAACTCCTTGCGTATTCTAGGATGCATTTCATCAGGCCCTAGTGACTTGAAGACAACTAACTTGTCTAAGTAATTTTAACTTGTTCTTTCCCTATTTTAGCCTCTTCTGATCCTACCTCATTTTCACTGGCATTCACTATGTTAGATGTCCAATCACCACCAACCTTCTTGGGGAAAACAGAAACAAAGAAGTAATTAATGTATTTGTAGAATGTTTTCTTGTTACCCTTTATGTCTCTAGCTAATTTGATCTTGTTTTGTGCCTGGGCCTTTTAAATTTTGTTCTTACCTACGTGTGTTATTTGTTCATATTCATCCTTTGTAATTTGATCTAGTTTCCACTTTTTGTAGGACTTTTTTGAGTTTCAGATATTGAAGATCTCCTGATTAAGCCAGGGTGGCCTCTTGCCCTACTTCCTATCTTTCCTATCCTGCAGTGGGATAGTTTGCTCTTTTGTCCTTAATAATGTTTCTTTGAAAACCTACCAACTGTCTTCAATTGTTTCCCCCCCTTAGACTTGCTTCCCATGGGATCCTACCTACCAACTTCCTGAGTTGCTAAAGTCTGCCTTCTTGAAATTCATTATCTTTATTTTGCTGTTCTCTCTCCTATCAATCCTTAAAACCGTGAATCCCCTCAGTTCTTACGTTTCTCAGGGGCTTCTTAGGGAACCCAGGCCCACCCACTCCATTGGGTTCCAGTTCAGGATCCTTAAACTAGACAGGCAGAATCAGGACTCAATGACTCCAGCTGTGTCCTGAGCTCCTTCCTACTTTCTCCGGTTTCTGTAGGCTTTTCAGCCTTTTGGGCTAGTCCTCCCTTGTCAGGGTTCTATCTCTGAACAGCTTCTCAGCAGCTTGCCAGCAGGAGTTCTCTTCTCCAGCCTGCTTGCTCCTCTGGGAGCCATTCCATTCCTTTTCTTCCCAGTCCTTTTATCTTTACAGCCACTGTGAGGCTGCCAATCAGCATTGGCTAGCAGTATGTTCATAAAGCCCTTGGTTTCTGGGCCAACATGGGGTATATACACCTCATGTCATTTGGCATGACCAGGAATAGATCTTCCATATTGTTTCTTTTCTTGGACCAGCGGCTTGTGAGCCTTTCCACTGCTGCCAACCCAGTCTGTGAAACAGCCCTACTGTAGGACATCTGTGGCACAATTATGGCCCCTGAAAGAAAAAAAGAGTGAATAACCCTATCAGTCGTCCACCAATCTCTTGAAATGCTAGGGAATGCAATAATTAACTTAACTTTTGTTCTGTTTTTTATTTTGTCACCTTCTTGTAGGTCACTTTCTTATTAGACCAGAGATGGTAATGACATATTATTAGAATTCATACACCCAATGTTTAATGCAGGCAGAGCTTGCACCAATGCCTAGAGTTAAGATTGCCTAACACTTTTTATTGTAAGACTCTACTTTCAGTTGCTTACATCTTTGTCAGAATTTACCTGCGTCAAGTGAAATTTTTCATGCTGTTTGTCTGCTTTAGGCTTAATTTTCTGGATATTAAGTATAAATGGTTCCTATCTTTAAAATGGTTCCTATCTTTACCCCCATGTTTTGGGGCATGCATCTGAAATTTGGTGGGTGAAGGGTGTGATGTTATACCCCATATTCTTCATGGAAATATGGTTCTGATATTAATATGGTATAACTAGGATGTATTTTATGCAAGATGGCTCATGTAAGGTATCACTGGAAAGATTATGATTTACTGAATGTGTTTATCCTATTCGTATGATATTTTTGAAACTGAAGCTGGGAATATTGACCATCTCTCTGTATTTCAGATGTGTCATGTTGGATGAGGCCAAATAATGTTAGTGACTTATTGAGGAAATGCACACAAACATAAGGATTACCCCAGAAACTGTGTGCAATAGAAACCTCTCAGAGATAGCTCTACACAACGGGAATTGTTTGACCCAGGTCAGATAGCTCTACACAATGGGAACTGTTTGACTCAGGTCACAGCAAAAAAGCTTTCTCCAGCAAGTGGGGAGAAGATATAAAAGAGTGACAATGGCAACATGAGGGGACCTCACTCTCCCTACAACAACATACCTGAAATCACCTGAGGAACAAAGACTGAACTATGGGAAGTGATGGTCCCAGGCTGGAAGGATTTTTAGCCTGGGAAAGCCAAGGCAACTTGTGCCTTAAGAATCTGCCAGCCAGTTTATCACTCAGGGTGAGAATTTGCTCATTTGTATCCTACCTAAGCTCAGTTTGTGGGTTTTGTTTATATACTAAGGTAATCTGCTTTGTTCAGTTTGCTATCCCATTAACAACTTAAAATCTACCTTTTGTAGTTAAACTTATTTTGTTTATCATTAAACCCAGTTTATGTAATTTCTAACTGGGCGGCGTGGGGAAAAGTTGAGCACATCTCTCTTCATATTGAGGAAGAGGGTGGATTTTTATGAGCTTGCACTGTGCAGCTTTTGCTATACAGTGCAAGACAGTATTATTTTGGGTTTATCTCCCAAAAGGGGTGTGCACATGAGTGCTGGGGGAGTCCTCTCACAGAGAGCTGACTTCAGTCTGTGTCTCAGCAGGGTGTGGCCGTACCTGTGTATGTGCTACAAGAGGCCAGAGAGCCTAATTCAGCAAAGCGTGGAGAGGGAACCCAGGCTGGTTGAGCGAGAGGCGCTCAGTGAAATCCCAGTACATCAGGTGGCACCCCAGAAAGGGGGGTCCAACCCGTCACAGAGGGGTGTCATCATAGGCACCTTTTGCTGTCCCTGTGAAACTCAACCCAAATGTGACAGAATTTAAGCCTCCGAAAATTGACATTTGAACATGCTTTGTGGAGGTTTGTTAGAGTCTGGGCATGTACATTCTCCAAATAGTCCATCTCCACTGAGCATGCTCCCAGTGTGCAACGGCTGGTAGGACTGTTCCTGCAATTGCTCCCCCTGAGTGCTGAGCCTGCTGTGTTGTTCTGAGTGCCAGTTCCTGACTAGGAGACTCTTCTGCTGTCAGTGCTGCCCCTTGTGGTACACCGGCATCCTAGAGGAGAAGGAAGCATGTTCAATTGAGTACATGGAGGTGAAGAGCAGTCAGGGAGGAAGACAGATAGGCTGTGGGAGAGAGAAGCATAGGGTAACAGGGACAGGACAATGACAGACTGGAGAAATAGGAGCCAAGGTGGACAGGGACAAGCGATGTGTTGTGCTAGTTGGGAATTTTTTGACTCATATTCAAGAATGTTTAATTCAAACTAGAACAGCACAGAGAAAGTCTATGAGACTGATCAGAGGAATAGAGAGTGTGCCTTGTAAGAGAGAGGATATAAATACATCTGGAAGGTAAGCACCAGGGAGGGTGAAGAGCTATTTAAGCTAAGGACAATGTTGGGACAAGAACAAATAAGTATAAACTGGCCATGAACAAATTTAGGCTGGAAATTAGAAGGTATCTAACCAGAAGAGGAGTGAGGTTCTGGAACTACTCCCGCAACTCCTGTTGGGAGACTGACACCTTAATTAGTTTTAAGAGAAAGCTTGACAAATTTATGAGTTCAATTGTATAATGGAGTTGTAAAGGTATGGAGCAGGGCATGGCCATCTTGGGCATCCCTTCTGATTTATTAAGTCTTATATTCCTAAAATATCATGCTTCAGGGCCTTAGCCTGTCATCTATAGGGGCCAGGAAGGGAATCTTCCCCCCACCCCGATATTTTGGGTGGTTTCTTTGATTTTTGTCTACTTCCTCTGAAACATCAGGGATGGCACAGCAGGAGATGGGCTGATGGATGGGCTGGGCTAGTCCTCTGTATCTGTGCTGTGAGAATTCTCAGGTGCTTGTCTGGCTGGTTTTTGCTTTCATGTTCAGGGGCTAACTAATTGTGATATTTGGGGCTGGGAAAGAATTTTTCCTCAGGTCAGAGTGGCAGTGACCTGCAGGGTTTCCTCTGCGCATGGGGAAGTGGTCACTTGCCAGGATCATCTAGGTATATTTAATCAAGTCCCTGTTATTGCATAGGCCTCAGGAATCAGTGCACCTCAGTTCCTTCTAGTCTCTGCCTGTGGCACACAATTGTTCAATCTCATGAGAGCTGTAGTGTTCTGGTCTAATTTTGGTTGTTGCGGTCTGTGTGGGGGCAGTAATCTGTGATATACTCAAGGTCAGACTAATTGTGGTGATTCCTTCTGGCCCTAAATTCCAATTCTGTGACAAAGCCTGCTAAATTATCCCACACTGGTATATTTTACAACAATAAAAATGCATATCTGCTGTAAGGGGTCCCTTGCGTCACATTTTTTTTTTTTTCCTGAACTGCTTAGCTACCGTCTCCAGATCCTATGGCTTCTTGCCTCGTAATAGATGCTGGGATTCCAGAAATGCATTTGCCATCTCCTGACCTGGATCCTTATCCAGCTGGTCAAGTTTCACAAAGCCAGCATTCTCCTACATACACTCCTCACTAAGTATGGTTCCTTTTTACTTTCCAGAAGGACCTTGAGTTGGGTAGAGAGGCAAGCTCTAAGGATTACATAGTTTCATAGAATTTAAGGCTAGAAGGGACCATTAGATCATCTAGTCTGATGTATGTATTACAGGCCATTGAATTTCACCCAGACACCCCTATACTGAGTCTAAAGACGTTTGATAGACCAACTGTCATAACCATAAGGGTAGCCTAAAATTCCTCCTTACCTGTAAAGCGTTAAGAAGCTCAGATAACCTGGTTGGCACCTGACCAGAAGGACCAATGGGGAAAGAAGATAACTTTCAAATCTTGGGGTGGGGGAAGGCTTTGTTTGGGGCTCTCTCTGTGTGTTCTCCCTGGAAACAAAGGGAGAGGCCAAGCATGTAATCCAGCTCCCACTGAAATGATACATCTAATATTACAGAAATAGTAAGTAATAGCAAGGAAATGTGTTAGAGTATCTTTGTGTTTTAACTTGTGAATTGTCCCTGTGCTAAGAGGGAGGTTTATCCCTGTTTTTGTAACTTTAAAGTTTTGTCTGGAGGGGAAATCCTCTGTGTTTTGAATCTTTTTGTTACCCTGTAAAGTTATCTTCCATCCTGATTTTACAGAGGTGATTCTTTTATCTTTTTTTAAAACAAATTCTTCTTTTAAGAACCTGATCGATTTTTCATTGTTCTTAAGATCCAAGGGTGGGTCTGTGTTCACTTGTACCAATTGGTTAGGATATTATTCTCAAGCCTCCCCAGGAAAGGGGGTATAAGGGCTTGGGGGGATATTTTGGGGGAATAGGAACTCCAAGTGGTCCTTTCCCTGATTCTTTGTTAAATCACTTGGTGGTGGCAGCATACCATCCAAGGGCAAAGAATTTCTGCCTTGGGGAAGTTTTAAACGAAGCTGGTAGAAATAAGCTTAGGGGGTCTTTCATGCGGGTCCCCACATCTGTACCCTAGAGTGCAGAGTTGGGAGGGAACCCTGACACCAATGCATTTCAGTCCTCATAAGACTAAACTGTGTGCCATAGGCAGATAACTGGACAGATCGCAGTTCCACCAATGCCTGGGGCCTCTGCAAGGGCAGGGAACTGATTAGGTGAGATATGCCCAGCAGGCCAACCACATCCAATGCTACTGAGAAAGATAAACAAACAAAAAAACTAGGTCCCGTCTAATTAGTGTGACCATATTTCCCAAAGGAAAAATGGGACACCCCCAGCCACTCACCCAAGCCTCCTCCTCTCCCCCCGGCATGAGGCTGTTGCCCAGTTGCTGGGACGCTGCTGGCCCCCACATGCTGGAACACTGCCTTCCCCTCCCCAGCCCTGTCTCCTCCTCTATGTGGGGCTGGCATCTCCACTGATCCCCAACACGTTTCTCCGCACCACACCCCACTTTTTTTTGACAAAAGTGGGCATTTGTCCTGTTTGCTCTTGCCAACTGATAAAGTTGCAAGAGCAAAGCAAGAGCAAACAGGACAAATGCCCACTTTTTCCGAAAAAGTTGTGATGGCCGGGACAGATCTTAAAAAAGGGTCTGTCCCAGCTAAAATGAGACATATGGTCACCCTACTTCTAATCTGACATGGGGGAATATTCCTTCCTGACCCCAAATCTGGCAGTCATTTTGACTCTGAGCATATGAGCAAGACACACCAGCCACAGACACACCACTACAGGACACTGGCCCACCCTGTCTGGTGTCTTTTCTTCATTTGTGGCCTAATTCTGATGCTTCAGAGAAAGGTAAAGAAAATAGAATACATCTAGGCAATTGTGCATTGGGGAAAACATTTATTCCTGATTCCTGCATGTGATGACCAACTGAAGGTTTGAAGCATTGCATGTGATTATAGTCATTAACCTAGTGCAGAGTTGCAAGTGTTATGAGTATGTTAAGGGCAATGCAGCAATCCTGTTTCTTCATGACCCATGAAGGAAAGGGATGAACAGGGATACTCAGGCACAGAGTCCAAGGGCAGAAAGGAACACAACCACTACATAGCCCGACCCCCTGCATATACAGGCTGTAGAATTTCTCCCAGAAGCTGGATTAAAGCATATCTTTAAAAAATAAAAATCTAATCTCATTTCAAAGACTCCAAAGAATTGTGAATCTGTCACCTCTCCTTGTAAACTGTTGCAATGTTTAATTACCCTCACAGTTAGGAAATTGTGTCCTATCTCAAGGTTGAATGTGGCTGACTTTAACTTCCAGCTGTTGGATCTTGTTATGCCTTTGCCAGCAAGCTTGAGAAGTCCCCCACTATCAGATCTCTTTTCTATGTGTAAGTACCTACACACAGTGATAAAATCACCTTTCAACCTTCTCTTTGATAAACTCAATAAATTGAGCTCCTTAAGCCTCACCTTGTAAGGCTTGTTTTCCTGGCCCTGGATCATTTTTGTGATTTTTCCCTTTGAAATCTCTTCAGTATTTCCACATTCTTCTTGAAGTGTGGACACCAGAACTGGACACAGTAATCACAGTCTTACTAGTGTTGGTACAGAGGTGAGATTGCTTCCCTACTTCTACTTGATATCCCCCTTTTTATACATCGAAGGATTGCATTAGTCCTTTTTTGTCACAACGTTGCACTGAGAGTTCATGTGGAAGTGATTATTTATGATGACTCCTAAATCCTTCTCTGGGTCACTGCTTTGCAAGACAGAATCTCCCATCCTGTAAGTATAACATTCATTCTTAGTTCCCGGATGTATTATCTTGCACTATAAAATGTACTTTAAAATGTATTTTGTTGGATTGTGACCATTTAATCAGGAGATTCAGATCACTCTGTAACAGTAATCTGTTCTCATTATTTACTACTCCACCAATCTTTGTATCATCTGCAAACTTTATCAGCAAAAATTTTATATTATCATATAGGTTGTTGAAAAAACATCAAACTGTGTTGGACCAAGAGCTGCTTGTTGGTATTTCCCCATTAACAACTACATTTTGAGATTTGCCATTGAGCCAGTTTTAACCCATCCAGTGTGTACCCTAGCATTTTGTAAAATGGCTTGTTGTCTGCCCCAAATTGGGCTTTTATTACGCCAGGCCTCATGATAGAGGAACTTCAGTTCCTTTACTGTCTCTTGACACTACTTGGCACTTCTAACAATGCCCATTTCAGCCAGTTTTTTGGATACCTAGTCAGGTAATGTGTATGATTTGAGTTCAGCTGCCCCTGGATCTCTTCTCTCCAGATGGTTACCAGCATCTCCACGGCAACCTCAAACCAGCTGGCAGCAAGCTTGTAAGAGGATTCCTCTGGGACTAGTTGACAATATGATCACATTTGGGTAACAGAAATGGGAAATGGATTTTCTTTGTGAAAATAGTGCATACAAGAACTCTACAGCACGTGCAGTAGTTTTTATGGAAGTAAAGGGCTTCGAGGCAACTTGACCTTGACAGAATGGAGTGCAGAAATCAGAACTGAAAGGCCACCTCAGCAGCGATTGGTGCACTGTGGGACAGTGATGGAAGTTTATAATGTTGGAATTATTACGCCAGTGGTATCTGTCCATTCTGACAAATTACCAGCGGATACTGGCATGGTAGAAGACACCATGGCAGATGGTCTTGTGGCTAAAGCACCTGCCTGGGACTTGGGATCCGGATTCAGTTTCTTGCACTGCCACAGATTTCCAAGTTACAAACTGTCTGTGCCTCAGTTCCGTCTGTAAATTAAGTATGGTAACACACACTTCCCTACTTCACAGGGATAGATTTACTGTGGAACGGCTTCCGTATGAGGAGAGATTAATAAGATAGGGACTTTTCAGCTTGGAAAAGAGACAGCTAAGGGGAGATATGATTGAGGTCTATAAAATCATGACGGATGTA
This sequence comes from Eretmochelys imbricata, assembly GCF_965152235.1. Lineage (NCBI taxonomy): Eukaryota > Metazoa > Chordata > Testudines > Cheloniidae > Eretmochelys > Eretmochelys imbricata. The sequence continues at coordinate 324,240,711 of NC_135572.1, forward strand.
GAGAAGTAGATAAGGAAGTGTTGTTTACTACTTCTCATAACACAAGAACTAGGGGCCACCAAATGAAATTAATAGGCAGCAGGTTTAAAACAAATAAAAGAAAGTATTTCTTCACACAATGCACAGTCAACTTGTGGAACTCCTTGCCAGAGGATGTTGTGAAGGCCAAGACCATAACAGGTTCAAAAAAAAACTGGATAAATTCATGGAGGATAGGTCCATCAGTGGCTATTAGCCAGCATGGGTAGGAATGGTGTCCCTGGCCTCTGTTTGCCAGAAGCTGGGAATGAGCAACAGGGTGGATCACTTGATGATTACCTGCTCTGTTCATTTCCTCTGGGGCACCTGGCACTGGCCACTGTCAGAAGACAGATACTGGGCTAGATGGACCTTTGGTCTGACCCATTAGGGCCATTCTTATGTTTGGACAAATCCATTGTTTGTGAGGCATTCAGATATTATGGTGGTAGGTGCCATCTACCTAAACAGACTTTCTTTGAACAAAGATAACCTAACATTTGTTGTAACATTTGTGAACCACTGAAGCACTTTTATGTGTGGATGTGAGGTGTGTTGCAGTGGTGCTATGAGACCAACCAGCAGTTAACATGCCTCATTGCTCTCATGTAGACAAGGCCTAAGTGTATATTTTACCAGCTCTTCTGTATGATTTCTCTTTTCTACACACATACTTTTTAATGTGATACTCAGGTACTTAATGCCTGTTTCCCAAGGAATAACTTTATGGTTGAGAAAAGCTTGTGGGCCTCCTTCTCGCCCTGGAGCTAAAGAGGGCCAGGGCCATAGTTCTCTGCAGTCAGACCTCACTCAGGCAAAGCTGTGTGTCTCTCTTGCATGGTGGCTGTGCCATTGTTGCCAACTTTTGAGATTTTTAATCACAACTTTAGTAATTCTGGGATGTTATTTTATCTGTCTCATGAAAACATGATGAAAGGTGCCAACTCACAATTTTTCCCTTATTCAGAATTGCCACCATCCCCTATTACTGTCAATGCAATTTCCCTCCAGGCCATCTGCATGTGGAAGTGAGGCCGCCCTTAATAAACTCACACTGTTTTCAATAAGACTGAAGCCAGGCCCACAGGGAAAAAAGCTGCCACTCTATGGTCCCAATGGGTAGACAGGACACGGGGACTCTGAGGAGCAGCAGAGACACTGAAAAGTAGATGGGGAGAATAAGGGGGAGCAGGAGGCACATTTAGGATTTTCAGGGCTGCAGGATGTTGTGGGAGGCTAAGGGGGGGGCAGAAGACAGTGATGAGGGTGGGATATGGAGGGGATAGAATAGCAGGTTACCCAGCCTGGGGGTCAGTGGTGGGGGAGTCACCTCCAAGCAGCCAGGGGAAGAAGTGTTGCCAACTCCCATGAACTGATTCCGATCCATGAGTCACAGGATTTTGGTACCGGCACGAGGAGCTGTTGTGATGACGCTTCTCAGTAAATCTTCCATCCCACAACTTTCAGGGCTGGACATGTGGGCAGAGCTATGTGCGAAAGCCTTGGGACCACAGCCACAGACCTGCCTTAACATGTGTATAGCCCTGGAGCCCAGAGAGGATACTGGGATAGGAGGCAGCAGTGCAGGGGAGAGTCACAAACTGCTGCTGCTGGAACCCAGGTACAGGAGTCCAGCCCAGCGGGAGGCAGAGAAGCATAGCTGCGAGGTCAAAGCAGTAATAGGAAATGGATAGTAAGGCCCTACATCTAGGGGAACAGAGGGGAAGTTGAGGCTCCCCCTGAGCAGCCAGGAAGAGGTGTGCATTTTGTGTGGATTAAAGGTTGGCTTTTGTACCTGAAATTTTCTCACATCTGCAGGGACAGAAGGGAGTGGAAAAGGGTGACCCCCCCCCCAATTCTATTTTAGGCCAATCGTGCTTTTGGGGCGCCGACGCATGACTTTGGCTCCGGGGTTGGCAGCGCCGCGTGCCTCTCCGTGTCAGGGAGAGCCGCCTCCCCGGCGGCGCGCCGCGGCTCTGCACCATGGGGCAGGCCCCCTCCCCCTTGCAACACAGGGCTGGGAGGGCCCCTCCCCCACGGCGGCGGGGCGGTGCCTGGGACTGGCGCTCTCACGTCCCGTCCCCCGCTCCCCCCGCCGGCGCAGCGCTGTGGTGAAGCCGCATTGTTTGTGCTGAGGGGGGAGGGGAGGTTCTCAGCCCGAGGACGGAGCGCCGAGCCCGCAGCCGGACTGCGACCAGCGCCGCGCCTCCCGAATGCGCCGCGCGAGGCCCGAGCAGGAGCCCCGCACCCGCCGCCGGCAGCCCGAAGGCAGCCCGGCACCGCCAGCGCCCGCTTGGCCGCTCGGGGCTGCTGGGAGCGGCATCGGTGGGGCCGCCCCCGCCATTAGACCGGCCGCAGCGTCGACCCGGAGACGAGGAGCAGGAGGGTCTGTCAGCCGCGCTCCGGCGGCTCCCACAGCGTGAGTGCGGCCGGGCGGGAGAGCGGGGCCGGCGGCTTGCGGCCGGAGCCGAGCCCAGCGAGAGGGGCTTGGCGGCGGGAGCGGGCGGAGGCTGCCCGGCACAGCGGGCGGGGGAGGGCGCAGCGCAAGCTGTTTTGTTGGACGCCATGTTTGTGGGCCGAGTATTGTCAGGGTGGGGGGTGGGGCGAGGCTCGGGAAGGGCTGGAGCTGACGGGCCTGGGCAGGAACTATTCGCGCGGGGGTGACGGGCGCGGGTAAGAACCATTCGCGCGCGTGGGGGGGTGTGTGGCTAGAGCGGTGAAGGGCGTGGGTAGGAAGTGTTCGTTGCTGGAACAGGGTGTGGGAGGGATAAGGGGCGTGGGCAGGAACCATCCATTGCGGGGGGGGGGGAGAGAAGGCAGAGGGAGCTTGGGGAGGAAACCCTTCTGGAAGAGACTAAGTGAGAGTGCCCTTTGGGAGGGCGGCAGGGTAGAGAAGGGGCTAGTGGGTTGAATGATGCCGGTTACCTCCTTGCTGGGTTCCGGGAGACCCAGGAAATGTTAGGCTTGGGAATATCAGGTGGGCTAGAGCCTAGGCCTAAAATGGGTATTTTCATTGATGGGATCAAATGAATTCTTCAGGGTTCAGCCACTGTTTTTTCTGTGTATCAATATGGCTAGACTTGAGAGGGTGATCATACTCTGAAGGCTGAAGCTGCTGGTATCCTATCTCCACGTGTATGCTGGAAATGTTTCTGCTTGCTCTCCCTTATGGTCTGGTACTAATGTACTGTTTGTAACATCCTTGGTAGTTTCATTGTGTCCATCTCTTTGCGGTGCTCCACAGAAGGATGCTTGTTGAGAACCATGAATGGAATGGGGGATTTCTCTTCCATAAAGGAGTCAAGGACCAAACACAAAGAAATGAGGGAGAAGGAGAGTAGTGAGTGCAGGGTTCACTGCAGGCTTGCAAAACGAATTGGTAGCCTTTACAAAGGTCCGTACAAGTGCTGCACCATAGGTTTAATCTGCTCTCCCCTCACCTGTCCCCTTAGCAAGGAGTGCTTCAGCCCCATAACTTTCATTGCACAAAAACAGCTGCATTTTTTTTTTGGTCATGATAGTGGAAACTGTCTCAGCAAATGGTCATTCTAAGAAAAACAATAGCTCTGTGGAGAGCATTTCTTCCATCTTCTGCAGGCTTTGTCATCCTTTAAAAGGAGGAAAGAAGTGACCCAAACTGAGTTGTGTAATGCATTAGGAATTCTTCCTGTTTTATGGTAAGGTTAGCAACCCTTATTATTATGCTTTAGGGTCCAGGTTATTTTTTACTCACCCAAACTAGGTATCTGCAAAATGAGGACAGATAATTTCGATACTACTTCCACATGTAGTGTGCTCCCTCCCACACATTTTTACTGTTTTCCCTTTAAGTGTAAAATATTAAATTGCCATCCATTTCCAGACTGGAAACTAATCTAAATGTAAGAGAAAGTGCTTAAGTATGTAAATGATAATTGTCCTAATCTCATTATTGGGAGATGCCTTTTTTCATCACTTTGTGGTAGACATCTTCCCTTATTTAGGATTTATGACATTTGCGGTACACCTGGGAGGCAAGCTGCTTGCATTCTGAGATACTCTTATTCATCAACTGGTTGCCACTGTGTTTGAGAAATTGCTTTTTGGCCTGGAAACTAATACACATTATTGTGTTTTTTCCAATATTAGAATATATGAAAGAACAATGACTAAGATATGGACAAATGGCAGTGTCTTCTATTGCCATGGTTCTCAACCAAGGATCCGGGGCCCCCTAGGGAGCCATAAGCAGGTTTTAGGGGGTCTGCCAGAATAAACCAGAGAGCAAGGCTGACTCACTGGGGACCAGGGAAGAAAGCTGAAGTCCAAGCCCCGCCGCCCAGGGTTGAAGCTAAAGCCTGAGCAACTTAGCTTCACAGAGCTGCCTGTGGAGTTGGGCCCTGAGCCATTGCCCTGCTTTCCTACCCCCTAATGCCAGCTCTGGCTTTTAACCTACTGAATATGGAGAAAAACAGTAGTTGTGGCACAGGTGGGCTGGGGAATTTTTATAGCACGTTGGGGGTGGGGGGGGGGAAAGAGGGAGGGCTCAGAAAGAAAAAGTTTGAGAACCCATGTTGTATAATCAGTCATAATAGCCACTGCCCGTCCCTCTTTTCCAGTTTGAGGTAATAGGCAGTTACCTCCATGATCAATGTCATTGGTGTTTGTAGCTCTGGTTATGGTGTATATAAAAATAGGTGGGTTTATATAAAAATACTCCAAATATTCATATGTTGGATTATTAAAATTGAATTAAAAAATCTATTTACTCTTTACCTATTAATGATAAGTAGCATATCTTAGAAAATGAAACTAAATTGGTCAATTTCAATGTCAGGTTCTCTTGCACTAACAAACTGATAAATGACTTTACAACATTATAAGGGTACAAAGAAATCTACATTTTTATTGAAATTTAGAGGGGCCATTTTATATTCCCTGCCCCAGAATTTGTGAGATTATGGGAACTAAATTTAGAGTTAAATTAAATTGTCACTCTTTATATCTAGTTATTAGGCCTACTATAGCGAATATTAATGGATTCATCTGTTCTGTGGTTGGAAACTGACACGTTCAATGAAATGTTGCTTTACAAACTAATAATAACAGTACCTAACTTTAATATAGTGCTTTTCATCAGTATGTATCAGAGCACTTCACAATCTTTTAATATATTTATCCTCACAAGCACCTCTATTAAAAGTTTCATGGAAATTCACAAAAGGAGAAAAATCTATGTAGATTTTTTTTTGATCATTACCAAGAACAGTGGAAATCCAGATGTTGCCCTGTAATGACTGTGCACTGGATGTTGCTTTTTTGGATTTGTGTTAGAATCATATTTTTAATACAATTGTGTTTGACTTTAACACAAAATTTGTTAAATAACACACTATTACATCTACAAAACCACGAAAACAAGTTCAGGCTGATCCTTTTGTTGTTGTTGTTTGTTAAATGAGGCCTTTTGTGGGGGGGAGGGTGAAGATATTGCAATGGATGTGATCTGATATTGCCTGCTTGATACTTTCCATCTTGTCTTTGTACTGCAAATCATGAGGTATGTGATTGTTGTGCATATAACTTCTGAAGGTGAGGAAAGCAGTGCATTTTAGGTTTGCCTTTGAATTTATTGGTTGTAGTAAATTTTGTTTCAACTTTTTATGAAGAAAATAGAAGTATCATGGAGCTGGTGGGCAGAGAATCGATGTATATTTGCTCCAATGTTTTGTTAGGCATACTATCACTGACTGAAATATTTATTCTGCAAACTTTACTCACGCCATCGTGTGTAATTCCTGACTTGATGGGGCTTGTATGGTCTAGCTAGCAGGTCAGATACATGGCCATGGGATCTTAAGAAATCAATTCTAGGGGGAGCAAGAGTTCGCTGTTGGTAAGATTGAGACTTGCTTACTGTCTAACAGCTGGTTTTCAGAGTGCTCTAAAGATAAATTAATATAAAGTAATTACCATAACTTTCAGATGCCAGGTTGAGTTTGCAGGGCTGATGGAGAAAATTATCTTTCATTTGGTCAGCTGATCAGACCTGTGCTGAAAAAAATACAAACATGGAAGCCAACAGTTTTATTTTTAGTAATCTTTCAGATTACCAACCGTGTATGGACCAGTCTGGTCAGGATGCTTAGTTTTCCATTTTTACAATCTTATTATCACAGCTTCATTTATGATACAGATGCAATACTTTATTCCAGTAGAACTTGAAGCTAAAGATGAATGTTTCTTTTCCTAGGTCACTGGTTCAAATCCAGCCCAAGCTAGCTGTGTATAATTTTGAAGTTAATGGAATTTTAGGAACCCTACTACAAGTCAGAAAATGCTGATTTACTCTTGAGAATCAATTGCTGAAAATAGCATTGGAGGTTTCTTTTAGATCAAATGTTCATTTTAAAAGTGATTTTGTTTTCTTCTCTAATTGGCAGCCCCAAAAACCCAGTCTGGGAGCTAAAATTAAAGTAGTTCTCAGTTTGCGTCTCCCCTAGTGGTAAAAGTATTGGTATTAAACCTTAATTCATAGTTGTCTCGGTGATACGTGGGCCGTAACGGAATATGCTCTTCCACAGCAATATGGGCTATACAGAACTGAATAAAATGTATGATGGTGGTAATAATTTTGGTGACAAAGATTATGTTGATTGTCTGATAGCACACCTGTGAAAATATGTATAAGACCATTCCCTATCTCTAAAAGTTTACAATGTAAATAGTGAGACACATGAGGAAATAACATAAACCATACATCTTTGAGGTTTACTTTAGGTAAGTGTAAACATACTGACTAAGCAGATATAATTCTGAATACATAAAGAGGTCAGATTTGTTAAAGCAAGTGCAATTTTTACATAGTTATTTTTCAGATCATAACTGCCTTTTGTGCAAAACTATGTCTGGAATATTTCTTCTTCAGGCTGCTGCTGAATAAGCTTTCAACAGTGAAACCAGGACTTTGCATACAGGCCTTTATTTCTGGAAAACAATGGTAATTTTCCATTACAATGACTACAACGGACCCTCTCTAGAATGCGGGATCCATGCACGGTACCGTGTTAATGCGGGGGCCGCGTTATCATGGATCCCAATTTAAATATTTAAATTTGGGATCCATTACTGCGACTGCGCTATATGCGAATCCACGCTCTAGTGAGGGTCCGCTGTACTTCTGTTACCTTATGGCACAAGTTTAATCCTTTGGTGGGTGGGCCTTGGCAACAATTTCTCTGTGCCAATGTTGAATTGCTACAGTTGGATTGGCTTCCTGTAGCTTTACAGAACCTATAGTTCTGTAAATTCATTATACTCTTATTAATTTGTCTCTACGGGACTTTTTTAATGTAGGAAATGAGTGTAATTAATTCCAGTAATCTATCAACACATTTGGATTTGGAGTAATGCTAAATGTGCTACTCACTGGTGTGTCTTTGGAAGTTAGGGGTAGCCAGATTTAAGTTTGTTTCAAGTACAAACATTGCATAAATTTAAGACTTGCATGTCCCTGGGTAGTACAAAGCTTAAACTAGCTTCTGTTTTTTGGGGTTTTTTACTGTATTAATTTTTATACTGTAGCAAGAGAGATAAATATTTAAAATGCAACATAATAACTCTGATTATAATTTTAGGTAAACATTACCAAATGAGGAGAAAGGGAAGATGCCATCGAGTATCTGCAACAAGGCATTCTTCTTCCCCGTGCAGTATTAAACACTCACCTACACGAGAAACTTTGACATATGCTCAAGCTCAAAGGATGGTTGAAATAGAAATTGAAGGTCGCCTGCACAGGATTAGTATTTTTGATCCATTAGAGATTATATTAGAAGATGATCTCACAGCACAAGAAATGAGTGAATGCAACAGCAATAAAGAAAATAGTGAGAGACCACCAGTTTGTCTGAGAGCTAAGCGGCATAAAAATAACAAAGTGAAAAAGAAAAATGAAGCTCTTCCAAGTGCACATGGTACACCTGCTACAACAAGTCCTCTTCCAGAACCAAAAGTACGTGTTGTTGAGTACAGTCCACCTTCTGCCCCTCGGAGACCTCCAATTTATTATAAATTCATTGAAAAGTCAGCAGAAGAACTTGACAACGAAGTAGAGTATGACATGGATGAAGAAGATTATGCATGGTTAGAAATAATAAATGAAAAGCGAAAAAGTGATGGAGTATCAGTTGTATCACAGAATATGTTTGAATTCCTTATGGACAGGTTTGAAAAAGAGTCTTATTGTGAGAACCAAAAACAGGGTGACCATCAGTCTTTAATTGACGAAGATGCAGTATGTTGTATATGCATGGATGGTGAATGTCAGAACAGCAATGTAATCCTATTTTGTGATATGTGTAATTTAGCAGTGCATCAGGAGTGCTATGGTGTGCCATATATACCTGAGGGTCAGTGGCTCTGCAGACGCTGTCTGCAGTCCCATTCCCGGCCTGTAGACTGTGTGCTGTGCCCAAATAAGGGAGGTGCCTTTAAAAAGACTGATGATGACCGCTGGGGACATGTTGTGTGTGCTTTGTGGATTCCAGAAGTTGGATTTGCCAATACGGTTTTTATTGAGCCCATTGATGGTGTCAGAAACATTCCCCCAGCCAGATGGAAGTTAACATGCTACCTCTGTAAACAGAAAGGCGTTGGTGCCTGCATCCAGTGCCACAAAGCAAACTGTTACACAGCATTCCATGTGACATGTGCTCAAAAGGCTGGTTTGTATATGAAAATGGAACCTGTGAAAGAATTAACTGGCAGTGGAACAACATTCTCTGTAAAAAAGACTGCCTACTGTGATGTACATACTCCACCAGGTTGTATACGGCGACCTCTAAATATTTATGGAGAAGCTGATATGAAAAATGGTGTGTGTAGAAAAGAGGGATCAGTCAGAACTGCAAGGTCTACATCAAAAGTCAGAAAAAAGGCAAAAAAGGCTAAGAAATCAGTGGTTGAACACTGTACAGCTATGCCAACAGTATCTGCTCCTTATATTCCCCCTCAGAGGTAAGCAAACAATCATACAGCAAAATGTAGACACAAATTTCTGTATGTACTTTTGAATATACATTTGTCATAGGTTCTATAGATAAAGAATTAATGAAAGTTTGAAAAACTGCATAAGGTGCTTATACAACAAAGGGAAAAAAGGAAAATAAATAGGTGTCCCTAACATGTAAATTGTGCATGTTGTATTACTTTTGCCACTTGTAGTTAAAAAGCGCACACAAATATTTTCACATAGAAATTGGAGGATAGTCCTCCCCCCATCCTACTTTCATTGTTAGAGCCAGCAATCATTTTTCTTCCACTCTGTAAATTCTGTGTATGTCCTTTATAGTTTACTCACTTAGGCCCCAATTCAGAATAGTAAAAATATCACATGCTTAACTGCACCTCATTTCAGGAAAGCTCTTAAACACATCTTTAAGGTTAAGCTGAGATTTACTTGCTTTCCGAAATGTACCTGACTTTCCATTCTCAGCGGGGCTTTTTAAAGGGACATGAACATGAAAATCACTTTTGCATATGACAGCATTTGTATCCAGTCAACTTCATTGGTTTTTTGATAGTCAGTTGTTCTTAGTGTCCTGTGCATTTAGCACCATATCATTCTCTGTACTTTGAACAGAGCTTGCAGTTATGTTCTTCCCTAAGCCCGCAGTGAAAAGAGGACAGTGTGGAGGAGGAGGGTGAATATAAGCATGTTTTGTGGTCCAACTGCTGTTCCATGCTGGAAAGATCCCTTAATATCAGCAGGGAACGGGGGAAAAAAAGCAACATAAAACATTTTAATGCAGGAATTAATCAAAATACTCTCTACATGCTGATTAAAGAATACTTTATCAGAAATTGGAATTTTTTGAAATTAGTAAATTGAATAAACATTCAAGTTGAGAGTTTCCCTCAAAATTTCATCTTAGACCACCAATACTAGTGGCTTCTGTTGAATTGGACATCCTGTGCTCATTCAATTTTAGTCTACTATAGAATGTTTTCCAAGTAGTATAAGAAGCACTCTGAGGCAGTTCTTTGGCTAACGGGTTAGATCAGTGGTGGGCAGCCTGCGGCTTGCAAGGGTAACCTGACTGCGGGTGGCATGACATTTTGCTGACATTGACTGTCTGCAGGCCTGCTGCTTCCCACAGCTCCCATTGGCCAGGAACGGCGAACTGTGGCCACTGAGCTGTTGGGGGGCCATGCCTGCAGACTGTCAACATCAGCAAAATGTCTCACGGCCTGCAATCAGATTACCCTGATGCGGCCCGCAGGTTGCCCACCACTGGGTTAGATTCTCGCGTGGTTGTTCCTACACCTTCTGTTTGGTATTGCAGTGCAGCTATATTCTTCAAGGCTGGCAAGAATTACAGTTTGATGCTGTGCAGATTTCTTCTTGAAATTAACCAGGAAGTCATTAAAGCACTGCGCTACAGTTTAATAATGCATCTGAAATGAATTATTAGGCATGGGACCAAAAGCTCTGTGCCATCAATACATTGACACTAATACATGTACATGAGAACATAAAAATAGCCATACTGGGTCAAACCATTGGTCCATCTAGCTCAGTAACCAGTCTTTCAACAGTGGCTGGTGCCAAATGCTTCAGAGGGAGGGAACAGAACAGGGAAATTTATCAAGTTATCTGGCTTCTAACAGTGAGATTTTAGGACACCCAGAGCACGGATGGACCTATCCTCCATGAATTTATTGAATTATTTTTTGAACCCAATAATAGTTTTGGCCTTCAGTTAACTTTCATTGGGTGACCCCTGAGTCTTGTATTATGTGAAGGAATAAATAACACTGCCTTACTCACTTTTTCAACACCATTCATGATTTTATAGACCTCTATGATACGTCTCCTCAGTCTTCTCTTTTTCTAAACTGAACCGTCCCAGTCTTTTTAATCTCTCCTCGTATGGAAGCTGTTCCATACCCCTAACAGTCTTTGTTGCCCTTCTCTGTATTTTTTTCCATTCTAATTTTTTTTTTTTTTTGAGTTAGGGTGACCAGAACTGTATACAATATTCCTGGTATGGGTGTACCATGGATTTATATAGTGGCATTATGTTTTCTGGTTTACTATCTATCCCTTTCCAAATGGTTCCTAACATAGTTAGCTTTTTTGACTGCCACTGCACATTGCGGGAATGTTTTCAGAGAACTTTACAGAGTGACTCCCAAGATCTCTCTCTTGAGTGGCAACAGCTAATGTAGACCCCATCATTTTGTATGTATAGTTGGGATTATGTTTTCCAACGTGCAGTACTTTGCATTTATCTACATTTATCTTCACCTTCAACTTTCTTTCCCAGTCACTCAGTTTTGTGAGATTCCTTTGTATCTCTTCACAGTCTGCTTTCCAAATCATTTATGAATATGTTGAATGGCACTGGTCCCAGTACAGATTCTTGGGGTAACTCCACTATTTTCCTCTCGCCAGTCTGAAAGCTGGCCATTTATTCCTACCCTTTGTTTTCTATCTTGAAACCAGTTCTGATCCATGAGAGGCCCTTCCATCTTATACCATGCCTGCTTAGTTTTCTTAAGAGCCTTTGGGGAGGGACCTAGTCAAAAGCTTTCTGAAAGTCCAAGTACACTATATCCACTGGATAATCCTTATCCAAGTTTGTTGACACCCTGAAAGAATTATAATAGATTAGTGAGGCATGATTTCCCTTTACGAAATCTGTTGATTCTCCACAATGTATTGTGTTCATCTGTGTGTCTGACAATTCTGTTCTTTGTTACAATTTCAGTCAGTTGCCTGGTATTGAAGTTAGGCCTATTGGCCTGTAATTGCCAGAAGTGTCTCTGGAGCCTGTTTTAAAAATCGGTGTCACATTAGTTATCTACCAGTTATCTAGTACCAATGTTGATTTAAGTTCTGTGTTACATACCACAGGAAGCAGTTCTGCAATTTCATATTCGAGTTCCTTCAGAACTCTTGGGTGAATATCCTCTGGTTCTGGTCACAACTTATTATTTAATTTATGAATTTTTCCTCTATTGACATCTCAATCTGGGACAGTTTCTCAGATTTGTCACCTAAAAATAATGGCTAAGGTATCTACCTCGCGTTCTTTACAGGGAAGATAGATGCAAAGAATTCATTTAGCTTTTCTGCAGTAGCCTTGTCTTCCTGGAGTGCTCCTTTAACATCTGAATCTTCCCAAGGCCCCACTGATTATTTGGCAGGCTTCCTTCTTTTGATGTACTTTAAATTTTTTGCTGTGTCTTGAAGTACAATTGTATAGTCAAAACTAAAACTGAATAGTTCTTTTAAAAATGTTTCCATTATTTAAAAAAAAACAAACAAAAACGTGGGTGGGATAAAATTTCTGTGATCCTACTCTTGCTCTTTTTCATTTTAAACTTCGTTATATTGTAAGTTCCTGCAGGAACTTAAACCTGTATCTTGTACAGTTTTTTGTATATATGTATAAAATATATGGAAACACACTGAAAATTATATAGTTTACTGGTTTTAGTGCCTGCAGGAGTTTGTTATGTGCAGAAGTGTAAATACAAACTAAAATGGACCAAAACTAGTATCAAAGCTATTTTCACCTGTTAAAATTATGTGTGTGTGTTACCAATACTTTAAACAAGGACTGCTGGTGTACTGGCAGTCTAATTTAGAACTTGTGTGAGTTAATGAGAGACTGATAATCTCTCACAGTGTTAGCTTTTATGAAGTTTCCTTTGCGTGGGGGGAGGAGAGCAAAGTTGCAAGACTGTAACTTGGCTTCATTTATCTATTTTCAAATTTAGGAGGACTTAGAACAGCTTAATTAAATGAAGAGAGCACTGAAACTTATTTTTGTCGGATTCCATTCACTTACGTTAATTGAGTTTTAATACCTCTTGAATGTGGAGACATACTGATTATGATGTCAGAGACTTGGGACAGAAGGTTTGTCAGAGAGGCATACTGACTTCAGTTTTGCTGAACAATTGGGACTTTACCTAGTTGATACTCAAAAACACAACATATAGTAGGGGTCAGGAAATAAATATGACACATAATTTAGGGAAAGAGATTTTTTTCTGATGTGCCTCTCTCTTCATACTGATTTCATTTCCAGCATTGTTATAGCACCAGTATTCTCTTTTTAGGATTAAGCGAGACGAATGCTTTGTAAGATACTTGTGGCATGGACAATGTTTGTGTTCATAATGTTTACTACAACAGGGCCCTGATCCTGATTGGGCCTTTGAGCTCTACCTAATACTACAAATAAATTATACCATTTGATGTATAATGTACGTATAATGTATGGTTAGAGCTGGTCAAATTATTCTTTACAAATAATGGTTGTTGAGAATGTAGCCCCCTTCTGTTCTGATTTCTGTTAATATGTACGCTTAATAGCTTGGACGAACAGCTTTCAGTCTCTCTGGGTTGGTAGCAGACTTCAGTTAGATTGTACTCCGTTCATTATTCATGGTTTGTGATTGATTAAATGAAATTATTTCTGCTTCTTGATGAGATAATTAATATTTTAAAACAGGGTAATAGCAAGTAACAAATACTCTTGTTCACATGAAAAATAGGTATTCATACATTAAGTCTAGCTCCAAAAATGTTTGCAAGCAATTCTGTTTGCTTGAATGTTCACAGATAACAAGGGGAACAGGAATTAAACAGGCTGAATTAAATAGCAGTTTAGAATTTAAATGTTCAAACAGTGTTGAACCAGTTCTACCTTTTTTTCAGTTCTTCCTCTTTTTTTTTTAATTAATTCTCACTAAAATGAGGCCATTACATATGTGTAGAGGAGGGGGAGGGTAAGGAGCGGGGGGGCATTATGGTCAGAATGACCCAATTTTAATATTTGATATCTTATGAAAAATCAGGGATAGAAATAAGTTCTCTACATTGTTGGGAAAACTGCTTCCATTCCCAGATTCCACAGATATTCCAGCATTTGTTTCCAGCCTTGCTCTGAAGCAGTTGGACATGTAATGTTCACTGATTTCTCAGACCAGAAATTATATTTTTGGCAGTGGGCCAGGGTTTAAAAGTGTAGTTAAAAAATAACAGTTTAAAAAAATGGTTTAAAGGCAAGTTCTTTAAAATAAATTGTTTGGCTTTGGAAATTGCCTCAGAGTCCAAAGTTGAAAGGTGTATATTTTCCTAAACTAATCTGTGAATCAGACAAAAAAGTTTGTTTTTGATTTGTTTGATTTTGCCTTTACTGAAGAGAAAATTGATTTTACTGTAGCCCAAAAACTTGGTGATCTAATCTCCTTTTCCTGAAGGATAAATACTATGAGAATTAATATGTGGGCAGTTTTTAAGTACAATTCCACAAAATGATAGTAAATGCTATGGTTAATGCTACTTGCAGTCTTCATGGAAACTAACCCCTTTTCTAATACTATTTTTAAGCTGTATCTCTCTTGGGGATGAAACTTGCCATGCCCTTTCTACAGAGTGAGGAAAATTTAAGCCATTTAAGTTATAAAAGAAGGAAAGCATAAACTCAAATTTTAAAAATAATTAATTGGCTTGATATTTAGAGGTGTTGAACAGTGACGTAAAAGTTGATGGGGGAGCTACATGTGCTCAGCACCTCTGAAAATCAGGCCATTTAATGTATATATTTATTAAATCTCCTGCTGAGTAATACCTCAGAATTGGCTGAATAAAGACACTGTCTATTTGACATGTAGCTAGACCTTCATTTGAGTGTTTGTTAATCAACCTTAGATGAAAAAAACATTAAAAGTAAAGTGAGTGGAAAAAGGTCTTCTGAACATGTTCAGCGAGCATCTCTGAAACTTTAGCAAAACTTAATGAGCCCCTGCTTCCATATGACATTCATTTAGGTATGAATGAGAACTGCACAGTCTCCTTAATCTGGAGTGCCTCAGTGAGAGAAGCTATACCTAAACAATATGTATGTGTGATATTGACATACACCCACAGTAAAATTATCCCCGAAAGCCCCTGCCATAACACTAATGAAAACGGTAGGTGTGAAATTTGTAGTCCCTGTGATTTCAGGATATCTGTGCAATTATTTTGTATTCCAGTTTTCTGTACATTAAGCTTGTCTAAGAAAAAAATCCTAGGTAAAGCTTTCAGAATCGTTTAAGGGAGTTAAGGTCAGATTTTCATACAGGTTTTTGCAGCAGTTTAACTAGGTTGGTTTAAAAGCAGATTCAAGTTATACCAGTGCAGCTGTTCCATGTAGATAAGCCCATAGGCTCCTATGTCCTTTTGGCATTTTTCAAAAATGTTACCAGTTCTCTTTCCTGCTCAGGAAAAATACATCTCGCCCAGTGCAAATTAACATTACTGCCCTATTAAACTACTCTTTGAGAAAACTCTCCGGCAAAATGAGCCCACTTCTATCCTGTTGATGTAAGTGGTAATGGGTAGGGACTCTCCCCCCTTCAGTCTTCTCTAACATTGTCACCCAGACTGCTCATGCTGTATGTGTTCAATTATTCATTAAGTCGGCTACTTCTCCCACACTGAAAATATAAATTAATTACTTACAACAGGACTCTGTTATTTCCTTTTGTTTTGTTTTTTTTAAATGTTGTAACTTTAATGTTGCATTAAGTTTTGCCTCTGTTTATTATAAGGGAGCATCCTCTAGATCTAGATTACGTAAAACTTTTGATTATAAAAGACTGATATCTTCTTTGAGAAGTTCTCACAACTGCATTGTTGCTTTTGACATTGAACAGGGGGATATCCCTTAGGCTACAGAAGTGCCTTGTTTTTCTTCCATGAAAGCTTTGGCTGAGATAGAAACTGAAAGTTATCACTTACCTTCTGTTGCTTGCGTTCCTCAGCAAAACTTTGGCAGTATACTAAAATAACTAAATATGATCTGAGGCAGTGCTGACAATGTTGCTGCACATGCTATAGTGGGAACACTTAAAAGATGCTAGAGCAACTGTAATGGGGATGTTGCCCCACTGGGACTCAGCATGTGGTCCCAGTTGACACCATCTGGGACAAGAGGGTGTTGTGGCGGGGAAGGAGGGGTGGGGGGCTGGGCTCCTCTGATCAACCCCGCAGATATAGCACATTGCCGGAGTGGTCCATCCTCCCTATGGAATAACAGCCTTCTGCTGGCAGCTAATGTTGGCTCTGGAGCTCACGTGGTAGCAGTCTGTGTTGTAGTGTCAAGGTTCATGGTTCAAACTCTACGTGATATCTAAGCTGTTACAGTTGTACATAATGGAATTTGTTTTTACCCTTTTCCTTTAAAACAATAATTCTAGGAAATTACACACAAAGACTGCAATGTAAAGCACTCAAAAGTTAGGAAATGGCAGATTTACAGTTGTTGGTGCAGCCTTCATTCTTCCCCTCGTGTATGCATTGATACAGTGTTTAATTTCATTTTCTCATCCTTTTATTTTCCCGGCATGATCCCTGCCTCATTCAGCGCACATGATAGATGGGCAAGGGGCTGAATTATGGCTGCCTGTGCAAACTAAATTTAGCATTTCCTAATTTTCTAGTTCTTGACTTTGCAACCTAAATAACATTCGTTTAGTGTTGTTTTTTTGTTTTTATACATATAGACATGATACAGACTTGATTTGTATGTTTGAGCCAAAAGAAGCATGTCAAGTTTGATCACTATGTAAAATGAGGCAGATTGCACAATTTATATTGTTTGGGGGAGGGAAAATCTTATGTGAGAACTAACTGAAGTTTGATACCAACTGTAAGGAGTGTGGCTCAGGAATATTTTTACATAATGTTAAGGAGATCAAAAATACTGTAGAAAGATTTAAAATTCTTCAGTACTTTGGAGATGCACTGTGACATGTAACCCACTAGGTTACCATAACATTCATTCAAGAATTGTCCTTCACCCTTGAGTGAGGCAGATAAATTAAAAGACTTAACTTTTTCTGGCATCTTCAATTCCAGATTAGAACTGGGTAAAAGTTTTTGTCAGTTTCACCAGACATGATTGTTTCAGTTAAAGAAATAAAAAAAACAAACAAAATCAAATTTTTCATTTAGACATTTTTGAAAGAAAACTTTTTTTTTGGTTTGAAAAGACTTTTTGTTTGAAAATTCTTTAATTTTATTATAAACCCACAAATGTTTAAAAATGGTCAGTCTAAACATAATCTTTGATGCTGGTGAAATGAAACATTTTGTTTGACCCAAAACATTTTTTTTTAATTGCTCATGAACAAAAAAATAAATCCATATTGTCCAGCTCCACTCCAGATACTGGAGAGTACGTATGTAGTCTTGGAAGCTGAGAAAATAACATCTGAAATGTAAGGTTGTTTTGGTGACTGGAAGCTGAAGAGAATACGAACAATACTTTCAAATAACAACGTAATGGACAGGAATGATCTAGCTTTTTGTGTGTGTCAAATTGTGTTCAGGAGGTAGCCCACTTCTATCTTATGCTATTACCTTTAAAAGATATTTAATGTAATTATTTTTATGAAAAATTGGTCTGCAGGATGTAACCAATGGAGAAGGAACAGTAAAGCTCCTAAGACTCTTAAATAATTATATCTGATATCTTGGAGGATAAACTTTCTCTATATTACATAGATTTTTTTTCTTCCACATTTATCTTTGTTTTGATGATGATGGCTTATTTCAACACATAGTAGAAATTCAAATTTTGCCACCATATGCTTCAGTGCACAATATGCCTGTCACTCCATTTCTCTTGAATAAATAATGGGGGCCACCATTCCTGAACAAGTATTTATATCCAAATAATGAAATGCTTGACTGAGTATATGGATGTGGTTAAAAAAAAAGCTTTGACCACAGTTGTGACTTGGGATGTCATAGAGCATGGATTAGAAAATATTTTAACAAAAGATGCTTGGAATATGAACTTGCTGAAGTATATAGTTGGTTAAAGAGGCTACATTTTAAAAGGGTCCCCTCAAAATAATGTCTCTTACAGGCATACTCAACACGTAGAATAGTTTATTCAAACCTTGAGGTTTTCTTTTGGCATAATAGTGATAATATTATGCAGTGGCGATATCAGAAAAGTGGCAACATCAAAATGTTTTTTATTTTTATTATCACTCCTGGTGATGGTACCACAAAAAATCTGAAGATAAATATTTGAGTGTTTTAGTTGATAACTGTATAAATTTGAATCGGAGGATAAGTGGCTAATGTACAATATTGTTTTGTTTGAATTTATAAAAGAGTAAGAGGTGTGTATTTCACACTGTCTGCACCTCCTGACAATGACAAAATACATCCACATAATTAACATGGGGAGGAAAAAACAGCAGCCTCACAAAATGCCATAACTACCAAATAGCTGTAGAACACTTGTCTTGTCTGGATGAAAAATAATTAATTGGATGATCAAATTACTGAAAGAAATTTAGAGCCTCCGAAGGAAGTAGGAAATTGGTCACTAAGGAAGACTGATTGTCCTATAAGTTTCATGAAGTTGATAACCTCTCTGGTGGATATGTAAGACTATTTGTTGAAGTCACTGTCCCCTTCACTGAATAAAAATTGAAGAAATTCTTTTACTTGAACCAGGAAAAGAGCTACTGAATTGTGACAGTCTCACTTCTCATTGATAGTTTGGACAAACTTTGGCAAAGAAGCTTCAAACCTCTCTTTCCAAGCTGGCCAACCTGGGCGTGTAGATGGATTTTAAATTAAGTTTAATAAACACTATTGTATTTTAACAAGCAACCCTCCCGCTCCCTGTTTTTCCCATAACAGCTTTTCTGCTATTTGTAAAAAAGGTTTCTGATAAAGTTGTTGGGGGGTACTTAACGTGCTGTGTTGTTACTGAAAACCTCCTTACATGTAACTCACATGTCCCAAATTATTAATTGGTTTATCTTAACCTTCTGTATAAAAATCTAATCAATTGGGAAGAAAGTCTGACTTCATCAGTTAATTATAAATTGTGCATAGAGACATGCCATAGGTATGTCCTTCCTTTTTCTTTTCCTGAGTTACTTTCTGTTTGTTTCATATGTACAGTGCAAGCCAACTTGAAATGGAGGCCAACTGGAGAATAGATGGTATTACTATAACCTAAGTGGAGACAAATGTTAGTATTTTTGCAGGCAATCTCTAGTGCATCTTCCAAAGAGATTCAGTCCCTGATAATTGCATACATGGGTATAACTGATGTTCTTTGTTTTCAGTTAACATAGATAAGTCCAAAGTTCTTGCCCTGAACCAACAGGGTAACTAAAACAGAACTTCAGTTTTTTAAAGGCAAAAAATCTGAAATATTTTGAGATTCACTTATCTACCAATTGCATATATTAACTAAAATTTTTCGTGCTGACAGATACAAAGGCAATGAGAAGTGGTTGGTTCTTCCTCTTCAATTATAGAAGAAATTTGATTTCAACATACATTGCCAAAAATACTGTTTACTGGTCATTTTATTTATTTCACAAGAAGGTTACAGAACTGCAAAAAGCAGGGAAAGACCACGGTTCAGTACTCTTCTAGAGGGAAAAGAGGCACGCAATTCTTCAAGGGAAAACAAACTAACAAACAAAAATACCCTTGAGGTATAGAAGTAAGATTTCAAATTTTCTATAGAATCAGTTAAAAGGAAAGTTGCATAATCTAAATCAGTAGGAAATAAATTCATACACTAAGTTTGCAAGTTCTAAATATTGTATGACTCCATGAATTATAATTAAGATAAGCCACATGAAGGCTTAGACAATAGAAAATGGGAAGGTCGGAAGAATTAACATATATGATGTTATATTTCTGCTTTTTATTTTTAAGCGTATAATTTTTGATCAGTATTTCATTCCTCATTGCTATGTGTAGTCCTTTGAGGTAAGTGCTGTGGTGATGGACACGGAAGAAAAACTCTTAAAATTTATTAGATATTTAAAGAGTAAATGCCTCTTAAAAAATATTTTCAATGCGATTTTTTTAAACAGCTACCCTACAAGATAGTATTTTAAAGGTACTAGAAACAAAACAGTTCCTGCTTGGGTTTGTCAAAGGAACCTAAAGGAATTTGGTTCCCAAAAACCATTGGATTTCAAAAGGATTTGTATGCCTGACTCCTTTGAAGGTCACATCCTATATCACTATACAGGAGTAGTTATATTAACCTTGTAAAACTCATGAAACTAACCAGCCAAGACACCGAACCCCCCCCCAAAACAAAAACAAAACCCCCTGCTCACCTGTTACATTAATAAATGTTTATATTTTACTTGCCCCATCCAAAAAAAAAAATAATTACTCAAATGGGTGACTGGACAGGTAGAGTTTTTGCGAGAACTCTAGAAAATGGAGACTTGGTTTTACATTCCATAGTGTGAGTGAGAAGTGAAGGTAAAGGGCTTACATTGACTTTACTAAAAGCAAAGTGAGGTAATTGTCATTTAAGTACTAATATAAAATGTAAAATAAAAACTTTGTTTTATTGCTTTTTATCATAATGAGAGCCTAGGGAAGGATGTGTGAGCTTCATGGAGAACCTTAATGGGAAGAAAAAAACAGGTACTAAAGGGCTCTCTAATCTTGTGGAGAAAGTTGTAACAGGAACCAATGGCTACAAATTAAAGCAAGACAAACTCAAAGTAGAAATAGAGCATAATTTTTAACAATGAGGATGATTAACCATTGGAACAAACTACCATCAGAATGGGTGGATTCTCCATCTCATAAAGTCTTCATATGAAGACTGGTGCCTTTCTGTAAAATATGATTTAATCATGATATGTTATGGCTTGTTATATATGAGATCCAATAGGATTATCTACTAATCCCTTCTGGCCTTAAAAAAAACTATGAATCCTCTAGGGCCTGAACCAATGCTCATTGAAGTCAATGGGACTTCAGTTGGTGCTGGATGAGGCCCCCATTTTTTTTTTCAAGGAAAACTGTGGATCTTTAGACCCAAATCCTGCAAAAAGTGATACATATATTTAACTTTATATTTTGACAGGTTTCAGAGTAGCAGCCATGTTAGTCTGTATTCGATGAAGTGAGCTGTAGCTCATGAAAGCTTATGCTCTAATAAATTTGTTAGTTTCTAAGGTGCCACAAGTACTCCTTTTCTTTTTATATTTTGAATATTTCCTGGTCAGAAATTTTCTTCAGTGTCCTTTTCTTAAAAACAATCTGTGGGAAATCTGTGGGAAAATTTCACTTTTGCTGGAAAATATAAATGATGGCACCCTTGCCTGATTAGAAGGCTGTGGTCAGAGCAAACGTGAAATTGACAAGAGCCATCCAGGCAGGCAGCTGAGGAGCAGCTTCAGCTAGGCTGATGGGAGATGGGGAGGCTGTGCTTCCCAAATCTTAGGCAGCTGGGGAGTGGGAAGAACTCAGCATCCAGCTGAGTCTACTTTGAGGGTTCTTGTCAATTTAACTTTCTACCTGTAAGGAGAAAGTGAAATTGACCAGAGCCTTCCAGGTGAGTAGCTGGCCACCATAAAAATTGTTTTGGTTCTCACAAAACAGAATTTTTCAGAATTTGTCCTACAAAAAACCTGTTGAGGTGCTTACTATTCATCTTGAATTGGGACACAATTTTCTGTGGGGCAGAAATTCCATTTTCCAGCAAGCTCTACTTCAGTTAACTTCATTGGGGCTACTGGAAGTGTATAAAGTTATGTGCATGTTTCGTTGTCTGATCAGAGCCTTATTTCTTTCTGTGAGTTGCTGTGTATTGTTAAGTGTAGTTTTAAAAGCACCTAGAATCTCCTGGGATTCTTTTTGAAGATCACCTTGTTTCCTTTTAAAATACTAAAGTAATTGATCTCAAACACTAGATAATCAGAAATTCAAATGTAATTAAACGTCCCCGTGATTTAATTTAACTTCCTATAGTTATATTCTTAACCTTTAATAGTTAAAATTATTGAAAATGTCATACTTTCATATCCTTTGTTTCCATTATGTAAGAAGCATATTAAAATAAAATTTCTTCCTCTCTCTATAGAAATTTTTATTGTTTGGGAAATAAGGAAGTTGGAATAGAATGGACGCAAATTTGACTCCTTTTGTGTGTGTGTATACTAGCATCAGTGATGAGTCAGTGGAAAGTCAGCAATGTATTGTTTTAGTTAGTGACTATATTTCATTTAGGCATTTAGTTTTGCTTGTTTTTTGTGGATCTCTTAACATAACAGCAAGGGAGGGAATAACAAACAAGACTGTAAAGTCATAAAAATTGGCAGGAATGAAGGAAACTCAGGGATAGGAATAGTTCCTGAAATTTTAGTTATAGTTCATATTTCAAAACTGATTAGATTTCCGGTTGTTAAGTGTCCTTTTCATTCATATAACTGGTTGTCTGGGCATTTGATCCTTTATGATATCTATATACAAGAATAGGAAGTGACCACCACATAAGTTCAGTTAATATAATTATACTGGAAAAATACACATTTGCATTTTTGTGGGAAGACTCTCATTTTAGGTGGTCTGCATTTTGAAAGCATAGTAAATGTGTAATGTAGGCAAGTACTACAGAAACTTTCTTGCATAGTTGTAATAACTGAGTCCTTAATCCTGAACTGCCATACTCTTGCTATTTGGTATTAGTCTCTTAATTAGATACCGTCAGTAAGCTACCAATTAAAGTGAATTGTGTGGCATTATGTTAAAAAGATCCACATTAATTTGCACAGGTAGCATATTTCCTTTACCACTGCCTAATGTGAATTTTGATTTCCATATATTTCTTCCAGTCATCACTTAAGAGAGAAAGTTTGTTTTTATACCCGAAACTCCCATTATTTAGACACCCTCTTTACTTCTGGTGTCCCTACAAGAAACAGTCTCTGGTTATATTCGGTAATATTTATCAGAAGTTTTAAAGATTTCCCTCCCACCCCGGGAGACTGCAGAAGACTCTTAACAGGTTATATTTGATTCTGTTAAATAAAACAATTCTGCTGAGCAACAAAGAAACTACTGTAATTGCTTGAATAATAGATCCGATGCATTAGCCTCCTTTTATAAAATGCGTGTGTGGATTTTTTTTTTCTTTTGGCATATAAAAAGTTATAAAGATGGACCAGTCTTTCTGAGGAAG
The DNA here is from genome assembly GCF_965152235.1 of Eretmochelys imbricata. NCBI lineage: Eukaryota > Metazoa > Chordata > Testudines > Cheloniidae > Eretmochelys > Eretmochelys imbricata. The sequence continues at coordinate 324,263,753 of NC_135572.1, forward strand.
TGGAGGCTGTAATAGATCTTTCTCTTTCTTGCTTATTTGTGTCATATGCACTGTTATGCAAATATTTTCTGTTTGTTTTGTTTCTGCTTGAGAACTTCATAAGCTAGTGTTTATTCACTGTGGATTTAATTATGCAAATTGCCAAAATGGGCAAGTGCCATTGAAGCCAAATAGAAGTTTTGGGTGCACAGTATGTCACAGGTTTGGGCCCTACATATTTTAATATTTATCTGGTTCTTTTAGGTTAGTGGTTCTCAAACTGTGGAGCAGTTGCTGCAGTAGAAGAGAACTGGCTGGTCTTATAGTACTGGCTTTCCTTATTTCAAGCTGCTACATCACATCTAAAGGGCAACTAAAAATATGTTATGTTTTCATGTAACTAATTACTGTAGCTGCCATAGTGGTGGTATATAATTGAAACTGAGAGAGGAACTGGCCGACATAATAATGGGGGAGATGTTCTGTGAGATTGCTGTTGGGAGGCCAAGCAGTCCATGAAAACATATTTGAATAAAGAAATTATCCACATTAGAGAAAAACCTGTCCTTTTGCTACATCTACCTAGGCCACAGTCTTTCAAAGACTTTAAAATCCTTTTCTGGATGCAATTGTTTTCAAGCCAAAATTCACTTACAGCTTAACTTCCCAGTTTGGGCTCTGTCATGCAGATGCAATATATATGCAGCTCCCATTTGACAACCGTTAGGTAAATCCCCAACTGAAAAATTATGAGTAAGGACTTCAGTATATCCCAGTTCCACAGTTATAGTAACATCACAATACTTCGGCTGCAAGCAGAACTGTAAGGCTGTGAAACAAGTATAACAGTTGTGGAAGTGTTTAAACATCTTTGTGGTTTTGGAGTGGAGCTCAGGAAAGGGGAAACCAGCAGGGGGCCTGCCAGGGGAAACTCAAGAAATTAAAAGGTAGCAGTCAGACAAAATAGCTTTAGAAAATAGCCAGTGTGAGGATGGTAGCACGTGCATTTGTGCTTTTGGTTTCTATCTAGAACAACAACTTGGAGGCTCAAAGTCTGGTCCTATTAGACAGGACCAATTATACATGGAGGGCCAATGGAACAGAGCTACTTTCCTTTTACAACTCTCTAAGAAGTAAACAATACAGAAAGGCTTTAGGAATACTGAATTTTGAAGTTTGTTTTTAATCTATAATATACACATTCAGTTCCTCAGGGATGGGATGCCCCATAGTAACGTTAACAAATTTGGCACCCTTGTCAGCAGTCTCAGAAGAGAGGTCAGCAATTGCACAAACGTGGAGACTGACCTGCCTTTCCTGCAGCGATTCTTCCAGATCAGAGCAAAAATTTACATTTATCCTGCACTTTTAATGCCTGCATGAGCACTCTTCCCATTAATCTCCTACCCCAACATTTCTGTGAATCCTGGTCTACACTTGAAACTGTCTTAGTATAGTAATGTTGGTTACAGCTATGGTGTCTCTTCTCTTCCCCCTCCCCCCCCGACAACATTTTTATTAGGATTGTCGATTAATTGTAGTTAACTCGCGATTAACTCAAAAAAAGTAACTGTGATTAAAAAAAATTAATCATGATTAATCACACTGTTAAACAATAGAATAGAAATATTTTTGGATGTTTAACAGTGTGATTAATTTTTTTAATCACTTGACAGCCCTAATTTTTATATCAGTAGAAGTCCTAGTGTGTACACAGTTATATTGGCAAAAAGTGCTTTTGCTGATATAGCTGGGAACTGATGCAAGGTTATACCAATTAAAGCACTCTTTTGCTGGTATAAGCTGCATTTACACCAGGAGGGTTTACTGGTATAGCAAACTCCCAGCTTTCCGATGGTGTATACACTGTTTGCTTCTGAAAGAGCTTTAGATTATTACTAGAATTATAATAGCTGTGTATAAAAATATTTGTGGGGGGAGTGAATCCCTGAAACTTATTTAAGAAGATTTATTAAAAATGGCAGTTTAGAAGCTGCAAGAGGTTTGAAATGTTAGCAGTAGTCCTAACCGAGATGGATCAGTGGCAGAAATTTCCTTGTCCAGGAATGGCACTTAAATATGTGTTTGTGTTTATGTCCACTGAAATCAGTGGGGCACACACATGTGCATAACTGCTTTGCTGAATAGGGCTGCACATGGTTAAGTGCTTCTTGAATCATGGTCTGTATGCAGTTTATCATGTGGCTGTAATTTGTCACACTTATGCACTAGTGGCATCCACAGGATAAAACTAAATTTGTCTGGCAACTATATTCTGATATGCAGGTCAAGGACAATATCTTGGAAGGGTTCTAGCCATTATTCTATACTACCATTGGGGTTTTGGAGCCACTAGAGTTGAAGATAAGTCTTGGTTTGTTCCCACAAAGACAACTGTAGTACACATACATCTCAACTTATTACCTTGAACATGATCAAGATTATTCTGCCTAGGATAATGTGTATCTGCAGCTCCCACTAGCTACACCTCTACACCGATATAACACAACCTGCTAGAACACGAATTCGGATATAACGTGGTAAAGTAGCGCTCTGGAGGGTGGGGCGACGCGTTCTCGCAGATCAGCGTGTCTGGCTCTGACATGCTGCTCTGAGCAGCGTGTTAAGGGTGCCGGGCTGGGGCCGAGGGGTTGGTAAGGGGTAGAGGGTCTCGGGGGACAGTCCGGGGACAGGGAGCTGGGGGGGTTGAATGGTTCAGAGGTTCTGGGGGCGAGGTGGTTAGGGGACAGGGAGCAGGGGGCATTGGATAGGGCGTGGGAGTCCTGGGGGGCCTGTCACAGGTCGGGGGAGTGGATGGGGGGCAGGGCAGTCGGGACTGGGGGAATGGGGTAGGGTGGGGTCCTGGGGGTGATTAGGTATGGAGGGGGTCTCTGGAGGGGGCGGTCAGGGGACAAGGAACAGGGAGGCTTAGATGGGGGTGGGGTCTTGGGAGGGGTGGTGAGGGGTGGAGGGGTGTCTGGAGGGGGTAGTCGGGACAAAGAGCAGGTGGGATTGGATGGGTCGGGGTTCTGAGGGGTCAGTCAGGCGGCAGGAAGTGGCTATTAATAATGGAAATGCTCGAGGCCAAAGCAAGTTCGATATAATGCTGTTTCACCTATAACGCGGTAAAATCTTTTGGCTCCCGAGGACCACATTATATCGGGGTAGAGGTGTATTATAACTGTTCCAAGTATCCAGCACTTCTGGAAATTTGGGCCTTAGTCTCTTCACGAAGTGTTGTACATCAATATTTTGTGGCTGCAGCTATTCCTGAATGTACAAAAGACTTTCATAAACCTGCTATCCTAAAAGGAGGGCCTGATTCAAATGGACAGTTGGTCCACTATGTTTTCTGTGAACAAGTAGAGAAGATTTGGATCACAATTCCCATGGTGGAAGTCCTGAGAGTTTAGGATTGAGAAGAGTTCCACAAGGCATTCCAAATGGCCACATAGCTAATCAGGTTCTCCCTCTCTCTCTCTTTTTTTTTTTTTCCTCTCCTTCCTGTCAGAGACAGGCTATGCTTTGCTGGTAATGGAAACAAGAACTGAGGGTTCATGGTCCATATCTGTTCTGAGCAGGAACATGATGGAAATAAATGATTGAAACATCTGAATGGCCTATGATTTGTTTGCATAAGCCATTGAGAAGATCCTGCACTGGCAAATTACTCCTTTTTATTCACTGTGAAGGGAAGCTAGTGTATACTGCTTTCTGTTACCTTTGATAGCAAATGTCCTGGCTAAGATTGGGGGACACAAATGCTCCAAGAATCCAGTAGTCCCCTGTTGGATTAACAAATACAATTCTTAAACCTGATAAGGATTTTGTGGTTTAGTCTCACCACATCTGATCACACAAGAATCTCAAGCTGTGGTTACTTGGGTATCTTCAAGTTGGTGTAGTTTGGACCCAGATTTTTGACTCAGTTGAATAGGTTTTTCTGTCTCCATGAGAACCATGTCAAAGCAATTATTTGACTGTATCTTTTACTGTGTTGCTTATCAGCTTAGTATGGTCTTAAAGCCTATTCCATATCAGAAAAGTCTGTTGTGGCAGCCAGCCTCTGATTTTCCCTCAGGGTAGTCAGTCCTTTTCCTTCCCCCTGGGCCACACTTCCCCCTCTATCCAGGAGATTTGCAAAGCAGCCGGATTTCTACATGCTTGCTTAGCAGTATTGCTTTTATTTAAAGTAACATTTTCAAGTGCATCTAAGTTATGTATAATTAGTCATTAAATGTCACTGGGACTTAGGACCCTAAATTGCTGTAGCACTTTTGAAAATTTTACCCTTAGCTTCCAGATAATCTGGCTTGTCTGTCGGAGATACAGGACCTCTTTTTAGGCCCAAGCTTTTGTAACTTTAGCTTTTAGTTTTGGAATTTCCCTTTTTTTTTTTTTTTCTTTTTAAGAACTATCTCATTCTTTATATTAACAAAAAAACAAAATATATGCAGGTATCTTATACCTCTACTAAAAAAAGTAATTTTTGATAGTCATGTACAAAATCAAACAAACACCTTTTCTGCAGTTGCTACTGCTTGTTGCAATATTTTGTTTTATTCAAACATCCTTAGAGTGTTTTACTCTAGATGGATGTACGTTTGTTATAATATCTTACCAAAGAGAAAGTTAAAATGTTTCCATTCACTCTTACACTCCTTCCCCCAGAGATGAGGTTTCTGTAACCCTTTATTATTTTACCTCCCACTCAGAAGGGAACTGTGGTTAGAGCCTTGTAAAGCTTTTGCATTCCGTTGCAGGGACTGAAATAAAACAGCACTTGTTTGCATGAATAGCTTTAGAATTTTGTGCATTCCCATCTCATTTGCATGCAATAGTAGGCCTAAAAAGTTGGGGATCTATTTTGATTATCTTCAGAAAACAGTGGTTACAGATAAATTAATAATCTTCAGCGCGTCAAAAGTGGTCTAGACTTGGATAGACGTCTGACACTGAGAAATTAAATCACTTGCTAAACTGGTTACCACTGGCAGTGGGTGAAACTACTTCTTCTTTTAGTAGGGTCACTATGTGCGCTCCACTTTGGGTACATATGACCCGCTCAAGCCCTTGATTGGAGATTTTTCTATTAGCAGTGTCTGTTTGACCCACACATGTGCTCTACCCAACCTTCTGCTGCAGTCCAAGGGTATATAGGGCTGCATAGGTGTATAGGGCTACATTTGTTCCTTCTCTACCACTTTGGCCTGAGACAGAGCTCTAAGGGATCCAACTCTTTTTTCCCCCCTTCTCTCTCCCTTTTTTTTTTTTTTTAAAGATTATTTGGCTTGGGTTAGTAGGCCTGGCTTGCCAGGTTTCAAATGCTGCCTCTCTTGTTGGGAGGCTCTCACGATCAACAACAGCCACTCTGAGTGCATCAGTTGCTTGGAGGAATTCCATATCTCCCAAAAGTGTAACTTTGTCCTGGCTCTAAAATCTAGAGCTTGGAGGAACTGGGAGACCAAACTGAAGCTGCTGCTGATGGAGCATTCCCTTTGATCATTCCAGGTCAGGTCAGGATACCCCCATGTATGTCTGTCTCCGAACGGGTTCAGTGACCCTCCAACTTCAACTGAGAAGGGAAAGATCCTTGCCCCCGTCAGGGATGGTGGGATTAGTCCTGGGTACCATCTCTCCTATATGGGTCTTCCCAGTTTCCATATTGAGTTCCTTGCGCAGTATATTAGCAGCAGTTTGCCAGACCTCCGGCTTCACTACACCAGGAAACTAGGGTCACACAGTCTTCTCCAGCAAACCCCCAACACAAGGAGACCTTTGAGGAACAGGAAGCTAGGGCGGAAAAGAGTCTACTCCTTCCGATTTTGTCTTCATTGCCGGACGAGACAGTCACACTTCTGCCACCTTTGATGGCCGATGATTTCCGTCAGTTACAGGACCTTGCAAAGAAGGTTACAGACACCATTCAGATACCACTGGAGGAGGTTAAAGACTCACATCACAAGCTCCTAGACATTTTGCAGTCAGTGACACCTACCCAGATTGTGTTGCCTATTAATGAAGTGCTCCTGGATCCAGCAAAGACTGTTTGGCAAACTCCTGCCACCATACTACCAACTTGTAAACTGGCATATAAGAAATATTATGTCATCCCATGGGGACTCCGAATTTTTGTTTTCCCACACCCAAACTAATTCCCTGGTGGTGGATGCTGCAGACAGGCACGGTAGACATTATTACTCTAGGTCTGCTCCTTATGCCAAGGACCAGAAAAGGTAAAACCTTCATGATGGGAGGCCTCCTCATCCAGGACCTTCAGATTTCAGATCGCAAACTATCAGGCAACAATGGCCAAGTATGACTACATGAATTACAACAAATTTGCATCCTTTATTGTACATCTTTGACAGGAGCATAGAAAACAATTCCAGGTCCTCATTAAGTAGAATTTTTAGCCAAAATCTCTGTCCAAGTGTCCTTGGGTGCCGTGGACCCCGAGAAATGAAATGTAGAACTGGAAGGGACCTTGATAGGTCATCTAATCCCATGTCCTGCATTGAGGTAGGACTGAGTATTATCTATTCTAGACCGTCCCTGACAGGTTTTTTGGCTAACCTGTTTTTAAAAACCGCTAATGACAGAGATGCCACAACCTCCCTAGATAATTTGTTGCAATGCTTAGCTACTCTTACAGTTAGGAAGCTTTCCTGATGTCTAACCTAAATCCCCCTTTCTGAAATGTAAGGCCTTTACTACTTCTCTTGTCCTTGGTAGTTAAGGAGAACAATTTATCATCCTCATCTTTATAACAACCATTTACATATTGAAGTCTCCACTCAGTCTTCTCCAGACTGAACAAACCAGTTTTTTTAAATCTTTCTTCATAAGTCATGTTTTCCAATAATTTTTGTTCTCCTTTGGACTTTCTTCAGTTTGTCTATATCTTTCCAGAAGTGTGATATCCGGAACTGGACACAGTACTCAAGTTAAGGCCTTATCAGTGCTGAGTAGAGTGGAAGAATTACTACTTGTCTTGCACTCATGTGCAGGGTGTCGTGGCTACAGTTGTCGAGATTCCTGAGAGAGTCTCAGAATGTGATTGAGGATCTCTCATTTGATGATCAGAAGCTTTGCTTGGGAGCTATGGATGGGTCCATGCAAAAACTGAAGGACTCCAGGGCCATGTTGAGGTCTCTGGATATATACACCCCTACAAACGAGGAGATTTAGCAGGTCTCAGACTGCCCAGAGATTGCACTCAAGTCAGTACTTTTGTTTTCACAGAGCCACTGAACCTGCTAGAAAAAGACAGATTCCAGAGAAAAAGAACTTCCTACCCTCCTTCACTAGTACCCAGTCATTATCAAAACAATAATTTTGACAGATTGATTGAGGGCTCGACTTCTTCCTCACCTCTAGTTTGCAAGCTGCAACCATTTGTCTCCTTCACCACTTCAGGAGACTACCCTTCCCATTTCCAGTAGGCCTGGCAGCATAATACAACAGGTCATGGATGTTATAACATTGGGCTACACCATCCATTTCACATCCCTCCACATCCATCCCCCTTCTCCATCCTTCTTCAGGGACCCTTCTCACCAGACTGTATTAAGAGGTACACTCACTCCTTTGTTTAGGAGCAATAGAACCAGTCCCATCCCCTCAGGGGAAAGGGTTTTACTCCCTTTTATCATGCCAAAGAAGGCTGGAGAGTGGAGACCTATCTTAGATCTAAGATGACTGAACAAATTTGTAAAGTCTGAAAAGTTCCAGATGGTGGTTCTGGCACACATCAGATACCTGTGCTTCACCATGGGCTGGGATCATTTTCATTACTGAGTACTCATGATCTGGTATAGTGTGCTATTATCCTTTGGGGAGGCAAAACACGAGCTTCACTGTAGCAAGCAGTAACACACCAGAGGTCCATCTCAGCAGTCCCTTGAAGAGATTGTGGACCCCTTTGATCTTCCTACTTTGGCGACAAAGAGACTAGGTGGTTTCAAAATTGTTTGGTCCTGTCCAGATCTCTTTCCAGCCCCAAGGTTGTTCACGAAGGGTTTAGCAGGATTGGCTGCTTATCTTTGTAAGAAGCAATTTTAGTTTTCCCATATCTCGACAACTGGTTACATAAGGGCCAATTTTATGAAGCCATACTAACTTACACCCAGGTCTCTCCCTCTTCCAGGAGTTGGGTCTCCAACTAAACGTAAAGAAGTCCAAGTTAGTCCCGGTACAGAGAATACAATTCCTTGGGACATATTTGGATTTTTTGGTAGCCAGGGACTTCCTTCTCACAGACAGATTAACAACTTTGAATCTGGTTTGGACAATTCAGGGAAGCCCTAGTACTATAGTAAGGAATGGCTTGCAGCTCCTGGGTCATGCGGCAGCTTGCACCTTCATGACCAAGCATGCAGGATTACACCTTGGCTACTTTCAAGGCTGGTTCATGAAGTCCTATTCCTCAACGAGAGTTAAGTTGGATAAACAGGTCACAGTTCCCTGCCAGGTGGGGAACTCCCTGGATTGGTGGAAAGATCAGCACAAAGTCTGTGCAGGTGTCTTTTTCATCTGCCCAGTTCCAACAATAATTGTGACAATGGACACATCACTGTTAGGTTGGGAGCATCCTATTCGATTCATCTACCTGTATTTTTTCCCTAAACCACATAAATCTCGGCAGGGGACTTTTCTTCATATGTTAGATGTACCATGGGCATCGGCCTTTTATCTGGATAGGACCAAACAATTTTGGAAATCACCTAGACTCTGTCTCCAATGCAGAAAGTTCAGAGAGGTCCACAATCTCTTCAGAGGACTGTTGAGATGTATCTGTGGGTGTATTACTGCTTTCTACAATGCAGCTGGTGTTTTGCCTCTGCAAATGATTATAGGACGCTACCAGATCACAAGCAACTTTCATGGTGCTACTCAGAAACATTTCAGTGTCTGAGATATGCAGCGCTGCTACATGGGCTTCAGTACGTACATTTTCTAAATTGTGCGTTGGTCCATCAGAGCTGGTGCGGAACTTGGTTCTGTTGTATGATCTTCAGTCCTGGTCTTGATTCTGATTCCATGTGAGGATGCTGTTGGGGAGTCACCTGAAGTGGAGCACCCACAGGGACGCTACTCATAGAAGAAGAAAAGGTTTCTCACCTTGTGCAGTAACTGTGGTTCTTTGAGGTGTGTGTCCCTGTCGGTGCTCCACTACTCACCCTCCTTCCCCTCTGCTTTGGACTGTTCTTGCTGGATGTTTGACTAGAGAAGGAACTGAGGGCGGTTCGCCCACACAGCCCTAGATACTCTTGTGGCACAGGGTTGTCTAGAGCGCATGTGCAGGCCAAAGAGACACTGCTAATGGAAAATCTCTGATCAAGGGCTCGAGAGGCACATGCGTACCTAAAGTGGAGCAGAAGGTGAGTAACCTGTTTTTACATTTATAAACTTTTTTGTAAATACATGACATGGATTATCCACTAAGAAATGAATAACTTTTTTAGTTTAAGACTACTGAACTGAACGAAATAGATCATGTTCTCTTTTAAGAATCTTTTAAAATATTTTTTTTTTTTTACCTTTAGAAAGTGTCCCATAATTGCTATTTGATGACCCAGTCTTGCAGCTCCTGTTTACATACGTTCCATTGAGGCTGTGTGTGCACAACTATGGCATCAGTGTTCTGATGTTTTAATTTTCATATTGCTTTTTTCTTCGGAAAAGTCTCTCTTCTAGGCACTTAAGAAAAAACAAATCTAGAGGAGGGTTTTTTTGACATATTTTAATATCTAAGGTGCATTTTAAATGTTTAGAAAAAGCTAAAAATCCATCTTCTTTTTTAAAAAATAAACTAAACATAAAATAGTAAGTAATGAACGCACAAAACATTCATCCGAAAATTTGTATAGGGCTTTATGGCCCTGAAAATTAATTACAGGGGTTTAGGATTAAGTGTCAACATTTAAAAAAAAAAAAATTCTACTGCTGAGATTTTACTGTCAAATCTAATCTGAGAGCATTTTTTATGCCTGGGTTAGTAACTCATGAAAATTTACACATCTTCATATATTAGTATCATAATTTGTAATTTGATAGAAACTAAAATGTTGAGTAGTTGCTGTTAAAGGTTTTATTTATTTTAGCAATCAGATAAAATTGCACCAAGAGCAATATAGTCCAAAGAGATTTTATAATAAATGTTAGTGCAATATTGTTGTAGTACACAAAATATCTTGATAGAAATGAAAATTTTGATATTTAATTTCCATAACCAAAAACATGTTTGATGCTTTGCTGCAAAAATTAAACTTTCAGTTTTTCCACGTTTTTAGATTAAATAAAATTATGAATCAGGTGGCCATTCAACGGAAGAAGCAGTTTGTTGAAAGAGTACACAGTTACTGGTTACTTAAAAGACTGTCTAGGAATGGTGTTCCTCTGTTGAGAAGGCTGCAGTCCAGTTTACAGTCACAAAGAAACATACAACAGGTACGTAGCACACTTTTTACTCAAAACACAGATTTCAAGTCTTTTAATTTAATTTCATTTTGTAAAGAAAACACAAGAAAAATTTCTAGGAAACTAGCTTTGAATAAAATTTGATTTTCCTTTAAATTATCATCTGATGGATAATGTCCTCTGAATTCTAATTTAAGATCATTTAGTCTTGACAAATATTATTTAGGCCTCATTAGATTACAAAAATATTTTTTTGTATTTATCTTGGGTATGTTGTAGCAGGGAAATACTGTTTGCCAAATTCTTCGTACATCATCTATAATAATATTCAGGTTATTGTATCCCACTCATTATCAGGGTCTGAGTGTTTTACACCTATGGTACACTAATAAAGACCCAAAAACGCATTTTTTATTTTAAGATCTATTGGAAACACATGAAGCAAATTCAGTGGTTGCCAAATGGAAAAGAAAATAAGGAAAGCTTTTGGAGGTATATTTTACAAATGGGGGAAGGCAGGGTTATCTAGTGATTAGAGCAGTGGATTGGCATTCAGGAGACCAATTCAGATTCATTCTCCAGCTCTGCTACTGCACTGCTGGGTGGCCTTGGCCAAGTCACTTCCCCTCATTGTACCTCAGTTCCTGATTTGTAATTGGGGATAATGATACTGATGTTCTCTGTAAAGTGATTTGAGATGTATGGGGATGAAAAATGCTATGTAAAATCAAGATGATATAAACATGACCTGAAACTTTTTTTAAATCCCAAAGGCTTTCTCCTGCTCCTTGTGTTTGGTGGCAGCAGAATTAAGCCATAAACAGTCCAGGGTGAAATTCCCCCCAATGCAGAGAACCCAGCAGAGATCTATGTACCATTTCAATACTCCTAAAACCATTTTATGATGCCTTAAGTGGGACTAAAATTATACAAAGGCCTTGTACTGGCTTTTTGCACATTGCACCCTAGCAAAATCACATTTAGGTTGACTTAAAATTATAAATATATTTAGAAAATGAAGTACATGAAAAACAAAAGAAAAAATTATTATCCTTTGCCATCCAATTTCAGGGTCTTAATCAGGAGTAGGAAGCAACTTGTACTTTGTTTCAGGGGTTTGTGAGGTCGTCATCTCCTGTACAAATAACACATAACCCTGACCTTGGGTCTTGACGTGCTTAAAAATGTGTCTAATTTTAAGTCCTTAGTAGATTCTATAAATGAGTTAACGCCCCAATCCTGCAATCTGAATCATGAGGGCAGAGCCTTCCCCCACTCTGATTCAGGATGGTTCACGCAGTGCAGATTTCAGCCTGCATGGATAAAAATGCAGGAGTTTTTTGGTCTTTTTTTAAAAGAGCTGAGAATATATGTGACTGTTTCTTTCAGTTTGTGCTCTTACTTAAAAGTGAGCCCCATAATTAGTTATAAAGTAGTCTTTACTTTTAAAGCTGTGCTCTTTTCATGAAGAACTCTTTATCAGAAGAGTTTTGTGTAATTTTATATTGTCATTTAAATTATGATTATATAAAAAAACTATTAAAGTGAAAATTTCCCTCAGTGCATCAAGAACACCGTTTATACTGTACTATTATTTGCTAATATATCACTCGCTGGTAGCCTGACTTGGGGGGGATCATGATCATTGTTGCTTTGTCACTTCCTTTGTTCTTCTCTTTGTCCCTTTCTCCCCTTCTCACATTTCTTCTCTCTTTTTCTTTTATGAAAACCCCATTGATGCAGATTGTGACATCCAAAGTAGTTATTTATAGAGGTAACATAGCTGATTGATAAGACTGACACATTCTCTGCTAGAATTGACATTGGATATAAATCAGCCAGTCATTTATCCTTCTCCTCTCTTCTTACTTCCCCATTCTGGTGGTGTAGAATTTTTTTAATGTGTAATTTTGATTTTTTAAATATCTTAGATTTTGAATTTTTGATGTTCTACACAACTAGGTACTTATCCTGCACCACTGAAGTCAATGGGTGAAGGATCAAGCTCCTATAGAAGACTATTTGAATAATGTCTCACTAATCTAAATTGGGTCAGAAATTTAATAGCTCATTGCACTATAAAACAGATAAACTGTACAACTATAAAAGTCTTGTGTAATCTTCTAGTTTTAAATACTAGAAATTCCAGCTTAGAAGACATAATGTTACACATTAATGAAGTATTTGCAACTAAAAAAATCCCCCATTTTAAAATGACTTCAGTGGGAGCTATGTGTGTGCCCAGCATGTCTAAAAATCAGGACAATTGCCTAAGTATGAACGTAAGGCTTTTTAGGCTTCTGTTTCTGAAAAAGTTGGCCCCATTAATTGGTGGATGGGAAAGAAAACACAAAATAATTCTGCTTTTGGGATGATGTCTCGAATCATACATTTTAAAACTTGTAATAATTAACAGTGAATAATTTAAATTAATTGGCAAGTACTACATAGTACTCCTGGGGGAATTCTGCACCATTGAGCAATGCAGAATTTGTGTAGAATTAATGTTCTGCACAGAATTTCATTTTTCCTGGCAGAATTGGTACTGCAGAGCTGCTGGCCATCGCTAGGGGCCACTGGACCCATCAGAGTCTGACTCTCCAGCTCGCAAATACAGGACACTGCTGGGGAGAAGGAGAGGGGGAGCTGGAGGTTTCCAGGCAGCTGCAGTTCCCAGCATGTCCTGAAGGAAGAATGTGGTGTGCAGGAAACTCTGTACAACCCTGGCACCCAGCATCAGGCTGTTTCTCTCTCTGGATCCCTGGGCTCTGGGCAGTAGGGGCTGTGGGTAGCTGGGCTTTGGGGGTAGAGGGTGTCTGGGCTGGGAGGGGCACCCCACAGCTGGGTTCTGGGGAGGGAGGGATGTGGGTGTCTGGGCTGCGGAGTGCTCCGCAGCAGGCTCTGCTCTGGGGGAGAGGGTGTGTGTGTGTGTGTGTCTGAGGCTGGAGTGGCAGAGTTTTGCCCCAAGATGTGCCCAGCAGGCAAGTGTGACACACCCATTCTGAGACACCCAATGAAAACATAACAGAGAAAGAGGAACTGGGTTGTCATAAGGGTTTCTTTAATTCTACTCCTGGAGGAATCTTTTTTGTTGTCTGTATAGTTACAGACATACTTACTGACAGGCATTTTGAAATAATTTACCAAAATAATTGTAACTGGTGTGATTATATTGTGTTGTTTTGACAAATAAAATATGCAGAACTTTGCAGAATTTTAAAATATTATGCGCAGACTTTTTAATCTTTTGTCACAGAATTTCCCCAGGAGTAACATAATGGAATTTTAATGGCAGGATGAAAGCACTCTATATTGGCACTCCAATTGTATCAACAACTATAGTTTAGATTGTTGAAGTGTTTTCATTTTAAACCCCTCTTCTGACTCACTTTCAAAAACTTTTGCTTGCTAAATTGAAATTCTGCAGAACTGAGAAATTCTGTGCCTTTCTCCAAAGGTGAGTGTGTAGTTGGTTGGTTTATGTTTTGTTTTTTTTGAGCTTAATGAAAACATGGTTCAGCCATTCTTGACTAAGAATTCTGTGGGGGGGGAGGGGAGAACATATCCACTTTACAAAAAATGGGTGTATTGGAACAGCTTGATGAAAATGTAACAGTGAACTCCGGATGCTTATGTTCAAAATTTTAAAGTCAAATATTAGAAAATATTGGCGTGATTTAATATAATGGATTAATCTTAATGAGTCACTTCTCTTTTAAAATGTGCTCAAATATTAGGTCAATCAACAGATTGCTACAGCCTAAAGAGATTTAACTGAAATAAAGATGTATACTAAACATACGTTTTTAAAACTTGATTTGTAACCCTTGAACAGCGACCCTTTAGCTTGCCTGTCTGGCAGTATTAAACACTTTTTGCTACAGCTGCTTTTTTACTTTTAAGTTGTGCAGGTTGTACTTTAAGTATTTAACAAGCAACTTCAGATACCACAATGTATGTATCCTTTTAAGCATCTAAATGTCAATACATACTGCTCTTTATAATAATTTGGTATAAAAAAAATTTTAAATAGGTTTGGTGTTTCCTGCATTGTTGTGAGTTGTTTCTATAGTTTAGGATTAACCAATAAAGATAAAATCTCAGTGTAATAAAATTTCATAATAGGATTTTTTAAGATTTAATCTGAAAACAAATTCCACAAACAAGAACCCTAATTAGAAACTGAGATTGGTTGTACGTAAACTGTTTCAACTGAAGAGGCCATTGGTCCATTTTAGTTAATGCCCAACAAATGAGAATGAGAACTTTTTACACTTTCTTTTCATTTCGCCTTAGGGAGTAGCTGCCCCATACAAACAGATTGTGAAATATATTTGGTAGATGATGAGCCTCCAATTGTTTTGAAATGAAATAGAAAGATTGAAGTTTTATTTGTTCCTTATTTCTTCAGACTCAAAAGTAACTCCTTCAAAAGAGGGTTATAATATTTTCAAGTGTCAGTTTTATTTATGCACCTGTAAGGTTGGAGGAGAAATTACAAACATTTTAAAGTTGTTTAAAATGATTTTCCTAGATTGAAAGTACCTAGTATAGAAGAGGACTAATAATAGAAACCTGAATATAATGTTCTTTTTCAAATAGTGTCCCTGTGGATGCTCAGCTTCAGCTGTGCCTGTGCCTTTGATCAGAGATTTTTGGTAGCAGTCCCTGTATGGCCTAGTCATATATCCCACACCTTTCTGGGCACTGTGCTGAGGCTATATGGGTCTGCAGAAGGCAAACCACTCTGTCCCTTCTCATCTACCTTTGGCCCAAGACAGAGTCTATGGACTTGTTCGCTAATATTTAGCTTTTTCTCAATCTCTTATTGTTACTTACCTTAGTGTTATGGTTGTTGGAGCAATTGTTACCCTTGTTTTTTCTAACCCCTCCCAAAAAAACCAGCAACCCACCACACACAACTTTATATTCATAGAGGTAGTTATATAGATTTCCCCTTCTAAGGGTTACCTTGTCATTCGTTTTGCTCTGGAATGTTGGGCTCCCTGAGATTCAAGAGATGTCTCTCCTGTCGTCAGGCTATTTCAGTAAGTAACAGACACTCCCAGTTCCTCCGCTGTCTGGGTAATATTCATTTCCTCAGGAAGTGCAAGATCTGCACTTCCTTCAAGGGTAGATCCCGAAAATATAGAGAAATAAAGTTTAAACTCCTAATCATGGAGCAAGCTTTATGTCCAGCTTTGGATCCAGGAGCAGGGGGACCCCCTGTGCATAGACTGCCCAGCACAGCTAGTGCTGTGTCCACATGGACATCTTGGTCACTGGACGCTGGTAGAGACGTAGGTGGTACTGCAACACTGAGTACATCTACAGGACCAAAGTCCTCATCTACATCTGCCTCTAAGCCGAAAGAGGTAAGGATAAACGGCCAAGAAGGCCACGGAAACTTCAGGTCCCATGGGGAGTTCCATGCAGGCTCCGCGTGAGGCTAGCACAGCAAAGGCATAGAGGAGTCAGTACTCTAAGACAGACTCAGTACTGAGTTTGGATACCAGTACCCAGAGCGGCAAAGACAAGACTGAAAAGATCAAGCCCATCCCTGAACAATACGTGGAACTGAGAACAAGAAAATCAGTGGTATCAAAGGCTGCTCACCTACCTATAGTACTAAGCGTTCCATACAGGCAGCATTAGTATCGAAGCTGTTCTCCACAGGTTCCCACTTGGTCCAGTCTTTGATACCATCAGTAATACAAAGATTTAGGTACCCTAAGGTTCTAATAATGTCTTCTGAGCCAGTCCCCCCCTCTGTTATCGAGTGCTTGGTGTTTGTCAATATCATGACTCTCTTGGTCAATGACTCCTTTATGACCTAGGGCACCACGTTCCCCCTCATCTCTTCTTCAAGCCAAACAACTGCCCCCCCCCCTTAGAATATGTGGGAAAGGACTCATCACACTCTCAAATTTTGTTACAGGTTCCCCTGCCTATTCTAGAACAGATCACTTTCCTTTCTATACTAGTGTACGAGGACAGACCTCAGATGACACCTACATGGCAGGAACACAGATGGCTACCTATACCTTTTGGGCCCCGGAGTGCTGTTGTTGGGGTCCGTGGGCATTGTGTCACCAACAGTTTACATCAAGGTCCTCGCAACACCAGAGAGAACAGAGAAGAGCCCCTTTGCACCACCTATCCCAGAGGAACAGACCTGTGAGGAGCAAGAAGCAAGGGCCAATAAGGAGGTTGCACCTCTTACTAATATTTCTTCTTCATCTCCTGATGAAACTCTATAACTCCACCATCTTCTGACAGATGAGTTCAGGCATTTTCTTAAACTGATGAAGTAGATTGCTGACATGCTGCAGATTCCCTTAGAGGAGGTTTAGGAGTCCCACCATAAACTTCTAGATATTTTACACACTTGAAAGTCTTTCAAGATTGCCTTTACAGTCAGTGAAGCTCTTGTGGAGCCCATTAAGATGGTTCGGTAAATCTCTGCTATCGCACTGCCTACCTGCCAGAGAGTAGTTACAAAGTATTATGTTCCAGCTAGGAAATCGGAGTTTCTATTTTCTCGCCCAACTCAGAATTCCATTGTCATGCACACCATTAATGAATGAGGCAGACAATATAACTCAAAGGACCACAGGAGACTCAATCTTTTTGGTCAAATCATATGCTTCAGCCACACTTCAGTGCAGGATAGCAAAACATCAGGCACTCGTGGCCAAATATGACTATATTTAAATGGTGATAAATTCAGTTCTTTTATTGAGCAGCTGCTGGAAGAACATCAGGACCAGTTTAAGTCCATTCTACAGGAAGGTCAGCTCCTGACTAAGAGATCGCTCCAGGCCTCCTTGGATGCAGCAGATACTGCAGCATGGTCTATTTCCACTGCAGTAGTCATGAGAAGAGCATCTTGGCTACATCTGTTGGGCTTTCCAAGATAGGTTTAGAGTACTGTCAAAGATATCCCCTTTGGCAGTCACAACCTTGTGAACTTGACAGATACATCTCTCCACACTTTAAAGGACTTGAGAGCCATATTGCAATCCCTAGGGATTTACACTCTTCTCAATAAGAGGAGATTTGGTAGGTCTCCGATAGAGGACATGCTCTTTGTGCCAGATATCCTTCTGAATCCCCTGGTGAAGAAACAAAGATACTCAAAAAAACAAACAAACAAAAAAACCCTCCTTCAGCTACAGATACATCTTCTCAGCCATCCGTGTCCCACACATGACAGTTTTGATGACTTGGTCGAGAATCTCAACCATCCAACCAACAAGGTCTTACAGCTGCAACATCTTATCCTCCTTTTGAATGTTGCCTCTCCCATTTTCAGGATGCATGGGAGCATATATCATCGTACAAATGGGTTTTGGAAATAACATCTGGTTACACTATCCATTTCAAATCTCCTACGCATTCTCCCCCCCTGTTCCTCTTCAGGGACCCCCTCATGATCATTTACTAGAACAAGAAGTGACATCTCTTGTACATATGGGAACAATGGAACCAGTTCCTGTGCAGGGTAAGGGGATTCTATTCAAAGTACTTCCTGGTTCCCAAAAAGAATGGAGGGTGGAGGCCAATTTTAGACATTAGATCTTAAATATTTAAAGCAACAAAAATTCAGGGTGGTGATCCTTGCAGCAATGATTCATTTATTAGAAGTAGGAGACTAATTCTTGATTCTCGACCTACAAGACACACATTTTCATGTCGCTATTCACCTTTCATACAAGAAGCTTCTTCATTTTCTAATAAACAGAGAACATTATCAGTGCATGGTGTTCCCCTTTAATCTATCTTCAGCACTGAGTGTATTTTCAAAGAGTCTGGCAGTTGTAGTTGCTAACCTACGTCGTTTGGGTATAATGGTTTTCGTGTCCCTAAAGGATTGGTTCATCAGGGGCAGGTTGTATCAGGAAACGTTGATATCAGTAAAGATCACGTGTTCCCCGTTTCACAGCCTGGGCCTTCAAATCAACCTCGAAAAGTCCATTTTGACTCCAGTACAGCATCCAGATTTCATAGGCATATCCCTGGATGCAGTGACAGGCAAAGCATATCTACTGTCCAGCACATTTCTTGCCTTAGCGAATTTCATCTGAAAGATTCAGGGAAGTCCTCAAGCAACACTAAGAGATTGTCTTCAACTGCTAGGGCATGTCCAATTTGCGTCTTTTTAGTGCAGCATGCCAGATTACACCTCCAAGGTCTACAGGGATGACTGAATGGTTCGCAAACCAAGTACACAGTCTTGGCAGATTACTCTCTGTTCCGCAATGGGTTCTACAAGCACTCAACTGGTGGAAGGCCTGGAACAGAACTGCATAGGTGTTCCATTCTTGTGGATTCCCCCTACATTAGATGCTTCACTTTTGGGATGGGGGCACATCTGAGACCTCACAATGTACAGGGACAATGGTCATTACAAGAGCAGTTTCTCCACATCAGTCTCTGGAATTGAGAGCCCTCAAAAATGCTTGTCTACACTTCTTTAGCACTAATCAAGTCAAAGTCAGTAAAGATAAATGATCGAGAATGTGGCATGCATATCAACCATCACCATCTCTGTGCCAAAGCGATAAAACCCTGAAATTGGTGTATAGCCAGCCACATAGTCATCTCAGCTTCTTACCTCTTAGATATTCAGAACACCATAGCAGATGACTTCAGCAGACATTTTCCTCTAAATTATGAATGGGAACTGAACTCCAGATTCTTCCACAAGGTGTTCTTAGCCTGGGGGTTGATCTGTTTGCCATGGCAGCCGGCACAAAATGCATCAGGTATTGCTCTGGAGGGAGGAGGCCCCAATTTACAGTGGACTCGTTCCTCATCTCATGGACGAAAGGACTTTTCTGTGTGCATCTACCTACACTGTTACTGTTAAAGGTTCTCAGTAAGAAACCAAGATCAATCCAGAGTGACACTGATTGCACCAGTACGGCCAAGACCGGTCTGGTATCTATATATGATCAGACTAATCTCTCACCCTTCAAGGAGGCTTCTGATCAGTCCTCACCTACTGACTCAGGGTGCTGGCTGAGCATTTCACCCCAGCCTGCAGATTCTGAGGCTCCAAGCATGGGTCCTCAAAGGTTCTGTGCAATAGAGAGATCCTGTTTGTCAGAGGTACAACATGTTTTATTAAATAGTAGAAAAGAATCTATAAGAAATACTTATCTCCAGGAAAGAAAATATTATCTTTGGTGTAACAGTATTCACAGTTAGCCGACTTGCTCTCCTCTTCACAGGGTATTGGATTACCTACTGGAACTGAAAGTATCAGGACTTTCTTTGAATTCCATTAGGGTTCACTTAGCAGTAACAACTTTTCACACACCTATAGGGTTTTTTTTTCACTCTTAGCTCACCTAACTATTGCAAAATTCCTAAGAGATTTATTGAATATCTCCCCATAAATCACAGATCCTATTCCAAGCAAGGACTTGAACCTAGTTCTTAATTATATCATGAAACACCCTTTTAAGCCACTAGCTATGTGTTCCTCATTAGATTTATCAATGAAGACAGTCTTCCTGGTTGCAATCACTTCTGTCCCAAGGGTGGGAGAACTGGGGGACCTTAATGGCAGACCTCGTTTAGGGTATTCACCAGAGAGAAAGTGTCACTACAGGCATATCCAAGTTTTTTACGTAAGGTGTCCTCAGAATTTTATATTAATCAAACCGTTCACCTCCCAGTTTTTTTTTTCCAAAACTGCCAGGACTGTTCAAGAAACCATATTCCAGTAGATGTCAGGAGGGGCATTAGCCTTCTACCTAGATATGACCAAACTATTAAAAAGATCTCCGAGAATATTTGTGTCCATTGTTATACAGAAACACAGATTCAGTAATTTTAAAACATAGGTTATCAAAATGGATCTCTGATTATATTAAAATTTGTTGTGACAGAACTCATGTTCAGCCCCCTTCAGGAGTGACAGCACATTCTGGAAGAGCACTACCAACATCTATGGCCTAACTTAAGGATATACCAGTTGCAGACAGCGGTAGAGCGGCAACGTGGTCGTCTGTTCAGACTTATTTTAATCATTATGTTTTGGTACCTGTGCCAAAATCAGATGCTGCTGTAGGTGGTGCAATTTTCTCTTCTGAATTGGACTCTGGTGCAAACCTTCCACCTCCTTATGCGGTTACTGCTTGGGAGTCACCTGAAGTGCTCTACTACCCACCCTTTTCTCCCTCCTGTCATTTATTTTTAATTGAACAATTCGATGTCCAACAATCAGCAGAAGATTTCATGATTCCTTACGTCTCTTTTGTGATCCATGAAGCGTCATCACATTTTGATGTGGCAGTGACTTTTTGAGGCAGTTAATTACAGTGATAAATTACTTTTTTAAATTTAAAGTTTTACACTCCATACATTTAAACTCTATTTTTTGAATTCACTAGAAGATACCACAGAAACGTCAACATGTTGTAGAAATCAGGGGACCCTGCTGAAGAATTTAATACAGTGTGGCGCACAGTATATAAAGTCCAGATTAATAGCAGGAAATCAGCAAAAATTTAAAATATTTATAAACTTCTAATCAAAAGTAGAAGTAGTGATATAATTTAATTCAGTTCAATGCAAAACATATGCATAACATGATATGGCTGTGAACTTAGTTGGAAAAGTTAAGAAATTTAAAATTTTTGCTTCCTAGGAGAACTGGATTGTGCAGACTCTTTTGGTGTTGAAACAAATGCAGTTACATCGGTTTGGAAAAGAAAAGCACAGGAGAGGTTGCTGATGCCAAAGACTGTTGCTCAGTTGAGGCACATTCAAGTGTGCAGTCTGGCAGTTGTTTACCAGTAATTGCACTGGTAAATTTATTTTAATGTTTATGTTATAGGCGGTGCTGTTAATGACACTTACATTTGTATTTCACTGACGTTGATTATGAGTTCCTGTTTTCAATTTCGTATTCGCCCTGCTACACTTCAGTTGTGAGAGCTTAAATCTTCCATGCACATTCTCTGCTTCCTTCCAGTTTTTTTTAGAACTGGATTGATTAAATCTGTTTAAGTCCAATGATCTGTTGATGGGAGATAAGTGTGTATGTGTGTGTGAATACATGCTGGCTCCCAGAGAAATAGTTATGCTGATTTAAGTTCTGTGTGTGGACCAGAACTCAGAAAAAATGGTTGTCGTTTCTGAGAATGAAGTTAAGAAAAAAATGGGTAGCTTTTCTAGTTTAAAATTTTTTTCCTACTATTTTTTGAAGAATTCGTGTGCCTCCAAAGTTTGCAGTTGGAACTTCACAAAGGGATGGTTCCAGCATGAGAGAGCTCTCTCTTTTGCTGTCCCAGTGAAAAATCTGACCACATTTGGCCATGTTGTAAGCCTCTGAAAATCACCATTTGCACGTGTTCATCAGAGCTTGTTGGATTGAAGGAGATGTATCTATTTTAACCATTGGAAGAAGGTGTGCTGGATACAAGGAGAAAACCCTGAAATCTTCTACTGACTGGTGTGAACTGTGTACACTCCAAAATGTTTAAACATTGTGGAGTGTACACAGAAAAGCCACAAGAATGATTAAAGAATTAGAAAACATGATTTATGGTGATAGACTAAAGGACCTTAATCTGATTAGCTGGATAAAGAGAAGGTTAAGGTGTGACTTGACTATAGTGTGAAAGTAGCTACGTGAGGAATACACGTTTAATCTAGCAGAGAAAGGTATAACATTATCTAAGGGCTAGAAGTTGATGCTAGACAAATTCAGACTGGAAATAAGATATGGATTTTTAACTCTGTGCAAAATTAGCCATTGGAACAATTTCCCATGTGTCGTGGTAGATTCTCCATCACAGGAAATTTAATTCAGATTGGATCTTTTTCTAAAAGATACGCTCTAGTAATTATTTTGGGGTTGTTCTATGGCTTGTGTTATACAGGAGGTCAGACTAGATGATCACAGTAGTCGCTTCTGGCCTTGCAATCTATGAAACTTTATTATAGAACCTAACCTTATAACCTTGTTTTAACACCAGCAAGTATCACTTCCTCCATTTTACGGATGTGGGGTGTAACTGAGAAGTTACACAAGGTCATGCCTGACTGAGCTGGGAGTAGAACTCAGGGGTCATATTCTGTTAGATGTCACAGGAAGCACAATAGAGAAGGTTTAACTCCGTGAGGGCAAATGTTGCCTTAAGCTACCTGTGTTTCTTCAACAACCTGGGCTGCATTGGGGGCTGGTGTGGCCCCGCTGTCAGTTAGTTCAGCCCTGAAGGAGGCTTTCAGTTATGGTGACATTGCTCATAATGATCCCAAACAGCTAGGTAAAAGGTCCATGGGATTCATTAAGGTTTAAATCCCAGTGATGAACTTCCTTAGAACAAACTCTGTCATCTACTGTTAGGCCCACTGTCTCTTCCTGGACAGTAGAAATACTCCTTGGCCTTTAACACTTTTCAAGACCATGAGGATATTAATCAATTTTTCCTGTTCTAAAAATGATTTTTAGTATTGGTAATTATTTTGACCCAGCAGGTTGGGGAAGTAGAGATTTTTGCAGAGAATGGAATAATTGGTTTTCAGTCAGAATAAGATTATTCAAAGGAGAATCACATCCTTTCTTCCTAAATTTCTCTTTCCTTTCATGTCAGGCAGGACATCTCTCTGTTTTTGCCACAGAAAAGAGATTTTTGGAAAAAAGGAACTCTGGAGATCCATATTTAAGGATGTTGACAGAAAACAAAAAAATTACGCATATCAGAAAATTTTTTTGTTAGACACTAAAATGAGACCTGAAAGGTATCTCAAATCGCCTTACTCTTCTCCGAGGGTGTAAGTAAATACATATCTAAGACCTAGTCTACATTGATTACATTAAGTTGATGTAAGTTACGTCGCTCAGGGGTGTAAAAAAAATAACCCTCCTCAGCGACACAGCTTACATCAACTGAACGCGGTGTCAACATTGCACTATCTCCCGCTGCTTTATCTTCCGCCTCTCGGAGAGCTGGACTACTAAAGTCGACGGGAGAGTGCTCTGCCATCAAGTTACCATGTCTTCATCAGACCCGCTAAATCAATGCCATTGCATCTATCTCAGCTCCGATTTAGGGGTTTAGCGTGCCCGTGTAGACAAGCCCGAAGAAGCCTATGCATCTTTGAGGCGTCTTCCTGTCTAGCTGCCATGACGCCACTTTGTATTAAAAATAAGGTTTCTCTGTTCATCAAGAGAAGGGAGCCTCTACAACACACAAGGCAGTTACCCATTTCTGAGTCTTTTGCAAGCACTCAAGATTTATTTGAGATTCAGATGATGGACCTTTTGGGAACACTAAGAACTAATGCTAGTACAGACCCTGCTAGTAGAGAAATGCTCTTTTTAAAAATTTAGAAATAAAAATTCTCGTTAGTGGGTCTCCTACCTGACCAGAGTTCCTATTGGAATAAAGAGGTTGGCTCAAAATTCTCACGTTCAAACTTTATGAAGTTAGTGCCATTTTTCCTTTCTGCTTATATTTGAGTCTGATTCTGTTCTGTCCCTCTTTGCAATTTGGAAAGAGGAACAAACCATTGTTTCCAGATTGGCCTGATGAGAGAAAAAACAGCTGATAGATGAGAATTCTTAACTTTAGCAGAGGAGTCAGAGAGATTTACATGTCTTGAAATTGTAATTGTAAGCATTTTGATAAATAAACTATATGGCTGTCCTGTTTTACCATAACTTCTGTAAAACAATACATTATTGTGCTGAGATGTTTGTTTTTTTTAAAAAAAATCACAAAATCGCAGACCCATTGGCTCTTGCCACCCACCTCCTTTTTGTCTTCAAATGATATAACTTAAAAGTGACACTAAAGTCTGAAAAAAATCATCTACCCTTGCTACAAAGAACCTATATTAATATTACTAAAATTGAAAGATGAGAGATTATTTCAGTTTGTGCATTTGACAGCTTTTGTGTTGAGCTGTGTTGTATTTTCACGGTTCTCCCAAGCATTTCCCTTGTTTTTATAGATATATATTTCAAATTTAATGAATCCCTGATTTTATTGTTTTTTATTATTTCTATTCTGGAAGCACCTAAAGTGTCCAACTGTGTTTGTAGCCCATTTTGTTAGGCACTGCTAATCATCTAATAGAAGACAGTTCCAGGCAAGTTGACAAAATTTTCAATTAGCTCCAAAATATCTTTGTAAAATCTGATACTCTGTATTCTGTAAGTAGATCATTCTGTTTCCTGATTAAGGTCTAATTTCAGGACTTTCCAGGTGACTTGCTTATCCTTTTTGAATACCCTGAATAATCTCTTCCTCTTCTTTTGTAACTGTTTGTTTCTTCCATACAGCGTTATCAATATTTTTCCTTCATATTTGTTCAAATATAGCTAAATACTTCATATATTACACAATTAGTCTTTCTAGAGATACTTAGGAGACCCATGTTCACGGGTTCGTAAAGCCTATCAATTTGTTTTAATCTGGTTTAATCTTATTATCTCTTTGAACTGATTATTTTCTACATATCCTTATCATATATTTTGTTAATTGATCTTCTGTTGAAATTGTTCTTTTGCCTCCTGCAGCTGAAACTTTCAGGGTTCTAATCCATTGAATCTATAGTCAGAATAGCTTTCTAACTTTATTCCTCTTCCAAGTCTAAGGTTTTCCCTCCCTTGCTACCCAATACTGGAGAGTGTGTGGGAGGGTTGATTTTTGTTTCCAATTCTTCAAAGTCACAGCATTCGTGGTGCCCAGTCACCACTACTCCTTAGCTTACAAAAAGGGGTCAGTTGAGATGACAAGAATTGCTTCTTTTACCAGGACTGCTTCTTGCAATGCTTCTAAATCCTGCTGGTCCAGGAGTTTTGGACCCAGATTCATATACTTTTTGGTATCTCAGCCGCCATTTGTTTTCTAAAGTAAATTCATTTTTGTCTTAAAAGTAACCAGATGGGACCAGATGGGGCCATCCTCCCCTCCAGCACTTCCTTGGACCCACAAACATGCAGGGGAGACTGAGTACACTAGGACTCAGGTGGGGCCGCCTTTGCCTCCCATGTGGCCTTGGGGTGGGGGATGGGGACTACAAAGAGGAACCAGCCAGAGACTCCTGCTGGTAGAGGAGAAGCAGCAGAAGTAGGGACCTTTGTTCCTTTGGACATTAGGATAACTTTCTACAGTTTTGACTGGACTTTCTCTGTCATATGCTGATTGGCTGTTTTGCTTCAACCCTCCCCCTCAATCTCTTCAGCTCAGCTTCACACCATACCTAACCCATTCTTCTCCTGTGCCCAGTCTTTCTCACCCCGCCTTTCCTTCCCTTTTCTTTCTGTTGAGTTTATCCCCTCCTAACCAACAACCGCCCCCACCCCGCCCAATTATGGAACTAAAACGTTTGTTGTTGGCACATTGTTCATTCTGCTTGTGTATTCTACCTCCTTTGCCCTCCTTTCTACCTTCTCTGTTTAGATTATAATATCTTCAGGGCAGGGACTGTCTACTACTCTTCGTTTGCACAGTGTGGCCCTGTATTTAGTTGGTCCTTGAGCACTATCATAAAAACATTTATTTAGAATCATAATAAATAATAAATAGTGTGAAACCGAAAGCAGTCAAACCTTACTCCCAGGTAAGGAATTTAGAAGTAGTAAGGAAATACACTGGCTTGTAAGGGAGCGGGAGGTTTGTACCATAATTGTTTTGAATGCAATATTTGAATTGCCAAAAATAGAGAATGGTTTGCTGTTTTTAGAAATAAGTAAAAAATAATTGGCATTTCCTATTATGTTCCAACTTTAGAAACTATGGTTATTTTCTTACAGAGAGAAGATGATGAAGAAATGCAAGCCCTAAAGGAGAAGTTAAAGTACTGGCAAAGGCTGCGCCATGATCTGGAGAGAGCACGTTTGTTGATTGAACTTATACGTAAACGTGAAAAATTAAAAAGAGAACAGGTAAATGGATAACTTCAATTTGGTGAAACTTTGTTGAAGGAAAAAGGAAGATTGCTGATGGATTTCTTTTTTAAAGGAAAAAGACTCTACTGTCTGTCTCATTGATTTTAAACAATAAGAAAATCACGCATAGTATGAAGAATTTAGACTGAATTTAGGCCATTATGTTGGGCAGTCCATTACTAAGTAAATTAAAATAGCACCTTTCTACGCATCAGATCTGAAGTAGAGTGTGTGTGTTGCATTTATTCACTTTTGTGTGAAAAATAATTGGTATTTTTAATTCCTATTAATCCTGTAGAGACAACACAGAGGGCAAAGAAGCACAGTGGGAGTAAGGGCCAGTCGTTTACACTTGTATAAACATAATGAAGTCAGTGGCTTTGCCCTAGTGTAAAGGAATGCATAATTTGGCCTGCAGAATCTTCATACTGGTGGTGGTAGGTGAGAAGGAAAGAACACAGCATGACTCTCAGAGCCAAAATTGAGTTTGCAGTGCTGGCACTTACAAAAACCTCAATTTAGTTGTAAATGGGGCACATGAGCTCTGGAATCACTCACATATTAAATATGAAACCCCAGGATGACATTTTTCCAAAATTACTTTTCAGAATGTAATTGCACTTTTATTATGAGTTAATATAGTCCATTGGTAATAGTCTTGACTACATACTGAAGTTTAATGCCTTAATATATTAAAAGATAACAAAGTCCTATACATCCCCTTATCTGTCAATTGATGTCTAAAAGGATATCTTTCATATCGAAAGTATCACTGATATTGAAATCAAGATTATTCAGCAAATTGTTGCTTTTAATGTTGAATACTAGAAGTATGTTCTTAAAATATTCTGAAACCACTTTTTATAGACGATTATTTAAAACTTTCTTTACAGTTATTAAAACAATATATGATTATCCCTATAGGAGGATCAAACCTTTGAAGTAATTAGTGATTTTGATCTTTATAAACAGCTTTTATTTTTTCTGGAAGTTTAAGTAGAACAGACCTTAGGTGTAGAATTGTAATATTTTTACTTTTGGATATCAGTGCTATAAACTCATTTGGCATAGCTTGCATGCGGCACCATGTTTGAGTTTTGCACTGTTTTAAAAAAATGTATTTTTCTTGGTTGCTCCGATGAAGTGAACTGTAGCTCACGAAAGCTTATGCTCAAATAAATTTGTTAATCTCTACGATGTCCTCCTTTTCTTATTTTTTTGTATATTTGGTCTTGTTCTATAAAGCCGCTTTTTTTGTAGCCTGTTTTCTTTAGAACTGTTAAATAATTTTTGAAAAATTACTAAATTTAATCTGCACTAGCATTATAATCATTCTCAGTTTGAAAGCGCATTCAGATAACTGATAAAATCCCTCCTTGGAAGTGAAGCTGCAAATTCACTTGAATTAGACGCTTTTGAGAGAGAGAGAAGAAAAGTAATTTGTAGTCACTTCTTCTAGTTGAAAATAACTTACTATTTGGTGTTTTTTATATTTCATTATTCAGATCAAGGTTGAGCAGGTCGCCATGGAGCTCCAGTTGACTCCATTCACTGTACTGTTGCGATCAGTTCTGGACCAGCTGCAGGAAAAGGATTCTGCTCGAATATTTACTCAGCCAGTAAACCTTAAGGAGGTGCCTTTCCAATTAATCTTTTCATCATAGTTCATAGCATGATAGCTGAATTTAATTTTTTTTTATTCAGTTATACTGCAGGATTGGAAATATTTGAAGTAAATTTATTTTACAATATGCAGATTTGAAAATAAGTTCAAATTAAACCCCAGTAGGAGTAGACTGGGAACATGAAAATAGTTCAGTGAGAATTTATGACTTGGTTTTCCTGTTTTTAAAATATTAAATAATTCTGTAGTATTTAGACATAGACCTATATTATAGGAAGACATTTGAAACTCATTTTGCAGTCTAAAATTTAATTTGTTTAAACATAGATGTAAACATGTAAAACATGTAAAAATAGATGTAAACATTATTTTTCAAATAATCCTAGAAACTACATCTTAAATTATTCTGGAGACGGAAGGTCAAAATTTCCCAAAGGAAAACCAAGTTCATATGCCAAACTTGCATGCAAAAAAATACTACTATTTAATCCCTCCACAATCACAAAAATACACTGTTTGATATACATTAATAGCGTTACTTAAGTTTCATTGTCAGTCACAAGGTTCATGCTCCACTTTTAGAAGTCCACTAACTGACCTGAACAGGCTACCAATATATAAATAAACATGTGGCAGTAAGAGTACTAAGGCCATGATCCTACAGAGATTTATGCCCATGCTAATCTTTACTTTGTGTAATCTCATAATGGGAAAAGTTAAGCATGTGTATAAAACTTTACTGGGTCAGGGCTTTAGATTAGAAACTGGATTCTCTGCTTTCTTTATTTCACAAAATATACTTAAAATTTTAAAAATCTAGATTAGTTCATCACAGTACAATTATTTTATTGTTATATCAGCTGCAAGTTTAAACATCTTCTGTTTTAATATTTATTCGTAGGTTCCAGATTATTTGGATCATATAAAACATCCCATGGATTTATCTACTATGAGAAAACGGTTAGATTCCCAAGGCTATAGAAACCTTAATGAGTTTGAAGAAGATTTTAATCTTATTATAGATAACTGTATGAAATACAATGCGAAGGATACAATATTCTATAGAGCTGCAGTGCGATTAAGAGATCAAGGAGGTGTTGTTCTGAGACAAGCTAGGCGAGATGCTGAGGGGATCGGTTATAATAATGAAACTGGAATGCATTTACCTGAACAGCCTAAACTAGAATCACCCCAGCCTTTCTCCTGGGAAGATGGTAAGAAACTTTCTAAATTACTGTAGCGATCAATTTTCAAGAAATATAGTCAAAGCATTAGCTGCATTTTTAAAGTTTAATTTTTAAAATAATTTTTAAAACTGGCACTTTTTTACTGCAGTCAGACTATGTAGTTCTTACACATGTTCAAGTCATACCTGTTTAGTTTACCGACAAAAAGATTTTTTTTTTACTATTTTGTAGCACTGTGAATACATCATACCTTTGAAAGATTAAACTGTATTCTCAGTTCTGTCCCATCCATAATCAAGAAAAATCTTTTCAATTGAATTCTGATTCCAGAACATTTAGGCCCAGATTTAACAAGGTTCTTAAGCATGTGCTTAACTTCAGTGCATGAGTCCTCCCATTGACATAAACAAGTTACTTATGTATGGGCATACTTGAGTAGTTCAGTGGGACTGTTTACATGCTTAAACGTATGTAAACGCTTAAGTAGCTTGCTGAATCAGAAGTATTTTTGTTTAGTGGTGTTACATGAAGCAGGATGCAAACAAACTCAATAATCAGTTATAATAATCAGTTACACTTGTAATACGAGCAATCCCAAAAAGTCTTATTTTGACTTGTGCACTGAGAAAATAGTAAACGTAAGTCTATGAAAAGAGAAGAAATAACTATAGTGGGGAGGAATTAATAGTATTTGGTACAACTATGGGTCAGGCGTCACTATACATCCTTTCTATTAGTATACCTCAGTCCTGACCTATGGAGTCCCTGCTATTCCAGTTCTGGATGTCTGAAGCAAAAAATGCTAACTAACAAGAGTTGTAGCAAATGGCATAGCAGGAATTTACACTGGCACCTTTTCACTAGTGATAGTGAGACTATAAAACTTGCTTCAACTTGTGGCCAAAGTCCGATTTTATTTTTATATTTTTAATTCCAAAACATGAAACTTAGCAAATATTTTTTCTCCAAGTAGTTTTTGGAAAAAAAATTCTTATTAACAGATATCTTAAATTACACATGTTTTGACTTCAGTGGATAGGTTACTGAATCCAGCTAACAGAGTGCATATGTCCTTGGAAGAACAGCTGAGAGAGTTGTTAGAAAAACTTGATCTCACCTGTGCAATGAAATCCAGTGGGTCAAGGAGCAAACGAGCAAAGCTGTTAAAGAAAGAAATCAGCATTATTCGCAACAAACTAAGTCAACAACACAGCCAGCCTCCCCAGATAGAATCAGGTATTGGAAGTTTTGAAGAGGAAAGTGCAGCATTAGAACAAGAAGGTGAAGAAGAAGGTAAGATTTTAATTGGTGTTTACATCAGTACTATTTTGAACACTTCCAATTAGATATCCTACATTTGTCATGTAAATACCACAGTAGAAAGTAATATTCTATTATGATCTGATTTCAGGACAGGTTTAATACACTGCAAATGAACTATACTGTTACCTTTAGTATGCATAAAATCTATTATCTGGTTACTTTCCCCTTGCTCCTGCGAGAAATAGATTTTTTTTTAAAGAAAATACAACAAGAGGTAGCAAAATTAAACTTTTTAAAAAGTACTACTTTATACTGAAAGTTATGGGGCTCCGTATTTTTGAAAGTTGTGTTATTCATACTTAGGGTCTTTAATCCATGTGCAGCCACTTAACTTCAGGCACTCAATACTGAAAATTTTGGCCACTAAACACATCCTTTTGTAGTTCTTCCTTCTGACCCCTGCACTGTAGGCTGTTTTTTGTTTAATTTATTGATGATGGAATTTGCCAGAAATTAAGTAGAAGGTTGCAGAATATGAATATAATAAACAATAGGAAAGAAGGGTTGGGGGTAGAGTAGGGTTGACCGGAACGCCCAGTTGAAAAGGGACCCTGGTGGTTCCGGTCAGCACTGTTGACTGGGCCGCTGAAAGTCTGGTCAGCGGGGCTCAGGCAGGCT
Organism: Eretmochelys imbricata; assembly: GCF_965152235.1. Taxonomy (NCBI): domain Eukaryota; kingdom Metazoa; phylum Chordata; order Testudines; family Cheloniidae; genus Eretmochelys; species Eretmochelys imbricata. Next base: position 324,294,822 of record NC_135572.1, read on the forward strand.
TCCTGCCCTAGTTCTGCGCAGCTCCTGGAAGCGGCTGGCATGTCTGGCTCCTAGGCGCAGGGGTGGCTATAGGGGTTCTGCGTGCTGCCCCCACCCTGAGCACCGCCTCCACAGCTACCATTGGCACAGGCAGCACGCAGAACCCACTGGTCTTTCCACCTAGGAATTGGACATGCCAGCCGCGTCCGGGAGCCACCTGAGGTAAGTGCTGCCCATCCAGAGCTCGCACCCCAATCCCCTGCCCCAGGTTGGAACCTCTCCCACACCTTAACTTCCTCCCAAAGCCCTCACCCCCGTCCTGCACCCGAACAGCCTGCCACAGCCCTAAACCCCATCCTGCACCCCAAGCTGAAGCCCTCACCCCTTCCCACACCCCAACCCCCTGCCGCAGCCCGGTGAAAGTGAGTGAGGGTGGGGGGATGGAGTGAGCTGAGGGGGTCCTCAGAGGAAGGGGTGGTGCAGGGGACAGGGCAAGGGTGTTTGGTTTTGTGGGATTAGAAAGTGGGGGAGGGGACGGGGGAGATTATGGTAGCCAGAATAAGATCATGTTTCAGAGTAGCAGCCATATTAGTCTGTATTCGCAAAAAGAAAAGGAGTACTTGTGGCACCTTAGAGATCATGTGTTTACATAGACTAGCTATTGTACACTTGAGGCTTGCAAGTCGTTTGAAAGCTGGTATTTAAAAAAAAAAAAAAATCAAATATCCTTAACTGTTCCATCACTTAGCCATCTTTGGAATTGCATGTTTGAGTCTCTTAGCTTGATAAAAATGTTTTTCAAAAGATATAAACTGTTGCAATATGGAAGCACAGTGTTAGAAAAATGTAACTACAACTGCAGTTGGCCTTCTCGTCTAATTCTGTGATTTCTGAGTACTCTTAGAATAGCTATTTTAATAATTTTAAGCAAATCTGATTCCTTAAATTATCTCCCTAATCTTGTTAAAACTGAAAACATTTATTTCTGAACTTTCTTACTGACAGATAATTAAAACAGTAAAAAAAAAAAAATCAGATTGATTTAGATACATTTGAATCTTAAAATAGTCAAAAGATGCGTTTATAAATAAAGTGCATAGTGGTTAGACATATACTTATTACCTGAAATAAATGTATTTTTAAAAAACGTGTTAACATAACTATTCAGAAGTGATGTAGTAGGTCAAAAGTACAGTTAAAAATTCATATACCTTTATGGATTGTAAATAGCTTAAATTTAAACTCTGGAATAGAAATGAGTTAGAAAAGAATTAGAAACATATTGCAAAACAGATATGAGAGATGCAGGCAAATAGATCCTGATAGTTGTTTTTAAAAATAAATAAATAAATAAAAAACACAGCAGGTATTGACCAGGGAAGAGGAATTTTTACATTGTTAGTCTCTCAAAGTGCTATGGATTATCCGGTATGTTTATAATTTCATTTTGGATTTCTGACCACACAAAAAAGATCTCTATTCTTGAGAGTTATAATATTTGCAGAGTACCTCAGTAAAATTACAGCTTTGTAATATGTGGTTAAATCTTCCCTTTTGCTAGTTGCTTCCATTGGTAGTTAGATATTGTGTCATATATCACATTTTTCTTGCAAATAATTTGGATTTTATAAAGAGGAACAATATAAAACATTCTTATCAAATCGGTGCTTAATAAGAAAGTTTACATCTTATTTTTAAAGATACCATTTGAACAGAATTCTTATTTTGGGATCCTGTCCTGAGTAATGACAGGTTTCAGAGTAACAGCCGTGTTAGTCTGTATTCGCAAAAAGAAAAGGAGTACTTGTGGCACCTTAAAGACTAACCAATTTATTTGAGCATAAGCTTTCGTGAGCTACAGCTCACTTCATCAGATCTCTAAGGTGCCACAAGTACTCCTTTCCTTTTTGTCCTGAGTAAGTTCACAAGAGAAGCACCAGATTCCACCTTGTTATGATTTGAATGCAACTGAGGGTATGACTACACTACGAAATTAGATCGATATTCAAGAAGTCGATTTTTAGAAATCTATTTTATACAGTAGATTGCGCATGTCCACTCTAAGCGGATTAAGTCAGCGGAGTGCATCCTCACTACCATGGCTAGCATCGACTTATGGAGCGATGCACTGTGGGTAGCTATCCCACAGTTCTCGCATTCTCCTCTGCCCATTGGAATTCTGGATTAAGCTCCCACTTCCTGATGGGGCAAAAACATTGTCACGGGTGGTTTTGGGTACATGTCGTCAGTCGCGCTCCCCCCACCCCGTGAAAGCAACGGCAGACACTTTCTGCGCCGTTTTTCCGCGCAGACGCCATACCACAGCAAGTGTGCAGCCGGCTCAGCTCAACTCACTCACACTGCCGCTGCTGTGTCCTGGGTGCTGCTGGCAGCAGACGGTGCACTAGGACTGCTAACTGTCGTCCTCCACTGCTTCTGCTGCAACTCTGCTCTGCCGCTATTGTCTCAATAGCGAATTTCTCCATGTTGTCTGTCGTGGGCTCCCCGGTACATGTTCTTCCTTGGGAAATGTGTGTGGTGCTAACAGTCATCCTCCACTGCTTCTGCTGCAACTCCACTCTCCTGCTCCCATGAATCCACCTTGCAGGTCCTCTCGTCGTTCTCTATAAATATCTATTCTCGTGGCATCCATCATCAGCCACCGCTTCCGCTGCAACTCTGCTCTCCTGCAGACGCCATACCACGGCAAGCATGGAGCCCGCTCAGATCACCGCAGCAATTATGAGCTTTGTAAACACCTCGCACATTATCCTGCAGTATGTGCAGAACCAGAACCTGCAAAAGCAGGTGAGGAGGCGACAGCAGCGTGGTGATGAGAGTGATGAGGACATGGACACAGACGTCTCTCAAAGCACAGGCCCCGGCAATTTGGACATCCTGGTGGCAATGGGGCAGGCTCATGCCATGGAACGCCGATTCTGGGCCTGGGGAAAAAGCACAGACTGGTGGAACCGCATAGTGTTTTAGGTCTGGGGTGATTCCCAGTGGCTGTAAAACTTTCACATGCGTAAGGGCACTTTCATGGAACTTTGTGACTTGCTTTCCCCTGTCGTGAAGCACAAGAATACCAAGATGAGAACAGCCCTCACAGTTCACAGGTGAGTGGCGATAGCCCTCTGGAAGCTTGCAAAGCCATACAGCTACTGGTCAGTTGGGAATCAGTTTGGAGTGGGCAAATCTACTGTGGGGGCTGCTGTGATGCAAGTAGCCAATGCAATCACTGAGCTGCTGCTATCAAGGGTAGTGACTCTGAAATGTGCAGGTCATAGTGGATGGCTTTGCTACAATGGGATTCCCTAACTGTGGTGGGGCGATAGACAGAACGCATATGCCTATCTTGGGACCGGACCACCTTGGCAGCTAGTACATAAACCACAAGGGGTACTTTTCAATGGTGCTGCAAGCACTGGTGGATCACAAGAGACGTTTCACCAACATCAACGTGGGATGGCCGGGAAAGGTACATAACACTTGCATCTTCAGGAACTCTGGTATGTATGAACAGCTGCAGCAAGGGATTCACTTTCTAGACCAGAAAATAACCGTTGGGGATGTTGAAATGCCTACAGTTCTCCTTGGGGACCCAGCCTACCCCTTAATGCCATGGCTCATGAAACCATACGCAGGCACCCTGAACAGTAGTCAGGAGCTGTTCAACTATAGGCTGAGCAAGTGCAGAATGGTGGTAGAATGTGCATTTGGACGATTAAAAGCACTCTGGTGCAGTTTACTGACTCGGTTAGACCTCAGTGAAACCAGTATTCTCATTGTTATTGCTGCTTGCTGTGTGCTCCACAATCTCTGTGAGAGTAAGGGGGAGACATTTATGGTGGGGTGGAAGGTTGAGGCAAATTGTCTGGCTGCTGATTATGCGCAGCCAGACACCAGGGCGATTAGAATAGTACAGCAGGGCGCGGTGCGCATCAGAGAAGCTTTGAAAACCAGTTTCATGACTGGCCAGGCTATGGTAGGAGAGTTCTGTTTGTTCTCCTTGATGAAAACCCACCCCCTTGGTTCACTCTACTTGCCTGTAAGCCAACTGCCCTCCCCCCTTCAATCACTGCTTGCAGAGGCAATAAAGTCATTGTTGTTTCAAAATCATGTATTATTTATTAATTCATCACACATATAGGGGGATAACTGCCAAGGTAGCCTGGGAGGGGTGGGGGAAGAGGAAAGCAGCAGGTGGGGTGGTGGATGACGGGAGGAGGGAAGGACAAGGCCACACTGTACTTCAAAACTTGAATGCCAGCCTTCTGTTGCTTGGGCAGTCCTCTGGGATGGTGTGGTTGGGTGCCTGGAGCACAGTCCTTCCCCACCCCCCCGTGTTCTTGGGGTTTCTGAGTGAGGAGGCTATGGAACTTCGGGAGGAGGGTGAGCGGTTACACGGGCTGCAGCAGGGGTCCGTGCTCCTGCTACTTTTCCTGCAGCTCCACCAGACACCAGAGCATGTCAGTTTGATCCCCCAGTAGCCTCAGCATTGCATCCTGCCTCCTCTCATCGCGCTGCCTCCACCTCTCATCGCGCTGCCTCCACCTCTCATCGCGCTGCCTCCACCTCTCATCGCGCTCGTCTTTTCTGTCTGCTTTCCTGAACTCTGACATTGTCTGCCTCCACGCATTCTGCTGAGCTATTTCAGTGTGGGAGGATTGCATGAGCTGAGAACATTTCACCGTGAGTGCTTTTTTTTCCACCTTCTTATCTGCACCAGCCTCTGGGACGGAGATGATGGGGGGCGTGTTGAAACATTTGCAGATGCAGGAGGGAAAAAAGGGAGAGGAGTATTTAAAAAGACACATTTTAGAGAAGAATGGGTAGACTCTTTCACAATGAAGCAAGCTGTTAACATTACATAGCACATGTGCAAGGTCGCATTTTGCCTCTTATATTGAGGGCCTGCCGGTTTGATGTGAGAGATCACACACGCAGGGCCAGGCAACAGAATTCGGCTTGCAGGCAGCCATGGTAAGCCACAGTCTTTCAGCTTCTTCAACCTTCATAACTTGGGAATGGTTTCAAATCTCAGTGCCCTCCTTTCCCATACCAAGCACCCGTTGAGTTGGCCATTTAAAAGGAGGGGCTGTGGTTTTTTGGGTTAAAGTGCAGCACAAATCCAACTAACCCCCCTTCCTCCCCCCCAATTCTGTGGGATGAGCACTCTCCTGAGGATAACACAGAGAGATAAAGAACGGATGTTGCTTGAATGCCAGCGAACACCGGGAACATACGCTGCCATGCTTTCTTATGCAATGATTCCAGACTACGTGCTACTGGCCTGCCATGGTAAAGTGTCCTACCATGGAGGATGGAATAAGGCTGCCCTCCCCAGAAACCTTTTGCAAAGGCTTTGGGAATACTTTAAGGAGACCTTCATGGAGATGTCCCCGGAGGATTTCCGCCCCATCCCCAGACACATTAACAGACTTTTCCAGTAGCTGTACTGGCCGCGAGTGCATCCCAAGTCTTCAGGGCAAATTAATCATTAAACACGCTTGCTTTTAAACCGTGTATTATATTTACAAAGGTACACTCACCAGAGGTGCCTTCTCCGGCTTCATGGTCCAGGAGCCCCCCTTGGGAGGGTTGGGAGGGTATTGGTTCCAGGGTGATAAACAGTTCCTGGCTGTCGGGAAGAACGGTTTCTCTGCTTGCCTCCTGTGCGCTATCCTCCTCCTCCTCATCTTCCTCGTCCTCCAAATCCTCATCCCTGTTGCATGAGACTCCCCCCTTCAGGTGTCCACGGACAGGGGTGTGGTAGTGGTAGACCGCCCCCCGCCCCCGAATTGCATGCAGCTCATCATAGAAGCGGTATGTCTGGGGCTCTGATCCAGAGCGACCATTTGCCTCTTTGTTTTTTTTGGTAGGCTTGCCTGAGCTCCTTAATTTTCTGCTGCGGGTCCCTGTTGTAGCCTCTGTCGATCATGTCCTTGGAGATTTTTGCAAATATTTTGGCATTTTGTCTTTTGGAACGGAGTTCTGAGAGCACGGATTCATCTCCCCATACAGCGATCAGATCCAGTACCTCCCGTTTGGTCCATGCTGGAGCTCTTTTGCGATTCTGGGACTGCGTGGTCACCTGTGCTGATGAACTCGCCACGGTGGCCAAACAGGAAATGAAATTCAAAAGTTCCTGGGGCTTTTCCTGTGTACCCAGCTAGTGCATCTGAGTTGAGAGTGCTGTCCAGAGCAGTCACAATGGAGCACTCTGGGATAGCTTCCAGAGGCCAATACCGTCGAATTGAGTCCACGCTACCCCAGATTCGACCTGGCAATGGCGATTTCAGTGCTAATCCCCTCGTTGGGGAGTACAGAAATTGATTTTAAGAGCTCTTTAAGTCAACAAAAATGGCTTCGTCGTGTGGACAGGTGCAGGGTTAAATTGATCTAATGCTGCTAAATTCGACCTAAACTCGTAGTGTAGACCAGGGCTGAGATTTTAACATTTTAGGTGTTTCATTACTAATGCATAGATTGTGAACTAGTCAGAGGAAAGGTGGTCCTTTTTGAGTGTATAGAAAGCACTTACCATACTGCTGTAGATAAACAATGACAAACTAATGAATTATCATTTAAGTCAATAGAATTCCAGACTTTCTGGCTGGTTTATGTGCAGTATACGTATGTAAACTTAAATCTGCATGAGATTAGTTAAATATGTTTGATCCTTTTTGTGTTCTACACCAACGATTATTTTTGTGGTGCAACAAGTTACATTTGATTGCATAAATGCTCACTTGTAAAGATATAGCCTTTTCATTTTGTTAGTGTAGCAATATATCTGTAGAGAAAGCAGGTAGACATCTCAACATGGGCTTTTTTTTTTTTAAAGGAGTATAGAGGAAAGATGAATAATTTGTACACTTATCTGTTGCAAACTGTGGGTTGGGTAATTTTTGCTTGTTTTATTGAATTCTGTAGAGCAGAATTTTTTCTTCTGTCATTTGTGTTAAAGAGCATTTTCTAGAGCTAGTTTTATCTAAACATCCACAATGTGTGTCTTGCCATTCTACACCATGAAATTGAAAGAAAAGAAAAACAAAACAGAAGTCAGAATTGACATTTGGGTTGGATAGGGGGAAAGAAAAATTGGTAGAGGGGTGGTTTTTCTGATTTCTCCTGTAATGGCTGCAAAGATGTCTTTGCCAAGCATTTGTCAGTAACTATACGTTTTAAAATTTAAAACTGGTACCCATAACTGTAAAGCAGCTTTGCAGAACTTTCCAATTTGTGAATTTGGTAATAGTTTATAGCCCGCTATTACGGTTAATTTTGATAGGTTAAGCTATAAATGCAATTTTTAAAAATGGCTTTATCTGCTTTAAAGATGCTTTTCTTATTTAAATTAACGTAAACAGGTAAGATGAATATTTAAATTAGGAAAATGTATTTTATTCAGACTTTAATGTTAATGGTGAAATACTTGCATTACCAGATACAAATCATCTGCTACTCTACTTTTCTGTAAAAAGTTCTTGTACCTAAGATTTTAAATACCATTGCATGTAAGGTAAAAATACCTGCCCAGGTTTAAATTTTTAACACTAAATGTAAACACCTATTTTGTTAGAATCCCAGTATAAAACTAGGCACTACTAACTAGGATAGGTTGTTGCTAGCCAAACGTTTATGTATTTAAAATGTTATGGTTTGTTTCCAAACAACAATTATTTGATGAGCTGAACATTTATAGTGAGTGTTATAATAGATTTTATAACTACCAGTTTTCAAAAATCACACTCTATTTATAATTTTTTCAGGAGATAAATCTCCCCCTAAACTTGAACCATCAGATGCATTACCTCTTCCTTCAAACTTGGAGACTAATTCAGAACCACCAACCCTCAAACCAGTAGAACTCAATCCAGAGCAGAGTAAGCTTTACAAAAGAGTAAAATTTGATAATGAATTATATAGCACTTCCATTCAGAAAGAAATAAATGGACACACTCCAGAACACTTACTTGACAGTAATCTCAATGAGTCGACTGTTTCTGCTGTAGCTGAGTCATCAACTGATGTAAACAGACGTACATCCATTCTCTTCTGCAAATCAAAAAGTATAAGCCCCCCAAAGTCTGCAAAGAACACTGAAACCCAGCCAACTTCTCCACAGCTAGGGACCAAAACCTTTTTGTCTGTAGTCCTTCCAAGGTTGGAGACTCTTCTGCAGCCAAGGAAAAGATCAAGAAGTGCATGTGGAGATTCTGAGGTTGATGATGAGTCCCCTGTAAAGCGCTTGGATACAGGTAAATATTACAAAACTTACATATTGGTGGGCAGAAATATTGGAAGATAATACAGATGATACAACAGACATTTTAATATACATTTACTTTAAATAATTCTTTAATCATTTAAATTATTTCAACACTTCAGCATTTTTTCCTCACAGTTGAACCAAGTGCAGTTATGATTTAGGAAAGTTATTGGTTTGTTGCTGACAGTCCTTTATTATTGAGATTGCTTCTCAAATTTTTATTGCTGTAGTACAGACCTCTCTCTTTCTCTCAAAAAAAAAAAAAAAATGTTTTTTTTGTTATGCTTGCTTCCTATTATCTTTCCCTTGCATCCACTAGGGGAGACAAACAACTCACTTCCTCTGAAAAGACCACTGGTGAATCTACATTACATTTCTTTATAGGACATAAACATGAATCCCGCCCCATCAGCAGCCATCATTATACTCTCTCTGACTTTTTATTTTATATTTATCCCATGCCTTTTTACTTTGTATTAATTTTCCATCTAACGCCTTTCCTTTCTATGAAGCAAAAGTGATATGACTATAAGTTTAGAATGTGTGAGTGATAGCTATACAGAATGTTGTATCTGGAGTGTTAAAATCATAAGGCATTGTTGGCTTTTCTTTAGAAAATTCCTATTTTTAAGTGTAGATTTTTAAAAAGTAAAGCCATGCATAAGAAAATTGTAGGTGTCAAATATTTGAGCTAAAGGATCCAACTGTAAGATTACCATGGCTAGATGTCACCTGGACTAGTTTTTTCAGAAATTTTATGAGGAACTTATTCTGTCCTGTGAAATGAAGTTGTGTAAGTTAATTATTCTTCTTGATAGTATTTTTCTCAGTTATATTTGTAGTAGATACTTTGAATAGAACAAATTTATGGGGAGGTGGGGGAAGGATAAAGAAAGAAACTAGTAATATGTACTTTCCTTATGTTAGTCTTTAAAATTCTTGGTTTTTTTATATCCTCTGCCATTTGTCATGTTATATAGATTTTTATGTTTGAAACGTATGCATGATGTTAGTTCTGACTCCACTGAAACAAAATTGGATCTGCATAAAAAACTCATGCTGTGAAAGTATAATTTTAAAAAGTTTCTGTTTACTGTTGAGTCGAAGGGGGGAGGGCGGTTGGCTTGCAGGGAAGTGGAGTGAACCAATGGGGCGGGTTTTCATCAAGGAGAAACAAACGGAACTGTCACACCACCGTAGCCAGAAAATATAGGGGGAGGGAATTACAAGTAACACTTGGTGCAATTTTTAAATGATTTTTTTCCTGTAAAAATGCTTTTACAGACATACTTGGAAACAACACTGACATCTGATTTGTTGTTTTGTAATAAGAAAGATTAATGTATTTTACATAAATACTGTGATACTAGATTGATGTTTTGAATTCGGACAATGGATTAATCTGCACTGAAAGTCTATGGGGCTTCTTTCGCTACATGTTTACTCTCACCAATTGTTAATAGAAGTGCATAATGTATAATATGTACACAATATAGCATTGCTATATATTCTGTATCCTAGATACAGAATGTACAGATTATCTATAGCCCCACTTACAAAATTAATCCAAACATTTAAATTACATTTACAAAAGTTTATTGTATAGATTATTTAAAAAATCAAGAAATACAAACTGCAGTGTTTAGTTCTTACATTTACGTGATAATTTTACCAGTTATATTTTATGTAACAGTTGAAAAACAAAGCTTGTCTGAAATTCTAATTATTGTAAAATTCGGTTGTGACTTTCTGCTTAGATGCAAGGATTAACATCTTTGCTCCATTTGAGGCAATGGCAGAACTCTTTGTGACTTCAGTGAGGCCAGAATTTCACCCCAGATATTTTGAGTTTCAGAACTGTTTTACAGGGTTTTTTTTAAAAAATCTATTTGAGTGAGACAGTCTCACACTTTATTTTGAGTATCTTTATGGAATTAAGTAAATTGACTGGGGATAACATCTTTTACTTGCAGTCAGTCTCATAGTTCAGAAATGTTAGCTATATTACTCTAACCACATTAACAACTGATTGAGTAGTTAAAATAAAACCCTGAAGATGAAGAGAAATGCCTTCTTTAAAATAAAATTCCATTTAATAGAACTGTGCATTTTAAATCTATAAATATTTTTGTTGCTTAATCTCAAAGTACAAATATTTAAGATGCATTTTTATTTTTTATTTAGTTCATTTAGATGAATATATAGGTTTAGGTCCATACAAATCTAGACTTGAGTTAATTAGCAAGTTTTTCACTTAATCTTGAACATTGTTCAGGGGTTCAGTCATGCAGCTGTTAAACACACACACCTGCTGTGGATTTAGCTCTCTCCTAAAGTCCTGATCCTGCAGCCCTTATTGATTCAGAACTCCTACTGACATAGCTCCTTGTTTTCCATTTTGTGCCTATTTTACAATCTCCACTGCTGTTCTCTAAACAAAGTTTTTCTTTCCTGAATTGCCATCTTTTTGATAAAGTTCTTCATTAAAGTTTTCATACCTGTTTATCTCTTTCACATTAACTTGGATAAGTGATCAGTTTGTTGGAATTGGCTGCTGCCGTGGGCCATGATCCTTTAGAGAGGTCCAGTGCACAGACCCTTCCTTGTATCTTTGTGAAATCCAAATCTAGTTGAAATTGATTTCCTTTGCAGGTTCAGTGTCTTAAACTACTACAGAGTAGCATGTTAGTGTTCAATCAAAATGAAATGAAATTAAAAATACAGAAAATGCAGGAGTATGACATTTCTGTTTTCAGATTGATATTTTACTAAATTATTATTTCATGTTGATAGTCAAAATATTCATGTTCAAAAGACTTTGGTTTTTTATTCAGATGTACCTTTTGAAAATCATGAAGTCATAGACAAGTTCTGCTTAAAGGCGTTCTTCTATGATTACATTCCTCGTGTTTCTCCTAGTACAGATCAACATTCGTAGTAATTGGAAGATAAACCAGTATAATAATTTTTCAGTTTAATTAGTATGAGTATTAAATGATATCTTTTTGTATTATAGGAATATAATGAGCAATTTAACAAAAGCTGTATATTTTCTGTACTATATATCAAATGTTCAAGGCTGCGGTAGCCTCTGGAAGGAAAGTGAAGTGATCGAATGGTGGTCCCAGGTTTTTTGCTGTCAACATCTCGTCTCCCCCATTACTCTTACTTAAGTCTGTGCGCTGCCAGCTCTTGTTCTTCAAAGTCATTTCTTATCTGTCCACATAAGATGTTGGCACTTCCTCCCACACTATTCCACTATGCCTTGTATTTTGCCCTATGCCCCTTACACTGTGCAGACTCCTTCTTGAAATCTTACTTTTTCATGTAGTTTCTTGAGCAATAGAAAAATCATAGCCATATTTAGGTACTCTTCCCTTCCTCTTTTCCTCTTGCCAGATAATGAGTTCTTCCTGTATTTTTAATTCATGTATTTATGGTCATTAGAATAAGCTCTCTAAAGCAAGGTCATTGTCTTTACTAGTCAGTGTTAAGAGACAGGACTGCTGGTCTGTTTGGTATGACGGTTTCTGTGTTTTATGATTTTCTAATAAAATAGAAATAAATTAATGTAAAATAAGTAATGTTTTGGGGAATAGATGGTAATATACGAAACATCAAAATATTATCTTTTGAGAGGTCTAAAAGCAGTCAGTTTTAGTGATACCATTCTTTACTTCTGCTTCTGATCTCTTATCTCCCAGAGAGATCTTAATCCCTCCTGTCCTTCAAAAAATAGCTTAACTCTCCATACATAAAACTTCTAAGATGGTGTTAAGGTTGAAAGTAGATAGCATTGACTTGGTTGTTGAAGCCTTGCCAAGAAGGCTGGTATTATCAAACGAACATTAGAAGATGGTAGAAAAAAATTACAAGAATTGTGTAGGACTCCTTTGTGGAGGAGAGCGAGAGGGAAAGCTTTTAAAAAAGCTAGCAAATCAAGTTAGTTTTAACTTGTACAGGAATTTTTAAAAATTGGCTTGTTCCCTTTTTGATGCATTGTGACATATTGAGAGAAGTTGAAAGGCGTATAAAAACCCACTTGCTTGTTCTTGGCGTGCGTGCTCATGTCGTTTCCATTCTAGGTGCGTGCGCACCCACGTGCGCGGTCGTCGGAGATTTTCGCCTTAGCAGTAACCATAGGGCCAGCTGTGGCGTCCCCTTGAGTGTTGCGCCCAGGCGCTGGTATATCAGGCACCATTGGCCCTGTGCCCTCTCAGTTCCTTCTTACTGCCCATGGTGGTTAGTTGGTGCGCTTTTCCTTGCTTAGCAAGGGCTATCAGTTTTTTTTTCTCCTTTGGACTTCATTCCTTAAGGCCTTGTATAGAATTAATTCTTCAGTAGTTAGTGTTAAGTACCTGTTAAGTGTCTAGTTGTTAGTAGTTAGAGTTCCAGAGGGGACTTTGCCCCTGGTGGGCATGCTCCGGTCTCTGGGGTTCAAGCCCTACGCAGAGCTTGAACAGGCCTATGCCTGTTAGTGACTCCCAGCTTGTGGGGGAGGCGCATGTAAGAGAAGTGCCGTATCTGCAGAAACTTTCGGCCCAGCATGCAGCAAGAGCGGGACATTCGACTTCAGGCTTTTCTGATGGAGTCCGCCCTCCATCCAGCCTCTGAGCTGTCTCGGCATCGGTGCGACGTGCACCCCCGGCACCGAGCTCCATTCGGCACGGTTCTGACCGCCTCCACTGCCATGGCTGTGGCAGTCTCATCCAGGGTCTGCTAGAAGAAGGGACAGAGACACTGGGTTTAGTCATCGCCTCCATTCTGCCTCCCGCTCACTTGCGCAGCCTGGCCTAGCGAATTGTCCAGAGAGCAGAAGTGCTCATTTTGATGGCGCTCAAGAACGACGACCCAGCCAATTCCCCAGATCCACCGTTCCTTTTCCTCAACCACCTTCACCCCTACCATTCGGCCTGGTCGTGGGTCACCTCGGACCTCTGGATACTGTACATAGTATCTCAGGGCTAAACCCTGCAATTTTCGGCCACCACTCCCTCCCACAGCCCCTTTTCCCTGTCCCTCTTCAGGGATCCTTCTCACAAGCAACTCCTTATGTGGCTGGGGGCAGTAGAGGAGGACACAAAAGGGAAAGTGTTCTACTCCTAGTACTACTTAATCCTGAAAGCAAAAGGAGTCCTCAGACCCATCCTGGACCTGTGTTGCCTCACAAGTCTCTCAAGAATTTGACGTTTCCCTGGGTTCCATCATCTCCTCCAGGAGATTAGTACACCGCTCTCAATTTACCGGATGCTTATTTCCATATTCCTGGGTCACAGACGTTTTTTTCGGCTTCATAGTGAGCAGGCACGATTTTCAGTTCATGGTGCTGCCCTTTGACTTATCTTCGGCCCCAATGGTGTTCTCAAAAGGCCTGGCTCCAGTGGCGACTTAAATGAGACATTGAGGGGTCCAGATTTTCCTGTATCTTGATGACTGGCTTATCAAGGGCAGGTCTCAGGAGCAGGTGCAGAGGAGCCTCAATCTGAATTCGACTTGTCACGATTTGGGCTTGCTAATAAACATTAAAAAGTCCGCATTAATGCCAGTCCAGCACATAGAATTCATAAGGAAGATCCTCGACTCCATGCGAGCCAGGGCCTTCCTTCCGGAAGTGTGTTTTCAGACCATGTCGTACTTGATCTCCCATTTAAAGAACCACCTGTTCGCTGCAGCCCACACCTGCCTATGTCTGATGGGCCAAGTGGTCGCCCATGCTGGCTCCATTTATGACCTCTGCAAGCATGGCTGGCCTCGGTCTATATCCCCAGCAGACCCAGGTTGGACTGGGAGGTCAGGGTGCCGAACCATATCCTGTTGTCCTTGCAATGGTGATTGGATCCCAAGTCGGTGCTGCAGGGAGTTCCCTTCACAGCTCTGTCTCTGTTGCTTGAACCTGGTCTCCCGACTATTTGGATCTGGGCTGGGAGTCCCACCTGGACGAGCTAAGCACCCACAGCCACTGGCTGTGGGACAATCTCGCCCTCCATATCAACATCAGGGAGCTCAGGGTAGTTCACCTCGCCTGCCAGGCTTTCTTGCCCCACCTGAAAGGCAAGGTGGTACAGGTCCTGACGGACAATGGCGCCACGATGTATTATATCAACAGACAGGGCGTTGCCAGGTCCTCAGCCCTTTGTCAAGAGGTGCTCAGCTTTTGGGACTTTCGTGTGCAGCATGCCATTCATCTGGTCGCCAGCCACCTGCCAGGCACCAGGAAAGTCTTGGCGGATCACCTCAGCAGGACCTTCTCATCTTGCCACAAATGGTCACTCCATCCAGAGATGGTCAACATAATCTTCTAGAGGTCGTGGACTCCTCCAGGACCTGTTCGCATCCAGGCAGAACAGAAAGTGTCACGTGTTAAGTTTGATTTGGGGTCTGGACAGAGGTTCCCTTTTGGACGTCCTTTTTATTCCATGGTTGGGAGCACTGATGTATTCCTTCCCGCCAGTGCCACAGGGTCCTTGTGAAGGTGAAGCAGGACAGAGTGGCGGTTATCCTGGTAGCTCCCGCATGGCCCGTCAGCACTGGTTTGGCACGTTGCTGAGCCTTTTGGCAGCCACGCCTCCTCCGCTGTCTCTTTGGCTGTATCTGCTGTCCCAGAACCATGGCACTCCTCTGCATCCAAACCTGGCAGTGCTGCACTTGACAGCTTGGCTACTGCATGGCTAAGCACGGACGAGTGGGCATGCTCAACCTGTGTCCAACAGGTCTTGCTGGGTAGCAGAAATCTTCCACCAGGGCAACCTACCTGGCTAAATGGAAAAGGTTTGAGTGCTGGGCCTCGGAGCGACGCATCTTAGGGCTGAGTAGGCTTCACTGCAGGACATATTGGATTATCTGCTGCATCTCAAACGCTAGGGGTTGTCCATCTCTTTGATCAAGGTCCACCTGTCCACCATTTTGGCATTGTGTCCTCCATTCCAGGGCAAGTCTCTCTTCGCCCAGCCTATGACAGCATGTTTTTTGAAGGGTCTGGAATGCCTCTATCCACACATCCAGGATCCTCCCCTCTCCCGCTGCCTCGGGACCTGAATTTTGTGCTGTGAAGGCTTGTCGGACCTCCCTTTGAGCGTGTGGCTTCCTGCTTCCTGCTGCTTCTCTCCCTGAAGGTTTTGTTCCTGGTTGCCATAACGGATGTCTGAGATCAGGGCACTCATCTCTGAGCTGTCTTATATGATCTTCTAGAAGAACACGGTCCAGCTGCGCCCGCGTTCGGTGTTTCTGCCCAAGGTCATTTCTCAGTTTCATACTGGTCAGGACATATAGTTACTGGTCTTCTGTCCGAAGCCCCATGCATCTGATGAGGAATGCAGGCTTCACACCCTGGACGTCAGGAGGGCGTTGGTATTTTACATAGATAGAATGAAGCAGTTCTGTAAGTCAACGCAGTTGTTGTTCATTGCTGTGACAGACAGGATGAAAGGTGGTCCCGTGACTGCTCAGAGAATCTCACCCTGGATTACAGTCCGCATCCGCTACTGCTAAGAGCTGGCAAAGGTGTCCCTGATGGCGATCCAAGAGATCTGTTGAGCCGCTCTCTGGTTGTTCGTCCACATGTTGGCATCACATTACACGCTGATCCAACAAGCTCAAGATGATGCTGGCTTTGGCCGAGCTGTGCTGAAAGATGCAAGGCTTTGAACTCTGAGCCCACCTCCATTGATACTGCTTGTGAGTCACCTAGAATGGAATTGACATGAGCAAGTACTCGAAGAAGAAAAAACGGTTACCTATCTTTTGTAACTGTTGTTCTTTGAGATGTGTTGCTCATGTCCATTCCATTGCCCGCCCTCCTGACTTTCTGTTGGAGTTGTCGGCAAGAAGGAATTGAGAGGGCGTAGGGCCTGTGGCGCCTGACATGCCAGCGCATGGGTGTGACACTCGGGGGGGCACAACGGGCGGCCCTATGGATACCGCTCAGGTAAAAATCTCCAATGACCGCACGTGGGCGCACACACACCTAGAATGGAATGGACTTGAGCAACACATCTCGAAGAACAACAGTTACAAGAGGTGGTGTGTTTGTTTTTTTACCTTAGCCGATATTTCTAAGTCAAATTTTGTCTTCCCCTGGTTTTGCTGGAGAACTGCTTGGGAAGTAGGTGTATATGAGGTGTGTGGTCTGAACTGTCAGACCTTACTTAATTGGAGGGACAAGGATGTGGAATATTTAACAAAGATGTCATTTGTCCCAGGTGTTCATTAGGAAGAAGTATTGGTAAAAACAAGGTTTTTATCACTGTCTAAAAATCCTTTAACCCTCTTAGTAGCTGTTTTCAGTCTCTTGTGATGTCATAATTCCCTTAGTTTTCCAGTCATTTTAGGCTTGGTCTACACTAGCAATTTGTGTTTGCTATAACTGCGTTGCTGAGCAGTGCAGTTATGCTAACCTAACTCCTGGTGCAGACTCTTGTTGACATAGCTACTGATTCTCAGGGAGGTGGATTACCTCCGCTAATGGGAGAAGCCCTCCTGTTGCCATAGGTAGCATCTTCACTGAAGCGCTATAGTGGTGCATCGGTGCAGCTGCGCCGCTCTGGCCTTTTAAGTGTAGATAAGCCCAGAGTCTTTCTTTGTAGATAGGGCCTCAGTTACTAATGAAACAAAAAAAAAACTATTTTTGTCAGAAGTTTTCCAGCTCTTTTACATGTGTTTTTTTTTTTTTTTTTTAAAAAGGGAGGGGAATAAACCCCATTTTATTTTTCCTTTGCCATTCACTGGTCTACAGCTGCCCAGCTCTGAAGGCAGAGCCACCACCGGCAGCAGCACAGAAGTGACAGGTTGCAGTACTGCAACCCCTCACCCCACAATCTTCTGACCCCCCCCCCCCCACAACTCCTTTTTGGGTCAGAACCCCTGCAATTACAACGCTGTGAAATTTCAGATTTAAATAGCTGAAATCATGAATTTAACGATTTTTAAAGTTCTGTGACCTTGAAATTGACCGAAATGGATCATCAATTTGGTAGGGCCCTACTTATTGGTGTAAACAAAGACTTCAGTCTTGGGCCATGGAATTTATAACACATAACATGGTAAAAAGACATGCATATAAAAAACAAATTTTAAAGCTAATGCTCTGTGTTGATATTGATGAAATTTGACCCGCAGCCTGTCCAGTGTAGCGACATCTTCATTTTTATTCAGCTTCATCTGTGGATTTTTAATTTTTTTTTTAAGTATGGTGGTTTTTTTCCCCTAAAGCAAAGGGAGGTTGTCTTGTCTTGTTGGTGTGTTTGTTTGACTTGGGGCTGGTTTAAAATGCAAAAAAAAATTGTTCATTTCCAAGCACAAAACACTTTGGTTCAAATGCTGATCTTATATATGCAACATAAAGCTCCCTATGCCTCAGGTAAGAAATGAAGTTGCACATGAATATCTAAGGTCATATGTTGATTCCCTTTTGGTAAATTTTGAAGCCCTAAGTTATGCACAGCTAATTAATTGGAGGAATCAATTGATTTAACATTCCAAGATGGCTTAATTTGTCCCTGTGTCCAAATTTGGAAAAGTTTATCAGATAACAGTAAAAATACTGACTGTTAAAACTGCTGACGCACTTCTTGGATCCTTTTACCTTGTATTAAAAATAAATACTCTGAAATTTAATTTATTTTCTTTTCTCTAAAGATGGCCATTGTTGTGAAATAAAAGAGCTTCTTTTAGAAAGTCTGCTATAAAATTCAGCCATTTAAATCCTTAGGGAAGTTGGTTGAAAACAAAAATTCCTGTTCCACAGGAAATTCTGAAATTAAAAAAAAATTATTTCAAAATTGAACAAAAAACTAAATTTCCAGCAGAATGGGAATTTCAGATTTTCATTTTAAAAACAGTCAAAATGACATTTAGTTTTGACTTTTTCTAAAAGTTTCCGAGGCTCCCTGAGCTGTATACAGTCCTAGCAGACCCTGAGGTGGGGAGCCTAGGAGCCAAGCAACTTGGAAATCCTGAGAGCCCCTGCTCTGGACCAGTCCACCTCCTGAGATGACAGGGAGCTAGAGATCCTAGTACTCCAAAGAGCTTGGGAGGCTGGTCTGCCAAGGAACAAGGCAAGCAAACTGGCAGGAAGTCAGGCGGGTTTCTAATAGAAATGTTTATTTTGATGAATTTGTATTTTCCAACAGAAAAGCATTCCTTCTGAAATTTTCCAGCCAGCTCTGGTGGTTGGTTATGGCTAAAACCAAAACATTTCTATTAGTTTTTTTTTCTTTTTTGGCAGTGGGGTGGTGTGCATGTGCATGCATTTTGAATTTAAAAGTTGCTTGGGTCCCCTGTGCAAAAGAGACCAATTTGCAAGAAAATAAAAACAATATAACACAGACATATGTTCAATAATTTCATGTTTGCTTTGTCCTCTAATGCCTTTTTGAAGTTTAGATGAAGAATTCTAGTACGCCCAATAATTTATCAAAATTTGTTTATCAAAATGGATTTAGTTAAAACAGTGAAAATTTATAGTACTTAGTGTATAGGGGAGAAAAAAAGTTAAAATAAACCTTTTATGTCATACAGTGTGTTCAGTGGCATTTATGAGAAGTTATGCTCCTGTGATATTTATTTCATTTTTAAAGATTCTTAGTAATAGGTAGTATTTTTATCTTTTAATTAAAAATTACATTTTTTTATTTAAATTAGTAAAGTAAAAAGATTAAAGCAGCATAAATGAGGGGAATTCTATGTACCAGTACGCAAACGTGTAGATAGTTTTCTGTTTTGTTTGAAAGCTTGTGAAATATGTGTATGAAATACTTAAACATAAATAAGTATACAGCTTAACATTTCAAAAATTGTTCTCGTTATAGTTCTTAAACTTCTTTACCTTTTTTGAAAATATTTTTTAAGGTAGATTATTTTTCAAGACTTGTTCACTATTGACCCTCTGAAAATTTACTAGAGTTGAATTATATTTTCTTAAATCATTGTAACTTAAATAATTTTGTAATGGTAAGAAATGTTTCATGTTTCTTGATGCTACAGGTTGTGATGATCCTCTAGGTTTAGTTTTATGGTGAGTAGTAAAATACTATGGGCATCTAGGTGAATGCAGCAGTGCTACTGAATTGCTATTTATTATTTTGTGGTGCACATGGAATATAAACAGTGAATTGAGAATTGCCCTGTTCATGTAAAGGTATAGAAGCCAATGAATTGTGGAGGTGAATATAACACTCATGAAATGGGGGTATGCTGTTGCGTCTTGATCCCAAATAACTGCATTTTCAAGACCTGTTATAAATATTTCACTTTAAATTCACAAATTGGTATACTTATCTGCAATTTCATACTCTTCAGTGCCTACATCAAATGTATAAAGTACCAGTGATAACCAAAATCACAGTTGTTTGGCTTGTGTAAACTAAAGAATAATTATAGAATATATTTATTTGCATAAAGGTTTGATTTTTTTTTAAGAGGAGGCATGTGTGTGTTTTTAACATAGGATCCAATCGTACAAATTGAGTGGCGCTACCCATATGCATAAAGTTACTCATTCACATATTTGCAGGATCAGGGCCTGTATATGTGTGTGTTTGTGAGTAAATAATATGGAGTGGTGGAAATAAATTCTTCCACATGTGGGGTGTGTCAAATATATAAATTATATTCAGGAAATCTTTGTGTACACCTCACACACACGTGGGAATGATATATTTGTATTTATCTGGTATCAGTGGTCCTCTCACTTGTATTCTGCCCCTTAATTCATCTCCACCAGGACTGCTACTAACATACCAAACTTCTGAATAGCTTCTGAACTGCCATTTTTTATGAACAGACTGCTCAAATGTTTTTCGCCTCCATTCCCCATCTTGAAATACGAATTTCTGTCATTGAAAGATTATATTGTCTCTGGACCAGTGAAAGGTTTACAGCGTAATTATACAATCACAGGTGGAGATATCTATGAGGTAAATTGTGGGGCCATGTATCACACACCTCTAATTACCTGGTATTTGCTCTGCCTGTGAATCCTTCTCCCCCCAAACTTAATTCTAATATTCCAAACTTTGGATCAGCTACTGCTTTATTTAAAAAAAAAACAAACAAACCAGATTCAACCAATGTCCTTGTATTTTCTCCCTTTACCCATCACAAAGTAAAATCACAATCTGAGATGGAGGAGGGGGGTTATTCAATCCTAAAGCAGTAACAGGTTATATTTCCCTATTTATTTTTACCCTGCAGGGCTAGAAATTTAGTTTTATATCAGTGTGAAGGGAGAATTCGCTGTGTTCGATTGGGAGGTGCATCATTTTGCTTCTAATGTCTCAAGATACCTTTTAAGCAATGACATTTTTATGTGTAGAAGAGTTTAGGTAATTTTTGGAGATGTTTTTAAATTCATTATTTATATTTTTCCCTCCCATCATTTGTGTAGTAACTAGGCATTGGCTTGAAGGTAGAGGGATACAAGATATAATCCAAATACATTTCACAAAATATCTAAAATATTTGTAAAATGTTTCCCCTGTAATATATGTGGACTGCAGAATACATGGTGATATGATACAAAGACTTTATGTAACACTTACTGTAGGTGTCTTTTATGGTGTCACTAAGGAATAATATGAACTTTCTAAAATTATTACAACCAATGCAAGCACACAGCTGAGGGTCAATCCCAGGCCTGAAACAAACTTTCTTTTTCCCTCATGGCATTGAGCATATTACTGAGCGATGAACTGTAATAAGTAAATAAATGAGTGTCTCATTTTTAAAAGAAATATTTATTGCCTTAATGTAAAAAGGCCATGATTTTTTTTTTTAACTTGAAAGTGGGAGAAGGATTTGGCGGGGCGGGGGCTTGTTATTACAAATTCATGCATCTAACCTGAAGGACTTGATGAGATGAAAGATAAATGAAATCACGCGGAACTGAAAGCAGAGCAAAAAGGAAGGGCTTTTTAGTCAGTTTGTTAAAACAAACAAACA
This sequence comes from Eretmochelys imbricata, assembly GCF_965152235.1. Taxonomy (NCBI): domain Eukaryota; kingdom Metazoa; phylum Chordata; order Testudines; family Cheloniidae; genus Eretmochelys; species Eretmochelys imbricata. Next base: position 324,316,015 of record NC_135572.1, read on the forward strand.
AAAAACCCACTTATGAACATTTCAGAGAATGAATATTAAGGATGCAAAACCCCTATTCTTTCAGGTGCGATAGCTTACACTAAACATCTCTTGAGACCCCTAAGGAGTTCTCCAGAATAATTAGGGAAGACCAAAGTTTCCAGTCTTATTTCTAATATATAAAAGCAAGCAGAAAAGCTTTTTAATTTTTATTTTTAAAGCATCACCCTTCATTTACAATAATATAAACAAAAAGAATATGGCTGAGGGTTTTCTTTTTAATAAATCTTCTCCAGTCACCTTTCACCTGTCTACCTCACTATTACACACTGCAGATGAGTTAGTTTTCTGATAAATAAGCAGTAAAATAACTTGGTTTCCGTGCTACCACAGCTGCAATCATCTTTAATGCTTGAATTAGAGTCTTGTTGGTATGAATGTGGCTGTGCTCATAGTATGCTGTCTGTGCGGGGGCCACAACTTTGGAACTGACTTCCCGGTATGATCCAAAATAACTCATATCATTTGATCTTCAGGGTATACTGTAAGGCCTTTCTCTTTACGTACGCTTTCGGGGAGATGGATCAGTGAGGTCAATATGGTGTTTATGGGAGTAGGCAGAGTATAGTTTAGATTTTATTTTCTCTAATAGGCTCTTTTATTTTTATTAATAGGGAAACTTCTGTGTATATTTTATGCCAGTGTGCTTTTAGTTACATCAGTGGTATCGAGCCCCTGATAAGTGCTGCTTCTTTTTATTAGTAATACATTGAAATAAAGAAAAGAATATAGTATTATTCCAAAACAGAAAAAAAACTTTAAAACTCTAGTTATTTGTAAGAGAAGTATTTTTGAAGAAGTGAAGAATATTTGAAATTGGCTTTGAGAAGAGAAGTTAGAATAACCAAAAAGGACTATCAATTGCATACACCAACAAAAATGTGTTTTGGGTTTTTTTTAATCAAAGTGTTGGAAATATTTAACTGAAACTCGGCAAGTCAACCCATGTGCTTTAACTGTATATGCTGAGAGGATAAATTTCCATAATATTTGATAAAATGCAGCTTTTATACTGTACATGGCTTGCGTCAGATGTCCATTTAAATTTTGGGAGCACAGAATATGTTTTGTGCATTACCCTATACCTCAAAGATCAAATGCTTATATATACAGATACAAATATATGCATTTTTGATGTGTGGTGTATAATAGTTGGGTATCTGTACAAACTGAAGTAAATGTAAAATGGACAGATATACACATTAAAAGTTTCTATTTTTCTGTTTTTGGTGTATTTTTTTTCTTGCAAATTTTATACAGAAGATCTGTATAATTTTTTTAATAGTTTTTGCCCTATTTAAATAATTAGAATTAATTGAATGTGTTCTCTTGCAAAGCCATAACTAAAGCTCTGTGAACTCTAGAGACATTTTCTTACTACCAGCGTTAGCAACATTGGGAGCCCCAGAATAGACATGTTGCCAGCTGCTGCTGGGTTTTTAGTAGTTTTTAACCATACTTAAAGCAGATATGATCAACACTGTTAAACTCTGGTGGCGACCTGTCTGTGGCAATAATTGGTCAGTCTGAATCATTGTTAGCAAACATGATCCATTTTTAGAAAATGTTCCTATTATATACAGGGTCTAGCAGTCTTCTGCTTTCAGACTGCATCAGAAGTTTTGGATCAGGCAATCTGCAAGGCTCTCTTTTTTGTGCTTTGTCATCTTTTCAACATTTTATTTGTTTAGTGCTTTTTCATAAGTGGTGATTATTAATCCTTATTTGGAATAAATTTTGAACATTTTTGGCTTTCTTTCTTTTTGCCACAACGAGCTGCTTCTAGCAAGAAGAGTGGCAGCCATTCTCCTGCCACAGCACATCCATCCTCACAAATTGTAGTTCTAAGATTATGATATATCTTTTTATGTCCTTATTAGGTGATATTCTTCAGATAAGTGTGTAGAAGTAGTTATAAGAGAGTGCCTAGATGAGCTCATCCTGATATCTTTTGGACTAGCTTGACTTTTATTTTAGGGCTCTAGAAAAGGAGAAGGGGAAGAAAGGAACTTTATTGTTCTTTTGAGAGGTTCTGGAGAGAGGTATTAAGAGCTGTCATTTTCATGGGCCCTCTTTGACCTGTCCGTCTCCCTGATTTTGTCAAGCTCTTTTGTCAAGCTCTTGCATTCCCCCATAGAGACTTGTTATGTGTCCAAAAATATTTTCATCCTCTTACTGGGAAGGAAGCGTTAAAGTCTGTTGTGGAACATGGTGATGAAAAGGAAAAGCATATCCTTGAAACTTCCAAATTACTACAGAAGCTTCTCCTTGGACAAGGATTAATTTCAGTCTTACAGTCAAACACCAGACAAGATTTCTCAGATGGCTGGTGAAAACTGTGGAATAGGAACAAGGGAAACTGTTGCCAAGCAGGACTTAAATAATTCTTCCACAAACACCAATACAGAAAACCGCACTTTTCAGGGCCTTTTTGTTTTGTTTCCCAGATGGATCAGAGCATCGTCGGCTCTTGTTGACATTTTAAAAATACCTAAATAAGATTTGGAGACCTGGTTTTTGGTGCCAGTATTGATTCTCTGTGTCTCTGGAAAAATTACTGGAGCTCAAATCCGTTGCTTGAAAGTTCAGCACTCAAAATCATATTTAGATATAGATGAAAATATTAGTTTATGAAAGTGCACTTCATGGGGTTGTCCATTTCCCCACCAACATTGCCAGTAGATTTGTATGCGAGACATCTGTTGAATGTGGATGCAATGGTAAATACTGGAATTACCTAGACTTGCAATACAAAGGGTATCAATATACAGCCCTCTTTCCTTCAACTTATTAGCCCATAGGCTCTTTACAAAATATTGTACGTTGTTGTCATCTCCCTGTTGTCAAAGTAATTCCATTTATACCTGTATTGTGTATCACATTCTCATCACAGCTGGATCACAAAGGAAGGCTGATGCAAGGAGTCATACTTCTCAGAGAGAAATCCACAGGCCAGTGATAAATCAGCAGAAAGTCATCCTTATCGCCTCTGAGAGAATTGCTCACTTCATGGTGATTCTGGATGCGCTTTTAGGCTGAGCAGTTCTGTCCAATACCACATTCATGTAAATGGTTCATAGTGTGAGTTAAAGTAAGAAAATGTAGAAAATCCTTCTTGCAGTTTCTCCATTCAGTGATCTCTGCAGGCTTAAGTGGTTCCTTGCACAAAGTTATATGTGTGGCCGTATCAAAGACCATTTTATGGTAAAACTCTCTGTTTTTTAGAAGGACCGTATGCAAAGGATGATAAAAGATTCTATGCTTTGGCAAATGAAGAAGTACAATGTGGTGTTTGCTTTTGTATTCTCCAAAGGAAATTATCACAACTGACTCTAGCCTTAAATGTGGGACAGAGCGAAGACACTGAACATCCAGGCAGGAGTCATGGAATCTGCAGAAAGTAATGGAGTATAAACTTTCTTGAACATAAGGCGGAGCATACATTCTTTCCAGAGCCAACTACAAAGCTGTCATTAAGCAGTCACCGTCTTCTATCTAAAACTAACAGGAAGCATCTGCATCTACTTCATTCCAGTGGGCAGAGGTATATGTAGTCTCAGTTTAAGCAATGCATATTAAACAGAAGCACAGGCAGACTGGCTTACTTTCTGCATGTTGGACGAACGGAATTTACATCAAGAAATCTTTTACTTGGAACAGATGGGTTACCCCAAAATTTAGACCTGCCGTGACCACAGCTAAGAGAATAGATAAGGGAACTGAGACCAAGGTTGAAACAAAAATAGTTATGTCACAGATCTGCTCTTCTTTGTCTTGCCATTGATTTTGCTCTTAAACAGTGTGTTAAAAGGACACCATCAACTTAAAATCTATTTTCAAAATATAAGTTGATAGTAGTTTCAGGTAGTACACCTGCCCATGAATTCCCCAGACACAGTCGTGTTTGTTTTATTCAAAAATTATTCTTCTCTCCCATGTAACTGTGAGAAACATCCGCATGTCCAAAAGACAAAATTAACTACACAGAGGAAACTACACAAGATGCTCTTAATGCACAAAGTAAATATGCTGGTAAAATGTATTTATTAGTGATAGGAACGTCAGATATTACATGTAACAATAGTAGGAAAAATATTTGCAGACAGAAGCATTAATTTTAAAAAGATCTTTTATCAGAGAACAAAATAGAATGGTCACGGATCCATCTGGTAGTCCCAAACTGGTCTTGCAGGCTGTGCTGTCCCAAACTGGGACAATTTTCAGTGCCAGAACCAGTATAGCTGCCAGTCAGGCACAGCTTCCCATCATACTAGCTTTAGGAAGGATAAACCTCTAAGAGAATACAGAGGCAGGAGTTAACATCCTGCTGTTAAGAAGAAAGGGTCTATGCCCCAAATTGGATAAAATACATGTATTTATGCAGAGAAAAGGATTTTTGGCCCAGGGAGATTAACATCCTGCAGATTCTTCAGTTCTTACAGGGAAGCTTCTAATTAGATCTGAGTGTCAATTCATTAGAAGTACAAGTGATAACATTGAGCATTGTTGTTCAGTCTGATTTTTTAACACAAAGTTGTCCATTCGTCCATGCACTAGGTGCTGATTAATTCCTGGGCAATCAAGGAATGTTTCATTTGAAAGCCCTCCGTGCACTGACAAACTGTGTGAACTTTAAAACATCTTGGAGTATTTTCTATGGGACTTCTCCCTCCCCTCTCCCCCGTTGCATTCCTCTTCAGCAAAATATTGGATCTGGGGTTACTATTCACAGAAAATCACTACTGTGCTTTTCACTAAGACAAGATTGCTGTGTGAACGGTTTCAAATACTTACACTTTCAAAAGTTGCAAAGAACTGTCCCCTTCAATTTTTGCTCAGATTGCTACCTGAAAAAGAAACTATGCAGGTTGCACACCTTAGGTTCATCTGCAAGCCATACAAGACACAACTAGCTATTTCAAGGAACTGGAGTTTACTAAACCACTCCAGCCTTTTAATCTGAAGAAATCTAAACTGCAGCTATCTGGACTACCATTCCCACCTTTGCCATACACTGGACATTGGATTTGCTGTCATCTTGTGATTGTCTTCAAGTGTGAGGTTTTCCACGTTGCAGAAATTAAAAGGTTTACAAGTGTATATAGTTTTATATATTGTGTATCTTTTTTCCTCCCAGGAACTGGGATTTTCTTAGTGATTTACCAGTAATACAGAATTGCTGGGCATGTCTTCATAAGGGAGTAAAATTTTACTTGCTTGTTAATTAGTTTTCCTCTAGGTACAATGTCCAGCAGTCAGACTTTCCCTTTTATGATGAACTTCTGTTTTCCACAAAGGAAAATAGATATTTGTGTTCTAGTTGGAAATGTTATGTTTTTAAATTAATTAAAACTACAATTCCAGAAGAACCATTCATTAGGGGAAGGTGAGGATGTGGGCAAAGCAGGTCCTGTTGGACAGCTCTGAGACTGCTAGGCTCATCTAACCTAATGAAGAATTCTGGGCACTTGATATAAGAAGATATTAACAGGTAAGTACTATTTTTCCAGCTAACAGTTCCCATTAAAATGTGAGTATTCTGCATCAGTGCCTCAAAATGGGAATATGTTATGTTGGTTCTAGTCTGCAAAAACATACAGGTATGTATAAATACACAGTTTACATGTTGTTTTTTATAAAAATGTGGAAAATTTAGAATGGAAATTACCAAGGGTGCAACTTTAGTTTTTCTCCAGTTCTTTTTGCAGAAACCCTTACTTAATATTTGTATCTTCTTATAATTCAGAAATACGTATTCCCATTCTGGTGTTAAATCTTCTTACTGTTTACTTTCACTGCATCTTGGCATAGATTATCCTAAATATTAACAGCCCCCTAGGTGAGTCTTTTCTTGTATCTGAGCCACATCTCACTGTAAAATACAAAGTAAAAGCCTGAAATCTATGTAGATAGATACGTTGCATTTGTATTTATTGTTGCTTGTCATAGGCCATGCAAACTTGAGCTGACTTAAGTGAACTCACATAAAGTTTTTAAACTCCTCTGAGCTATGTGTGCTTTTCATGGTTTATACTGTTTTGTCCCTGACATCACAAGTACTTTCTTTACTGTTGGAGCAGCCTCTTGGAAAACCCTTTTAAAACATTCTGTATTTAAGATCATTCTGCTTGCATATTCTACATTTTCTGTTTCTCTTCCACCACTTTTTTTCTGGAATGTTTTTGAAAGTTTTCCGTAGGTGTTGTCTCCTACCTATATATATAATTTCATTTTTTGTTTTTTGTTTGAACATAATCCTGTCCTGTGGAAGATTCAATCTGAACAGTTGATTAGTTTTCATCTAGAAGTGTGCAGCTCAAAACATACTGTTTTTACAGAACAATCATGGTGAGCTAGGGACTTTTCTGACAATTCCAGCGTTACTGTAGATACAATTGGATATAGGATGAATTTTTAAGCATTCTTTCTAAGAAATATACCTAAAATAAGCACTTTTATGATCATTCAAGTTAATGTTTGCTGAGTGTATTGACTAAATTTCCACTACGTGAAAATTTTCCATTTAGGAACTGAAAGGATTCTGTTGTACAGTATGTAGGCTACCAATATCCTTACATCATGAGCTCATTCTGAGCGTTCTCTGCTTTCTTTGAACCGTAGTCAAAATTATGGGCAAAAATTGAAAATTCATTTCTTAAGCATTGTCTCTTCATCCCAGCTCTTGGGTACCCTCTTCAAGATTACAGTAACTTGCTCTGATTTGTCTGCCACCTCTGTTTGAGTTTCTCTGGACTTTGACATGCTCTGAGATTCACCAGTGTGCTCTGAACTTGAGGGGTGTATTTTAGCTGTCTGCAGTGTACTCCAAGATTTACTGATGCAAATACATTTTCTCAAACTCACCCTGAGACTAATTTGATGAGAACTTTATGGATGTCTTCCCAGGCTGTTGATGCAGTTTGAAAGTAACTGGTTGTTTTCAGTAACTGGAGATATTCAGATATTTGTAGACTTGGTTAGACTATTCCTTTATGTATATAGGTATATGCATAGGCAGTGTAAAACCTCTTAAAATAGGGTCATCTGTCTTCTTATTCTCATTGGAAGGAATTTAGAAAATATCAAAACCATGTTCTTGATGAGTATCACACTCTCAAAGATTGTTTTCTGTGCTATCAATTTCTTATGTAAGTAATTTTCTTTTTCAACAATGAGCAACTGAATCTGAGTGAAGCCTCTGTTTTAGTCTTGCCTCTTGTGAAGCTTATGTTAAGTATTAGTACATGGAACATTTGTATAGTTTTCACTGTCTCTGGACACTGTGCTGCAAGGATGGCTTATTTATTTAAAAGCTTTGTTTCCTTTCAGTGAGACTTAATGGCTTTTTCACTGTCTTCCAGGTTCTCATATTAACTAATATCATGCTGGGTATTTATCTCTTTGGAGCCTAATTATTTTATATTATCCTCAACACGGAATGGAATTCAATTAAATGATCATTTTGGAACGCAGAAAGACAATTACATTTCAAGTAATTATTTTGGATCATGTTGGAGACACCAGCCATCCTTAAAACAAAAACAAAAAACATGAACACTGTTGGAGGAAGTCTTTGACATATATGAACCTATGCTCTTCATTCAATATATTTCCCCATCTCCGTAAGTTATAAAGTTGTACATGTTACAATATATGTGACACAAATTGGTCGCAGTATTTTTTTACCAATCCCCAGAGTCCTTACTCAGAGAACATGCTCTCTGAGGGATGATTGGTTAAGAATGTTCCATCTTTGCCCTCCTACCTTCCCTTCCCACCAATCGAATCTTCCTTTGAGATTGGAAATAATGCATACAAAAAAATCCCATACCTACTTTTGGTGCGTTTATATAATTCTATAAAATATGCATTATTAGAAGAAGTGTCTGGCTAAGAGAGGTTCTGACTGTCTGGGTATCCAGTATAAGTGCACAGATCAGGACTTGGTAACCAGTCATTTCTAAAGTGTATGAAACTATTTTTATATAAACAGTGATGCACTGTAAGAGGCATACAGATGTACCCAGGTATAACAACACACCTTATCCTGTACTAATGCTTACATATCCATCAAGCTGTGCATAATAAGGTTTGACTTGCATTGGAATTAAATTGGTTACGTGAATTCTGCTGGTTGCTTGTTCTTTCGGTGTCAACTGAATCTCAGAATGAGATTGCAGCCTTAAATGCACAACCTTGTATGTTTTTGGTAGTATTTTGTATATTCTTAACATATATTGCCCTTCAAACTTTTGTATTTTTCCTTTCCTTGTCCCTGCCTCTGCTCTGTCATCTCTGCATTTTACCTCCTCCTGCTTCACTGAATATGTTTAGATGTACACAGGATTCTACGTTATTTGAAGTGTTATATTTTTAATTGCAGTATTCATAATTATAATAATAGCTGAAAATTTGCTTCCCCAAATGATCAGCGTTGGAGAAACCCAGAAGTAACTTGTGGATTCAATTTGCATTATTTATTTCTAGCTTAAAACTGTTCTGTAGTTTTGTAAATTTTTAAAATGTATTTTGTAGTACCCATGTCATTGATGATTACTCTGTGATTCACATGGAAGCTAATGTTGCTTATAAATTGTACAGTCTCTAGAAAGCTCTCTTATGTATTAAGAGTGGGAGCAGTAGTGACCCCTTACACTTAAAATTGCTAACAGTTTGCACTTGTTTAAAACTTCCTGCAAATTTCACCGATCAGGCTGAAAAGGTTTGTACTTGGTCTTTGCCTAAAAACGTTTGTGGAGGGGAGTTTTTGTTTTTGTTTTCTGTTTTGTGAAAGTCCGAATAAAAAGAAATTGTATAGACTGCTTTGAATAGTTCTATAGCTGACGTAACTGGGGGTTGAAAGTTGAAGCAGTCGATGGAAATAGCTGCCACCGAGGTGTGACTTTTGCCTGTTGCATAGAAAACTAGTTTTAATGTGAACAAGTTGTGGGCTTTTGAAAATTGAGTATATAGCATACACAGCTGATTTAATAGACTTTCTATAGACTTGTAAAGTGCGAAAGAGGGCAAAATTAAGATTCCCCCAAAGTCTTGTATTTAGTGGATCTTGCTATGAAGATATATTGCTGAACTTGTAAGATTCAAATGGATTGAGAGAAGATTCCTGCGTACTTTACAGGAGGGAGCCTTGTCCTGATGTATTTTGTAACTGCCTGATATTTGCAGGAGATTGGGAGTCTGTCTACGCTGCAATGAAAGATCCACAACACTCCTGCAGCTGGCCCGGGCCAGCTAACCCTGGCTTGGGCTGATAGGTTAAAATTGCAGTGTAGATCTGGCTTAGGGTGGAGGCCAGGCTCTGGGACCCAATTCCCTTGCAGGATATCAAAGCCCAGGCTCCAGCCTGAGCCAGAACGTCTACACTGTAGTTTTTAGCTCCTCAACCTGAGCCCTTCAAATAACCTGAGTTCCGAGATTCAGTGCAACGCATTTTTTTTATTGCAGTATAGACATACCCTGGATGTCCTCCTGTTCTTGGGACAGGGAGCTTCATGGGTGTCTAGCCAAGCAGTTCCAGTTAATATAATTTAAATATGGTGTCACTGCTATGTTTACTTCTTTTTTATAAGTCAGCGATGCTTTGGAGTACTTAGAAAATTATGGTGATGAAATTTTATCATCCAGTTATGAAGTCACAATACAGATTTGCAACTAGATAACAGAACAATCTTGCCATTTTAGTTTCAAAGATTTAATGAGTCAGTCTCTATTTAAAATGCCTTTTTTTTTTTTTTACTTTTAAAAAGTAGAAGTTGTGGAGTTTTGTCATTTAGGATTTGGTATTCATTTAGTGGGATTACTGTGAACAGCTTCTGAAGATGAAATAAGTTAAATTTGAACTTTCCACAAAAAGATAGAGAAATAGCTAAATGTTTCGTGATTAGTGCTATTGCACTTTCTAAAGTTTCCCTTTATTTGACTCTTTTAGATCATATTGTACTACTAAGCCCCAAGTAGACTTTTAATCTTGTCCTGGGGGCGGATTCTAACGGTCTGTCTCATAATACAGCTCTAATTAGACTTTAGCTACCAGTCTTCTTTTATGAAACTTTCAGCCAGGAATTGAAGACTCGGGATGTAAAATCATAAAGTGATCTTAACACAGTAACGATTGTGATGTGTGTTGGGTTTGTTTTCTTTTTGTTAAAGACCCGCCCTGGACCCAATTGGAAGTTTGCTAGATGTAATGTTAGAAATATTGCGTTGGTGAAGTCAAAAACAATGAAACCCACTCAAATTCTTTATCCTAGGAAGGCCCTGCAGATGAAAATGTACCGTTCCAACTACAGGTGGCACAGATCCCACATAGGCCAGACTTATTTAAGCCACATTATACAGTAGCATGTTATGCTACCCTAACCTTGCAAGGGTGCTTCTACAGATTTCCTCTTGCTTTTCTGTTCATTAAAGGGCTAGGAACTCTGATAAATTAAGTTGTGGAAACAGCTCTGATTTACCTCCTGACCCCACAGCACTAGGATTGATATGTGAGCCAACATCTGTTAGCTTCTTTAGTAGCTTAATCATTGTGTAATTTATATTTCTGGTTTCTGGCCACGATGCAAAACAAACAAATTGGCAAGACTTTATTTAAGAGTAGGTCTGTCTACCTGCTGACAGCTATCCTACAATGAAAGGATAACCTGCGGAAACCTATTACTAGTCTTTCTCAGTAAGGCTTCATGTCCTTTGTTAAAACATTTCATATAGGCATCCTCTTAAATCACTCTTGCTTTGAAGGAATTTTCAGCAACATTAAGGTTAATCTCCTGGAACTACCTGCACTGACTGGCTGAGAATAAACATGATAAAAATGAGCATGATAAAGGGCTGATTAATGATTTACAATTTAGGGCTTCATGACACTGATAAAATAATTACTTTATTCTCCTCTTCCTCCTCCTCATAGCATGTACATAGTTTTGTACTGAGGAACATTAAAAAATTGTATATTTTATTACTAGGACAGATCCAGTGGAGAATTGCAAAAGACACTAGAAGTTTCTGAATGGGAAGAATGATAGAAAAGTGAAAAATGAAAAAGTAATCTCTTCTTGTCATTTTTAATTTGTTCATCTTTTAAATATAAAGGTAGCAGACTATAACAGTCTGTTTTTTAAAGCATTGGATAGGTGCTTGTTTTTACATTGTCTATACAAATCTAAATACTTTGATACATAAGGTTTCAAGAATTATGCTGAAAAGAGCTGCTGTGTGCAAACACCATAGGATAGGGTTGGATAGTATCAAATAAAATAGTGCGCTAATATAAAAAGATTTGATTAGTCAGTGACTTTGTGAGGGCTTGGGAAGTGGCATTTCTAGTTAGTAGTTAAATGAATTAGACTGTGGTAAAGTTACAAGTAACTCTACATGTGATCAGCCTTTGTCTTTACTACCGTGTGGTATGTAATACGTTTTTTTTGTACTTACTACTTTTTATAATTTTCCTGTCAATTTTGTTGCACTTCCAAAATACACAAGAATCTCCTAATGCAAATTAGAAAATTAAATAAGACAGAGGACTTGAGAAACGTCTTTAGCAACTTCTGCCTGTGGAAATGAGGGTCCCGATATCCTTTATAGCATGTAGAATGGCTGTTTTTTACAGTTTCGATTTAAAAGTACAAAATGTAACAATTTTGCACATGTGATTTAAATAAAAAATTTGAATGTACATCATACTGTATGTCAAGAAAATAAGTGTGTTCTCAGAAGTCCTACTTAAGAATAAAATTAGATAATTCTAGAGGATCTCAAGGCCCATAGCAGCTAGCTGAACATGGATTCCTTTAGCTCACTGGTCCCTAAACTTTTTACATCATGTTCCTCCTCCCCCCCCCCCTTTTACCCCTGTCCATGACCTCTTCTCCCCCCGGAGCTGAGCACAGGAGCAGGGACACAGCTCTGGGAAGAGAGCCCACAGACAGGGGTAAGAGGGCTGAGGTTGGGGGTGGGAGCAGAGCCTCAGCCTGGGGCTGGGGGTGGGAGTGGAGCTTCAGCTGGGGGCTGGGACTACAGCTAGGGGCAGGAGGGGAGCCTCAGCCGGGGCCAGGAATGGAGCAAGGTGATCCTCCCTGAACTTCCCAGAGTTTGGGGACCTCTGCTTTAGCTTAATTTGCTCCATTTCTGTTGATGTTCTTCCTATGTCTGCTTTGACTCACATCTGTTTAAAATATAGAGTTTTTAAAGATGTATTTCTCATCGGATCCTATACAGATACACACTTTATTTAAGTAAAGAATGCTGTTTAAACACGGACAAATGAAGAGTCTTAAGAAATACAGACTGTATGAATAAGCAAATAGATGCAAGATTTATGGTGGCCCAGTTATAAAAGTCTCAGATTGGTAGCTTGAGCATTCTATGTGTTTTCTACTGTTTTCCTCATAAGAAGGCTGAAACAAAACACACAAACTATGGTGACAAGACAACAGACATCAACTGAATTTACATTATTCATTTTGATAGAGAAGTAGACAAAATATTAATAGTCTTAAGTCTGGATTAAGTCTCTTAATAGTCTTAAGTCTGGATTCTTGTTGAAATACATTATTCTGAAATAGGTTTTCAGGACCTGATTATAGTGGAAAGATTCCCATTGACTCAGTGAACATTGGATAGGACCCTTAATTAATCACCACTGCTGGTTACTTTGAGCATTGAATGGCTATTTTCAGTACTTCCTGTCTTGCAATTTACAGATTTTAAGTACATTAAACTTTTATAAAGATGAGTTTTCTGTTGATATTTTTATTTTTAAGAGTCTGCAAATTTTGTAACACTTTTTTTGTTCCTTGGTTCCAACCATGCACTCAAGATTAACTATCCAACACAGAATTTATTGAAGTATGACATATGGGGAATATTTTTTGATGTGCCATTGTGCATATCTTATAATATAATCTTTATCTTTTTCCTGTTACCTGAAATTAACTTCCTGTTTCTTAACATCTGGACTACACAAACTTTGCCTGATCTTTCATTTTTGAAAATGAAACATTTTATTTTTTCTTTTACTCACATCACAGTCGCTTACCAGATGCGGAACAAAAATTATGTAAACATATGTATATAGACTTGTATAAAAACAAAATGTAGTTTAAAATTCGGTGTAATGTATACCACTCGTTTACATTACAGGCCTATCAAATGGTTTTGGAGATGGAAGTAAAGAGAGAGAGTTAGATGATGCTCCAGGAAGAAAAGTTGAACCTCGTCGCCGCTGTGCATCCGAATCTAGCATATCCTCCAGTAACAGCTTTTTATGTAATTCAAGGTAAAAATCTGACTATTTTTTTTGCCCTTTTAAAATTTTTAAGTTTTAAATAAAGAACTATAATCCTGCACCAGCAAACTAAAAAGTATGCCCTAAACTAGAGCAACAACACATACATGTCTGGTTTTAAAAAAAATGTTTAAATTCTCATTTTTAGGTTTCAAAATTAACACAACATTGAGGTTCATATCTTTTGAAATCATTTCAGGCTTTCTGCAAAATCAGAACCCAACACTGCCTCAGTTTACATGAAATTCATGTTTTGTAGGTTATCACAACCATTAGGGCTAGAAACTTTTTTTTCCCCCTATTAATGAAGGCATATATTCTGGAGCCCAGTTTTGCAGCAGGGGGTGAATTACATAGCAAATTCCATGGCCATAGAACCAGGGAGTAATTCATGCAGTGATATAGTTCTTAATTGCATTTCTTGAATGGTTGTCCATATGAATCCACTCTCCAAAAAAGGAGGGAAGGTGAGAAACAAATCTCTTGTTAAGGGTTCCTGAATAAGAAAAAAGAAATGAAAGGGCAGTTGGGCTGCACCCACATTTGTGCACTTATGTTCTAGAGCAAGAGGGTAGGGTGGATGAACGTGGGGCTTCACTTGAGTCTTGAAAGCTTGCTTGAAAGTTCCAGGCTTGTTCACCAATGGTGCGTATCTCCCGTGAATGTGACTTGATATGGCAGTCATCGGGAAGAACCAGAGTTGCTTTAATAAGTAACCATTTTTCTGCTGTGTACTCTTAAATTCACCATCAATGTTGGACTGCTTAAGAGGTTAGCATTAACATATTCATGCCCCAAAATTTGATTTGCATAGCATAAGGAAAATTTCATATTGCATTCCTTGAGGATGAGTGATGTATTGTGCATGCAGTGCAAAATAATTTCTGGTCAAATTACTTAAATCTTTTAAAGTGAAAATACAGGAGTGTGCAAAATTTATCCATGGGAAAATATCTATAGTTCAGTGATGTTTCTGAACATCACTTTTTGGGAGGGTGGAGGAGAAGGAATTCTTATTCTCTAGTTAGATCTTTTCCTTATCAGTACAAGCTGAATCAATCAATTTGTACATGTTGTCCGGCTATACTGAAAGAAAAGACTTGATGTGGTTTTAATCAGGCTGCAACCTTATTATTAAATGTTGAGGACTACCTGGCAGATAAAAGTGTACAGTGCAGGTAACTCCATGATCACTCAATATGTACCTGGGAAGCTTCTGCCAGCCCCCTTCCATCCAGGTCCTCCAGCCAATCCATTGCTGAGACCTTACCATCCCCACCCCACGGAATGAGGGTTAAGGTGGGCTATAAGGAAGAGGGGTTGGCTCCTGCCATGCCAGTCATAGGAGCCCCAAACCCCCTCCTCCCCTTTAACAAACACCTCCTTTTTAAGTCCTTTATCAACCCATTTATCTGGTCATTGTACTCAATAAGGAAGGGATTTCTGCACTGGACACCTGCCCCACACTTACATAATGAGTTGCGGCATCAGAACCTAACTCCTGTTCCTACTCACCATAATAAAGTTCTTCCTGAACCGCTGTGAGGAAGGTGAAAAACCCCCTACTCCACCTAGGCCAATCTGGTGGTAGGGAAAAATTTCTTCCCAGCCCCTCTAGAAAGGAGCGGCTAGTGCAATGCCCAAAGCAGGTCCTGACCAAACCTGGTATTTGCCCACCTTCCCGTCTCCAAGAGACGGGAAGGTGGGTGCTGCGCCACCTGGTCTGTGGAAAAGGGTATTCTCCCACTAGGCTTGCCCCTTTTCAACTCCCCAGCCTTTCCAATCCCTGGAGGATGAGTGCTCTTTTGCAGCAGCCTCTGAGCCACTCTCCCACCCTCTGCCCATAAAGCGCGATTTCCCATCTGCCAGCAAGCTGGACAACGGCCCTCCCCGCTTAAGGTGGGTGCAGTCATTCTGTGAAATACAGTAGAATTTACTACTCACCTTCAGGTAACTGTAGTGACATATGAGTACTATATCTTAAATTCCAAACATTTTGACAGAAGGGAGTGGAGGGAAGTGAGCATACTAGTTTTCCAGTAACATTTAATATTTATACCTCTGCAGTTTTAGCTTGCCAAAGTGTGGTAAAGGCAAACCAGCGCTTATACGAAGACACACCTTGGAAGACCGA
This sequence comes from Eretmochelys imbricata, assembly GCF_965152235.1. Taxonomy (NCBI): domain Eukaryota; kingdom Metazoa; phylum Chordata; order Testudines; family Cheloniidae; genus Eretmochelys; species Eretmochelys imbricata. Next base: position 324,331,497 of record NC_135572.1, read on the forward strand.
AGTGAGTTGATATCATGTATTGAAAATGGAAACTACGCAAAAGCAGCAAGAATTGCAGCTGGTAACTATAATAATTGTATTCTTAAAGTACATTGTTAGGGGGCTTATTCCTTTAACCACTTATTTCCCTGGTCCTTCTCGTATGAACAGAGAGCAACAATACCCGAAGTCCAAAAGTGCAGACAATTCGATGTTTATTTGGGTGAACTTCCAGCAAGCATGATTCCAGTTTCCTTCCTTGGTGTCCTCCTTCACAGCTCTGACACCACAGAGCCTTACCTGTGCCCCTGTTCCCATTTCTGCCCTTTGCAAAACATGATTCCAATTCCCCACCCCCATTCCCTGTTTCCATTTCCCCCTTTAGCAAAACATGATTCCAGTTTCCCCACCCCCATTCCTTGTTCCCATTTCCCCTACCCACCCACTCACTTCCTGATTGACTGCAGACTATATAGTAAAACTTGAGTTCAGCTTAGCTATACCTTAACCAATCATTTTACTGAAATTTAACTAGCCAATCCTAACATATTGTAACATGATTATTTAACCAATTATATCCCACCACCTTAATTAGTTTACACCCAGCAAAATTAATTATACAGCAGATAGAAACAATCACAGAAGCAGACAGAGATTATACAGATAAACAATAGGGAAATGGGGACTACAGTGATAGAGCAACAAAGAAATGAGGATTTCACATCCCACCTATTGATAAGTGAGTTCTTGCCAGACAGGATGCTATCAAACTAAGTTTCCTTTTACATCTTCTAGGCACTTCCCTTTCTCTGGAGGCGATAGGCATTATCAGGACAGGACTGTATTCCTAACAGCCCAATAGCACCTTATCTCAATGTGACTAGTTTGGAATGTGAGGATGTGACCATTCGCTTCCCAGCTTATGGCTGCCTCTGCTGCTTAGTCAAATATCTTAGCCTAACCACAGGGCCTCAGACTATCCTAGTAAGAGAAGGACCTTACGCTGGCGGACAGTGATTTCGATTCTTTCTTTTATACCTCTATAACTAGCTAAGTGATAAGAATACACCTATATTCTTAGAGTGTAGGCCTTTACAGACAGGCCTGAATGTCTGTATCCTAACATACACTATTATAAGTGTGTATTTTGCCAAGCTGCTTAGGACCAGATTTTGACATCTTTATTTGCATTATATAGTATCTCACTCAACAAGTAACCTGTTGATTTCACTGGCACTGTTCCTAAAGTTAGGGTGTAGGAATCTGACCAATAGAAACTTACTAATTTTGTTTTGGACTATTTAACTTTTAAATATGTTTTTAAAAGAAATTAATCTCTTTGAAGTAAATAAGGCTACTCAAGTAATGCAAGCACAGTTTGGTTCAAAATCTTATCTACAATTGTATTCCATCATCAAGCATATTAAATATTCAGTGCATAATTAATTAATATTTGCATCTGTCTCTCTTTGATGTGCTTATTTTTATATAAACTTGTGTCATGGTGAAAACCACATAAATAAGTGAAGTGAAAAGACAGAATTGTAGCACAAGCTGTAAGTAATGTTCCATTACTTTAATTATTTGATTGGGGGGCTTAATGGCATTTGCTATACTTGATGGCAGAATGGTATTTCACACGTATTAGAGTTCTATGGATTTATATGTTCAACAGATTCATGCAGAACAAAATAACTCAGTAGTCTGAGGAAATAATAGGTCTGGTGATAGCATAAACATCTAACAGGTATAATAGGTTGTGAAAAATGGATGTATAATATTTTCTTCATCAGTTTCCTTATTTTTCATGTTATTACATGGCTTATCCTTTCCTTTCCATCTCTTCCTCCCTCATCCCCAGAGCTTCTCTACTTCAACAACTACTGGTGGGCAGTTCTACATTTAGTTTTTTCATTTTTGAGTTTTTTCACTTGCTCTCTTCCCTTCACACCCAGCTCTTAGTTGGGTGTTGCTTGCTCCTCCTCCTGTCTCTGTTCTAATGTGCTGGTTCGCTGTGCTGAAATAACTCGGAGGCAAATGCTGTTTAATAGAGCCAGAGGAAATACTGGATTGGTATTTATTGCTGCATTTTCTCTGACATGAGGTGATTTCAACATCCTTTACCAATCGGTATCTTTGGTACCTTATGGAAGCTAGATAGAGAGGGAGATGTAGTGAAATGTCCAGTTTCCATCCAATGAATTACAACAAAAGTTAACTCTGAGGCCATGGTTTGACTACCCACTGTATGCTACAGTTCAGTACAAAAAAGTTATATTTTAACTTTCATTATGTAGGACCGAGGTTTTCAAAAGTGACCAACGATTTTGGCATGTCTCATTTTTGGCCAGAACTGTGGTGCCTTCCCGGTCCTGATTTTTCAGAGGGTTTGTGCTCATCTTTTTCTGAAAATGGGACACGTTTAAGGCATCTCAAGTTGGACATCCAGTGTCACTTGTGCAAATGCTGACCTAAATGCACAAAATAGAAATAATGGCTCCCACAGAAACCTTAATGGAGGCAAAGTACATTCATTGTATTTTTTTTAAAATAGCTTATGTTGTTTTAACAGCTTCAGAACTGCCTAGAGTATGTAGTACATGGAGTAAAATGAACCTCAAGTGCTACCTCAAAACCCCCAGTACAGTATTTTGAAATGCTGAAATTCTAGTCTTTTTACATTGCTCTATATGTGTAACTGTAATAAAAAGTGGCATATTTCAGTGTACGCATACAACACGCACACAGATGATGGAAGTAGATTATGGACCCAATTAAAGTACATTCTGATTCTAGAGATTTTACCAAGTCTAGTAGTATCCCTCACCTTGAGTAAAGGGAATACCTTTGAAACGTTTACTCTTTCTAAAATCAAAATAAACTTTAAGTGTACCGTCTGCTTGAATGTAGAATACCAGTGCATTCAATTTATAAAAGAATCAGCTGCATATAGTGATCAAAACCACTGGGACAAAATCATTCCTATACTCCACTTGTAAGAATCAATGGCTTATAAGAATCAAATCATCTGAAAAGGATGTGATTCTTATAAAAGGAGTGCACTGTGTGTGTGTGTATGTGTGTATATATATTATGGAGGGCACTTATCATGGCTATGTAGTTAAGGTTGTGTTGAGTTTTGCAAATTTATTTATATATTACACACAAACTATTCTAGGAGAACATTATTAAGGTTACCAAGTAAAGTTAGGAAGTGCCAGAATTAAGACTGCTTGTGCAACCTTAATTTGACCCATTGTGTCTGCGTCTTTAATAACACGTTCACTTACTATTTTTTTTGACAGAACTCCTGCCTCATTCAATGGACAGGACAGATAGCACTCAATAAACGAGCAGCTATTCAATATTTTATATTTTCCTCATTATTCAGTGTGTGGCCTCATGCCTTATTCACTGCAGCATATTCAAACCCTGCTCTGAAGACAGAATTTCTCATTTCCTCAAGGGCTTTTCTGTGTCACTCATCACAGTACTATGAGTTCTTCACAAACATTGAATACATGTATTTTCAGACGTCTCTGAGGTGAGAGGATGGTGTCATCCACATTTTATAGATTAAGGGAACAGAAAGATTAAGGGCAAGTATCCACTAATTTTGGGTATCCAATTTGAGATGACTAGAAAACAGATTTTTCACAGTACTTAGTATTATTTAGCACTTTATATGCTAAAAGCACTGCTCTTACTTCAGTTGCAGCTGAGAGTGCTCATTACTTCTGCAAATCAGGCCCCAGGGTATCAAGTTAGGCACCCAGAAAATGAAAAGTTGGGTTGAAGTGACTTGCGCAGCATATCATAGGAACTCTGTAGCAGAGGCAAGGATGGGATCCCATTCTCTAGGGAAGCATTCGACTGCCTTAACCATCCTTTCTCTTCTTTGCAGTCCTCTGCCTCATTCGCTATATGCCTTTCCATCTGCAGAAAGAGGGAGAGCTGGCACTCGTCTGCATAGAGTGTGTCAAGTTGTAGCCCCTCTTCCAGCTCCTGTAGAATCTCTTACTGAGGTTCTGGTTGCACTTCTCCCTGCACCTCCTGATCCTGGGACACCTGTCCGTGGCCCCACAAAGTTGCAGGACCTCCTTATCAGATTCCTCCTGTTGCTGGCCAACACATGTGTACATCATACCAGGAAGAGGAAGTTGGACAGTGGAATATTCTATTTTCTTTACCTTGTTCTGTCACTCCTCAAAGCAGAGTTCCCCTGGGTGGTGTCCACTGACTCCTCAGATACCTTTGAGGAGCAGTGGGTGCTGTCAGGGGTGTTCTGCCCAGTATTCCCTTCCAGTTACCTGATTTTTGCCCTGTGACTTTCACTCCCATCCCTATTTTTTGTCCCCAGTATTCACTTGTAGCCCAGGTTTACTGCCCCTCTCTCCCCTCCTGGCTAAGATAAAGGGTCTTTAGCTGTTGGCAGGCTTAGGCCTATTGTTTTCCTGGAACCACAGTAGGTGCACCACCTAACTTCTGCAACAAATGAGACAGCAGTCCTACATACAACAGCCTCCTTTGCTACACAAACCTGATTCATACTCGGAGCAGATCCATCCTGTGCACTGAATAAGGCAGAATAATGTGGAAAAAAATTGTTTGTGATCATGTTAATTAATGCCTATACCATGCATGCACACAAAAGGACTGAACTCAAGTTACACAGGCAATCTTAATTCTTGGATTTCCAAGCTTTTGCCTGACTTTGCAGTCTTAATAATGTTCTGTTAACATTGTTTTATGTGTGTGTATATCCTAGGTTTTTAAAAAGCAAACTGAGAAATTCCATCATGTGGCATCATATTGATATCATTGATAGCATTGTCCATCAGCAGGATTGGAATCTTAAACTCCATCACCCAGACTGCTTCCGCTTGAGCTAACAGAGTAACTGATTGCAGTAATGGGTTGTCTTCCTTTATGTGGACTCACACTAGAGGGGGATGGGACACACTTTGCCAGTTGATTTCATAGTTATTTGGTGACAGCAGAGAAATGGTGAGACTCTCGGAATCTTGGGTTGCATTCCAGGCTCTGGAGGGCTGTATGCTCTAGTGAACACAGACTCTTTAGCCCATTCTCACAAACTTGATCCCTTCTACCCCATTTCCTCCAACCTCTCCCAGTCCTCCTCCTGTCTCCCTTCCCCACTCACAGTTCCTTTTCCCAGTCCCTTTTTCTTTGCCTACCCAGTCCCAGGCTACACTCCTTTATCTTCTCATCCCAGTCCCAATCTCCTTGCTCAGCCAGTCCCAGTTCCCACTCTCCTACCTCAACTCCTTATCCCCGTCTCCTTGCTCAGACAGTCTAATCCCCCCCACTTCCTGGCTCCTCATCTGATTTATCTCTCTCTGTCTCACCACCACACTGCCTTCCAGTCCTAGCCCTGGTCTACACTGGGGGGTTTTGGGAGGGGGGGGTGTCAATCTAAGTTATGCAACTTCAGCTACGTGAATAACGTACCTGAAGTCAACGTACTTAGATCAACTTACCATGGTGTCTTCACCGCAGTGAGTCGACTGCTACCGCTCCCCCGGTGACCTGCCTGCTCCTCTCGCAGCGCTGAAGTACACAAGTCGATGGGAGAGCGCTTGGGGGTTGATTTATCGCATCTAGACTAGACGCGATAAATCGATCCCTGCTGGATCAATCGCTGCCCACCGATCCGACGGGTAGTGAAAACATATCCCTAGTCTTCCTCCCCAGGTTTCTCATCCAGTCTCAGTCTTCCCCACTTGGCTCCTTGTCCTTGCCTTCCAACACCCACCCTCAGATTCCTAGTCCCAGTCCCTCCCCATCCATTCCTCCCAATTCAGCTTTTTGGCTCCTCTGCATTCGAATCATTCAGCTTCCTCCGCGCTGCCTGGGTGCCACGGGAAGTCACTGAAAGCACGGGAGAGTCAGGTCTCCACTAAGAACTGAGAGAGGTTCAAGCATGCTTAGTGAGTACTGACTCTAAGGAGATTTTTAGCTGCTTAAATTAAAGTCCCTACTGAGCATGGGCAAACTGTGGGTTTTTTCCACAGAGGTTTGTAACTTGGCTAAATGTGGGTGGATTTTCACTGGGACAGCAAAAGGCACATCCCTGACATCAAGGCCACTTCCTGTCAAATTTAGAGTCCTTGCACCACAGTAATAGAGCTTTTCAAAGACAAGGTCACCAAGAATATTTTAACATAAGCAAAACTATGTATTTTTCCCTAGCCTTTGTCTCAGAAATGGCTAAACCATTTTAACTGAAACTTTAAAAAAAAAAAGTCAGCCTGAGGAAGATATGCGGCATGTAGAATTTCAGCCTAGTCGCTTAAAGCACAGCGGCAGTCCAAGAAAAAACAACAAAAAAACAAAAACCAACAGTGTTAAGAACCATTAGGAAAGGGATAGATCATGAGACAGAAAATATAATACCTCTATATAAATCCATGGTATGCCCACATGTTGAATACTGCATGTGGATCTGGTCGTCCCATCTCAAAAAAGTTGTTTTGGAATTGGGAAAGGTACAGAGAAGGGCAACAAAAATGATTAGGGGTATGGAGAGATTAAAAAGAGTGAGACTTTTCAGGTTGGAAAAGAGACAAGTAAGGCATATGATAGTGGTCTATTAAAATCTTGACTGTTATGGAGAAGTGATTAAGGAAATGCTGTTTACTCCTTCAAATAACACAAGAACTAGGGGTCACCCAATGAAATTAATATGCAGCAGATATAAAACAAAAGGAGGTAATACTTCACACAACACAGTCAACTGTGGAACTCTTTGCCAGGGAATGTTGTGAAGGCCAAAACTATAACAGGGTTCAAAAAGAAAATAGATAAATTCATGGAGGATAAGTCCATCAATGGCTATTAGCCAGGATGGTTAGGGATCCAACACCGTGTAAGTGTCCCTAGCCTCTTTGCCAGAAGCTGGGAGTGGATGGCGGGATGGGATCACTTGATGATTACCTGTTCTGTTCATTCCCACTGAATCACCTGGCATTGGCCACTGTCAGAAGACAGGATACTGGGCTAGATGGACAATTGGTCTGACCCAGTATGGCTGTTCTTAAGTTTGGCAAAGTTATAATGAACTGAAAATAGGGTCTAATAATGGGACGCGTCGAGTAACCTTAATAATCAGTGGTGCCACCAGCTCCACCTAGAACATGCAAATGGTTTGTGACTATATAGTATGTTATATTTTAAAATTAACCTCCAAATTCATTATTAATGAGTTGGTTTAAACTTTACAAAACTTGAATTCCTCATTTAGGACTGTGCAGATACCAAGTTTGAAGTTATAAATCAAAGCTGGTATCTGTCTCAACCATAGCTATAGGACCCTTCAGACTCTCCCTGTTTTTTTTTCAGTTCACAGGAGTATTTTTATTTACATCTTTTGACAACAGATTTCAGATTTTCTAGCAGTGTAAGCTGCCATGACTATTAGCACAACAGGAATAAATGCAGTTCCTCTTCTAGACTGGGGTAATCAGAATTTTTTCTTGTGGTAAGAGAAAATTACTGACTGTGCATTTTTGTATAGCATCCCCGTCACCAAAGTAGGTAAGTGCTTATTAAAGGAAGTATTATCCATGAGATTTTGCTGTTGGTCACGTCTTGAGAATTCTCTCTGAGGGAGACTTGCCACATTCCACATGCATGCAACAAAAGCATATACACCTTCTTAGCTTTAAATCATTTCCTTTTCTTTTATGTTGACTTTGCAGCTGAGAGAAATGTAAGTTTCTTTATTGTTTACCTTGTGTTAGCTTATTCTAAATAAAGATCCTGTACTGTTCTTCACATAAGTTTAAATACATCTAGTTCCTGTATCTGTAGTATTTTGGATCCTAATGAAGCTCAAGATGGAATTAAGAGACCAGAGCAATAGAGAATGTACCTAAACCAGTTTATTTGTCAATCATGCTGAAAATGATTGTTGACAATGTTGTTAGATTTGAGATCTTGCCAAAATTCTTCACTTGGAATTAGCACAGCTCTTTCCGTAATATTCTTGAATATCTTCTTTCCTTAACCAAGCTCTTAAAAGGGTAGTTTGATATCATCAGAACCCTAAGATGTACGTCTGTCCTTATTGTTCCCTTGTCACTTATGTATTGAAGAATATTGTATGGTTTTGATAAAGAAAGTGTTAGATTGTATAAAATTTTCTTAATACTACTTTTTCTCATGTCTCAAAAAAATCTACAGAAGTTACATATGAAGAAAATAAATGAGAAGATTTTTTATTTTCCCCGAAGGCTGAACAGTTTAGTATTAAAAAGTAGAATTGTGCCATCAAGAATAAATCAGTATAATGCAATCCTCTTGATCAAAGGCCTGAACCAAAGCCCTTTTGAAGTCAGTGGTGAGACTCCCATTGACTTCAGTGGGCTTTGGATCAGGCCTTTAAAACTGCTGGGAAAACTGTCTTGGGTTCTGCTTTTTTTGCTTACATTGATACTGTAATAAATCATATTTCACAGTTGTGCTCTTTGTGCTTAAAACTTCTGACATCTTGGCCATGATGTGGTGATGAGTAGATGACAGGGAGATTTTTATCAGTAGAGTCAGTGTTTACAAATTTGAGTGCCAAAAGTTAGTTCCAAAAAATCAGGCCACTTATTTGAGTAAGTACTGAGTGTCCACACCTCTGAAAATGAAATATAATGGATTTAGATGCCCACGTTTGAAAATTTTGTTCAAGAAAACGATTACAACTTTTCTGTGCTAAAGTATATATTATTCTCTGACTTTCTACAGCATCTCCTGGGTACTTCTAGTACTCGGAAAATAAACCACAATCCTTAGGAATTTTACAACAACCTTTTTGATCTGTACTGGGTGGGAAACATGTTCTTGTTGTTGTTTTCACTAGAAGCATTACCCATTTCAAATCCGAAGAATGTATTTTTCCTTCACATGTAAAAAAAATTCTTCTATTCAGTATGGCCCTATTACCTGAAAATTGAAAATGACTGTAATTTCTCATAATTTTTTTGGTGCTCTTGCCAGAGTTTCATCTGCTACAGCCATCAGGGTCTCAACCATCCCTGGAGCTCTGAGCCTCTTAATTTCCTTCTAGTATTCTGAGCCCCATCCTACTTCCCCACAAAAGAGATATGTGGGTCCCTCGCTCCCCATTCTCTGTTCCCACCCTCATCCCTGTAGATCTTTGTGGGCCACATCTTCTCTCTGGTCTGTGACTGCCTTGTGTCCTGCAGTCAGTTTGTGTTTTCCTTCCTTCCAGTGGTGGTTACCAAGGAGGAGAAGGGGAACTGAGAGAACAGATGGAGGTAGCTTTATTCAGCCTCAGAGGCTTACTGTGCTGCCTTCTGTGGAGAAATAAGCACTGCAGCAACTTTATACTGTCCTGTAACATGTTCCGGGCTTTGGTAGTAGAGAAAGGAGTTTTGACAGCTGCCCCAGGGAAAGGCGAGACAGAAGGGATCAATGGAGGATGAAAAAAGCTGAGGAGAAGAAGAGCGGAGAGGATCTACTCCTGAGTTTGCTCTCTTGCAAATCAAAAGGCTGGTATGCCATGTAAATGGCAGAACAGTGGTCCTAAATTATCAAATCCCAACCATGCTTCTCAGTGTTCCAACAGGGGTTAATTTATACCTGAGATTTGAAGATCCAAAGTTGTAAATCACGATAGCCACTAACTTGTTGGGTGACACTGGGCAAGTAATTATGGCCAAGATTTTGAGAAGTAACTAGTGATTTTGGGTGCCCAATTTAAGACAAGCTAAAGATGTCTGATTATCAGAACGTGCTGAGCACCCACCTTCTGAAAACATAGCCCTTTAAGACAGTGAGGCACCTATAAGCTAGTCACCTGTGAAAATCTTGGCCTTTATCCTTCTGCGTTTTAGTTAATCCATCTGTAACATACTAGCATACCTCACAGAAATGTTGTGGGTCTTATGATTTAATGTACTTTGATATCCTGAGATGAAAGATGCTGTGTGGGTGCAGAGTATTAGCAATAATAATTATGGTGAGATAGGGGCTGATAAAATGGCCCATAGTGAAGAGTTGCAGAGGGGTAACCCAAGCTCTGAATCTTTACACTACTAATATTTAATTATGGTTTTTCTTAGAAGTTGGACATAGCAGTATGTGGATTTCAACTGATGCTGCAACATCTGTTCTTGAGCCTCTAAAAGTAGTGTGGGCCAAATGCAGTGGATATCCCTCCTATCCAGCACTGGTGAGTGTACAGCATACCACCAGTATTACACTGAAACTTTTTCACTATTTCCAGATGGACCGATAAAATCTAATGCAGAGTGGAGCAAAAGTGAATGTTCACTTTACCTTGCGTGTAATACTTTCCATGAAACTTCAGGACACAGAATTCGTACAATGGCAGACAATGACACCGTGGGCTAATAGTGAGCCACCATAAATGTATCCGATAGGATTCGGAATACCTGTTCTGTAAGCAAAATAGACCAACCAGCGTGTTTTGTACAAGAGAATATTGCATTGTTTAGAAGAAGGCAAATTAGAATAAACATCAGGCTGACTTTTTATCAGTACGGGAACTGTATGCTATTGTCTGCTGCAAAACAAATGTAAGAAAAGTCTATTTCTGTAGCTCCTTTGGCTTATACACCTCCTTCTCTCCCCCCCCCCCCCCCCCCATCTGCCAGAACTGGTATATGCTCAATTGAAACATGCGAAATTATGGAGTCGATAGGGGAAACTTTTCAGTCACGTTCACGTTGCTTTGAGAATAACAATTAATTCCATTAAATTAACAACTTTAGACAGATAATACACAGAGAAAATACTATTTCTTCCAGTGAGTAGCCAGCCTCTGGTGTTCAGTTTTATGAGAAATTGTTTAAATACCGTGGCTAGACTTTTAAAGTAGGGTAGATAATCTTATGGCTGTTAATAGTAGGCACATGCTAGAAAATGGTGACTAACTCTCCTGATTCCTTGTGTTTGCTGAGCATCTCCAGGGACCAGGAGGGAATTTCTCCCTCAATCTCCATGTTCAGCATTGCAGAATTAACTAGATGCATATTGCGTGGTTTTTTGCCTTCCCCCGAAGCATCAACCATTGATCATTACATAAAGGCAGAGTACTAGACTTGAAGACAGACAGACAGGCTGATCAGGCATCATAAACCAATAGCCAAGGTTTTCAAATGCAACTACTGATTTTTGAGTCAACTTTGTCTCAGTTTTAGGGTGCCCAACCTGAGACATCTTTAAAGTGGCCTAATTTTCAGAAATTGTCAAATCACCCACATTCTGAAAATCAGGCCTCCTTTTAGGTGTGTCAGTTGGACACCAAAGCTTGATGTATCAAATATCACTAATTGCATTTAAAAAATTGGCCTGTGTTTCTAAACTTATTTGTGAATTTGTCAATTGTATTTGAGTGCTCTGAATTTGTGATCTCTAAGGGCTTTTCTACATGGAGCGTGGCACCAGTTAAGACATGATTTTAAACTGGTTTAATTAAAAGAGGTTTAAAATGCATTGTGGACACTCTTATTTTGCTTTAAACCAGGTTTATTTCAGTTTAACTTAAAACTGTTTAGGAACAGATTTAAGCTAAACCAAAATAAGATTGTTTAATTAAATCAGTACAAGTTTGTGTTGACAAGGCCTAAGTTTATACACATTGGCTGTTTGATTTGTATAGTATTTTCCCATTAAATACATTCATGATAAAAAAACCTTTAACTATTAGTGAACACAGATTTAAAAAAATTAGGAACTGTTCTTTTTTTTCCATTTTGTAGATTATTGACCCTAAGATGCCTCGTGTTGCCGGTCATCACAATGGTGTTACAATACCAGTTCCACCTCTAGATGTATTGAAAATTGGAGAACAAATGCAGACCAAATCTGATGAGAGGCTTTTCTTAGTTTTGTTTTTTGACAATAAAAGGAGTTGGTACGTATAGTTATTTAATCAAATGTAAGAAACATATAGTTTAATGCACTGATTTATAATCCAAAGCAATAAGCCATATTTTAGTTTTAAAAGAAATTTGAAACACCATTCTCTCCACATATATAAACTGTAATGTGTATTTAACATTTAGCATTTCTGAATGTGATGTTGGAACCAGACATCTTGCTAAAAGACTGCCAATTTGGAGGAACAGTATGATTATAAACTAGATATTATCATTCCTTAGTACAGGTTTGGTATCAGAACAATCATTGTTTTGATATTGGCATATTAAAATTCTCCCTTTGATTGCAAAACCTGTTTTAAAGGATGATAGTCTACATTTCTGTATATATCTATCTCTTCATCTGAAATATCTGACTTCTTCTTTGAGTGATGGTCCCTACTGTATTGCACTGAGGGTTACGTGCATGCGCCTAGAGCTTTTCAAAGTAGTATTGCTTGGTGGTCCAGTCAGGTGCCCTTGTATTTCCTCATAGTTTTGCCCGAGGCGATAAAGGGCAGGGTGGACTGGCCACGTCTCTAGTTCCTTCTCACTGCCGCATGGTCCAAGTTGGAGCTTCCGCTGACCTGTCGTTCTTAGTGTCATATTTTCAATATTTTTTAAATTTTTTAATTTTTTTTTTTTTTTTTTTACAAAAAAATGTTCTTATTTTTGTTCATAGTTAAGATTTTATTGTTTTTTGTTGTACTTTGGTAATTTCTATCAGTTTTTATAATTGAGGAATTGGGATGCTTTTTCCTGCCAAACATTCCCAGCCCCCATGTCTGGGTACTGGATTATGCCATAGATGCCAGGATTCCAAGTCTGTGCTTCCTGCCCGTGCTCCTTTTCCATCGGCAATGAACACCAGTGCTGTTTGCACTGTTTGGGGGAAGCCCACAATGCCTCCAGATAAAGTATCTTCCTCTCTTTCCCTGCCCATACATGGGAAGGCCAAGCTTTTCTCCTCAAGAAGCATCTCATGGAGGTAGCCATGGCCCCAAGTTGGATCCTGGCTGGGAAATCCCCCTTGTACATCAGCAGAGCCCTGCCCTGACCGTGGAGCCTCCTTCCAGATACTCTGGTACCGGTGTTACAGACCCCGTGATTCGTCAGTCCTGAGACAGGTGTCTTTACTGGTTCCGATCCCATTAGTAGACCACCTTCCATTGACTCCAGGGAGAAGCGGCCCTCACAAACTGTTATCCCTGGAAGGAGCGAGGTCTATGCATGTCCAGGTGCACTCACCAGTGCAGTGGGCTCCATCTCCTGCATTACATCTACCTCTTGCTGGCCATGCCTCTCTAACGCATTCCATTCCAGGGGCTCCATCAGCACTGCCATTCATGCAAAAGTCCAACTCATCTGAATCCAAGAACCCAGATGTTCAGCACAGTCCACCACTTCCAGAGAAACATGACTACCAGAGAGTTCCAACGGCTCCATGACAGTTTCCTCCTTTGCCTTACCCAAGAAGCTGATTATCTGACTCCTTGAGTACAAGTACAAAAACAGCAGTATCAACTGGATTGGTCATATTGGAGCTTACGGCCCCAGTATTTGCCTTCAGAGCAGTCTCTTTCAGCTTGGGAGAACTCCCGTGTCACCGACCCATCCTTCACGAGTATCTGGAAGGAGGCTCCACGGTCAGGGCAGGGCTCTGCCGATGTACACGGGGGTAGACATTTGGAAATGGGGTTAGATGATGCTCCAGTCAGCCGGGCTCTGATGGTACCAGCAGATCCAGAGAGATTCCCTTCCGTATCATAGACATCTTCCTGCCCCTCAGATGACTATCATCATTTTCAAGAACTCCTTTGTAGAATATCGAGATGCCATTGGAAGAGGTGCAGGACAGTCAGCACCAGCTACAAGACATTCTGCATGCATCGGCACCAGAACAATGATGCCATTCTTCAACTGGCATGCAGCGAGTGGCATACCCCGGCCACATGTGCACTGACTCTTAAGTGGGCCAACAAAAGATATTACGTCCCCCAAAGGTTCAGAAATTTTATTTTCACACCCTCCACCTAACTCCTGGGTAATACAGGCTGCGTTGGAGCGGACAAAACAGCAACACCACTAAGCAATGCTCTGGTCGCATCCCTTCCCCCCTGCAACTTCCTCCATGAACTGTGTTCTGTCCTCACCAGTTCTGGTTCCCCCTTCTTCTCCGCATGTTGAAACAATCTTCACTTCTGCTCCAGATGTTTCTGGTAACTGCTGACACAACACTGTGGCAGACTCAGGCATTCAGATCTATGGACGTTACACCTGACAGCATGGTTTTTGGATGGGCACCTCCATTAGCACGATAATGTGAATTAGCAGTGCCAAACGTCCTTTCCAGTAGCTAAAAGGACTCCACAAGGCAATCCTGTCAGGCCAAATGGGCATGGCCTGTCTCACTAAAATCTCCTTGTGGATGTTTAGCCACAAACTCAAGCTCAACATGGCTAAAACAGAGTTCTTAATCTTTCCTCCTCAGCCCTCCCTTATTACCTCCTTTCTAGATCATTGTGGACAATGCCACCATCCTGACTGTCACTCACGCCCCTAACCTGGACATCATCTTTGATTCAAACCTCTCTCTAGGCCCTTACACATGTTTTTGTCTAAATCTTGCAGCTTCTTTGTGCATTACATATCTAGGATATGGCTTTTCCTGTCCACCCTATCAGATAAAACTCTTATCCAAGCTGTCATCATCTTTCATATCGACTACTGTAACATCGTTTTATCTGGCGTTGGCTAATGCAGTTTTGTCCCACTGATAACCATTCAGAAAGTTTCTGCAAACATCGTTTTCCTAGCCTTTTTGCTTTGACCATGTCTCACTCTCTTTGCATTCCTCCACTGACTCCCCACTCTTTATCACATCAGATGTACGCTACTTGTCTTCACTTTCAAGGTACTTCATAACCTGTCCCCACTCTCTCTATCAAGATGTTGACCTTTACCGTTGTTGGTCTGTGATGCCAGCCTCCATTGCCCACTTGTTAAAATTTCGAACAAGCACCTTCATGCTTTCTCCCATGCTTTACCTCACATTTGGGAAGAGCTCCTCTTGAACATCTGCAAAATTCACTCATCAGTTTCCTTCAGATCCTTTCTTAGAACTCTCATTTTCTGTGATGTCCACAATAATCTTGACAGTGGCTAGACTGCTGGTGTACAGAGACCACTGTCTGTCTTGTTGACCAATATTGTCTTAATGTTACCTTGTACTCCCCCATCTGTGTCTTTCGTCTTATATTTAGATTGTAAATTCTTTGGGATAGGCACCATCTCTTTGCTCTGTTTGTGCAGCACTTAGCACAGTGGTGTCCTGGTCTATGACTAGGGCTGCTAGGTACCACAGCAATACTAAGAAATGAATAATAATTTGGTAACAAAGTTTCTCTCTTAAAGACTGTCATTAAAAATTTTATTCATATTCAGTTTTAAAAGGGGCCCCCATCTTACAAGTTTGAACAGTTTAACTCATCAGAAGCATAGCTTCTGCCATCTCTTAATATAAGAAATGCAGATATTGAAATATTTTATTTCAAAAGAATTTCATTTTTACCTAGTGAGACTATCTTCCCAGTATCTAAAGCCTAAAAAAAGTGAATTAACTAAAATGAGCATCTCTTTTTAAAGATGAACTAAATTTTTTTTTTTATTTTATGTAAACAGATCTCCTCCTTGTACTTGTAAGACTGTAGTTCAGAGTTCTTTATTTTTGCAGTTGTTAATGCTATAACTAGTAGAGCTGGGTGAACAATTGACTTTCTTGGTTTGTTGGCAGTTTTGAAAACTAAAATAAAAAACGCAGTTGTGGTTTAACAGAATTTGAAAAAATTGGCAAATCAGAAAAATCTGTTTCGGATGAATGAAACATTTTGTTTGATCAGAAACCTTTTGTTTCCTTGTGTGTGTTTAAATGGCTAGATTGACAAAATGAGATGATGGTGCCTGCCTAAGATTTAGCCCACCAGTTAGGGCACTGACGTGGGATGGAAGTTTGAGTCTATATGGGTTCAGTTCTCCCCTCTGCCTGACAGGGTGAAGGGATTTGAACTTGGGTCTCCACACTGCAAGAGAGTGCCATAGCCACTAGGCTGTGTGATATTCTGATGGTGGGTCTGTCAGTCTATTCTGTTGACACTGTTCCACTTTGTATAAATAATGGTTATTGGGCCAGAGAGAGAGAGAGTTAGAATGACTCTGTAGCCTGTTGGCTGGGCTACTCACTAGGGAGGCAGGAGACCAAAGTTCAAATCCCTGTTCCAATGAGTAATTGCTTTTAGTAATAGCAGTGTAACAGCTTGAACAGGAGAGATTGAGACACCCATATCAGAATACCCCATCGCCCAGTGGCTAGGTTGCTTGCCTGTATGGTGGGATTCCCAAGTCCAAATCCCTTCTCCCTATCAGGCAGAGAGGGGAGCAGAACCTTGGTCTCCCACATCCCAGATCAGTGCCTGTAAGGGAGGCACTATTACCTCTATTCCCTTCCTCCTTGGTCTGTTTGTGAAAGGTGCCTCAGACCCCACACAAAAAATGTGCTCAAAACTATTTGGAAAGCTTGTGAATAGCATTGATTTTTTAAAAAACACCTGGCTCTAGTCACTACTACCTAATGGAGAAGAGTGAGCTGCACATTCTCTACCCTATGCACCGAATTAGTGGTATTAAAATGTTGTAGGGTAAATGCAGAATGCTGGACTGAGCAGAATTACATTGACTATGGAACTCCTTATTGGAGACCAAAACTAACACACGTTAGAGTGTGGAGTAACCAAATTTTTGCAAAAAATTTGTGCAATGATGGAAATTGAAGAATTAATAGTTTTTAAAAAAAATTCTAGAGGTAAAAGCAGCTGAATCTAGTAGTGACTGAAAACAATCCATTACTATCTAATCTAAGCCTGAGTTGTTTTAATACCTAGATATGATGTTGCATCAGACTGACTCCTATTAAAGTCAGTATTTGCCATCAATTTCAATCCTATGGTGCCTGTTGGATTTGTAAGTCTTGTTTATTCAAGAGACTGATGCTACTTGTGTCTTAAACCCCACGTTAAAAACAGGTGTCCTATCTTTGGTAAGAATTTTGCTATTGGATTTTTTTTTAAAGTGATGATAAATTGTTTTGACACACTGCATGAGAAGCATTACATAAGAGCTAGTTTAGTCCTCTGTAAGGACAATCCTGTTGATCTATGCTTTATTTAACCTAAGATTTATTTGATCCTATTTATAGGCAATGGCTTCCAAAATCCAAAATGGTTCCCCTGGGGATTGATGAGACCATAGACAAGTTAAAAATGATGGAAGGTCGAAACTCAAGCATTCGTAAAGCTGTGAGAATTGCTTTTGATCGTGCTATGACTCATCTAAGTAGAGTCCATGGAGAACCAGTCAGCGACTTCAGTGATATTGACTGACAAGGTGCTACCAAGGCAAGAAACACACCATACACAGACTTGAACTTTATTAATTAACCTCATTGTCTAAAAGAATGTATTGACAATACAACTCCTTAATCATTGATTCAGTGGCTGAGTTCTGCAAACTTCAAACACTTGAGCAGTTTCTCTAAATCACCATTGCCATATAGATTAATGATTTTATCATCGTGTTGTAGTTTGGAGGATTTTCCACTAAACCTGTTAAAATGTCCTGTTCATAGTGTTCATAAATTGTACATATATGTATATTCAACACTTAACTTATTCTGATTTTAGAGGTAGCTCTTTAATTCCCTTTTTTAATTTTGATGGGGAGAGAGTAGGTTTTCATTTCCATGTTTTTTACATATAAAAAAAAAAAAGTAAAGTACATAAGCACCATCTTCCAGCTTAAGGTGCTTAGTGAATTTAAAGCCTAATATCAAAATAACATCAAAGATATGTTTGCCTAAATCATATATTATACAATATGGTGCTGCTTGTATCATTTTCCCTTGATCTGTAGCTTTTGAAAGACTTGTGAATGTTTAATTTTGTGTAAATCATTGCTCTTTGCACAAAGTACCACATATTTAAGATTGATGTAAATTTACAATTACAAATGTGTATTTTAAGAAAGAAAATTACATTATTTTGGAGGGTACTTTGTGAGAAAGGCATCAAGAGTAAAATTATGCTATGTACATCACTTGCAAATCACCAAAAACGCTCCATTATTGCCCCAAATAACTTTTTTTTAGAGATTTTTTTCCCGTTTTTCTTTGTTATAAACAAACTTGGCTTAAAGCCAGTGAGCACATTATTTTTTTTTCAAAACCATCCCATCTATCTCCCATAGATTTTTTTTTTCATATATGTGCCTCCCTGTTTTATTTATTATAGAAAATGTATTAATTTCCTTTATAATGAAAAATAAATTTGACAAAGTATATTGATATGCATTTTTATACAGGCACGTGAGGCGATAACTTGCTTTGGGAGAAAAATGTATTGAAAATTGTATAAAATGACTTGATGGCTTGTGTGTAATTTGATTTTTTGTAACCTGTATGCCTTTGTTTCCAATGAGGGGATTTATGTAACTTTTAATTTAGAACACTTTGGTAGCAATAGAAACTTTGGATACATTTTTGTATGGTACATGTGATGTATATAGAATTAGTACTTTATTTTTATTTTTAAGAAGTAAAGCATTATGTATGGGTGAGGGAAAAGAAAGAAGGGTGGGTTTCCAGAACTGCATTTTTTTATATTAAAAAAATAAAGTCAAGATATTGATTGTTGTAGCTACTTTATTCCTACGTTCACTGAAATACTGAATTTGTAACAATGAAAATGGCAAGGTATGTTTGCAATGTGATTTATAATGACTCCATTATTTATAAATGCACTGTGTTGAACTCTTTTGCAGTGATATCTTAAATACTGTACCAAGTTACATAATATGCAACACCAAATAATGCACATGAATGCACAAAGTATTTATGCCCAGCTTTTTTTATAATGGATTAGTGAATACAGCAAAACCAATACTTTTAAAATCTTTTTTTAATTCATTGCATAGCATTCTACATTGTTAAATCTGCTTGAATCTTTATTTTAAAGGGACAGTCAATTACTTTTTAAATACTTTTTGATGTTTTTATTCTCTATGGTTTGTAATACCCCCTTAGAAACTTGAAATAAAATTTCTTTCTCAACTGATAATTTTGTCCTGCATTTGGCCCCTGTGGAATCTTGGTTTAGTGTCCATTCTCCCAGAGGTAAATTGGATTGTTAAGGAACTGCTACCATGTCATTAACTTAATCGTTTTCTGGCTGTTTTCATAAAGAGGGAAAGTGTCATCTTGTGCGGGGGCCACTGCTGTCTATTCCAACTAGCCTCCTCTGAAGAGATTGGTGTTTGAGGCTGCATTATCCAAGACCAGTCTTATATGCTGAACTCTAGTACTTTCAAGGATTCCCTGGTTAAAAAGCAGTTTGGGCTTTGAAAAATTGGTCATGCATTTGCTGACTGCCTTCCCTAGTCATGGCAGAAAACCTTGATGGGCATGCATCCAATTAAGATAACCTTTAAAGGTCTGTGATATGATACTGACAGTGCATCTGAAGTAGAAACCCAAAAGGTAAAGTTGATTGATTGCCTCAGGGTTCCAGTGGGCTGGAGGACGTGTTGTGTAACCGTATTCACCTCTTGGGGAGGGAGCAAAAAAATGGAGCCCAGTTTGACAAAGACCAGAAAAAATAAAGCCACACTTAAGTCCTTGAGTCTGCTGCTTAACCTTCAATATCGGTCTCATGCTAAAGTAAGAGTAAGGACCAGTTTTTCTGAAAATTCCAGTTGAAATGTTCCCAATACCCTCAAAGGTAGTATATCAAACTGAGAGACAGTTCTCAGCCTCATATCGGTAAGTAGCAAAAACTAACGTTTTTTTGAGGCTAAGTAAGAGAACCCTAGTGTCCCTCATACAATCTCCTGGTTCCTAAATAGTTATAAAACACACAGCCCCCACAAAAGTGGTTAGGATTACAAAATGTGGCTTATTGAAAACTCCTCCAGATTCCCGCATCAAGTATGTTCTTAGTACTAGAAACAAATGAAGTTGGGAAAAACCAACTCCTCGTTGCAAATAATTCCATTGAGCATGTACTACTCTAACTGAAAAAACATTTACACCAATCTATTGCTTGATTTCAAAAAGACAACAAAAGCTTCCACCCATCATCATCTTAGAAATAAACTACCTGGTCAAGAATTGAAGATTGCGTCTGGAAACAATTCCACGTCTTCCAGAGGAAGGTGTATTTATGCATTCTTGGTCTTACGACATAGAAGAACATTACTACTTATTCAAACTTTGGGCAGCCCATTTATTTACAAGACCCTTTGTTGTCAGAGTGGTGTATTTACATAAAGGGCTAGATGTGACAGGATCTGCGGGGTGCAGCCTGGGACTGTGGGACTGCTGTGCCCCCAAACTTTCTCCAACCTGTGCTGTCTCTCAAAATGCCTTGCTAGTGACCAGCTGCAAACCCCTCCAGGTGCTGTTATCAGTCAGCACAACCGCATGTGAAGACCCAACACCCAGCTAGATTGCATGAATGCTCCCAGAGCCACTCATGAATCTCACAGAGAAAGGCACCAGAGCCAGATCCCTCCCAGCCTTGCACCTCAGGAATATACTGTCTTGCACTGCTCAAGACGAGCAATGCAGATTTATTAATTGATTCACCACTTCATCAATGGAAAGTGGACATACATCAGCATTCGCAAACCTGAGCAGTTTTGCCACACACTTCATACAAACTCACTGGTAAAGATAAAACAATAGAACAAATGTATTGACTACAAAAGATAGATTTTAAGTGATAGGCCAAAAGTCAGAGTTAGTTAGCAAAATAAAATATAAGCATGCAGTCTAAACTCTCAACTCTGTTAGACTGGGCAACAACTAGACTAAGCAGTTTTTCTCACCCCACTGGATATTGTAATCCTTAATATGCAGATTTTACCCTTGAAATCTGCGCCAGTCCCCTCAGTTGGAGACTTCAGAGTGTCCTTGTTGCTTGCAGCGTAGGTGGGTGAAGGAGAAAGGCCCAGCCTGGGGCCACTGTGTCTGTTTTATACTCTCAGTCCATGTGCTTGGAAAACAAAAGTCCATGCATGTCTGGGGGGCATTGCTGAGTGTCTCCAAGCAAGGTTAAGCAATTCCCCTGGTGCGGCCTCATGCAGGTGAGTCATTGCATTGTAGCTCCCTTGCTGGATAATGGTTGTTGATGGGTTGATTGACACCCCACCTGGATATTGGCTACTTTCCTTGCTGTTGCCTCTGGGGAGCTAATATCTGGCTGATTCCCCAACTTACAGCATGTTTTAGTGACCACCATACAACACAATTCTCATAATTTCATAGGCATTAATGATACACATATATGGATAGAGAAATGACTTTCAGGAGATCATATCCATTCTCCTGATACCTCACACGGCATGCTTTGTATGTAAGATCACGATCACATAAGTGAGGAATATGGGGGTTACAGGGCACTCCCCCAAGGTGCAGAATGTCACACTAGATTTTTGTTTTTCTCATGTGGAACAAAGGGAACTTAAACCACCTGGAGATTTCTCTTCAGGAATTCCCCTTGTGTAGGGGGTATAAAGCTGATGACATATGTCTAGCAGCATTGTCTGCTAGCACCTTCCTTTCCCATTCTCTCAGCTGAACTCCGCTGTGCCTAATTGTGCACTACAAATCTCTGTTCCTCTACTGCCACAGCTGAGCAGCTGGGGATCTGTGAGCCACAGCTCACTCCTTACAGCTGCTACTCTCCACTACATCTGAATGTAGTTTGGCCATAATGGAAGCGAGCCAAAATTCATATCCATGTGTATCTTAAAATAGACAACTGGCTGATTAAGGACCATGTCTGGTTACTATCATAGTGCTATACTTCCTGGGATTCAGAATGAACTACCAAGTCATAGCTTATTCCTACAGACTACTTCATATATATCAGAGCCCTGCTTGGAGACAACTAAGGAAAGTCTCTTCTTTCCCCTTCAATAGTTCTGAAATCACAGTGATGAGTGTGATATATATACACTCAAATAGAAAAATGGTACTTAGGGCAGGTCCATGACACAATGGCCTGAGCAGGAGGGAGCACTTTGGACCATGTTGTAGATATTGAGCCTGATGCCCTCCATCATCATGGTGGTCTTTTCACGCCTCCCTAAATGGTGCCCCTAGGAAATGCTGGCTTATACAGGGAGTCCTTGGACTTGCAACACAATTCATTCCTCAGAATTGTGTTGTAAGTCGCAATGTAAGTCAAAACCGCTTTCCCATAAGAATCAATGGTATGAAGTGGGGATTGGTTCCTGAAGCAAGGCTTGAATACACTATTTTCTCCACAGTGACCCAGTTTTTTGTACTAAATGAATTATAGATGAATAATGTTGCAACATCAATATATTTACTGTACACTATTTTGTAAACAGCATTCAAATAAACATATAAACTCACATATGCAGCTCAGAATGCTGGCAATTCAGGCTCAGAAAGCTCACTTCAAGCTTTCTGATTGGCTGAGGCCCAGGGCCAGGAGCCAATCAAAAACAAGTGGCAACCCTACCCAGCAACAAGGTATCCTACTGCCTCTAAGCCAATCAGAAGCGACCCCTTACAGCTCCAGCCCAGTATAACACAACCAGGAAGTGATTTCAAGCAAACTTTATGCAAATCGAGCATCCTAAGGCTGAAACGGGCAGTCAGTTGAAAAGCATTGTAAGTGGTGTCCAACGTAAGTCTGAGGACTCCCTGTATGACATATGAATGATGGCTTCCTTCCAAGACTCACTGGCTTGGTGGCACACGAATGACCATGTTCAATCCCAAAAAGACTCAAAATTCTAGTTCCGATAGTAAACACAGAAACAGGGAGACCATATAAGGCAGGTGGAGGAGAAGTTCCTATTCTCCTAAGGATGTTTTAGTCCTTTCAGGAGATTCATCTGCACATAAACATTCATAGGTTGTAAGGGCAGAAGGGATTTTGTGCTCATCTAGTCTGACCTGCATACCACAGGGCCATAGAACTTCCCTGAATTTATTCCTATTTGAACTAGAACACCTCTTAAAAAATTCCAACTTTGGTTTCAAATGGCCCGTGATGGAGAATCCAACACAATCCTTGGTTAATTGTTCCATTCTGGAAAGGGCTGTCCTATATGTATTTTGGTCATTCAGAGAGATCTGGAATTCCAAAAGACTGTCCATGTTTGAAATAGAATCCCCAGACAGCTATGTTCTATGTCAATAACAAAAAAGGACAAGTTCTTGCTTTCTGTTCAGGGGACCTCTCACTATGTGGAACTGTACATTACCTAGAGAAGTGGCCGGATCAGTCTGGTTTTACTTCCTCGGGAAGTAAACAGCAATGTGGTCTCAGGATTGGTCCTTAGCTGATTGACCAGTTTTTCTCAAGTACTCACAACTGATATCTCTTTTCACCATATCACTATCTCATCTCCCCTGCACACATCCCCCCCAAAATTAACAGCATTTTGCTTATGACAAAAAAACACAGCGGCAACTGATACTTGGGCACACCCTGAGAAATGTTCATGAAATGGTATGCTCTCCATTTCACCTGATTATTCCGAATCAAGTTTAGGAGAGATGAAGATTTCATAATTCAAAGTCATGATAAGACACAGAGATGTAAACCTATGACTGTTTTTAGCCCACTTTAGGTTTACAGCCAGAACGTTTGCATGGTAGCCAGATATTGTACATTTTAGAGCATAACCAGGACTAGGTATTGTGATGCAAAGCCAGGTTTGACATATTGGTGATGCAGGGCCTGTTTGGGGTTAAGTCTCCCATCTCCATTTCGAGTTTTATGTATTTAAAGGATTCTTAATCATCTCAGAAAGAAATCTTAGTCCCTCTAAAATGATCTCTGACCATATATTAAAAGTAACCAAATTCTGCACCCAAGTAGGTAGATAGTGAGCAAAGCCCTTTGCTTTAATTGCATGTGTCTGAGAATGGAATCTGCTCCACTGTGTTTTACTATTATTTAATTATCTGTAACTCATATTGCAGCAGAAGTCTTGTTTTTGAGACATTGTTAGTATTTTGCACTGGAATGTCCATAGAATGGGAATCTATCACTTCCCAGAAGAAGAAGAAAAAATCCTTGATCTCTGAAGAGAGATCATTTGCTTCTCATTGTTTCCTCAGAGACAGGTTTTTATGGGCAAGTGTTGTGGGGTGGGAGGGTTCCACCGTGGTTTGTCATACTGGTGTTTCTCCTGTTTGTTTAAAAAGGAATTAAGAAGTGGTAGAATGACTCAGGACTCTCTGCTTTATTGTCATGGCTTGGGACTGAGAGCTAAATCAAAATTAAATTTGTCCTGTGTCTGAGGCAAAACAACTACAGATTGTAATTTACTGCAACTTTAGCGAAATAGTTACAGGTAGGTACAGTTTTTATTTTTGCCCCACACGATATTCACCATTTTCTGTCTCTGTTTTTATCACCAAAATCAATCTTTTGTCCACTTTATTGTTTGTATTGTATAACACTTTGCTGTTTTGTGGAAGTTTTCCTTTTTGTTGATTGTAGTTTTGTGTTTTTACACAAGAGGGAGCAATATACTTAGGTCATCTTCAGATTAAGAAATTAAATATTTGAATATTTTCTTTTTAAACTTTCACTGCTATGAACACATTCAGTTTCTGTGTTT
The DNA here is from genome assembly GCF_965152235.1 of Eretmochelys imbricata. Lineage (NCBI taxonomy): Eukaryota > Metazoa > Chordata > Testudines > Cheloniidae > Eretmochelys > Eretmochelys imbricata. The sequence continues at coordinate 324,356,111 of NC_135572.1, forward strand.
ACCTGCAGTGTTTAATCTCTTGAAATGTTTGTAATCTGTTTAAAGTAGCTCTTTAAGTGATTTCTTCAGCCAGCGATCAGTTTTGGAGAAATGGTTATGGTTAAATTTTCTGCTGACGTATTAATGAATGGATCTCTATTCCAGGTTCTTTTGTCTGCTTCCATCTCACATGGAGAGATGACTTTAAAGTTTTCATTCCCGTTAGCATGCATGTTCCTATTACATTACATATCATTCTCTGTTTGCAGCGTTGTAGCCATGTTGGTCCAAGGATATTAGAGAGACAAGGTGGGTGAGGTAATAAGCGATTTATGGCTTATTACAACAGTCTGTAACCCACTAACCCCCCTTTTTTTGTCTTATGACTGCAAAGGTTTTCACAAGCCACTTCACCTAGAATGGTCTCTTTACAATGTATGTTAACTACTTATGCCAAGCAATTTTTTCCGCTTTGGATTAGCTGTGACACTTCTTCCCAGACCCGAAGAAGAGCTCTGTGTTGCACAAAAGCTTGTCTCTTTCTCCAGCAAAAGTCGGCCCATTAAAAGATATTACCTCACCCATATTACTCAAAGATATTACCTCTCTAATATAATTCTCTAGTTGCAAGTTCCTTTTTACACAGACTACTGAATTCATTTTATAATCTTACAAACAGAGAAATACACCAATTCATTGAAGCTCACTTGTGGCCTGATACATCGTGTGGGTCAAACACATAGCAGTTAGTGGCAGGAAGGTTCCAAGGTGTAGCATACAAGAGAAGAAAAGGAGTACTTGTGGCACCTTAGAGACTAACCAATTTATTTGAGCATGAGCTTTCGTGAGCTACAGCTCACTTCATCGGATGCATGCTGTGGAAACTGCAGAAGACATTATATACACAGAGACCATGAAACAATACCTCCTCCCACCCCACTCTCCTGCTGGTAATAGCTTATCTAAAGTGATCATCAAGTTGGGCCATTTCCAGCACAAATCCAGGTTTTCTCACCCTCCGCCCCCCCCCCCCCCCTACACACAAACTCACTCTCCTGCTGGTAATAGCCCATCCAAAGTGACCATTCTCTTTAAAATGACCATTCTCTCGGTCTCGGTCAGGGATCAGCAACCTTTGGCATGCAGCCCATCATGGTAATCTGTGGGTGGGCCGTGAAACATTTTGTTTACATTGACCATCCGCAGGCCTGGCCCCCTGCAGCTCCCAGTGGCCGTGGTTCGCCATTCCCGGCCAATGGGAGCTGCAGGAAGTGGCAGCCAGCACGTCCCTGCGGCTTGCCACTTCCCGGAACTCCCACTGGCCAGGAACAGCAAACTGCGGCCACTGGGAGGTGCGGAGGTCTGTGCCTGCAGATGGTCAATGTAAACAAAATGTCTCACGGCCTGCCAGCGGATTACCCAGATGGGCCATGTGCCGAAGGTTGCTGACCCCTGGTCTAGGTTTGCTTAATCCTGCCTCAGCATGTGGAGATGGATTAGCTGAACTCTTGAGGTTCCCTCCATCCCTACATTTGTATGATTCTTTACTATTTGAAGAGGACTATTACGGGAAATATTTTAGGGGGCAGGTTCAGTCTCTGTTTATGAAAAACCAGTTTGTCTTCATTTCTATTCCCCATAATCCTATATCTAAATTAATTTCTTACAATAATTTATCAGTACTTCTGTGAAAGATTTATTTCCCCTAAGGCCTCTCTGACAAGGTAGAAAAATAATACATTCAAATGAATGAATGTTTTGAAGTTGAAAAATGCTGTTTCGGAATAAAATTAAATTGCTAAAAGCAAGAAGCTTTTACAACTTTGTATAAACTTCGCATTTGATTAATTTATTTTATCTTTAGCCATTTGTATTCAGCCCCCTTTATTGTAAGTCCTTCCTCCTACCCTATCTAGCAAAAGCCTTTACTATCGCATTAGGATCCTACCAGTTAGGGAGCAAGATGCAAGATCTGTCAATCAACTGCATTCATTAAACCTCAGTCCAACCCCTTTCCTCGTTAGCTTCCTAAATGCTAGAAATATAGCACTGCAGTTTCCTCAGTCCTTCTGCCCCATTTACCCTTGTCCATTCTTCTTTCCTCCCTCCTTCTAGTAATAAAAGAAGGGAGAAGACAGAACAAGGGGGTGAGAGGAAAGGATACAGAGCCTATAGGAACAGGGAAAGCTCAAAAAGGGCAATAGAGAGAGTTCTCATCTGTGTGTCTGCCCCATTTCCTGGTACTAGCATTCTGGGTTCAAGTGATAGCTCCTCTCTGCTTCCCAGGAGTTCTCGCACTGAAAATCCAGTGTGCAGTGCAGGTGTTGCGTGCTCTACTGCAGAGGTTCTCAAATTGTGGTCCATGGACCACCAGTGGTCTGCGAGCTCCATTCAGGTGGTCCGCAAATAGTTCCCTCTAAGGTGAGCACCTGGGCAGCTGTACACAAGAGAATGAAGGGCCACCCACCTAATTAGTGGAGCCACGCACGCATGACTCCACTAATTAGGTGCCTGGCCCCTAAGAAGACACATATGTAAGGTGAGGTGGTGGCCTTGGGGGTAGGTGGTAGGGGACAGTGGGGTGAGAAGAGGGGGTGGGAGGATGTTCAAGGCTGTGGCGGCCAGAGAAAGAGGTGACTTTCCCCAGCTCCAGGGCTGTGGCTGCTGGGGAGAGACCCTCTGCCCTCCCAGCCCCAACTCAGGGGCTGCTGCAGTGGGGGAGAGAGGGCACTTCCAACACATTAGAAAGGTAAGACTACTGATATTAAAATAGGAGCTGTGTGCTTTTATATGTAGAACAAAAAAATGTTCATTAAGTTTTTTTTATATCTAGTGCTTTTATCCAAAGTGCTTTACAAAGTTACCTAATGGTACAAACAACATTTGGAAAGACCATTAAGTGGTCCGCCAAGACCCGCAGCAATTTTCAAGTGGTCCGTGGGGAAAAAAACAGTTTGAGAACCACAGGCCTAGACACAGGGCTTGTCTTTTGCCCCTGCAGAACTGGAGTCTTCTCTGTAGGATCTTGATAGCCTTAGGGCTAGAAAACCTGAGACCTCAGTATACTAGTCTGGGGTTTTAGTTTTTAAGTGGGACTCTTCCCCCTCCTGTTTGGAGAAGGGAATAGAGATAGGATGGGAAAGTCCTTAAATGAAAAGGAAAAATAAGTCACTTTACCCCTTCATCATTCTGCTTTTCAAACAAGCTGAGGCCAGGTGGATTTGCATTCATTTGACTCCTTCCCTGAGGTATGGATATACATATGTGCCCTTTTCCTACTATGACAGCCTCAGTTTCCACTCTGAAAAACGTTCACTGTCCCTGTTCTCCCCCAATCCATAGCATAGGCTGTATGCAATGCAGCAAATTAAAAAGGCATTGCATGCTCAGATTTAATAAGTCATGATATCAAATAAATAAAACTTCAACTGAGTTAAGACAATCAAGCAATATTTAATGCAGTATAGGAAACATACCAAATCTGAGGTATGTTTAGGTAAGGCAGCCTATTTGAGTTCATTTCTGACTAACTCCCTAGAACACTCACTTTTAATATGCTGTTCAGAATGAAGAAAAATCTTTTCTTATGCTTGATCTAATTTTGAATCAATAAAGGCAATGATAGTTGTAACTAATTGTGTCAATGTTTTGGTGCAACCGTGCCTCCTCTGGCCAGAGCAAGCATGGCAGCTGAACTCACTCAGCCTGGTGGGCTGTTAGTCTGTTGTTGGTGCCCAGGGGTCTAAAGACACTCTCCACTCATAAATCCATCAGGGAGCTGGTAGGGGAACCTAGGTCCTCCTATTCCACTTAGCTCTAACTCAGGGAACCTCAAACTAGGTAAGCTAGATCAGGGTTCATCATCTCCAGCTGTGCTCTGAACTCTTTCCTACCTCCCCCAAGATTTCTGGAGGCTCTTCAGCCTGCTGGTCTGTCCATCTGTCTCTTTCCAGCATGGTATCCCTGAGTCACTCATTAGTAGGTGTTCCCTCCTCCAGCCCTACTTACTCTTCTGGCAGCTACCCTACCCCTTCTGCTTTCCAGTCCTTTTATCCTCCCAGCTGCACTGAGGTTGCCAATCAGCCATGGCCAGAAGTGCCTGTGTTAACCTTTTAGTTGCTGGGCTGGCATGGGGTACATACATCCCATAACATTAATTTATCACTACTAGGACCACCTGTGACCACAATTAGCTTTTAATGCTTAGATATTAATCCATACATTAATGTTTTGCCAATACATTGGTCATAGAACCCACCTGCTATACCACATGACAAAATGGATAAGGAACAATTACTAATTTTATCAGTTACTGAGCATTTATGAACCTCCCTTCTCAATTACATCATTTTTCCCATTACAACATACATTTTTATATACTTTGTGCGTCCACAGCAAAGAGACAAAGAAAATGAGCTATTGACCATGGACTTCTTTTCATGGTATATGGTTTATATATTTGATAAGCTAAAGATATTTGTTCAACCATCCACTATTTTATCAATTACAAAAGATATCTATAACCAAGTTGTGACAGAAATAATCTGTTAGAGTAACTCCTAATAAACTAAAAGCATCCTTCAATGACTATTATCTTATTAATTACAGAAAACACTTGCCCCATGTAGGTTACACGTCCTTTCCCTCTGCTTGGGCAGAGTCCTAATTGTCTATCACAGGGACAATGTCATAGAAAATAACACAGCTGGACTCCCCCTCCTGCCTGAGTAATTGTCTACACCTGAGGTATTCCAGAATGTTTGCCAAGGGCTGGGATATCCAACCATTACATTTTGATCATCCACCACCTGTGGAAGCTGCCTTTCAGTCAGGGTCCCCTAACCCAATGCCTCATTCAATTAGCCCATGTAGTCTCTCTATAGGAGCCTGGAATCTAAGCAGGAGCCAGCTGAGTGACTGCTACAGAGTTGGGAACAATTCTCTTCCACTATACAACTCATGTACAGAGCTATCTTGTTTTACTGGGGGAAAGGGAAGGGCATTGATGTTTTTCTCCTACTCTCTACAACCTGTACTCAGGTATTTACTGGGTGGGGTTTAAGATAAGCCTTAGGGTTATTTACCTGCAAGTTCATGTTTGTCAATTTCTGCTGTATATGATCTTATCCCATGCGTGGATATTGGATCTTATATCCATGCAAAGTGACTGTAACATTCTCTCCTTTTATAGCCATCTAAACTGGGGCCATGGAATTTTTCATGACTTCTGAATGTCCCTTGTGTGAACCTGTGATAAATGAAGGGGTTTGGGGGGTATCTCCCTTTTATGGACACAAAGCCAGCCAGTAGCTATAAAATCTCTCTTAGTAGCTGTTCTCTAATTGTTCTACCTATAAAGGGTTAAAAAGTCTTACTGCTATGCATAGGTAAAAGGAAGTGAGTGAGCACCTGGCCAAAAGAGCCAATGGGAAGGCTACAACTTTTTAAAATTGAAACAAGACTCCCCTTTTGCCTGGCTGTTGTTCTTCTGGGGAGAGATAGACAGAACAGCAGCTGTGCTGTAAGAAGCTTGGGGCCAGGTATGAAAAATCCTTGGTGTCATACCTAGAAACTATGCATTTGAAACCCTAGATATGTAAGTAGATCAGGAAATGTCTTAAGAGGTTTGTGCACATGTTTAATTAGCTGGTAGCAACAGCTGGTTTCCTTTTTCCCCCCTTTCTTTCTTTCTCAGCTCTTTCCCAGAGGGCAAGTGAAAGGGCTTGAGGGTACCCCACAGGAAGGAATTCCCAAGTGCGCCTTCCTGGGTTCTCAAAGGGGTTCTGCACTTGAGTGGTGGCAGCATCTGCCAATCCAAGATCAGAGAAAAGCTGTAACCTTGGGAGTTTAATACAAGCCTGGAGTGGCCAGTATTAATCTTTAGAATCCTTGCAGGCCTCACCTTCTGCACTCTAAGGGCCAGAGTGGAGAATTAGCCTTGACAGAATCTATGACAGATATTTTCCTGAAGCTGCTCACTTATACTGAAGCATTTTAATTGCTGTGACTCTGGCTAATAAACTTTGTCTATGATAGAGAAATGTACTGGTCTAATAGCTATTCTGGCCCCTGAGAATGACTATGAAATACCTCCTATCCACCTATAAAAGTGCCATAATGGGCTCACATGTGTTCCAAGTATAGATGGTTGGGATTTTTTCAACATTTTTTCATCAGAAAATGCTGGTGTATTGAAACTAAAAGTTTTCATAGAAATGTACTGATCTCAACAAAAGTTTAATCAGGAAAGTTTCTTTGGTCTTGACCAGAAATTTTATCCTGGACCTAAGAGACAGAAAGACCCACTCCTCCAGAATAGTCAGTAGCTCGATGGCTAGCGCACTCAGTGGGGACATGGGAGACCTAGATTCAAATCCCTGCTCCAAATCATGTGGAGCAGAATTTGAATCAGAGTCTCTCACATCCCTGGTCAATTTCACATCCCTGTTCACTCCACACCAGCCCTGAAGAGGTCAAGATGGCTCAGAAGGGGCTAATTAATAAGCACTAATGGAAGATGAAGCCCAGCTGGGAAGGGACGGGGTGAACTTGTATAAAGCCAGGAAGTTGTGAGCAGAAGGTGTTTGCAGACAGATTCTGCAGTCACTCAGGCCACAAAGAGGTGAGTAGGAGTAAATCCACCAGGGAGCAAAAGCCCTGGGGTCCTAGTTCTCTGAGAAGGGTTTACTCAGAGGATTTGTGGGGAAGAAAGCCTATAGAAGACAGAGTAGGGAGAAGCGAAGAGAAAGACGAGTGGGGGTTGATACTGTGTAAACTTTGGCTGCTCATAATATGGGTCTTGGACTAGAAGCTGGAGTAGCAGGTGGGCCCAGGTTCCTCTACCAGCCACTGGAAAAGGGGCAGGATTTGGGAATTAGACAACTGCCTGTGATGGCACAGGCAGATTATCTGGTGGCTTTTGGCTGCCCTGAAATGGGAAGACTATATAGTGACCTAGCTGGAGAGCTGAGTCACAGAGAGAGCACCCCAAGTCCTGGAGAGCAAGAGGGACCATGCGGTGAGTGAGCAACAAAAGGGGGTGCTAGACTGACTGAGAGCTGATCCCCAGACCTAGCAGTGAGTAAAACACATTATAATGCCCTAACCACTAGGCTATTGGTTGTTCTGGCATCTGTGTGTGTGTCTCTTCTCTCTTTCTCCACCACCCCACCCCTTGAAAAAAATTGGAAAGGTCTCATTTTCCTTCTGCATTGGAACAGCAACAAATGTTCAAACAGTTTCATGAAACAGAAATCTTGTTTTCTGGCCAGCCCTACTTCTAAGCAATGCCTGGATTAGACTCACTTTCTGGAAGACTAAAATCAGTTTAATCTGGAACTGGTTTAGTGCCAGTGTGAATTAAACTGTTTAATTAACATTAAATTGTTCAGACTGAAACAGTTCAGTCCATAGTTATTGTCTCACAGCATGGTAGTGGCCTTTCCAAGTCTGTCAGAATTTACTGTTTCTGGGAGATTTGAAGTACCCAGAGGGCATTGCAGATTAAATGATCTTGGACAGCACTCACGTGAATGTGGGGCAAAAGAACAAAAGTTCCTAAACCAGTTCAGCGTGACCATAGTGACTGAGCTATTTGTGCTTAAAACGGTTTAAGCATAATCCATTCTCTCTTGATAAATGGTTCGATGCTGTAATGTAAACACAACATAAGAAGCACTGGGAGGCTGACAGGAAGTGATCTGTCACAGTTCTGGGGTTAACTGCACCTCTGCTCCCTCAGTCTCTGGGTACACCTTGAGGGCTGAGGCCTCTAGCAGTCACCTCTCTATGGGTCAGATCCCTCATTCCTCTCCCTCTGGAGTTTTAGGGTTGCAGTTCCCTTGCAATTCATTGTGCCTGTCCTAGCATGTCTGGCTTTAGTCCTCTGCCTGCAGTTCTGCTCTTTTCCAAGGGCTATGATAGTCTCTACCAGCAACCAACTGGTTTTCACAAAACACAGTATGCTTAGGAGGAAAGCATTCCAGAGAAAACACTTGATAAAACAATAGTCCATGTGCATGCTAAGCTTACCAGCTGTATCCCTTGGTTGGTTTCCAGTCTTTCAAACCCTTCCAGCAGGGTTTTGTCCCATTGATTGAAGCCTCATGTCAGTTCATTACTCAAGGGAGAGGCCTCAGAATCAGGCTGATGCATCATACTGTTTTTTTTCTTTGTTCCCATGCTTCCTGAAACTGATAAAATGTCAGTCAATGCCCACTTTCCCCAAGGGGGAAAAGCTTCACAGGCTGGGTATCTGTGTTGGGAAATCCCTTGTGTATTTCAGGCATGATCAACACATTCACAGAAGCACATGGACACTGGTGGCTTTGGTTATGGGTCATGTTTATTGTAGCAGAAGCTCAGCTACACCCTGCAAAAGCATAGCTGTACCACACTCGTTTCCCTCCCCCACATCCTGAGGAGTGAGCACTGAGATCCTTTTGTGTTTCCCCTTTTATTGTAATAATCAGCCTTCCCTCTCCCCAGGTTGGCAGTTCTCGTCTTGGCCCAATAATTGCCCTCTAATTTCCCTACCCATGTTTATGTTTACCCTCGCTCATGACCACAGTTGCCATATAAGGGGTTGTTGTTGAGCACCTGGCTGTCTTTGTCAGTGAATACCTAAAAGCTTGCAGTTTTGGGGTTTTCCATGTGTCTCTCTGCTGGCAACTCCCCACAATCTGCATAATTAGCATTGGGATTTTGTTAATTACGCCCTCAGGGATTCCAGATTCTACAGGAAACTGAACAATGGGCCAGAAAGACCCATACAACTCTTACTGATAGGAAAGTCTATGAATGCTCAATGAACTTGGCTACATTTACGCTGTCATGTACTATTTGTGGTGGTAGGGCTTTTACTAGTGGGTCAGATTCTTGTACCAAATATGGGGGGAGGGAGAGAAAGGAAGGACAGAGACAGACAGGGAGACCACTTCCATGAGATGCTTTAATGCACTGCCATATATATATCTGCTGAATGCTCAGATAAGGTATTGGAGAGACAAGGGGACCAGTTTCTCTCTAATATCCCGGGTCCAACTGGCTGGACAGTATAGTAAAGTTTAATATTTCATTACACCATGGGTGGCAGTGTGTAGGGTATGTTTAATGCCAAAGCGAAATGCCGGCTGTGTCTTTTCAGTACTGTGTAGCTACATATGTGAATGAAAGGCTCTGGTGGGGGGAGAGCTTCTGGCTCCTTTTCCTGCTGCTGGCGCCTTACCATGTGACAGGAAAGACCCCAGAAGAGGGGAGGCAGTGGGACACTACACTCCTAAAAATAGCAGAGAAGGTGGGAGGTGGGAGGGGAGGTGCTGCTTGGGTGAATAGAGTACACACCCACAGTGTTCAGGCATGTCCTTTCCGAAGCAGTGCCTCACTGTCTCTGCTACTGTTTATACCCATGCTGGGAGTGAAGTGGGACGTACAGCATATACCGGGGTGGCCAACCTGTGGCTCTGGAGCCACCTGTGGCTCTTCAGGGGTTAATATGCGGCTCCTTGCATAGGTGCCAACTCTGGGGCTGGAGCTATAGGCACCAACTTTTGAATGTGCCACAGGGCGCTCACTGCTCAACCCCTGGCTCGGCCCCAGCCCCACTCCACTTCTTCCCCTGAAGCCCCCGGCCCTTCCCCTGAGTCTGCTGTGCCCTTGCGCCTCCTCACCCCACCCCGCCAGCCTCCTCCACACCACAAAATGGCTGATCGTGGTGGGTGGGAGGCGCAGGGATGGAAGGTTAGGTGCTGGCAGTACTGCTGGCGGGTGGGAGACACTGGGGGCGGGGGCTGGGAAGCTGATGGAGGGCTGCTGATGTGTTCCTGTGGCTCTTTGCCAAAGCACATTGGTAAATTCTGGCTCCTTTTCAAGCTCAGGCCGGCCACCCCTGGTATATACTCTAATGCCACTGAGGAGTGAGTAGTGTAGATGTACTGTTTGTGGGGGGGTGGGGAATGGACTGAGTCTCTCATTCTTTCTGAAAACAAACAAAAAACCCCGTTTCCCATTTCTCCACAATATTCACTTGATGTCCCCTGTCCCCAACACCTCTCTGGATCTTACTCTACTCCAATATTACATTGGAAGTATGTGGTCGTCATGGAGGAAGCTTGTCTGAAGAAAGGTGGTAGCCTGACACATGGGTGTAGGGTCGTCGTTCAAGCATCTTCAGTGACTCCCCTTTCATGGGGATGAGAGCCAAAAAGTAAGTGCAAGGTCTAGAAGTTTAATAGATACCCAGTTGAAACTGGAGCTGCCTCTCTCCATTGGTGAAAAATAATTATTCATCATCTAAAAAGGTGATGACACAGTAAAGTGTGTTAAAAGATTGTTTTAACTGGGTCCCTCTTAAAAATAAATAAATAAAGGGTGACCATTTAAAATTGAGACTTTTCTCAATAGAAAAGCATGTCTCTTCTCTTTACTTTGTTTCTGATTAAACTTGCTTTTTCCCTGAATATGAGACAGGAAAATAACTGTTTGTGCCCAGGGGGAAATGAATCTAATAAGAGGATTTAAACAGAAAGAGTGAAACTCTAGACAAGTAGTACATGAGTTTAATTAGCAATCTAAATTTCATGCCTTTTCAATGACTTCTGTGTTGATAATTGTGAAACGGCACCGTTCTTAATGTACATATTTTAGTATGAAACTGAAATTAAACAGTTAGTTTGCCGCACTTTCTTCAGACAGTGCTTATGGGGATAACATCCAGGGCACAGTTAGGGTACGAATGAAGCATGAAGATCAATTTTTCAGATCGGTTTCACCAAATAGTTTTTACTGAGACAATCTAATTAGCTGAATTCTTGTGTGTGCCATTCTACAGATGGCATTTCTTAAAGTGCATGATACCATACTTTTCAGCAGGTGTACCTTGGTGACAATATGGGACTTGAATGTGTTCTCAGTTACATTAAAGAACAACCTATGTTTTTGAAGAAAATGTCACTCTTTGAAAGGGGATTTCAATGACACAGAAGAAAGATCTTGGCACACTCTTGGGATGGGAGAAGAACTGTATGCATAACCTTTTGTTCTCTCCAAACTCTTAAATCAGGTGGAACTCTTTCTCCCCTCATCCCCACCAGGAAAACCATTAACTAGGCCTAATTTATAAGGCTAAGTCTCTTAAAAGAAACATTTAACCGTTACTTTTGTTTTCCTCTGAGGAGATGTCAATTCAGCTACTATAAAAAATCTTTTTTTACTTTCTGCTTTCTCTCAATAGGTAGTGAAATATTTGAGTTCTATTGTTCTTCATAGACTAGAACAATGCGGACAATATCTCATTTACAGGGGTGGCCTCCTGGAAGCAGATTTCACATAAAATGGTGGTGGTTGTATCTGAGGAAAAGAAGCCATTTATTTTTAACACCTCAGAGAACGCATCAGAAAACAACACATCCAGGATATCCATCTCATCCCCATTGCACAGACTCTCAGATCTAACCTGGGTGGCTAATGTGCATTGGGAAGCACCCCTTCTCAAAAAGTTTGTTTCCATGGTTTGTTCTTTGAGTGGTTTTGCAGATGTCCACCTGTGGGGAAAATGCTGACGCATGTAGCCTAATTGTGGAATCTTCTTTAAGCCTGTTGGAGCACTCACATACCCCATTCTGGCCCATCCCTCAGGGTTCATCCTGGGGGGAAGGCTATGAAGAAGGGAAGCTGTGCTCTCTACTGCTTCAGTTCTATCCAATCACTGAGAGGGAAGTGAACGACTAAGATGGCTCTTGGTGCTCTTGCCTCTCAAGTGTCCCTCATCGTGCAAGACATCCTGCATCTGGCTCCAGTTTGTAAAGTGGTCCTGTGTTGCTACTGGAAAGTCCTGCTTCAGCACCCAGACACAACTACACCTAGCAGCAGTGGTGGAAACCTCCTCCTCCCCTGCTGTGTGTGTGATGCCTCTGTCCTACTGCTCCAGCAGCCACCAGGGACCAGGCCAGACTATGTGAGTGGGTAGTTTGGGAAGGCCCCGTGGGGTGTCCTCCTCTGAAATGGTAGAGGGAAGGGGAGACCTGGAGGCTCACATGAGGGAGGGGAGGCTGGGATCTTCCTGGGGGCAGGGGGAGTAGCTTACTAAAAAGCCTACCTCTTGTAGTAAACAGAAATCATTGTTTAGTTACACTAATTAATTTTAGTGTGTCTGTGTGTGTATTAAATATATAACAGTGTGATCAATAAAAAAAATTGTCACTCATTTCAAGGTTTGTTCCTAATTTTGATGGTTACTATCTCTCATTTCAGTATCCAGGGTTGAAAGGTATGTTAGTGCCTTATAAGATTAGTTTGCTAGCATTCGTTTTTAAAGTTGTTTTAGTGTAGTTAGTGTTAACTATTTAACAGTAGACTATAAATTAGCATTTAGGTTTTAATAAGTTTCCATTTCATGACCTATGGAGGATCTGAAAAGAAGAAAGTAGGCTTCAAGAGGTGTGCTTCCTTCCCAGCAATCTTTCTGGCTTTGGATGACCATGTGGTGTGCCTTGGACAGATGTGTTCTTTGTCTAGGTGGGAAGTCTGACAGCTGGATCACCTAGAGCTCATAAGGAGAGACAAAAATAGGCTACAGGCATGCTTGGTTAAGGAAGCTTTTTCTGCTACACCTTCGGGTTCTGGAAGATCTTTGGAACTTAAGGCAAAGATGCCTATGTTGGCACCAACTTCATCTAGTAAATCGAAGGTGCCCAAGAAGATGGTGGGATCTGCATCATCTTTGGGTCTGGGTGTGGCCCCCACATTCAGGAGCATTGGATCCATTTATGAAGGCTGTCAAGGTGTCCAAGGCACCCTCTGCTCAGTCTGCAGCTAAGGATCCTATATTAAAGCCACTAACTCTGACTGTGTTGGTTCCAAAAAAGAAGATAAGGGAGAAAACTGCCACTGTTAGTAGTGCCAGATCCCATGAGTCAGATTTTTTGGTTCCTACTGATTTGGATCCATCTTCCTCAATTGCGGTTGCAAAACCTACATTTCTGCATACAAGGAATGATTCCAGGACAGAGATTATGGATTTTAGACTTTACCCAGATCTGAGTATCCGTAGAAGAGTGGCACTGCTGTCATTGCCAGCCCCAGCACCAATAGCAGATCTGAAAAGAACTTTTACAGAAGTTCACCATGCTAGTTCAGATAGTTCTTCAGAACTGAATGAAAGATCTGTTTGGGGGTGGGGGAAAGAAGAAAGATATAAATCTGATACTTCAGATAAGAAGGGCAGGAATGAAGATGACCCCAGTGTTTCCCCAGACCGGTCTGTGCCTCTTCCTCCTAAGACTCCCATGGGATTCAGGTAGATTCTTCTTTCTTTTTTTCTCTCCATTCTCTGGTGCCATGGTTTCTCTGGTTAGATCCATTGTGGATCCAAGGTTAGATTCAGAATTGGAAGAGGCTCAGGATAAGATCAGATGATCTGAGCCTTCTAGGTTTGTGGAAAACCTGCCCTAGATGTCTGTCTTGTGGTCAGTTCGTACCTGTTCACCCTATGGGTATATTTCCCAACACTAGCTATTGGAAAGACTGGCAATCATGAACTCCCTGGTTTCATTGGGTTTTGTGTACAACATTCTTTGAAAATCCACATAATGAATGAATTAGTGAAGTTTCTGCTGGTAACTGGATCCAGTTACAATGGGCTCTTTGCTTCTCCCACTCTCGGCCTGGATCTGCCTGCAGATCAGACAATCATACCTGACTCATCGTCTGAGGAGGAAGAGAAGTTTGTCCCTCTCGTGGAACAACAGGTGGACACAAAGATTTGAGATGGAATTGTCTCCTGATGAGAATGTGGGCATTGCTTCTGCTGCTTCTCCTTCAGAGACATCCCATCAGATATTCAACATCTTAGGTGCTCCCTCAAGGAATAGGATTTCTGTACCTATATTAGATGTTTACAGCCTACTAAAGCTATTTGGGCTGCTCCTGCCAACACATTGTTAAGAAGGAAGATAACTTGTATGAGCTCCCATGTGAGGATATTTTTTTTTTGTATTTTGTATTTTCATACTCTCCTGGCTCCCAATTTTTTGGTTGTTGCAGCTGCAAGTAGTGGATTTAGGAGTGGTCAAATTCATTATATACCTTCTGACAAAGATGGGGAGAAACTGGAGTCCCATTACCATTTTAATCTATGGGAAGAGAGCTATGTTTGTTCTAGACTTACCTGATAAGAGGAAATTTGCCACTTCTATACTGACTGAAGGTCAGAATGTGTCAAAATAAGCCCTCTGGGCATCCTCTGATGCTCTGATTCTATAGCTAGGGCTTATCTGCCATCACTCTAAGACTGGTCTCCAAACTGTTGGGTGCACCCTGCTGGGGGCCACGGAGGAATGTTTGGGGGGCATGGCATGGCCAGGCCAGGCCAGCCCTGATCTGGGCTGGGGAGGGAGTACCACTCAGTGCCTCTCTGCCTCCAGCTCCACTGTGGCCCAGCAACAGGTCCAGCCCCGGCCTTGGCCTCTGCCCCCAGCTCCTGGCCCTGACCATGGCCCCACCTGAAGATCCATCCCAGACTGCAGCTCCAGCTGCAGCTCTGCTCCTGGCCACAGCCCCAACTGGGCCTGCTCCCGGCCCTGACTCCCAGCTGCGACTGTGGGTCCACTCCTGACCAAGGCCCTAGCTATAGTGCTGGCCCCCTCCCAATTTGCAGCCTGGACCTTGGTTCCAACCACAGCCCAGCTCCTGGCCCTGACTCCCGACCATGGCTCCCGGGAGGAGGACGGGGATGTGGACCATGTAAGTGGGGGGGGGGGGGGGCACGGACAAAAGTTTGGGGACCACTGCTCTAAGAAGATGTGTCCATTGAGATACTCTTCATTGGCCAATTGATAGTAGGCTTAAGTCTGAGGATCTCCCTTTCAAGGGTGATGGTAGTCTTAGTAATGAGACTCTTCCAAAAACTTGTCTGAGACGACTTACTACCCACTCACTTCAGTTATGCCTTCATATGTAAAAGAGACCATCTACTCTTTCTGTTTGTCATCTGACACACACATTTATCCACATCCTCCTCATATTTTTCAGCCTCAAGACATCAGCAACAACAGCAGCAGCCTACTGTTTGTGAGGCTCAACAGAAGTTGCAGACTCTTAGATCCAGGCCAAAATCAAAATCATCTACTGCGCCCTTGTCATCTGTGAATACAAGACCTCAGATTTGACATACGATCTGTAAGTTAGAGACCAGTTGGCATAATTCCTACCTTTTTGGTTTGTTTGGAGACCTGCTAGTCCCGTTTTTCAGCAATTGGAGACTTATGATACCAGACCAATGGATTCTAGAGATAATAGAAACATAGGTGTGCGATTCAGTTCAAAACAACATCTCCTTTCAATTCTCCCTACCCTCTCCTCTCTCAAAGTTGTTCTTCTGTTGAAAAGCAACTTCTGCACTCTGATGGAAGCTATAAAGGAAGTTCCAGAGGATCTATGGAGTCAAGAGTTTTATTCAAGATATTTCATAATGCAGAAAAAGGAGTCTGGTTTCTCTCCTATTTTGGATTTAAGAAAGTTGAACAAATTCATTTAGAAGTTTTGGAATGCTAACTCTAGCATCCATCATTCCCTCACTCTCAAACATGGATTGGCTTGCAACTCTTGATTTCAAGGATGCCTATTTCCATCTGACTGAGTCATCGGAAATAACTGTTTTGTGGTAGGACAGGGACTTGTGTTGAAAATGTCCTCCCATTTGGCTATTCTACTGCTCCAAAAGTCTTTACAAAGTATCTTTTTGCAGTACATCTCAGAAAGCAAAATATTTTTGTTTACCCATATTTAGATGACTGACTGCTGAAGTAAGCATTGTGAGGTGCTGCTGAATCGCATTCAATTTACAACTTCTCTTCTCACAGCTCTGGTAGTGCTTCTCAATGTCAAAAAAAATCATACCTCTGTCTGACTCAGAGAATCCTTTTTTATAGGATCTGTGCTGGATTTGGTAGTAGGAGTGGCTTTTTCTCCCAGAGGAGAGATTTCTAAAGATGAGCCTCGATATCAGAGCTTCAGCATCATGTAATGGATAAGATAGAGTCTGCCTGGGCAAAAATCACATTGGGGGAGAAAACTACTAGAGCCTCCCCTGGGACAGAGTTTGGGGTGTGCTATAGACCGCTAGGATCCAATTTGGATATGGATCCAAATGTTTTTAATGGAGTAAATACTAATGGGAATTGTGTGATAGACTGGAGGACAAGTGCTAGTAATAATAGGGCTCAGATTTTCCTGGATGCGATAGCTGATGGATTCCTTCACCAAGTAGTTGCTGAACCAACAAGAGTGGATGCCATTTTAGATTTGGTTTTGGTGAGTAGTGAGGACTTCATAGAAGAAATGATTGTAAGGGACAACCTTGGTTCGAGCGATCATGAGCTAATTCAGTTCAAACTTAATGGAAGGATAAACAAAAATAGATCTGTGACTAGGGTTTTAGATTTCAAAAGAGCTAACCTTAATAAATTAAGGAAATTAGTTAGGGAAGTGGATTGAACTGAAGAATTTGTGGATCTAAAGGCAGAGGAGGCCTGGAATTACTTCAAGTCAAGGTTGCAGAAATTATCAGAAGCCTGCATCCTAAGAAAGGGGAAAAAATTCATATGCAGGAGTTGTAGACCAAGCTGGATGAGCAAGCATCTCAGAGGTAATTAAGAAAAAGCAGCCTACAAGGAGTGGAAGATGGGAGGGACTAGCAAGGAAAGCTACCTTATTGAGGTCAGAATATGCAGGAATAAAGTGAGAAAGGCCAAAAGCCATGTAGAATTAGACCTTGCAAAGGAAATTCAAACCAATAGTCAAGGTTCTATAGCCATATAAATAAGAAGAAAACAGAGAGAAGAAGTGGGACCACTAAACACTGAGGATGGAGTGGAGGTTAAGGATAATCTAGACATAGCCCAATATCTAACATGCTTTGCCTCAGTCTTTAATGAGGATCTTAGGGATAATGGAAGGATGACATATGGGAATGAGGATATGGAGGTAGATATTACCACATCCTAGGTAGAAGCCAAACTCAAACGTCTTAATGGGACTAAATCGGGGGGGCCCAGGTAATCTTCATCCAAAAATATTAAAGGAACTGGCACATGAAATTGCAAGCCCATTAGCAAGAATTTTTAATGAATCTGTAAACTCAGGGGTTGTACTGTATGACTAGAGAATTGCTAACATTAGTTCCTATTTTTAAGAAAGGGAAAAAAGTGATCTGGGTAACTACAGGCCGGTAACTACCATCTGTAGTACGCAAGGTCTTGGAAAAATTTTTGAAGGAGAAAGTAGTTAAGGACATTGAGGCCAATGGTAATTTGGGGCCATATACAACATGATTTTACAAAAGGTAGATCGTGCCAAACCAACATGATCACCTTCTCAAAGAAGGTAACCAATTTCTTAGACAAAGGAAATGCAGTGGATCTAATTTACCTCGATTTCAGTAAGGCATTTGATACGGGTCCACATGGGGAATTATTAGCTCAATTGGAAAAGATG
The DNA here is from genome assembly GCF_965152235.1 of Eretmochelys imbricata. Classification (NCBI taxonomy): domain Eukaryota; kingdom Metazoa; phylum Chordata; order Testudines; family Cheloniidae; genus Eretmochelys; species Eretmochelys imbricata. The sequence continues at coordinate 324,373,580 of NC_135572.1, forward strand.
GGGATCAACATGAAAATTGAAAGGTGGATAAGGAACTGGTTAAAGGAGAGACTACAGTTGGTCACACTGAAAGGTGAACTGGAAGGAGGTTACTAGTGGAGTTCCTCAGGGATCGGTTTTGGATCCAATCTTATTTAATTTTTTTATTACTGACCTTGGCTCAAAAAGTGGGAATGTGCTAATAGTTTGAGGATGACACAAAGCTGGGAGGTATTGCCAATACAGAGAAGGACTGGGATATCATACAGGAAGATCTGGATGACCTTGTAAACTGGAGTAATTGTAATAGGATGAAATTTAATAGTGGAAAGTGCAAGGTCATGCATTTAGGGATTAATAACAAGAATTTTTGTTATAAACTGGGATGCATCACTTGGAAGTAACGGAGGAGAAGGACCTCAGAGTATTGGTTGATCACAGGATGACTAAGAGCCGCCAATGCGATATGGCCGTGAAAAAAGCTAATGTGGTCTTGAGATGCATCAGGCGAGGTATTTCCAGTAGAGATAAGGAGGCGTTGGTACCATTATACGAGGCACTGGTGAGACCTCATCTGGAATACTATGTGCAGTTCTGGTCTCCCATGTTTAAGAAGGATGAATTCAAACTGGAATAGGTACAGAGAAGGCTACTAGGATGATCCAAGGAATGGAAAACCTGTCTTATGCATCCGATGAAGTGAGCTGTAGTTCATGAAAGCTTATGCTCAAATAAATTGGTTAGTCTCTAAGGTGCCACAAGTCCTCCTTTTCTTTTTGTCTTATGAAAGGAGACTCAAAGAGCTTGGCTTGTTTAGCCTAACCAAAAGAAGGCTGCTGGGAGATATGATTGTACCAATGTGGACACAAGAAGCTCAGTACCAATGTGGATACAAGAACAAATGGATATAAACCGGCCATCAGGAAGTTTAGACTTGAAATTAGATGACGGTTTCTAACCGTCAGAGGAGTGAAGTTCTGGAACAGTCTTTCAAGGGGAGCAGTGGAGGCGAAAGACATACCTGGCTTCAAGACTAAGCTTGATAAGTTTATGGAGGGAATGGTATGATGGGATAGCTTAATTTTGGCAATTAATTGACCTTTGATTATTTGCTGTAAATATGCCCAATGGCCTATGATGGGATGTTAGATGGGGTGGGATCTGGATTACTACAGAGAATTCTTTCCTGGGTGTCTGGCTGGTGAGTCTTGCCCATAGCTGATTTGCCATATTTGGGGTCAGGAAGGAATTTTCCTCCAGGGCAGATTGGCAGAGGCCCTGGAGATTTTCCACCTTTCTTTGCAGCATGGGGCACAGGTCACTTGCTGGAGGATTCTCTGCACCTTGAAGTCTTTAAACCACAATTTGAGGACTTCAATAGCTCAGACATAAGTTAGGGGTTTGTTACAGGAGTGGGTGGGTGAGATTCTGTGACCTGCATTGTGCAGGAGGTCAGACTATCATAATTGTCCCTTCTGACCTTAAAAGTCTGATTCTATAATCCAGATGGTGGCCTTTTTTTTTAGGGTTTATGGGCATCAGGGCAATGACAACTTACGTTGTTCCTTATGTACGTCTCTGAATGAGGCAGATGCAATGTTGTTTGGCTCAAGATTACTGGCCAAATTTGGACCGTCTACACAAGTTAGTCCGCATGCCATACTACGTGATGCCTTGATATGGTGGAGACAGTGGTCCAATGTTTTGAAACTGATTTTGATCAATCATCCCACACCATCAGTCACAATAACCTCGATGCATCAAACAACGTATGGGAAGCTCATCTGGACTCTGACAGTTTTGGGGTCTCTGGGTTTTCCAAGAAAATAAATTGCATGTAAATGTTGAGGGCAGTTTGCCTGGCTCTCAGATAATTTCTTCCTCACATAAAGTGGAGAGTAGTTCAGGTAGCGACAGATAATAAAATAGCTATGTATTATATCGACCGACAGGGAGGTGCTCATTCAGCTCTGTTGTGCATGGAGGCAATTTGTCTCTGGGATTGGTATGCATAACATTTGGCAGGAGACAGCGATGTGTTGTTGGATCGGTTAAGTAGGGGCACTTCTTTAACCACCATTAATACATCTGAAGTCCCAGTGATGCAGAAAATCTATTGGTTTGGGGTCAACCTGTCACAGACCTTGTTGAAACTGGTTGCAAACAGAAGTCTTTATCTTGATCTTTTTTTGATCAAGTGTAGGAAAGGACAATCAGTCCATCATGGATATTTTCCTAATGCATCAGGGAGAGCACATGAATATGTTCACTGGGCTATGAAAAATTGGCATGCAGTTACTGTGATATAGCATATGCATATACAAACAGACAGTGAGATGTATAATTAGCCATTTGAACACAGTTATACTAATTTCATACCAAACACAGATGCTCATTTTGCTCTTGCAAAAGCATTTTTGAAAGTCTGATCCCAAGAATCTCTGTAGTCACACTTTGGAATCTACTATTTTGTCCCTCAAATGATTAAAATATGAAATAATGCACTATAATGTACTAGATTTGTATTTTAGTGGGCAATGTCGCCCTTTAGTGGGTGGATTGCCAAGATAAAGGTTCTACTACTCCTAGCAGCTATAGGAGATCTCTTTTGTCTCCCATGTCAGAGGCTAGTGTTTTTTAAACTGGAGAACCAGGATTCTACTCCTGGCTCCCTTTGCGTGTGTGTGATTTATACGTTTTTTTATGCTGTCTTCAGTACATAGCTTTGTTAAATTACTCCTAGCTACTGAGTATAATTGTTTTTGTAATTCAGTGAAGAAATTTTTGATGATTAGGATTCAGTGCTTACATACCAAGATGACAGAAACCTTAGAAATACCTGAGACACTTAGTGATAACTCTGACATAAGACCAAAGCTGATCTGGTCCATTCCTGTCACTAGACCCTTGAAGGAGTTACAGCCTTCTGCTTTGCAAATTACCCATATAAAATCCTGCTTTTGTGGAAGTGAATACTGAAATCTTTTACCTAACACTGTCAACTGAGACCACTCACCCCCTTATTTTGCTCTGGGTTCTGGGGCATGGGTACTAGGTGCCTTTCAGGTCCCCAAAAATGCAACAAGCTCAGATCACAGCTCAGTGTCCTTGATTTGCCTCTCCTCTTCTCCCCTCCCCTTTTCTGCCCTTTTTTGTCACTTTTTTTTTCGTATTCAGTTTAAAAATATGCTAAAGCACGGAGTTCTTCATGCCCATGTTGTTGGAGAGTCCGCACTCTTGGGGGTTTGCCCCTTTTCTTTCTTGTTTTTCAGTAGTCTGAGTGGTAGCCTGTGAAATTCAATGCTGACAGTGCAAGGTGAGTGAAGTGTTTTGAACTAGTCAGACACCTTGTTTGAATCTAAACTAAATGTCATCACTCGGGGGAGAGATGTGGACAGATCAATGAAAGCTGCTGTTCAAAGTGCCGAAGTAGTGTGTGTTTGTGGGTTTTTTTTTTTTAAATGGTATGATGGATAAATAATGGCCTAGAAAATGCTGCAATGCCCATGTATAAATCAATGGTTCGCCCTCACATGGAATATTGCATTGTGATCTGCTCCATTGTGTTTCAAAGGAAAAAAGATATAGTAAGAATAGAAGGGGTTCAGAGATGGGTGACAAAAATTAGAAGCACAGAGGAACTTCTGTCAAAGGAGGGATTGAAAAGACTGGCTCTCCAGAGGAGACACATGAGAGGACATAATAGAGAGATCCTAAACCTTAACTATACTTCCTAGTTTTCTAAAATGTTGTAATCTTAAATATTCTTGTAAGACACGTGCTGAGGAGCCAGTAAAATGTGGCTGAGACCTTACCACCAGCTTTTAACTCCAGTAATGTGGGACAACCAAACTGCTAGGGCCCTACCAAATTCACAGCCATGAAAAAGGCATCATGGGCCATGAAATCTGGTCTCTCCCTGTGAAATCTGGTCTTTTGTGTGCTTTGACCCAATACTATACAGATTTTGTGGGGGAGAACAGCGTTTCTTAAATTTGGGGGGCCTGACCCAAAAGGGAGTTGGGGGGGGGTTACAAGGTTATTTTGGGGGGGATTGCGGTATTGCCACCCCTATGTCTGTGCTAATTTAAGATCAGGGTGGCTGGAGAGCAGCGGCTGTTGGCCTGGCACCCAGCTCTGGAGGCAGTGCCCTGCCAGCAGCAGCGCAGAAGTCAGGGTGGCCACACCATCCCATGCCACCCTGACTTCTGCGCTGCGGCCTTCAGAGCTGGGTGGCCGGAGAGTGGCAGCTGCTGACTGAGGGCCCAGCTCTGCAGGCAGCAGCGCAGAACTGAGGGTGGCAATACCATCCCAGGCCATCCTTACTTCTGTGCTGCTGCTGGCAGCAGCTCTGCCTTCAGAGATGGGCTGCTGGCCAGCTGCCACCGTTCTCCAGCCACCTAGCTCTGAAGGCAGCACTGCCATCATCAGCAGCATAGAAGCAAGGGTAGCAGTAATGGACCCTCCCCCCAATAACCTTGTGACCCTCCCACAACTCCTTTTTGGGTCAACACCCCTACAATTACACCACCATGAAATTTTAGACTTAAAGTAGCTGAAATAATGAAATTTATGATCTATGACCATGAAATTGACCAAAATGGACTGTGAATTTGATCCGGCCCTACGGATTACTCATAAATGGAAAAGCCATGAGTCAGCCCAAAGAAATGTCAATAGAACTGTTATACAACATCATTATGTATTGTTTGTCATGTCATACAGAAAGAAACTATTTTAATCCTGTTATAGGTTGTTTTTTTCTTTTTTTGTTTTAAACTGGGACTTTTTTTAACCTCTTCCTCTAAAGCCAGGTGTCTTTGTTAACACAACTATACAAAGCTCAGAGCCAAAAACCTTCTTAAAATGATCTAAAATAACTGTTCTACATCTTAAAGTTACAAATAAAGTTTGATCTCTCTGGATGATTCAGGGCTAGAAGCGAATGAAGGGGCATATTAGTTAGCTGGGAATTTCCGCTTGCTGCTGGAACAATGCTCCCATCTCTAACTCTGTGGGGTCCTGAGATACCTGCCTTTAAAGCTGATGTATTTTTAAGTATAGAAAATGTTTTAGGAGACTGTCCAATACTTGAGTTGCTATCTTGGCCCTTGGTCAGGGTCATTGTTTACTCCCTTCCCTGAACATTCCTCCAGCAGTTTCTTTTAAAAGCAAATTGGCAAGGGTATGAAGTATCTCAATGTCTTTTGAAGTAGTAGAATAAATTCTGCCAGAGGTGTTAGAGGGAAGAGAGTAGATGAGGCCAAAGTTGCATAATAGTCATTATCATATGCTTTGCAATTTACCTCCTCGTTATCACCACCATACTGTGTATATAATTATAGTACCTAGCTCTTCACTAGTGCCTTTTATCAGTAGATCTGTTTTTACAAATGAATTATAATCACCCCCATTTTATACATAGGGAAACTGAGGCATAGGTGACCTGACTTGCCAAATTCATTCAGCAGTCTGGTGACCGATCCAGGAATAGCGTCCAGGTCTCCCGTGTCTTGTCTGGTGCTTATCTACTAGGCCACAGAGAGAGAGAGAGAGAGGAAGATGTGTTTTTTTTTTTTTTTGTATCCCATCTTATGCTTTGTTTTTATAACACTGCTTCTCTTGTTCAATTTAAAAACAGGGTTTGAAATAGAAAAATGACATTCTTCTAATAATAATAGTAGTAATGGCTGCTCCAACTTGGATTAACTCCAAAAAATTCTCCTCCTTTTTTCAACCTTTATTCCTTTACTACACCCACTTATAGCCCCCTGAGGAGCCTTAAAACTAATGAGATGGTAAAATGAATACAAATAGTAAGAAATTGGCCCAAGTGGCCACCCCTCGCTTTTCTTCCCTTTACAGCCTTGTGCCTGAGGGGATATATGGTAGTTCTAGTTCTTCACCACATAAGCAGAATTTCCTCTTCCTCAGCTATTTCTCCTGCGTTGGAATGGTGGCTGCAAACTTGCCTATATAGATACCTTTGAGAATGCAAGCAAAGAGAAATGATCTAGCTGTCCTTCACAAATTGCTGTGTGTGGCAACATTGTCCTTGAAAGATATGTGAAGCAAAATAAACACGGGCAAAGAAAGTGAAAGCTTTTGACAACTGATTTGACATTTGATCATTGAAGCAATAGGGTCACAGGCAGCTGAGCTCATGGAATTTACCTGGGCAAAACATCTAGCTCAATGTGACGTTTCCTGTTGAGGAATGACTATGCTGGGTTTCTAATTTTCTGGATAATCCTGTCATTTAATGTATTTTAATTCTGCTCTATAGGTAACCTTTTTTTTCCCTAAATCAAGCATTGTGCTAATTAAAATAAATTGTTCTAGAGGCAGATGAACAATTTTCCCCTGTTTTTTTTTCTCCTTTTTAATATGGTCTTCATTTGTGAAATATAGCCTAGTCAACATATTCTTCAAGCCTTATTTACAGCTAGAATGCATATATATATCATCAACAACCCCCTCCTAATCTATTAACGAGAATGATATTCTAACCAATATGGAGAAACCAGACCTTAATTCCACTCGTTTTGGTTAGCAGGAAATCTAGAAACACAACTTTTGAAATAGGGGGAGGGAAATGCAATCCACAATGAACAATAAGTAAAAATTGTTAGGGACATCACAAAATCACTTTATCCATCTCAGATTATTTATGTGCTGTTACTCTGAATTAATCCAAATAAAAATCTGCCAAATAAACCTGAATTTGATAACTGGACAGTAAAAGCTTATGACTAATCTCAATTAAAATAAAGACCTAATTTCTAGGAAAGGATTCAGGGGCTGTATAGACAATGAGGACAGACAGTTCTTGGTTTAAACACACAATGAAAATAAATAAGGTCCGAGACCAGAGCAGCAGCAGATAGTCACATGACTCTGCCTCTAGAACCTTGTATGTCAAAAATGCTAGTCATACTGATTTCTTATTACTGCAGTTGTTCAAAGCGTCTATCAAATCTTGCCATCTTCATATGAGTTTATTTTCAGTAAAATAAACTCTTACCATTTTAACACCTCAGCAATAAAATATTCTGTCTTTCAAAGCACCAGCCTTGTGTTGTGTTTTAATGTATTGGAGTATTTTCATTCATCTTCGTTTGTGTGACACTATCTTTTGCTGGCAAGGTTACTAAAGCTGACAATGATGAATTCAATCAGTCTGAGAGCTATGTGTAGTTAATGAATTACATGAGTCTGTTTTATTACTTGTCTTTTTAAAATTAGCTGAAGCCTGAAGCTCATACTAACTGGTGTATTTTACTGTCTTTTTAATGTTAGCCATATGTGCATAGTTACCAACTAAAGAAAAGATGCTTGGCATCAGAAAACCATTGGGGGGGGCGGGGGGAGAATCTCAAAGTTGAGCATGAGTAGCCTAGCTTTATTCTTAGCAGAGTTCACAAACTTTGCATAGATTAGTGAGTTGGTGGATTTTAGTTCTCTCAAGTAAAGATAATCAATTCACCCTCATCCTGGGTGTTTTGAGTTCTTCCCTTGGGACTAGCGACCAGAGTGTTCACAAAAGCCTTCTCTGGTGGCAGCCCAGATGAGGCTCCAGGGCCTCAGATTTCCTATACCTGGATGATTGGCTCTGGTTGGCAACAGTTTCTCGGACAGCTTCTTGCAGCCTTAAGTGTTTGCATAACCAGAGAAAAGTCCATCTTATCAACCACAAGGATGATAAACTTTATCAGAGGAACATTGGACTCTGTTTCCGGGAGAGCTTTCCTTCCACAGACAAGATTTCAGGATAATGAATAACCTGAATGCACTAATTACCCACAAACTATCGTGCAGAGGTGCCTTTTGCTTTAGGCCATATGGCCATGTGCACATATGTGACACCGTTCCCCAGGCTTCATCTGTTATGTCTGCAAGCCTGGCTCCACTCAGTCTACTTATTGGACTAGACCACTTTTTAACCCAAGAGTGACTGTCCCCACCAGTCATCACCTTCCTTTCCTGGTGGTCAAACCCAGAAAAGGTGAGGGTGGGGGTTCCCTTCCATCCTTCCATCCCCAGTGTCACCATTGTTGTAGATTCACCCCTCTTAGGGTGGGATGCACACCTGAAAAACCACACTGCTCAGGGTACCTGGACCTCATGGAAGGTCAGACTGCACATCAACATCTTAACTGAGAGCAGTCTGCTTTGCGTGCAAGGCCTTTCTGCCACTCATATACTCACTCCACATCTAACTGATGTCAGACGATATTGCCACTGTGGTTTACATAAACACACAGGGTGGAGCCCTATTCCTCGAAGCAGTCAGGTTGTGGAACTGGTGCATAAGGACTCCTTAGCAGACAACCTAATTAGATACTTCTCACAGACCACGAGTGGGAGAGCCATGACTCCATCTTCAGCAAAATATTCACACAATATGGTACACCTTAATGGGACCTCTTTGTATCCCAAACTGAAAATTTCCCCTGTGTTGCTCCAAAAGAGCCTTGGGTCCCACGGTAATGCCCTTCTATTGTCCTGGACAAACTATCTCAGATATACCTTTCCTCCCACTTCATTTCTTATGATCTGTGGAAGCTGGGTAGGTTGCAACTAAACCCAACTGGCCCAGACAGTTTTGGTTCATGGCACTCCTGACAATATCTGCACAACCTCCAGTCAAGATCTGCCCCTTCCTGAACCTCCTTCATCAGGGCAGAATTGGACATCCCGATTTGGACGCTCTCCACCCAACAGCCTGGTGTTTGGATGGGTGTTGGAAATAGAATGTTCCTGCTCCACTCCTGTTCAGGCTATTCTTACTCCCCAAAGTAGGAAAGATTTGATTAGAGTCTGATATCTGGCCAAATGGGGTCACACAGTAAATGGAGAATGTTGATTGTAGTATCTATTCTGAACATCTTAGATTATCTCCTGTCCCTGAAGGCCTCAGGTGTCTCCATTAGTTCACTGCAGACCCACCTTACAGTGATGAGAGTCTTTCTTCCTCCGGTAGACAGACCTATGTTCAGACACCCAGCTACAGTATGGTTTATGAAGGGCCTAATGTCCTTCCCATCACTGATCAAACCCACACCTCAATGGGATCTTAATCTTGTCCTGTCAACCCTCACCAGACCATCATTTGAACCCTCAGCGACATGCTCCTTGTCCCACCTGTCCATGAAGACTGCATTGCTGGTGGCTATCACTTTTTGGCAGAAGGGTCAGTGAGCTAGAATCCATCATAGCAGACCTTCCTTATACAGCTTTTCCTCCAGGAGAAGGTTTCCCTTTGTTTATATCCAAAAGTTCTCCCCAAAGTTGTTTATGGAATGCCACATCAATCAAAGTATCCACTTACCAGTCTCTTTTCCCAAAGCCCCATTCTTCTCCCAAAGAGAAGAGACTTCAGTCACCCAGTGTCCAGCATGCCCTTGTGTTCTACTTGCAGAGAACCAAGCCAGTCAGAGTCACCAAGACTTTATATTGCCATAGCCGAAAGATCACCTGGCCAAGTTATCCTCCTGAAGGATCTCTTAAGTGGGTTTTAAGATGCATCCTGGAGTGCTACAGTTTAGCACACATCCCTGCACCTGGAAGAGTCACAGCTCACTCCATGAGAGCACAGCATGCCTCTGTGGCATCTCTGCAGGAGGTCCTGATATAAGACACTTGCAGAGCAGCCACCTGGAGTTCACTACACAACTATGCATTAGTTCATGCCTCTGTGGCAGATGCAGCAGTGGGAGCTGTGGTACTGCAATCATTTTTGTTGGCCAGCTTCCTCACCCACCTCCGCTCTAAGCACTGCTTGTCAATCAGCCATTTCTGGAATACATGTAGGGACCAGCACTCTCAGAAGAAATGGGAGGTTACTTCCCTCTAACTGGAAGTTTGTTGAGATGTGTGATCCTGATCTGTATTCCACTGCCTGCCCTCCATCCCCTGAGCTTTGGCTCCTATTAGATTTGAGGTACAAAAAGAAACTGGAGAGCTGTTGACTTGCACTGGCTCTTATTTCCTCAGTCAGGAGCATGAGGAGACCTGCTGCCTCCAAAACTGTGGAAGGGGTGTGGTTTTTTTTTTGTTTTTGTGTTTTGTCATCACAGATGGCTTTTATGTCGTCAGTGACTGTCCACAATAATTGCTTTTGTGCAACTAAATCAAACAGCTTATCATAGCTACCTTCAGCCCCTCCCCCTGCCATCTATTTTTCATATAATTACACATCTTATGCGTATGAGTGACCTTGTCAAACACTTTAAGGTTTCTATACTTCATTCTTGAGTCCTGTCGATGGATCTTAAACCTCTTCAATATGTTTTCTTCAAATTTCTTACACGCTACGGCATCACCCACCTCCATACCATTAAACACTGACTGGGAAAGCCAGACAAATCTGGTTGAGATGATGGGCATCCAGTTATCTTCTGGAATCTTATAGATTCTGCACAGTCTCCCAAAGGTAGATAGGAGCGCCTCAAAGCAGTCAGTCTCTTGATAAATTGGGCAGGCTTTCTTCTAATTCCTGCAGTTGAGAGGGGATATACTCACAGTCTGAGGCTGCTCTTTTTGCTGCTCCAGGACTTTGAGCTGCAGTGCATAATTTATCTCCTCAGTTGTTTAGCTTCTCCATGTGTCTTTGGTGGGCTTCCTTCTCAGTTTCAGCATTGGCTTTGCATCTTATTGGTAGGCTCTCTCCTTGGTTTCTTTCTTCTCCTTGCTCTGGAGCTCCGCCATCCTGATTTCGTGCTTGCATTCTTTCTCAGCTTTTGAGTATTGTAGTCGGGCTACTTCTTCTGCAGTATCTGGGGCTGCAGGGTCCTTGGACACTTGGTCGTGGCTTATGAACAAAGCTCTCAGTTCCTGATCAGAGGCTTTCCTCTTAAAGGATAACCCCTTTTGCAAGCACAAATGCTCATGGTCTCTTGTCCCAAGACCCATATATGACTGGTTAACTCGCGGTGGTGGATCTTTAACCCTTAAAACTCTATTAAATTTAAGCTTTTAATAGAATTGGGTTATGATCTATAAACCTAGTTGACCTGTGGCATGTGAATCCTGTCACAACAATGTCAAATTGTCATGCTGTTTGGCTGGCTCACAAATGAGTGCCTACTTGAGAACAGACTGTCAGAAAACAGGACAGACAGCCCAAACTGGTGGTAGTTATGTTCTATAATTAGACTTCACCAAGCCAGAGACAAATGAGAACTCCTGCACCACTATATCAGTGTTACCATGGAATCACAGACAGTCCCCTCAGATTCTCAAATCAATCTTGCCACCCAGACAAACTACATTTTGTGATAAAAGGTCACTTAACAAAAAAAATCACACCATATTAGGTTGCTTCCAGTCCCACAAGACCAGTCACTTACCCCAAATCAATTGGTGCTCTTGATCTTCTACCAAAGACAACAGTGGTAGCCAATTCTGTAGTAAACAAACTAAAAGTTTATTAGCTAAGGAAAGGAAATGGGAGTTAAGAGGTTAAAGCAGGTAAAATATATGCACAGGTGAATCAGTTTGTAATTCCAAATAGTGGCAGTGATGTGATAAACTGCCAGTTTCCCCAAAGTCTTTTCAGGATACCCAGATTGTCTTTGGGGAACTCTGCTTTGCGTCTGGTACACTTCCCTGTAAGAGTTCAAATAGTCAAGAAATGAAGGATCTTTCCCTGAATCCATACTTATAGCTTCGCCTCATAGAAAACAGACTGAAAGGGTCACTACCCATTTGGGCTTTTCCTTTGATGGCAGAGAGTGAGGAATACATTTTGAGTCTTTGACCTTTTGATTGTCACACACAATGACCACTTGCTTTGAAATTAAGTCTCTTCTGTTAGAGTTCTTCATGTGCATTCTACAAGGCTTCTTTCTCATCTGATGGGTTATAGTGACAGGGGTATACACAATGTAAATGTTTTTGTTTTTTGCATTATAACAGGATACAGATAAATGGAGAATAATGCAAGTAACATCCCATTAGGTTTCATGAAATTTAAACACCAAAGACACTCTTGTACATTTAACAATCACTTTGATCTATTCTAATACACAGTGAATTGGCATGGGGCTCTGGCATGAGCTGGCACCTGGTCTGCCAGTGTCACACCTGCAGTTAACCTTATTCCTTTCTTCCTGCATCTAAATCTCTATTGCCTGACTCCCTTTCAGTTGTATGCATTGTAACTAGAATGGGTCAAAAATTTGAATGAAAATTTTGTTTTTTTTTCCTAGAAAAATTTCATGGAGAGAAAATTGTTTCCAAAATGTTCATTTTTTTTCTTTGAAATTGGAAAATAGAAATGGAAAATTTGGATTTTTTTCCCCATTGTATGTGGTTTTCCCCTCAGCCCCTTTTCAATGAGAAAAAGAAGAAAGGGAGTAAAGACAAAAAAAGGGATGAAAAAGCAGAAGCAAAAACAAAAAAATGAAATTTTGAGAGCAAATTCTTTTGAAACTGAAAATGTTCCTTGATTTTTTTTTTTGTACAAGAAAAATTGTTCCTTATTGAAAGCTGCAGAATGAAAATACTTCAGTTTTCCTTGATCTATCTATCCCTCTATCTTTGATCAATTCTAATTGTAACCAATAATGAAGTTCGGATTGCTCTTGCTATTGACTGGAGAGTGACCAGAGGAATGGGAGACAGATGGCACTTAGCTCATAGAGCTTGAGTTTTGCTCATTTTAAATTAGTATGGCACTAACAATGGCAAATAAAATATTTTCCAAGGCACCTAAAGGTCCCAGTTGACCCAGTACGTGCACGTTCAGAGAGGGGCCCTGACTGGAATAGTTTGCAGTCTAAACAAACAGCACCAGAAACGGGTGGGAGAAAAGAAATATCATTATCTCTTTTACGGATAAGGAACTGAAGCAGAGACAAAGTACATGCCCAAGGTGACACAGTAAATCTGTGGCAGAATTAGGATTTGAATTTATCTACTGAGTCCCAGTGCTGTGCCCTAATCACAAAAACATTTTTTTTTGTAAGTACTGATCTACTCAGTGCTCAATTATCTTAGTTTCTTATCTGCACATAAACCAGATTCTAATCTAATCTATTTTCCTGTACTGCAGCTGTGAAACACAGTATTAAAAAACCCACAACAACCCTTGAAAGACCGATGCTAACCTATCCTAATGTGGGCATTTATACTGCATGGATGGGTCTTTCTGGCTGTTCCCCGAACTCCACTCAATTCAGATATCCCAACACTAGGTTGAAAGGGAAACAAACTACATTGTACATTCCTTCCTTTTGTAATTTTTGCAGAGATCTAGCACATTGGGGGCACTACCAAAAGACACCATTACTGCTAACAGTTCAAGGTCTTAAAATTCAGCCTTATAGCGATTAAAGTGATGGGGTTTTACTGTTGTTAAAATAGACTACTGTTGAGCGGGTAAGGAGAGGAACAATTTTATATTTATCCCCTACTTGAGATAGCTATAGATAGATTATATAATGTGTAAATTCATTTTGTACTGGAGAGTCCTAAGCAGACTGTAAAAAATGATATGCTGTTAAATTTAGCTCCCAAAGTGGGTGTTTAAAATAGTAAAAGAATGAAAAAAATTTGTTTTATCTTTCCCTGGGTTTTTGAAAAGTAGAAGCACTGAGCATTAATCAAATGATAGCATTAAATTAGCACAATGGTCTTTAAGGGATTTGAGCACTTCATTCTGATGGATGAGCTGCTCATTTAGTGCAAACATACAAAACCCTATGGAGAATTTCAATAGACTAAGTTTTCTTATGGAAAACTTTCCTCATTAACATCAGCTTGTTGTGGAAATCTAGAATAAGAGAAATGTAGGGCTTGAAGGGACCACTAAAGGTTAGCTAGTCCAGCCTCCAGCGCTGAATGGACCAACTAAACCTAGATTATCCCTGACAGGTGTTTTTTCCAATCTGTTCTTAAAAACCTCCAATAATGGGACTTCCACAACCTCCCTTGGAAGCCTGTTCCAGAGCTTAATTACCCATCTAGTTAGAAAGTTTTTGCTCATATCTAACCTAAAATCAACACTGCTGCAGGTTAAGCCCATTACTACTTCTCCTATCTTTGGTGGACATGGAGAACGATTGATCACGGTCCTCTTTATAACAACCTCTGATGTATTTTGAAGACTATCCACTCCCCTTCAGTCGTCTTTTCTCAAAACTAAACATGTCCAGTTTTTTCTTCACCTTTCCTCATAGGCTAGGTTCTCTAAACTATATAATCTTTTTGCTCTCCTCTAAGCTCATTGTGATTTGTCCACATCTTTCCTAAAGTGTGGCACCCAGAACTGGACACGCTGCTCCAACGGAGGCCTCACCAGTGTCCAGTCAAGCAGGGATAATTCCTGCCCATGTCTTGCATCATACTACACTCTTGCTAATGCACCACAAATGCCATTTGCCTTTCTTTTGCCATTGCATCCCACTTTTTATCTCATTCAATTTATGATCCATTATAACACAATAGGCTTAGCTTGTTGTCACTGTTGTAAAGCACATCTTTACCCTTGGGGCTTCTTGGGCTCCCGTTGTGGAACTCCAGAATTGCCCTGTTTAGCATCTTTGATGGTAGAGGGATGTGTTATCTCCAGACACTGTTGCTGTGATAGTGGCTACATCGCTTACCCAAGATCTCATTCGTGGATTGTGCCATCAGAAGCCATACACCAGAAGAAGAAAACCCAGATCCTTTTTCAGCGGTACTTCTGCCTATCCAGTTATTCCCCATTCTGTAGTTATGCACTTGATTTTTGAGTCCTTTGCACTTGCCTTTCCTTGTTGTTTTCAGGCCAATTCTCCCATTTGTCAAGGTCATTTTGAATTCTAATCCTGTCCTCCAAAGTGCTTGCAACCTCTCAGTTTGAGGTCATCTGTATCTTTTATAAGCATACTCTCTACTTTGTTATCTAAATAACTATTAAAACATTAAATATTAAATCCTCTTTGTTCCCCTTTTCAAAGATAGGTCCTATGTTTGCCCTTCTCCATTCCTTTGGGATTTCACCCGTCCTCCATGAGTTATCAAAGGTAATTGCTATCAGTTCCAAGATTGCTTCAGTTAATTCCTTAAATACTGTAGGGTGAATTCACCAGGCCTTGCTGACTTGATTACATTTAACTTTTCTCTAAATATTTTTAAACCTGTTCTTTCCCTATTTTGCCTTGTGTTCCTTCCCCTGGTTGTTTATATTAATTGTGTTAAGTATCTGGTCATAATTTACCCTTTTAGTGAAGATTTAAGCAAAATAAGCATTAAATACCTCTGTTTTCTTGGTGTCCCTTGTTATGAGCTCTTCCATGCTAGGTAGAGGACCTAACTTTCTTTCATCCTTCTCTTGCTCTGTCTTTTATGTCCCTTGCTAGGTGTAACCCACTTTGTGCCTTAACTTTTCTGATTTTGTCCTTACATGCTTGTGCTATTGTTCCTTTCCCCTGAGATTTTCTTCCCATAGAGCCTTCCCTGGCAGTTCTGAGTTTTTAAAAGTCATTGCCCTTACTTTGCTGTTCTCACTCCTTCCTTTCCTTAGAATCATGAACTCTCTCTCATTTCACAATCTCTCACCCAACTTGCCTTTAACTTTCAGATTTGCAACTAAGTCCTCCCTGTTAGTCAGAATCAAGTTTAATATGGCTGCTTCTGGTTCTTTCTTCCACTTTTTGAAATTAACTATCCCCAAGCTATTCCAGGAACTTACTGGATATTTTGTATTTTGTCATATTACTTTTTCAACAGATGTCTGGGTAGTTGAAGTCCCTTATTACTGCCAGGTCTTGTGGTTTTGGACAGATCTTTTTGTTCTATAAATGCCTCATGCCCCTCTGCTTTCTGATTTGGTGGCCTATAGTAGACACTTAACATGACATTGACCCTATTTTTTCCCCTTTATCTTCATCTAGATTTTTTCGACTGGCCTGACTCTCACCTCCTTCTGTATCTCAGAACAAGTGTATATATTCCTGATGTAGTATCTCCCCCCAGCCTGTCCTTCCTGAAGCTGTACACATCTATACCAATATTCCAGTCATGAGATTTATCCCACCAAGTCTCTGCGATGTCACTTAAGTAATGATTTAGCTTATGTACTAATACTTCTGATTCTCCTTGTTTATCCCCCATACTTCTTGCATTTGTATATAGATATCTTATATGTAGAGCAGGTTTTCTCCACTGATTTCCCTCTTGTTACTACTATGTCCCTATTTTAATTTTCCATTCCTGACCCCCAACATCCTGCCCTCTGTTAAGGTCACCTTTTTTATACCTATCTTTACACTTTTGTCACTTGCTCCCTTTGAACTTGGTTTAAATCCCTTCTAACTAGGTTGGTGAGTTGGTGCATGAAGATGCTCTTCCTATTCTTGGTCAGATAAACCCCATCTTTTCCCAGTAGTTGTCCTTCCTGGAACAGCATCCCATGGCTGAGGAAGCCAAAGCCCTCCCATTGACACAATCTGTGCAGCCATACATTCATCTCCAGGATGTGTGTCCCTGCCTGGGCCCTTCCCCTCAACCAAGATGATGGACAAGAACACCACCTGTGCCCCGACTCCTCCCCGCTTGCTCCCAGAGCCCTGTAGACACTACTGATTTGCTCTGGGCCATACCTGGCAGAATCATTAATGCCCATGTGTCTGAGCAGCATGGGGTAGTGGTCAGAGGATGGATGAGCCTCAGCAACCTTTTCTGTAATGTCTTGGATGCAGGCTCCAGGCAGGCAGCAGAGCTCCTGGGACATAATGACAGGCCAGCAGATAGATGTCTCTGTCCCCCACAGAAGAGAGTCCCTGACTGTGAACAGTCTACACCACCACCACCACCTCTTCCTCATGAGTTTCCCACCCTTGGTGACTTCTCCTCCTCAGTTATTGTGGGTCTTCTCACCTCCTGTTGCTGATACAGGCTACTGGTTCTTGATCGTAATGGATGGGGGACTCGGTGGTGGTGAACTGACTACAGCACAAGGTGGCCGAACAGCCAGTTCTCCTTCCTTTTCTAGTACCACTGTAGTCACCTGTAGCTGGCTAGCATCCTCTATCCCAGACATCTCCAGGTGCATCCTGTCAATGAATTCCTCAAGCTA
Source organism: Eretmochelys imbricata (assembly GCF_965152235.1). Lineage (NCBI taxonomy): Eukaryota > Metazoa > Chordata > Testudines > Cheloniidae > Eretmochelys > Eretmochelys imbricata. The sequence continues at coordinate 324,390,624 of NC_135572.1, forward strand.
CCTCCTCTTGCAGCTCTCTTACCTGCTTCCTGAGGGACTCCATCAACAGACATCTCTCGGCCCAGATGGTTTCTCCTGCCTAACTTTTATTGGCGGGCACATGCAGGCCGTATTTCCACCAAGTCAAGACCAGGACCTGGGTAGAGCCTCCAGGGTCAGGATGCCTGTCTGGCTGGGGCCCCCACAGGTGCAGAAAGAGCTAGCAGTGGTGCTGGTGAAGTGCCATGTTCCTCCCACTGCAGTTTCTTCCTTGTAGTTTCCTTCCCTACATCCCTGCCTTCTTCAGCTGGCTAACTCCCTTAGTCTCCCTGCTGTCTTCCTCTGACCAGCCATGTGTCTCACTAGCCACTGGGCACCTGTGTGCTTTTAAAGCCTGGGGCCCATACATAGCAGGAATGGGTGACTTAACCCCTCTCACTCAGCTGCCTATAATGACTGGCCTATTAAAAATAATTGCACTACACTTACTTCAAAGTGCCCTGCTACAGCCCTTCGTATAGTAGAGTTATAAATGGGTTAAATCTCTTTTCACAATTGTAACTAATTTTATTGCTCAGGTAAAGCCTCAGTTAAGAACTGATTCTCCTCCAATGTAATAAAATATGTATTTTTCAAATACAGAATTACACCAAAGCTAGGCTTTAGGATAAAATAGAAACAATATTCATGAATAGTTGTCACAAGGGGAAGTCTAAATGTACGCATCTGGTTGATTCTTCCCCCCCAACCAAAAAAAAAAAAATGCTACCAGCTCCTATTTAAGTATCCCCAGCATAGGGAGAATGCTCCTCCCATTTCCAGCAACGTGAAGGAGGAGGATGACCAGCATGCATGGTGCTCCAGTGATCTCTGGCTGTATTTCCACAGCTAATATAAATTAGAGCACTCATGAGGTTGCTCTAGTTTTATGCCACTTTTACCCTTGCCCCACTCCTGAAGATAAATTCATCTCCTGACCTGGTCTGGACTTGTTCCCCCTCTTTCAGCCGCTGCCTTGTCACTCCCAATAATCCTCTAATGCAGGGGTGGCCAATCTGTGGCTTCGGAGCCACATGCGGCTCTGCAGAAGTTAATATGTGGCTCCTTGTATAGGCACCGACTCCGGGACTGGAGCTACAGGTGCCAACTTTCCAATGTGCCGGGGGCTGCTCACTGCTCAACCCCTGGCTCTGCCGCAGGCCCTGCCCCCACTCCACCCCTTCCCATCCCCTCCCTTGATCCTGCCATGTTCTCACTCCTCCCTCTGTCCCCAGAGCCTCCTGCATGCCACAAAACTGCTGATCAGGAGGTGCGGGGAGAGAGGGGGAAGGTGCTGATCGTGACTGTTGGTGGGCGGGAGGCGCTGGGGCGTGGAGGCTGCCGATGTATTACTGTGGCTCTTTGGCAATGTACACTGGTAGATTCTGGCTCCTTCTCATGCTCAGGTTGGCCACCCCTGCTCTAATGCCATTGGACTAGCAGGAAAAGGCATAGAACTAGCTACCAGAGGATTTGTCCCTGCCTCCCAAGTTTTAATTTCTTCCTCTTCCATAATTCTCCATGTTTTGCTTTCTGTCTCTTTCTTCAGTTCAGCTTGCAGGTTTCCTGAGTTTTCTTCCCCCTTCCTCCATCTAATGCCCCTTCTCTTTCTATATTTTGAGAGAAGGGAAAAGAGGAGGAAGTGATAGATTGGAGAGAAGTGTAGACAAGGCTGAGTATCACCGTCTAAACAAACGTTTGCCACTATCGAATGTGAGATCAAAGAAAATTAGGGTGCATGTGAAGAAGACATTGGATCAACTTCTGCTCTGTTAGTCCATGGAACCTGTCTGAAATCAGTGGGTTGTAACTCATAGCTGAAATAGACCTATATTCTAAGCAGATCACAGCTGCATAAAAATTCAGTTGGAACAATAAGTTTAAAAGTGGTAGTTTAGTTGGAATTCTTGCTTTATTCTTTTTTCAAAATGAGAGAAATGTTTGAAGTAAATACAAAACTGACACTGTGTAATTGAGTTGAAAACAATGTTACAATGTGAAGAATTTAAATTCTTTAAATATACATAATTAGTGTAAAAGTAATTTACAATATTTATTATATTCAATAAACATGTCTGTATCCTGGAACAATATGTTGCTGTTTTTAAGGGGGCAGAACAAAGTAAAGAACTCCTTTTGGATTTTAATTTAGGTATCAAAAGTGTGGCATATGTTTCAGACTGTAACCAATTGCCTTTGACTTTCATATAATCACCTTTTCCAGCCTAAGGCAGTTTAATTCATACAGTCCAGAAAAGAGATATTGTTTGAGGTCTCCTTTGGAGCGAGTGCTGACTTGCTGCTCATGATTGAAGTTTTACAGACAGTATCAAGGATAGTAGGCTTTTGGCAGAGAATGTTGTTAACTTTGAAAGCATGAATTATGATAGATGGCTAGTTAAAGAGATCATGGGAAGATCCAAGAGCCCACAGACTTGTAAGCCTGACCTGGCTGTAGAACAGATACTGGAAACATTCGTAAGGGATAAGGTTCTCTAGCATTAGACAATGTACACTTGTGGAAAGGTCAATTAGGCTCTTCTACTCATCAAGTCATGCTATCTGATGCAGTTCACAGAACACATTAGTGACCTGGTGGATAAAGAGAAAACAGCACTCAAAAATGTCTGTAGATTTTAGAAAAGCTTTGACTTTCCCTTTTGCACATTCCCCCCACACCCCCCGCTTGCCCCACAAAAATACAGCTGTATGAAATCAATAAGCACAGCGTTTAGATTTGAGCAGTGCAGTGTAATGGTTGATTACGGTGTTGTGAGAAATATTGGACTGGGCCCTGAGAGTGTGGGATGGATGCTCCTAGAACGTATAATGCGGAATGAGTAAATTGGTATGAGAGAGGTATGGAAATAAATTAAAATCTGGGCATTAGATGTTAAGAGTTTGCTATCTGTCAAATGTCACATGTTAATATTAATAATGGTAACTAATTATGGCATATTGTGACCTCTGCTCATCATACTGACCAGTAAGGTCTCATTTCCTTGTGCTCACCTGTGTCCTTGTTGTAGCCTCCTGTTCTCTTATATGTAAATTGTAAATTCTTTACAGAAGAGGCTGTCTCATTATGTTTTTGTACAGTGCGGTTTGATCCATGCTTGGGGCCTTAGTGTATATATAAATAACTATTAATAAATAGAAGGTCTTGGTAAAAAGAACCATTATTCAAGGAGAAAGGTAAAAATGACACACAGGTCTGTTACAGGAGTCCTAATTTCTGAGATCAGATGACCCACCTCTGTGTGAGAGGAGACTAAGGCCCCAGCTGTAATTCAGGAGTAAAGGGATTACTGTAGTGTGAGAACAGGAATTTGGCTTTATAGTTTTGAAAGAAGGAAATTTGAGGGAACTACTCAGCGCAGGTATAGGAGTAGTGCATTCAAACTAGTTAAAGTGATGAACTATAGGTTGACTTCAGATTCTGTAGGATGATTAGAAAAATACTTGCTGCGCATATGGATTTTTGTTGATGCCTAAAAAATTACAATTAAAAAAAAATTCAGTGGACTTTTAAAAATGTTTTGTTGTAACCACTTCTTCTGCTTCTCCAATCTTTAGGCTGTCTCCCTGGCCACACTGACTCAGCCAGTTTCTTTTGAAGCACCTTTTGCGGGGATTACACAATCTCCTTCCTATGATCAAGGACTCAGATTGTAGCCTTCACTATTGACTTGGCTTCCTCTGAAGTCGGAATTCAGATTTCTTCTCTCTGGCGGACCCAGCAGCAATTGCGCCGCTAGCAATCAAATTCTCATTCAGGATAAATGTTCAATGAAACATAAGCTAGACTGAGCACTGTGTGTTGCAGTTTAATTACAGGGACATTTGTTAAGAAAGATGAAACATTGTACCTGGTAGAAAGTGCTTTTGTTTGGCTCAAAAGCTGTCTGAGTGTCCTTAGCCAACTCTCTGACAGTTGAGCTCAGGCTTTCATGCTTATGAAAGGCTCAAGGAGGCATCCCTGTACCATGGTGCTTCTCATTTCTGCATTGGCTGCCAGTATCCTAGGGGTTATATGTTGCACACCTTCCCAAACCAGTCTGGATGCTGCCTCATCCTTTCCCCCTAGTGTGGGGTGGTGGGTTGATGCAAGAGCACCTGCTCTGGCTGTGTGGAGCATTGCACCTGAATCCACTTTGGCAGGGCTGTTGACCAGTTCCTGGTGCCCAGGAGGTCTGGAACCCCCTCAGTTTTTAGTCTTTCAGGGGGTTGCTGCGGGAACCCAGGCCCGCCCACTCCACTGGGTTCCAGCTCAGGGCCCTTAAGCCAGACAGCCAGAATCAGAACTCAACTACTCCATCAATGCCCTGAGCTCCTTCCTACTTTCCCTGGTTTCTGTAACTTTTCAGCCTGTTGGGCCAGGTGCTCAGGGTGCTGTCTCTGAGCAGTTTTTCAGCAGCTTGGAGGCAAAAGTTTCCTTATGCCTGCCTACTTGCTCCTCTGGCAGTCCCACCCTTCTGCTCCCACCTCTCTCTCTCTCTCTTTTTTTTTCCCCTCCCAGCTACTATGAGGCTGCCAATCAGCACTGGTCTTGCTGGGTCCGCATGGAGTATATACACTCAGCCTCCAAATGTATCATCAGTAAGCAATTCTCTCTGACTTCCTCCTTCCAATCGTTTCCTTCACTATAATGACACTTTAGAAATATGTCCTGAACATATTGACTATACTCCTAATCCTTTAAAATTCTTCCTATACTACAGGCGATCTCTCCTATTCTGTAGGTGAATTTCACTGAACTGAATAATGCAGAGTTCCCGTAAAACTGGAATGCTCAGTTCCTTCAGCATATGAGGAATTTTAAAGGGCTAGGGTTGGAGACATAACTGTGTTGGCAGTTTGCCTCCAAACCACCAGTACTAGGTATCTATGTATTACAACAAGGTTCAGAACTTGTAGTACCATATTACTACTCAGATATTCAGTTTATCTAGATTGTAAACTTTTTGGGGCCAGGACCATCTTTGCCTCTTGTATTTGTACAGTAAGCCAAGCACAGTGGGACCCTGATCCATGACTAGGGATCAGGAACCTTTGGCACGCGGCCCCTCAGGAAAATCAGCTGGTGGGCTGGGACAGTTTGTTTACCTGCAGCATCTGCAGGTTCAGCTGATCGCAGCCCCCACTAGCTGTGGTTCGCCGTTCCAGGCCAATGGGGGCTGCGGGAAGTGGCGGCCAGCACATCCCTCGGCCCACGCCACTTCCTGCAGGCCCCATTGGCCTGGAACGGCGAACCACAGCCAGTGGGGGCTGCGATCAGCTGAACCTGCGGACGCTGCAGGTAAACAAACCATCCCAGCCCACTAGCGTATTTCCCTGATGGGTCGTGTGCCAAAGGTTGCCGATCCTTGCGCTACAGCAATACCAATAATTTATTTTAATATAGCTATTGAGACATATAACAAAGAAGTTAGGTTATTTTTTGAATAATTTTCTAAACTCTACTGAATTTAGCTAACCGAGCAACATGCATCAGAAATATGTGGAGCTTGTCCTCATATGCATACAATTAATATTTCCAGTTTCACAAAACAGCATGTCTTTCTAGTATATTTGTTCTGTTCTAATTGCAAGGAAGGAAAATGGCAGAATTAGATCAAACAAAATTCCAGCAAAGAAGAACATAAAAGTTATTTGAAGAAAAATCACACTCAAACACAGAGGTGGATTAAGGTTTTATGGGGCCCTGGGCCAGAGCAAGTGGGAGGCCCCTCCCCACCCCTTCCACCTAAGGCCCGACCCACAGCCCCTTCCCTTTCTGCCCCTTCCCTGAGGATTGGGGGGTTCTTCAGGGGTTTCCCCTGTCCCGTGACTTCTGCCAGGGGTGGGGTTTGGGGGAGGGTGCTGCGGGGGGACTTCCCCTGTTTCATGGCTTCTGCTGGGGATGGGGTTGGGGGGTCCGGGGGCTTTTCCTGTCCTACCCACCGGGCGGCAGAAGCTGGGGGCCCCCAGCTGGCTGGGGCCCCAGGCGTGGGTCCCATGGGCCCAGTGGCTAATCCGCCACTGCTCAAACAATAGTCCTCATACAAGAGATGCATTAGCAAAAATCAGTAATGTGTTACCCGTGGCTGTATATTTCCCATTCTGTTTTACATTAGCCTCACGTGCTAAACAGAATGTGCTTTCAGCATTCATATCTATTTACTGGCCAAAAAGAACAAAAAGGCACATTTTTCTTTAAAGTCAATAGTCGAAATCTCTTACTTCTGAAATTACCACATATGGTTCCCAGAGAGCAAGAGCCAAAACTTTCTAGGCTGGGTTCCTAACGTTAATTGTCCTCCCTCAGTCGTAACCAGGTGCCTATATACAAGTACCCCAACTGCTCAGAGGTGCTGAGCACCCACAGCTGCTGGTTACAGTGATGGTGGACTGCTCATGCACTATTTTTGTTGCAGAATTAGCATAGTTGGTGGTGAACAGTGACTTTCATCTTAAATGACTCATATATGGACCTCTTCTCTTGTGAATCTGAATATCTGATTGGCATCTCAAGGCTACAGAAGTAGGTACTGCACAATTGATTCCCACTTCAAAGGGTGCAGAGCAAACATTAATTTCAGACATCTTAAGAATTTTTATGCAAAACCTAATCCTGTGCTAGATCTTTTTTTTGCATTTAAATTACATTTGCTACTGAAATGAGAGCCAGGACTAGATGTTTACAACAGCTCAGGGAGGTCTGGAAAGAAGGGGGGATTAAAATCTGGAGAAAATATTTGTTTGTTAATAATAAGGAATGTTGTGTGTTAGAACCCAGACATGATTCTCATTTATAATAAGAGCCCTTTAGATCACTCTCTAGCGGTTTGGAATGGGCCTCAAAGGGTATGTAAATCTTAAGTAATGATTTGGAGAGTTTCCTATTCCTTTCAGGAGACCTCTTGAATGAGCTCACAGAGCTGCTGCTGCAGCAGGCTGGAGCGGGACAACACACTTGTCAATTAGCATCGCACTGCCCATGCTGAGTATTTCAGAACATTTTGTATAGCCCTACAGCTGAAAAATAACCAAATGTTGCTCATTTTCATCCTTTTGTAGAGGAGTTTTGAACATAAGAATGGCCATACTGGGTCAGACCAAAGGTCCATCTGGCCCGGTATCTTGTCTTCCGACAGTGGCCAATGCCAGATGCCCCAGAAGGAATTAACAACAGGTAATCATCAAGTGATCCATCCTCTGTCGCCCTTCTGTATACATGTCATCTTGCTGTCTTCGCAAGTTTTTACCATTGCTAGTCTGAGTGATGACCATAGCCCTGGTCCTGCAACATGATCTACATGGGCAGACCCCTGCCTGGATCTGATTACAGGTTTTTGACCCGTAGGGGTAAGACTTACAGAAGAAAATCTGAATCCCTATATAATTAAAATGCTTAAAGTAGATTTTTTCTTACATAGACCTACCTCCGAGTAAATTAGTCAGCAAATGCAGTGAAGCCTGTTTTGAATAATATCCCAGTTGGTTGCCTAGTAAATGCAAAGGTCTTTTACTAAAGGTCAAACAAATTTATCCCAGTGACCTAGGTGATACTTTAATGTGGCCAGTTCAGATGCTGGAGCAGGGTGGGCTTTCAAAGCAACTAAACTAAGCAAATATTTTGGGAGAGGTGGTTTGCAGCATCAGCAATTCATCCTTTCCCTCTGACAGCAGGATTGGAAGGGGAGGGAACTCTGTCAGCTGAATTCCTTCCTTCTCTCACTCCTTAATTCTAGCAACAGAGGAGAATGCAACTCAAGACCCATTATCTTGGTATTTACAGTCCTGCTTGGTGCTTGACATTCTGTGAAGCTGGCTCTGCTCTGGATGAGCTCCTCAGTGTAGGTTTCACTTTCTGTCAAAAAATAAGAACATTTCCGGATCTGCCTGATGCACTTTGTGTGTTTATGTAGTATCTTTATAACTGTATTTTCCAGATATAGTCCCCTAGGGAAATGAGGAGAAAGGAAATAACTACCAGTTGTAACGCTCACAAACTCTCTGGTCGTTAGGGGGTGGGATCGAACCTGGGACTTCTGGAGCTTAGTGCATGAGCCTCTACCCTATGAGTGGCAGGCAGGTGGGCACTGCCACTAGAGGGGACAGAACACCACACCCAGGAGGTGTGTGTGTTACACAGTCACTATTGCCTGAACCAAACTTTCAAAAATCATGAACTTGGCTAAAAATGAGACTTAGAACACCAGATGTATTATTTTTTTTCTTTATTTATTTTCTGATTTTTGAGCATTTCAGAGACATGTTTCCAATCTTTTCTCCACACCCACAAGGGCTAGACACTTTTTTTTTTTTTTTTTTTTATAAAATGAAAATTGAGATTCTCATGTAATCGCAGGATTTTTCTTTTAAAAATCTCCCAAATACTGTGAGACTTGTTCACAAGACTTGGCAACACTGTTAACTACTCTGGCTGAACTCCCTAAAGGGACAAGAATGTCAATGGTTTTTTCTGTTGGGAATAAATGTTACAATCTTTGTTTTTTACGGTTTCGTAGATTTGCTGAGCCATTCTGGCAATGTTTGGTTGTTTTTTTTTTAGTTGGGTAAGATTTCCAGCAGCTCATGAAAATACACCACAGCACGTTCAGCTTCCCTTTATACTCATGACACACATTTCATGTCAGTTACAGGAAGCAGGTAACTCTACATTCATGAAATTTTATCTATGGTTTTGTGGGGAGGGGTGTTTTTCTTTGTATTTACAAAAAATAAAACTATCAAAGTAAAACCAGCCCAGTGAAATTGTTCTATTTCATGCATGCAACATTTCTCACAGCTCTAATTGTATCTTAATTCTTAAGTGAGTAACTTTAAAGTTTTTTACCCACCATTTCCTAAACTTTTAAAGCTTGAACCTGTTTCAGGAAAATAAGCCAGTAGTTCTCCTTCTGCAACAGTGCTATGTGTTAAAGGCCTACACATTTAATTTGTACATCTCCTTCTGCACACCCAACCCCTTCTCTGCTAGTCCTTTGCACCGCCTCTACTTTGAGAAATGCTGATGGTGGTATTCATAGAATGATCCTTTTCTCCATTCCTACATGTTTTGAGCAATCAAATACTTGAGCTGTTAACATTAACTATCATTGGTACCCACTGAAATGAGTTAGCATCCGTTGTAACCTGCCCACAAGCACAAAGTCTCCTCGTGGCTTCCACCAGCCTAGTTACTTCTTGCACCAACAGCCCTTTCAGTTCTGAGGGCTTGTCTACACTTGAAATGCTGCAGCTCTAACTCTTCAAATGTAGATACTACCTACTCCAACAGCAGGGGTTCTCCTGTCGGCATAGGTAATCAACCTAGCTACCACCTCTCGGGGAGGTGGACGGAAGAACTGTTCTGTCAACCTAGTGTGTCTACACCATGGGTTAGGTTGGCTTAACTGCACTGCTTAGGCTGACCCAGCTACATCACTTAACTTTTTAATGTTTTCCAGGCCTGTGCCTCCCCAGATCCATTCGCCTTGAGACCTTAGCTACCAGAGACTAACTTTTCCCCTCTGGTTCATCACCCTCAAAGGTGTGAAACCAGCTCCCCAGTTATCTGCTCACTTTACCTCTCACTGCTCATGCATTTTGCACAACAGATATCTGCTTGAGGTAAAAATTAACTGAAGAACCACCGATTCAGAGATTAAATAGTAAGGGAAACAAACATGCAAGGTAGATGAAAATAAATATAAAGACCTAACCTCAGGCTTTATTTTCTATATTAGATAAAATCCCTTTTCTAGTACGAATCACCTTTTCTGGTACGAATGCCTTTGAACAGTTTCCCACCAGACCTCCTAGCCATAGGGAAGTTCCAACATTCACTGGCAGCCTCCCTGCCTTTGAGAAGTTCCAGATGAAAACCTCAGATTAAGCTTCCTTTTTAAAAGGCTTTTGTCCTTCTGGCATACGGCTCATGGTTATTCAGAGTGGGGGAAATTCCTTCTTGTCTCAGTGTCGTTCCATTAACTTTAGTGGTCCACCATTGTCTCTTGCTAGACTAGACAGTGGATGGGTACTTGAAGCTGATTTCATGTATACAACTGGCTTGGGAGGTATCTCCTTATTTGATTGCTTGCTGTCCTGCTGTGAGGTGGAGCTGAAATTCTATGAACCCAGTTCCCCATACACACATTCATAACAATAGCCTGTACGCGTATCTCAGTATGATTAAGTTGAGAACATTACAAGCTTTCATAAACTACTGTACTCAACATGTTTTACAGCACAGTTACATTTGTATAAAATCATTTGATTCAGCTGCTTGAATACCAAAGAATAAATTCCTTTTTCTCCCCTTGATGTGTCTGGACCCTGACTGGCACAGGTATCTTTTCCAAATATGGTTTAGATGCAGCCAAAATCTCAGGCAATGTCTATTTTGAGGAGATTTAGACTTTAAGATTTCAGAAATCTCGCACACCCAAATGATTTATTCTTTTTGGTCTTGAAATCTTATGACAACACCTTGCAAAATTCCAGGTCTGTTTAAATCAAGGCTAAAGTTTATATTTATTTGGCACTCAAACCCTATACCAATCCTTTTTATGTCCCCCTCTCCTTTTTCCCTGACTGGGGGAACAGCTGGATTCAGAATGAGCTGGGAAGCCCCCATCTCTCCCAGCTGAAGTTCTAAAGTTCTGAGACTATGCAAGGTGAAGGCTGGGGCCATGCCCGAAACTGAAGGGAAAACAGGGACGGTAGGAAGTGGCTCAGGCAGCTGATCTGGAGTGGTAGCCAGAAGGGAGAGTCAGCCCTCACCTTGCTCCACTAGGACCCAATGGAGAGGAAGGGCCAAGGTCTCTCCCACCTTTCCCTCCTCCCGTGGCTGCTGGAGAGATGCCAAAGGACTTTGTGGGGTGATGAACTGCCAGTTGGCTGCTGGGCACTGCAAACAACCCAGAAGAGCCATCCTAAGACTTAGAGATGCTGTTTGGCTGCAGCCTGACCACTGGTCTTGCTGGACCCCAAGTAAAGTCTCCGCTACAGCCCCCTATAACTTTGTCTCATCATTATGTATGAACGTGTGCGTGCACACACACGTATCACTAAATATTATTTGAACGCAACTAAAAAGTATTGACTACATTGGGGTGAAATTGAAAGACCACTGAGCTGTTATGTTTTTTTTTCCTTGAAGGCCAACTCTTTTTATTCTGTAATCACTTTCTTTGATGGATAACGCCACATGGACATTTTTGTTTTGTACTGTTTTCGGTACAGCAAACTGCCTGTTAAAATAAATCTAAAAGAACAGCAAGGTCACACTGATCTAGTCCCAAGTGTTCACAGAGGCATATGTTGAGACAGGTGGTTAACTCAGCCTCCTGGCCAAAAACAATACGTGAAGGAATTTCATCTGAACTCCAGGCAGGTGGTCAGCTCATCACAGAGATCTGTGAAAATGTTTGTCCAAAATATGTACATGTATTTAAAACTGAATCATGGACTCACTGGGACTAAGCAAATCCACCATCCTGCAGTTTAAGGTGGGCCATTTGGTCTTCATGAAGTAGCTGGGTATATAGTCTCAGAGGTAGAACTCCTTTGGTTATCCAGACAGGTGCAGCGTATCTTCATTGCACTGGGATCTGTTCTGTTCTGGAGCGGTTCAGGACTACTGTTGAGCTAGTTGTCTCTATTAACAATCACTCCTTGGTCTATCAGTTGAGCGTACCTGCAAGACGCCACTGTTTTGGTAACTTTTGTGATGTGGACATCTGTTCATTATGAACTGGACTGAGACACTTTGCCATAGAATAATTCATCTTTGTATTATAGAAACATCTGGCAATGGTGCAGCTGTACTGGTGATAAGCAGCAGTGTCTTTACTGTCATGTCATGAAAATCAGCTCAGCAACTACTGAAGTTCTAAATCCGGCAACTGTCCTCTTCCTTCAGAAACAGGGTCTGTGGAGTGGATAGTAACGTCATTGACAGTGATGTAAATCAAGGGAAACGCCATTGTTTCCATTGTAGCTGAAATCACACAGCCTTGTGTCTGTGCCAGTTACTTTATATAGTGGGATCCTCAATTCCAGAATGCATGCCGAAAGGTGGCACACCCTTGTCAACACTGGAAAACTTAGGACATGTATCATTGTAAGTGGTAGCAGTGAGGTAGCAATAATAACAACACCTAGCTTTATATAGCAGTTTTCAGCAGTAGATCTCAAAGCACTTCCCAGTCTTTAATGTATTTATCATCGTGACACACCTGTGAGGTAGGGAAGTGTTATCCTATTTTATAGATGGGAGTTGAGGCACCAAGAGGCTAAGGCCCAGATTTTTAAAGGTATTTAGGTGTTGCAGTGCTCAGTATTGCAATGCTTAGTGAGTTAGCAGCTTAAATCTCATTTTCGAAAAGGATTTAGGCACTTAGGAGCCTAGTTGATGGGATTTAGTTTCCGAAGTGCCTAAATACTTTTTGAAAAAGAGATTTAAGCTCTTAAATCAGTTAGGGAACGGTGAACCGTGGCCACTGGGAGCTGCGAGTGGCCGTATCTGCAGACTCTCAGGTAAACAAAGCATCTTGCGGCCAACCAGGGGCTTACCCTGAACAAGCCACGAACAAGTTTGGGAACCCCTGTTCTAAGTCCTAAGCTCGTGCCCTAACTGCTGACTTCCTTTCTGTAAATTTAACGGCAAGAGACCCTGGTCGGTGGCAGGTAGGATCGAATCTGGGGCATCTGGAGCTTAGTGCGTGAGCATCTACCACATGAGCTAAAAGCCAATTGGCTGTTGGGTAAGGCTGTAGAGCAAGATCATTAATCTCTCTCTCTAAGTGGTCTCGGTGCCACTAGATGGGACTGAACACCACACCTAGGAGGTATGTGGATTACATAAACACCAATGTGGAGTAGGCTTACATGTCTTTTTACCATTGGGTCATGGACATTTGCTGAAACGTGGGAAGGCTAATTTTCCTATTGGACTTGAGGTTTTTGTGACCTTTCTTAAGACTATATCAGGGTTTCCATCATGAATTTCTACTTTCACAAATACAGAACTTACAACAAATTTTTTTGTGCGGTTTTTAAAACTTACAGTATATTAATATATAAAAAGTGTTTTAGGCACTTTTTAAAGCTCCTGAAAGTTAAAACTTTGCAGTGGAGTTTTATATTATTGACTTTTGTATTAACCTGTTTTAGCGTCCTGGTGGATATTAAAGGAAAAACTAAATTTAAAACTGACCAAGTTAATCCTTTTAGAAAAGAAGATTTCTGAGCAATGTACATGCCTTTTTGGGGTGCTTTTTTCAAAGGAAATTTCAAAGTGAATTCCAGTACATGGCTTTAGTGAATACATGGGCCAGCAGGGGATTAATTTGTGGCTGTAAAAATTCTCAAGTACTCATTGACATGTTAGGCTGAAATTTCTCCCAGGGATCACTGAGGGTCTAATTTGCTCCAAAAAAGTATCAATTTGCATGAAATAAAGAGTGCTAGCACTGGGAAGCTGCAACTGCTGACATGAGCTGCCCTTATAATTGACTTTATGGATTTTAGTACTAGTGAAGATTTAATACCTGATACTTCCAAAGTACACTATCTTAGGTATACGCTGCCAGTGCTCAAAACACACATTTAAAATATTTAAACAAATGGGTGCCCTTTGATTTTCAAGGAATGAAAACTGTTTGCTTTAAATTGTCATCTTACAGTTGGTTAAACTTTATAATGCTTTCAGTTTATGTTGCAGACATAGAAATCCTAATTCTTCCCTAATTTCACTCAGACAACCCTATTAACTTCAGTGAAGGCCTACTACATATGGTCTGTTACAAGATTTTTTGACCCTTTCTTTCTGGAGCATCTGATTGATACTGGACTAGATGAAACACTGGTCTGACCCACTATGTACTTTCTGTCCTCTGATGCATTAATGGTTGATCCAACTCCCATTGAAATCAAAGGGAATCTTTCCATAGATTTTAGTGGGAACTGAATTGGGCTGCACTGCTGAAATTAGGGCAGACATTCTATGGGTGATATCCGGGCTCCATTGAAGTCAATAGGATCAGGCTTTCATCCTCTGCCTGCAGCATCCAGTTGGACTATCTGAAAATGTGCTTAAATTTAATCAAATATAATGACACTCTTTTTATTGCTCAACAATCAAATACCATACTCTTGGGCTGGTAGTATGGAAAATACAAGTGCTCTGCAAGTTAATTGGGAAGTTTGGGTTACACATTATGAAACACATTACAGAAGTCCATTTGTTTTCTTCATGACAGTGTTTTTAATTTAGTAGACTGTAGGATTGCATCTATAACTGTCTTCAGTTCACTAGCTTAACTTAATGTTCCACCTTGGAAGAAACAAGTTAGCATCCGTGGCATTGAAGCTTTTAAGCCATTAGTACTGCCTTAAAAAAATTAGATTCCATGTCTTGGCATCAACCAGGGCTTTAAAATTGAAGACACAAACCCACTGAAGTACCTGTGCTCATATGTGCTCTATAGATACGACATCTTTTCTTTATGAAATTTGGTGTTGCATTTTATGTTATCCTCAGAACTATGATCTAATGGAATTATTATAACATGAAAAATGTCACACCGTATTACACAAGGAACTGGATACTCATGATTGTTTTGACTGAAGAGATCTAGTTTTTGTGTTCACAGTAAGAAAAACAGTGACAACAGGAAGAAAGGTGCAAAATTACAGAATTACAAAAATCAATCTTTAGTCATTTACATTTTACGAATACCTTAATACAAGCTAGTAGCATTCACCTTGGAATGCATGTCTTTCTCTAAAGGGGAGCCTAGTCCCAACTGTATTCAAATAATCACCTATTTTTTATTTTTGCTATTGTCTCAGTTCTATCGTTTTAATATTTCTTTTTGTATTGTTCTATTTCTACAAACGTATCTTAAAATCCAGGGTACAAAAAAGAGCTATAATTCTTGCTGATTCCCTGGGCAATTAGTTCCTTAAAATAAAAAAAAAAAATTAAAAATTTAGAAATAGAAATTGTAACATGACATGAAACCAAAATAGACGTGCACACTGGGGAAAATAGGCATACTGACCAAGAAGAATGATGGTATGGGCAATAATTGCAATTTGGTTCAAACTCACTAGTTATGTAGCTAAGAGTCTGTGCACATTAGTGCTTACTTCGGTATTACTTAAGTCGCTCGGGGTGTGAAAAAGCCACACCCCTGAGCAACATAAGTTACCCTGACCTAAGTGCCATTGTGGATAGCCACGGGGGGTGGTGGTGGTGGAATAATTATGCTGACAGGAGAGCTCTTTCCCGTTGGTATGACTGGAGTTCCGGGGGGGGCCATGCTGAGGTTGCTCAGTTAGGGCAAACTGCAAAGAATTGGGCAGACAATCCCTAGAACTATGGTTATTCTGTTACTTAGATTCACCAAGCCAGCAACAAAACAGCTTCTACAGTATCTTACTGATTACTCAGAAGCCAGAAATACAGTTCCCTTAAAGCAATCCAGCCTTGAGCTCCCACCCAGACAGCCAAGTCAAATATGATGAGGATTACTGAAAATCTTGTTTGTCATATAAAAAGTTCTATCAGTCCCAAAGGATTGGACACATTAACCATGAGGTTAATGGATATTTTGGATCTTACCCAAATACATGCTTACAGCCAATTCTTATGAACTAAACTAAGATTTATTTTTTAAAAAAAAGAGAGAGTATTGGTTGAAAGATCATATACATCCAGATATGAGTAGAGTTCTTAGGTCAGTTTCATAGTAGTGATGTTGAACTTCAGAGTTGCAAAAATTTCTTTTAGAATTAGTCCATAGGTTGAAGTCCAATATCCAGATGGAATGGAGACCTCAGTCCTGCAACTCAAACTTCCCCTGATGAAGCTTAAGCAGATCTGAGATGAAAGGACCAGGGCCCAAGAGTTTTTATAGACCCCCCTGGCAGGCTATTGTCAGCTTCTTGACAGCAGGTGTTCCTTGGGTGAAGAATGATGTCTTTGAAGTAACCTCCTATTTCCTAAGCATCACCAGTAATTAGCTGCATGGATTAACATAAGGCAATTGCCTATCTCCCACCATTTACAGGTAATTTACTATATACTTCAAAGAGAAGTGGAGACAGTGATATCATTACTTCACAGTTCATTTAAATTTTAACATCTCCTTTTGCTCTCTGAATTAACAGAACACAGCAATAGACAGGAACTGACTGGTTACATGGTCAATCTCTAATAATATATATGTAAACACGCAAAAATCACAAACCTTATCTACTGACATGTCTCTAAAGGTTGAATCTGGGTCAATTAGCCTGCAAGTTGCGTAACCTTTTCTGACCCTTTGTCACAGTTGGCATAGAGCGTCTGCACGTAGCTGAGCCACTGTAGCGCTGCTAATCGGAAACGCCGAGCCACTACAGTGATTCCGGTGTAGACTGGCCCTAAGTATCGGTTGTGAACCAGAAAACAATATATCAGCCAAAAAATGTAAAGAGAGGTAATTTCCTGAAAAGGATTGTGAAAACACCACCAACTTTTCTCTTTGGAATAAGAGACAAAGCATCTTATAAGCCACCATAAGGCAGCTCTGTGGCATAATTGGTCAGTGTGTCCAGCTTTTACTAAAAGGATGTTGGTTTGAGCCCAGCCAGAGGTGATAGTGAGGCAGGGTGTGCTGGCCTTGCCCAGTGAGCCCAAGGCCAGGCTCTTTTTTGTCATGTTAAGTCTTTAAATTAAGATTGGATATCTTTCTAGAAACCATACTCGAGCTCAGGCAGAAGTTAAAGGCGTGATGCAGGAATCACTGTGTGAAATTCTATAGGCTGTGTGTTATACAGGAGGTCAGACTCGATGATCATAATGGGCCCTTTTGGCCATAAACATCTTTGAATTTTCTAATGGTGGTTTTTTGTTTTTAAGAAATGAGGACTGAAGGATTCTCTATTGATGTGGCTGTTGCTCATGATCTGTCTGGGAGAAGAAAGTAAATACATCAATAATAATCATAATTTTAATGCTACTTGACCCATCTTCCCAGCATCCTTTTGTTTTAGAGACTGACGCTTCCATATTGTCACACTACTGAGAACTTCAGGGCATTGTGATTTTCAGTGAGATGTTATGGTCCAAGATTTTCAAGTGGTCACTGATCTTTGGTGCCCAACTTGAGACATCTCATTCCTGATTCTTTTTCAGAGGTTCTGAGCACTTGCACTTTTCATGCATTTATTTTGAACTTATGGATGTTTAGTGCCTCTGAAAATCAGATAACCAGGTGTCTCAAGTTGGATGCACTTGAATGGTGGTCACATCTGAAAATTTAATCTTAGTTGTAGACCCCAAGTACTGAGTGTTCACCCTAGCTTGCTCTTCAGCCTCTTACCACTGCAGCTAGAAAACATGGCTGTTAACTTAGACATCTCTTCAATGTATTATACATTCAGTGAAGTAAGAGAGTAAATAAAATGCAGATCAAGTTCACTTGGAAGGTTTTAGGTGATAATTTAATAACACATGATAGAAAAATTCCAGCATAGCTCGGTTACAGTTTGCTGGTTAATGGTATAAATATAACCAAAGGTCTCCAATGGCTGCAGTATGTTGTAAATTACTGAAGGCAAGTTTCCATTAAATAAAATGAACCTCCTTGTTTAAAATGATTTGTATATCTGGCTGATACAAATCTTTGAGCAGCACTAGGTAGAAATCTAGTTAGCTTTTCAACTTTTTACTTGCTCTGAAATACAGTGCTTAATGTTTAAGTGCTTATAGAAGACCTTAAAAATATCTCAGTATGTCACCTTCCCTTTAACCCCTCTCCTCAATATATTGTCAGTATTGATCAAGGGCTACTTTCATCATCTATAAGGTATGTATTAGTGGTAAAAAGAAGGAGCTGCACATGCTGCAGGGGTTTGGAAAACATGAAACAATGACCTTAGCTTTTATCTTGTGGATGAAATAGTGTTCTTGATAGTGGGTGAGAGAGCAGGAAGAATGGCTCATAGTTCTGCATAATGAACCTGCATTCTCCAGATGAGCCCTTCTGTTGTGTATCTTCGATTGTCTGAGAAGATTTCCACGCCCAGCAATCAGGCTACAAGAAGACTGTCTGCTTACAAAATAGATACCTAAAAAGTTGTGGCAAGGATATAATTAAATTTAATCTACATCAGATGATGCACAGCACTAACATATTGGATACGTGCTGGTTGATTCAGATTAGATATTTTTCCTGTACAAGTGCATTTCCATTGCATACTGAATGCCTTTTTAAAATATGCCAGATTGTAAAGTATTTTTTAACATAGACATAAAGATATTTTAGATTCAGATACTGAGTGAATAAATTTTATATTCACTAACACCTTCAGCCTAATCACATTCACCCTTGTGATTGGATAGCTGAACTACTTACTCATATTAAAGCAGCTTTACTGGTTGATGTCTATTGGGAGAACAGATTTTTTTTAACCAAGCCACTCTCCCTAAAAGATTAAATTTAATTTTTATGTATGAATTTATAAACCATTAAATTGAACATTCTTGCACATAGAAATGCTCCTTGTAATTGTGAAGTATAGCAGCTATAAAATATTTATTACAGCTTTTATTCCTTTTTTTGTAAATTGTAATGATTTCTCTAATGTTTCAGGAGTATCTGACATCTTTACACTGCTCTTATGGATTCATTAGTCTTTTTTTCTTAATCTCGCAAAGGGAAATAAACATGCGGTACAAAATCGTTCTGAAGCACTGACCAAAGCCTGGATGTTAACAATTCCTTCCTCAGTTAGAGTCCACAAGATGGCAGTCTTGGACTGAAAGTGTCCAAAGTACAGTTGTGTTTATTTGAGGGTGCTGCTGATGAAGCTGTGGAACTGATTTCTGGGCTGTGTATATAGGTAAGGCTAAGTAAGTCAAGGACAGGTCACGGACAAAAAAGAATAATTCACGGAAGCCGTGACCTGTCCCTGACTTTTACTAAAAATATCCATGACAAAAAGGGGATCTGCGGGTCTCCACACCCTCTAAAGTGGGGCAGTTGCGCAGGGGCTAGGAGCCACCTGCAACAGCTGGGGGCCACGGGGCACCCCGCCACCTGCATCTCTGGGGGTCCCCCACGGCCTGGGGGGGCTGGGAGCTGTAGGGTGCCTGTGCCCTGCCTCCCATGTCAGCTGGGAGCTGTGGGGTACCCCTGTGGCCATGGTGGCTGGGAGCTGTGGGGTACCCCTCCGCCTACGGTAGCTTGGAGCTCTGGGGGCGGAGGGGTGGCAGGGGACCCTTCAGCTCCTGACCACTGCAGGCTGAAGTCAGAGGGGTCATTGGAAGTCACATATTCCGTGACTTCTGCGACCTCTGTGACTAAATCGTAGCCTTACTCATAGGTTGTGCTGACCACTACTACAATTTTGGCTCAGCCAAGTAGCAGCACTAGCTCTCATGATGGTAGGTCGGGCAAAGTGAAAGTGTGCCTCCTAGCTGTAGCAGCTGGATTCTAGTTTCCAATATTGTCCATTGTGCTTGAATTCTAAGGGCCAGATTTTAAACTCACTTAACATGTAGAACTGAAGTAGTCCCATTGATGTAGTATGTGTGAAATCAAACCAGCTCTATATGTTTAAAGCAAACAAGGGCATAGGCTGCATCTACGGTCATATGTTTTATCTGTTGTACTTAAGTGCCCCCATTACTGCAGTATTTGAACATCTCAGACTCTCTTTAATGTATTTATCCTCACAAGATCCCTGTGAGGTACAGAAGTGTTGTTGTTGCCATTTGGGGGGAGAGAGAGTTCAGTAGTTTGAGCATTGGCCTGCTAAACCCAGGGTTGTGAGTTCAATCCTTGAGGGGCCATTTAGGGATGTGGGGCAAAAATTGGGGATTGGTCCTGCTTTGAGCAGGGGGTGGACTAGATGACCTCCTGAGGTCCCTTCCAACTCTGATATTCTATGATTCTATTCTATGATTTTTCAGGTGGGCAGAGAGAGATGAAAGGCTAGAGTCACAAGGGCCATTTGGCCTGAGCGATGCACTGCTCATGTATCCTGACACCCAGTGGAATCCACAGCTCTGAGTAGGTTCCCAGGCTTCCTATCCAAAGTATAAGGAGAGCTAGGCCCTACCAAAAGAGGACTCAGGAAGCCAGCACACTGAATGGGGAGCTGCCTAAGGTAGCCAATAGGAAATGCCTAAGTATCTCCCCTTCAAGGAGAGTTAAGTGCCTAACTCTGGGCCAGAGGGAGGTGCTTCCCTCCACTTGAGATTCACATCCACGAACCCTCTCTTGAAGTCAGGCTTCAAAGTCAGGTCAACCCTTTTTCAAGGAAAACCAAGGGACAGGAGGAGATAGTACTCGTCCCCTCCCACCTAATAGATCAGTGGGTCGAGTGTGGGAGACATGGGTTCAAATCGACACTCTGGCTGGTGTGGAGTGGGGACTACAAACACAGGTCTGCCACTTTGTAGGTGCATGCCCTAGCTACTGGGCCATGGATATTCTGGGTTGGATAGGTGTTCCACATGCTATACAATACTTAGTTACAACAGTAATTGATTGAGAGAGAAAAAGCGAGTGAGAATGACTCAATAGCCCAATGGTTAGAACACTCACCTGTGGTGTAGGAGACCTAAATTCAAGTCCCTGCTCCACATCAGGCAATCTGGGTCTCCTGTATCCTGGGTGAATGCACTAACCACGGGGCTATTGGGGGACGCTACCACCAGGGCCTGTTTAGTGCCAGTTCCAATCCGATAGACATGCTCTAAGGCAGCCTCTGAGCATGTCTACTAGATCAGGCCCCGCTGCCGAGATAGGCGGGAATGCCTCGTTTGTGAATCCTGCTGGGGCTTAGGCATGAGTCGGGCACTGAGCTGCTTAGCAGGGTCAGGAATGAGATGGCTGTGTGCATGTCTGCTGGCAGATATCAAGGTCCCAGCTGAGCAGGGGTTTTGAAGCTTTAAATGTTGGATTTAGGCACCTAAGTCCCTCTTGTGGATCTCACTCTAAGGCAGGGGTCAGCAACCTATAGCACGTGTGCCAAAGACTGCACACGAGCTGATTTTTAATGGCGCACTGCTGCCTATCGGGTCCCAGGCGCCGGCCCCACTCAGTCCGCTGCTGAACCCAGGCCGCGACCCCGACAGGCAGCAGCGTGCCATTAAAAATCCTGCCTGGCCCGGCCCAGTCTTCTCCGCCCCGCCCCCACAGCTGCTGCTGCAGACCAGGCAAGCTCCCCCCTCCCCTGCCTCTTCCCCCAGCATGCTGCATTCCTGCTCCTCCTCCTTTCCCTCCCTGCTGCCTATCAGCTGATGGCCCTTGCGAGGGAGGGGGAGAAGCCGAGCTGCAGCGCGCTCGCTGCTCCGGGAAGGAGGCGGAGAAGAGGTGGGGATGGGGCCTTGGGGAAGGGGGGGTGGAATCAGGGCATATCCCCTCCAGCCCCTTGCCATGAGCCGCTCTGGGCAGGGGGCTGGGAGCACCCCCGCAACCCCAGCCCTCTGCCCTGATCCCTGCAACCCCCTCACACACACCCAGCCCTGATTCCAGTATCCCCACACATACCCAGCCTCCCCACCCCATGCCCTGACTCCTGCACCCCCTCACATGCTCCCAGCCCCCTGCCCCAACTCCTGCACCCCCCACACATACCCAGCCCCTTCACACCCCATATTCTGACTCTTGAACCCCCCACGTTCCCACCCCCACCCTGAACACCAAACGGGAGCTCCTGCACCCCTCCCCCCACATTCCCACCTGGACCCCTCGCACCAAATGGGAGCTGCCCAGGTAAGCACTCCACACCCAAACCCCAACCCTGAGCTCCCTCCCTCATTCTAGCTCCTGGCCAGACCCTACACCCCAACCGCCAGCCTGCTCCTTCACCCCCAGCCCTGTGCTCAGTGCACTCCCACCCTCAGCTCAGTGCAGAGAGAGAGGAAGAAAATAGGCTAGAACCAGGGAGAAGGTAGGTACCCACTCTATGTGGGCGGGGTCGGGATCCCAGACAGGCAGCAGGCTGAGCGGGTCTGGCAGCCGGGATCCTGGCTGGCAGGAGCCGGCGGACTGAACCCCAGACCTACAGTGGGCTGAGTGGCAGCAGGCCCTGGCTGCCAGCCCCTTGCCAGCCAGGGTCCCGGCCGCAGACCCCGCTCAGCGTGCTGCTGGCCTAGGTGAATGGAACCCCAGGCTGGCAGCGGGCTGAGCAGGCCGGCAGCGTAAGATCAGCATTTTAATTTAATTTTAAATGAAGCTTCTTAAATATTTTGAAAACCTTGTTTACTTTACATAGTTTAGTAATATAATATATAGACTTATAGAGAGAGACCTTCTAAAAAACGTTAATGTTTTACTGGCATGCGAAACCTTAAATTAAAGGGAATAAATGAAGACTTGGCACACCACTTCTGAAAGGTTGCCGACCCCTGCCCTAAGGAGATGTCTACACAGCAAAGAAAAACCCACGGCGGGCCAGTGCCAGCTGACTCGGGCTCGCAGGGCTCAGGCTGTGGGGCTGTTTCATTGCTGTGTAGACTTTTGGGCTTGGGCTGGAGCCCTGGCTGTAGGACCCTGTGGGGGCCAGTCACAGGTTTTGCTTTCCTGTGTAGACAGACCCTGAGTCCAAAGTCACCCAGGAAGTCTATGGTAAAGCTGGGCATTAATCCCAATCCTCCTGAATCCCAGGCTAGGGCCCTACCGAGAAGACATACCTTCCTCCTTATATAATCCACACTGTGGACCAGATACTCAGCTGGTGTAAACTGGTGTAGATCCATTGGTTCCATGGAGCTATGCTGATTTACACCAGGTGAGGAGTTGCCCATATGATTCCATGGGGCACTGGAGGATTTTAAGAAATGAGTATCTTTAATATTGTTTTAAGATAAGACTTGTTCTATGTGTTATTAAATATGTTCGAGTTGATGGCTTACCCCCCTGAGATAACGCAGTTTCAATATAGCCACTTTACAAATGGGGAAACCGAGGCACTGCTTTAAGTAGTTGCACAAGGTCATACAGTGAGTAAGGCCTGGTCTATATGTAAAACTTAGGTTGATTTAGCTACATTACTGGGCTGTCAAAAATTTCACATCCTGAGTGATGTAATTAGTTTGACCTAACCCATGCAGTAGACACAGCTATGTTGATGGAAGAATTCCTGTGTGCACCTTGCTTCCACTTCTCGAGGGAATGTATTTACTGCAGCAATGAAAAACTCCTTCCATTCATGTAGTAAGTGTCTGTGCTGCAGTGCTACAGTGATATAACTGATATATTATTGTAGACAGCCCCTGAGTGTCAGAGTCAGGATCAAATCCAGGGATTCTTATCTTCCAGTGTTCTCCTCTGTAGACATACTCCAAGTTTAAAATATCATTTAAAGCCTACACCCATGGAAATACCCACTTGCCAGAGTTTTAATAGCCAAAAGTGTTATATTTCGCTATTTATCTGTAATCCTAAGAACAGCCAAACTGGGTCAGACCAATGATCTATCTAGCCCAGTATCCTGTCTTCCAACAGTGACCAATGCCAGATGCTTCAAAGGGAATGAACAGAACAGGGCAATCATTGAGCGATCCATTCTATAAACAAACCATATCTACTCATTAATCCTTTCATGACTCTGGTGGCATTATGTTCAGCTTAAGCAATTTTAGTATGCTCAAGCTGATCACAATTATGCAGTTTTAATATAATTGAGCTGAAAAGCAACACTGAATTCTTTCGGAGAGTCACTAGAGCTGGTCAGAAATTTTCCAGCCTTCCACTGGAAAATGCTCACTTGTCGAACCTGAAATTTCTCATAAAAATGAGTTGGGTCTGACAGACTTTCATCAGCCTACAAGGTTTCCTGCCAACTTCCCTGGTGGGTTTCAGGGCATCCCCACTGTTTGCATGGCCCCGAGGTTTGGGGGCTCTGGTTTTCCAGAGTCTGTAGCAGCTCTGAGCGGCCCTGCTGGGTAGACCACCCCATGGACATGCACCCTAGTGTTTCAGGTTCTGTGGCTCTGAGGCAGCCTTTCCATGATAGGGATTCCAGGCTCCCTTCCAGAGAGCTAGGAGCCTGAAAGTCCTGGCTCTACCCAGGGCTCATCTTCCAACTAGCCAGCTCAAGTCAGGGCTCTCAGGACTACCAAGCTCCTTGCTGCAGAGCCGAGAGCCTGAAAGTCCTGGAACTATTTCCTGAGTTTCAGGGTCTGCTTCTCTGAAGCAGCTCTACCATGCAGACTGCCCCAGCCCATAGACCCCCCTAGCTGGCTATTTGGGCTGCCAACAGTCCTGGGAGTCTGGAAACCCTAGGGTGCCAGGTCCAGGGAGCTGTTGACCCTGGGAGCTGCTGAGTGAAATTGACATTCTCCTCAGATTCAATGCTGTTATTAGCAGTGTCAATTTACTCACCAGCCATCGGGGTCTCTGGGGGCAAATGTCATTTCTGGAAAACCATGGGCTGGTATTTCTGAAACAGCATTTTTAAGGCGTTCTGTTTCTGGGAAATTTTGGTTTCTTTCCAACTTGGAATGAAACCCAATTTCGAAATGTGAATTTTTCTACGAACTAGAAATCTCACATCTCAGACGTTTCTAGAAGTCAGTACCTCTCAACATGGCAAGGCCAGAATCTGGCATATAGAGTATGACAGCCCCAAATGAGGGACACAAAATACATGACAAAGCTTAAAATGCTAGCATAACTACTTCTCTTGCATCTTGGTTTCATGAGTTTTTTTGCTTTCAGATGTATTGAACAATTTTCAGCACACTAAGTGAAAGGACATTACGTTTATATAGAATGTTGGGAACTTTGAGACTAAAAGGAGTGACATCCCTTGAAGTGGGTGGTAAGTTGGCAGGTACGAGGATGGGATGGACCAAAATGCAGAAACTCTTTGAAGAGAATGTATGGACCCAGATCAATCTTCCATTCCAGTGAGAGAAGGGAACAAAAACGATGTGGCCATGGGCGATGCGGTTGACTCAAAAGAGCAGAGTGTTGTTTCTCCAGCAATATTTCCCTGACCCTGTGGAAACTCCTCTGTGGAAAACGGATCGTATAGAGGGTTGATGTAGAGCTGAGGACTGGAGGCTCTATGTGGTATCTTCCAGGGGTGGCAGGGGAGGAGGCAGAGGAGGAAGTGGGGTGGGAGCGGGGGGGGGGCAGCTTGGCTGCTGGTGGGTGCAGAGCAGCCAATAATTTTTCCCTGTGGGTGTGCCAGCCCAGGAGCATCCACGGAGTCAGTGCCTATGGGCGCTAGGACCACTGGCAGAGTGGAGCACAGTGCAGAGCTGCAGGGGGCAGACGCCTGCTGCCCAGGGCACAGGTAGGGACACTTGAGGGAGGCACACGGGGGTGGCAGACAGGGCCAGGGGAGAGACCCAGCCCCGAACATTGGTGGAGTCATGCCCCCGTGCTCTGAATATTGCTGGTGCACGGCTACCACAGGCCCATATAACTCGCCGCCCCGGCATCTTCCCTGTCTGGTTTTGAGGATATTGGTGCAGATATCCCAGTGGGAATGGATGCTGCTACACAGATCTGGGGAAATCATAATTTCTTGATCTCTTCTGGTATTACTCCTTCCCAAGGTTCTACCTTCTAATTGTTTTGCTTTACAATAGTCTCACTCAGATGTATTAGCTTACGTTTCCCCAAGATAAATCTCTCACTTTGTGATCTGTTCCTCTAACTTCTCTAGGAACTTCTGTATTATTTTTCTGACCTCACTGGTATTTGCAACATCTTGTGCAAATTCCATTAACATGGAGGTCTTTCCCCTCCACTTCCAGATCATAAATGGAGATGTTTCAATAAGATTGGACCTAACTCAATACCTATGACATCCATCAGATACCTTCTCATAACTCCACAATTTGCCACTTATCATTCACCTTTATTTCTGGTGATTTAGACAATTTTCAATCCACACGATAGTGTTCATTACCCAACCATTACCCAATTCAGTTAATTTTGCAAGTTTGATTTATTTAGTCATTGTATCAAGTGCTTTAATAAATCTGTCAACTCGTCACATCATCCACTCTTTTTGCAATTCTAAATATTTTAAAACATTCATATGCTGGGCACTTGTACTTTTTCAGGAATTTTTTAGTATCTGCAAGAATATATTACTACAGAAGTATAATGTGTGTCATTGGTAGAACTGGTTGAAAAATGAATATAGAAAATTTCTAAAACATTTCCCTCTCTTTTGTCAAAATTTGAAATGTCAAATAAAAATTTAATTGAAATTGAGAACTTTTTTGACCATCTCTAATCTGTATATACCAGTCTGAACTATCTAAGGTTGTTTACACTGTCACTCCTGTTTTCAGAGGATCATGTTAATGCAAACTAGGAACCTTTTAATTCATGCCTTCAGTGTCCACACTGGGGAGTTACAGATAAGAACAGTGGTGCATACTGCTATTCACACCCCCTTAGTCCAGACTGTGTATCAGTGTAGATAAGTCCTTAGACTAATTGTGATTTACAAGTAATATCACTTTTGACTGAAATGAACAGCTTCCAAAACCAGATTGGTTAGCCCTAGACTAAGGCTAGAACTGGACTGGCACACATTGAGCTACTCTCATTCATCCACATAGCTACTCACCTGGCTAAGAAAGGCCTGGATCAGAAAGTTCGTGCTAGCGTAGAGCTTATCCACCACACATATGTAAAGTTTAGAACAAAATACAATATAAAACCTATAAATACCCACCCACGGTCATTTCTTTCTCTTTCACACCAGTAAACAACAACACACTTGCATAACAGTGATGTAAATTAAAGGTCTGATTCCTCTGCTGTTTAAGTAATGGGGAATCTTTCCACTGACTTTAATAGGTGTTGGATCAGGCCCAAAGAGGGTAAACAATAGGCAGTTATTTGTGCTGATTGCTTTTGTTCTTTAAATCATCTCAGCAGGATTCTTTCCTTAAAACATCTCAGCGGGGTTCCCTTCTTAATTCTGACTGCATGAAGAAACAAGCTTTGGTGTATTCTTTTTACCGTGTGGGTGTGGCGATGTGTTGGGGGAGGGAAGAGGAAGGGAGGGTGTTGTCCTTGGCTTTGTGTTTTACCTCTTATTTACAGCTACTCTCTGAATGTCTCTTGCTCAAGGTCTATATTTTTGCATGTGTGTATGCAGTTAAAGGGAGGTAGTTTCCCTGAAGTAAATACATGTATCTATCCATATTATCATTGTATTAATATTTTATTGATCATATACACCAAAACCCCATAAAAGAAAACACTTGTTTTTAATAAAAACTACTGAAGCAGGCATGGGCTTCCTTGTCATTAATAGAATGTTTTTAAGCTGTTTAGGTAATCTCAGATAGAATACCCCCAGCGGCTACAGGTACTGAAAACATAAGCATGGCATTTGTTACCTTTTGAAGTAGTAAAAATTCTGTTGTATTACAAGCTCTGATCTTCATAGCAAAGTCTGGAAAAACTGCATGCCTTTCTAAATCAACACAATAATAATGGGTTATATCATACATAGGCTTGGCAGAATTAATTTTTTTTCCCAATTTTGACAGTTAATATTTTTTTTTCATTTAAGATTTTTTTTTATGCCCAATTTTCAACTGTTAGCGGAGGTAGGGCTGGCGTTAAGTGTTATGGCAGCACAGAAGTGGGGCTGAAGGGGGCTCCCAACATGGTTGAGGGGTCCAGGACACTGGGTTGCAAGGTATAAGGGAGGCTGTGGTCCTGGCCCAGCGGGGCAGAGACCCCCCTAGCCAGGCTGCAAGGAGGAGGATGAGCCCCCTGGCCACAGGATGCTGCTGAACAATTCCTGCCTAGGTATGGCCCCTGCACTCCTGACTAATGAATGAGTGAGCAGGGCCATGACAGTGGAGCTGCAGAGAACTTCCTGCATTATCACAGGGCTGGTGACTCCCAAGCGCAAGATGCGGGGAATGCGGTGGTTTTAGCCTGGGGGATCAGAAACCTCTGGCCAGGACTGCAAGGAGCACAATCAGCGCTGTCCATGTGGGAGGCCACCCTACTGCTGTGTGGCTTCATCCCTGAGCAGGAGTCATTCAGCAGCAGGGTATCTCCCCCACCACTAAGGAGTAGGGTTGCCACGTTTCTATTTGCAGAAAACTAAACACCCTTGCCCTGCCTGCTGTCCTGCCCCTTCTGAGGCCATGCCCCCGCCTCCCTCCATCGCTCTCTCCCACCCTCGCTGACTCACTCATTTTCACTGGGCTGGGGCAAGGGGTTGGGGTACAAGAGGGGGTGAGGGCTTTGGCTGTGGGCTCTGGGGTGGGGCCAGTGATGAGGGGTGCAGGAGAGGGCTCCAGGCTGGGGCCAAGGCATTGAGAGTGCAGGAGGGGGATCAGGGCTGGGGCAGGGGGTTGGGGCATGGGAGGAGGTTCAAGGTGTAGGCTATGGGCTATGCTTACCTCAGGTGGCTCCTCAGAAGCTGCCAGAATCTCCCTCTGGCTCCTAGGCAGAGGTGTGATCATGTGGCTCTGTGCACTGCCCGCGCGTGTACGTGCCAACCCCTCAGTTCCTATTGGCCGCAGTTCCTGGCCAATGGGAGCTGTTGAGCTGGTGCTGAAGGCAGGGGTAGTGCGCAGAGCCCCCGGGGCCATCCCTGCACCTAGGACCCAGAAGAAGATGCCATCAGCTTCCCGGGAGTTGCATGGAGCCGGGTAGGGAGCCTGTCTGTGCCACCAACCGGACTTTTAATAGTCCGGTTAGCGGTGCTGACCGGACCCGCTAGGACCCCTTTTTGACCAGGCGTTATGGTTGAAAACCATACACCTGGTGACCCTACTGAGGAGGACGACTCCTCTTCATGGCCCTAGCTGGGACAGTCTCCGCTCCACAGGGCCAGGACTGCAGCCTTCCCTGCACACTGAGCCTGCAGAGATCATGTGCCACAGACCCTGTGGCCATGAAGGGAGCCCTCTGAATCTCTGCCACCATGGTAGTGAGGGAGCCATGCCAGCCAGCCAGCGGGACTGCAGAGGGCTCCCTGAACTGCCACAGGACCAGGGACACTCAGTCTCTTCAGGCATGAGGTGGAAGGCAGCACTCCCACCAAGGGTTGCCGATTGATTTTTTTCATTGGTTTCAGTGTGTCAGATTAAATCGGTGATATCCAATGTTAGGGGGCTTATTCCTTCACCCACTTACTTCCCTGGTCCTTCTTGCATGACCAGAGAGCAACAATACCTGAAGTCCAAAGGTGCAAACAATTTGATGTTCATTGGGGTGAAATTCCAGCAAGCATGATTCCGATTTCCCTGTTCCCGCTCGCCCCCTACACTTCCTGATTGACTGCAGACTATATAGTAAAACTTGAGTTCTACTTAGCTATACCTTAACCAATCATTTTACTGAAATTTAACTAGCCAATCCTAACATATTGTAACATGATTATTTAACCAATTATATCCCACCACCTTAATTAGTTTACACCCAGCAAAATTAATTATACAGCAGACAGAAACAATCACAGAACCGGACAGAGACCATGCAAATAAACAATAGCAAAGTGGGAACTATCATGACAAAACAATACAGAAGAGAGGATTTCACATCCCAGCTATTGATAAGTGAGTTCTTGCCAGACAGGATGCTATCAAACTAAGTTTCCTTTTACATTGTCTAGGTACTTCCCTTTCTCTGGAGGCGATAGGCACTATCAGGACAGGATTGTATTCCTAACAGCCCAATAGCACCTGATTTCAATGTGACTGGTTTGGAATGTGAGGATGTGACCGGTTGCTTCCCAGCTTATGGCTGCCTCTGCTGCTTAGCCAAAGGCCTTAGCCTAAGAACAGGGCCTCAGACTGTCACAGTAAGAGAAGGCTCTTACACCAGCAGACAGTGATTTTGATTCTTTCTTTCTTTGAGCATAGGCCTTTACAGACAGACCTGAATATCTATATCCTAACATCCAACATCTATTGATTTAAATCAAATCCAGCTAAGCTGAATCCTGTAACATCGGTTAGCATGCTGATGCTTTTCTAAAGTAAAGTATAGCCAGGTATACAGTTAAAGATTCTTATTACACTGATATCAAAAAGTGACCTGCAACTGTTTTCTCTAAATGTAAGATGTAAACTGGTGGGTGGTTTCAGTAGGTAGGGAAGGCAAGTAAAGCTTCAGGCATTAGTCTTTTAAGGCTATTTCCTCAGGGAATGTCTTTTTGTTCTTAAAACCAAAGGCAAATCAAGTGAAAAATGTTGGTCAATAATTCCTACAGGCATTTCCTTATGAACTCAGCAGGAGGGAGGGACAAGTGAGTTCCCCTTTGACCCACCTTCCTCTTCTTTCTATATTCCACCCTTGTACAGCCATGTGACAGGCAGAGACCTGTTAATCCTTTACAAACTGCAGCTCCCTCACCTTGTCTCACAACCAGATGTTAATTTTGTAACTAGAAATTGCTGTACTACGCATAATAAAAAATATGCGCCCTGTGAGGGAACTGAGTGGCTCGGCTGACTGGTAATAAGATACAAAGGCCAAGGCTGGCAGGGGACTGGTAGACAAGATCCTGTGAGAAGCAAGTCTACAGGAAAAAAGAGTTCAAGAGACATTATCAAGGACACAATAGCAAGCTATCACGTTGCATAGGAAAGATAGGAAGTAAGGTAAGAGATCACTCTGGCTTAACCAGGAGATCTTCATTGATCTGAAACTCAAAAAAGTATTGGGTCAAATTACAAAGGATGACTATATATAACAAGCATGTAGAGATGAAATTAGGAAGACCAAGGAACAAAATGAGATTAAACTAGATAGGGAAGTAAAGTGTTTTCTTCTTACCCTTTACAAATACGTTAGAAGCAAGAGGAACACCAAGGACTGAGTAAACCCATTACTCAATGGTGGTGGTGGTGGGGGGGGAAGACAATAACAGAAAATGTAGCATTGATTGAAGTGTTAAATGCCTTTTTTGTTTCAGTTTTCACCAGAAAGGTTAGCAATGATCAGATGACTCGCATAGTGAACATCCATGTACAGGAGATTGGCTCTGAGGTTAAAATAGGGAAAGAACAAGTTAAGAATTACTTAGACAAGTTAGACATCTTCCAGTTGGTGGGGCCTGATGAAATACTTTCTAGAATACTTAAGGAACTGGCTGAGGAGACCACTGAGCCAGTAGTGTTTATCCTTGAGAACTTGTAGAGGATGGGTAAGATTCCAGAGGACTGGAAAAGGGCAAATATAGTACCCATCTATACAAAGGGGAATAAGGACAACCCAAGAATGTTTAGACCAGTCAGCTTAATTCGGTACCTGGAAGGATAATAGCACAAATAATCAAACAATCAAGTTGTAAGCATTGTGACAAAGTTCCTGCTCTACCTTGGTGAGTCTTGCACTTATTGGCAGATTTGCTCGCTTTGGAGCTTCATGGCAGCCCTCACTTTGGCTGTTTTCGTGAACCCACAGTACAGGTCAATTCCTCCTGTGTCTGACCAGGATTTGGGGGGAACCCAGGCCCACCCTCTACTCTGGGTTCCAGCCTAGGGCCCTGTGGAATGCATCTGTCCAGAGGGCCTCCTGGAACAGCTGTGCAACAGCTACAACTCCTTGGGCTACTTCCCCATGGCCTCCTCCCAACACCTTCTTTATCCTCACCATAGGACCTTCCTCCTGGTGTCTGATAATGCTTGTACATCTCAGTCCTCCAACAGTCCACATTCTCGCTCCTAACACCTCTTGCTCCTAGCTCCTTACATGTACACCACAAACTGAAGTGAGCTCCTTTTTAAACCCAGGTGCCCTGATTAGCCTGCCTTAATTGATTCTAGCAGTGTCTTGATTGGCTGCAGGTGTTCTAATCAGCCTGTCTGTCTTAATTGTCTCCAGAATAATCAGGAACCTTCTGGAACCTTTCCTGTTACCTTACCCAAGGAAAAGGGACCTACTTAGCCTGCTCTCCTACTGCTACCCTCTGGCCTGGGCTTTTCTTGCTTTTTGCCCCTGCTTTTGGCTCCCTGCCCCTGACTGGGCCAGACGCTCTTCCCCTTTCTTTTCTTCTTCTTGTTTTTTTTTTCTTTCTCTGCTGTTGCTAGAGTGCCAGCCAGCTGCCGGCCGGCTGTTAGCCCCGCCCCGCCCACTCTCAGACGCTGCTGCCGCTTCAGCTGAAACCCACCCCCGAAAGAGGGGGGGCCTGCTGACCTGCTCCCCGGGGCGAGGGGGGGCAGTAGAAGGACCCAGACCCAGCCACTCGCTGTTTGTCTGTGGACTCGTCTCTGGCTGAGAGAATTTCCTATCATCTGCTCCAGCATCCCTGGAATGTTTGCAGCTGCGACCTGGAACAGACAGAGAAAAAGCCATCTACCAGAGGAACACCACCCGGGGAATCTACAAATCTCTGTGGAGGGGGCCTAAGACTGAGTAACTTTCTAACTGTGCTCTCGTGTGGGGGGAGGCCTTGACTGTGTCTTAACTATGTTTGTAGGGACACGGGGGTGTGGCACGGAGCTGCCCCCCGATCCATCTGTGTCCTCCCAACCCCCACGCTACCATCTTCACAACTGCCTCCTCCACCATCTTTGCTGGCTGTCTAACATCTGCCTCTAGACTTAGCTGCTCGCCCTGATTCCACCATGTGGGCCAGAAGCACCAGCCAACCAAACAGGACTCTCTGGTCAAGCGTACGGTGGTTCATGTGCCCCACCCCCGAAATTGTCCACCCTACAGCTTGTCCCTTTCTACCTGACCCCAACTCCTGTCAATCACCTGCCACCGCCCCCACTGGGGCATCGGCAATGGAGGGCACTGGGGTGACCTCCACTGCTGCCATGCCCATCACCTCCCCAGACTCTAGGGAAGCCCCACCAGCTGGTGGGAGAGGCCAGGGCAAGAAGAAGGGGAAGGGCCCCACTAAAACCACCAGGCCCTCCATGACAGGGGCCACCCCCACTGCTGTGGTCCCGCCACCGACCACGGCGTCCTCCCCCACTGCCCCTTCCACCAGCTCTGCGGATGTCCCTCCCTCAGCCCCCAGGACGTATGCCCGGGCGGTGGCAGCCCCCCCGCCTGCTGCCTTGTCATCTCTCCCGCCCACCACCTCCGCCACTGTCAATAGCGGGCGGGGCCCCTTTCCCACCATGACAAGGAAGCATGCAGTCCGATGCCTCCTGGTGCCCACCTCGCCCCACATGGAGACCTACGTGCGGGCATTGGTGAGGGTGGTGGGGCCCTCGGCCATTGTGGTGGCCTCCAAAATGTACGGGAAGGTTTTCTTCTTCTTAGCATCAGAGGCTGCTGCCCAGGAAGCGGTGGAGAGGGGTCTGGAAGTGGGGGGGGGGTTTGTCCCCCTAGAGCCGCTAGAGGACCTGGGCTTCCGCCTGGTCCTGACCTCTGTCCCTCCTTTTCTCCCCAATGCTGCCCTATTACCCACCCTTTCCAACTTGGGGAAACCTGTTTCTGTCATCAGCCCTCTCCCGTTGGGCTGCAAGGACCCCAACCTCCATCACATCTTTTCCTTCCGCCAGCAAGTGCAGCTTCTACTGCCATCAGCAGCGCGTGACGGAGAGGCGCTTGAGGGGTCCTTCCTAGTCCCCCACCGGGGGCCCGTTACCGGGTATATTTCTTCATGAGGGAAGCCCAGTGCTACCCCTGCCACGTGTCAGGGCATGTCCGGAGGGACTGCCCCTTAGCCCGGAAAGGAGGAGCACCTGGGATCCCCGAGACCCGGCAGGACATCGGCCCTGTCATTGCCGATGCCCCTGGCTGCCCGATACCCGAACCCGTGCCCCCTCCTATTTGGACCACCACTTCTCCCGCTCAGGCCCAAGGGACACCTCCCCTACAATGCCCAGATGAGCAGGAGAGCCCCGCCCTCGCTGCTGACAATCTGGCGGGGCCTATGGAGGAGGGTGTGGCAGAGATACCACCGGGCATGGGAGAGAGCCTGCCCCAGGGAGAATCCTCCCTCCCTTATGCCGCCCCACTGTCCCCTCCCCCCCCCCAAGCCCCTGAGCCATCGCCTTTAACCCCTGACACGACCCCTGCTAACCAGCCCCCAGATGATGCCATGGAGGGCTGGGCCCTAGTCCAGGGGAAGCGAGGCAAGCGGAAGGCTCGAGCTCCGCCTCATCTACCTGAGGCGGAGGCCCCCTGGAAGACCAGGAAGGGGGGCACCGATGCCAAACCTTCCGCTTTGCCCATGAGTGCGTCACATCCACCGGTGTCAGCAGGAAAAGACGTGGTAGCAGCGGAAGGTAGTGTCTCCCTTCCACGGGAGACCCTCCACTCCGAGACCCTCAAGGAAGTCCTTTCTGTCCTGACACTGCCCGAAGCCCCCGTGAACTCCGGGGCAACCATCATGGCGGGTGCCAGCGGAGAGAACCTCGGGGCGACGGAAAGTGTCCTCTCCTCCATGTTCGAGGAGATCGAGGCCCTAGATCTGACCCTGGTCGCCCAGGGGGAGGACGACCTTTTGCCAGCAAACCTCGATTTGGGTAACCTCACTCCACCCCTCTTTTTCCCCATGCTCCCTCCCCCTAACTGCTACTTCTCCTCCCACCTCCGAGGAGCCCCTGGACTCCTCCATCGACCCAGCCGCTGACGGCACCCCGCTGATGACCACCGAGCATGATCAGGTGACAGCCGGCGCCACGCGACCGGGACACGAGCTGCCAGGGGCACCCCCCGTTGGTGGGGAGCAATTGATTTCCTTCCTGGGCGGGGGCCCAACAGAAGATAATTCACCTCCTGATGCTGTAGCCGCTAACTCCACCATGGAGTCCGCGCCCGGTATCACTGAGAGCTCCCTTCCCACCCCCTTAACCCTCGAGCCTGATCGGGAGGCATCACCATCCAGCTGCTCGTCTGCCAAAACCCAGAACGTCGCCTCTGCCC
The DNA here is from genome assembly GCF_965152235.1 of Eretmochelys imbricata. Lineage (NCBI taxonomy): Eukaryota > Metazoa > Chordata > Testudines > Cheloniidae > Eretmochelys > Eretmochelys imbricata. The sequence continues at coordinate 324,425,474 of NC_135572.1, forward strand.
CTGCCCTTGCCCCTACCCCTACCCCTATCCAGTCTACCTCCTGCGATGTTATTGCCGCCCCCGGGCTGTCTCCTTCCCTTTTCCAATCGATGACCCCCAGGGAGCGGCCTTTGCGTTCTCCTGCCCCGACCAATTAGAGGCTGCTATTTTCTCTCCACCGCACCCTATCGCCACAGGGCTTGAGGTGGGCCTAGAAGCTCCAGCCCATCAGGGGGTCTGCACCCTGATTGCCCATTTTAGTGGGCCACGGGGCTGCACCAAGGGCCCCGCCGGGGAACAACCGGGAAACCATAACCCCACCCACCCATGAGCGGCAAGGAGAGCTGCGGAAGTTTTTAGAGGATGTCCATGGCTCCCGCAACAAGGTACAGCTTGCTCTCCAGCGATGGGGGGATTTTTTTCAAATCCTCCAGGCCGCAAGGGGGACGGGGAAGCAGGATGCCATGGCCTACTGGAGGGTCCACGTCTTCTGTGACCAATTACTCATCTATGGGATGGGTCAAGGACTGTTGCGTGGCCTGCTAGGGGATGCTAGCATTCCTGCCAGTCAGGATCCCCCGCGGCCCTCCCCATGACACCTCTCACCATCACAACATTGAACACCCGGGGTTGTAAGATGGCTCTCCGCAGGTCCCAGGTGCTCTTCTTCCTTCGGGAGGGAGGGTACTCTGTGATTTTCCTGCAGGAGACCCATACGGATCCAACACTTACATGAGAGGAAAGTGATCAGGAACAGTCAGCATGGATTCACCAAGGGAAGGTCATGCCTGACTAATCTAATCACCTTCTATGATGAGATTACTGGTTCTGTGGATGAAGGGAAAGCAGTGGATGTATTGTTTCTTGACTTTAGCAAAGCTTTTGACACAGTCTCCCACAGTATTCTTGTCAGCAAGTTAAAGAAGTATGGGCTGGATGAATGCACTATAAGGTGGGTAGCAAGTTGGCTAGATTGTCGGGCTCAACGGGTACTGATCAATGGCTCCATGTCTAGTTGGCAGCCGGTGTCAAGTGGAGTGCCCCAGGGGTCGGTCCTGCGGCCGGTTTTGTTCAATATCTTCATAAATGATCTGGAGGATGGTATGGATTGCACTCTCAGCAAATTTGCGGATGATACTAAACTAGGAGGAGTGGTAGATACGCTGGAGGGCAGAGATAGGATACAGAGGGACTAGACAAATTGGAGGATTGGTTTCAATAAGGATAAGTGCAGGGTCCTGCACTTAGGATGGAAGAACCCAATGCACAGCTACAGACTAGGGACCGAATGCCTAGGCAGCAGTTCTGCGGAAAAGGACGTAGGGGTGACAGTGGACGAGAAGCTGGATATGAGTCAGCAGTGTGCCCTTGTTGCCAAGAAGGCCAATGGTATTTTGGGATGTATAAGCAGGGGCATAGCGAGCAGATCGAGGGATGTGATCGTTCCCCTCTATTCGACATTGGTGAGGCCTCATCTGGAGTACTGTGTCCAGTTTGGGCCCCACACTACAAGAAGGATGTGGATAAATTGGAGAGAGTCCAGCGAAAGGCAACAAAAATGATTAGGGGTCTGGAACACATGAGTTATGAGGAGAGGCTGAGGGAACTGGGATTGTTTAGTCTGCAGAAGAGAAGAATGAGGGGGGATTTGATAGCTGCTTTCAGCTACCTGAGAGGTGATTCCAGAGAGGATGGTTCTAGACTATTCTCAGTGGTAGAAGAGGACAGGACAAGGAGTAATGGTCTCAAGTTGCAGTGGGGGAGGTTTAGGTTGGATATTAGGAAAAACTTTTTCACTAGGAGGGTGGTGAAACACTGGAATGCGTTACCTAGGGAGGTGGTAGAATCTCCTTCCTTAGAAGTTTTTAAGGTCAGGCTTGACAAAGCCCTGGCTGGGATGATTTAATTGGGGCTTGGTCCTGCTTTGAGCAAGGGGTTGGACTAGATGACCTCCTGAGGTCCCTTCCAACCCTGATATTCTATGATTCTATGAAATGCAAATAGGATGAAACTCAATAAATACAAATGAAAAGTACTACACTTAAGAAGGAATAATCAACTGCACAAATACAAAATAGGAAATGACTACATAGGAAGAAGGACTGCAGAAAAGGATCTGGGAGTTATAGTGGATCACAGACTAAATATGCGTCAACAATGTAATGCTATAGCAATAAAAAAAAGTGAACATCATTCTGGGATGTATTTGCATGAGTGTTGTAATCAAGACATCATAAGTAATTTTTCCATTCTAATCAGCACTGATAAGACCTCAACTGGATTACTGTGTCTAGTTCTGGGTATCACACTTTGGGATGTCATTATGGACAAGCTGGAGAAAGTCCAGAGGAGAGCAACAAAAATTATTAGAAAACATGACCTCAGAGGAAAGATTGAAAAAAATGAGTTTGTTTAGTCTGGAGAAGAGGAAACTGAGTGGGGACATGGTAACAGTCTTCAAGTACATAAAGGGTTATAAAGAAGAAGTTCTCCACTGAGGACAGGACAAGAAGCAAAGGGTTTAACTTGCAGCAAGAGAGATTTAGGTTAGATATTAGGAAAAACTTCCTAACTATAAGGGTAGTTAAGCACTGGAACAAATTACCTAGAGAGGCTGGAGAATATCTGTAACTGGAAACTTTTAAGAACAGGTTAGACAAACACCTGTCAGGATGGTCTAGAGCAGTGGGACACATACTGAGGCTTGCAAGCTGCAAGTGGCTCTTTAATGTGTCTCCTGCGGCTCTTTGTAGCACATGATATTAAAACACTGTGATTTAATTATTAACCAATCAGGATGCTGTTACTATGTTATTAGCCAATTATAGTTGATCAAATAATAATACTTGGTCAGTTATTTTTCTGTGAGACTATAAGCTAAATATTTCCCCTTCCATACTGTTTAAATATGAATATTTAGTATCATAGTAAATGAAACAATGAATTCACAATACTGTGGGTCTTTTGGGTAATGTTGATCTCTGATTTGGCTCCTGAACCACTGAGGACTGAGTATCACTCGTCTAGGTAATACTTGGCCCTGCCTCAGTGCAAGGGACTGGACTAGTTGACCTATCAAGGTCCCTTCCAATTCTACATTTCCACAGTTTTCTAAAGCATTCAGCATCGACCTATTTCCACTGAAGTCCAATAGGAGTTTTACCATTGATTTCAATGGACACAGTTTTGTACCATCATTGAATGCTTTTGGAAAAATCCATTTCAGACTATTAAAAATGGTTCAAGTTACTAGTAGGTTGCTGGGTGTTTGTCACTTTTGAAAATTGGGTCATTTATTTAAGTGCCTAAATGTGGAGTAAGGAGCCTTATTTTTGGTGCCAGTTTTTGAAACTGTTTTTGAAAGTTTTTGTTGCCAGTTTCTGTGCTCAAATCCAGCTCCTGTTGGCAGTGATGTGATTGTTCTGTTTTCTTTGTGAAATGACCCGGCATGCTAGATCCTGTTCTTATTTGATGTCCATATCACTTGCAGAGGCCAATGACAGAACTGACTCTGGAAACTGAACACATGGGTTGGGAAGCTTACACTGCCATTGCCCAGGCTGTACCAACTTTCTGGGAGACCATTCCCATTACCTGGCATCTGTCATGAGCATGAAATTTATTTCAAGTTTTAAAAAGAAGGCCCTAATAGACTCTCTCTAAAAAAAATAAAATAAATCCTATCCTTGTCAGAAATGCTTCTTGACAGTTGTTAGTGTAACACCTGAGGTACAAGGTAGGTGAGAGAAACAAGCTTTCTGTCTTAGACAAAAATTGGCCCAATAAAAGATATCACCTCACCCACCTTGTATCTCTAATACCCTAGAACAACATGGCTACAACAACACTGCATACAACAATAGTGTTAAATTTGGTTGAATAATCTGGCAGTGTTTCCTATTATTCACACAGGAATAAATTACTACTTGTTACTTAGATGAATCTGACTAATCAGCAGTTTTGTACTGAGATACATTGCCTTGTGGACTATGCACTGGTTCAGGCTAGGATCTTCTCAGGTCTTGTTCAAGTTAAATTTGAAATCTGCTTCAGTTACCACTTCTATAGACCAGGGATAAAAATATCGCCATCCCAAAATGTTAAATCAGCATGAGTCAGGCTCCATCAAAATCATGGCTTAAAAAACTTGAGGATAGAGTTGGTTTGGTTTATTTTTTAAACAGTGGGTTATTTTTGTTTGTTTGTTTTTCTTAAATTTTTTTTTTTTGAGCCTTTAGGATGCACTAGGGTCACATTATCATTTTTCTCTGCAGCCATAAACTTACTTTAAAAAAGTTCTCATGTATTCATACCACTTCTTCAGTTGGGGCTTTAAGATAGACAGCGACTAACAATTGTGAGACTGTGTGACTATTGTGAGACTAACCAATATGATTATGAGATTTGGCCTGTGTCACATAGGTGATATGAGGATAAGTTAGTCTGCATAAATATGAACTATAATGTGCAACCATTAATGAAACATACAACTTTTTCCCATCAAAAATATGGTAACAAATCATTTTGACTTTCTCATTGCATTTTAAAAATGTTGAAGCATTTCATTTTGATAAGGGAAAAATATTTTGTTTCAACTTTATCATTTTCATTTCTTCCATTTTGATGTTTATATCAAACACATTTTAATATTTATTAATGTATGTGTAATATATATTAAATATTGTAATGATTCAGGATTGGGTACATGGAATGATTTGGTATTAGCAAAATTAAATGATTCAGTAGTTTCCAATTGAAAATGTTCATTTTCTGGGAAATTTCGGCTTTTTGTTACTTTCTGTGGTGTGGTTGTGGTGTGTTTTCCCCAGCTAGAAATGAACTCTTTCTACTAAGATCAGTGTATAAAACCTATTCATATTTTAGTTGATTTTGCCCAGACTCTTAATGAAGAAGTTATTGTAGTTCATAAATAAGGGTATCCTCTAGCAGAAGATATCTGGTGACAGAAGGGCATTGTGGCTTTGCTAAAAGAGTAATGACCTTGATGGCCTGTTGACCTAAGATGTGGTTGAACCAGGGCTTATGGTGCTCCATCACTGGACACCCCCCACTTTGAATGTCTGCAGTGATAGTGTCCACTCCTCCCTACCTCCACTGTTCCCAGAATGAAAGGATGAGAGAGAGCCTCTTCTCCTGGACCCCGATGAGGAAGAGGAAAGCGGTCTTCTCTTCATGGAATCCTCTGCCACAAAATAAAATACAGTGAAACATGTCTTATATGACCGCTAAAGACATCAGTAAAAATTGGTTGTCAATGACAGGGAGAGGGTGCCTAATTAAAGGGAAAAGAAACGTGTACTAGGAACCTTGGTGGGAGGCCACCTGTTTCTAGACCTTTGTCACTTGAGAGGGATTTGCCCAGTCGAGGAGTTGTTCTGTTCAGAATTCAATGCAAAATAAAATTAATGAAAGCTGGATGCTGATACAAATAAAAAATGCATCACTGTGAAATTCAGAAGATGGCAGTTTAGAGGTCAACTCAAATAAGTTGTTGGAAAGTCACTGATGTTTCTGTTTTTTAACCGGTGGACATATATTGAAGGCTTTGGTCATATTATGATTTAGTTTGAAATGCAAAGTACCAAAGTTGATTTAAGGCAGTGCGCAGCATGGTCATTGTGTATCTTTTTTATGTAATGATTCAGTTAACTGGAGAGTCTAGCCCCAGAGCTTGCCAAATCTATTTATATGTTTACTTACCCCAAGGTATCTGCAGTGAAAATCCCATGAAAAAGCATAATCATTAGCACCCAATTAAAGAGAAAACTTATGCTAATGAAGCCAGGAGTCATTTTAAACTGCTAGGAAAAGAAAGTGTTTAATGAATATATTTCTGGAAACCTTTTGATGTTCATAATAATTAGTTTAGTCCAGCTCCTAAATTAGGGGCAGACATTTGAAGGTTGCTGTATTCAGAGAAGACCTTTTTCAGTCTTCTGGCAGTGAGCTACGTCTTACTGCGTATTCAGATTTAGTCAAAGCACTTTACCAGAGGAAAAATCTACTAAAGAATTCTATTTGTTTTTTAGATACTTTTCGTAAATCTTGGGATGTGGAAGTATAAACTAAAACATTTGAAACTGAAACTGTATAAGGGCAGAAATGTATAGTTCTTACATTAACTATTATTGTCTATGCAGTACACTGAAAAATCCATAATATGTCACTCTTTAGTCTATGCAGTCGCTATGAGTTTTAGGACTGAGTTCAGTCAAAGTTAGAAATGCTAGGAGTGCTTTAGTGTTGTGCAAATACCATTCTTTGCTCAGTGACCTTATGTTACTACCAGACAAGAATTTCAGAGGACTTTTATAAATACACATTTTTGAAAACTCTAAGTTGGATCCTGATCCTTGTTCTGATCAGTTCAAAGGTGTCAAATACTTCTCTAGATGAGCACCTGAGCATTTCCGATGGTGGAAGGGGCATGCTAAAGTACAGAGAGGTTGTGTCTGGAGCAGCCTGCAGTCCAACAATCCCTGCCTGCTTACATAGTCTAAATGTGGGCTGCAATATGCTGATGTAATTTAACATAGCCCTGTGGCTCCTCTAAGTTACGTCGGCAACCTAATAGCACCGCAGCTGCTCTGGGCATCTGAGGACCACAAAGGTTTAAAGCCTCAGTTACTTGACTCTCTTCAGCTGTGCCAAACAGAGCTGTGGCTCCTTTGATGAAGGATGTCATAACGTTGCCTGATTGATATTAATTAATCTTGTGCTTGCTTAGCTCATCTTTCTCTCTAATATGTCAAGATAAATAACAAATCAAGGCACATCTGGTTCCCTTTTGTTGTTGTTGTTGAGCTCCTTCATGTGTGATGGCTGGCTGGATGGGCATCCCCTATATTAAACTCTCAAACCAAACTTCAGGCATGGTTGCCAGGTCTCTAGTTTTTCTATTCCTTGTCTCTCTCTTTCCTCCATCTCATAGTTTTCTCTCTTTTTTTGTTGATTCTCCCCTGGAAGCTCCTAAATGAAACACAAACCGACTGGTCTCTATGTAAAAGAATAAATGGACACAAATCAGACCTCAAGAATTATAACATTCAAAAACCAGCCAGAGAACACTTCAGTCTCCCTGGTCACTAAAAGTGGCAATTCTTCAACAAAAAAACTTCAAAAACAGACTCCAACGAGAGACTGATGAATTGGAATTAATTTGCAAACTGGACACCATTAACTTAGGCTTGAATAAAGACTGGGAATGGATGGGTCATTACACAAAGTAAAACTATTTCCCCATATTTATTTCCACCCCCTACTGTTCCTCACACGTTCTTGTCAACTGCTGGAAATGGCCCACCTTGATTATCATACAAAAGGTTTTTTTTCTCTCCTGCTGGTAATACCACCTCCCCTTACCTGATCACTCTTGTTACAGTGTGTATGGTAACACCCATTGTTTCATGTTCCCTGTGTATATAAAATCCCCCTACTGTATTTTCCAGTGCATGCATCTAATGAAATGAGCTATAGCTCATGAAAGCTTATGCTCAAATAAATTTGTTAGTCTCTAAGGTGCCACAAGTATTCCTTTTCTTTTTGCGGATACAAACTAACATGGCTGCTACTCTGAAACCTGTCATAAACTCTAACATTTCTTTTGCATGACCAGGGGGCTAGTGCCACATTTGGCCACACAATCGATTTTGAGATTAAGGTTCGGAAACATAGACCCTATCTGGAAACAGGATCTTCCATATACCACAATTTCCATTGATATATGCTTTTCTGCAGACCACATTTTCTGTAATGTAAATGTCTATCTGCAAACAATTCTGGTCTGAAAGGATATGCACTGTGGAGCTGATGCAAGCATATGCTGCAACATCTTTAGCCACAGAATACAAATTGCATTGTACCACACAATGAGTGGTGAGTTTCTGGGTTTTAAAGTGAAACTTGCTTTCTCTACCACAGGCTTCCAAGACCTGGGCAAATTCTGTTCTCTGGTGCACAGGAGTAAATTTGGAGAGTAGTTCCACTGAATTACTTTTATTTTCCTCCTGAGTATTGGTAGGACTCCATACATACGGGGACTCTCCCCTGTCTAGGGCCTTCAGGAGTGACTGCAATGAAATTAATAGATAATAACTTGCAGGTGAAAGCAAGATCAGACTGTGACCCACTAAGTAGTAAACAAATGAAGTATGGAGTGTACTCTTAGCATTGAGCTGTCATTTTACATTTGTTAGTTTGCGTCAGACCCATAACCCCAACATCTGACCTCAGGTACATATGTGCAAAGGCTGTGGCAAGGGGAAGGCAGCTGAGAAAGGCTCAGTCTTTTCCCATTGCCTCCCTCCTGCCAGAGCTTTTCCTCATTTCAGGGAAAGACTCTGGCAGTGGGAAAAGGCTCTGCCAGCTCCCTGTTGCTGGAGCCTTGCCTAGCTGCCGTGAAAGGCTCCGGAAGGGGGGAGCTGATGAAGTCTTCTCTTGCTGCCTCCCTTCTGCCAGAGCCTTTCACTGATGTGTAGCTAGACTGCTTTTCATTGCAGCATGTAGCTACATGCCGCCGCCAGTGGTGTGTATTGTAGATGTAGCAAAAATGGTGGTCCCTGCTCCAAAGAGCTTACACCGTAAGTAAAGTACCTCATTCTTCAAAGCCCTTTCAGAAATTAAAGGAAATCTCATTGTTAACATATCTGGTGCAAGGTTCAGTCTGAAATTACTGTGGAATTTCTTTACCCTCATAAGGACAAGGGGCATGGAAATGTGTCATTTCACAATGCTTCACTCTCCCTTGCAGATAGCTGCGCTGCCATGATGCATTTTTGACAATTTTTAGTGTAAACAGATTTAAGGATCTATTTGTCTTTTGCTTTTTACACAGAAACCATAACATGAAGGAACCACAGACAGAGAGGGGTTTACATAGCTATGTTTACTAGCTGTACACACCATGAAATGCCCTGTTATGCATCTACAATGCTGCTAGAGCTGGTTTCTAAAGCACAGAAAATGGCGAGCACCACTAGTGCTTACCGGCTACTTAAAGGGATACGACTCAGTTACTATACACTAAAAGATCACACGTAATTTGGAAATCAGTAAAGCTCTGATAAAGTAACTTTTAGTCTCTCATAGGGGCACAAAGAAGTGAGTTTTGTTGGACAACTTGGTAAAGAAATAGTTGAAGGACAGAAAGATAGCAAAAGCAACCTCTGAGATCCTTAGTCTCTTGTAACGTGATTGAAAGCTCACCAAGTCAATAGAAGTTGTCTTATTGACTTCAGTGGGCTATAGATCAAGCCTCTGAAGCATGATCAATTCGCTATTACTTGAGATACGGGATTGGATCCTTGACCTAGCTCTGGCTGCTTTGTGCCACTCCTCAGTGCAAAGTAGCCTCAAAAGAGTCTTAATGTGTCCTTGGGAGATTTCTCCAGTGCAGCGGGATCCCCAGGTGGTGCAGAGTCACCATAGCGACGCTGGTGACACCCCTTCCCAGTCCACAGTGCAGGAAGCCAGGTAGGAGCATCTCCACATCCTGGCAACCTGCTAGTGCCCAAATGGCCCCTTTTTGGGACTGTGGGCAGCCAGGGAAAGTCAGGCAGTTCACTTGCACTATGAGTCCAGAATGGCACAGATCAGCCCAAGGAATGGTGCTTAAAGCCACCTTTGCCCCTCTCCCTTGGTCTTGAACCAGGAGCCACTCAGCCAGACTAAAGGCTTCTGCCCATTAGTTTTATATTAGTTCAATGCAGATACACTAGAGCTTTCATGCAGTTGCTCCCTGACCTCAAATAATTTTTTTCAATAAAAGGATTATGGATAAAATTTTCACTTAGGCTCCTAAACCATTTAAGCATTTTGGCAAATCTTACCTTGCAGAGTGAGATGGTCATTACATATTCAATTACTGTAAATTAAAGCATAGTCTGTTGACTTTCACAATTATTCTTTTAAAAGCAATAATACATTGAAAGAGGATTTATTTTCAAGTGCGCACTCAGGGGTAAGGGGACCAGCTGGTGGAAGGTCCTGGCAATGGGACATGGAGCCTTTCATTCACTGTAGCTGCTTTTACATCTGGCCAAGGCAGTAACGAAGTGTCATTATCATGTGATGGTTGTTGGGTGGGTTGTGGACAATGATGTCGATGTTTGGGGACGGGAACACAGCTTTTGGAATTGTATTAATGAAACAAGGAGAGAATACATTTAAAGCTGTTTGCTTTTCACAGTTTTGAAGTGTCTTCTGAATCTGGCAGCATTGAGTCATCTATTGTGTTTTTTTTGTTTTGTTTTTGTTTTTTTTGCATTAGTAAATTACTGAGCATATCTTACAAAGAATGAAATAAATGAGATTCCTTGATATGCATGAGGAATTCTGGGCAGGACAGCGGACATCTGAATCCCCTGGATGTGGTTGTAAACATGGTGTGAAATGAAAATTATGATGCCCTGTTTCTCATTAAGCAGTTATTTTCCTATTCCTTTAGAAAGCTCTGTCTCCTTTTGTGGATTCCCTGTATCTCAGGCGGAAAGGAATGACGCTCCATAGTGACACTTGTCTGAGAGAAGGATTCTTCAGTTTCAGAACCTTGAATTGGCACAGCAGAAAGGTGAAGTATGCACACGAATGCCTGCCCCGATCCCAAAGAAATCTGCCATCTGCATTGTTGTGACTGGTTCTCAAAACAGAGCAGCTGAGATTTTTAACAGCATGGCAACATTCTCTTTGACTGACTGCTACCATTTTGATAGGTTTCAGAGTAACAGCCGTGTTAGTGTGTATTCACAAAAAGAAAAGGAGTACTTGTGGCACCTTAGAGACTAACCAATTTATTTGAGCATAAGCTTTCGTGAGCTACAGCTCACTTCATCGGATGAAGTGAGCTGTAGCTCATGAAAGCTTATGCTCAAATTAATTGGTTAGTCTCTAAGGTGCCACAAGTACTCCTTTTCTTTTTACCATTTTGATGTAACTTTTTGAGGGTTTATGCTTAGGTTTATTAGAGCTGGTCACTCTTAAGGGGTAGAGGCTCTCTTGTTGTTCTGCCATTAGCGAGTGCTTCCTCCCCTCATGCTTGAATAGTTCAGATAAATGTTTTATTTAACTGCAAGTCTTTTACACAAATTCTCTCTTTCTCTAAAGACTCTTATTATGATGAAGGCAAATGCAAGCTCAGGGTTTTTAAAATATTAAAATGTAACGCTTTTTTGGATGTATTTGCATGTGTGTATTTTCTATCTATATCTGTACACACATATATCTATACACACAGAAAAATCTATATCGAGATCTAGATCTAGATACTCAAGGAGTAGCTTTGTTAGCTGGTAATAGCAGCAGGCTTTTATCCTCTATGACCCTGTGATCCTAAGAGCCACTCAATGCCCACTGGCAAAGGGTTAATGTAACAACAACCCCTTTCAAGCCTGACAAACACACAACGCCTAACACATTGCTGTCACGATAGTTACCTATAAAGAATGTTGTGTGAGATATCAAATGTAAGCTGGTGACATGCTGGTCATTAACGTCATTGTGAAATGTATGTATGACCACCACAGAAGGAATTCTGAGTGCTTACTGACAGTATGCTTGAAAGTCTGTAACCAAATAAACGGAGAAACAGGTTTTCTTCTAGACAAGAGGGAGGCTAGTTATCTCCAGGTCCCCAGTGTAAATTGAGCATGGTGATGCCAGAGATAATGGTCAGTTCATTTGCCTTGAAGGTAAACATCAGGATCAAATTAACAGGAGGATGTGAAATCAGCAGGGAAACACACTGGAGTCTGAACCCCAGGGGTTCATCCTGATGCTAGTGACAAAGACAATAAACTTTGGGTAATATAAGGAGAAGCAAGAAGACACTTGTGTTGTCCATCACTGAGGGAACAAAGAGATCAGCACTCTGCATCTATGAACAGTGAATCCCCAGCTGTGTGGGTTGGTAATGCTAAGAAGTGACTGTAGGTGAGAAAACTACCTTCAGCAATGATTGTAGCCTGCTGAGTTAAGTTTTAGTCACTGGAAAGGCTGATTACACTTTTGTTTTATTTATAACCATTTTCTATTACCTCTGCTTAGTATCACTTAAATCTCTGATCTTTCTTAATAAACTTATTCTTTGAATTATAAATTCATCTCAGTACTGCTGTATTAAAGGGAGTTGTGCATTCTCTGCTGAGCCAACAAGCTGGTGTGTGTTCTGCCTCTTTGGAGACAGCAGACTCAGTGACTTCTGTGAGTGTCCAATGGCAGGGGCTGGATACCTCAAAAGAACTCTCCTTCAGGGAATTCAGGAGCTGGGGACACTGCATGTTACCTGCAAAGCAAACGGGATGTTTTGCAAGGGTGTTGTCCAGGTGAAGGAGGAGCGACTACATACCCCTCAGGGTGAGTTTGTTGTCTGTTTGTTTGTTGTAGTGTGCTTGCTTGCTTGCGGTATGTCTGCTTGATTTGAAGTTTATAGTGTGGTCTGTTTTGGGGGCCATGTGCTGAGCTTAGCGGCCTGTGAGGCAAGGCTGAGAGCTTCCTAACTAGGCTATAGCCTGCCATTCTTTGATTCCTATTCCTATTAGGATCCCTTAGCGAGGAGATGGGGCTAACTCAGAGAGAACAGGGATTTAAAAAGCCAGCTCCTAAGTGACCAGAGGAGCTAGCAAACAGGAGCAGCAAAAGGAGTTCAGAGAGGGAGAGTGAAAGCCGGATCCTCCTAATAAATATTATCTAAACTTAGGCCAATAACACTTCAAAAACACACATGCACATACACAAAGAAGACACAAAAAACCACTCCTGCAAGCATAAAAATAATGCAGGCAGAAGTCCACAGCAGAGTAGGCGCTATCCAATTTATTGCCCTGAATGCAGCATGTATGATTTACTTGCCTTGTGAGCTGATGGAAAATGTGTGCATTTGGTGCAAGCAGCTCATGGTCCTCAGAGGCAGAGTATGGGCTCTTGAGACCAGAGTGGTGGAACTGGAAGAGCTAAGGGAGACAGAGAGGTATGTATATGAGACTTTCTGGGACACAGTAAAATGGTACCAACTCCAGTCTGACAGACTCTGGGCTGCTGAAGTGGATGAATGTCTCGGGAAAGAAGAACTTCAAGCTGGAGCAGAGGGAAACAATCCTGTAGTTGGGATCCTCCTTCTAGATAATGTCATGGTAACCTTTCGCACTGGGGATAACTCTCCAGGGGAGGGGACCCATGTTATTAGGAAGAGACAGGTAATAGTGACAGGGGAAATTGATTACTGGAAATATAGATAGCTGGGATTGTGATGACTGGTAGAACTGCATGGTGAATTGCTTGCTGGGTGCAAAGGTTGCCCATCTCTTGAAACACCTAGACAGACTTACGTGCAGTGCTGGGGAGGATCTGGTGGTTGTGGTACATATAGGTACCAGTGACATAGGCAAAGCTAGGAAAGAGGTCCTGGAGGCCAAATATGGGTTGCCGGAAAAGAGATTAAAGTCCAGGATCTCCATGGTAGCATTCTCTATAATGCTTGCAGTTCCACACACAGGGCAAGTTAGACAGGCAGAACTGCAAGGTCTCAATGCGTGGTTGAGATGATGGTGTTTGGAGGAGGGTTTTAGGTTTATTAGGAAGCGGAGAACCTTTTGAGAAAGATGGAGCCTATACAGTAAGGATGAATTCATCTAAATCAAAATGGAACTAGATTGCTGGCATGTAAAATTAAAAAGGTTGCAGAGGAGTTTTTAAAGTAGGGGCTGGGGAATGCTGACTAGTGTGGAAGAGAACATGTTTCAGACAGACACTTCCTGTGGGGAGGATTTATTAAAGGGGATAGTCTACATCCTAGTGAAGAGGAGAGGGTAGAAGTTGAGTAAGAGCTGATGAGAAATAGACAAACAAAAGAGTCCCATTCAATTACAGCACATGAAGGCAGACAACAAAATAATGAAAAATGTTATGTGCTTGTATACAAATGCAAGAAGTTTAAATACTAAGATGGGTGAACCTGAGTGTCTGGTATTGGTATAAAGAAAAGGAGTACTTGTGGCACCTCAGAGACTAACCAATTTATTTGAGCATAAGCTTTCATGAGCTACAGCTCACTTCATTGGATGCATACTGTGGAAAATACAGGAGATGTTTTTATACACACAGACTATGAAAAAATGGGTGTTTATCACTACAAAAGGTTTTCTCTCCCCCCACCCCACTATCCTGCTGGTAATAGCTTATCTAAAGTGATCACTCTCCTTACAATGTGTATGATAATCAAGGTGGGCCATTTCCAGCACAAATCCAGGTTTTCTCTCCCCCACCCCCCAAACCCATTCTCCTGTTGGTAATAACTTTGTGACTTTGTCCTTATCCATAACTATTTTACATTTGGGGACAATGTATACCTTCAAATCAGCAGCACTGCTATGGGTACCCGCATGGCCCCACAGTATGCCAACATTTTTATGGCTGACTTAGAACAACGCTTCCTCAGCTCTCGTCCCCTAACGCCCCTACTCTACTTGCGCTATATTGATGACATCTTCATCATCTGGACCCATGGAAAAGAAGCCCTTGAGGAATTCCACCATGATTTCAACAATTTCCATCCCACCATCAACCTCAGCCTGATCCAGTCCACACAAGAGATCCACTTCCTGGACACTACAGTGCTAATAAACGATGGTCACATAAACATCACCCCATACCAGAAATCTACTGACCGCTATTCCTACTTACATGCCTCCAGCTTTCACCCTGACCACACCACACGATCCATTGTCTACAGCCAAGCTCTGCGATACAACTGCATTTGCTCCAACCCCTCAGACAGAGACAAACACCTACAGGATCTCTATCAAGCATTCTTACAACTACAATACCCACCTGCGGAAGTGAAGAAACAGATTGATAGAGCCAGAAGAGTTCCCAGAAGTCACCTACTACAGGACAGGCCTAACAAAGAAAATAACAGAATGCCACTAGCCATCACCTTCAGCCTCCAACTAAAACCCCTCCAACGCATTATCAAGGATCTACAACCTATCCTGAAGGACGACCCAACACTCTCACAAATCTTGGGAGACAGGCCAGTCCTTGCCTACAGACAGCCCCCCAATCTGAAGCAAATACTCACCAACAACCACATACCACACAACAGAACCACTAACCCAGGAACCTATCCTTGCAACAAAGCCCGTTGCCAACTGTGCCCACATATCTATTCAGGGGACACCATCACAGGGCCTAATAACATCAGCCACACTATCAGAGGCTCGTTCACCTGCACATCCACCAATGTGATATATGCCATCATGTGCCAGCAATGCCCCTCTGCCATGTACATTGGTCAAACTGGACAGTCTCTACGTAAAAGAATAAATGGACACATATCAGATGTCAAGAATTATAACATTCATAAACCAGTCGGAGAACACTTCAATCTCTCTGGTCACTCGATTTCTGATCTCAAAGTGACTATCCTTCAACAAAAAAACTTTGAAAACAGACTCCAGCGAGAAACTGCTGAATTGGAATTAATTTGCAAATTGGATACAATTAACTTAGGCTTGAATAGAGACTGGGAATGGTTGATTCATTATAAAAAGTAACCTATTTCCCCTCGTTTATTCCTCCCCCCCCCCTTGTTAAACCCTGGATTTGTGCTGGAAATGGCCCACCTTGATTATCATACACATTGTAAGGAGAGTGATCACTTTAGATAAGCTATTACCAGCAGGAGAGTGGGGTGGGGGGAGAGAAAACCTTTTGTAGTGATAAACACCCATTTTTTCATGGTCTGTGTGTATAAAAACATCTTCTGTATTTTCCACAGTATGCATCCGATGAAGTGAGCTGTAGCTCACGAAAGCTGATGCTCAAATAAATTGGTTAGTCTCTAAGGTGCCACAAGTCCTCCTTTTCTTTTTGCGAATACAGACTAACACGGCTGTTACTCTGAAACCTGGTATTGGTATAATAGGTATCACAGAAACTTGGTGAAGCAATGATAATCAATGGGACACAACACTATCTTGGTAAGCAATATATAGGAATGACCAAGTAGGTTGCGTTGGTGGGCACTATGTGAAAAAAAGCATAGAGTCAAATACAGTAAATATCTTACTTAAATCAAACAGTACCATAGAATATCTATGGATAGAAATTCCATGCTTGAATAATAAGAATATAGCAGTAGGAATATACTGTCAATTACTTGACTGGGATAGTGATGGTGATTGTGAAATGCCAGGGAGATTAGAGAGGCTACAAAAACAGAAAGCCCAGTAATAATGGGGCATTTCAACTATTCCTATATTGACTGGGAACATGTCACTTCAGGATAGGATGCAGGGATAAAATTTCTAGAGACCATTAATGACTGCTCTAGTCCTGGAACCCACAAGGGGAGAGGCAATTCTTGATTTAGTCCTAAGTAGCAAATAGGATCTAGTCCAAGATGACTATAGCTGAACTGCTCAATAATAGCAACCACAATGTAATTACATTTAACATCTTTGGGGGTGGGTGAGTGGGGTGAAATACCAAAGAAACCCATCACAGTAGCATTTAACATCAAAAAGGGGAACTACACAAAAATGAGGAGGCTAATGAAATGTAAATTAAAAGGAACAGTCACAAGTGAAATGTCTGCAAGTTGCATGGAAACTTTTTAAAAACTCCATAATAGAGGCTCAAACTATACGTTTACCTGTCTCCCCACCCCCACAAAAAAGAAGTCAGTAAGAGGACCAAAAAAATGCCACCATGACTAAATAATAAGAATTAGTTAGAGACAAAAAGACATCTTTTGAAAATTGGAAGTCATATCCTACTAAGGAAAACAGAAAGAAAGGAATACAAACTGTCAAGTCAGGTATATTAGGCAGGACAAAAAAGAATTTCAAGAGCAACGAACCAAAGACACAAAAACTAACAGCAAATTGTTTTTAGATACATCAGTAGCAGGAAGCCTGCCAAACAACTGAGGAGCTAAAGGAACACTCAATGAAGAAAAGGCCATTGTGGAGAAG
Organism: Eretmochelys imbricata; assembly: GCF_965152235.1. Lineage (NCBI taxonomy): Eukaryota > Metazoa > Chordata > Testudines > Cheloniidae > Eretmochelys > Eretmochelys imbricata. The sequence goes on from NC_135572.1 coordinate 324,442,441, forward strand.
CTAAGTGAATTCTTTTCATTCGTTTTCACTGCAGAGAATGTGAGGGAAATTCCCACACCTGACCCATTCTTTTTTGGTGACAAATCTGAGGAACCATCCCAGATTGAGGTGTCAGTAGAGGAGGTTTTGGAACAAATTGCTACAAGTCACCAGGACCAGATGGTAATCACACAAGAGTTCTGAAGGAACTCAAATATGAAATTGCAGAACTACTAACTGTGGTATGTAACCTGTCCCTTAAATCAGCCTCTGTACCAGATGACTGATGGATAGTTAATATAATGTTGATTTTTTAAAAAAAAAGGCTCCAGAGGTGATCCTGGCAATTATAGATCGGTAAGCCTAACTTCAGTACCAGGCAAACTGGTTGAAACTACAGTAAAGAACAGAATTATCAGACACACAGATGAACATGAATGTTGGAGGAGGAGTCAACACGGCTTTTGTAAAGGGAAATCAGGACTCACAAATGTATTAGAATTCCTTGATGGTGTCAACAAACATGTGGACAAGGGTGATCCAGTGGATATAATGTACTTAAACTTTCAGAAAGCCTTTGACAAGGGCCCTCATCAAAGGATCTTAAACAAATTAAGCAGTCATGAGATAAGGGGGAAGGTACTCTCATGCATCAGTCACTGATAGGAAACAAAGATTAGGAATAAATGGTCAGTTTTCACAGTGGAGGGGATAAATAGCAGGATCTGTACTGGGACCAGTGCTGTTCAATATAGTCATAAATTATCTGGAAAAAGGGGTAAACAGAGATGTGGCAAAATTTGCAGATGATACAAAATTACTGAAGATAGGTAAGTTGAAAGCTGATTGTGAAGAGTTACAAAGAAATCTCACAAAACTGCATGACAGAGCCACAAAATGTTAGACGAAATTAAATGTGGATAAATGCAAAGTAATGCATTTTGGAAAACATAATCCCAATTCCTTATATACAAAATGATGTGGTCCAAATGAGCTATTATCACTCAAGAAAGAACTTGGAGTCATCATGATTAGTTCTCTGAAAACATCCTCTCAATGTGCAGAAGCAGTCAAAAAAGTTAACGGAATGTTAGGAACCATTAGGAAAGGGATAGATTATAAAACAGGAAATATTATAATGACACTATATAAATCCATGGTATACCCACACCTTGAATATTGCATGCAGTTGGGTTGCACCATCTCAAAAAAGATATTAGAATTGAAAAAAGTACAGAGAAGAGCAATAAAAATCATTAGGGGTATGGAACAGCTTGCATATAAGGAGAGATTAAAAAGACTAGGACTGTTCATTTTAGAAAAAAGACGATTAAGAGGGGATATGATAAAGGTGTATAAAATCATGAATGGTGTGGAGCAAAAGAGTACCCCTTCACATAACACAGGAACCAGGAGTCACCCAATGAACTTAATAGGTAGCAGATTTTAAACAAAAGGAAGTACTTCTTCACACAACACACAAACAACCTGTGGAACTCATTGCCAGGGGATGTTGTGAAGGCCATAAGTACACCTGGGTTCAAAAATGAATTAGATAAGTTCATGAAGGATAGGTCTATCAATGGCTATTAGCCAAGATGGTCAGGGATACAACCCCATGCTCTGGTTATCCCTAAACCTCTGACTACCAGAAGCTGGGACTGGATGACAGGGGATCAATCACTCAATAAATTGCCCCTTTCTGTTCATTCCCTCTGAAGTATGTGGCATCTTCCCCTGTCAGAAGACAGGATGCTGGACTAGGTGGATGAGTGGTTTGACACAGTATGGACATTCTTATGTATTTCTTGGGGGAGCAAGCCACTTACAGACAAATTTTACCAGTTCCCATCTCCTATCTAGCTAGCCAGAACTCCAAATTCCTGGGGAACTCAGCACACACATTCTTCACAGGGACAGGATTCTATTGACTTAAAGAGTGCCTTTCTTGTCCATTCAGTATCCTGCAGCTTGACTGCCCACTAAAAATACGCATTTGCCACCTCTCTGACATATAACTTAATATATGACATGAAATTATTACAAAGTACTCAAATGGTGACTAGTGCACCATTATGTTTTGTAAATCAGCACATAGGAGGTAAATTCTCTAACCTTCTTTGCATCTGTGGAGGTACTTAGCTGCAGTAGAGTAAACCTATGTGGTTTCACTGAGCACGGGGACCAAGCTTTGAGAAGCTTTGAAAGGAGTCTGAATCCCTTCTTCTCTGACTCATGCTTTTCTGTCCTGCAAACTTCAAGAGCCCTCTCACCATTTTTCCATATCCCTCATCATTGTTGTTCAGACTGCAGTTTTCTAAGCCAGATTTTCAAAAGCACCCAGCAGCTCCCATTATTCTCAATTCTCTGTCCTCTTACACACTCGGGTGCATTGCAGGAACGAGGCATCTTTATTGTTCTCAATGGGAGTTGCTCCACTACTGGGCATATTTGAAAACCTGGTCATATATCTAAGTGGTTTTGGAGCTTCCTCAGGTTTGAACTGCCCAGAAAAAAATTCACACCTCTAACTAAAGTAACAAAAGTAGAGGTTTTAGAGTAGTATGGAACAGCTATAACCAGTGGTCTTAGTAAACCAGCTATCTTGGAATGTTCATTGCGTGATTGCTGTTTATATAAACCAGTGCCATATTAGTGCTGGAACATGTGTCTATAGCTCCACCTAAAGGATCCACTGATTTGGCTGTCTGTTGTGCAAGGAGTTATGACTTGGGGCATGATCCAGAGGCCACTGAAATCAATAGAATAGCCTATTAACTTGAATAGGCTTTGGATCAGGCCCTCTGTAAATATGGCATTTATATTCCCAAGAATTCAAGCTGGCTAGAACTTACCTAAAAACCTTGGTTGGTTGCAAACCTTGATAAATAACAAAATCTATCTGTTTTGTTCATACAATGGCTAACGTGTTGTAATGTGGCTTCTCATCTGGCAACTTATGTACAGTTATTTCCCCCCATGTAATTTTTCATCCTTCTCACCACGATGCATCAGCAGAAAAATCTTATTCTATTCCTGTGAATATACAGTGAAAGAAATCTGAATTATGAGAGAGGCAAGGCTTAGAGGGGGAAAAAACAACAACAAAAATACCCATCTAACTACTTGCAAAAGTTCTGGGTCAAGTGCTTGCAATTTAAAACTTTTTTGCAAGACCCTAAGCCTATGTCTATTAAAATTCTAATAGACATTTGATGAGTGTGTTTAAGTGTTATAGAATTTGTTATAGTTATTTGTTTTATGCCAACTAAATGCCAAAACATCCTGTGTGTGTCAAAACAAAAGCTAATTTTATATGTTAATAAAAACTGTAATTTTATCCCTATTTCTTCTTATGTAATTGAGTTGACTGAATTAATCTTGAGAAATTGGGTTTGTCTTTCATAAGTGCCATTCAGTTTACACTGAAATTTGCAATAACTACCACATTAAATGCAAATTACTGCCAACACTTTGTGCAGCTTAGCTGGCCCCAGGAATTGGTCCTAGTCTCTCTCTGGGAAACCCAGTGAGAAGGGAGCGTAGGAGGTGGGGTGGATAGTCTGCATTGTCCTTCAGTTGTCTGGCCCCTGCCCTGGTGCACTCGGCATGCTCTATGCCCTTTGGGATGATGTGCATCAGGAAGCAGTCCTGGCACCACACTTTGTGGCTGGCCCTTGTGTTGGCTACTCAATCAGGTAGCCTCTTTATGCCCTTCCTTCCCCATGCAAGCAGCAGGCATAATTTGACTTTTGGTCTTCATACCCAGTTATAACAAAGCCATCTTAGCTTATTCAGAATGACACAAAGCGCATCCTTCTTATGCAGACATATGCTCTCTTCCCCCTGCCCCCCTGCCATTGGTTTGTTTACCTGGGAGTTTGGAAGAGAAGGTCTATATGTCAGCAGTCGAAGTAGTAGAAAGCTCAGGCCATTATCTGGTGTGCTTGCAGCTAGGCAGCTGAACTCATGTTATTGAATTAAATTCTTTCCTACCATACACCACGCACAACATTGTTTTCCCTTAAACTCTTGAATTCCATTAAAGTGAACTACACTGATATTGTGCTAGTTGTGTGGCCAGTCCTGGAGGCCTTGCTTTAGTACTTGTCTTAGGACTTTGGCTTCTCCCATTCCCCACTACACCCACAAGCTTGAGACTAGGACCTCAATTCATCCCGGCACTGGTGTGGAGACTGGTAGAAGGAAGCTTGTGCCTCCCTTGTCTTGGGAATGGCTATTTTAGTCCCCAGCACAAACTAATGCATTCTGAGGGCTATACAACTTGCACTATGGCTGCCATGGCTCCTGTGGACCTTGTGTCAGCCAGGGAACAGCTGGAGCATAGGAACACCCCAGCCAGACCTCTGGCATAACTCTGCTTGCCCCCAGAGCCGAGGGCTCCTTGAGGTGTGTATGTAAAGTTGGTAGATTCAGCTTGGCACCTGCTGGAGAGGCCCCCTCCACCAAGGGGTATTTCCTGGACGTGTGTGTGTCTAATTCAAATGGGGTTCAAGGTGTGCTGCAGAAGTGAGGCATCTGAGCTCTCTGATGAGAGTGGAGAAAGAGCATCAATCTAGTATGTTTGTATGCCATTTTGGTCAATAAGCAGAGTTCCCCACAGTAAATCCTAACAGACCCATTGCCGTCTCCATGTTCTGCTTGACTTCTTAGAAATAATTTATCTTCCTTTCTCTTACATATAATGAATTGGAATAAATAAAAGCATAAAGAGCTCACAAGTAGCTCAGGAACAGTCTTGCCCTCCTTAAAACCTGCCTGGCTTAAGATAAGATGTCCCCATAATAACCAGAACAAAGACAAAAAGGAAAACAGGTTAGAAGCATCAACATAAAATGCAGTCAAAAACATGACTGAATTGAAAAGCCTTAGGAGGATTTCTTTTGTTGATCAGCGGCATCCACATTACAGGAAATTGGACCACTTTCCATGAAGCCAAGCAAGAAGAACACAGAGAAGGAATATAAACGTAGAACTATTAGGCAAGGAAAAAAGCTATAACGACTATATATTTTTTCAATCCAAGTAAGTAATTCAAGGTGATTCAGTACATGGCACACCACAAGAATAATTTTTTTTCCTAGCAAAACATTTGATTTCAAAAGCAGCAGCAAATGGTTACTAAGCAATTGACATTTTCATAAGAAATTAAGCATTGTAAGCCTGGGGTGTAGCAAACGGTATTTCAGCAAGCACTTAGATAATGCAGAAGATACTATTGGCCTGAAGAAGTCTGTGTGAAAGAATGCTCATATTAGCAATTTACCTGCAAGGTTAAATACTAAAAAATCCAGTCCACTATCTTTATTTAGCTTTCCATATCATGCTTGAAATTGAACTGGAATGGTTGATGACAAAAAGAAATTGTAAGGACATATACCTTCAGAGGGTCTGACTGCATCTTAGTGAGTGTATGTATCGAGCTGCCTTTATGCAAGTCTTTCTATGCTGTATTTTCTACCTTCTGGACCTCTACTTATTGTTTTTTTTAAGTCAATTCAGTGCTTCAAAAATGTTGTCAACCTAGCAGCTGCAGAAGAGGCCAAAATCCTTCCCGGCTCCATGGTAAAGAGATGCCTGATCCTGCCAGGCAATCTGCTTGGGTGGACCCCTGCTCTCTGCCAGAGCCCCAATCTGTACATGTCTATTCATGCAGATCAGGCTGCAAGATTGAAATGACAGTGGGTGGACAGTGGTGGATCAGGACTCCCCATCGCATCTGGCTGATGAACATATCCCTGATGTGGAGGGAGCTCCTAAGGATGAGAATTCAGTCTCTTTGCCATTTGCATTTTGGGGAGCTAAATCCCCCATCTCAGCAATCAGATATAAACCCAGCACTGGGGAGCGGATGTAGGAGGAGCAACTAGCATAGCTAGTAATGCTAGTGGCCCCAGAGGGGCATTTCCATATGAGTCTCCCAGTACCAAGCATGGCAGCTTGGAGTTGTGGGTGTGTGATGGCTAGTCCATTGAAAAAAAAAACCCTTCCCCTCCCTACTTTTCCTCTGGCTTCTAGAGAGGTTATGCCCATCAAAGTCAGAACATCTCCAGGCAGTGCAACCCAGTCAGTGTTCTTCCTCAACTCTGATTGTTAGAGCTATACCTATGCACTTGGAATTCGGAGATTGCTCCTAAGAGAAGATGTGTCTGTTTCACCTTGTTCACAAAACAATTGCTAGATGGTCACAGCTTTTTGCCATAGTGCCCGACTCACAACTTCTTGCATGGTCTGTTACTGTCATTTATGCTACTTTGGGGTTTCCCTTTTATTGCTTCAAAGCTCTCTAACTAGATTGGAGCTTCCTCTCTTTGCAAACATTGAAAACTGCCATAGCTGGCCAGTGTAACAGAACAGGCTTTGGGCAGCTCTAATTTACCCCAATGCCTGTGCGTGCTTGGAACTGACTCTGGCTCCCTTTCACTCTCCCCTCACTAGCTGAGCCTTGACTTTCTGGCCCAAAGAGTTGTAGAAATTGCATTTTCTTTAGTTCACTGAAATTACTTCAGTGTTTTAATTGTGAGTAGGAGTTAGTAGTGTTATCTAATAACACCAATAACTCTTAGCACTTTCCTAGCACTTTTCATCTTCAAAGCATATTACAAACATTAGCTAATTAATCTTCTAGGTTTCTTCCAAGACACAAAATTGCAGGCCACCTAAATAATTATAATTCTCTTTGTAATGAAGATTATTCTGAACACTATTTTTGTTATTTTAGGCATAGCCTGACAAATGCTAATTTTATCAGATAAGGGTTAAAGCTAAAACGATTAAACAATAGACTTTCTGTTTTAAAAACTTCAAGAGCAGCAGCCTAGTAATCCTTATTGAAAGAAAACATCTTTCATCTAAGCTTGACTAGTAAGTACTAAAAAGTAGTGCTAAAATGTTGAAATGTCTAGTTTTGACAGAATCCAGGCACAGTCAGGAAATGAATGGATCTAATGAATGGATCTTTTTTATTCTACCAGAAAAGTAAATAGCTGAAGCTAAATATTTAAAATTGCACATGGGCTTTTTCCAGTTTTCATATTGGTTTCTTTAGAATACATTCAGCAATGATTTTCATGCAACATTTAGTGGAAATTGGTTCTTTTCAGTCCTTTTCACCTAAAAGGACAATTACAAAAGCTGCAGTTTGCAATAAATAATTTGCTTAGAATGTATAATTCATGACCTGCTGTGTTCTACTGACCCTGGCTTTCCTAATTATTGGCTACTATTATTTAAGTGATTATTTCACATTCCTTAAGGGACAGCAAGTGGTTAAAAAGACGAACAGCCCTAACTATGTTTTCCATACAATAATCGTCACCAGAATTAGACAATAAAAGTATTCATTCTGAGCAATAGTGCAAGTTCTTTAAATGTCTCCTTTCTCTTTGCTCTCCAGAGATGAGCAAAATGAGGTGAAGCTCATCATTATTCGACTTTTCAAGGGCAAAGCTGTGATAGACAGGGCTTAATGTGTATCTTGGTAGAATTGGATTTGATCCTCAGGGCTGGGCCAGAGGGCTGCTTTGTTAGATTTGTTAGATTTACTCTCTCTCTCCCACAAACAAAATTACCTCCTGGAGGCCTGCATCAACCCCAGAATCCTGAGACTATCTCCTTTTCTTGATTTCAGTCACATCTAAATCTGTTTAAATTGTCGACATGATGATTTGTGGAGAGACAGGGATTAAACAGAAGGGAGATTAACACAGTTGTCTGTCTTTGAAATAATATACCTGCTGACAGTAAGGGCATTCTTCAATTTACATAACTTAGTTCACAAGAAAGGCGTTGCAGTTGTTACTGGGTTGTTTTTTGCCATCAGCAGTACAAACTCACCTGCTCCCTACACACTTAAAACCTTGACAGATCATCTCTTCAATTCCTGTAAGATTGAAGAGACATGCCTTGTCCTTTTTCCAGATGAAAAGAGTTTCTTTGGCATCTGACTAATAGGCCAGTTGTATTATTTAAGAAATGTGCATTAAATTCCCCTGGGTAGGAGATGATCTTCCCCGCTCCAAAAAAATAAAATAAAAATATTTACATTCTCGCATTCTAGAATGTAGACCACTAGTGTCCAAATTCTATGGATGATCAATCTGAAACAGAGGCATGGTTTGTTGGCTGTTTTCTTTTGAATTGTTGGGAGAAAAAAATAGATTGTTTATTCTGTTAATTGCTGGGAAAAAATATGCAATGTTCGTGGAGGATAGGTCCATCAATGGCTATTAGCCAGGATGGGCAGCCCACTGAGACCTCAATATCGGGACCTACCTATACTCCATCCCCAACGTTCCACATGGCATCAGGTTGCTGCACTGTCCTTACCACTCCCGCAAGGAGACAATAAAGACAATCGCAGTTTCACATACACAGAGCTGTGAAAGCCACAGTTGATGCATGTGTAGCTAAAATGGACACGAATGTTCTTTCCCTTTCATGAATTCTGTTCTCTTAATTTTGTAAATGTTATTTTTTTAGTGTATTTGTTTTAAAACTGCATGGGTTATTTTTACACTGATTTTGTTACATAATAAAATTCTATTATTTTGAACATAATTCATCTTTATTAGTTCACAACATATGCTGCTGAGTGCTCAATAGTTCTGAATACAATCAATGATCTGTTACTGCACAGTGCCCCACAACTCATAGGATCATTCACAAACAAAATTAATAGGCGCATTGACTTTATGCATTACATTCTTATCTGTACAGCAAAAACCACACAATTCCTATCAGGCCACAGAAGAGCAGGGCCAGATAGAGCATGCTACAACAACACACATTACTTTGGCTCATTGTTAAAATGGTCTTTCAAAACAGTTCATGGAGCATCTGCAGGTGTACAAGATTGAACCTCAGTGAGAAAAATATCCCAATGGTTATAGCTTCCTGCTATGTCCCGCATAATATATGTGAAGCAAAGGGGGGAAAGTTTCCGCTGGGGTGGAGGGCAGAGGTAGGGCGGTTGTCTGCTGAATGTGAACAGCCTGATAAAAGGGCTCTTAGAGGAGCTCAATGTGGAGCTATACAGCTCAGGGAGGCAGCTCACATTTTGGTGTCCCTGTGCTGGAGGGCTGGTGCGAGCTTAGTGTGCAGATCCAGGAATGTGGCCTTGTGGATCCCAAAGATCTTCAGCCACAGCTTATCATCCCAAGCCTGCATTATGATGCAGTCCCACCAGTCAGTGCTTGTTTCTTGGGCCCAGAAGTGGCACTCCACCACCTGCATCTGCTCTGTGAATACCACCAACAACCCTGAATTTGTTCTCACTATGTCCCACTGCAATCTGTCCTCCAAGGAGTTGTCATGTTCCCCACTCATTCAGTTCTTCTCACAGCTCTGCAAATATTCCTGGACTGTGCGCCCAGTGCTTGCAATGCACATGACAATAGTGCTGAGCTGTGCAGGCTCCATGCTTCTGTCAGCGAGGAGGGCCGCACTAGTTTGTGGGACTTTGAAAAAAAGGTGCAAAAATTATGGGATATACTATAGATGACATTATAGGATGGATACAGTTGCAAACTGGGAAGTTGACCACATGCCCCCCAGTCACCCCTACTTGATTTGTCTCAGCCCCATCATGCATTGCCAAAACTTCCCAAAAGATAGTGTGCTGGACGGTGGCAAGTGGCACAGTGGGATACCTACCCATGATGCACTGCACTCTGCAGCAAAACATGCACTCCTGGTGAATACACACACCACCAACACCAGGAGCCAATTATGCACACACTGGCGATGTACTAACTACAGAGGCTGTGTGCTGACGTAACTTTTCTTAACAGGGCCATCCTTACCCATACACAAAGTATGCAGCTGCCTAGGGCACCAGGAAATTTGGGGCACCAAATTTCTTGGTGCCCTGTGCAGCTGTATGCTGCTCCAGCCCCTACTACGCCTCTTCCCCATGGCCCCCACCCTGCTCTGCCCCAGCCCCGCCTCTTCCCACCCCTGCTCCGCCCCAGCCCTGCTCCCACTCCACCCCCTTCCCCAAAGCCTCCACCTCTTCCCATCCCTTCCCTACCCCTACTCCCCTGAGGACTAAAGCTGGGCCGGGCCTGCACTCACCAGCAGCGGGAAGTGCAGCAGCCTGGCCCCAGCTGTGCCGCTGGTGAGTACTGAGGGGTGGTTCCCCCCTGCTCCCCAAGCCAGCCCTGCCCCCCCCATGGAGACCTGGGGCCAGCCCTCCCCCCTGCACTGAGGTCTGCCTCCCCCCACGTGTGTGTGGGGGGGCTGCATAGGGCCCCAGAATAGCGAGGGACGGCTCTGTGATTAACATAAGTGTGTACTTCAGACATGGCCTTACACTGCACTTACAGTAACTATATCTCTGGCCCACAGAAACAGTCTAATGTTTAACTAATTACATTGCTAACTTGCTGGGGTAGGAGTTAAACTGGACATTTGTGGGAGGGGAAAGCTTAACTCTAGCCTCAGTATCGTGAAAAGCCTGTTCCAAATAAATAAACCACTCAGAGAGAATAGGGTGCTTCTATAAATTATCTTGACATTTCACTTATGGGAAAAAGTCAGATAATTACCTTCATTGTCAGAGGCAGGAAGGACCAGAAATGCTAAAAGGATGATGTGATGTGAATGGCTTCTGAACTCTTTTTTCTAGTTTAACCCCTTAATTCAGACCACTTCACTCCTGATATTTTCAGCCATAATTGTAACCAAGCTTTTGTCAAGGAGCAACTGATATTTCCTTTTTACTTATGACGTGAAATACCATCACCTGATGCTGCCAAGTTCACTACACTGAAGACCTTCAAATTGTCACCTTTATTTATGACTTGCTCATGTGAGTCAGCTCAGAAAAAAATGATGAATTCTTCGTACCTCCTATGATATGCAATAAAACAAACAGAGAAATAGAAAAAAAAATCCCCTTTTATACCTGCATGCAATCTGAATTCCTGTTAGTATGTCCAACATGAGGAAGAATTTGGATGAATGCCCTATGTGAAGAAGAATGTGGATTGAAAGCCAAGCTAGTCACCTAACTGGCATCATATCAATGGGTTAACTTGAATAAACAAATATATATTCACATCATTTCAAGCTGTGGGGTACATCAGCTGAGTGAATAAATTTGCCATTTTTTTTGGCTCATCAGTAAATCTAGTACAAAATTCAATAGTATACCAGTAAGATTTATATTGCTTCAACAGACAGAGATTACTACTGTTGCCAAGAAGACTGATTTTTCTGCTGATTTGATTAGGAGTGTGGCTATAGAAAGCTGCATTTTAATGTGCAAGAACACTGAAGTTCCTGGAAACAATCATTGTAGAATTTCTCAGTTGGCCCGACCAGCCAGCAGAACAGTTGTTGCTCTTTCCTACTGCAGCTATTAGACAAATCATACAAATTCTTTAACCAACCATTCCATGTGTGGTAGGAAATGGGTCTTCCAATTTAACCAGGGAAATGTCAATTCAAGGCTAGAGGGGCTGGCGCTAATAAGGTTAATGAATAGAAGGTCTGAAAAGCAACAGATGGGCCTAGCAGAGCGAGACCCTTAATGGCATTTATAATGCCTAGGGTCAACTGCACTTTATCTTCATTTTTTCCTCATTTAAAATATTCCAATGGAATAATAAAGTATGTTTAAATTTTCCCTACAGGGAAATGGAATTTCATGCAGCACTGTTTATTGAATGTCAATGTGCTTGTTTATAAGCAGGGGGCTGATGCATAATGCTAGTACTGTAGTTGTTGCATATTTGTATTTGCATGTGCAGAGGAATTTTTCTTTTATATAATTTAAAATAGCACATTGCTTTTATCAAATGCCACTACAGAATGCCAGTTTCTTCGCTACAGTTGTATTACTCCGAAGGTCAAATTCCAGACGTGGGCCACACTTAGGAACCGATCTACAATGTTGAGCTGGAAGGAGAAATTTATGAGGGTGCAATTGTACCCCACTGCTAGTTCCCCAAAATCTGCAGAGTTCACAGAGTTCTGCAACAGCAACAGAAGGCATTTCAAAGATGTAATCCACAGGTTTTAACATATACTTTCACTTACCTTGCTGCCCTATGCCTCAAACAGAATAGTCATACCACAGCAATAAACTTTGGAAGAGGCAGTGTGGAAGGTTGCTGGTCTAAATATAGGCCCACAGGAATGCTGAACTGATGTTAATATGAATCTGGGTTTTGTGCTAAATAGGTTTATGGCCTGAATTTAGCCTCGGAGCTCCAGGATCTAATAGCAATTAAAATCAAATAGTGAAACATAACTTTGAGAGAGTTTAAAACTGACATTCCAACAGTGCTTATTTTAATGAAAAATGATCATACGGGTCTAAAATGTTGCATTATTTAGGCTGCATCTCAATAAGATGATCTTAAATTACATATATGGGGCCAAATTAGTTTTACCCATGCAACTCAATCAAATACAATGAGAGTGTATGGAAGTAGCTGAGAGGAGAATTTGGGCAATGGATTTATATGTGGGTGAGATTTTCTAAAGTGGACCCATGTTTGCCTATGTTTATGTTCCCATATGTCAGTGGTAAAACTCCTATTGAATTTTACGCATTAATGGGGGCAGAGCTAGTCTAGAGCCAGGTTCACAAGGAGGACTTAAGCTGAGCATTGTAGTACCCAACTTTTAGGCATCCTGATGTAAAGTGGAATTCACAACATAAGAACGGCCATACTGGGTCAGACAAAGGTCCATCTAGCCCAGTATCCTGTCTTCTGACAGTGGCCAATGCCAGGTGCCCCAGAGGGAGTGAACAGACCAGGTAATCATCAAGTAATTGATGGTAATCAAGTGATCCATCCCCTGTTGCCCATTCCCAGCTTCTGGCAAGCAGAGGCTAGGGACACCATCCCTGCCCATCCTGACTAATATTCATTGATGGACCTATCCTCCATGAATTTATCTAGTTCTTTTCTAAACCCTGTTATAGTCTTGGCTTTCACAATATCCTCTGGCAAAGGGTTCCATAGGTTGATTGTGTGCTGTGTGAAGAAATACTTCCTTTTGTTTGCTTTAAACCTGCTGCCTATTAATTTCATTTGGTGACTCCTGGTTCTTGTGTTATGAGAAGGAGTAAATAGCACTTCCTTATTTACTTTCTCCACACCAGTCGTGATTTTATAGTCCTCAATCATATCCCCCCTTAGTGGTCTCTTTTCCAAGCTGAAAAGTCCCAGTGTTATTAATCTCTCCTCATATGGAAGCTGTTCCAAACCCCTAATAATTTTTGTTGCCCTTTTCTGAACTTTTTCCAATTCCAAAATATCTTCTTTGAGAGGGGGCAACCACATCTGCACGCTGTATTCAAGATGTCGGTGTACCATGGATTTATATAGAGGTAATATGATATTTTCTGTCTTATTATCTATCCCTTTCTTAATGACTCCCAACATTCTGTTCGCTTTTTTAACTGTTGCTGCACATTGAGTGGATGTTTTCAGAACACTATCCACAATGACTCCAAGATCTCTTTCTTGAGTGGTAACAGCTAATTTAGACCCCATCGTTTTATATGTCTAGTTGGGATTATGTTTTCCAATGTGCATTACTTTGCATTTATCAACATTGAATTTCATCTGCCATTTTGTTGCAAGTCACCCAGTTTTGAGAGATCCTTTTGTAGCTCTTTGCAGTCTGCCTGGGACTTAACTGTCTTGAGTAGTTTTGTATCATCCGCAAATTTTGCCACTTTGCTGTTTACCCCTTTTTCCAGATCTGTTGAATACGACTGGTCCCAGTACAGACCCCGGGGGACACCACTGTTTACCTCCCTCCATTCAGAAAAATGACCATTTATTCCTACACTTTGTTTCCTATCTTTTACCAATCCATGAGAGGACCTTTCCTCTTAGCCCATGACAGCTTACTTTGCTTAAAGAAAAGGAGTACTTGTGGCACCTTAGAGACTAACCAATTTATTTGAGCATAAGCTTTCGTGAGCTCCAGCTCACTTCATTGGATGTGAAGTGAATGAATGAAGTGAGCTGTAGCTCACGAAAGCTTATGCTCAAATAAATTGGTTAGTCTCTAAGGTGCCACAAGTACTCCTTTTCTTTTTGCAAATACAGACTAACACGGCTGTTACTCTGAAACCTGTTACTTTGCTTAAGAGCCTTTGGTGAGGGACATTGTCAAAGGCTCTCTGAAAATATGTCTACACTATATCCACCGGATCCCCCTTGCCACATGCTTGTTGACCCCCTCAGTGAATTCTAGCAAATTGGTGAGGCATGATTTCCCTTTACAAAACCCATGTTGATTCTTCCCCAACAAGTTATGTAAATCTATGTGTCTGACAATTTTGTTCTTTACTATAGTTTCAACCAGTTTGCCCGGTACTGAAGCCAGGCTTACTGGCCTGTAATTGCCAGGATCACCTCTGGAGTCCTTTTTAAAAATTGGTGTCACATTAGCTATCCTCCAGTCATTTGGTACAGAAGCTGATTTAAATGATAGGTTACAAACTACAGTTAGTAGTTCTGCAAGTTCACATCTGAATTCCTTCAGAACTTGTGGGTGAATGCCATCTGGTCCTGGTGACTAATTACTGTTTAGTTTATCAATTTGTTCCAAAACCTCCTCTAATGATACCTCAATCTGGGAGAGTTCCTCAGATTTGTAACCTAAAAAGAATGGCTCAGGTTTGGGAATCTCCCTCACATCCTGAGCCATGAAGACTGATGCAAAGAATTCATTTAGTTTCTCTGCAATGGCCTTATCGTCCTTGAGTTCTCCTTTAGAATTTCAATCTTCCAGTGGCCCCACTGGTTGTTTAGCAGGCTTCCTGCTTCTGATGTATTTAAATTTTTTTTGCTATCACTTTTTGAGTCCTTGGCTAGCTGTTCTTCAAATTCTTTTTTGGCCTTCCTAATTTTATTTTTACACTTCGTTTGCCAGAGTTTATGCTCCTTTCTGTTTTCCTCACTAGGATTTAATGTCCACTTTTTAAAGGATGTTTTTTTGTCCCTCACTGCTTCTTTTATTTTGTTGTTTAGCCATGGTTGTACTTTTTTGGTTCTCTTACTGTGATTTTTAATTTGGGGTATACATTTAATTTGAACCTCTATTATGGTGTCTTTAAAAAGTTTCCATGCAGCTTGCAGGGATTTCACTTTTGGTGCTGTACCTTTTAATTTCTGTTTAGCTAACCTCCTCATTTTTGTGTAGTCTCCCTTTCTGAAATTAAATGCTACCATGGTGGGCTGCTGTGGTGTATTCCCCGCCACAGGAATGTTAAATTTATTTATATTATGGTCTCTATTACCAAGCAGTCCAGCTATATTCACCTCTTGGACCAGATCCTGTGCTCCACTTAGGACTAAATCAAGAATTGCCTCTTCTCTGGTGGGTTTCAGGATCAGCTGCTCCAAGAAGCAGTCATTTAAGGTGTCAAGAAACTTTATCTCTGCATCCTCTCCTGAGGTGACATGTACCCAGTCAATATGAGAATAGCTGAAATCCCCCATTATTATTGAATTTTTATTTTAATAGCCTCTCTAATCTCCTCGAGCATTTCACAGTCACTATCACCATCCTGGTCATATCCCTATGGCTATATTCTTATTAGTAGAGCATTGAATTACTATCCATCGAGATTCTATTGTACAGTTTGGTTCATTTAAGATTTTTACTTAATTTGATTCTACGCTTTCTTTCACATATAGTGCCACTCCCTCACCAGCATGACCTGCTTTGTCCTTCCGATATATTTTGTACCCTGGTATTACTGTGTCCCATTGATTATCCTCATTCCACTAAGTTTTTGTGATGCCTATTATATCGATATCCTCATTTAATATGAGGCACTCTTGTTCACACATCTTAGTATTTAGACTTCTAGCATTGGTATATAAGCACTTTAAAAACTTGTCCATTTTTAGCTGTCTGCCATTACATGATGTGAATGGGACATTTTTTTTATTTGACTTTTTCTCATCAGATCCTACCCATATTTTATCATCTTCCATCCTCTTCTCCGTATAGGACATAGAGAATCTCCATTAATAGATCCTCCCCTAAGGGATGTCTCTGTCCAAACCATGTGCTCCTCCGCACCTGTCAGCTTTCCCCCAGCCCTTAGTTTAAAAACTGCTCTGTGACCTTTTAAATTTTAAGTGCCAGCAATCTGGTTCCATTTTGGTTTAGGTGGAACCCATCCTTCTTGTATAGGTTCCCCCTTTCCCACAAGTGCCTCCAGTTCCTAATAAATCTAAACCCCTCCTCCCTACACTAACGTCTCATCCATGCATTGAGACCCTGCAGTTCTGCCTGTCTAACTGGTCCTGTGCGTAGAACTGGAAGCATTTCAGAGAATGCTACCATGGAGGTCCTTGACTTCAATCTCTTACCTAGCAGCCTAAATTTGGCTTCCAGACCTCTCTCCTGTCCTTCCCTATGTCTCTCCTGTCTTTCCCTAGCCCCAAGTTAGGTGCCCATGCTCCCCATACAATACCTGGGAAGAGTTAGGTGCCTAAAAAAGGGATTCACATAAGCCAGCCCTAACCACTGGACTACAGAATCAATCTCTCTCTGCTAATGTCTAGTTAAGTATTTTATATGGCATGGAATAGCTTCAACAGGAGAGATTCATCCCACATTACCCAGGCCCAGTGGTTCAAGTCCCTGTTTTACATCAGGTAGAGTGAGTATTTGAGTCTAGCTCTCTCTAGCTGGATGAGTGCTCTAACCACTGGGCTATTGGCTATAAGGAGGTGGCACCACCTCCTCTTCTGTTTTGTGTGGGCCTGCTCTGAGCATGCCTACTGCAGTGGCCCCTGCAGGCAAGAGGGGCAGGTGGGGGAAATGACTAGTTTGTAAATCCCACTGGGGTTTAGTTATGAACTAGGGGCTGAGTGCTTGGCGCTATTAGGAGTGAGGTGGCTGTGCTCATGCCCAATTTCAGAAATTTAGGTGTTATAGATATAATGATATCCTAGACAAACCAACTAAATTCAGTTAAACCTTACTGAATTGAGTTTAATACCTTTGGGGTCCACTGTATTAAAACACAATTGTTTATGTGTTATCGTGAGATTATATGTAACTTCTCTAGGAGCAGGAGATGCTAATGTAATTCCTCTGCTTATTAGCCCTTTGAAGTCATCCCCTGAAGAGATTCACATAGACTAGGTTAAACAAATTCCCCAGGGACCAAGAGCCAAAGAAAAGATTTTTGGATAAATAGCCTGGTTTTAAACAGGCTCAGGGGCTTTCTTCTAAAACAGCAATTGGCCAGGATCTCTGGTCCCTGGAAGGCCCCAATCCTTAGGGAAGTGTTGGATGGACTGACACTGACCAGATCCTATGTAGAGACGGGGCGGGCGTTTATCTCTGATAAACTTATTAGCATGCATGTAGGTTCTTTAAATGTTTTTAATATGTTTTTTCTTAAGTGCTTTTCCCTTAAGAATAAAATATGCTTGCTTAGAAAGAACTGTGTGCTGGCTTGTAACTGTGGGCAGCTACGGTGTTATTAGGCAGACTGTCTTTTGCTGGGAATAACACAGTGCAGGCAGGGAACTGGTTAGCCTGGAAATACTAGGCTAAACAGAAAGGAGAGAGACACAGGTCTCCTCCCAGGACAGGCAACAATTAGGGGGCTTGAAGCCTGAGAGTAGGTGCCCTTGCAGGGCCACTAAGGGGAAATACAGGTGCAGTTGCCCTGAAAATTTAGGTGCATAGGGGACTTTACCAGTGGAAACTTTGGTGCCTAGAGGGTTAGGTGGCAGCTGAGTGGAGGTTTTGAGGAACTAAATTTTGGACTTGGATGCCTGAAGTAGCAGACAGACACCTAAATGCCCCTTGTGAATCCCTCCTTGAATGCTTCTGAAAATCCTATTATATATCAACCTAAACTATAGCAGAGTAGGCAGCCTAGTGGTCAAGCAGTAGTCTGTCATTTTAAGTGCTGCAGGGTTCTCTCAGTTGGCATGGTCAGGAGGGAAGGAAGAGACGGAGAAGGTAAGGGGACCCAGGTCCTCTTTCTCCATCAGCTCCCAGCCCAGGGTGAAAGGCATAGAGTGTCTTAGTTGCATCTTCCTTGAGCACCTGACCATCTTCCCATGGACCACTTCTACCTTCTCTCACTCTTTGCTGTTTGGGGTGTGGTCACATCCCCCTTTTCCCACAGTGGGGAGTTCCCAATCAGTCTCAGCCACTCAGTTGGTTAAATAAGTATTTCCCGGCCCTCCCTCCAGTGTGCAGTTATATTCCCTCAACAGAGAGTAGGGGAGGGAAGAGTCTAGACCCTTCTACTGTGGGTTACTCTGTCCCCAGAGGCTGCAAACTGGTTTCCACACTTTGGACAGTTTCTCCTTCATATACTTGCTCCTTCCCCAACTTGGCTATCGGAATCCCATTATGAGCAAATTTGGAGCAAGCTCCACAGCTGCTGAAGTGGGGACTTCTTAGCCCAGTAATGCTCCTGAACTCCTTTAGTCTATGTGTGGGGTCTGTAAACCTCATCACATGGGGAATTCATTTCTGCATTTATTTGTAGTTGAGCTACTCCTCTTTAAGCTATTGGCAGACATCTTAGAGCTACCGAGTACTGTTTGTGTAATATTATTGATTTAAACACACAAAGAACCTTTGGATTTCCAGCTGAAACTCATCTGTAAGCCACTCCTTCTGCTTATGTACTACAGGACCTAGGTTGGCAACATCTTGAATGCAAAAAACCAGACAGCTGTCATTGGGGACAATGGGGTGTTTCTGATGAGGCAAAGAGTGTTGGGAGCTAAAGGGAAGAGAGAAAAGATCATGTATTCTGCTGTTTCTAGCTTGGCAGGGTACCAGTGTGGTTCCATGGGATTGTTCTGAGGAAGTAATGTGAGCACTGCATAGCCACTGTGAGTTCAGATCTAGCCCAGGGCAGGAATCTGAAATGAACAAGGAAATGTATTGCTCTAAGCTGCCTTCTACCTTGTCAGCTGAATAATACCCCTCTTTCCTTCACACTGTTATGTTTCAGCCTATGTACATAGAAATGAAATAAAACCTCAAATACCCTTTCTGAGAGTTTGCACTGTACTATTTGCACCTAGAATTTAGAACAATAACACGCAATTACTATATGGAATCAGCCAAAACATCGCCATACTGGCTTATTTCTTTGGATCTTTGGATTTTTTGTTGATGGCTATGTTATTATATATACAACAATCCATTCAGACTGCCTGTGTTTCTATAGATCAGAAAAGGTGTTCATCCCTCTCTTAATAATTCACTAATTATTCAATCATTTTTATAAACTGGGCAAAAATGAAGAAAAATATCCCCGACAATTGTATGTACTGAATTTCATTAAATTTGTCAAATAATCTCTTTTCTATGATTAGTTCAGCCATTTCCAGCTGTAGGTCCCAGTGAGACTGTCAGGGCTGGGAATAAATCCCTCAGCAGAAAGTCAGTTTCGAAAATGTGTAATTTTGGGGCCCAATCTGTCAGAGAGATGGCTGCATCTGCAGCACTGAGGGATGCAATGTGACACATGAACAGTGTCTACTAATTTGGGAATGGGACCTGTATGAAACCTCATGCTAGACCTTCAGATGAGGGCCAGTACAAGTTGGCAGCTGCAAATCTCAGTCAGTGGGAAGCGGTGCTGCCCAACTTCAGGAAAATATCATTGAACTCTTCCTAGACAATAAAAACAGATCGTCTTTTATTTTAAGAAGCGGTAATTCTCTGTATTTGAAGGGAATTATGACATCTTACTTTTCCCCAGCTGATGTAATATCAAGAGAAGCAGAGTAGGTACATACATTTCCTACGCTTTGGTCACCTGTACATAATATACTTGCTTTATTTAGATGACAGCAAACATCCATCATTTAATTTTCTCCTTTGTAGGAAGAGGAAAGTCTCAAAACCTATGTCCTCAGTTGAAACCCAAGGAAACTCCTACTTCTAGAAAGCATTACTGGATGCTTTCTATTGTGGACTTTACAGGATGCCTGAATTTTCTTTTTTATATGAGATTAAATATAATATATACATATATATATTTCATAATTTACCTAGTCTTCCCAACTCCTACATTTCAATACTTTCTGCAAAGGGTAACTTTTTCATAATTTCATTTTATAAAATTATTTTATTCATGAGACCAGTGGAAAAGGGTTGGGCTCCTGCCTCATACTGAGAAAGCGGGACGATCAGCAAGCTATCTTAAGTGCCTATACACAAATGCAAGAAGCCTGGGAAACAAGCAGGGAAGACGGGAAGTCCTGGCACAGTCAAGGAATTATGATGTGATTGGAATAACAGAGACTTGGTGGGATAACTCACATGACTGGAGTACCGTCATGGATGGATATAAACTGTTCAGGAAGGACAGGCAGGGCAGAAAAATTGGGGGAGTTGCATTTTATGTAAGAGAGCAGTATGACTGCTCTGAGTTCCGGTATGAAACTGCAGAAAAACCGGAGAGTCTCTGGATCAAGTTTAGAAGTGTTAGCAACAAGGGTGATGTCATGGTGGGAGTCTGCTATAGACCACCGGACCAGGGGGATGAGGTGGACGAGGCTTTCTTCGAACAACTAACGGAAGTTACTAGATCACAGGCCCTGGTTCTCATGGGAGACTTCAATCACCCTGCTATCTGCTGGGAGAGCAATACAGTGGTGCACAGACAATTCAAGAAGTTTTTGGAAAGTGTAGGAGACAATTTCCTGGTGCAACCAACTAGGGGCAGAGCTCTTCTTGACCTGCTGCTCACAAACTGAGAAGAATTAGTAGGGGAAGCAAAAGTGGATGGGAACCTGGAAGGCAGTGACCATGAGATGGTAGAGTTCAGGATCCTGACACAAGGAAGAAAGGAGAGCAGCAGAATACGACCCTGGACTTCAGAAAAGCAGACTTTGACTCCCTCAGGGAACTGATGGGCAGGATCCCCTGGGAGAATAAAATGAGGGGGAAAGGAGTCCAGGAGAGCTGGCTTTATTTTAAAGAATCCTTATTGAGGTTACAGGGACAAACCATCCCAATGTGTAGAAAGACTAGTAAATATGGCAGGCGACCAGCTTGGCTTAACAGTGAAATCCTTGCTTATCTTAAACACAAAAAAGAAGCTTACAAGAAGTGGAAGATTGGACAAATGACCAGGGAGGAGTATAAAAATATTGCTCAGGCATGTAGGAGTGAAATCAGGAAGGACAAACCACATTTGGGCCTGATCTACACTGTGGGGGGGGGGGTTGGATCTAAGATACGCAGCTTCAGCTACGAGAATAGTGTAGCTGAAGTTGACGTATCTTAGATTGATTTAGAATCACTTACTTCGCATCCTCGTGGTGCAGGATCGACGGCTGCTGCTCCCCTGTTGACTCCGCTTCCACCTCTCGTGGTGGTGGAGGTCCGGAGTCAATGGCAGAGCAATTGAGAATCGATTTATCGCGTCTACACTAGACGCGATAAATCAATCCCCGATAGATCGATCACTACCCGCTGATCTGGTGGGAAGTTTAGACATGGCCTTGGAATTGCAGCTAGCAAGAGATGTTAAGAGTAACAAGAAGGGTTTCTTCAGGTGTGTTAGCAACAAGAAGAAAGTCAAGGCAAGTGTGGGCCCCTTACTGAATGAGGGAGGGAACCTAGTGACAGAGGATGTGGAAAAAGCTAACGTACTCAATGTTTTTTTGCCTGTCTTCACGAACAAGGTCAGTTCCCAGACTACTTCACTGGGCAGCACGGCATGGGGAGGAGGTGACCAGCCCTCTGTGAAGAAAGAAGTGGTTCAGGACTATTTAGAAAAGCTGGATGAGCACAAGTCCATAGGGCTGGATGCGCTGCATCCGAGGGTGCAAAAGGAGTTGGCAGATGTGATTGCAGAGCCATTGACCATTATCTTTGAAAACTCATGGTGATCGGGGGCGGTCCCAGATGACTGGAAAAAGGCTAATGTAGTGCTCATCTTTAAAAAAGGGAAGAAGGAGGATCCAGGGAACTACAGGCCAGTCAGCTTCACCTCAGTCCCTGGAAAAATCATGGAGCAGGTCCTCAAGGAATCAATTCTGAAGCAGTTAGAGGAGAGGAAAGTGATCAGGAACAGTCAGCATGGATTCACCAAGGGCAAGTCATGCCTGATTAACCTAATGGCCTTCTATGATGAGGTAACTGGCTCTGTGGATGAGGGGAAAGCAGTGGACATGTTATTCCTTGACTTTAGCAAAGCTTTTGATACAGTCTCCCACAGTATTCTTGCCAGCAAGTTAAAGAAGAATGGGCTGGATGGATGGACTATAAAGTGGATAGAAAGCTGGCTAGATTGTCGGGCTCAACAGGTAGTGATCAATGGCTCCATGTCAAGTTGGCAGCCGGTATCAAGTGGAGTGCCCCAAGGGTCAGTCCTGGGGCCGGTTTTGTTCAATATCTTCATTAATGATCTGGAGGATAGCGTGGACTGCACCCTCAGCAAATTTGCACATGACACCAAACTGGGAGGAGTGGTAGATACCCTGAAGGGTAGAGATAGGATACAGAGGAACCTAGACAAATTAGAGGAGTGGGCCAAAAGAAATCTGACGAGGTTCAACAAGGACAAGTGCAGATTCCTGCACTTAGGACCAAAAGAATCCCATGCACCGCTACAGACTAGGAACTGAATGGCTAGCCAGCAGTTCTGCAGAAAAGGACCTAGGGGTTACAGTGGACGAGAAGCTGGATATGAGTCAACAGTGTGCCCTTGTTGCCAAGAAGGCACATGGCATTTTGGGATGTATAAGTAGGGGTATTGCCAGCAGATTGAGGGACGTGATCATTCCCCTCTGTTCGACATTGGTGAGGCCTCATCTGGAGTACTGTGTCCAGTTTTGGGCCCCACACAAGAAGGATGTGAAAAAATTGGAAAGCATCCAGCGGAGGGCAACAAAAATGATTAGGGGACTGGAAAACATGACTTCTGAGGAGAGGCTGAGGGAACTGGGATTAATTAGTCTGCAGAAGAGAAGAATGAGGAGGGATTTGATAGCTGCTTTCAACTACCTGAAAGGGGCTCCAAAGAGTATGAATCTAGACTGTTCTCAGTGGTAGCAGATGACAGAACAAGGAGTAATGATCTCAATGCGGGAGATTTAGGTTGGATATTAGGACAAACTTTTTCACTAGGAGGTTGGTGAAGCACTGGAATGCGTTACTTAGGGAGGTGGTGGAATCTCCTTCCTTTGAGGTTTTTAAGGTCAGGCTTAACAAAGCCCTGGCTGGGATGATTTAGTTGGGGATTGGTCCTGCTTTGAGCAAGGGGTTGGACTAGATGACCTCCTGAGGTCCCTTCCAACCCTGATATTCTATGATTCTATGAATGTCCTCCCGCTGTTGGTTATATTAAACTTGTTCTGCTTTACAGGCACCATGAACTTGTTTTTCCACGTCTGGTTCAAACTGTTCTGTTACTAGAAGGTAAGTCCTTTATGTATAAGAGAGAATGTCAAACTTTTAGCACAAATGATCTGTCAGTTTAGAGCGAGATGATAACCCAGTTGTTGAAAAAGATTGTGCTCTCCAATGAACAGAAATACCTGCTTTTAAAGTAAAATAGAATCATTTTTTTGCTGCTGGAATAGAGACAACAGTGTATTTACCATGGTACTATATTTAAAATGTATCATATTTCTTTGAGCTGGTAGTGCCCTGCAAACCTGAGTTAGTCTATGAATGGGGATTTTTTGCTCTATATCATAGCTTCTGCACTTTAAGCATTTATAAATTTAGCATTATAAATGTTTAATTGTTACAAAACGAACTTTGGATTTGTGCTGGCCTAAGGAACAATATCATTTTAATGAAATCTGATAGATGGCAGTGTTGGATTGTTGATGATGGGAATATGGAAATGTTTCAAGTCCATCTTGTACATTATTGGTATTCTAAAACTCAGAAGCTTAAGATCAATTGTTTGCGAAACAGTTGCCTTAAAGAGTCTGGTAGAAACACATTTATTTTTTAACCTATGTATTTTTGGTGGTGGCGGCAGCAGTAATGATCTGAATGTTGTGTTCCTTAGCAAGGCTACTTACGCCAGAGAGAATACTTAGCAAGGGATGGGTGCTCATTACCTCAGAGCAAGGGACATCTTTGCGGGTGGACATAGCCTTGATTCCTTCACCTATTCCTTTATTGTGGACCACAGCTTTTCACACATATAGCCCCATTCTTCCCATCTTCCTGAGATCACTAGTAGGCAGGCAATCTCCTTTGAGACTGCCTTTACCTGCAGACAATTGAGTCTGATTACCTACAGCAATTAAAGGTTTCAGAGTAGCAGCTGTGTTAGTCTGTATCCGCAAAAAGAAAAGGAGTACTTGTGGCACCTTAGAGACTAACCAATTTATTTGAGCATAAGCTTTCATGAGCTACAGCTCACTTAATCAGATACATGCAGTGGAAAATACAGTGGGGAGATTTATATACACAGAGAACATGAAACAATGGGTGTTACCATACACACTGTAATGAGAGTGATCAGGTAAGGTGAGCTATTACCAGCAGGAGAGCGGAGGGGGGGAACCTTTTGTAGTGATAATCTAGGTGGGCCATTTCCAGCAGTTGACAAAAACGTATGAGGAATGGGCGGGGGCAGGAGGGAGGGAGGAATAAACATGAGGAAATAGTTTTACTTTGTTTAATGACACATTCACTCCCAGTCTTTATTTAAGCCTAAGTTAATTGTATCCAGTTTGCAAATTAATTCCAATTCAGCAGTCTCTCGTTGGAGTCTATTTTGAAGTTTTTTTGTTGAAGAATTGCCACTTTTAGGTCTGTAATCAAGTGACCAAAGGGACTGAAGTGTTTTCTGACTGGTTTTTGAATGTTATAATTCTTGAGGTCTGATTTGTGTCCATTTATTCTTTTACATAGAGACTGTCCAGTTTGGCCAATGTACATGGCAGAGGGGCATTGCTGGCACATGATGGCATATATCACATGCGCAGGTAGATGCGCAGGTGAACGAGCCTCTGATAGTGATAAAGTGAGCTGTAGCTCACGGAAGCTTATGCTCAAATAAATTTGTTAGACTCTAAGGTGCCACAAGTACTCCTTTTCTTTCAGCAATTAAAGGGTGGCTTATCCTGTTCATGCACTGGCTTAGGGACAGGAAGAGCTATTGAATTTGGACTGGCCCTGGAAGAGCTAGTGCGTTTGCAAGAATGGTAGAATAAGAATCTTCTTAACACAGTGTCTGCTATACAATATGAAGGAATAATCAATTAATCTAAATAATGTACAGCAAGGCAATGATGTACCTCAGCTTCAATACATAATGATGCTGTTGAGTAACATGTACATTAAAGAGTTATTTTTATACAGAACTGGGATTTTGTTATACATGAATCTCCATACCAGTAGTAAATTCCTGATTGCTAGGACAAAATTCAAAGCTAGATAGAGACTTGTTGAACATCTGCTTTACAATATTAATTTTGTCTCTGCTGTGTCATTTAGTCCCAATTTCCTCAACATTTTCAGCAAATTAGATTCATAGTGGAAGCTTTTATGCAACCAGTAAAACATATAGCATTATTAAATACTTTGTACAATTTTTGCTGTATTGCAATCAATGATAATTGTGCAATTTGTGTCATTTTCAACCATAACAAATTTACCCAAAAATCACTAAATCTACTTAGGAGGACCCAAGGAATGCTTCGGAGGAGCTAATGGATTTAACAAGGTGGGATGAATCTGTGCTATTATCATAACTCTAAATTTTCCAGACACCATATGAATTGTCCCTTATGATACCAGTAAAATTATTTGAAAATGAGTTTACTGGTTAACTCCTTTTGGATTTCAGGTATTTGATAACTATAGGACCAGATCATCCCTATTGTGTAGGAAAAACTGGGGGAAGCGCCTAAAGGGGAAGTTATCTCTATAAATTTCCTCTTGAGGAATCTTCTTTCTATTCATTCAGTTGGGGTGGGGAAGAGAGGAAGGAGCAAGATTTTCTGTGCTGTGGAATAGGTTGCAGGGCCTGTCCCCAAACACCCTGGAGCCTGATGTGGTATTGGGGACTTTGTCTTTTAGGGTTCAGCTTCCTAGAAGGAGTCTGAGTAGGGCGCTAGGAAGCTCTTATTGTTATGCACAGCCAGTTTCATAGATTCATAGATATTTAGGTCAGAAGGGACCATTATGATCATCTAGTCTGACCTCCTGCACAACGCAGGCCACAGAATTTCACCCACCACTCCTGCAAAAAACCTCACACCTATATCTGTGCTATTGAAGTCCTCAAATTGTAGTATAAAGACTTCAAGGAGCAGAGAATCCTCCAGCAAGTGACCCGTGCCCCATGCTACAGAGGAAGGTGAAAAACCTCCAGGGCCTCTTCCAATCTGCCCTGGAGGAAAATTCCTCCCCGACCCCAAATATGGCGATCAGCTAAACCCTGAGCATATGGGCAAGATTCATCAGCCAGATACTACAGAAAATTCTTTCCTGGGTAACTTGGATCCCACCCCATCTAATATCCCATCACAGGCCATTGGGCCTATTTACCATGAATATTTAATTACCAAAACCATGTTATCCCATCATACCATCTCCTCCATAAACTTATCGAGTTTAATCTTAAAGCCAGATAGATCTTTTGTCCCCACTGCTTCCCTTGGAAGGCTATTCCAAAACTTCACTCCTCGGATGGTTAGAAACCTTTGTCTAATTTCTAGCCTAAATTTCCTGTTGGCCAGTTTATATCCATTTGTTCTTGTGTCCACATTGGTACTGAGCTTAAATAATTCCTCTCCCTCTCCAGTATTTATCCGTCTGATATATTTATAGAGAGCAATCATATCTCCCCTCAACCTTCTTTTAGTTAGGCTAAACAAGCCAAGCTCCTTGAGTCTCCTTTCATAAGACAAGTTTTCCATTCCTCGGATCATCCTAGTAGCCCTTCTCTGTACCTGTTCCAGTTTGAATTCATCCTTCTTAAACATGGGAGACCAGAACTGCACACAGTATTCCAGGTGAGGTCTCACCAGTGCCTTGCATAACAGTACTAAAACCTCCTTATCCCTACTGGAAATACCTCTCCTGATGCATCCCAAGATCGCATTAGCTTTTTTCACGGCCATATCACATTGGCAGCTCATAGTCATCCTATGATCAACCAATACTCCAAGGTCCTTTTCCTCCTCCGTTACTTCTAATTGATATGTCCCTAGCTTATAACTAAAATTCTTGTTATTAATCCCTAAATGCATGACCTTACACTTCTCACTATTAAATTTCATCCTATTACTATTACTCCAGTTTACAAGGTCATCCAGATCCTCCTGTATGGATATCCCTGTCCTTCTCTAAATTGGCAATACCTCCCAGCTTTGTATCATCCGCAAACTTTATTAGCACACTCCCACTTTTTGTGCCAAGGTCAGTAATAAAAAGATTAAATAAGATTGGTCCCCAAACCGATCCTTGAGGAACCGATCCAGTTGGAAGAGGACACAGAATAAAGCAGATCTCTTGTAAGCATCTTAAGCACTGAGTGGGACCCAGAGGGTACTTAGGCATCTAAGTCCTCTGTTTAGGCCCCTAAATCCTGTTTTAAAAAGTTCCCTAGGTGCCTAAGTTTTTGGTTCAGAGCTTGCACACTGCTGCCTCCCTGTAGGTGCCTGGGCACCTATTTCCTGCCTAAACCGCGGAGCAATCCAGGAACCAGGGGAAAGACAGGTATTTGAATGGGGGCGGGGAAGAGACACAGACAAGGCAGCCCACCCTTCTAACCCTCCGCCCAGTGGTGAGGGTACTCACCTGAGATGGGGGAGACCATGGGCTCTAGTCTCCCTTGTGCCCAATGAGAAGGGAACTTCTGTCTCTCCAGTCAGTGCCCTACTCTCTGAAGTATTCTAATGTGGGTTTTCTTCCATTGCTCTTATTGAGTTGTTCCTCTTTAACTGAATATTAATTGGGCCAGAGCAAAAGTCACAATGACTATAGCCTAGTGGTTAGGGCCTTCACATGGGAGGTGGCAGATCCCTGTTCATATTCCTACTCCTCATTGGGGAGAGCTTGAACTAGGGATCTCCTGTGCTCTGGGTGAGTACCTAATAACTGGGCTAAAGATTAGAAGGGAGGCAGGCCCTCACCGGGTCACAGGAGTACCCTGTACCCTCAGCTGCTTTGTGTAGAGGTAGGCAGTTTCTGATTGGGCCACACATCTGACTTAGGAAGTTCAATACCTAGCTTCCCCTGGTTCATGGATTGCTAGCAGAGCTGGGCACCTCTCTGCAGCTCAGACTTAGGTGCCAAACTCTGAGAGGGAGGTGGAGCTTAGCACGTATCGTTCTCACCAGCATCTCTCATTGGCTAGCTTAGGTGGGGCGCCACTTACAATGCTGGCTTTGTAGATTGCATTCTAAGGTGCCTGTCTTTCTTTTAGGTGCCTAACTCAGGATCTGTAGATCACAGGGTTGTTCCATTCATTTTCTGGCATCTGAAAGTTAGGCAATCCTGAGTGTCACAACACCCAAGTCCCTTTTGTGGATCTGGGCATGAATGATCACTGAACACCACCTCTGAGCTACCAGTGGGAGGCTCAAACCATTCTTGTTGTGGTCCTGTGCCTCCATGCTGGCTCTCTGTACCAAACACCTTCGTTCCCAAACAACACCACTTCAGTGGAGCTCTCTTCCCATGACTTCCCATGGTGCCTGTTGCTAGTGGTAGCCCCAAAGCCTCTGCTTTAAAAGGGGATCCACAAGACAGATGGGGATCCTGCCTGTTTTCCTGTACTTACGTCCACAAGGTAGTAGTGGGACAATGCATGTCTCTCCCCACTCCCAGCTGTGTCTTTGGCCTATCTGATCCTCCCTTGGC
Source organism: Eretmochelys imbricata (assembly GCF_965152235.1). Taxonomy (NCBI): domain Eukaryota; kingdom Metazoa; phylum Chordata; order Testudines; family Cheloniidae; genus Eretmochelys; species Eretmochelys imbricata. The sequence goes on from NC_135572.1 coordinate 324,471,265, forward strand.
CCACCCCCTGTCCTATGTAGATCTTTTGATCAGCAGAACACTTTCACAGGGTCTAGAGGAAGAAGTTGATGAGACTGACTTCAGCCTGCCCCCCAACCTCCTTCTACTTTAACGAGGGGGAAAGCTGTAAGCAGAGTGTCCCACCATATGTAGGGCTCGAGGGAATGATCCAGGTTTAGGGCTTGTCTGCACAAGGAGTTCTGATTAATTGTTCCTGATTAATTGTATTAACTCCATGTGTAGACAAGCCCTTAGTTATTTTAGTGGTTAATGGTTAAAGATCAGATAAAGAAACTAATTTAACAGGTTGATGTCTATCCGCACTGAGCTGAATTACAACACCAAGATATGATTTTTTCTGCAAATACAAGTATTTGTGCAAAAATATATCACCCCTACTATTCATGTCTTGCAAGGTTTTAAAATTGCATGGCTATATGGGGTTACCACACTATAATCAAGATGCTAAGTGAGTACAGCTAATTCAGCAATTCAGATTCAGTAGAATCCTCTAATAATAACATCTGCTACAGTGGGAGTCTGTTTGTAATGAACTGCTTGAGTCTTTAATGAAACAGAAAACAATTATGGTAATGAATTTTACCCCTTTCTTTTTTGGAGGCATATTTCACACACACAAAAATGGTTCTTGTACAGGTAAGCTAAAAACAATGGATTATTTGGTGATTAGTTTTCTGATCATAAACAACATGCAGGGTTGTGCACAAGGGGGGCAAGCAGGAGTACCCCCAGTAATAGTCATGGGCACAGAACTCCTCCAGCCTGGGGGCTGTAGCGTGGGAGAGAGAAAGAGCTCCTCTCAGTCTTGGCGCTACCATGGGAATTGACTGCGCCTCCAGCCCCAGGGCCGCAATGAGAAGGGTAAGGAAGAGAGCGAGCTCCACCCGGGTGCAGAGCCACAGTGGGAGCTGACAGTTTCTCTGGCCCCAGGCCTCGGCGTGGGCACAGAATGTGCCCCTCCAAAACAGATCAAATTTAAATTCCTGCACATGCCCCTGACTACGTGTGGTGCATTCCTGAGATTGTCTACATGTTACTTCTTACTGGGCCAAATTTGTCCCGAAAGTAACTCCAATTACACCAGGGTAACTTGGCCATTGTGTTTATGGACATTTTATATCTTAAAAATGTCACAGGACTTCAAAAATCCTACTCAGAGTGGTCCTGATTCAGCAAAGCACTGAAATATGTGCTTAAGTGCTTTGCTGAATTGGGGCCTTAGCAAAAACTCTAAAAGTATATGCAGTAGGCGTGCCTAACCTATAACTGCCATGGGTGACCAGCTGAGCCATTTGTGATGCATTAATATCTCAAATGCTTCTGTGACCAGATGCTTAATATTCAGAAGAAAATGAGTTAGTAGATGTTAAAAAGAAATCTGCTCACTTAAGCAGAATAAAACAGGCCCTGGAAGTAATCAGGGACTACTTGAGTGTCCGCAAGAATTCATCAAGGCAGCTTTTTTGCCTAATGATCCAACCATGCCCATAAATTATTTGAGCAATGTAGTTTCAGCTAGTTTTTGTTTCAACTATAGGAGAAAAAAAAGATGCAATTTGATAAGAAGAGGAAATATAATCTCAACTATTGGTTTGTTTGTGTTTAAAGTCTGAAAATAACCATACATTTAATTTTTTTTAAATGTGTGAATTGTCTTCTAATGGGATCTCTCACTGTCATCTCAGTAGCGTGTTCATGGCTGTGAATTTTTTTCTCTGGAAGCCGGAGGATGGTTTTGTCTTGTAAAAAGTTAATAGGTAGGTGCCATCCAATAATTTATCCCAATCACTCAGAAGATCCACAGGAATTTTAGAGGAAAGTTGTTCCAGTGTGACAAATCCAATTTAGAACTGTACTCAAGTGCTCATGCAAATGTACCCATTTTTTTAATTGAAGCAAATGAGATAAACTCTGTCGAGCAACAAATATTAATTTCTGTATTATGCAGTCTTCTTGTAGCCATGTCAGTCCCAGAATATTCGAGAGACAAGGTGGATGAGGTAATATCTTTCATTAGATCATCTTCTGTTGGTGAGAGAGACATGCTCTTGTGCTTAAACTGCGTAAGCTTAAAAGCTTGTCTCTCTCTCACCAACAGAAGTTGGTCCAATAAAAGATATTACATCACCCACCTTGTCTCTCTAATTTCTGTATTGCAATTTCTGACAGTGTTGGATTAAATTGGTCAAGAAACTTTTGCTCTTAAAAATGAGATTTGAAGCTTTGAAAGTCTGGCAACGTTTTGATAGTGGATTGCAGTAAATCATTGTTGTGATGAGGACACGCAAGGTTCCAATGTGCTTGTAAGAGACATGCAGTCGGACAAGCTCTGATCCCATTCAGAACCTAGCAGCAGGATCATGAGCACTGAATGCAAAGAGGCTATTCTTATTTCCATGCTATTATGCACACTTTTATAATGGGATTGGTCCTTATACACACTAAGGGTCTTGCAGAGAAACCTAACATAGATGCCTTCTCTGGAACTAGCTATGTGCAAAGGCCACGACCTAGCAAAGAAAAGTATCCAGAAACATATATACCATGTTGATAAGATCAAAGGGCATTATCAAATGTTGAGAGAGGTCAACTTGAGCGTGAAAACGATAGTGGTTCAAACTACCAGCGCAGCATATTAGGTTTCAGCATTTGTACTTAGATTCACTAATGGGCAAAAGGGCCATTAGGGCTTGATAATTGGTATGGAAAGGTAGATGTGTCATTTTCAGCCACACAGACCCTGTAGCTAGTCAGACAGAAGTGGAGAAGCTGTGATGGACTGTGTTGTGGAAAAAGTAAATAAATAAGAAAATCCTGCTCTTGAATCATATAAAATGATAGCTGTGACTTAATGCATTTTAGAAGATTTTAAGGCATTTAAAAACAAAAACTTATGTATTTCTAAAATGCAGATCTAATGGTTATTTACCTAGGAGTCTGTAGTAGAATGAATTGCCAGTGGCAAATTATGTTCTGTTAAATGATCTACAAACATTATGCACCAAAACACAGAGCCCCAAGTGCTCCGGTGCATTCTCCATAAGAAATGCATGCAAAATACATTCAATAGACTTAAACTCATCCCAGTTTATCTGAAATATGTGCATTCATATTACATACAAAATGACACACACACACATATTTTGTAGTAGTAACCGTTTGAAATGAGATTTTCAATTAATTCCTAGAAAAATCAATCACTTACTGTGTCTCCCCTGCTGTTTTTCTGACTTCATTACCCCTTCTCTCCCCCTCACTTCCATTAATGCATTTTTCATGTATCTTTTCCAGGTTATGTGAAAGCAGAAATGCAGTATGATTGTTGGCATGTTTCCTTAGTTAATCTCTTTTGACTTGCTGGGATTCCAGTGGGACATTGGCACCGAAAAGAACTCAACAGTGGACTGCAGCGGCAAAGTAGTAGAACTTATTTGAGCTTATAATTCCATGAATCTATTCTATTTTAGATACTTATATAGCACATGACCATAATATCTGAGCACCTTACAGTCTTTAATGTATTTATCTTCACAACACTCTTGTGAGGTAGGGAAGTACTAATTATCCTAGTTTTACAGATGGGGAACTGAGGAACAGAGGCTAATTAGGCTCAGATTTTTTTTACAATTTATGTAGGTGTTGTTCTGCTCAGAGTCATAATGCTTAACTGATTTAGGGGCCTAAACATCATTTTCAGAAAGTGACTTAGGTACTTGGGAAGCTGATTTTTAAAGGGATTTAAGCACATAAGCAGGCAGATAGGCACTTAAGTCCACAATATAGGTGCCACTGACATTTTCAAAGCTGCAGGTAAGGGGCTTTCATACCCCCTAGATGCTTAAGTCCTCTAGGTACTTCTGTAACCCAACCATGAGGCGTGGCTGCAGCTTTTTCTCCTCAGGGGTATGGGTCCTGGATTTGCCTATGAAGTCACCTGGTGCCTCCACACAAAGAAACGCCTCGTAGTGCAGAGAACACAGAGGACTGTCCCTTAGGAAAATATTCAACTCCTAATCTCATACAAAGGAGTGTCAGTCAGAACACACAAAAATAAAATAGTTATCAAAATCCCCAGAGTAATGAAACAGTAAGCAGGGAATTATCAGGAATGGGGAACTCAAAATAGGGGCTAGTGAAAAAAGGATCAGGATAATAAAAGACAAAAGTTATCAATACATAAAGTCTCCCCCTCCCAAAAATTACAGCCAACAAATGCCACTCTGCTCCCTCCCAGCACCTGCCTACCCAGATAGTGAGTTTAGGCTCAGTCTTTGATAGGTGGTGCAGTGCTGAAATCAGTGGCCATTTAAAAACATAATATAAGAATAAACGAAGTAAGATCATCCTTGTGGCTCTTTGGTCTGGAATTCCAATGTGCAGTCAGTTTGGCTCTTGGGTAGCCTGACCTTGCCTCTCTCCTCAGCCTCCTGTGTTACTGATCTCTGCTGAGATGACACTGTTCAGTGTCCTGGAAATCCCCAAAGAACTGAAAGTCTTCCCTTGCATAGGAAACTGGAGGGTAAAAGTGTCCCCTCTGGCTGTGTAGTGACTTTCCCTACTGCACTCTAAACATAGACAAAACAGAAAGCAAAACCAAACCCTTTGTTTCTCAGTCCTGGCTCATGATTGCTCTTGCTAGTGTTGCAAGGGGTTCTAACTCCGCGCGTAGGCAATCTGGGAAACAGAGTTGTGAGACTTTGCCACCATTACTGCCCTAGTTGGGGGCAAGTCCCCTAGAGGCTCAGTGTGTTACTTCAGGAGCAACCCCTTCCAAGGAGTTTACACCCTCCCCCACATGAGAAAACTTCATTAAACATTTAAATTAATACATAATAAAAAACATCAATAATACACAATACAATGTCCTATTAAAACTTGAGGACAACATAGAAGGGTTTTGAACACTGAATAGTGCACTTCTGACACTTACTGATGAAGCACCTGGAGAGTCACCAGAGGATTCATGGGTTAACCTTATAATGGGTTTTATCTCTCATCCAGAGCATCTGGGTACCGCTGGATTTTTGGTGGCAGTAGGGCATGCACGCTGCAGCTTAGTCTCCACTCCTGGGCTCTTCCTTTGTAATCATGGCCATATCTTCTGGATTTTGTGGGAGAATTAAAAGTTCTGCCAAAGGGTTTAACTCCCCTAGAACTGTATCAGGTATAGAGTGATCAGATATTGGAGGTTTTGTTGCAAATGGAGTTTTAGTTTAATCATGAGTCTTGTCCCTTCCAAACATAATCAGATTGATGTGCTCATAAACCATTTCTCCACACAGGAAACTATACTCACTATCAGTATCTGAAACAGCCAGTTCTTCAGCTATAGCTGAACATGCTATATCAGGAGAAGGTGCAGAATGCAGTAACATCCTCTTGCCTGTATTTCTGCTTCTAATGATAGGAGTCCTTTAAGACCTGTTTGGGATGTGATTACTGCTTAGGGTAAATAGTTCAATTGGTAACAGATCATTCCTGTGGAGGGTCTTGTTAGATCCTCTCCCATCCTCTGACAGAACTTTATAAACAGGTGGATTCAGTAACTTTTCTATAGTGCCATAGGGGTCAACTTTCCACCAATCTGCAATTTTATGTTTTCCCTGAAATCCAAAATTCCTTCTTAAGATGTGCTTGCCAGTTGCAGGATATGATTTCTTCTTCAGTTATCACAGCAGACCTTGTTAGATTTCTTGCTTTTTCTTGCAGCATCCATTGCTGTTTTATAGGCCTCCTTTAGCCGCTTTCTTAGTTGATTAACACTATGACAGGGGCCCTGTGTGTTGAGCTGGGGTGCCCCCATTGGCCTAGTGCGGTGTTGGTACACCCTGTCACCCAGTCGTCAGGATTCCCCGTTAAGTGGGTGATTTCAGTCCAGTGGGTCCTGGCCCCCTGATTGGATCACTTAAATGAATAGTCCATGGTCCATGGCAAAACAAACAAACAATCTGGAGCCCTGCAGCCTCCTGGCTGGGGCAGGCAGTGGTACTTGGGGAATTAGCCCCATGGGCAGGGCAAAACTGTAATCAGGCTGCAGTCCCGGGGTGGGGCAAAGCAAACAAATAGTCTGTAGACCTTATTTCCCCCTGAGCAGGGATGTACAGCAGGCAGCAGCCTTCTCAGCGGATGGCGACTTGGCTTCCCTGGCAGTCTCTGGAGTCGGCAAGTTGCCTGGAGCGCAGTCCAGTCTTCGGGCTCTACCTGCAGGAACCAGCAGTGTACATCCTTCCTCCTCTGTCGCCCACCCTGACTGAGCTGAACTGTCTCCTTTTATCTGGCTTCTCCACCTGGAGCATGCACAGCAGGGGAAAGGGGGCATGGCCACCTGGGCCCACAATGTTTGTCCTTCCCTGGCGGCCCAATTCAGGGTTGGTACGCCCCGTCACGAGCACACTGGGGCTATGTCTCAGGGTAAGCTCCATCAGCTGGCACAAATCTGCTGGCAATCTGGCTTCTCTTCCAAACAGTAAGTAATTTGGAGAATATCCAGTCGACTGTACAGTTTTTTTTGTACAGTTACAGACTTGAACCAGAAACCCGATGTGCTGACTCCATTTGGGTTTTCGATTGAAACTTAAAGTGCTCAACATGTTTAACGGTGTTCTGTTAAATCTTTCTGGCTGATGGTCTCTTTGGGGATGGTATGGCATGATTCTGGATTTCCTCACAACCACCATTTGCAACAATCCCACTCGCAAAGTCTCTTCCTTGATCTGAATGGATTCTACAAGGCAATCCATAGTGTAAAAAGAACTTTCCCCACAACACTTTAGTGACAGTAGTGACTTTTTTGGTCCCCAGTGGGGAAAGACTGCATACTAGGTGAAATGATCTGCTACTATGGACATGTTTCTAATGTTCTTAGTATCATTCTCCACAATTACAAGGTCCATGCATACAAGATCAAGGGGTCCACTGCTGGTGATGTTAACCAGATTTTCTTGGCAATGTCTTCCTCTGTATACATCTAAAAAAAGCCTTGCAATGCTTTCCCACACCATTAGCCACATGTGGCCAATAGAACTGGCATTTCACTAAATCAAGTGTCTCATTCACTTGCAAGTGTCCCTTTATGGTAGGAAGGTAGTACAATCCTCCTAAACTTAACCAGAAGTGCTAGTTGTTTCTTCAGGGCTGCTGAACCTTGACTTGTGAGATATAGCAGACCATTTCTGAAGGTAAGCTTACTCCATTCTCTTAAAAGCACCTTGGTGAGAAGACTTTTCTGACAATTCTGACAATTCTGACAATTCTCTCTAGAGCATAAATAAAGTCTGTCAAATCCATGTTTCTTATCACTGAGAGAGAGAGAGAGAGAGAGAGAGAGAGAGAGAGAGAAAAGTTCAGACCTCTGTCCATAAATATAAGCATCATGTTTTAATAATTGTTGTATCTGGCTGTGTTGAGCAGAGCATCAGCTATTTGACCCGTTGATACTGATCAAACAAAGAAGAAAGAAGAGACTATCATTTCAGCTAGCGGCATTTCTTACTGTTTCAGGACAGCACTGCATGTCCACACAAGCCTCCTTAATTTTTTGGAGGCTGTTTTCATTAGTACCATTTCCTCATAACAGCATTAAATCTGATATGACCAGAACAGTTTGTAAGAGCTGTGTATAACAGTCAGATTTCATATATTCATACTCTACACAGGATAGAACTTGTTTTCAGGTTTACATTTTGTCATTATTTAATTTAATGGCACACCTTATGAGTTCAGAAAAAACAGACAAACTTATACAGAATTTAACCCTTCAGTTACTCAGTCAATATGCACTTGGCCATGTGCCTGTGTAACTGAAATAAAACTGCAGATCATGAAAATCACATACATGAACGTAGCCGTTGTTGTTAAATGTGAGTGAGGTGTTATGGTGACTGATGATTAGTATTAAGGATGTTGATCTGTAGACTAACTTTACCATCCAGTATGTTGAGGAATCATTATGGTAGAAATTCTTTCGACACTAATGAGAAGGAGTCCAGCTTACTGTATAATTGTATTTGTTTCAGGAAAAAGAATAGGGTGTTTCTGCATAATCTGACTTCAATGTTTTCAGAGGGAAGGTATAACTACATATTTTTTCTCCTTTCCTGGAGGTTTTGGAATGTTATAATTTAAGCAACTCATTGTAATACAGTCATTCTTTATAAGAGAAGGTGGTAAATACTAGCTACTGATTTTACAATAAAATCCTATTGATCAGTCAAAATACTATTTTATAGTAATTTTATTGCTGTAGTAATTTGTAACTAATTGGGAAAGATAGTATTTCTTCCCTGGAGAAAAGGAGACTGATAAAATTAAAGAGAAGAGAAAAATGGTAAAATACAAGAGGAGAGAAGAGCCTTTTTTCATATAAAAGTGAATATATTGTGAGTTAGGAAACGTGAGTGAAACTATGTTGTTATCATTATAATTATACCCACAAGCCATCTCTAAAACAACCAAAGAACACAACCAATTCAGTTCAGTTTCGATCTGCAATATACATAGGAAAACACATAAATGTCTGGTCACACAGTTAAAATGTTAGAAAAATACATTTGCTGAGCATAATATTTAAATCCTGTCTGAGTTTTTTCTTCTCAAAATGAGTATCATGCTGTATATTTTAAAGGAATACAGGTGGTAGATAGACATATTCCAAAGCAGAAGCATACATATTATTAAACTGATTATACGCCTTTTCTTATGTTCTCTGATTTCTGCTTAAACCAGAAATCAAGCCACATAGTCCCTGGCTTAACCTCATTAAAGTCAAAGGAACTCCGGGTTGAAATTGGTCCCTAATATCTCTCAATATCCATGTTATTCCTTTTATGCTCTAGCTGAACCTTGTATTGAGGTAAAATATTTTGGGCCTGATCATTCAGTTCTTCACCCCAAACTCTAACTGGGCCAGATTCAGTACTGCTGTAAATGGTGATGTTATATAGTAGTGGTAACCACTCCATAGTTAAGACTGAAGCTAGTTGTTCATTAGAAACTGGATTTACAATCTCCCTCCCTCCCCAGCTTCTAAAAAAGAAGCCACATTTACCCTGAAGTTTCATATTGTGCATTTCCTCCTGGGCTCAGATGTCTAGCAACTAAATTAAAATAATGATATAACACTCATGCATTTGTCTATGTGATTTGTTACAATTCAATATAAAGAAAAAGCATAACTGGCAGAATTATAACTTCATTTATTTTACCCTCTTCAATATATTAAATCAAGTCAATCACAATCTTGAGTATGATTTTCAGGGAGCATAGCTAAGATGCCCCCAATCCTGCACTGATATAAAGAGGCTCCTCATGGGTGCAGAGGTCTCTTTCCAGGATCGGGGCTTAATAATTAAAAATCCTAATTTTGATACAGATGGCAAATAGCAAGCAAGCAGGGTTGCAATACATTTATCATTACATAATAATTTTCAAAACTGCTGTGAGGCAGAAACAGATTGTTTTAAAGCATGAGGCACTGTACTTGCATTACAGTGAAAAATCTGTGAAAAATCTCATTGCTTTCTTACAGTGGAGCATGTTTAAAGGAATGCAGTATTTCTGAAAATTACCAAAGTCAAGGTGGTGAGAAGAGGTTGTAATACCTATCAGTCGATTGAACTGCACTAAAGATCCCCGGTGTGTATAAATAACAACGCAAATGTTGAGACTGGGGTGGCAATGCTTGTGGAAGTATGATCCATGCAATTTGCTGATTTGCCTGATTTTCTTGGAATGATGAAAAAACACCTGCTGGTTGTTAAAAGCCATCATGATATCAGCCGTACTGAAAAAAAAAAAAATAGAACTTTTACCATCTGCACATATTCCTGTAACTTTATAGTACGTAGCCTCATTAGTTTAACAGAACGCTTACGAAAAAAGCTAATGACAATTGGCAATCTGATGCACCCTTTTTTTTCCTTTTTTTTTTGCATAAGGAATGGCAAATAGCCCTTTTTCAATTAGATTCAACTGCACTGTGGGAAAAGATGCTTTTTAATTCTGTTTCTAGGTCTCAGATAAGCTCTTCCTTATGGGATTCTCCTTTATTATGATTTTTTCTTATTGTTAGTAACATGTTATTTTTGATGACAACCTGACTGGGGAATCTGCATGTGGATTTTTCATTTAAAAACAAAAACACAAAAACCCAACCAATCATTTACCAGATTTTGAAGACCAGATTTTGATACCCATACTCTCCTTGAGTCTTTACTTCACGAGTCCACTGATGGCAATGGTACTACTCAGAGAGTAGTATGCTGTTCATCTTGTGAATAAGGGCATCAGAATCTGGCCCGTATTAAATAATATCATCAGCATACTTTTCTACATTAAAGTGTTCAAAACAGAAGAATATAATGAGAAAAAGATAAAATTATTTGAATGAATAAATCTGCCTTGTTGTTCAAGCACTGTGATGCTTTTAGGTGTTTGTAGCAGTCACTTTCAGTAACTTGTCCAGTTCAGTAGCTATAGTGCTGATCATGTATTCAGATTCCTTTTTCCTCTATTTGACTGATAGTGTGTGAGAATTGGGTTGTTTATGATATTGTCTCCCTTTCTAACTTGAGTCTTCAGATAAAGGTTCACTGTATCATTCTGCACTGTTAAATAATACATTTTATGAATGTATGCCTTTTCTGATAGCATAAGTCAATAACTTGTAATTTTTCATTTGGAAAACACTGTGTATGTTTGTAAGCTGGCCATCATCTTCAAAACTGAACCTTGATTCTCTTTCAAAGAGCTCAAGGAGAGTGGTTACATTATGCATGTTCTCAGAATTTCTATTCTGCTCTACAATAAAAATAGCTTTTAGAGTGTTTTCAGATTTTGACAAAAATATCGTCTTTTTTGCCCTGAAAATATTATGCACTAAGATGTTATAAATAGAAGTTCAAATAACCAGTGAACTTCAGTAGTTCTCTTTGACGCCATTGGCTTGAATGCATACATGAGAAATTTGAAATGATAATCATTAATTTAAAATGAGGTGAAAGCATATCATTTAATAATATCATATCGTTTAAAACTCTGATTCAGGAAGGTACTTAAGTGTGTCCCTAACTTCAGGTATGCAAGTAGTCCCATCAAAGTCAAGGGCATGTGCTTAAATACATTCCTGAATCAGGTTCTAAGGCTGGATCCTGTGCACAAGGAAGTCAATAGCAATTCTGCCATGGATATTGGTGAGAGCAGGATCTGGCCCTTAAACCTTATCTGCATGATTCATTATATGATCAATTAAATTTTTTTCAACTAGACTCCATATTACTCCTGGGGGAATTTTTTGTGTATGTATTGTTACAGACATAGTTGCTGACAGGTATTTTGAAAGAAATTACTGAAATAATTGAAACTGGAGTGTTTATATAGCGGTATTTTAACAAATAAAATATGCAGAATTTTAAAATATTATGTGTGGAATTTTTAATTTTTTGGCACAAAATTCCTCCAGGAGTACCATATTCACGTTTACCAGGATATTCTGACTAAGGCTATATCTACCCTTCAAGATGGAGGGGTAAATTCCAGCATGAGGAGACATACCTGTGCTAACACTGATTGAGCTAGCATGCTAAAAATAGAAGTGTAACCACTGCAGCATGAATGGTGGGATGAGCTAGCTGCCCTGAGAATGATCCCATCTGAAATCATAGGGACACATGTGGGTGGCTAGCTTGTCATGTCACTGTTACTACACTCTATTTTTTGTGCAATAGCTCAATCAGAGCTGGCACAGGTATGTCTTCTCAAGCTGGAAATTACACTTCCAGCTTGAAGTGTAGACCTACCCTTAGTCTACACATTAACAACACAAACCTGCTCCCATTGAAGTCCATTAGAGTCCTTCCAATGAATTAAGTGAGAGTTGGCTCAGCACCTTACCAAGAATGAATAGTTAATATGATACTTTTTAGCACTAAGCAGAACAGTAAGGATTGCTGTGATAAAAAAATTGCCCTGTAGAGTCTGGAACTTGATCCTACAATCTTTACTCACATAAATAATCTAACAAGGGTAAGGAATATGGAGTCAAGCACTTGGACACCATATAGTAAGGCTTTTTAATTATATATTAATGACTATGGAAAAAAAAAGTGTGTGAGCATGTAATTAAAAACTGTATCATAATGAATACACGCAATGGGCAGAGTTAAGGTTGCATTACCAACCTTAATTCTGGCATTTCCTAATTTTTGAGTGCTCAGTTTTTCAGCCCTAAATGTTATTTTAATGAAGTTTTTAAAATGTGATCTAGATCTAGGTTTTTATACTGCCCTCAACCCTGTAGCGTCTGAGTGGCGTCCAGTAGTGCATTTAAGCAACATGGCTAACATCTGTCATTGTGGGTTGTTCTATCTGCCATCCTCCCCAGAGGGAGAGCTGTCTGTGCAGTGAAGTGTTTTGTTTTGGCCGTTCTCTGTTGTTTTTTAAATATATATGTTATATCTATGGAAAAGGAGGTAACCCATTGCTACACTGAAAGCAAGGCCACAAGTAATGCATTTATTGGGAATGCAATAAAATACATACATAACAATGGATAACAATACTAAAACATAACAAAAAATCTTTCTGTCCTTGGAAATACTTTGTAAGACAACCACATTAAAAGCTAAAGCCTTATAAAGCCATTTATGCTATCATTTACTAAAATCCTGTCCTAACGTAGTCAGGAACAAAGCTCCCATTGAATTCAAAGGGGCATTATTTTATTTAGTGTATAACAAACAATAATGCTGGTTAAGATAATACTTACGTTACTTCAGTATTTACCCCAAATAATTTGCCTTATAATAAGATTATATAGTATGTGTGATTTTACTTAAGAAAGCCCACTAATGAAGCCCTTTATTTTTTTCTATCTCCCAAATGCTACTCAACTGCAGTGGGAGTTTTGAGTGTATAAATAATGCAGAAACACATTAATTTATAGCTAAGATCATGTAGCTATTTTTCAAATGTGTCGGAGATGCTTAATACAGCTTCAGCAATAAATAAAACCAGAATCCTTTCCAATACCTGACTGTGCACTGAGCTTTGCCAGGTATTTTAGTCCGCACACAGTGACAGTAATTGTTTGTCTAAATGTGGTCATGCATTTGGGTGCACATTTTTGGTGCACACAGTTTGCTGTCGCACTATCAATAAAGTTGTAACAAAATATCTGTTGCTAAACACTTTTATGTGTTAGCCCTCAGGGGGGTGTGCGCAGGAATTTAAATGTGACCGCTTTTGAAGGGGCATGTTAAAGACACACAAATGAAAGGTTTGTCTGAGCACTCTCAGATTTCTCAGGACCCCTCTGGCAGGGACATCCAGCAGCAAGGAGGCACTGGCTCTCCTGGCACTCTCTGTGTCCCTGCAGTTCAGGGAGGGAGGAAGCAGCAGCAGGGCTGCTGGCTGAGCTCCTCCCCAGCCCCTACAGCTGCTGCATCTCCTTCCCGGCTGCTGGAGTCCCAGGACTGGCTTTGCAGACCACCTGCTGAGGTGAGTCCGGGGTGGAGGCAGAGGCAATGCATGGGACTCCAGCAGCAGGGAAGGAGAAGCAGCAGCTGTAGGGATGGGGAGAGCTTCCTCCTTCCACAGGCTACTGGGAAACATGGATATTTTTTCGGGTGGGAGGGCATGCCCCTGTTAGCACACCAAATGCTCATTGCACTGCTACATACTCTGCTCTGAATTATTTCTTCCCTAGCAGTGCCACTGTTCCATCAAACCAGACATAAAAATAATCCAATTTAAAAATGTGCTATCTTAGAACTTCATTTCCTAGAGCGATGGCATGCCATGCAGATTTCATATTCATTTTAATAAGGAGGTCTGCTTAAAAGCTCGTGGCACAGTATGGCCTTTATATTACATTTACAAGTGTTAAAAATCAAGGGGGAATACTTGGTACCCAAATTAGAAAATTACATCTATCATATTGCACTAAGGCTCTGATTCAACAAGTTATCTTTAAAGCTAGGCAAACATGCTTATGAACAGGTTGTGAAATACTTATCACTCGAGGTTTTTAAGAACAGGTTAGATCAGGAATCGGCAACCTTTGGCATGCGGCCCATCAGGGAAATCTGCCGGTGGGCCGGGACTGTTTTTTTACCTGCAGCATCCGCAGGTTCGGCTGATCGCAGCTCGCACTGGCCGCAGTTCGCCATTCCAGGACAATGGGGGCTGCGGGAAGCGGCGTGGGTCGAGGGGTGTGTTATGCATCCTGGACCACTGAAATCAATGGGAAAACTCCCATTGACTTATATGGGAGAAGGATCAAGCCCTTGATCTAATGCTGACATGCTCTAATGCGAATAACAGCGTGTGACGAACTGATTGCATTTTTTTCTCCCATCAGGAGTTTTACTTTTCTGGGTTGCAATTTCAAAAATTATTAACATTTGGGAAATAATTTATAGCTAGATGTTTTTATATCATTGGCCAAATATATAAAAGGAATTTTTGAAAAATTTGAAAATATTAACATTGTTCAGCAAATACTTGACCAGCTATGCAGCTCGTTGATTACTCCCAAAAGTATTTGTCAAATAAAGTGTTTGATGAATATTGCTGTTTTTCAACTAATACTTTATTAGATCATCTCTAGCTCTTTATAAGTAAATCATTTCCTGATATGGCTGAACCATAGTAGAGATAATGCACAATCAGATAAGTATTGTACTGGGACAGCATGAAGTCAAGTGCCTCTTTTTTACCAGCTCTTCATTCACTATGATTATTAAACAAGAAATAAAGTTACCAGAAATACACCTATGGTGTCCCCAAATTAGGCTGTTTTGGAGACTGAAAAAAATATACTTGTCCTCTTGGGTAAGACATTTTTTTTCTATCCTTCCCCTGGACTTACTGGTTGAAAAAGTTAAATCCGGAAAAGACAGTTTAGGACAAGAGGCCAACATATACACTTCAGTAAATGATTCTTTACATTCATTTAATGCAGCAGAACAATGGGAACAACAGAGCTTTTTGTTGTAGCTATTGTAAGAAAAGGCCAAAACTTTTTTTAAAAGGCTTAGGGCTTACAAGCAGCAGGTGACAGTACTTAAATTATTTATTATTATTACAAATTATTTGCAAATGTGAAATGATAACTGTGATGGGTTCCCCCTGGGGTGACACTTGGAACTGGGGTACCACAGAGCCTGCCTGACCCACCAGCCTGGGATCCCTTTTCATACTGTGGTGCTGTGATAAATTGCCAAACTCTCCAAGCTTGCTCTTTCACCAGCATACACACAGACAGGGACACACCCAGCTACAGCTTCACACACAGATGCTGAGATTAGCTCTGCATGGGAAGGCTCAACTAAGGCATCTCCCAGTTGCTAAGGCACACAGCCTCCTCTGGAGGATAAACCCAAAATTATACAATCTTGTGTTCCTCCCTCAATGTGGAGAGAGATATGCAGCAGCTTTCTGCCCCAAGTTATAATTTCTATACACTGGTTTTAGACAAAACAAAAGCAAGTTTATTAACCACAAAAGATAGATTTTAAGTGATTATAAGTGATAGCGAACAGATCAAAGTAGATCACCTTAGTAAATAAACAAAACCGCAAACTGAGCTTAACATATTAGATAGGTAGGATATGAATTAGCAAATTCTCACCGTGAATGATAAACAGGCTGGCAGATTCTTAAGGCACAGACTGCTTTGGCTTTCCCAGGTTTTCATAGGCTACAAATCTCTCTAACCTCAGACCATCACTTCCCACAATTCAGTCCTTGCCCTCAGGTTTTTCCAGGTGTGTTATAGGGAGAGTGAGGTACCATCATGATGTCATTGTCCCCTTTTTATATCTTCTTCCCACTTGCTGGAAAGTTCTTTTCCTGTGACCTGGGTCAAAGAGTTCCCATTGTGTAGTGATATCTCTGAGAGGTTTCTATTGTACACAGTTCCTGGGGTAAATCGTGTGCTTGTGTGTATTTCCTCAATAAGCCATTAACATTGTGTGGCCTTTTTACTGTTGTACCTGAAAGGCTTCTTCTGGGTGTTTTCAACCTCACAACATGTTTCAATAACACACACATAGCCAAACTTCATAACTTCACATACGACAATAGCACATACCATCCAATGAGACATTAATGTCTAGCAGATCAAGACTTTTAGAATGATACCTCACAAAGCATATCCTAATTACATGATACTGGTGAATATTGGGGTGCCAGGGTGTCACAATGACATATTTCTCAGTGAACTAGGAAGGGACATTTTTAGACTAGGGAAGAAAATCACACATGATTCTCTCTCATGATCCCCTTCCTCAGAGGTTCATGTTGTTCCATAGAGATGGTTCTAGTGTGGCATTATGCTCTCTCACAGAAATTACTGGATAGAATTGATCTCTTCCATTGCTAATGTGGATCCCAACAAGTGCTGTAAAAGGATTTTGTGTGTGGCTGATAGACATCTTAGAGTGTACGATGGTGAAAGATAACTATGCCATAATTATTTTAAACTAGACCATTAACTTAAGTTTCATTTTTGTTCTTCAGGGCCTGATGGTAAAGGGGCTTTTCTGATACCCTCCTTCCACATTTAGTTATGGGTTGGTTCAACTCTTACTGTACAAAAGGGACAGACATTTCATGATAAGCCAGAAGTAAATGGCTGATAATGAGTTCATGTCATGTAATCCTTCCCTATCAAGCTGTGGTTTTCTGTAAGATTAAAGGGGATTCATATATCACTGTTGTCTTATCTACTAATTCACTAACACTAGGCACAGGACACACATTATTTTATCTTTTTCATTACTATATTCATTGTTAAACACTGATACTTTTTTTTACAAACCATTGATTGTATTTGACGCAAAGTTTCAAGCATGTTTTATATTTTCAAGAGATGTAAGCCAAGGCCCTGGAAAATCTTTTTCCACACAGTGGCTGGTGAAATAAAATGTCTTCCTATTAATTAAATGACCTAGCCAATGATTTGACTGCAAAGACAAATAGCTGCATTTTGCAGGCAATTGTGGCAATGCTTCAAGTTGAATAACATTATGGTAGCAACAAAATACTTATCTTTTATGAAGGTATTTAAACTTAATTAGGTAAAAAGAAATTAAGCAACCCAGTATCATTACAGCATAATCATAAATGCATTTTGATTGTTCTGTGAAGGTTTTCTTTTCTCTTTATACAATCTATAGCTGCAACACAATGAGGATAAAGAACTTACCCCATGGATCACGTACAGTATATTAAGGCCTCATAACAGAGCTAAATGCCCAACTTTAGTTGTAATATCTGGAACCATGTGAAACTTTGTGGGTTTTTTAGGGATATGAAACTCAGCCCAGAGTTGTGAAGCTTTGCACTTCACTGGGTGTATTTATAGCTTTTCACTGAAGGCAGGGGATATTGCATAATTTATCATGGTTTCAATATGAAACCAGGTGAAACTTGGTGGCTCTGACTGAAAAACGAACGGCGACTTAGTAACAACAATAGGACATGATCTTTTGAGCTGCCAAGCACCACATGAGAAGCACAGATCACCTGCAATGCCCATAGACACTAATGGAAGCTGAAAGTCATGGAATACCTCAAGATTTATACACCCATCCTTTTATTTAGTTTTTGGTTAATGATGAAAAATGAGGCTTTGTTTTGTTCGCATTTAAAGTAAAATAAAAAAGGATATATTTTAAATGGAGTTTAAATATAACTACCCTAACTAGGTTATTATGATGTCATATGTCTTAGGTCTGGTCCCCCTGACTGCTTCATGTGAAATGATTGATTGTTTCACTGTGTAATATCTAAACAGGAAGAATATGTCGTCTCCTCCTCCTAAAGTATGACCTTTCAAAAGAACTAGGTCAACTCTGATGTCTCACTGGTACTAAGCCTCAGGCTATTCCAATTTTCAACTTCAGACACTGATTATTGAACAATTCGCAACCTAATTACATCTCACTCCCCAAGAGGGACACCCCCCCAGTGGTGAGAGTATATTTCATTAACTCTAATCTCTACTGAGTGGGCTTTTGGTATAATGGAAACACTGTATGAGTGCATTGGTTAGTAATGTCAATGAAAAACTTTCTGCGAACTAGTTTCTGCTTCATTCAGGCCAATAAAATAGAATAGATATATAGGTGAGTGGAGGATGCCAAAATATTTTTTCAAAAAGAACATTAAATATTGCTTGTATCACAAAAGAAAAAGGATTGGCTTGCGGTTCAAGCACTGCCTGGAGCCCAGGGAGATCTGGAGTCAATTCCTGGCTCTGCCACAAACTTCTTGTATGACTTTGGGCAAGGCACTTACTGGCAATCTCTCTGGCCTGGATCCAAAAGAGAACTTAGGTGTTGCAATGCTTAACCTTTAGGTGCCTAAAAAAATCACCGGAACAAGACTGAGGATCACAAAGCATGAGTAAGGTGCCTAGACTCCCTATATAATGAATGGTGCCTAAGAATGGGATCCACAAAACCAATATGTTAGGTGGGAAGCTGCTTAAATTAGCCAATGAGAGATACCAATGAGGGGTGTGTCCAAAGTGCCATCCTTCTCCTGGAAATAAGTCTACGGTGCAGGCAGGGGCCAATATCTGCTTGTGATTCATAAGCAGGAACTAGGGTGATCAGATATCCTGATTTTATAGGGACAGTCTCAATATTTGTGGGTTGCCCCTCACCCCCGTCCCGATTTTTCACACTTTCTATCTGGTCACCCTAGCAGGAACCCTCTCCTGAATCAGGTAGCTCAGGCATTTAAGCTCTTTCTTGTAAGGAGTTAGGTTGATGCCTAACTCCACACAAAACAAATGGAGAAGGAGGGAAGAGGAGCTCCTTTATAACCTTTACTCCAGTGGTTAGGGTATTCACCTGGGATGTCGGAAACCTCCCCCTCAACCTGATGAGAAGATGGGATCTCCCACTTCCCAAGTGAATGCCCTAGCCACTGGAGTATAGAGTGATTTTCTCTTAATTATTTAATTAAAGTGAAACAACTTCAGTAGAGATTGAAAGAGACCCACATCATAATATCCCAGAGTCCAAAGCTAGAGTAATCACTGCAGAGATGGGAGATGCCTGTTCAAATCCCTTATCTTCATTAGGCAGAAAGGGGACGTGAACCATAGTTTCCCATCTCCTAGAAAAATAACCAAACCACTGGGCTAATTTTTATAAGGGAGGTATGGCATCTTCCCCTGCCCGGCCATTTTTTGTGGTTGCCATGCTCTGAGAATGCCTACTGGATCAAGCCTCACAGGCAAGCTAGGTGGAGGAATGGTTATCTTCCCCCTCTGATGTATTGCACTGCAGCTTAGGCAGGAGATGGGGATCTGGGTAACTACAGGGAGGCAGCAGTGCACATGCCCAGAGGCAGAAACACAGGTACTTAGGGAACTTCACAGTGAAAATGGAGGCACCAAATGAGTTTAGGTGCCTATAGTGTTAGGCAGCAGCTGAGTGGGTATTTTGTTGATTTCAGTGGTGCCTACAACTTGGACTAAGGTGCTTAAAACTGGGGTTTAGGCACCTAAGTCCCTTTGTGGATCTAGCCCCTTCTGCCTCAGTTTCCAGCTTTAAAATGGGGATAATAATACTGTCTTACTCCCCCTTTGTCTGTCTTGTGTCTTGAAATTGTAAACTCTTCTGGGCAAGGACTGATTTTTACTCTGCGTGTGTCCAACATCTAGCACAATGGGGCTCTGATCTCAGCTGGGTCCCCGAGGAGATACTGTAATAACAAGGAAAAGATTAAATCAGTTCATTAAATATACTATGCAAAACATTTTTTTTTGCCTATGGTGGGCAAAGGGAATATATAGCTAGGTGTGCTGGCCCTTTAAAGTCAGGCCCAGGTCTGTTACTGATTTAAGCCCAGAATGAAATCTGGGACAGCAAGGAATGCTGGGAAATGGGCGCATGGATATAAAAAAGCTCCTTATAAGCAGACAGATAGCTGTAAGTGATTAGGGACTGCTCATGGGTCTTTCTCCATTGTTGCCAGATCTTGAGATTTTATTGTGAGTCTCGTTATATTTGTTTTTTTCCCTCTAAGCCCTAGCTCCAGGACCCGGTGGTAAACAAGAGACTCTCACCCCAAAAGAAAAAAGCTTGAAGGTGTCTATCTTAAAGGCTCAGAAAGTAGAAGGCAAATAACTAAAACCCAAACTTACTATTTTTAAAAAAATCTCAGGAGTTTTAAGCTAATCTTATGACTTCTGACTGCTTGGGGTTGGGAATGCTGTGACGGGGCAAAACATAGTGAAGCACTTATGAGGAAAGCCTCTTGGACAGAGGAGAGAAACCCAGGAAGGGAATGTCTGAATTTGTTTTTTGTGAGGCCCGGGGGGGAGTGAAGAACCTGAGGGCAAGAGGAAATAGATCCCCCTTGCCACTCCCATCTCCTGAAGCAAGTGAAGAATGGTGCATGGATCTGTGAAGAAACATGGTGGCCTTTCATTCACTCTAGAAGGGAAGGAGGGTTTTCCCCCCACCATTTAGACTTGGGGGTAACCTACACTTCCAAGAAGAGAGAAAGTGAGGCAGTGACCAAACTTGAGGCCAAGGGGGTAAGCTGCTTCAGGGCAAAAGGAGTCTTTCTCCTTCCTGAATATGTCTGCAAAGAGTAGCCATAATTCTATTCTTTGCATGTCGAAAATGAAAGAAGGCGGGGGAGGGTATATAGCAGGGGTGGCCAAACTGTGGCTCACAAGCTGTGTCCAGCTCTTTTAGAGTTAAAGTGTGGCTTGTGGAGCTGCCTCCATTGTCCACCTACCAGACTGGGGTGGAGGAAGGCTCAAGGCTTCTGCTCTGTGACAGGGTGATGGGGCTAGGGGCTTCTGCCAGAGATGTCTGGTGCCCGATAAGAGTGGGGAGTACAATTTAAAGGTACACCCCCCCCAATACCTTGAGTCATGACCCCGCCTCCAGCACACACACCCTTTAACCCTCAGTGACCCCCCCTGCAGCTCCCAGGTGTTAGCTCCTTGTGGAGAGGTAGCAGCAAAAAGCTGGGAGCTGCAGGGAGAGGCTGCTGTTTTAGCTCCATGGGGAGAGACAGCAGCAAAAGCAGCGGCTCTCAGCTCTTTGCTGCTGCCTGTCCTCATGGCTGCATCTCCCACCTTGCCCGCTCCCGCAGCTGCCATGCACCAGGTGACTGAGCAGGGCCAGCAAACCCTGGCAAAACTCGGTGGGGGGGGGGCAGGGAAATGACCCCACACTCTCCCCCCCCCCCCATGTGTCACCTGAAGCCCTGAGCTTGTCCTTCCGACTGGGCAGAAGCCCCGAGCCTTGGCAGGAGTACCCTGACTCTTGAAATTCTGAAGATTGTTGTATGTGGCTCGGACAGTCACTAAGTTTGGCCATACCTGGTATATAGCAACACTAGGGCTGTGATTCCCAGTTCATGTAGATATATTCATATTAACTCTCATTGAGCTAGCGCACTAAAAATAGTAGTGTAACCATGGTTGCACGGGCAGCAGTGAGCATCGACGCAGGCGCGCCACCTTGAACACACGGTGTTCAGGCAGGCCTGTACTCAGCACAGCTAGCCCATGCTATCACCTGTGCTACTGTAGACATAGCTTTAGTGTGAGGCATTAGAGTCTTCAAAGGGAACAAGGCCATGGTTCCACCTACTCCTGCACTAGCCGTAGGCCAAAATCAGTGCAGTGGGGAGCACATGTAGCCCCCTTTGGAAGTAGGTAGGAGTTGCTGTTCTGACATTCCCTCAGGGGTTGTGCCAACCTGCATGAGGAGGCTTCTTGGAACTGCTGAGGGTGCATAGCCTGTAGCTATATGCTGCAGATCTACTATTAAAAATCCCAAATCTCTCTAGCTTTACATATATCTATGTAGATACTTTAATGAAAAACATGCCATACATATCTCTACCTTCTGGAGTGGTGCTTCTTTAGGCTGCCTCAGTTGGTGTAGTTTAAAAAAAGGAGAAAAGCTATTTTATACTAAAGCACTGTACATAGTGTAGTTTTGATAATTGGCCAAACAAACTAATATCAGCATGGTCAACTTAATTTGATTACTTCTTGCAATCAACCTCTTCATTGTCCCTCAGCTGGTTAGTTGTTATGTCAGATCACAGAAGTGTTGCAAAGAATCTCTCATCTCATTGATGTGGTTTGCCAAATGCACACCAATCTAGTTCAGTGCCCACATGGGTCCTTTGTAAATCCTATAGCAGATCAAGTGTGTAATGATGTAAACAGTTTTGAGAGAGAGAGGTAATTTTTCAAAAGTTTAATACTTAAAGAATTTGAGACTCTTCTAAGAGACTAGGGCTTCAGTTCTTCAAGGCATTTAAGCACATATGTAATTTTCAGCATGAGTATTCCCATTGAAGTACACACATACTTAAAATTATGCACATATTTAAATATATTAATGAAGTGGGACATAAGTACACAATCTGTGATGTCCTGAGGATCCTGCAATCAAAATTAAGGGTGCATTAGTCTTGCAGTTGTGGTACCAAACTGATTTTTTGTTTAAGACATGGACAAAGAAATTAGCAAGAGCACTTTTATGTGTTACTTTAATTTTAGCACTACATGTTGGCAGGCTAGCCAATGGCCTACATTCAAAGGATGGCACCTGAAGTTGGACAGCCAAAGAAGCAGGTTGGCTTTAAAAGGTGTTGAACACTCAACTGCCATTCAGATTTATGGCAGTGGCAGGTTCTCGGCTCCTCCCAAAACCAGTCTATTTTTTATAAGCTCTTAGGGGCAGGGTCTATTTGCTACTTTGTGCATATACAGTGCCTGGCACAATGAGGCCTCATTCTTGGTTGATCCTTAGGAACTACTGTAATAAACATGATTCATAATAATAGTAATAGGTGCCTAAAAGATGATTTAGGTGACCAACTTGAGGCAGTCAAATTAGAAAATTTTGACCATAATTTTTAGAATATATAGTCTCTA
The DNA here is from genome assembly GCF_965152235.1 of Eretmochelys imbricata. Lineage (NCBI taxonomy): Eukaryota > Metazoa > Chordata > Testudines > Cheloniidae > Eretmochelys > Eretmochelys imbricata. The sequence continues at coordinate 324,494,216 of NC_135572.1, forward strand.
TTGGCCACTTACTGCATTTCAGGAAGGCGTCTTAGACTCTTTAACAAGGAAAATATAGATTAGAAATAATTTATTTTTGCCTATTCAGTAAAACAATAATTTGGGTTTCATTTAGATGACAGTTTCACAGTATTTGTCTAAATCTATTGTGGAGCTTTTCAATTCTCAGTCACATCTTTACAGGCTTTTTAAGATGTGCTTGATATATAACTTATAACACTACATGTAACAACTGTAATGCATATAAGAGATAACTTGGAAATAGATAATAAGAGCATTCCTATGAAAGCATATCTGGTAATAACAGTGATGTAAAGTAAATATTCTAATTTTCCTTTGGGATAAAAATTGCAGTAAAACAGAAGGAAAATGTTCTTAAAAATAAAAATTGTAATACAGTTTTATCAGCACTTCACATTAAATACTGTGAATGATAATTTTTTTTAAAAAGAGCTGAAGTTTTTCTATTAAACTGTCATGACTGTCCTCATCTTTTCAAAACATAACAGTTTGTGAACAGAATACTAAAGACAACTGTGGATCATTGCTAATTCTGTTAACTAGATGATTAAAATGACAAGAACATCTGCAAACAACTGTTGCTAGTAGTGTAACTGTGCCTGGAAGCTCTGGTATAGTTAAGAATCTGACAGTGTTTCTATTATTAAATCTCATTTTAATTCTCATTGGGCTTAAATTTGGCATGCCTATGCTCAGCCCAGATGACAATTTTTGGACAACATTTTCAACTGGCATATTTTAGTTACAGAAAAGCAAGCCACCAGTATTTGACATTTGATATGATGTTTTTTATGCTCTAATGAAATAAGGCATTATTTTAAAAACTAATTTTGCAAATGATAAATTTATAGTGTTGACTAGGCTGTCTTTCTATTTTGAAGAACAGCAAAATTTACTGGAGCTTTCACCTTTTAAATTTGAAAAGTGGCTAATGCACCTGGATGTTAATTCTGTAAACTCTTACACATATACTTAATTGTGTGAGCATGAGCAGTGGTTTCAAAAGAGCTACTCAAGTGCAGAAAATTAAGCACTTGTGCAAGTGTTTTCAGGACTGGGGTAAAAACAGTAAGTAACTATGGTGCTTGTCATAATTTTATTTTAATGCTCATTGCATGCCACATTGTATATTGTAGATGAAATCCTGGCTCCATTGAGGTCAATAGAAAAACTCCTGTTGATTCAGTGGTGCCAGAATTCCAACCTACATGCATAATACAAATAATTAATATCACTGGGCCTTTCTTTACTGTCTTTCACAGTAGATATAGCATGCAGAATCTTACAGGCCACTTTTTTTCTTTCAGCTCACCTTGCAGGATAGCTCAGAAGACATCCTGAATAGTCATCCCAGTGGGGCTAATGCATGTATCCTATCATCACTACTAGAAGTAAGGCTCCGCAATGGTCAATGCATATACAGCAGGTCTGAGTGAAGATGGAAAAGTAGTAAATGGTGACATTCAGTGTAAAAATAAAGCAAAAAGGAATCAACTGGGACTGACTTTCAGGTTAAAGTCAGGTATGGTAAGGGAGAGCCAAACAGAGAAAACCCAGAATCATGTATCCTTAAATTATTACATATGTGAAATAAACATCTCATATATGTTGGCAGATTCATCTAATAAGCACTTATGAGTAAGGCTGTGAGTCTGTCATGGAGGTCACGGATTCCGTAACTTTCCGTGATCTCTGTGACTTCTCCGTGGCAGCCTTTTGGGTGCGTGGGAGGAGGGTCAGGGCTAGGGGCAGGAGGTTGGGGGATGTGGGGGAGGCACTTACCTTGGGACGGGGGAGCTCCCTGGCTCCCACTGACATGGCCCTGCAGCTCCTAGGCAGAGGGGCCAAGGGGCTCTGCCCCCGCAGCTCCCAGTGATTGTGGTTCCTGGCCATTGGGAGCTGTGCAACCAGCGCTCATGGCAGGAGCAGCATGCAGAGCCCCCTGGCCCCTCCACACCTAGGAGCTGAAGGGACATGTGGAACCAGGTATGGAGCCCCTGCCAGCCCCGTCAAACCGCATGTCCCTGCACAACTAATGGGAGTCCCAGGCCATGTGCTGCGGCCTATGCTCCACCCCCTCAGCACCAGCAGGAGTCCCAGGCCACCTCCCCCTGCAACTGTGGCCCCCCACCCAATTTTTAGTTAGGGATATATAGTAAAAGCCATGGACAGGTCATGGGTCGTGAATTTTTGTTTACTGCCCATGAGCTGTACATGACTTTTACTACAAATACCCATGACTAAAACATAGCCTTATTTATGAGGAACAGCTGTTAAAGCTATGGAGGAGGACTATTAAAATGTATCCCGCATAAGTATTAGAGATGGGTCTAAGCTATACAATTTGTACCTGGATTCACAATTGAAATACTCTAAAAATCTGGGGCTGTTTGGATCCATATCTAGTTACTGGACATAACCATAATCATTAGCTCTCCGATAGTATTGAATATTACAGTTGGTAATTGTATCCACAAAACAGCAATTATTTCTTTATAAGAAAATTGCCCCTAACTTTCCTTGAGCAATCATCTTGGATGCTCAAAAAGAGGGAGAATTTCTGATAATGTACAAATCATGTATCTGAAAAATATGTTTGTAAGGTATAGTTAGCATTTTAATGCTATTATTGATAGCAGTTTGCGATATTTCAAATACTATATAGAAGCCCAGAGTCAGAGACTGTAAATTAATGTATATCCTATTTTAAATGACTGCAGTACAAATTTGTTGCTGTTTGGTGTAACAGACTATAATTTAACACATCCTTCCTGATGCATGTCATAAAACAAACAATTTTGTGCCATAATTCTAAAGAAATATCTCTTTGTGGAAGTGGTTTGTAGGCGATAATTACATACAGGTGTGTTTGTGATTTTATTATACTCACAAAATGAACTGTGTGCATTTTCACATGCAAATGTTTTTATGGCCCGTAAACCATACTGCACTGGGCAGTCAGTCAGGAGGCATCGTTTCTATTCATGAAACTGCCACTGATTCGCTATGTCCTCAGGCAAATAATGTAGGCAATACTTTTCAAAATAGGATAGCTTTACATAGCTATCTAACTCTATAATTTAGTCCGCCAGAATAAGTGACCTGATTTTCAGAGGTGCTGCATAACTGAGAGAAAGAATGTTGGGAAAGAAATAACTAAGAGGAAAGACAACAAAAACATTAAATTCAGTTGGTTTTATTTTACAATAGTGACCTAATTAACAAAAATAGCTGAGTTTCATTGTTATACAGCTGAAAAATAATGTAAGGCCAAATTCTTACAGAAAACATTTCCCGATAATAGGAGACTTCTCCAACATAAATATTCTACTAGGGATGATTATTTATTAACACCACAGGTGTGCATTGTGCTGTACAAATATAATCAAAGACTTGCCACAGGTAATTTACAATCTTAGGGTCTAACCCTCTGAAAATGTCAAGGACTCTCAGCTGCCAGTGACTTTGATCCTGGATTCCTCACTTCGACAAAACTTTTACTAAAGTTAATGGGAATTTTGCCTGAATAATGTTCATTCAGCCAGGGTATCATACAGTATCAGCAGGTGTGAGATGTAAAGTGAGTGCCCTGTCTCAGAGGAGTCTAGATGTGTGTGCATTCATCTGTCTGTTGTGTGTGCTGCTGCTGCAGGTCTCAGTGGAGGAAGTGAGGATTCAAGGGGGAGCAGTTCAGTTAGGTTTCAGGGGATTCCCTATTACACATCCGTTTTAAATGTATTATTTTTACTTTATTCTATCCTCCTGGAAATATATATTTCATACATAATCCTTACAAGGGAGTGAAAAAGAATGGTTGGTATCCGTTTCTAATTTATTAATTAATTTTTCTTTCCCTGGATATATTTTGCAGACAAGTAATCTGAGTTCCTTTGTTAAATATAAATAACCCTCAACGGTTTCTCACAGGAGAACCATTGCTAATCCTTCTGCTTCCAGATATCACCCACTCCTGATTTGCCACCAGCCTGCTATACACTTCCTAGAAAGATACTGATATTAAGCCTTCTGGTCTTAAAGTATTAGTATGGCACCCAGCAATGTCACACAGTGAAGAGTCTTGTTAGGTTCTATTATAAACTATGATTTTCAAGAGATTGTACATTTTTTTTTCTAATTACATCTGGCTGAAATTTGATTTGCACAAGTTGCCTGCCCTCCAAACCTCCTTCCTTGTCTTCAAAACCTCTCCAAACCCCAAGAGCCCTCTGTAACGTTTTATATTGGGTGAACCAGACCAAATTCTGCTGTTATACTAGTGTAAATCTGAAATAACTCCATTGTACTCAGTGGGATTACTCCAGATTAACACCATCATAAATGAAGGCAGAATTTGTCCCACAGATTGTTTTTTAAAGCTTCCAACTTTTGTGCCAACTTCTAGTTGAGGAAACAAAAAGGTTTTAACACTTTGACCTTGACCCCACAAGCCCTTTGTTGTGTGAAGTAAGGTTGTTACTTTCCAGCACAAGCAATAGTGGAAGCTACACCTGTGTGCAATAAACTTGAAACACTAGGCATAGTCTTCACTGTGAAGAAGTGAGTCCCAAGGCCTTTTCTCACCCATTACCTTTTCCAGAAGAATGAATGGTAACAAAGTGATAGGATATGGACAGAGGATGGATATGTTTGAGGAGATGCAGATTTAGGTGATATCTACATCATACTAGTGAAGCACATAGTTATAGGCTCTTTTCTTTGGCCTCAATTCTGTTACCAGGTAGAAGTAAATAGATGGCTGCACTGTAAGTTTTTTCCATTTCATGCAGGGATAGGTCTGCCTGTGCTCTCTGTGTTCTTATCTCGCTGGAGGTGCATCCCTGTAGGATCAAGTCTGTTGTGTTGGTATTTGATACCTGAGCGTAAGTGACAGGAGCAGGAATAAATGATTGCTTTGCCAGTTGGGGAATACTAGATTGTGTGTGGGCCAGGAAAGAGGAAAATGGTGGTGTCTGGTTTGAAGAATCCAGGCTAATCCTACCAGGTGCGTTTTTCCTTGAGTCACAGTACAACACAGTATGTTGAATTGATGGCAACTGAGGATCTATATGTGAATATCTCACCTCCCTGATTCAAAGGGTCCATTTTTAATCAAATGAAAGCTTAGTCATCTAAATCATGATCTCACAAGCAAAGCCTGAATAGAAGTGCTTTGCCTGAGGCAGGTATTTGAGAATTGAGTGTGGGGGCAGACGGAATCCTAAGCTGCTTCTGCCTCTCCACTCTCTACCTTTCAGTGCAGCCATGACTGATCTGCATAGATGTCCTAGATGATTCATTTCAGAGTAACAGCCGTGTTAGTCTGTATTCGCAAAAAGAAAAGGAGTACTTGTGGCACCTTAGAGACTCCTTCCCAACCCAAACATACCCCTACATTGGGTTTTAGCCCTGTGTGTCTCAGGAGGCTTGTATGATAAATACGTGTAACATGCTGCATAGTGCACCAGAAATGTGCTTTTAAAAATATACTCTACTTGCAATCAGGTATATAAAACAAAGGTGCACAGAGTTAAAATTATCAGGCCAAGCCATGTCTCATCTTTATTGCTTTTAAACACAAGCATGTTAGACATATTGCACGTATCTGACTTTCAATGTGTTTTAGAAGCCTGCAGTACCCCAATCAAGCAACTTTTCTGCAGGAACCGAGATTATTCCAGTGTAGGTGATACATCTGTGATCAGGATAAATTCCTTAATGAAGGGTGTTGCTTTTTAGTATGTTGGAGAGAAGAGAGAGGGGGAAGTGCATACTTTAAAATGGCAGAGACATTTGAATTTGAAAACTAGCTAGTGAGTTTGCTCTGTAGCTTTTCTTTATTAGTTTTTATTATGCCATGTCTTTCCTAATTTTTTTTATGAACTTGGATTTAAACCTTAGATATTTCAAAACATTTCAAACCGAAGCTCTGTATGTAACCTGTCAGTCCATGAAGACACTTTTAAAATTATTTTATTTTTTTACCATTTATCATAAATGTTTACAGACTTATTCATACTATATATACAGTATTTGCCCAGCAAAGCTGGCAAATGTGAGAAGTTTATTGATTCAACAGAACCATGTTTGATCTATAGAATGGCAAAAGCTATAAATATCTCAGTTTCAGATCCTTTTTATTTATGCTCTAAACTAAAAGAGATCTAATTCCAAATAAGAACACAGGCCTTTTGGAAGCAACTTTTGAAAAGCCAAAGCAAAAAAATTATTCTATGGTAGCTTTGTTACACAGTACAGCTGCATGTTGTAATAAACCCCGTCTCAGTGGTTACTTAGCCATGAATGGTAAACTCTTGAACTGGATCAAAACCACAAGAAACACTGCACCAGATATTAAACGCCAGGGGCCAGATCCTTAGTTGGTGTAAATTATTATAGCACTACTGAAGTTAATGGAGCTATACCGACATAGCAGCTGAAGATCTGGGCCCATCACACTTCAGTTAATGCCAATTCATCTGTCAAGTTGAGCAGACACATGTAGTTTACATCTCTCTCAGAGAATGCCCTTCACAGGCATTCTCCCACTTGTATTGCTCACATTTTTGCATTCCCTGTATTGAATAGGAATGGGTAAAAACAATAAGAACGCATTCAAAATGTAGCTTACATATCTAACCTAACCAATCCTGAACTTAAATCCTACATATAGGAACAAGACCTCTTTCCTCTTCACCAACCTGCACCCTTATCACCTTTGCAAAAGCCCTTTCTCAGGTGTCATTCAGCAAACAATGGGAAGGCAGCTTTACTTTTCCTTAGAAATCTCACCAGTGGAAGTTGTCCAGGAGTGAATCTGCACATCTCCCAGGTACTCTGGCAATGTCCTTTCACAAGTCAGTGCCACTCACTCTGGAGCTGTGTTAGCTGACTCTGGGCTCCCAAACAGAGAGGGAGATGTGTGGACCTTTTGCAAACCCCTTCTCTGTGGACCTACCATCACCGGAGGCCCTTGTGACAGATTTCTGTTACCAATCGGCTTGAACTGTCAGGTGATCAATCTGAGGCCACAGGATCGTGAAGGGAGGAGGTGATGTAACACACCAGGTGTCTAAATTTTAAAGCTTTATTGATAAAATAATAAAATAAGAGCAGAGAGTGCTGGGGAACAAAGAAAGCTTTAGTGCCCCAAGCCCTAACCCACTTTCCTACTCACATACGCCCTACCCAAAACTGGCCAAGCCAGTTAACGTATACCCAGTAACGTAACTGGGTATAACGTAAGAAGAAGAGTGGGGGAAGGGTGGACGGGAGTGCTGTCCTGGTCTAAGGTCGTCTGAGGATCTGAAGTGATCTCCAAGTTGCTCCAGCTCTCAGGAGGGTTTTAAGTCCCAGGCTCCTTAGGGGAGGAGGGGGGGTACTTCATTCAGGGATCTCTGCTCCTGGTGCCCTCTGTACCAGTCCAAAGTGGCTTTCCATGGTGTCTTCATCTTTCTGAAAACACCCCGGCTTCAGGGACGCAAGGCTTGGCTCCCCCTCTTGCCGTCTCGTTGATGTTTTCAGTCTCTGCATTCTTAGACCTTGTTTTCTTCTTTGTTGGCCTCGCTTGCCTCACTTGTTATGGGCTGGCTCTGCAGGTCTGTTCAGCTGAATCTCTCATGGCTGGTTGGTGGATTCCTGGCCTCCCTCTTTCTTGGCAGGCAGCCAAGAGTCAGATGTGTACCGTGGCCTTGAGCTGGCTGGAGTCAGCGTCTTATCTTTGAATCTAACAGGAGCGTGGAGTTAACCCGTTCTCTGCTCTCTTCCGTCTCCCCCCCCATCCCCCCCAACTGCCCTGGCCTCTTGCAACCTGCAAAGGAATCCTTCATTCCACACTCACTCACCCCTTTGACCCTTTCCAAAATATTTTGCGATGCTTGCAACAGCGTTAGCAACATGCAGTGCTGATCTGCCTTCCCCAGGGGAACCCCTGAGGTTGTGACACCCTGTATCCAGGTTTCTGTTTGGAGAAGACTGAAGAACCTGGGACTGAATCTGATCCAGTATCTGGGAATATTGTTTGTTCATAAACTCCTGATAGTGAGGTTTTAGGAAAAAGTCACATTGTTTCTTGTGCATCTTGCTAAAATAATTACAGTCATAGGATATATTTACGCTGGCGCTGGACCTGTTGTGAATTTCACTCCAAAAGTTCAAGTCCACCTACATGAAAGTCCAAATACACTCTGCAGATAGAGAAGAGAGCAGATATAATTGTGGTATTTTATTTTTGTTCCTTGATTTTTTTGGGCTGGACATTTAAAATCCCCAGAGGATGATTATGACAGTTTTGAAACCAGTCAGATTATGGACCTATCCTAATAAATATAGCTGTAAAAAAGAATTGGTTCTTTCAGTAACGCACATATTGCTAAGACCATTAATGTTTCCATTACTTGAATATGAAACAGTGATTAGAGACCATGAGATAATTGGCTCTGTGGATGAGGGGAAAGCAGTGGACATGTTGTTCCTTGACTTTAGCAAAGCTTTTGATACAGTCTCCCGCAGTATTCTTGCCAGCAAGTTAAAGAAGTATGGGCTGGATGAATGGACTATAAAGTGGATAGAAAGCTGGCTAGATCATCGGGCTCAACAGGTAGTGATCAATGGCTCCATGTCTAGTTGGCAGCCGGTATCAAGCGGAGTGCCCCAAGGGTCGGTCCCGGGGCCGGTTTTGTTCAACATCTTAATTAATGACCTGGAGGATGGCGTGGACTGCACCCTCAGCAAGTTTGCACATGATACCAAACTGGGAGGAGTGGTAGATACCCTGGAGGGTAGGGATAGGATACAGAGGAACCTAGACAAATTAGAGGAGTGGGCCAAAAGAAATCTGATGAGGTTCAACAAGGACAAGTGCAGATTCCTGCACCTAGGACCAAAGAATCCCATGCACCGCTACAGACTAGGAACTGAATGGCAAGGCAGCAGTTCTGCAGAAAAGGACCTAGGGGTTACAGTGGATGAGAAGCTGGATATGAGTCAACAGTGTGCCCTTGTTGCCAAGAAGGCTAACAGCATTTTGGGCTATGTAAGTAGGGGCATTGCCAGCAGATCGAGGGATGTGATCATTCCCCTCTATTTGGCATTGGTGAGGCCTCATCTGGAGTACTGTGTCCAGTTTTGGGCCCCACACTACAAGAAGGATGTGGAAAAATTGGAAAGAGTCCAGTGGAGAGCAACAAAAATGATTAGGGAGATGGAGCACATGACTTCTGAGGAGAGGATGAGGGAACTGGGATTATTTAGTCTGCAGAAGAGAAGAATGAGGGGGGATATGATAGCTGCTTTCAACTACCTGAAATGGGGTTCCAAAGAGGATGTATCTAGACTGTTCTCAGTGGTAGCTGATGACAGAACGAGGTGTAATGGTCTCAAGTTGCAGTGGGGGAGGTTTAGGTTGGATATTAGGAAAAACTTTTCCACTAGGAGGGTGGTGAAGCACTGGAATGTGTTACCTAGGCAGGTGGTGGAATCTCCTTCCTTTGAGGTTTTTAAGGTCAGGCTTGACAAATCCCCGGCTGAGATGATTTAGTTGGGGACTGGTCCTGCTTTGAGCAGGGGGGTTGACTAGATGACCTCCTGAGGTCCCTTCCAACCCTGATATTCTATGATTCTATGACCATCAGAACAAAGGGTTAAAATGACCCATTTTTGTCAAATTATATCCCATTTTCATTATCTTTGAACACAGGTGTTACTGGGGAGTTGGAATAGGAAGGAAAAAAAGAAGGTAGTCATAAGTTGCTTATATCTCTTAGTTCTTTGCTCTCCCCAGTATTTTACGTACAGAGAAAGGACCTGATCATTCAGTTACTGCTGCATCTGTGCTGTGATATCACATATTTAATTGCTTTTGTATAACGAATTACGCTTCATCTTTTTTTACATTTTAGTTGAGGAAATTGCACCTATGTTATGCAGAAAGGAAAAAAGTACCACGTAGGAATAAGACAAAAGGGAAGGGAACAGCAAAAACTGACCTCTGAGGCAAGTAGAACTGGGCGAAAATTTTCAACCAAATAGTTTATTTGCCAAAATTGTGGTTTTGAATGACTCAAAATTATTTGTGCATTCGACAGAAATATGGTGAATAATTTTGGTCAGATTTTTTTTCCTCCTTCGGAGGCAGAGATGGTGGTGTTGGTGCTCACCTTACAACTTTTAACCCAGGGGTTAGAGCCAATGGTGAGCTGGAGCCGGTTCCCACTGGTTCACTAGAACCGGTTACTAAATTTAGAAGCCCTTTTCGAACCGGTTGTTCTGTGAGGTGGCGCCGACTCCATGAGTCAAAAGTGGCGCCTTAGGCGCCGACTCCATGAGTGCTCCAGCCCTGGAGAACCCAAGGGGAAAATTTGGTGGGTGCAGAGCACCCACCGGCAGCTCCCTGCCCCACCCCCAGCCCCAGTTCACCTCACCTCTGCCTCCTCCCCTGAATGCACCGCCCCGTTCTGCTTCTCTGCCCTCTCTCCTCCCCCCCCCAGCTTCCCACGAATCAGCTGTTTGTGCGGGAAACTGGGGCAGGCTGAGAAGCAGTCCACGGCTTCCCACTCAGGCCCAGGGAGGTGGAGGTGAGCTGGGGCAGGGGCGGGCACAAGGAGGGCCACCTGCGCTGCAGCAGGTAACCCGGGGGTGGCGCAGGGGAACCGCTCCCCGCCCCAGCTCACCTTCGCCACCTCAGCCTGAGTGAGAAGCTGCCACCTGCTTCTCAGCCCCGCCCAGCTTCCTGCCGAACAGCTGATTCGTGGGAAGCCGGGGGGGGGGGGGCGGGGGGCGAAGCAGATCGGGACGGCGCGTTCGGGGAGGAGGCGGAGCAGAGGTGAGGTGATCTGGGGCCGTGTGCGGGGCGGGGAGCTGCCGGTGGGTGCTCTGCACCCACCAAATTTTCCTCATGGGTGCTCCAGCCCTGGAGCACCCAGGGAGTCAGCGCTTAAGGTGCCACTTTTGATGTGACCATTGGGGGAGTGGCCGCTCCCCCCTAGCTATGCTCCCCTGCCCCTAGGAGCCTGAGGGACCTGCCGGATGCTTCCTGGGAGCTTCCCCAGGTAAGCACCTCCAGGACTCCCCACCTCGCCACCCCGGCAGGTGCCTCTGGCTCTTAGGGGTGGGGTGGGCACCCACTATGGTGGCCCACGGGACCCTCCCGCCCGGTTCTGGGGGCAGTCAGGGGACGGAGGGGGGGTGGGCCTCAAGGGGGCGTCAAGGAATGCGGGGGATTGGATGGGGCAGGAGTCCCAGGGGGCGGGGGTGGGCAATGACCTCCTCGTGGGGTGAGGAGGGAACCCGTTGTTAAGATTTTGGCAGCTCATCACTGGTTAGAGCCCTTACGCAGGGAGTGGGACACCCATATTTGAATGCCCACTTTGGAACAAGGATTAGAACCTAAGTATCCCCTCTCTCAGGTGAGTGCCCTAATTCCCAGGTTTTTTGGGGTGGAGGCTTTCTCCATCTTTCCTGTTGAAGAGGTTCCACTTTGTATAAACTACTTAGCTAGTCAGTCAGGTAGGGAATAAGAATGACTCTACAGCTTGGTAATTAGGGCTTTCCCTTTGGGGGAGAGAGACCCCAGGTCAAATTCCTGCCCCAGCAGACAGATTAGTTATTTGGCCAGCTCTATTGCAAGGTAAATGCATCTTGGTGACCTTATGAAAGTTCTGTCTCAGCAAGTTACAATACATCTGAACCAACAAAGGGGTTTCCAGGATAAAGTCTTATTAATGGGCTTATTATTATTGTTATTATTTATTTCTCTAGTGCTCACAGATATCAAGTGAAGGCATGGTCCCTGCACTGAGGAACTTAAAATGTTAGGGCTTGATGCTGTAGGATGGTGGATGAGGTTGGAGAGAGAAAGAGCAGCACTGAGCTTCCCCCAGGGCTTTTGGCATGAGGTTTAGTTACTTGAAATTGAAGCTGAATTTTTATGTAATTGTCAAAACATGATAGTTCGCTGAAAACCCAGTTGGCAGTAAGTAAACATGGTTTTACAGTAAATTAAATCTTTCAATAATGATTTTGAATGCTGATTTTGGTAAAAATATCATGAAAAATAGGTCCCTCTTGAACCCTGTGAAATGGGAATGACTTTGAAATTGTTCATTTCCCCATATTTTGACCAGCTCTTCTCTGTACCCTCTGCTGGTTGTAGGTAGGAATAATAAATAGTTCTGTTTACTAAGCTCTTTCCTGCATCTTTGTTTTGAGGACCATGCTTGTTTATGCTAGCCCACCAATAAGTAGACAAGGAGGTCACGTACCAGGGTACAGTGGTAGTTGCATTACAGCAGGCACTGAGAATTCAGCTATAATTAACAGCCCAATCCTGTGAGACGCTGACCACCCTCCGCTGCCATTGAAGTTAATGACAGTCGAGGGTTCTCAGAAGTGTTTGCAAGACACATTCAGTATCAGGCCCTAAGGTTTCCAAAGTTTTTCATTATAAGTATAACCTGCTTCTTTCAAACACTCATAACACTTGAGAATATTCATGTTTGGGGCTGAAACTTTCCATGCTTGATCTCTGATGTAAAGCATTTTTTCTTTGTTGTTGAAAGTGTGAGTGAATGTCTTCAGTTGCTTTTGAATTCAACAGGGATATGAAAAAAATTCCGCCTTTGTTTGCACTTCCATAGCCCCATTTCAACATGCTTCTGCCAAACATTGATTTATTTAAATCCTATTAGAACAATTTTCAGAAGGGGAAGAAAAAATGAAGACTTACACTATTGAGAGAGGTGCTGAACTCAAATTACAGAACACAGGCATAATTTTTCTGCTGGAAAAATACAGCCTATCCTAATGTTCCGAGGGCCAATCTGTTTGGGCCTGATGATGCACTTCTTACTCAGGCAAAATGCATTGATTTGGGGATCAGGTCACTTGACTGCACTTGCTTTAAAAAAATCTTCCCAGAAAGATGCAACAGGACTTGCCTAATCCTCTTCCCCACCCCATGCTATGGTTATTCAAGCTGCTGCAGGACATGTGAGTTGCAGTCATGCACGTTAAGCGAACTAGGGCCTCGCCACTGCAGGAATGTGTAAGAAAGGAAGGGGTACAAGGAGCCACTCTTCCACAGCATAAGTACTAGCCTCGGAGTAGTGGCTGGTGGGCAGAGGGGAACAGATGTTGCACCCTAGCCAAGGAAGGTGCAATAGTTGATGTTATGTTCATGTCATCATAGAAGAGAAATTAGATAAAAAAAACCCATAAACTACTCTTGCTGGCAGGTTGCAATGCAATACTACTTTATTACTTAGAATTCAGAATAACACACAAGAACCACAAATAGAAAGAGACAAAGCAGGCTGCTCCCTAAAACTGTGAGGCTCAACTCACCCCTCCTTGTGGTAGACTGACTTGACCCAGACTCATTGCTGAGACCCACCATGCACGCTTCCCTATAGAGCATCCTAGCCTGCAAGCAGGAGCAGAATAGTGAAGTGATAGCTTGCAATTCAGCTCAGTTCTCAACACACACGGCAGTTAACTCTTCCTGTGTTCTTTGGTGTTCTTTAGCTATTGTTCCTTCCCAAGGCAATGTGAGACTTTATGCCACAATCCAACCCAGTGAGTAAATTCATCCATGCTGTAAAGATTGCCTGTTAAGCCCCAATTTGGGGCTGTGTGGGGCCTGTTGATTGGGCTGACATTGCAGGGTGGCCTCTCCTCTGCATCCTCTGATCCACTGAGGGTAGCTCCATGCCAGACTCGAATAGATCAGCACAGAAGAGGGAGAGGAGCCCTGGAATCATCACCTTCCCTTGAACCTGAAGAGTTAATCCCATTTCCCCAAAGTCTGTCTAGTGTCCCACATAGCTGCCCTCTCCCATTATTTTGCCAAGAGTATAGTGACAGAGATGTATGAAAAGCTATAAAGACCTAATTACCAGTAGGTAGTCATTCTTATTAATGAATACAACTTGGGGGGAATAAAAAGCAATTTAAATCCAAGGTAAAATATAGAACAGTTTTCATTAATTTTTATGATCATTTCCTTTTTTTCTGAAAAAAGACTGTGGTTTTGAAAAGTAAATATTACTATAACTGTTTATCTCTGTGTATTGCATTCATCATTAGCTGCCTATGAATCATGTACAAATAGATAAGTATGGAACATGCAGTGTGAATTTTAATATTTCAAAGAAGTTTCCTCATCATTATGGGTGGCATCAGGCATATATCCGCTCTTCCAAATCCTTGAAAGTGAAGATCTGTAACTCAGAATTCAGCTAGTAGCTTTCAGCTTTTGACACAGACTGCCTTTATGGTGCTGAATTGAGGGAGGTTAAGTGCTTGTAATGGATCCCTCTGAGAAACAGTATAATTGGTATGGCGCAGGTCCACTCTCTTTCCATTGCCTGTAGGATAACTATTACATTTTAGATTTCCTTCAAAATGAAAGCACTTTGGCAGACAGGTGCCTTATACATGGAATGCATTGCTATAAGTGAAACCTCCATGGAGAGGAGAATTTTCAATTCTCAAAGTGTCTCAAATGTTGCCTATGATGTGTCTGGAGAGATGCAGACATACCTTTCAGCCACTTGTCTTTTCCTCTATTCCCTATTGTGGAACTCAGGGTCTGTTAGAGGAACAAAAGGATAATTGGCATCCACTTGGGCAATCTCCTACAGTCAGGCCTTCCTTTCCTTCACCTCAAAGGTCATTGCTCAAAGGTCATTACCTGGTCAGCCCTGGCCTTCTCCTACTCCAATACAAACTGCTCATGCTTGACTATAGCCCTCTCCTTCAGTGCCAGGTTTTGCTGATGAAAGGAGCCATTCAGCAGTGGGACAACACCCAACCCTCTAACTGAGAAGCATCATTCTCGTTCCATTGCCTCCTGTCTTTTTTATTTTATTGTAATTTGGTTCCCCTCATTCTGTATTCTTCACCCCTTGGCCCTCTCCTGTGTTATATTTTCACCTCCCCTAATTTCTCTTATTCTCTCCCATTTGCCCACTGTTCTTCCTGCATCTCTCTCTTTCTGACTACCTTTGTCCTCCACTCTATTTCATTGTCTTTTCCCGGTTGGACCTTGTCTTTTCCTCCCTCTCCTTCTCCTGGAGCCTTTCTCCCCATACTTTTCTCTTGGGTATCCCACCTTTCATTTCTCTTTCAGCCTTCCCAGGGAACCCTTTCCCACCCTTGTGGTACTTCCGCTCTCCCTTGCAGTACCCTAGTGTTCCCTCTGTCTCCCTCTCTAAGGTATCGCTACTCCTCTCTATCCCTTTGGGAGGCTGCTGCACTAGATGGGAGTGGAAGCTTGGTTCCCCCTTCCTCTGCCCTGCATGTTGCCAGCTCTTTCATCTACCCTTTCAGTTGGTGCTGCTGCTTTTTAAGATTTTAGAGGACAAAGGTCACTATTCTTTTCTGCCTATCTACCAATTCTCCCATGCTGGTTGCCTTCAGCTGATCTGGTTCCCCCAAGGTGCTAAAGAATGATTAGCTTGTCTATTCCATCACCTTGTCCCCACAGTTTAGTCTCAGCTAAATCGAATATAGACATAGCATCTTTTCCCTCCCACTGCACATCCAGGGTCCTTCTACACTGACATCACCTTGTAATCTGTGAAACATCAGGATATAGATCCCTTTTCAGTGCGAACAGAATCTCGATGTTGTCACAGTCAGTTTGCCTTGCTGACTGTGCTTTATCTGATTCTATGATTTGTATATTCATGTCCAAAGTGTTTAATACAAAAACTCTGAGGGGAAGCTTGAAATGGACATAGCAGTGGACTGCAAGCAATAAATATGGCATGAATGATTTTAAATTATACCAAGCAAATAAATCTTCCAACTCATGGAATTATTGCAAAGAAACCTGTGATGTAGCAAAGAGACTGAATAAAGCAGAGGAGGCTTACTAATTTGCCTTTAGTGAAAAAGATAATTTCTTCTGTGAGATCCCATTTTATGTAGACTCCAAGTTTGTGGTAGATTGTATTACTCACATAGAATCATAGAAATATAGGGTTGGAAGGGACCTTGAGGTCATCTAGTCTATCCCTTTTACCCACATTGAGGGAGGACTTAGACCATTCCTGACCAGTGCCTAAGCTGTTTTTAAAAACCTCCACTGATGGGGATTTCACAATTTCCCTAGGTAAGCTGTTCCAGTGCTTAACTATCTTTATAGTAAGGCTAGATATTAGCGAAAACTTTAACATGGTCTCTTCTGAATTTAGCTCTGTTTGTGGGAACCTTTTCCGATACATTTCTGAAGTTTTTGTTAGAAGTTCTGAAACAGAAAGTGTGCTTGAGAAAGGAAACAGTTGCATGCAGTATTGTATCCAGACCTGAAGAAGAGCTCTGTAAGCTCGAAAGCTTGTCTCTCTCACCAGCAGAAGTTGATTGAATAAAAGATATTGTCTCACGTACCTTGTCTCTCAGTGGAAACAGCACTCACCCCTTAATATCTTACTACTTAATAGATTTTTTTTAAAAGTGTTGAAAACCCCAAAGACCTCAATCCAGTCAATAATATTTTTTATGATCTGCAGTTTAGAAATCTTAGCACTAGTGAGCTGATAATTATAGTGGTGACAGAACAATGACAGAACAAAATAACCTTGTACTATCAATCAAGTTCTTTACTCAAAAAAGAAGGACAGATAGCATTTCTTTATAGCTTGTCACTGTATTTTTGTCTAGGTGTAATTCATTTATTCACTGTTTGATTGCAGTTATTTTACTAGCAGAATTCCACTGAGTGTTAAAATGGGAGAATTTGGGGTTGCTACTTGAAAATGTTTCCTTCTTCAAAGAGATAGGTTCACAGATCCTCAATATGCATTATTGCCTGTCTGTATCTATTAGGGGCAGAATCAAACGTGATTGGGTGGCTGATGAGGGACTAGCACCCACCTTCCCAAGACCCCCTCGGTTTGAGATGCTTCCAAAGCTAGCCCTTCTGCAATCTGGACTGTTAAACAAAAAAATAATTTCATGCCCTGTGACAGCACCTTGCAAAGAAAAAAAAAAACAACTCAACAAAAATCTTTAAGAACAAGCAGAGAACTTTAACCATAAATTAAACAGGCCTCCCTTAATGGATTTTCAGGCAAGGCTGGATCTGTGGACTTATTCCTTTGAAGAAGGGAAAATGTTCAGGTAAGTGACCACAAATTCTCCCATTCTCTCTTAGGGCTAGGTCCAGAGATCCTCAGTGTGGGATTTTCTCTGCACTGACAAAATTCCTAGGAAGGAAACAAAACAATGTCACTTAGAGAAAGTGATTACACTAAGGAATCATCACAGCATGCACTGGCTGAAGACTGAGTACCTCTCTTGTAACAGTATGCAGGGATGACAGTGTTGCAGCTTTATAGATTTCTTCATAATGTGGCAGTCCTTTCTCAGCCCTTGATGCCGCCATTGCTTGTACTGAGTGAACTCTTGTGCTCACTGGGGGATTGAGTTGTTATGCTCTATACACCTCAGCAATGCATCAGCATATCCACCTTGAGACTTATGATTTAAATGCCTTACCACCTCTTTTTCTGGGATGAAATAAGACCAGTAAGGCTGTTGTTTCTCTTAAGCTCAGTTCTTTTCAGATAAATCTTTCAGGCTTGCTTTGTTGCATCCAACAAATGCCATATGTTCTACCTTGGATAAGAAGGATGTGGACAAAAGGAAGGCATTGAGATCTATTATGTTAAATGAAAAATTGAACATACTTTGGGAATAAAGGTCCATTCACAAAACCACCTTTATCTTTATGGAAGATGCAGCAGGATGGATCAGTTGACTAAGCTCCCAACTCTGACACCCTTCTTGCTGAGGTGATAGCAATCAAAAAGGTTGTTTTGATATTCAGGTATTACAATAAAACTGATTTCATAGGCTCAAAGGGTGCCTGCATTAAAGCATGGAGCACAATGTTCAGATTCCAAGTTGGAGCTCTTTTGCACCTTAGGAGAATACCACAGCTGAATTGCTCTAATGAATTGACATATGTCCTTGTAGTGGGAAATGGGAGACTTTCTGGATACACACAAAATTGCTGAAAGTGCAGAAACATGTAACTTTCAAGGTATTCGCCTGCAACCTGAAATGGAAACTATCTTGGAAAAACTCCAGAACATGAGAGTTTTGGCTACATGATGCTATGTCTCCCTCTGCACCAAGCTTTGACTTTACTCAAATCCTTAAGTAAGACCTGTTTGTCAACTTTCTCCTAGATGCCAACAGTTTCATGAGACTAGCAGAGTAACCCTTTTGTTCTAGAAATTTCCTTTAAAATGCCAAGCTGCTAGATTTAACTTGTTTGGAGCTTGGTGAAGAATTTATCCTTGAGATAACAAATCCAGCCTTGAAAAAAATGGTAGCTTCACTGACATGTTCTCCAAGTTAGGAAACCAAGGCCTCCAGAGCAAACGGGGAAATGCTAAGATCACTTCAGCATCTTCATTCCTGATATTCTATATTACCATGGAGGTGATGGGCACTGGGAGAAAGGCATAAAATAAGCCCGTTGGCCACTGGAGCGATGAAGCATTGATGCCTAGGGCTTCTGGCTCTCTCCTCCTTGTCTTCTGGTTTGCCTTGGATGCAATAAAAACACAAATAAAAAAATCTGATGATTGATTGAAAGGATTTGTTGTGAAGACTCCATTCTGCCTGATCAATTTTTATTTTTGCTCAGTGCATTGGCATTTGTATTCTAGTGCCCTTGATATACAAGATCCTGATAGACAGTAGATGGGCCCACTGTATGAGTGATGCTCTTTCTTTCTGTATATCCTTGAAATCATATTCCCCCCCTGCCCCAATGGTTTACGTAAATGATTGATGACATATTGTCCATCATTATAAGTATATGACTGTTCAGCAATGCTGGAGCCAGTTGTGGAAGAGCATACTTTATTGCTCTCAGTTCTAGAAAACTTATGCTTTTCTTTTGTTCCAAGGACCATGTCCCTTGAGTCAGTGACTTCTCAGAAAACGCTCCCCATCCTTCCAGACTTGCATCTGTTGTTATGACAGACCACTCTGGTTCCACCACGTCCATTCCTCCCTGGAACCTTTCTGGACTCACCCACTGTTCCAGTCAATTCATCACAAGTGAGGGAATGTCCACTTTTTGAGATGGAAAAATCATAAAATGGCTGGGGAAGGAACAGCAGGAAGACCTGCAGAGTCTTCAGATCCATTCTTGCCCAGGACACTATCCCTATGCAGGACATGATCATCCCTAGAACGCTCATTAGAGTGCTTACTGCCATCCTCTGGCATTTCGTCAGGAGGGTAATCACTGACCTGATCTTTTTCTGGCTTTCGGCTGACAGAAAGATTTTGTGGGCCTTTGGGTTTGTCATCACTCTAAGATGAACTAAGTGCTCCAAAATGAACAGATGACTCTTTTTAAAATTTACTATAAATCAATGCTAGCCTAGCTTCACTACCAGGCAAATTGGTTCAAACTATAGCAAAAAACAGAATGTTCAGACACATAAATGAACATGATTTATTGGTTTCAGAGTAGCAGCCGTGTTAGTCTGTATCCGTAAAAAGAAAAGGAGGACTTGTGGCACCTTAGAGACTAACAAATTTATTTGAGCATAAGTTTTCATGAGCTACAGCTCACTTCATCGGATGCATGCAGTGGAAAACATAGTGGGGAGATTTTATATACACAGAGAACATGAAACAACGGGTGTTACCATACAGACTGTAACAAGAGTGATCTGGAAAGGTGAGCTATTACCAGCAGGAGAGCGGGGCGGAGGGAGTGGGGGTGGAGGAGGGAGGGAGGGGACCTTTTGTAGTGATAATCAAGGTGGGCCATTTCCAGCACTTTACAAGAAGAGTAGGAGGGGAAATAAACAAGGGGAAATAGTTTTACTTTGTGTAATGACACATCCACTCCCAGTCTTTATTCAAACCTAAGTTAATTGTATCCAGCTTGCAAATTAATTCCAATTCAGCAGTCTCTCTTTGGAGTAATCACATCAGCCACACTATCAGAGGCTCGTTCACCTGCGCATCTACCTGCGCATGTGATATATGCCATCATGTGCCAGCAATGCCCCTCTGCCATGTACATTTGCCAAACTGGACAGTCTCTACGTAAAAGAATAAATGGACGCAAATCAGACGTCAAGAATTATACCATTCAAAAACCAGTCAGAGAACACTTCAATCTCTTTGGTCACTTGATTACAGACCTAAAAGTTTCAGAGTAGCAGCCGTGTTAGTCTGTATTCGCAAAAAGAAAAGGAGTACTTGTGGCACCTTAGAGACTAACAAATTTATTTGAGCATAAGCTTTCGTGAGCTACAGCTCACTTCATAAGACCTAAAAGTGGCAATTCTTCAACAAAAAAACTTCAAAAACAGACTCCAACGAGAGACTGCTGAATTGGAATTAATTTGCAAACTGGATACAATTAACTTAGGCTTGAATAAAGACTGGGATTGTAATTTATAAATTTTGTATGAAGTATGCCTTGTGAGGTATCATTTGAAAACTAGAAATTTGTGGATCAGTATTGTCCTGGTAAAATATGTATGGCAACACTGTATGTAAAGGTATAAGATTCAACTGTATGATATTACTAAGACATGTTCTAAGTCTGGAGAGCAGCCACAAAACAGTTCCTCAGACATAGGGGCTGACCTTTCGTTTTGCTGGTGGGTGCTTGTAGTGAGGCGGTGTGGTTCCCCACTGCCGTGGAGAGGAATGAACCTCTCCGGACACCAAAATGGGTGGAGCCAGCGAATCCTGCACCTGGACCCCAGAGGTCAAGGTGCAGGACAGGAAGTATAAAAGCCCAACCCCAGAGCTCACTAGAAGAACAGCTGCTGGAGAGGCCAGACGCCTGTGGCCTAGCTCCCGGTTGGGAGACCCTGGCAATCAGCAGTGAACCCGGAGACTGGCCTGACCTGCCGATGCCTGACACTGGCCGGAGCCCAGAGGAGCTGTCAAGCCTGCCCCT
Source organism: Eretmochelys imbricata (assembly GCF_965152235.1). Lineage (NCBI taxonomy): Eukaryota > Metazoa > Chordata > Testudines > Cheloniidae > Eretmochelys > Eretmochelys imbricata. Next base: position 324,515,184 of record NC_135572.1, read on the forward strand.
CGCAAGTTACCTAGAAGAGCTGCCAAGCCTACCCCTCACCAGGTACCCTGAGGAGCCCATGGTGCTTGACCCCCCATAGGACACCGTCCAGACACAGGTACCTCTAGAGGGGCAGTTAGGAAGTAGCCCAGGGGCAGCTGACTCTAGTCTGCCTGCATCACTGCCAGTGCCTATGTCAGTGTATTGTGGCCAGGATCCCCATTGACTCAGCAGCAGGTCTTCTCCCACTGCTAGGGCCCTGGGCTGGGATGCAGTGGAGTGGGTGGGCCTGCGTCCCCCCTGACACGCAACTTGTGGGTGGCAGTCTCCCCCTCTCCCAGGCCCTTCGGAGGCAAGAGTCTAGATTTGCTGTTTACCTGCCTTTGCTCAGCCCCTGCCTGAGCCATTGCCTCTTTGCTGCCCCGACCTGACCCAGAGCCTGGGCCTGCTAATTATATAACTGTTTGCTCAGCCCCTGCCTGAGGGCCTGAGCCATTGTTGCTCTCTTGCAGGGCCGGGGCCTGCTCATTATATAACAGTTGCCCAGCTCCTGTCTGAGGACCAGAGCCCCCTCACGACTGCCCACCGACCAGGCATGAATAATTGTTTGTGTTTTGCCTCTACTGCTGTTGCGGCGAGAGACTCCCATGGCCAGGCTAATTCCCCATCACAACTAAAAGGAAGTAGCAAGGCAGTGTGGTTCCCCGCTACTCAGAGAGGGACGAGCCCTGGCCAAACCCCTCTACAGTGCCCCATACCGGCTCTCTCCCCTCCTGCAAGGCCTTCTCCCCTAAGCGCCTTCCACTTGCCACTGGCTCCTTTCAGCCCCCTCCTGCCTAAAAGGCAGTGAGGGGGAAAGGGGGCAGAGAGGAGCGAGTGGCAGGGCAGCTGCGCTCAACGCTGATTGGCAGGGCAGCTGCTGAAGAACTGCCAGCTGCTGAACAGCTGATTGGCGGCTAGCTCCAGGGCCACCAGAGCAGCTGCCCCAGCCAGCCCCGTGGGTACAGAGCACCCCCTATTTTTTCTCCATGGGTGCTTGAGCCCCTGAGCACCCACAGAGTTGGCACCTGTGTCCCCAGAGACAAAAGGTTAGCTGACACCTCAGCCAGGTATTAACAAAAACTAATGGACTTGACCTGATTAAGTGGCCATTCTTTGGCAGGAAAGAGGATGTGAGTGAAAATCTACATCTTGACAAAGAAACAGCTGATTCACACAGACTTCCTGTCTCCTGAACCTCAGCTGGAGATGATTCTCAAAGAAGAGAAGCACCAAATTATCTCTCCCTTTCTGTCTACCCACGACATTGACAACACGGAAGAACTGTAGGATGAAGCTCTCCTGCCGATATAGCACTGTGCTTGTTAGTGTTTATGGCAGTGTAATTTATGTCACTCAGGGTGGTTGAATAGTCACACCCATGAGCAACATAAGTTTGCTGACGTAAGTGGTAGTATAGACATAGGCTTAGATAAGTTCATGGAGGATAGGTCCATCAATGGCTATTAGCCAAGATGATCAGGAATACGACTGCTTGCTCTGGATGTTGTTAGCCTCTAACTATCAGAGGCTGGGAGTGGACGACAGGGGATGGATCACTTGATAATTGCCCTGTTCTCTTCATTCCCTCTGAAGCATCTGGCACTTGCCGCTGTTGGAAGACAGGATACTGGAGTAGATGGACCATTGGTCTGACCCAATATGGTTGTTTTTATATTCTTATGACTCACACCTGATTAAAGTGGGCAGAGTAAATTAGTCAAAAGCCCTTACCACCTGTTTGTTCCTCCATGTCTGGGCTGCTCTCCCTCTCAGTCCTGCAAGGCAGGCTGCTTGGGGCAGGGTTGACCCTCAGTGAGAAGTGTCCCAGTAGCCTGGCAGACTACCGAACATTCCAGTACTTCAGGGAATGGCGTGGACCTGCCGCCATCCACATGAATCTGCCTCTGTTGGCATGACCTCACACACACTATGCATGCAAGGTCACACTGCATGAAGTATGCTATTTTGAAGAGTGTGTCACCCTGCCCCGATGGTGTGACCTCACATGTATTGTGCGTGGAAGGTCACGCTGGCAGGAGCGAACTGGTGTGCTCTTCAAAAAGCTGTTCTCAGTGCATGATACTGGACAAAAACCACTTCCGGTTTTGTGTCAGTACCAAACAGGGGACAAACCATAGAAAAACAGGACAGTAGATCTTAAAATTGGATGAATGGCCTGACTAGGCATGACTGACCTGTATCATGGGCAGGGTTCAGTTAGCCTAGTAGTTGTGGCATAGCTGACCACAGCATAAGTGGGTCTGCTTAACCCAGGCATTTTATGCCCTTTTCTGCTAACATCTATATTCCTTTAATTGCCTGTGAGCTGTTCAGCTAGAAAGGCCTGCGCAGACATATCACACTGTAAGCTGCTGTAGCCAGTGACCTTGGAATCAGAAAGGGTTTCTAGCAATCCTGTGGCAGCACTCTCCTGAGGCTAAATAAAAGCCCAGTAATGCTTAAATCATTTTTGGCTGTTTTCTTTTGCAGTTGCTCTGAGCAGGAGATCTGGTAAAGCCCTCCCGCAGTTTCTGGAAGGGAAGTGGAGTTTGGGAACTTGAGCGAGATGAGGAGTTCTGCAAACTTCTTCACTAACAGGCCTCTCTTTTCTCCTTGCCCCTTTGAGAGTGGATAGAATGCCTGCAAAGGGACACTGCAGCCGCTGCCCAAGGCACACAATCTTACCAGCTGCTTCTGGCTCTGTCTACATTGGATTCAGCTGGTCCTACTAACGGTTTCCTCGAGACAGGCTGCTGTCCTCTCATACATCTGCCTCTGGCATTGGGATAGGTCTCTTCATCTTCCTACTTTTCTCCAAAATCTTGGTGGCCTGGCTTCCAGACTTCCCGCTGGTGGGGAACTCCTGGGGAACCAATTCTTGGGTCAGAGAAGAGGGCCAAAGAGAACCCTTCCTAGTCATGGCAGATGAAGAGACTGGAGTGCAGAAGGTACAAGCTGCTCCTTCTGCACCCTCTGGTAGGGGTACATAGCAGGAGGAACATGGCCTTGAATCACAGACTCCTCTTTTTTGGATCCTTCTCCATCCTCCTCCTAGCCTGTTACTTCAGCAGGGTGGGTGGCACTGTGGTAACTTCAGGCAGGAGACAAACCACTTTTTCAAGCCTTTTTTAGGGTGACCAATGTGTCCAAATTAGATCAAATGTTATCCAGATTACTAGTGAACTAAAGTTCTCTTTTGCAGCAGATGCTGGATTCCACCTAGGGTGACTAGGTGTCCGGTTTTTGACTGGAACACCCAGGTGAAAAAGGATCCTGGTGGCTCAAGTCAGCACTGCTGACCGGGCTGTTGACTGTCTGGTTGGCGACGCTGCACAGCAGGGCTGCCAGGCTCCCTGCTAGCCTCTATGCCATATGGCTCCCGGGAAGTAGCCAGCATGTCCCCCCCTCTAGCTCCTACGCCTAGGGCTCTGCACGCTGTCCCCTCCTCAAGCGCCACCCCTGCAGTACCCACTGGCCAGGAACCATGGCCAATGGGAGCTGCGGGGGTGGTGCCTGCGGATGGGGCAGCGCACAGAGTGGTCTGGCCGCACTCCAGATAGGAGCCAGAGTGGGGATGTTCTGCTGCTTCCGGGAGCTGCTTGAGGTAGGCGCTCTCTGGAGCCTGCACCCTGACCCTCTCCTGCACCCCAACCCCCAGGCCCAGCCCTGATCCCCCTCCCATCCTCCAACCCCGTTGATCACAGCCCGGAGCACCCTCCTGCACCCCAACCTCCTCATCCCCAACCCCACCCCAGAGGCTGCACCCCTAGCTGGAGCCCTCACTCCCCACCCCTGTGCCCCAACCCCTTGCCCCAGCCCTATCCCCCTCCCACCCTCTGAACCCCTCAATCCCAGTCTGGAGCACCCCAAACCCCTCATCCCCAGACCCACCCCAGAGTCTGCACCCACAGCCAGAGCTGTCCCCCCTGCACCCCAACCCCCTGCCTCAGCCCAGAGTCCCTTCCCACACCCTGAACCCCACATTTCTGGCCCTGCCCTGGAACCTGCACCCCCAGCCGGAGCCCTCACCCCCTTCCGTACCCCAGCCTCCTGAGCTAGCCCAGTGAAAATGAGTGAGTGAGGGTGGGGAGAGCAACGACGGGGAGGGAGTGGGGGGCGGGGCCTCAGAGAAGGCATGGGTGCAGCCTCAGAGGAGGGGCGGCGCAGGTGGTAGGGCAAGGGTGTTCAGTTTTGTGCGAGTAGAAAGATGGCAACCCTAATTCCATCACTCTGCCAGTAGCTACAGGGGCAGAACAAAACTGAGGAAGACTTCGTAAGGTGGGGTCTAGTTCCTCCTCAGCCATCCAGTCAGCTTTGATTCTGCCCCTGCAGCTACAGGAACGTGATGACCCACATTGAGAATCTGTGGACCTAGCCCACAGAGATAAATTCCAATTCCTTTAGCTGCTGTACAGTACAGACAGAGGCATGGCTTTCAGAGTAGGTTGTTAGTGAAGGGTGAGAGCACAAGGCCTCAAGCTTCTCCCAGCATCCTCACCCTAATGCATCTCTATAGGACACAGGCAGAACCCTGACTGATGCTAGTGCTTTTTGAGAAGGTGGAGCTAGCCTGATGGCACTTCACAGACCCAAGTCAGTGTGGCCAGTGAATTAGGGGTGTGGACAAAGTCCCAAGCTACTGTATGCCTGCTAGCAGGTAGTACAGAGAACACACACTGAATTTCCACAAGCAGGTTCAAAAGTGTTTTATGGCATGATTCAGGCAACAGGATTAGAGTTCCTTTAGAGGGCGGGGAATATTCTTGCATTTGTCCTGGAAAGGCAGAAGGCCCCAGAACACTTCTGCATGGTGGATACATCTCTGCAACATCCTCTCTCCTGTTTACTAATCATCATCATCATCAGCAGCAGCACTTGATTAGCTGATTTTTGTAGCTAAGAATTTGGATTGTATAGTGGTTTCTAGGATGCTTTTATCAAAGTATGTTTTGGCTTGAAAACTGCAGTTCTTTTATTTGGCACAGGAGACTGAAAGCACACGTATGTGATCTTTTCACAATTCAGTTAGAGTCACTCCCCTTAATTCCAACCATTTACAATAATTACAGCAAATCATCCAGGGACAAAAGCAGATAAACAACGTGGAAGAGAAAAAGAGAGGAAAACAAAACCAGAATAAAGCAGGAATGATTCAATGATCCCTCTTTCTGGTTCCTTTGTTCTTCATTCCTCTCCTCATCATCCTTGGCCACTCATCTAGATCATGAATCTCAACAGTGTTCAGAGTACTGACAAGTCTATTTAGCTCTTCAGTTCCATTGATTTCCATCTTTTCTTTGGGGACAATGCCAGACAGTTATAAATGACTCTAAAGGTCTTCAGTTCCCAAAGTACTGGCTTAAGTACATTCTTTTAGATGATATCCAGTTAGATGCTTTAAATCCACAGTTACAAAAGAATACCAGAAAGTTTCTAAGCAATGAGCCTTTTTATTTTATTTTATGTCAAAAGACAAAACAGTCCTAAGAGTAAAATCAAGAAACAAATCAAGAAAAGAAAAGAAAAGATAAGATATAATGTCTGTGCACCTTTGTGGTGATCTCTTTGTTTCAAACATTGTTATGATCAGTGCAGAGAGCAATTCCATCATTAGGCAGTGCTGTAGCTTAGTTCTAAGTTATTGTCTTGTTTTCATATTATGTTGCTGTCTTTTTTCAGGAGGGCTAGGAGGAAGTTAAGCCCTGCCTGAGTGTGCTGGAGTTATTATTTGCAGTGTTCCAATAAATCCTTTAATTTCTATAAGTGAGTATTCCAATATCCAGGTTCCTACCTAACACAGTACACTACACATTTGTTTTGGTACAGTGAGGTGATAAATGATTCCCTCTAGGGGTCACATGAAAATTGTTATTAAAAAAAAGTTAAAGCTATTGCAGTACAAATCCTTTCCCTGAAGACTCTTCCTTCTTCTTTGGCAAACATTTAACATGGTTAGCAAGACCTTGCAAGATAGAGGAGCAAGGGACCAACCTGGCCCTTATTTTTAAACATGTTATCCTTCCTTCCTTCTCTTTCAGTAGTCTACCAATATGTTTCATAGAGTCTTTTATTGACTAATACTTTTGATAGTATATCCAAAATATACATATGTGAAAGTTTGGTATAGAAGGCATGGCTCCATAGCCAGTGGGTATAATAGGCCAGGAGAGGCTAAGCCTCCCCTGGCACAGCCCAGCACTGATCTGCCACAGGATACCTGTGTCATGGTGGCCTCGTCTCTTCCCCTTCCTGCTCTGCTCTTCCCTGAGTCTGCTGCTGCTACCTGGTGAATCTTCCTCCTCTCCTCCACTCTATCCTCCCTACTCTGGAGGTCCCTGCCACTCGTCATCTCTCTCCTCTCCTCTCCACCATTCCCCTGTGTGTGTGTGTGGGGGGGCAGGTTAGGAGGTACACAGTGGGCAGGGGTTGAGGTGGGACTGGGCAAAGGGGAGTTTCATGGGGGAGGGGGAGTGAGGAGGGACATGGAGGACGGGGGGTGAGTTGGGATGTGGCGATCGGAAGTCAGGGGGCTGAGTGGGGAGGGGGCAGGGCCTGGGGCGGAGCTGGGGAGGCCTGGGGTGAAGCCGGGGTTGAGTGTGGGCATGGCCATGGGCAGAAGAGGCAGGACAGGGAGCTAGCCTCCTCCAGGAGAAGCTTCACCCACCACCCATGCATGGCTGTGCAATTCATGCCTCTAAAAGACAAAATTAGTGCTTGATACTTAGTGAAATGTTGCTCATTCTTCAATTAAAACTAAAGTTACAAAAGATATAGTAACACTGTTGAAGTTGTATTCAAGTGCACTGAGAAAATTAATCCTAAAGTAAGGAGCTAATTTAATAACTGATTACATGAGCACATGAGTTATTCCAGAACAGTAGAAGATCAGTACTTAGCACATACCTGATAGATTTATATAAAGTCTAGTCACACCCTTAATTAAGGTATGTTTACAAAGAAATTAATTTACTTGGATAGTTACGAGGATTCAAAATTTAGCTATTAAAAATTAGATGTAATATGTTGATTTAACAGTGAATAGGACTGTAGGCAAAGTGGTTAACTGGGATTAAAACATTTGGTGTATCTGTAAGGATATCTAACTTGTCTTAAAATAAGTTCTCCTTTGATATGCTGCAAAGTATTTTTCTACTAGATAACTATACTGCCATCTGTAATTAGTGGGTTTTATTCCTTAGTTTAATCACATTTGCATATGTAATCAATACACAAAGAAAACTGAGCGATTTCAACAGGTGTTTTTTCTTTAGTCATAATTTGATAGTGATTAAAAAAACTTGATGAAAAATGATATTTTATTGAAGAAACAGACGGAGACAAAAATCAAAGGGCCAAAGTCTTACTTCATATATATTGGAGCTGATTCTGCAAAATCTTCATGAGAACTATTTTAGCCATAGTATCTTATTTATATGGTAACCTTCAACAGGAAATACTAAATTACCATATATTGAGCATGAGAAATATTTAAAAGAATATTTATGAAAGATACTAAATATAAAAGGAACTAGAATGTATTTACATGTATGTATTTGTATTTATATGAGTTGGGCCCATAGTTAGTGCTTGGGGACAGGTCTTATATTAAACACATGACAATTAGAAAATGGTCTAACTAATGTGAAGTGAGTCTACTATTGTAGCTTGCTGATTTTAGTAAATAACACCCATTAGTATATCCTTTGTTTATGGTAACACCTTCCTTGGACAACTTGAATATGGCCTGAAATGCATTGAGAGGATTGACAATGGCAATATGATTTAGAGAAATTTACACGAGAGTTGTCTTCCTCATCTTTCAAATTGCATCAAAAAAATGGAAAGGATAAAGCCCTAAGAATTTTTCTCTGAAGATTAACTTTCTAGATTCATTTATTAAAATGAAGGAGAATACATGAAATCCTCTGAATAATATCTTCTGTGTCTACAGGAGAAATGTTCCTTATTTTCTTATCCAGGAGACATGCAATGCTATTTTATATTGACTGAAATATTTCCTATTTTCTGTATATTAAGAATAGCTGTAACATAAGTGTAAACTTTGCTCCAGTTATATTCTATTAAGCATTTTTTCAAAGTAGTCCCTCCCTCCCCTCACTCATGTAACTGGAGTAATTCAAGAAGGCAATTTGACATATGCAAGTTTACAGTATTTACCAAAGTTCTCCGATCAATAAATTGTCTCGTTTTAGCTTTCACAATATAATCTAAAAGGGATTTGATGTGTTGTGTTCATGAAAAATGCCTTGCTTAGTAATCATTCTGGTATTATGTTGTTCTAAACGCAAAGCTTGCTGTAAGTATACTATTAAAATCCATTCCAAACAGCCTCCCATGGGTCTCTCTTGTCATTTCAACTCGAGGCTGTGCATAAATTTGCAGCTATAGGGAAACATTTTAAGTAACAAAACAGCTGAACAGTCCTTTTGAGTCCTTTCTAGATTTCTAAAGAAATAGTCTCAGGCAAGAACTTTTCCTACAAGCTCTGTATTGCATGAATTCAGGCAAATAAAAACAATTGCAATAATCAATCAAAGCTACGCCCTCAAAGTCCCAAGCCCCAGGCTACTTTGTAGAGTCCTGTAAGAGAGTCAGACCTCATGTCAACTTGCTTTGAGGACTCAATCTGCTCAAGAATATCAGGAATAGAAACAGTATGGGGATTTATTCTGTTTGAACCTAACTTCTTTACAATTCAAGCCTAAATAAATTCAGACTAAATAAATATCCATTCCCAAAAAACAACTTTTTTCCAAATGTAAGGCCTAATCCTGAAAACCACATCCTTTTGAAGTCAAGCAAGATCGATTGGTGTGAGAGGTTGCAGGTTCTGGCTCATCTTAACTTTAAATAGTTAAGATAGTCAAGCATTAATTGGTATTTATGTTTATGCATCAAACCGTTCTGTGGGACTATACAAATGAACAAATATGGTCACTATAGTGCTACTTTTTTATCATTAAGAAGCATCAGACATATCTACGTTTTTATACACTTTTGATGCTGGTTTCTGGGAAGGATATGGTATTCTATTTGGCCTTATTTAACTAGCTGCATTCCAGACTGTCTTGCTTGGTGACTACAATTATCAAAGTCTTTTTCCGTTTGCAAATTCTTGTAGATTTCTGCAAGTATATTTATTTGCAAGTATATGCCCAATAACATAATGGACACATGTGAACATCTGGCCTTCCACACTTGCCTACCTCTTTGGATACTGCATCTGTTCAGTGTTCTTTGACAGCAATGTCATGACAGTTCTTATTGTACTCTACACTTTAAACTACTGCTGGTTGCCTGACTGGTTTCATGGTCCCACACCCTATACTTGGCCCTATTCTCATGCTGGTTCAAATCCCTCAGATCCAGCTGCAGCCTAGGCAACAGACATCTGTCCAGAAGTCCTGCCTTATGCCTTGGTTTGTCCATGTGCCTTGCAAACCCATTCAGTCTATCACTGAAAGGAAACAGTTGTGTGAAGCTGAAAAAGAGGGCATGGGGGAATTATTCCAGAATGACCATGTGGAACAATAGAGAAGATCCCTACCATCTGCCATTTAACTGGCATGAGAAACAGGTGATCTGTATTGGTTTGTGGTAGAATTTAAGTTGAAGGGCATGGAAGAGATGAAGCTCAACAGAGGATTAGAGAAAGATTGAGGCATGGGCGGCATGTGACTCCTGCATTTGGGGAGGTTGTCTGTGAGCGCCGGAAGCTCCCTAGAAGTAGAGGGGACACTGATGCCTGGACTGTGGCCCCGCCTCCTGCTCCAGGCCTGCTTGACCCCAGCCCACTCCTGCTTGGCCCCCTCCCCTGAGATCCCCCACCCACTGCTCGAACTTCTCTGTCCCCTTCCCCAAGCCCCCTTTTCCTGTGATTCTCCACCCCCTCCCTTGAGGGCCCCCTCACTTGTCGCTTGGGCCTCTCTGCCCCTTGTGGCTGGGAGGGCCCTTGGGGGAGGGGGTGGAGAGGTATGAGTGGCGGGAGGTATCTGGGGAAGAGGCAAAGCAGGGATGGAAAGAGACAGAGTGAGGGTGGGGCTTTGGGGGAAAAGGCAGAACAGGGGTGGGAAGAAGAGCAGCGCAGGCGGAGCCATGGGGGAAGAGGACGAGAGGGAGTGGGGCCTCAGGGCGGAGCCCGGGCAGGACCATGGCTCAGGTGCCCTTTGGGGTGGCACTCCAAAGGTGCTGCGTCAGCACATCTCCAAAGGGAGGTGCACTGCATCTTGTTTGGGGAGGCTTAGCCTCCCCTGGCCTCTTATACCTGCCACCCATAGACTGAGCATATTGCTGAGCAATTGCAGCTCCTTCTGTGTGCTGTTGGTGGTCAGAGTTGAGGACTTCCATTTCTGAGCTGCTTCAGAGGAGCAAAGCAGCAGAAAAGAGAGGTGGGGGGAAAGGATGTCTTTCACAGATCATAATGTGGAAGGCTGGGCCCAGGGGCAGTAATTCTTCATAGTGGCCATCAGCAGCCCTCTGTGGTCAGCAGTGGTTCTCAGGAGTGGAAGCACTGCCTCTTAATTTTAGGTGTAGCATACTGTTTTTACAGCAACCATAGTATGAGCAAATATTTTAAATTATTACTTAACTATTACAAAACAGTACTTTACTTTTAATTGACTATAAACTAGAAAGACAATGAGAAATCCTGAAAGTCCTATTTTTTAAAAAAATGAAGCCCTCTGAGACAGGAAAATAAATGACGATTGAAATGAAAAGAAATCCTTCAAATGCTTAATGAAAAGGGTCTAGGAGTCAGAAATATCTTGAGTTTCACAGGCATTATTTTAATCAAAGGCTTGCTTAATTGTCATTACAAAATAGGTGGGAGAAATTGAATGATCTAACAAGGTAATAAAAACAACTGGTTGGAATTTATGAGCCTTATTAATAAACATATACAAATATTTTTTTAAATTGCATTTTACAATAAAAATTTATAATTGCAATAAGAGACTCCCATGTGTGAATTATGATGTATTATTCCATACCTCATTACACTGAAGGCACTAGCCCTTAACAACATGCCAGGCATGAAGTAATATGCCATAATTCTTGTCCTAAAGTGTCTTATTGCTTAACTAGTCATTGCATACTTTCCTGTATTCTCAGCACTTTCTAGGTCATTCTGCCTGCGAAGAACAATTCAATGCATACACTTTGAAGGCTTCTTCAAGTAGTATATTAGGCTCTGATCCTGCAGAGTGTTAAGCAGAAGCATCATGGGGTGACTGGCCCCAATAAACAAGTGCTCTCATTTGGCCATTTAAGAGAGCACGGCAGCTCCTGGGGGCTGTAATGGTGCTGGGAAAATCTGAGAGAAGGAGACTCAGTGAGTCAGAACACCATGGTTCAGTCAGGAAAAAAGGGCAGGTGAGATCTGGCAGAGATAAGAGGGGTACTGTGGAAGGCCCTGGAAAGATGGCTGAAGGAAGGCTGAAGGTAAGAAGAACATTAAGAGGACTTTGCTGGCTGACCTCCCCAAGCTAGAAAGGCGGACCCGGAGGGGGCTGAAGGTGGGAGGAGGAGTAGAGGGAGGTGCCTGCTAGCTGTGTGCTGCAGAGCTGAAGCCAAGGGTTGGAGAGGGCAGGAGGAGCAGTGGAGGGGCTTGCTCTCTGACATCTCCACTCAAGAGAGCAGGCCCTAGGGGAAGTGAGGGGTGCTCCACTGCGGAGGATGATTTCCCAGCAGAGAGGCTGTGGGGGTTCCCATTGGAAGAGCGGGGTTGCACCCCAACTGGAAGGGCTGGGGTGGTAGAGGGACAGAGGAGGACAAATAAAGAGAGTGGGGGTAGCAGAAGATGCTGATATGTGTTACATCTGTAGATGAGATGTCATGGAGTTTTAATGACTGCTTGCACTGGAGTGATAAATGGACTATGCTTATGTCTACATTTGAGCTGAGAGGTGTTCCTAGCTGGCATTGGCATATCCATGCTAGCTGTGCTTGAGCTGGTGCCTAAAAGTAGCAGTGTGTCCACAGCAGCATGGGTGGCGCCCAGGATAGCTGCCTGCATACATACCCTGGGGTTGGGCAGGCATGTACTTGTGATAGCTAGCCCAAGCAGCCATCCTTATCACTGTGCACATGCAGCTGTTTTTAGCTGCTAGCTTGAGTAGAGACAGTGTGGGTGTGTCTACATTTGAGCTGAGAACCACACCTCCCTAGTCAAATGTAGACATACTGTAGGTGTTGCGACTTATGTTTTGGACCATTTGCACAAAAGTTTGGTAATAAACCAGCCCCAAGGAGGGTATTATCGAGACAAGAAAGCTTGGCACAGAATCCTTCAGTTACCCGAGAAGGGAAATCGAGGCAGGCACATTTGTTGTGCTGCAGCTTGTCATAAGAAAGCACTCCAGGCAGGACCGCCCTGTAACAACAGGTTGAACTTTAAGCATGAGGACTACCCTTTTGACCTGCAATTTTTCCAGTCCACTAAATCTATTTTTCACTGTGATGATATTTACTAAATTGCTTTTTAAAGGATGATAGTTTTTGGCTTTCATCTGACACAACGTTGTAAACTGCACTTTTGGCTTGAAAGCTTAATGGAGAGCACAAGACCCATCCTGTACTGATGACATTGCTGCTATCAGCGCTAAATATTTGCGTGCTTAATGTTACAAGAGGTTTTTCATGATCAGAGGTGTACAAATGTGTAAGACACTGTGAGTTATTTTCACAAGATGGACTTAGGCATTATAATGCCCAACTTTTAGGCACATTGCTACCTAGTGGAATTCACAGCCCTGAGTTAGGTGCCCTGTAGAATGCCTGGGGAGATTTGGGTGTCAGTATACTGAGCAGGGAGCTGCTGAAGCTAGCCAGCAGATAACACCAAGGAAAGGGATTTGGCCAAAACTCCCTCTCGAAGGGTAGCCCTACCCCATGCCACCTAATATCCCAGTGGTTAGAGCATTCCCCTGGCAAGAAGGAGACTTGGGTTCAAATCTCCATTCTGTCTGATGTAGAGCAGCAACTTGAACCCAGACCTCCCAGGTGAGTGCCCTAACCAGTGGACCATGGGGGATTCTGGGTGGGTATCTTGGTCTCTCCTATTGAAGCTGTTCCACTTCTTATAAAATACTTAAATATTTACTGTGGCAGAGAGAGAACACCTGAGAGTGCCTCTAGAGTGCAGTGGGTAGGGGACTCTCTTGGGAAGGGGAAGACTTGCATTCCAGGTCACCTGCTCCATTGAACATTTAATTATTTTATACAAAGTGGAACAGCTTCAACTGAAGAGACTGAGCCCCCTCATCCTCCAGCCATTATGTGTGCAGGTTTAGGCATGCTCTGAGCATGCTTACCGGATTGGGCCCCAAAGGCAAGATAGGCCAGGGAGTGCCGAGTTTGTGAATCCCACTAGGGGTTAGGTGTGAGTTGGGTGTCCTGCTACTGGGTGCTGCAGGACACTAGATAGCTGTGCACATGTCCAGCTGCTGAAATTTAGGTGCCTAGGGGACTTTACCAGTGGAAATGTAGGCACCTGGAGTCTTTAGCCGCAGTTAGGTGGAAGCTGAGCTGTAGTTTTGTGAATGTCAGTGATGCCTAAATGTTGGATTTAGGTGCCTAAGTCCCCCTTGTGAATCTAGCCTTGCATCTATTTCTTTGCTTCACCTGTCTTCTGTGCTGGAAGGGACAGGGAGTGGGATAAACTGTATTGTCTGCCAACCCACAGGAATAAACCAAGCAGTCATGCAGCGGCGAAGGGTGACATGAGGTCTTTTTGCAAATTGAACTAAAGTTGGTAGATATAATTTCAGGCCTTGAAGACATGGCAGTGCCCCTTCAATAACAACGTCCATAAATGAGGACTGGTCTTCAGCAGTTTATTACTGATACCTGTAGTGCCCAATGTGCAGCAAAATACAACTTTCATTGCTTCCCCTCCCACACTGCCCTTTAAACAGGCTAACCTCACTGAAGAACATATGCTGGTATTTGCCGTGGTTCCCCACTGAATTATCGTGATTATTTTAATTAAAAAGTGGTGCTAGAAAAATGTCTAATGGCTTGTGTTTTAATATACCTTCCATTCATTTAGGCGCATAAAGCACAATTGTATTTAGCTGGAGACAGTTTTAAAGGAACTTTGATGCAACTGCAGGAGGAACTTTTTAAAACAATGATAAAAGAAACAACCCAGAAAACACAGTGACTAGAATCAGCAATAATGGAAGAACTAAAGTTGGAAATGTCATTGAAAAAGCCTGTTAAGTCAAACTTGGGAGTTAAAGCTTGATTTGAAAAATGGGGGAAGGAAGGAGACTCAGACAGATGATGCACTTTTGACTAGGAAAAAGATCAAGAGACTGACCAGTAAGGACCTGGATGGATGATGATGTTAATTTTATGAGAGTAGGAAGAATTAATCCTAGTGAATCACACAGATTCTTGTCTTGTATACTTGGAGATATGGAGAAGAAACTTTGAAGGTACAGTATTAGATCTGTAAATCATAAAAACAAGAGCATTTGATCTTTTTATTGAAACTATTCCAAACTTGATTGAGACAGCTATTGTTATATTTTAAGTTTTAAATAGTTAAAGATTCTTAAATGAGCTATTTCTGCAGAGGGAATTTTCCTTTGAAATCCTTAAAAAAATTTTTTTGGGGGGTGGTTCCCCTCTAAATATCTCCTTGAACAGTGCCAGAGTTTAAAATATATACATACTGTAGCCTCAACAAAGAATTAATTTAATGGAATTGAAATATTGTTGAACTGATGGCTTTTAATAAGCATGAGCTAAGACTTCTTTTTTTTTTATTTTGACTTTTATACCTGAATATTTGTCTTTTGGTATCATACAGAGGTTTTTTTAAGTGGCATACTAAGATAAATAAAAACCAGTCAAGTGTAATATTAAGGGCTTGATTCAAACCAAAGTATCTATCTGTGTCTTTCCAAGACGAATAGGATTCAGAAAGATGTGGATGATGGCTCTGCTGAAAGCCAAGCCTTTTGTGGGCAAGGTCAGCTGGCTTCAAGAATCTCTACGGCAAACAATAAACCTTCATGGATGGGAACACTGGAGCAGGTCTTTTCATTCTGAAAGTTGTCTAAGAATGTACCTAGCTTTAAACCAGTGAATGGCCATGTCAAGGTTCCTCCCCCACTCTGAACTCTAGGGTACAGATGTGGGGACCTGCATGAAAAACCTCCTAAGCTTATCTTTACCAGCTTAGGTCAAAGCTTCCCCAAGGTACAAAATATTCCACCCGTTGTCCTTGGACTGGCCGCTACCACCACCAAACTAATACTGGTTACTGGGGAAGAGCTGTTTGGACGCGTCTTTCCCCCCCAAAATACTTCCCAAAACCCTGCACCCCACTTCCTGGACAAGGTTTGGTAAAAAGCCTCACCAATTTGCCTAGGTGACTACAGACCCAGACCCTTGGATCTTAAGAACAATGAACAATCCTCCCAACACTTGCACCCCCCCTTTCCTGGGAAATGTTGGATAAAAAGCCTCACCAATTTGCATAGGTGACCACAGACCCAAACCCTTGGATCTGAAAACAATGAAAAAGCATTCAGTTTTTTACAAGAAGACTTTTAATAAAAATAGAAGTAAATAGAAATAAAGAAATCCCCCCTGTAAAATCAGGATGGTAGATATCTTACAGGGTAATTAGATTCAAAAACATAGAGAACCCCTCTAGGCAAAACCTTAAGTTACAAAAAAGATACACAGACAGAAATAGTTATTCTATTCAGCACAATTCTTTTCTCAGCCATTTAAAGAAATCATAATCTAACACATACCTAGCTAGATTACTTACTAAAAGTTCTAAGACTCCATTCCTGGTCTATCCCCGACAAAGACAGACTATAGACAGACACACAGACCCTTTGTTTCTCTCCCTCCTCCCAGCTTTTGAAAGTATCTTGTCTCCTCATTGGTCATTTTGGTCAGGTGCCAGCGAGGTTACCTTTAGCTTCTTAACCCTTTACAGGTGAGAGGAGCTTTCCCCTGGCCAGGAGGGATTTCAAAGGGGTTTACCCTTCCCTTTATATTTATGACAGGCCAATTGACTTTAATGGAACTATTCAAGTGCCTAATATTAGGCACGTACTGAAGCATCTTGCTGAACTGGGGCTTGGATGGAGAAATAGTAAGTGAACCCACATAACATGAGCTCTTATGCTTTGGTAGTGTCCATTTCCCTACGATCGGAGTGTGGAGAATGACTGCTCTTGCCTCTGCTTGTGGCCAAGCAATCACTTTTTTTAATATATAACAGTTTCAAGACTTTTCTGCTCCTTTTATTTTTTTTAAACCTCCTAGGTATGAACTCCACAGTAGTGTAAGATAAGCAGAACATTAACTCCAGACACTGCCAAAAGATAACAAAACAGGTAAATAACCCCACCAATCATCTTGACAAGAATATATTTCCAAGAAGCAGGACCATATCCCCTGAAGCGAATGCGTATTATTCAGGCCTATGATCGCTGCACTTTGTCTGTGGTAGGACATAGCTCCAACAGGCACTAGGATATGACTTGAGTTTGATTCCAAGCTCTGTCAAAGACTTGCTCTGTTGCCTTGGCCAAGCCACATAATCTCTGGCTCAGTTCCCCAACTGGAGAATAGGGTGGTAATAATAATAATTTTTTCATACCTTTTGTCATGTCTGTTTAGATTGTGACCCTTTGGGGGCAAAAACTGTATTTTCTTCTTCGAGTGATGGTCCCTACGTGGATTCCAAATGTGGGTGCGCTTGCTCTGGAGCTGGAACTGTTCATAGTAGTGTCCATTGACCCACATGTGCCTTGTGTTGGCCACGTGGTGCAGCTGCAGCCTCTAAGCATTACTGTAATACAAATAATAGATACCAAAATGATAGGTGCTTTATATGTACCTAAGATAGAAAGCATACTTAACAATTGCATTGAACCTTAGCAGAAACACTTCATGCATGTTGTGCAGTGAAGCAACCCTGAAAGTAACTAGAAGGTGCTTTACTGCTCTAATCAGTGTAATTTCTAAGCATCTTCCAGGAGTGCATTAAGCATCATGACTAATACCTGTTACATGGTTTTTTCTGTATCTCTCATCCTCTCCCCAGAATGAAAATTGTGTGTGCACTGGAGTGTGTTGTAGTGTGTTTTTTTAATCTATATGCTGCTATTTGCCTATACAAGAGGAGGCAGGTCAAAGAAATGTGACTTGTACTTGCTGAGGCTTGTAATGGTCCTAATTTCCTGTGGAAGTTAATTCCACAGTCCTGGCTCGGCCCTTGAGAGAACTGTCTCCTGCTTGGCCAAGCTTTACCTTGGTGGGTAGAAAGTTCCATTGTGATTGTGAAGTGTATTTGTCTATCATAGTCCTTATCCCAGTGCTTTAGGTGATGTTTTAGATATCCTGGGCCCAGGTCATTGAGCTGCCATGAGGATAAGGACTGAGACCTTCTAGTCTATGGGAAGCCAGAACAGACAGTGAAAGACAGTTCTGATGTGCTCATGGTTGCTGAGAAGCACTGCAGAGTTCTGTATTAGTTGAAGTTGCCTTAGTGCTGATGGATTCAGGTCCAGGTATATTGCTTTGCTGTAGGCCAGATGGGAGGTGACAAAGACCATTGTCTGTCAGGATGGGATGGAGTCTCCTACCCACCCAGAGATGGTAGAAAGCATTACTCATGGATGCTGCTACATGAGAGCTTAGCATCAGCAAGGAATCGAGGAGCACTCCTAAACTACAAATGACCCATAGTCGGTGTGAACCTTCAACCAAAAGAGACTGCACCCTGGCTGCAAATTCCTCAAAGTGCTTTTCTTCACCCATCAATAGAAGCACCTTGCATTCAGCTGCAACCAGCCGTTCTTTACATAGGTGTTGGAGCTAGGGGTGCTGCTGCACTCCCTGGCTTGAAGTGGTTTCCATTATATATAGGGTTTATAGTTTGGTTCAATGCTCTGAGCACCCCCACTATAAAAATTGTTCCAGCACCCCTGGTTCTTTATCCATAAGCTGATCTTGTCCAAACACCAGGCAATCTTGGTAGTAGTGATGTGGTCATAAGAGGTGAAGGATAGGTAGAGCTATGTATAATCTGCATAGTGCTGGTACTTAAGTCCATTTTGTCTGACTAGTTCTCCACATGGATGCATGAAAATGTTGAATAGGACTGGTGAAATCATGATCCTGTTGGACTCTACACCTCCATCACTGGACCCCTCACTTGTAGTTTCCCATCACTACTAGTTGGGCATGTGCCTCCAAGAAGGACCTAAATCCTTGAAATCCTAAATCCCGACAGAGTAGAACATAATGCCCTCCTACCATTATTTTGTGATCAAATATGAATCTATTGTTTTGTGCTAGATTATAGTAATAAAAAGGATTACAAATACTTTTTTCAGCAGTTTTAACCAGCACTTATCCTGACTCACCAGGCAGTGATCTAGGCAGATTGTCAAGGGGCAGGGGGAAATTACCTCCCTTTCCAGGCTACTGAGTGGAAGCAGCTGTTGGCTACTATAGCCTCTGGATGGAACACTGTACTCAAGCTCACCAAAAAGATAGAGACGACTCGCTGCTGATAGTGTCATAGGCGCCAACTCCATGGGTGCTTTGGGGATGGAACACCCACAGGAAAAAAAATAGTGGGTGTTCAGCACCCATTGGCAGCCCCACTGATCAGCTTGTCTACGCCCCCATGCCTTCTGGCGGCCCCACCGATCAGCTGCTCCCTCTCCCTCTGCAGATCAGCTGTTCAGCGGTGTGCAGGAGGCACTGTGGGGGGAGGAGAAGAGGCAGGGCGTGCTTGGCAGAATGGGGCAGGAAGGGGTGGAGTAGGGGTGGAAAGAGGCGGGGTGGGGCTTTGGGGGAAGGGGTGGAGTGGGACCTGGGGTTGAGCACCCCTAGGGAAATGAGGAAGCCGGCGCCTGTGGTCATAGGAAGGGGTCAGACATTAGAGCTAAAGATCTCTGAAGTGTAACTTTTATGTCTTTCCTATTGACATCACTGGGAGAAAGATTAGGCCCTTAAACAGATACCCAAGTCTGCGCCCCCCCACCAATTTCCCTCATATCCTGAGTAGCAGCAGCAATTTAACTTAAGCGGTTGATGTGGCTTGATGCATTTGCAGACATGATTAGCCTCTGTCAGCCCTGTTTGGGTTGGAGGAATTATGTATATGTGAAGAGATTCTAGTTTATCATTAAACTTCTGGCTAACCTCTCACAGTCAGTAGTAGTAAGAAAAGCAAGTGGGTGTTGATATTAGAGCATTGGGCACCTTTCCCAGATTCACATAACATGCTGAACGAAGCTTTTCTCAAAGAGTTGGGCAGCTGCTCAGGTTAGAACAGTTCCTCCCACAGTACATTCTACACAGACCTTGTCTCTAAAAGCTTTTGTATAATTCAATAAGGAGGCCATCAAGACCTGGGATTTTCCTACTGTTAGAGACATTACACATACTGAGACCTTGCTTGCTTCTGAATTGCTTCGCTCCAATTTGCCCTTTTATAGTTTATAAAGCTGCATGATCTGTAGTCCTTTGAAAACGTGCTTTAAAGTCCCAGCTACTCTTATGAGCACAACTTAGAATAAAAAATGCCAATACAACTCCTCTTGTAGTACATTTACTATGCTACGCAACTCTGCTTATTAGGGGCTAGATTCTGATACTCTTATGTTAAATAGTACCATACTCCACAAGTTCGAAATAAATATGTCCACTAGTGCAGTAACGTGCTACTCAGTATGAGTAAGGATAGCAGAATCTGGCCCTAAACCTACGTGTGAGGAGCTTCTTCACCTTCTCACCAGGTTCCCCAAGCCTTTGCTTAAGCCTACATCGTTCTGGTAAGGCAACACGGTGGTGCCATTGAGAAAGTAAGTCTCCATCAGACCCCTGCTCTTGCCCCTGGTTCCAGAGTTGTTTAATGCCAGATTCCCACAGTCTACAGGGACCCTCTGCCCTTGGGACATAACTGGAGCACAGCATTCTGCAACTACTCTTCCTCGGCCCTAAGATAGTCACAGAGTTTAAAACCTGAAGGGACCCTTAGACCATCTAGTCTGATCTCTTGTATACCACAGGCTGCCAGCACCACCTGGAACCCGTACACTAAACCCATCAATTGAAATGAGATCAAAATATTACAACCCATGGGAGACTAGACTATTATGTGCCACAGGCAGTGAATAGGAGGGACCAAGGTGCTTCTGTGGCCAAGGTCCCTGCAATGGCAGGGAAATGTTTAAGTGAGAGAGACCCAGAAAATCCTGGCAAATGACCCACACCTGCATGCTACAGAGGACTGTGAAAAATCCCCTAGGTCACTGCCAGTCTGACCTGGGGAAAATTCCTTCCTCACTCTATGTATGGTGATCAGTTAGACCCTGAGCATGTGAGCCAGAACCAGCCAGCCAAGGACCTGAGAGACAGAATACTCAGTAACACCTCAGAGCCGTTTCCCATCCTTCCCACCTAAAGCTGTGGCCATATCCTAATGTTTCAGAGGAAGGAGATTTAAAAAGGACAAAAAAAAAAACCCAAGAATACATTGGGAGTGAATGAGTGTGTGGGGGTGGGGAAGGGCAAATCCCTTCCAGATCTCTGCTGGTAGTTGGCTGAAACCCTGAAGCATGAGCTTTAGGAACATAGGACATAAACTGGAAGTGAGCCCAAGGGTTGCTAAGCCCTGCCCCCTACCATCACAAACAAATTAACAACCCTGTCATACAACTGCACTCATAAATTTGTCTAGTTCTCTTAAAACTAATTAAGTTGTTTGCCTTTACAACTCCTATTGGGAGGCTGTTCCAGAACCTCACCCCTCTGATGGTTAGAAACTTTCTTCTAATTTTCAGCCTGAATTTGTTCATGGCCAGTTATATCCATTTGTTCTTCTGCCAACTTTGGCCTTTGGCTTAAACCGATCTTCACCTTCTCTGGTAATTACCCCTCTGATGTATTTACAGAAGCAATCATATCCCCCCTCAGTCTTTTTGCTAGACTAAACAAGACAAGCTCTTTCAGTCTCCTCTCATAAGATAGGTCCTCTATTCCCCTGATTATCCTAGTAGCTCTTCTCTGAACCTCTCCCAGTTTAAATTCATTTTTCTTGAACATGGGTGACCAGAACTGTACACAGTATTGCAAATGAGGTCTTACCAGTATCTTGTACAATGACATTAATACTTCTCTATCTCTTCTGGAAATGCTTTGCCTAATACATCCTAGCATGTCATTTACCTTTTTCACAGCTCCATCACATTGGTGGTTCATAGTGCTCCTGTGATCCACCAGACACCCAGGTCTCTCTCCTCCTCTGTTGCTTCCAACTGATGAGACTCCAG
Organism: Eretmochelys imbricata; assembly: GCF_965152235.1. NCBI lineage: Eukaryota > Metazoa > Chordata > Testudines > Cheloniidae > Eretmochelys > Eretmochelys imbricata. The sequence continues at coordinate 324,536,549 of NC_135572.1, forward strand.
CTTGTCACAGGTTTCAGAGTAATAGCCGTGTTAGTCTGTATTCGTAAAAAGAAAAGGAGTACTTGTGGCACCTTAGAGACTAACCAATTTATTTGAGCATGAGCTTTTGTGAGCTACAGCTCACTTCATCGGATGCATACCGTGGAAACTACAGCAGACATTATATACACACAGAGATCATGAAACAATACCTCCTCCCACCCCACTGTCCTGCTGGTAATAGCTTATCTAAAGTGATCATCAAGTTGGGCCATTTCCAGCACAAATCCAGGTTTTCTCACCCTCCACCCCCCCACACACAAACTCACTCTCCTTCTGGTAATAGCCCATCCAAAGTGACAACTCTCTTCACAATGTGCATGATAATCAAGGTGGGCCATTTCCTGCACAAATCCAGGTTCTCTCACCCCCTCACCCCCCTCCAAAAACCACACACACAAACTCACTATCCTGCTGGTAATAGCTCATCCAAAGTGACCACTTTCCCTACAATGTGCATGATAATCAAGGTGGGCCATTTCCAGCACAAATCTAGGTTTTCTCACCCCCTCACCCCCATACACACACAAACTCACTCTCCTGCTGGTAATAGCTCATCCAAAGTGACCACTCTCCCTACAATGTGCATGGTAATCAAGGTGGGCCATGTCCAGCACAAATCCAGGCTTTCTCACCCCCCCCCTTTTTTTTTTCCCGGGGACACACACACCCACACAAACTCACTCTCCTGCTGGCCATAGCTCATCCAAACTGACCACTCTCCAAGTTTAAATCCAAGTTTAACCAGAACATCTGGGGGGGGAGGGGTAGGAAAAAACAAGGGGAAATAGGCTACCTTGCATAATGACTTAGCCACTCCCAGTCTCTATTTAAGCCTAAATTAATAGTATCCAATTTGCAAATGAATTCCAATTCAGCAGTTTCTCCCTGGAGTCTGGATTTGAAGTTTTTTTGTTTTAAGATAGTGACCTTCATGTCTGTGATTGCGTGACCAGGGAGATTGAAGTGTTCTCCAACTGGTTTATGAATGTTATAATTCTTGACATCTGATTTGTGTCCATTTATTCTTTTACGTAGAGACTGTCCAGTTTGACCAATGTACATGGCAGAGGGGCATTGCTGGCACATGATGGCATATATCACATTGGTGGATGTGCAGGTGAACGAGTCTCTGATAGTGTGGCTGATGTTATTAGGCCCTGTGATGGTGTCCCCTGAATAGATATGTGGGCACAGTTGGCAACGGGCTTTGTTGCAAGGATAAGTGCCTGGGTTAGTGGTTCTGTTGTGTGGTATGTGGTTGTTGGTGAGTATTTGCTTCAGGTTGCAGGGCTGTCTGTAGGCAAGAACAGGCCTGTCTCCCAAGATTTGTGAGAGTGTTGGGTCATCCTTTAGGATAGGTTGTAGATCCTTAATAATGCGTTGGAGGGGTTTTAGTTGGGGGCTGAAGGTGACGGCTAGTGGTGTTCTGTTATTTTCTTTGTTAGGCCTGTCCTGTAGTAGGTGACTTCTGGGAACTCTTCTGGCTCTATCAATCTGTTTCTTCACTTCCGCAGGTGGGTATTGTAGTTGTAAGAAAGCTTGACAGAGATCTTGTAGGTGTTGTCTCTGTCTGAGGGGTTGGAGCAAATGCGGTTGTATCGCAGAGCTTGGCTGTAGACGATAGATCGTGTGGTGTGGTCAGGGTGAAAGCTGGAGGCATGTAGGAAGAGAGTTGTCACTTTGGATGGGCTATTACCAGCAGGAGAGTGAGTTTGTGTGTGTGGGGGGGTGGAGGGTGAGAAAACCTGGATTTGTGCTGGAAATGGCCCAACTTGATGATCACTTTAGATAAGCTATTACCAGCAGGACAGTGGGGTGGGAGGAGGTATTGTTTCATGATCTCTGTGTGTATATAATGTCTGCTGCAGTTTCCACGGTACGCATCCGATGAAGTGAGCTGTAGCTCACGAAAGCTCATGCTCAAATAAATTGGTTAGTCTCTAAGGTGCCACAAGTACTCCTTTTCTTTCAGCTTGTCACAGAAATTCTTATTATTAGACCCTCAATGTATGACCTTGCACTCCTGTACTATTGAATTTCATCCTATTTCTATCTTCAAGGTCGTTCAGAACATTTTGTATAATAGTCGGATACTCTTCTGTATTGGTGATGCCTCCCAGCTTTGTATCACTGGCAAATTTCATTAGCACACTCTTGTGCTTTTGTGTCAAGGTCATTAATAAAAATATTCAACAACATTGGTCCCAAGACGGATCCTTGAGGAACTGCACTAGTATCCTCCCTCCAATCCAATAATTCAGACACACATTTGTGCACATTAAAGGTGAAATTCACTTAATTTACTTAAAGTAAGTGTAATCAGGCTTTATGCTCAGTAAGAATAGGGAGGCTGGAGAGATGCTATCCATCTCTCAACCTGGAAGCAGGGCATGGAGCTACAATGTAGTCTTCCTATAACTATGGGCTGGAGAAGTAGCCATTGCCCCTCTTGACCATTTGCATGTGCTCTTACAGGTTTATTGGCCCTATAACTGCAGGGCCCACCCCTAGCTTTTTCCAAGAGTAGGACATCATACTAGCATATGCTATGTGTAGCTTCTTGACCTACAGACATCTCTTTGTGCAGCTCCACCAATGGAGCTTAAATGTTACAAAGGTAAATTTCATCCTAAATGGGAAACAGTGCTCACTAATGCCTATTTGTATGAAATAGCCTCATTGTGGGTCAATTTTCCTACTGGTGCAACTCCACTGAAGTCAATGGAATTATGTTAGCAGATAATTTGGTCCACTGTATCAGTGTGAATATTGTGCAAGTGCAGCACACAAGACTCTTTTTGAACTGTAACCTTACAAGCTACAGGAACACTTTGAAGACGTCGGTCAGATTTATTCTTGCTGCAAATGGCTTGTTTGGTTTACTTAAGAGAAATAATAACCATAAGAGAATTAAAACAAAGATGGTCCAATACATTAAAAGACCAATATGAGTCTGGTCTGAACTCTCAAAAGTAAGATTAATGTAAAGTTAATGGTTTGGGTGGCATGGGGGATAAACTTTCAACAATGCTTGAACATAATTTTTGTGTAGCTGAAATTTACTTTTGCTACATTTTGTCAGAATAAATCCAGCTTCTTTATAAAAGGTCTGATTTGTTGAGTAAATGGTGCACAGTGTTAATACGGCACTAAGAAACACAGGCCTTTGGGAAGTATTTTTCAACCCTAAAAATAACGAAAAAGGCTGCTTTGAACCTAAGAGTTGTAAAAACAAAATAAATCTAGGAGCAATGAACTGCCTTTTTAGAGTACAAGAATACAGATTGCAGCCCCTCCTTGTACTGACATTTATTTACCAGTTTGCAGTATAAGAAAGAGCCCCCAGATTGGAACAGAGAAAATTAAATTACGTTCCTGTTACTTTGGCTGTGGGGAGGATAGTGCTTCAGAGATTGCTTTAAAGATTCTTTGGCAGTAGTACAAAGGATAACCCCCTACCTTAGGTAGTTCTTAAATGCACCATTAGAGAGTCTCTGAGCTAAAACTAAAGAAACTTAACCAATTTTGGTCTCTATTGAATAATGGTTTATTTATAATGAGCACTTAGAAATGTAAATAATATACAGATAATGTCACTGCTGTGTAAGATGGGGCTGATAAGCAACTTTGTAATAAGATTCCATTTGAGGATACAGTCAAATTCAGTAGTTACATATTCAAGGTGGTACTGTTTTAAATGAGGTGTTTGCACAAATAGTCTGCTAATGAAGAAAAGATAATTAGTTGCATTTTGGGAAAATGAAGTTTCTTGGCTACAAAAACTCAGCGATTTATTTAATAGCTTTAAACCATCTTTACTAATGCTGCTTTAGATATTCTTTTTTTACCCCAAAGTCACTATATTGCCCATAGAGTTCTCTTTCCTCCAGCAATTCATCCTTTTGGGTCCATGTGTGTAGCATGGTGAAGTGATGATCGTACCAAATGTTTAAATGCATTAAAATGAGGACTGCTGCATTAATTTGATATTCTATGAAGCAATTAAGTATTGAAATGAAAAATGTTTATCCCTGGTTTTCTGTTAGAATGGAAACCTGTAAGAAATAATAATTTTCATAACACTTTAACTTACGATGAGTTTCACAATATATTCTGTGTATTCTTAACCTGACTCATGCTGTATCTCCCTTTTACTAGTCCTGCAGAATTTATAAATATATCACAATCTTTCGGTTAAGATCTCATAAGTAGTCCTGGGGAGAGAAACCACCTTAAAACTATCAAATTTTGAAGCTGGAAAATATTATTTTTCCCCACAACAAATTATAACCTGTAATGAGCCAGTTGCAGTGTAACTATTTTTAACAGACTTGTAGAGGTGGTACAATTAGTATGAAAAAATAATCATCTTTCTTGCAAGCAGAGAATAATGTAAAAAATCAAACAAAATTATGTAGCTTGAGGTAACCTGGATGGTTTGTGATGGAGACACAATATAACGTTGTTGTTAGCGTGCAATGATCCTTAACATTTGGATTTGGAAGATTTTTTGGAAGAAATCCTGTTGAAACTGGAGAACGCAAAATGTTCCTTCAATACAGTATGAAGACCACAGTATGTAAGGGGTGATATGTGTTAAGTATTGTCCCATGATGAGGGAGAGGCCCGTCAGCCAACAATAGCTTTTCTTATGTTATTTTGGGAGCTGATTCCCCCCCCCCCCCCAACACTTCTGCAAAGCAATCCGATCACCTTCTGTGCTACGTTCTCCTCACTTTCACAGGTTAGACTATGGTCATGTACAGTAACTCCTCACTAACGTCATCCCGGTTAACGTTGTTTTGTTGTTACTTTGCTGATCAATTAGAGAACATGCTCATTTAAAGTTGTGCAATGATCCCTTATAAAGTTGTTTGGCAGTCCCCTGCTTTGTCCACTGCTTGCAGGAAGAGCAGCCCGTTGGAGCTAGCTGCTGGGGGCTTGGAACCAGGGACCAGCTGGCAGCCCCCCTAAGTTCCCTGTGCGTCAGCCACCCAGCAGGCTATCAATTGCCAGCAGTTCAGCTGTCCCTCCTCCCACTGCTGCGTGCGGCTCCTGCCCTCTGCCTTGGAGCTGCTCCTGAGAGCCTCCTGCTTGCTGCCTGGGGGTGGGGGAAAGAGGCTGCTAATGTCAGGGTGTCCCCCCGCTCCTGTACCCAATCTCCACAGAGCAGGGTCGGGGGGAAGACACGACATAGCTGAGGATGGAGGGAGCTTGCTGGCAGCAGCTGCTGTCTCAATTTGTATCAGGGGGTAGCTGTGTTAGTCTGTATCCACAAAAACAACAAGGAGTCTGGTGGCACCTTAAAGACTAACAGATTTATTTGATCATAAGGTTTCATGGGTAAAAACCCCACTTCTTCAGGTGCATGGAGTGAAAATTACAGATGCAGACATAAATATACTGACACATGAAGAGAAGGGAGTTACCTCACAAGTGGAGAACCAGTGTTGAGAGGGCCAATTCGATCAGGTGGAGGTAGTCCGCTCTCAATAATAGATGAGGAGATCTCAATTCCAGGAGAGGCAAAGCTGCTTTTGTAATGAGCTAGCCACCCCCAGTCCTTATTCAAGCCCAAATTAATGGTGTTAAATTTGCAAATTAATTTTAGTTCCGCTGTTTCTCTTTGAAGTCTGTTTCTGAAGTTTTTTTGTTCAAGTATAGCTACTTTCAAATCTGTTATAGAATGTCCAGGAAGACTGAAATGTTCTCCTACTGGCTTTTGTATGTTACCGTTCCTGATGTCCGATTTGCGTCCATTTATTCTTTTACGTAGGGACTGTCCAGTTTGGCCAATGTACATGGCAGAGGGGCACATATAACATTAGTAGACGTGCAGGTGAATGAGCCTCTGATGGTGTGGCTGATATGGTTGGGTCCTCTGATGGTGTTGCTAGAGTAGATATGGGGACAGAATAGGCAACGAGGTTTGCTACAGGGATGGTTCCTGGGTTAGTGTTTCTGTGGTGTGGCGTGCAGTTGCTGGTGAGTATTTGCTTCAAGTTGGGGGGCTGTTTGTAAGTGAGAACTGGCCTGCCTCCCAAGGTCTGGGAGAGTGAGGGATTGTTTTCCAGGATAGGCTGTAGATCATTGATAATGTGCTGGAGAGGTTTTAGCTGATGGCCAGTGGTGGCCAGTGGTGGCCAGTGGTATTCTGTTATTTTCCTTGTTGGGCCTGTCTTGTAGTAGGTGACTTCTGGGTACCCATCTCACTCTGTCAATCTGTTTCCTCACTTCCCCAGGGGGGTATTGTAGTTTTAAGAATGCTTGATAAAGATCTTGTAGGTGTTTGTCTCTGTCTGAGGGGTTGGAGCAAACGTAGTTGTGTCTTAGGGCTTGGCTGTAGTCAGTGGATTGTTTGATGTGTCCTGGATGGAAGCTGGAGGCATGGGGTTTTTACTCATGAAAGCTTATGCTCAAATAAATCTGTTTGTCTTTAAGGTGCCACTGGACTCCTTGTTTTGTCTTAACTTGCTCATCTACTTAAAAAAGCAGTGTACTTAAAGGGGCAATGCGTGTGTGTGTCTCTCTCTCTCACACGCACACAGGATGTCTGTCTCTCTTTCATGTGCGTGTGTGTGCGCATACACACTGTGTGTGTGTCTGTCTCACGCACACATGCACCCTCCCCCTCGCACTTTGGAAAGTGGAGGGAGTGCTGCTCTCCAGTGGGATAACGTGGGTTCATCACCCCTTTCAGTTTCCAATATTTGCAGCCACTGCCATGCTGTGTCTCCTCCCTCTATTTGTGCTGCCTTGTAGAGTGTGAGGCTACATTAACAACAATGGGTTAACTCTTGAGGGCTCAGCCGAGTGCTAGTTCACCATTTAGCAGTAAGGCATTCCCTGGGAAATATCCTACCCTCTGACTTCACCACCTCAACCAAGCTTCACAATCATCATTGCTGTGTGCAGCATTAAATAATTTGTTTAAAACTTATACTATGTATATGTATATATGTGTGTGGGTATGTCTTTTGTCTGCAAAAAAATTTCCTAACCCCAGCTAAAGCTAACCCCAGCTATTTACATGAATTCTTATAGAGAAATTGGATTAGCTTAAAATCATTTTGCTTAAAGAAGTATTTTTCAGGATCATAACTACAACTTTAAGCCAGGAGTTACTATATTGGCAGGCTATGATATACATGGTCCATAAAATGCAGTCTGGACAATCTGACTGAATTAGAACAGCTAGGACCCCTGGAAGATGTTCCACATGGGTGGACCATTGCACTGAAATAAGTGGGGCTTCCTATCTGTGCAGGGGTTCACCCAAATAGGGCAGCTTTCAGGGTCTATAATTATCAGTCTAGCTTAGTGTTTTTCTTTCTTCTTGTTTTTTTTTCTCCCCACAGCACACATCACCATAGTAACTAAGCAATGAACCAGTAGAGAGGCCAGCCATAGGTTTATGATAATATAAGATCTTGTTTTGTTACCTTACAACCCCAGCATGTCTCCTGGTTATTTCATATGGTGGTATTTAACATAGCCAAAGATCAGTGTAGTGCTGGCCATGTTCCCTTTCCTCTTGCTATGCTGGAAGTGGGGGACTGGATGCATTGTGTAAATAGTCCCTTAGCAGTGTCTATGTAAGTGTAAATGATCAGTTTCCTTTGCACTGGCTTTTTTTTTGGTGGATTATGACTACAGTATGGTACATCAATGGAAGTTCCACATGGAGTGAGGGTAGACTTTGGCTTTCGGCTTCTATTCAGTCTACAGTAGGAGTTTACCTGAGTGAAACTGAGTGAGGAATTCAGGATTTGGTCCAATGATAGTTTAAAATTTGATAAGTTTCTATTTTCCTCCAAATTAAACTTTTTTCATAGGGAAAAGAATCTGAAGATATTTTAAATACTCAAAATATCAAGACCAACAGGCCAAATTTACCTCTTGTATAGCACGATCCACCTTAATGCTGACATAATAACAAGAGACTACTAAAGGCCAGTGCAATATTTCTATAACCTCAACGCTTTAGACCGCCATTCTAAATCAGCAGGGATCCCTAGTTTTCTGTGATTAAAAAAACCACAATTCTCTGGTTTTAAAAAAAATAAAATAAAAATCCTCACTTTTTTTCTGTGATTAAAATGAAACACTGAACTTTAGTTTCCCTAGCAACAATATGTGCAGGTATTCATTGAATAAAATTTGTATTGATATTTACAATTGTTAAGCAAGTTCAAAGCCTACCAGTGCCATTAATCATTACATTAAAATAAAATTAATAGTATTGAAATTTGTATCTGTCTGCCTTCAAATGTAATCTACAGTCTTGCTGCATATAGTACGGAACAACACATTACCATCAATGTAAAATTTATCCTTGCCAACCTCAGTGACAGTCTTTAGGGGTAATTTTTACAGTTTTCGGTATCTTTTCATAACTTTAATTACTCACGTCTGTAGGCTGAAGCAAAATTTGAAATGCATTAAAATGTGAACCCCTGTACACTCTTGAGTAACCTCTATCTGCCGGAAGCAGTTTATTGGAATATATTTAGCTATGTAAATTTAAAGCATATTCAGAAATCTCCCACAAAATGGGAAGGTTGTGTGCATTGAATAAGTGACACTGGTACTTTCAGTAAAAATGCAGATAATATGTTTTTATTTTTGTCACAAAATGTAAAAAGTAAAGATTCTCTGTAAAAACAGAAATTCTACATTTTTCCTTGGCAAACGGATTTCTCGAATCCCTGTAAATCAGTAACAGTTCCTCATGCTAACTGGCCCTATTTGCAGTTGGAGCACTGGAAAAGTTTCAGTTATTCACTGCAGATCTATGGGAAAATGAGCTCTTTTCATTAGCTTATTGTTAGAACCAAATGCTAATTAATCAAGCCCACAAACCACATTTCTCAGCAAAGGTTTACGGTGCATCAGAGCAATATTCCTTCTGGTACACAGGTAGACTGTGACCTACATGACTATCAGAACACGTGCACTATGGTTCTATTTTCTTAAAGATTTCTTTCTCCTGAGAAGAAAGGACAAAGCAGCCATGTTTGCTGCAGTAATATTTCAGCAAGGAGTGGTAGCTATCATCTAATGTAACAATACCATCTGTGTTTAGGTTAATCTATAATGGAAACAGTGACACAGTTTTAACTATGGTAGTGAGAAAAGCACTGCTTTAAAGAAAGATGTAGAGTATGGATTATGTGTATTAGTATTTATATGCTGACCTGCAAGTCCAAATTTAGATTAGGGTACTAGGCTTTCATTCTCCTCCTAACTCTTGCAAGGCAGAGCTGTTCTTCCAGCAGAAGAGTTTGAGTCCCACTGCTCTGAGCCAGCTCAGCTGCCCTCAGAAGAGATCAGCAGCAGGGATATAGGAAGGAAGCAAGCCTGCATTTGGCAGATGTACCAGCAAATACTGTGCTATAATCTTAACACTCCATGTGTCCTGCAGATTTATTGCACTGCAGGAAGAACAGAAGTGTCCCCCGATGGATAGAATGTTTAGGATTCAGGACTTTCTAGGAAGAGTGTTGATTATTTGTGTGTATGTGTGGGGTGTGTGGGGGGGTGGGGGGGACAACTGAAAGAACAAGGGGACCTGCTGGGCAAGAAAGTCTAGAAAAGAACTGGCTTGGCAAAGAGCCAAATCTCCAATTCCAAGCCAGCAGCATTACTCTGAGTAGAAATAAAGGAAGGGAATATAAATTTCATGGTGAGCAAGGAGGGGAAAAAATGGCAATTGCAGGTGGATTTCCAATAAGTAGCTGGAGTTGATGGTGATAATGCAGGCAATAAAAAATGCCTAGGATTTAAGGAGTCAAGACTCAGCAAGAAACTTTGAACTTTAGTAATAATCCTACAGAGGTTTTGCAGCAGGGACTGTTTCTGAGGTACTTCTGTTAATTTACTTGGCTCTGTGTTGTAAAAGTGGGAAAAGAGAGGTATGCCTGTATGTATTATTTACCTGGGATTTGTTATAACATTTACTTTTCATCCTTGACACTAGTAGCTATACACTTGGCGAGCAGATAGTAACTAATGTTAAGCTAAAAACTGATCCCATTGCATTTGTTTGAGTTGGAATATGATTATCTGAGGCGAAGTTCCACATGTAGGGCCAGGTAGGCAGGCAGAGATTCAGAGTCTCAATGTGTGGATGAGACAATGGTGTAGAGAGGAGGGGGTTAGATCTATTAGGAACTGGGGAAACTTTTGGGACAGGGGGAGCCTATACAGGAAGGCTGGGCTCCACCTAAACCAAGGTGGATCCAGACTGCTGGCACTTAACATTAAAAAGGTTGCAGAGCAATTTTTTAAACTAAGAGATGCGGGAAAGACCATTGCTGCAGAGGTGCACGTGGATCGGACAGAGACTTCTCTTAGAGGAGAATCTACTGATATTCTCTAGGTTTTAGTCAGGAAGAGAGGATGGAAGAGGACAAAGTATGGGCCAGATCAGACGAGAAACATTCACATAAAGAATCTGACACATCAGAAAAGGGCAGACAAATAAACAGTAACAAGTTTTTAAAGTGCTTGTACACAAATGTTAGAAGTCTAAATAATAAGATGGGTGAACTAGAGTGCCTCGTGTTAAAGGAGGATATTGATATAACAGGCATCACAGAAACCTGGTGGGGTGAGGACAATCAATGGGACACAATCATTCCGGGGTACAAAATATATCGGAAGGACAGAACAGGTTGTGCGGGGTGGGGTGTGTGTGTGTGGGGGGGAGTGGCACTATATGTGAAAGAAAATGTAGAATCAAATGAAATAAAAATCTTAAATGAATCCGCATGTTCCATAGAATCTCTATGGATAGTAATTCCATGCTCTAATAAGAATATAACAGTAGGGATCTATTATTGACCACCTGACCAGGACAGTGATAGTGACGATGAAATGCTAAGGGAGATTAGAGAGGCTATCAAAATAAATAATTCAATAATAATGGGGGATTTCAATTATCCCCATATTGACTGGGTACATGTCCTCTCAGGATGAAATGCAGAGACAAAATTTCTCGGTACTTTAAATGACTGCTTCTTGGAGCAGCTGGTACAGAAACCCACAAGGGGAGAGGCAACTCTCAATTTAGTGCTGAGCACAGGATCTGGTCCAAGAGGTAACTATAACAGGACCGCTTGGAAATAGTGACCATAATATTACAACATTTAACATTCCTGTGGTGGGAAGAACACCTCAACAGCCCAACATTGTGGCATTTAATTTCAGAAAGGGGAACTATGCAAAAATGAAGAGACTAGTCACAGTACCTTTTAATTTCTGTTTAACTAGAGTGAAATCCATGCAAGCTGCATGGACACCTTTCAAAGACACCATAATAGAGGCTCAACTTAAATGTATACCCCAAAATAAAAAAAAAAACAGTAAAAGAACTAAAAAAGAGCCACTGTGGGCTTAACAACCATGTACAAGAAGCAGTGAGAGATAAAAAGGCATCTTTTAAAAAGTGGAAGTCAAATCCTAGTGAGGTAAATAGTAAGAAGCATAAACACTGCCAAATTAAATGTAAAAATGTAATAAGAAAAGCCGAAAAAGAGTTTGAAGAACAGCTACCTTTTGAGTTTTTGGTTAATAACAAAATATTTTTAAGTACATCAGAAGCAGGAAGCCTGCTAAACAACCAGTGGAGCCCCTGGACAATGGAAATACAAAAGGAGCACTTAAAGATGATAAAGTCATCACAGAGAAACTAAATGAATTCTTTGCTTCAGTCTTCACAGCTGAGGATGTCAGGGAGATTCCCAAACCTGAGCCATCTTTTATAGATGACAAATCTGAGGAATTGTCACAGAATGAAGTGTCACTAGAGTTGGTTTTGGAATTAATTGACAAACTTAACAGTAACAAGTCACCGGAACCAGATGGCATTCATCCAAGAGTTCTGAAAGAACTCAAGTGTGAAATTCAGGAGCTATTAACTATGGTTTGTAACCGGTCCTTTAAATCAGCTTCTGTAGCCAATGACTGGAAGATAGCTAATGTAACGCCAATATTTAAGAAGGGCTTTAAAGGTGATCCTGGCAATTACAGACCGGTAAGTCTAACGTCAGTACCAGGGAAATTAGTTGAAACAATAGTAAAGAATAAAATTGTCAGACACATAGAAGAACATAAATAGTTGCGCAAAAGTCAACATGGTTTCTGTAAAGGGAGATCATGTCTTACTAATCTATTAGAGTTCTTTGAGGGGGTCAACAAACATGTGGACAAGGGGGATCCAGTGGACATAGTGTACTTAGATTTCCAGAAAGCCTTTGACAAGGTCCCTTACCAAAGGCTCTTACTTAAATTAAGTTGTCATGGGATAAGAGGGAAGATCCTTTCATGGACTGAGAACTGGTTAAAAGACAGGGAACAAAGGGTAGGGATAAATGGTAAATTTTCAGAATGGAGATGGGTAACTAGTGGTGTTCCCCAAGGGTCAGTCCTAAGGCCAATCCTATTCAATTTATTCATAAACGATCTGGAGAAAGGGGTAAACAGTGAGGTGGTAAATTTTGCAGATGATACTAAACTGCTCAAGATAGTTAAGACCAAAGCAGACTGTGAAGAAATTCAAAAAGATCTCACAAAACTAAGTGATTGGGCAACAAAATGGCAAATGACATTTCATGTGGATAAATGTAAAGTAATGCACATTGGAAAAAATAACCCCAACTATACATACAATATGATGGGGGGCAGGGGGGGCTAATTTAGCTACAACTAATCAGGAGAAAGATCTTGGAGTCATCATGGATAGTTCTCTGAAGACGTCTATGCAGCGTGCAGCGGCAGTCCAAAAAAGCAAACTGGATGTTAGGAATCATTAAAAAAGGTATAGAGAATAAGATGGAGAATATCTTATTGCCCTTATATAAATCCATGGTACACCCACATCTTGAATACTGCGTACAGATGTGGTCCCCGCATCTCAAAAAAGATATACTGGCATTAGAAAAGTTTCTAAAAAGGGGCAACTAAAATAATTAGAGGTTTGGAACAGGTCCCATATGAGGAGAGATTAAAGAGGCTAGGACTTTTCAGCTTGGAAAAGAGAAGACTAAAGGGGGATATGATAGAGGTATATAAAATTGAGTGGTGTGGAGAAAGTGAATAAGGAAAAGTTATTTACTTGTTCGCATAATATAAGAACAAGGGGCCACCAAATGAAATGAATGGGCAGCAGGTTTAAAACAAATAAAAGGAAGTTCTTCTTCACACAGTGCACAGTCAACCTGTGGAACTCCTTGCATGAGGAGGTTGTGAAAGCTAGGACTATAGCAAGGTTTAAAAGAGAACTGGATAAATTCACGGAGGTTATATCCATTAATGGCTATTAGCCAGGATGGGTAAGGAATGGTGTCCCTACCCTTTGTTTGTCAGGGGGTGGAGATGAACGGCAGGAGAGAGAGATTACCTGTTAGGTTCACTCCTTCTGGGGCACCTGGCATTGACCACTGTCGGTAGACAGGATACTGGGCTGGATGGACCTATGGTCTGACCCAGAAAATTCTTATGTTCTTAAGTACAGATGTAGTTTCTATAAGCACCTAATGATTTGTCAGACCATATGGCCTACAGACTCTCATAAAAAGGAATTCAGGATCTTTTAATTAAAAGCAGAGTTCTTAGCCACAAGGGAATTGCTACAGAATGTCTCTGGTTTTAAAAGAAAAATAAAGATAAAACTCAAGTATTAAAAATAGCTTCCAGAGGAATTTTGTGAATAAAATGGTAAAAAACAGACAGTGACGAAGAAGTGTAACAAATTTAGTAACGTGAGTTCAAACAAAGTACATTCCCTTCTTCACGACAAGTGCTACATGTGAACAAACTGTCATGAAAAACCTGCCTATATTCACCATAGAGTAGATTCTGCCCTCTGTCATAAAATCTACTGGTTTGAGTCAAATTCCATCTTGTGGAGGGGGTCTGCACTAAGGCTATGCACCACTTGCCTCCCACCGATACCTTATTTTCAGGTCTTAAGTGAGATTTAAGTGGTAGTGGGCTCTCACAAAGGATAAAATTAACCCCTTTGGAGAATAGATCCAGATTTAAAAAGAGCCAACTGCTGAGCAAAGAGCTTGTCAATATAAGTAAGAGTGGGGCAGAATGTGGCCTGATGTTCTGGTGACCTGTTTACTCATGAACATTCTTGGATATCATAAAAGCTCTATGCATTTGCAATTTGTAGCTGAAATTTGATTAGGGGAATTGATTGCAGGCAGAACTGAGCGGAGGCACTTGCATCATCCCACGTTACATGCTGTTCCTGTCAATTTTCCAGAGAATGAGGTTGATGTGTAGCATCCAAAGGAACAGTGCTGGGGTTGGGGAACCTTTTTTCCAGGTTTTTTTTTTTAAGTTAACAAAAGGGGAAATTTTCAAGGCACAAATGGGAGTTAGACCCCTAACAAGCCCCATATAAAATTAAAATGTAATGGTATAAGAAAACCAGAAGAAAGGGAGGGTGGGAAAGGGAGAAGAAACAGTTTTGATGCTTTCAAAATCTTTTCAGGCCAGGGCAGATCTAGGTCTAAGTGAGACGGAAAGGGGGTGAGGAGCAGAAAAGAAGGTAAGAAAATCCATGGGGGGAGAGGTGAGAGAGAGAACCCAGAATGAAGAAGAGAAACTGACAACAGGAGGGGATCAATAAGTAGCATATGACTTGGAGGATCCTTGGCGTAGTAATGGAATTAAAAACAAAGGAGGACTTTGTTGTGGTTCAAATACAAGACAGCACAAAGCTTTAAGCAAGCAAACAGGCTGGTCTGCCAACGGACTTGTCCTGTCAGCTTTCCACCCTTTCCTTTATTCTTTCTCTCCCTCCGCGCATTACATTCTCCAACAGATAAAAGGAATACACTGGCTTTGTTTAACATTCTTATTTACCAATTTCTATCTACTGCATTCCTTGCTCTCGGGCCTTGAGCCCAGTCCTGGGAGGCTTCCCACGGTTCATGTCATCTGGGCGAGATTCCAAGGTTCATGCCCTTGAGAGGAGCTGTGTGTGCACTGCTCCTACACAACACTCCAGGTGTGCCCTGAATATTGCCAAGTGCATGAACCTTGTATGAATCCTACATCCCCTCCTTTTTTGTTTATTTGTGCTCGGCCATCTCATGGTAGCCATCAATTTGCTTTTGCAAGCAAATTAACTCCCGGACAGACAAGGTCATAACTCGTGGAGCCTGCCAGGGCGGGTCTCGACAAAGCCTTAACAAAAAGGAAATACATTGCACACAGCAACAGCAAAAAATAAGCTTAAGAAGGTAAAGTGTAATTGGCTGGGCCCCAATTAGCCATGCCAGAGTACTGGGAAGAGAGATTTGCGTAAGGAGCGAGCATCGTCTCATTCCCTATTTCCTCAGGGTGATGACATACTGGAATAAGGCATGTACCTAACAGTTCTTCGGCTGCTACAGAATCAGATAAACAAAAGTGGGTAACATTTGCTATTGAAGCCAATCTTTCCCATAGGTTGGGCTGGCTTGGGATGCTACGCCTCCTCCGTTTCCGTCCCGCCATTGTCAACCCGGGAGGCACCGCATTATCCTCCAAGGTCAGCTGAAACTCCGGTATGGGGTTCGATAGCCCCTGGTGCCACGCCATGCTGTTTCAGTGCCGGTCGCACACACCGGGCCGGAACCCACAACGGTCCTGCAGGGAGAAACAGAGCAGCATATCCCCGACCCCAAGTGATTAAAGGCACTGGGCCCAGCCATTGCGGATCGGGCAGCTGATGGTAATAGACACGCGGTCTTTCCAGTACCTCGGACTTATGAAAATGCCAATCCGTGGGGGTCTGCTGATCTGCGTTCAGCGTTAAATTATTTAAAGTAAACAAAAGGATATGCATTTGTTGCTGAATATCTCCTAAGGTTCAGAGACGCAGTTCCCCTTGTTTTAATTGTTTGTCGAGCAAGGTTTTTAGCGTGCGATTTGGACGTTCAAAAATAGCTTGGCCTATGGAATTATAAGGGATTCCGTGTTTGAGACGGACGTCCCATTGGGCACAAAAGGTGGAGAGGGCTGTGGAGCAATAGGCTGGGGCATTATCCGTTTTTATCTGGCTCGGGCGACCCATAACAGCAAAACAGGCTAGCAAATGGTGACTAACTTTGGGAGTGGCTTCCCCATGCTGTGGGGTCGCCCAGAGGAATCCCGAATAGGTATCAATGGAAACATGTAAAAACGAATAGGGGCAGAATTGTGGCACGTGAGTGACATCCATTTGCCACAGCTGATTCGCTGCGGTACCTCTGGGGTTAACGGCATAAGAAAAGGTAGGGGCAGCAGTGGGGGCAGGAACAAACAATAGAACGTGCATGATCAGCAGGAATGTAAAACTGTCGGGCCAAAACAGAGGCAGACTGATGAAAAAAGGAATGGCTTTCAATGGGGTCAGAAAAAAGGGAATTTACCTCACCACGTAATGCGCGATCAGCGCGCGCATTGCCTTCAGTGAGTAGCCCAGGCAGAGGGGTATGATTGCGAATATGAGCAACAAAATAAGGGAAATTACGAGTGGTGAGGAGATACTGTAAGGACAAAAACAGGCGAAGAAGGTCCGCATCGACCTGAGGGGTGATGAGGGCAAGGGGTAAATGATCAATTACCTGATAAACATAATGCGTGTCCATGATCAAATTAAAGGGACAATCAGCAAAAAGTTGAAAGGCCAAAATAACAGCAGCTAGTTCCAAGGACTAGTGACGCTCTCCAAGCGCTGTGTATCCAAATGTTGTTGTACAAGTGAATGAAGCGCTTTCAGCTTTTCTAGGGGGAGGGGCCACTGGTCAATCCATATGGGCTCTAAGGATTGCCATACCAATGGTCATGCGGATGGCAAGGTGGGTGAGGGAGGATTTTGGGCCATTATATATTAATATCGAGGGTGGTGTCCAGCTTTACAAGTAAGTCATGGCCCCAAATATTGAGGTGGACAGGGAGTACAAAAGGGCGGATTGTAGCAAGGGCACAGCCTCCTGGTTTAGAGACCGTGACCCAAGACAAACTTTGGCGCCCGGGTTTGCTACCCCCGATCCCCCACAACTCTTTAGAAGGAACTGTTGGCCAACTGACCGGCCACTCCGGATCACGAATCACCAGTATCATCAGCTTCAGTGTCCACCAGCCCTGTAAAAGGAACATTATTTAAGAGAAGTGTTAACTGAGGTTTCGAGGGGCGGACCGATATTGTTAGAGCAACAAGTGTAGAAGACGTGTTGTGAGACAGCAACTGAGACAGCGTCGATCCAAAGCCGTTCCCGCCCCGGGCTCGATCCTCTGCATCTGGCACCTGATAGGGGACTAAAATCAACTGCGCAATTGACCGTCCACGCGGGAGCGACTGCGGAAGATGGGTCCACACCTAAACCTTAATAACGCTGGTGTAATCGGCATCAATGACCCCTGGGATGACAAAAAAACCCTGTTTTCCAGCGTGTGAGCAAGGGAGAACCAGACCCACAAAACCGGCAGGGAGAGGTCCCATGACCTGTGTAGGTATGGCGCAAACCTCCCCCAGCAACTGAAAATCAGCGTCCTCCTGCATAATCAAATCAAGCCCTGCACTTCTCGCAGTCACCACCCTCATGGAATCTATGGATTTTAAGGCAGAGGAACAGTTGTCTGAGTGGGAAACACCCCCTTTTGGCCCTGGGTTCGGGGGAGACCCGTTGTGCAGTTTCCCGACCCGCTACGACACTGATTAGCCCAGTGATAGCCCTTCCGACACTTGGGGCACTTCTTTGAGGGGTGGGCGGGCGCTATCAATGAGCGGCACTCCCGCTGAAAGTGACCCTCCTTACCACAGCGGTAACAATGCTTCCCCTCCTTCCCGCTTTTCCGCAGGGCGGTGGCCAGAACCCCGGCTTTATGTGCTTGTGTGCCGATGTTTTGGCACGCCCGCAGCATGTCCGACAGCTCTAGAATGCCAGCGGCTTGTGCCGCCTGGAGAGCACGGCAGCAATCCTCGTTCGCATTTTCAACCGCCATTTTTAACAGGATCTCCTGAGCTGCCGCAGGGTTATCCACCTGTCGGAGGATAGCCTCCTGCAATCTGTTGGTAAAATCCATAAAGGACTCTGATGCACCCTGATAGATACTGGCAAAGCTTTTGGTAGGCTTGCCTGAATCCGGGACCTTCCGGAAAGCATGCTGGGCACAGGTGGAAATAATGGGGAAGACGGCCTGAGGGAGTTGAGACTGCATCTGAACGGTAGCAAACTGGCCCTCCCCTGCCAAGTGCTCATAAATGACACCTTGCTCTCTATATACCTGGGCTTGGCGTTCCGCCATCTGCCGATACTCACTAAGCCAAATAACATACTGACTGGGCCTCAGCATCATGCGCAACAGCGCCTTCCAATCTTCAGGGATCAGGGTGTACCCAGTACCTAGCCCTTCAATGAGACCATGTACATACGTACTAGTCAGGCCGAACTTGTGAATCGCTTTCTTTACCTCTCGGATCACCGAGTAAGGCAAACTGACCCAGTTTGCAACCTGGTTGCCCTGGCCATCATCCTGCCAGGTCACCGGACAAACTGAGACCAGATCAGCCAGCTCCTCTGCTGTAATATCTGAGCGAGTCTTCGCTGCGTGAACTATTTGTTGCACCAGCGAAAGCCCCTGAGCAGACGTGGACAACCCCCCGGGGGGCCCCGGAGCATGGGGCCCCACGAGGAGATGGCGATCAGACACCGGCTCTGGTGGGGAAGGCAAGGGAGGTGGTGGTAATTGAGGCACTGGGGGCGAAGCAGGGGGAGGGATGGCTGCAGGAGCGGACGGGGGTGGCGAGATCGGCAGCCCCTCTATTGGCGCGGGAGAGGGTCTTTCCGAGGCGACACACTGTGTCGCATCGCCAGGAGAGGGGATGGCTGCAGGTGGCGAGATCACCAGCCCCGCAAGGGAGGGCCTTTCCGAGGCGACACGCTGTATTGCGTCGCGGCAGAGGTGCCAGGCATGTAAAGCCTGCACGGGCGCCCGAGGCTCTTTGTGCAATGTCTGGCCCAACCGCTCCCAGTCCGCTAGCTTAAGGGTTCCGGCTTCAGGGTACCATGGGCATTGGGCACTCACCTCCTGTAGCAGGAGAGTGAGTTCTCGAGTGGGGCAGTCATGCTGAGCCTTACGCAGCAAATACTGTAGCTCATTGCGGTGTTGCACTTGCAAAGCAGAGAGGGAGCTTCCCATACTTACCACAATGAAAAATACTCACCGGGATCCGCGAAGCGGATGAGTGACGCGTCTGAAACCCTTGCCGGGCGAGGTGAGTGCTGAGGGCCCCACGTTTGGGCGCCAGTTGTTGCGGTTCAAATACAAGACAGCAAAAAGCTTTAAGCAAGCAAACAGGCTGGTCTGCCAATGGACTGGTCCTGTCAGCTTTCCACCCTCTCCTTTATTCTTTCTCTCCCCGTGCATTACATTCTCCAATAGATAAAAGGAATACACTGGCTTTGTTTAACATTCTTATTTACCAATTTCTATCTATCGCATTCCTTGCTCTCGGGCCTTGAGCCCAGTCCTGGGAGGTGTGCCCTGAATGTTGCCAAGTGCATGAACCTTGTATGAATCCTACAGGACCTAGTGAGAACAGGTTAAAAAGCACACACTGAAGGGTGGGTGCAGGGAAAATACACAACCGCAGTGGCATCATGAGTTTTTCCTCATCCCTCATCATCATGGGGATGAGGAAAAACAAACAAAGAAAAAAGGCTGTTGTTTTTAATCTGAGGAAAATGGTCACCTCAAGTGCAACCCTTATTCTACCTCTGCAGCAAAGCTGCCTGAAACATTTTGGATTTCAGAATGTTTGGATGAAAAACAGGGACAATTTTTTTGGTGTATATTTTTGTGAAAAGTTTTAAAAACCTGCTCTACTCTGAAGGCGGTGCCTGGGCCTGCCTTCTCCAGACTATATGAAGGAGAAATGAGAGCAGGATAAACACAGCCTGGTCAGGGGGCCACTTGTCCAGAAAAAAGTGGAAATCAATGCTCTTCTGTGCCCGCTGCATAGGGAACCAGCCTACCTCTTTGTCTCTGCACCAAACAAAACTGGATGGTTCAATAATGACTGTAGGTGAAACAGTAAATTGGTGGATATTCTCTCCCAAAATGCATGTGAGCTACTAACACTGCTGAACTTTCGTTCTGATTTCCAGGCTTTTTTCATACATTCAGGCTACATATGTAACCACCCAGCATACTTTTCTTAGTGGAGATTTATTACACTATTTGTCTTCATTTTCATGAGACTAATGTATCAATTTTTAAAATAAAATGAGAGCAAAAAAGTCTGAAGAAGAAGAAAAGTTCCAGTGTTTGGAAGTGGCATTCCGTCGTCCCTTTGATAGCCCTTCACGTTAGGCAAAATAGAGATGGTAATGCTAGTGCTCTCTTTCTAACTTGGTTTTAGTCCCTGCAGTGCTTCTCAACAATAATAACCTTTCATCTACAAACAATCAGGCTATCTAACTTTAACTGCACCCTATCCAGATTTTCAGAATGGGCACTTCATCCCTGTGATGTCACGTACATGTTAAACTGCAAAGATGCAATCCCAGATTGCAGGTGTCAGAATCTCCTTGTAGATAATTCTACATACCGTTACCTTCATCTTCCCTTCACAGTAAGTAAGATTTGTCAGGCATCTGTATCCCTTGAAAGTTCATAACTTTAAATTCTTTAGTTCACAAGGAACTTCTGGTACCCTTTAATCAAAGGTGGAGAGCTCCAATGCTGTATCTATATTTAATTTCTTCTTATGTTTCTGGGAAAATTTAGCAAAACACATAAGGCATGTCAAAAATATTGAGCCAGTATTATACACAGGAGTGGGCATACACCCAGTACTATATGCTGGTGTAGGGCGTGGGAGCACACAATTTCCACAATTCAGAAGAATTTGGTTTGGGATAGAAAACTGACACATTGCTTTGAGCTGAAGGACAATGATGTGAACAGTGGGTGTGTGATTTTGAAGGTCCACAGGGAACAAATTCCTTGGAGCTGTGAGACTGTAGTCACATCCAGAAGTCTGCAGTCTGGGTGGGGAAGATTCTGTCCATTGATCCTGTCATAAATATAAAGGGAAGGGTAAACCCCTTTAAAATCCCTCCTGGCCAGAGGAAAAATCCTCTCACCTGTAAAGGGTTAAGAAGCTAAAGGTAACCTCGCTGGCACCTGACCAGAATGACCAATGAGGAGACAAGATACTTTCAAAAGCTGGGAGGAGGGAGAGAAACAAAGGGTCTGTGTCTGTCTGTATGCTGCTTTTGCTGGGGATAGACCAGGAATGGAGTCTTAGAACTTTAGTAAGTAATCTAGCTAGGTATGTGTTAGATTATGATTTCTTCAAATGGCTGAGAAAAGAACTGTGCTGAATAGAATGACTATTCCTGTCTGCGTGTCTTTTTTGTAACTTAAGGTTTTGCCTAGAGGGATTCTCTATGTTTTGAATCTAATTACCCTGTAAGGTATCTACCATCCTGATTTTACAGAGGTGATTTCCTTACTTCTATTAAAAGTTTTCTTGTAAGAAAACTGAATGCTTTTTCATTGTTCTCAGATCCAAGGGTTTGGGTCTGTGGTCACCTATGCAAATTGGTGAGGATTTTTACCAAACCTTTCCCATGAAGTGGGGTGCAAGGGTTGGGAGGATTTGGGGGGGAAAAGACGTGTCCAAACTACGTTTCCCAGTAAACCCAGTTAGCGTTTGGTGGTGGCAGTGGAGATCCAGGGACAAAGGATAAAATTAATTTGTACCTTGGGGAAGTTTTAACCTAAGCTGGTGAAAGTAAGCTTAGGAGGTTTTCATGCAGGTCCCCACATCTGTACCCTAGAATTCAGAGTGGGGGAGGAACCTTGACAGATCCCCATAGAGAACCCTTGCACAACACTTGTTTACTTGTGCTTTTGATAAAGGTTGAGAATTCATCTCTGTCAATGAATATTACGAGTTTGGATCCAGATCTTGAAAGCCCTCCATACATTGAATTTCCATTGCAGTCAGTGAGAGCTCTGCATTCAGCGTGTTTCCAGGATCAACCTATTCATATCTCTTCCCAGTTATGCAGCTTCACAAGTTGTTTGTCTGTAAAGGTAACAGTGCAAAACAAAGCCTTTCTCAAATCTCTACAAGGGCATTAACTTTCTCAATACCATCAATGTGTGTGCATCTAGGGCACCCACCTGGATCAACTCAGTGAAGGGCAAAACAATTTTCTCTAGACTTATAGTATATTTATCCAGCTAATAATAGTGTCTTACCTAATATTAATTAAGAATCATTCAGTTTTGCCTGTACCTCTGTTTGCAGTGTTTATCCATAATTCATAGATTCCAAGACATAAGTGACCATTGTGATCATCTAGTCTGACCCCTGTATGACAGAGGTCAGAGAACTTCCCCCAAATAGTTCCTAGAGCATGTCTTGTATAGGAAAACAGCCAATATTGATTTTAAATTAGTCCATGATGGAGAATCCACCACAACCCTTGGTAAGTTGTTCCAACAGTTAATTACTCTCGCTATTAAAAATGTACGCCTCATTTCCAGTGTGAATTTGTCTGACTTCAGGTTCGAGCCATTGGATGTGTTATACCTTTCTCTGTTAGACTGAAGAGCTCCTTCTCAAATATTTGTTCCCCATGTAGGTACTTACAAAGTCTAATTAAGTCACCCCTTATCTTTCTCTTTGTTAAGCTAAATAGACTCAAATCCTTGAATCTATCACCAAGGCATGTTTTCTAATCTTTTAATTATTCTTGTGGCTCTTTTCTGAGCATATGCACACAGGTGCAGAAGAGAGAAGTTTTCCTAGAATTATCTGAAGGATCTAAGACCTTACCAGCTGTTTTTGAATTTAAATGAGATCTTCTTTAAATGAGATCTTCTAAATTGTTCTCAAAGATGCCCCTCTGCAAAATATATTTGTCTAACAGCTTTTTAAAGAAAAAGACTGACGAATGTCTAACTTCTTATTTTGAATTGCATAATAAAAAGTTCTGTTTTAACTATCTACCAGTAATAATTAACATTGTAAAATACTTTTAATCTTCAAATAAATATTTTTGAAGCTATTAATATCCAGGTTCTGACATCCTCACACCCATTTAATAATTCCTTACTTGCAAAATTCCCATTGACTTCATTGGGGCCAGGATGTCTTGCAATAGGGATTACTTGGGGAGTAAGGTGCTACTAACCCAGAGTAAGGATCTCAGAATCTGGCCTTAACCAATTAACTTTCACAACATACCTGTGAGATTCAACAAGGTTATATGGTTACTGGGTTGGCATACTATACATCGATCTCAATAAGGCACTTGTCTTAGTCCCACATGAGCATTCTAATTCTTTCAGCATTATATGGAATCAATGTAGCCCATATTCATTAAAAACTAGTTAACTAATACATTGTAAAAATACTTATAAATGTGGAGCCATTATTGTATGGGGATGTTTCTAACATACTCCTGCAGGGTTTATGCTTGTCCAATCCTACTCACTGTCTTTATAAATCATTTGAAAGAAAACATAAACCCACTTCTAAAGAAATTTGTAGGTGCCATAAAAAAGGTGGAGTAGTAAACAATGATGGGGACGGTCAAATCAGGGGAGGCTTCTCAGCCCAGCCATGTGAGGCACAGCCTAACCAAGAATCCCCCAAAGCTACAAAATACAGTTTGCGTATTCTTGTGGGGTTTTTTTGTGCTAAATATATACCCATTTGAGGACAAATTGTGATTTGATTTAAATATCACAACTCGCGCTCTCCAGTAATGCAGTGACTATGAAAAAAGAGTTAGGGGCAATGGTTGATAACCAGATGAACGTGATCTCCCAATGTTATGCTACAGCTAAAAGGACCAACATGATCCTTGGCTATATAAGCAAGGGAATATCAAACAGGAATAGGGAGGTTGGTATTACCCCTATATACAGTATTATTAAGACTGTCACACTATTTCAGTGTCCAAGTCTAGGGTCCACACTTCAAAAAGAATATTGAAAAATTAGAAGGGTCTTGGAAAACTTCTGCAAAAATTATTTGAGGTGTAGAAAATATGCCATATAATGAGAGACTTAAGAACCTAGATCAATTTAGTTTATCCAAGAGAAGGTTAAGAGGGGATTTGATCAAAGTTTACAAATACTTACATGGGGAAGAGATTTTTGATAGCTGACAACTCTTAAATCTAGCAGAAAAAGACATAACATGATCCAGTGTTTGGAACCTGATGCTAGACAAATTCAAGACTAGAAATGAGGAACAAATTTTTAATACTGAGAGTAATTAACCACCAGCACAAAGTATTTGTGTAAATGATGGATTCTCGATCATTTGACGTCTTTAAATCAATACTGGAGGTCTTTCTAAGATGTGTGCTATAGCTCATACAAAAGGTATGGGCTTGGTGCAGAAATTACTGGGTCAGGTTCTCTAGTCTGTGTTAAACAGGAGGTCAGTGTATTGGATCACAACAGTCTCTTCTGGCCTTAAAAATCTATGGATCTGTAGGTAAGTGAGTGGTGGTATCCTCAATTTCTTGATGAGGTGACTGAGGCAAGGACTGTTCACATGGCTTGCTTAGGGCCACAAAGAAGGTCTGTGTCAGAACAAGGATTAAAAATGAGTAGCTCCTAGCTCTGAGTTCTATGGTCAGACCCCAATACCAATATTTTTAAAGGGTAAATGGGATGACCTGGGTAACTATTGGCCTTTCAGTCAGACATTGATCCTGGGCAAGGTAATGGAGGGGCTGATATGGGACTCAATTAATAAAGAATTAAATGAGGGATTTTAATTAAAAGAATTAAATTAAATAAGTAATGCCAATCAACGTGGTTTATGGAAAACTGATCCTGTCAAACTTGTAATTTTTTTATGAGATTACAAGTTTGGTTGATAAAAGTGATATGTTGATGATGATATGCTTTGACTTCTGTAAGGCGTTGACTTGGTACTGCATGACATTTTTATTAAAAAAAACTTGGAAAGATATAAAATCAACATGGCACTCATTAAATGGGTTAAAAATTGGCTAATTGATAAGTCTCAACATGTGATTGTAAATAGGGAATCATCATTGAGTAGGTATGTTTCTACCTTGGTGGAGACCCACAGGGATTGGTTCTTGGCTCTACATTATTTAGCATTTTTTGTCAATGACCTGGAAGAAACAACATAAAATCATCACTGATAAAGTTTGCAGATGACTCAGAACTGGGGGAGTGATAAACCATGAAGAGGACAGGTCACTAATACAGAGTGATCTGGATGGCTTGGTAAGCTGGGAGCAAGCAAACAATGTGTTTTTTAACATGGATTAATGTAACTATCAAGGAACAAAAAATGTAGGGCATACTTACAGGATGGGGGACTCTAGCCTAGGAGGCAGTGAATCTGAAAAAAATTGGGGCTTGAGGTGGACAATCAGCTGAACAAGAGCTCCCAGTGCAACATTGTGACTAAAAGGGCTAATGCGATCCTTGGATACATAAGTAGGGGAATCTCAAGTAGAAGTAGAGATGTTGTTTTACCTCTGTATTTGGAATTGATGCAACTGCTGCTGGAATAGTGTCTCCAGTTCTAATGTCCAAAATTCAAGAAGGATGGGGGTCAGAGAACAGCCAGGAGAATGATTAAACGATTAAAAAACATGCCTTACAGCAGCGGTGCCTAATATATAGCCTGCTTCAACACAATATACTAACGGCCGATTCATTAGCGTTTTGTTGTCATGTTTATATCATTTTAATTTACATGAGTGTGCAAATAGGTTGTTTCTGTGTGCCGTACTGTCTATCTAAAAACATACAAAACAAGCTGAACTTAAAATATAAATCAATACAGATGCTTTAAATCTCATTAAAATATGTAGAATCTGTTTGGTCCAAAGATGGTTGTGTTTAGGTTTATGTAGCCCTCCTGTGTAATAAGGTTGGGGACCACTACCTTAGAGTGATAGACTCAAGGAGCTCTATTTATAAAGTCTATTTATAAGTCTTATCTTTCTCTTTGTGAAGCTAGACTCTATAAGAATCTACATGAGTAACAAATATTAGAGAATGAGCTCTCCAGCCTAACAAAGAAAGGTACAACATGATCCAATGGCTAGAACCTGAAGTTAGACACATTCACACTGGAAATAAGGTGTCAATTTTTAACTGCGAGGGTAGTTAACCATTGGAACAAATTAGCAGGGGTCATGGTGGATTCTCCTTTACTGACAATTTTTTTTAAATCCAGATTGGATGTCTTTCAAAAATACATGCTCCAGGAATTATTTTGGGGAAGTTCTATGGTTTGTGTTATACAGGAGGTCAGTCTAGATGATCACCAGAGTCCTTTCTCTCCTGAGAATCTCTGTCCATGAGTCACTATATATTAATGTAATTATCTAGAGAGACTTTGTAACAGTGAACATTTTTTAAATTATGTTTCTGTGAATACACACATTTATGTCTGAATTTTGGAATGAATTTTTGTGTATTTTACATATTTTTTCAGTGTTTATAAAGGCACTAGTTCCTCAGTGAAACTGCATAGAATCTGCATTGTGTGTATCCTGTTGCAAGGCCAAAGTGAGGAACTGTTAATGCTAGCCAGTACTACAACCCCACTTTGCGGATTTCAGTGGTGCACAGGCCTTGTTCTGATTCTCTGCCCCACAGTGAAGTTCACTGTTTGTGAGCAACAAAGAACGTTGTATAGCTTATTCTTAAAATTTGTGACTCGGGAGATAAGGAACCCCCTCCCCAAATACTGATTTATGCTAAAAATAGCTCAGATTCTCCTTTTTCAAAGAACATTGTAAAAACACTGTGATGGAGCCTTTGTTGTTGTTCATTCAGTTGACCTAAAAACATGGTTCATGGCTATATAGATTTTCTTAGTTATAAATGGGAAAATAATTTGTGTGCTGCTTTGTCAGTGGTGCCCAATAAGAATTTATAGGTCATGTTAGCAACCTGCTAAAAACTAATTATATTTGACATTATTGGTATAGCATTCAAAATTGGCTTTGCTTTAGAAATATAATTTTCACAATGAGTCCCACAGGGTATGAAAATAAAAACTAAAATGTTTAAAAGGCCTATTGGAAAGAATAATAGGATAACAGCCCTGTTCATGATGTCATAGTTATGTTTTCTATAGAGTTTCCAATATAAGTCCCCATTAAGGTTTATTTTGGACTGTTAAAATCCAAGATTAAAGTAGACAGGGAAAGTTTTTTATATTTTTTGCTTTGGGTCTGTGCGGAAAGAAGCCGGGAAGAGGAATCAAAATTACATGGACTAATTCTGAGTTGTGCATTTTAAAACAAAACAAACTAAAACCACAACCACACACAACTATTTCTCATATTATGGAGCTCAACAGCAATTGCTTCCTAAGAACATAAGAATGGCCATGGTTCATCTAGCCCAGCATCCTGTCTTCCGACAGTGGCCAGTGCAGATGCTTAAGAGGGAGTGAACATAATCGGGCAATTATCAAGTGATCCATTCCCTGTCATTCAGTCCTAGCACTTGCTGCTATGCTTCCTTGCACCCTGGAAGTCTTTTAAGTCTAGAGGCTGCTAAAGTAGACAACAATAGCTCTGATAAAGATTTTGTTTAATTTTTGGGGGTATGCTTGTCACATGCCAGACTGACAGTACAGAAGTTCAGTTTATTCAATAATTACAGCATGGTCAACTGTACTTCAAGGTACTTCATCATTTGAAAATCTGGACCCTACTCAAAGAACCAGATTATACCTGGTTAAGTCGTTAGTGTACAAACACATGATTGGCAGGAACTTTCTCCATTTTGCACACCCCAGGCAACGTCCATGCACAGTTGTAATCCCTGCACTTGGGAGGAAAGGGATTGCTTCTTCCCTGTTCCCTTAGACTCCCCCAGAGGGAGCAGAGGTGGGTAAAGGAGGTGGTGCCATAGCCTGCCATGGAGCAGGGCTGGTGGAGCATGAGCAGAAAGCTGCAGTCATCTAGGGGTGTAGGAGTGAACATGATTGTCTTGTGCATTGGGGCAGTTGTGGATGAGTTCCTGAAACGGAACTCTTCCCTGAACTTCTATCAGGGATACAAGTGGGGATCTGCACCACTCCTTCCATGGAGTTGTGCCTAAATGGCACAACTGAGTCACTAATTAGTAGAGATGAAGGAACAATTAACTTGACGAATATAGCTTCTCTCGTCTGCTCAGGGAAAGTCTGGTTGCCTCTCTGCCCTGATTGAATGAGTGGGCACACTTACCTTACACAAACACTTGTGCCTGTGAATGGAACTTGCTTTCTGTGAACATTTTTACTCGTAGAAACTGATTTGGGAAAAGTTGCTGGAAAGTGAACACAAAAGGCACAAATATGGCCTAAGTGAATAATTTAGTAAGCCAAACAATTAACTGAGTAAAAGAGTCTAAATGATTTGCCAAGTTACAAAAATGAATTTGCATACACAATGTTTATTATTGTGATGCTGGCAGACCAGGTGCCAGCTCATGCCGAATCCCAGGTCAATTCACTTGTGCATTAGTATAGATCAAAGTGATTGTTAAATGTATAAGAGTGTATATGGTGTTTAAACTTCATGAAAACTAATGGGATGTTACTTGCATTGTTTTCACTTATCTGTATCCTGTTATAATAGCAAACATTTGGATTATAAATACCCCTGTAACTAAATAACCCATCAAACAAGCCATCAGATGAGAAAGAAGCTTTGTGAAATGCAAATGAAGATCTTTAACTGAAAAGAGCTAATTTCAAAGCAAGTGGTCATTGTGTTGTGGTGATCAGAGGGCAAAGACACCAAATGCATTCCTCACTCTCAATCACCAAAGGAAAAGTCAAAATGAGTAGTGATACTGTAAATTTGTTTTCTGTGAGAGGGGGAAAAAAGCTATCAGAATGGATTTAAGGAAAGATCCCTCATCTCTGGACCGTTTGTTTTGGATTCTAATAGGGTCGAGAAGACTGAGATCTCCAGAGTTATTCTGGGTAGCCCTGAGAGACTTTTGGCAAACTAGCAGTTTATTACATCACTGCCACCATTTGGAATTACAGACTGTGACTCACTTGTACCTATATTTTACCTGCTTTAACCTCTCAACAGCTCTCATTCTTTTTTCTTAGCTATTAAACCTTTATTTAATTTATTATAGAACTAACTGCCAGTGTTGTGTTTGGTGTGAGATCTAGTGTACCAACTGATCTGGGGTAAGTGACTGGTCTCTTGGTATTGGGAGCAACTTGATGTGGTGTGATGTTTGGTATAAGTGACCTTTTACCACAAAGTCTAGTTTGTCTGGGTGACAAGCTAGACAGGAGAGTCTGAGGGGATGTCTATGGCTGCATGGTAAGACTGTTATAGTAATGCAGGATTTCATATTTGTTACTGGCTTGGTAAAATCTAAATATAGAACACACCACCAGTTTTGGGGTGTCTGTCCTGTTTTCTGACAGTCTGCCCTGAAGTAGGCACTCACAGTTGTGAGCCACTCCAGACAGCATGACAATTATATTTCAAGTAGAAACAGGCATGCATATAAAACAGGAAGATCAGTACATAAAATGCCTTCAATTGTATTTAATCAATGCATTCATGTAATACTACAATAAATGAGTCTGTATCCAGTTTTTCTTTTATTACTGCATGTATAAAAAAGTAACTTGCACTCCCAACAAAAATATTTAGCTTTAATTAAAAAATATCAACACTGAAGAGTTGTAACTCTTGCTGTTTTGCTTCAACACTGTAGAAGACTTGATTGATAATATGTGAACAGCTTCTGTATTATTTATTATTATAGCTCAATAGGTTTACACTGTATTTTCAAAAGAGGCATAAAGACTGAGGCCCTAGCATGAACATTTTAGGACCCCATCCCGCAACTAGATCCATGCTGGCAGACCCATGCACCAATGCAGAACCCTGTTGGATATGTCTACAGAATACTTTGGAGTACTTTGGGTCCATAGACTTCGACTGTCAGGGTTTGTGTTAGTGCTGTAAAAACAGCTGCATCAGATTTACAGTTCAGGTTGGGCTCTAAAGCCTGTGCGTGTGTGTATGTGGGGGGGTGTGGGGGAGTCTTCAGAGCCCAAGCTCCAGCCTGAGCTGCAACTTTAAAGTGCTATCTATACAGCTGTTTTTAGAGAACTACCATGAGCCCCTCTATCCTGAGTGTATCAACCTGGGCTTGGAGACTTGCTTCAAAATGCTGTGTAGATATACCCATTGAACCCAGTTGCAGGGTTTGTACCTAAATTAAGGGATCAATAAGAGGGTGAAGTCATGGATTAGAAGGATGAGTTCAAAAACAGTGGGTTCATTGAAGTCAAAGATAAAACTCCCAGTGCCAGCATTTCAACCAGTATGGTTATGCAGTTGTTTTGGGAGTGCAACACACACAGCTTGATATTTAATAGGTTATTTTTAGTTAATGGACTGTTGTTTATAAGCCTCCTTGAAGAAGCAGGTTATAGTTAGTTGTAGTAGCCCCTTGTTATGCTGATCAAAACGAGTGTATTGTAAATTTAAATGTATTTGTAAGTAGACAGAAATTGTCACGTCTTTAACTGCATGTTAATAGGGTTCAGCATGTACTTTGTAGCAGATATTCACTTCAGGTATATTCTTGACATTTGCAACTGAACTCCTTTTTCAGAACAGTTTATGATGTTCTTTATTGCTATCTAAATATGCAGTCCACACTGGTAATAACACTTTGTCTACCAGCTAGTTAAAATTCTCCTATTACCGGACCTGTCCCCTGGGAGGACATATTATTCTATACAAATTGGGGCTATCTAACGTAACTGAGAACTCTTCTCAATCTTTCCCCTTTAGTTCCCCCAATAGAAAGGACAATATGTTAATAAGTATCACTTGAGAATAAAAATTGAAATAATCACTTATGAATTTACCCATAGCTGACAGCTTTATTAATCTCTCTAGCTGCTGTCATTTGATAAAGAACATATAATAAAACCTTTGCAAACTACCTAATTAGACATTCTGCAAGAGCAGCTTTGCCATTATAATAGCCAGTAATCAAGTAAAAAAAACAGTATCATTCTTCTCGGAAAGGAGCAGTTCTTTGAGCATCATCCTCATTTGTGATGTTCTAGTCACTAAACAATGGGAGAAAAATGGTATATAGTGAACAGCAATATTCATGCTTGGAACTATTATCACTAACATAACAACGAATTCTTCTGTTTGAGAGAGAGAGAGAGTTTCTCTACCAAAAAACATTCAGGTGTAAATTTGCCAAATGTGTGTGCAAAAATGCATGCACACTTTGGTATGAGAGCAAGTCAGGGACTTGCAAGTGAGTGCATATGTATGCCTTTCTCCACCCCTCCATATACTATGTTTGGCTTGTTTGGAACTATGTTCCAGTAGTTTCCATTGAAATCAATGAGTCTTTCAATTGACTTCAACAGCTGTTGAATCTTGCCCACAGTTTAGACATTGCATGTATGACAGTTGGGGGCGGGGCAGCAAAAATGTATGTTCGCTTTTGTTTATTGGGGTCTTGTGGAGTTTAATAACTAAAGAAGAATGGGCCAAATTCTGTGATCTGTCTTCAATGTGTGCTTGTTTTGTTCATGGCATACAAACGGAAGCTAGATTAAAAACATTAAATACTATTTTTGGAACACTACTTTATTTCTTAGACTAAAGAACGATAACACTCAAGAATCAAAAACCGAGACATAGCAGGCTTCTCCCTAAGGCAGACAGGCACAACTCAACCCACCTTGTTCTAGGCTGGCTTTTTGCAGACTGACTACACCAGATCGTATGCGTTCCTACAAACCCCTTGTAACTTAGTGTTCGCTTATAACTTTAACATATTTTTCAATATACCGAGGAAAACTTCCATTGAAAACAAAGAATAAAAAGTAAAGGTGGGATCCTAGCTCTGGTAGTTTTGCGATTGACTTTAATGAGGCCAGAATTTCACCACCAGTATCTTGGCTGTCTTTGCTGTCTTTGAAATCCTAAAAGAAAGCTTACAAATAAATAAACAAACAAACAAATCGGGGACCTATGTGAAGCTTCTTTTTTCTTTTGGAGCTGTTGAGGTTGTTTTTCTAGATGTGTTCAAATCTTTTTTTTGTTTTTGCTTTTTTGAGTTGGTGTAATAAAAGATGCCAACAGGGAAGCACATTACAAGAGCCAGTGTTTCTTTTAAAGAGTTTGAAATTTATAAATGAATTACATTTTGCACTCACCTGGTATCTTTGAGAAGCATTACACCCATGTTTCATTTTGTACTTTGTATGTAAAATCTTCTATAGTGTAATTTTATCAGCTAATTGCTAGATTTTTATCTTCCTGTTGCTCACTATCTTGAGGCAGATAACAGCATTGATTTTTTTGTGGGACTTTGACTTAAATAAAGAATCCAATGATTGATGGATGTATAAAATATTCAAATTAAAAGTTGAGATTAAATTTAAGTTTAGCAATGTGGACCAAACTTCACCGTACTTCAAGACTTCTTAAAAATCTGATTCTTTAACTAGTTGTTTTAAAATTCTCCAATCCCCCTGCCACTGTATTCTAGGCAATTTTTGTGTCTGCATAATATCATTAACAGTCAAAGCACAAATGCAGAGCATAATATAACGAGATGGTTAATTGTTCAAACCAGAACAAATTGTGTGGACCTATTGTGCTCACAAAAAGATTCCTTATGCTTGCATCTACAAATGGGTTTTCAAGGGTATAGGGTTTTTTATAAGGATTGGGCTCCCGTCTTTTGTGGTGTGGACTCATATTGTTCCTGGAAAATATGCACCATAATTTTTGCAAATGCTAAATGATTGGTGGCATAAGTGCCAACTTCTAGTTTTCCCTCGGGGTGCTCTGCTTCGAGACCCCGCCCCCAGTCCTCTCCTTTCCCCCCAAGGCCCCGCCCTTGCTTCACCTCTTCCTGCCCCCACTCTACCCCTTACGCAATGCCCCTGGCAGCTACTCTGCCCTCCCTCAAGCCGTCAATCAGCTGTGGCTGTTGGGTGCTGAGCACCCATTATTTTTTTTCTGTGGGTGCTCCAGCCCCAGAGCACCCACGGAGTTGGCACGTATGATTGGTGGGTGCAAATCAGGGAACTTGCATCTCTAACTACATGATTTCTATTCAAGTAGAGGCTCAGATATTCAAAGTTGCCTCTGCAATTCAGTTGAGTGCAAAAATGCAGGCCCACATATTATAGGAACAAATGGCTTTCATTAAAGGGAGGCTGCCATTTTGAAAACTTGGCCTTCCATATGCAGATGGCTTGGTATTTTGTAGTGTCACCTGATTTGCATAGGATTGTGCTTATTTCTGTGTGAAAATGCAGGTTTTTGCTAGAGTACATATGTATTTCGGCTCACACATTGTACTCTGTCATGAAAGTTTGGCCCTTTAGCGGGGGGGAGGGGGTCACCCCGCTCTGGGTTGGAAGGGGTTAAAAATGGTCCTGGGTAAGGGCTGCCCTAGGGAGCCAACCATGAGCAGGCTTGAGGCAGCCAATCAGGGCCTGGCTGGGCCCATATAAGAAGAGCTAAGGGAGGAGCTGGGACAGTCTCACTCCAGCTTTGGAGTGGGAAGGACCTAGCTGCCTGGGAGCAAGGTACCTGAAGCAGAGCAGTGCTGGGGAAGGACAAGAGGAGCAGGGGAGCTCCAGCCTGGCAACTCCCCTGGCTGCAGGCCTTGTTGAAGGCCTACGGAGGTACTGGGCTGCATAGGTGTAGCCCAGGGATAGGCAGAGGCAGCTGGTCCAACCCCCTTGCCAGTGATGAGTGGCCATTACGGACTGCAGTTTGCCCCAGGGAATGGGGGCTAGATGATGACTGGCAGTAGCCCCTGAGGCAAGGTGGGCTTAGAGGGTTGGGGGTTCCCCGGGGAGGGGAGACCCAGAGTGTGGGGGTACTGCTGGGGCAGAATCGCGAGGTAAAGGGGCACTGGGGTCTGGGAGGGACACGGGGGCCTGAGGCAGGTGAGACACCGGCCAGCAGAGGGCGCTCCAAGGCTGGAAAAGAACTAATTCCCAGACGACCAACAGGAGGGCCGCGCCAGTGAGTGTGCAGTCTGCTACAGGCCCTTATCTCAATCCCTGTGAGAGAAGACTGAACATTAATCCTTCTTATGAGAAATGTCCTAGTTCTCTATGATCATAGTGGTTACCCTCTGATTTAAGCCTCCTTAAGCAGAAGACAAGTAGCAGGAACTTTAAATTTGTGGCATAACAGCCACACCCTTCACAAAGGTCTCTGCATATATAAGGCATGACTTCACCCTCCTCAATATTTTTATGTGCATTGGGTATCTGTCAGTGTGAGTGTGCAGCTACTAAAATGAATAAATTGAGGGCTTGAATAAGTGCTAATGCACAGACTCTCTTCACATTTTTAAGATATGCTTTAACTTAATTTTAATGTAATATTGTGTAAAATTTGATGCTTTAGGTTTCTTACAATATTTTTGCTTTATAATATCTCTTACTGCATCGTTTTTTCTGGTCTCCCTGTTCATTTTAATTCAATTAATGCTTCAGTTTTACTGCATGAAATTTTCCTTTACCTAACCTTTTTCGCAGGCCCTCTTATACGGTCTGTCTCAATGTTATGATATGTTGAGAGAGGCATGAATTGACTAGGCTTGACAGTTATTCACATGTTCAGCAAATCATTTGTCCTCTTTTTGAGGGGCATTTTGTGAATCACATTGGAGGTCTGTATAGCGTTTTAAAATTTTTATGTTGCATCATCATGCACAACATTTAACATTGAAGCTATGCTAGAAGCAAATCAGAAGAAATATAGTGATGTGTCAAAAGATATGCACTGTATTTTATCTTAGCTTTTGTATTTTATGTGTACATTCGTTCCTTTAGTTTTAGCCTTTTGCTAACTATTTGGCCAAGAGACCTGTCATCAACCCTCTGATGAGCAGTGGATGACATTCTCAGCTCTACTGTGTTTAGTCCAGACAAATAAGGTAACATAAAAATCAGTTCAAACTTTCTGCTCAGTTTTGGTTGCTGCTGCTAAAGTTTCCTTCAGGACTGCTCAGACCACACCCTAGATCTTGAAGTCGATAGCAAAATTTCAGTTGGACGCTGCTACCATGGATTTTGGGTCAGTAAGTGTATGCATGTTTGCAATACATGGAAAATGACGAACACTAACAAGTGTTTAGCTCGTGGCCTTCCTCCATGGGTGATTCATAGGTTTGGTATTCTAGGTTTCAGCAGCCCATAGGTAAGGAAATGATTACTACTAGCAGTGGTAAGTAACATACATGCCCACTTGAAATAATCAATCTGTTCAAACTGTATGTTTTCTTGAAGTGGGGGTGAACCTTCTATTCTTACTCAGCTTCTGCTAAGGCATAGCTTACTATGCATAACTTAGTATGTCAAGGAACATTCTTCATAATAAGTGATATGATATTACTTGCATTTCACCTCAAGATCTGGATGCTACTTTCTTGACTCTTTCTTGTCAATGTGAATAAGGCAAATAGGATTTTAAATTAAAAATTGAACTCAAGAAATGTTTCATATTCTGTCAATATCAAACAATAGTTGTACCATTGTTTCTAAATAAGTATATGACGAATCCATACCAGTAATTAGTACAATCCCTGGACTGCCAAATTAGTTTTAGTATATGTAGAAATAAACTCATTATTTTCTATCTCTTGTTAGGATCCACTACTTCTGTGTTACACACAAGGAGAAAATTAAGGACAATAGCAATTAAAATATTTTTCCTCCACTGGTGTATCCCATCTATTGTGTGCTCCTCTTGGTTAGAATGTAAGCTATTTGGGGTAGAAGCTATGTTATTTCTTGTGTTGTGTTTAACACTATTGTGAATTGTTGTTGTTCCCAGGGGTCCGTACTTTAGTCCTTTTTTTTTTGTCCCTCTCCAGGGCAACCCTTTTGAGACCGGATTCTCTACTTTCCCCCTCTGGGTGGAACCATATGGTCCTGCCACTCTTAAACTGGATGTCTGGGTTGCAGTCTCCCTGTTTATCAACCATGTTAAGCTAAAAGGCCTACTTGCCTTTTTACCTTCAAGGACCTGTGACAACAGGTCATAAAAGGGACCATAGCCCAATTTTTCAAAACAAAATAGCATATTTTTGCCAAAAGGGACACAGCACTGAGGGACAATGTGTTAAAACAACAGAGTTCTATATGTGTATTTCCTTACTTAAGCTCAACTGCTCTATTCATAGTTCAGGTAGGTCCATCTTATTTCCATCTCTGGGCTGGGAAAGCCAGCCTGCTTGCTGCAGTTCTTGTCTCTCTTTCTGTGTCTCTCTCTGCATAACTGTCTGTCAGTGCTCACTGACACTCCCCGGGCAGCCTCCCCAGGTCATTCAAGCCCTTCCCTTTCCTAGGCCTGGGGTCCTGTAATGGGTTAATAACCTCCCTTGATCCTAGGTTTAGCCTTAGAAAGAGTATCCATTAAATAATTCACTAGTAGTTTTATCATCACCATCTCCTTTTACTGTCCCTCCAGGAATCAAATTCAGACTCCAAGGCCAGAAGGAACCATTGTGATCATCAAGTCTGACCTCCTGTATAATACAGGCAAAAGAAATCCTCCAAAATAACTCCTTTTGAAATAGAGCATATCTTTAAGAAAACATCCAATCCACATACCGCTCTATGTGGTGTGTGTGTGTGTGTGTGTTGGCAGACTGAAGAGCTAACTTGTCCCGAAAGTAGAAGTTAGACAAGTAGTCAGCCCTCAGTGAAAAGTAAATCATTGACCTCTACTGAAACTATGCACATTTTTGAGTGCCCATTGCTTCCACTTGCACCACAGTGCAACACCTCTCTCTGAATCTAGCTGGAATGGAACGAATTGTCATCAGGAGCGATGAAGACCATGCCTGTGTATAACTGTGGTGTGCTTAAATCTCTGAAGATTGTAACTTTCCCTTAGAGATTTTGAAAGTATAGATGAAGTTTTCCAAAACACTTCCAAGTTTTCAGCTAGTATTATTTATTTTATTAGGTAATCATTTAGAGCACAACAATTTGAAAATATGCTTGCCCATCGTATGATTGTGTACCAAGAGAACTAGTTTGGTGGCGTTTGCCAGAGGTGTGCCAAAAGGGTATGTCCATCTTCTCATGGGTATGTATGATGCAATGATATAGGGCTACAGTAGACAACTTCAAGTAAACATTGGCCTGCATCACAGATCAGTGTTGAACCCCTTTTTGTTTGCAGGTGTCATGGTTGCGATAAATGAGAATATACAAAGGGAACTGCTTTGGAACATGCTGTTTGTGGATGTTTTAGTAATCTGTGTGGAAGATTGTGAGTCCCTGCAATTTTGAACTGTGGCAACATAGTTTTAAGTGGGCTGAAAATAGATTGAATGTTGGTAAGACCAAGGATGTAATAACTGAGGAAGGAGGACTCCCCATAAAGGATATCACAGGCAGAAAGCTTAGAAAAGTGAAAGATTTTAAATAGCTAGGATCAATGGATGCTGAAGATAATGCCCTCATGAGTAATGCCTGGTATCGTATTGAAGCTGCTTGATGCAAAAAGATACCAATAAAGCTAAAGTATAGTGGTATAAAACTGTAATTCAACCCATTCTAATGTATGGAACAGAGATGTGACTAGTCACAAAGATAGGAAATGAGTATGCTCTCAATCATGGAGATGAAGACGCTGAGATTGTCAAGTGGTTGGACACTTTGTGATAGGAAACAAAATGAGGTAGTAAGGGGTCTAATGCAGGTTGCTCCAGTTGAAGAAAAATGGAGGTTCGGCTACATAAATATGATATATCCAGTAGAGACACGGGAGCTATATCTGTAGGATGGCTCTTGCAATGATCATGGATGGGAGATAACCCAAGTGGGAGACCAAAAACTTGGTACGTGGACCAGATTTGAGCATACCTCTGAGAGATCAATCTGCATGACGGCCTGGAGTGCGATCTTGAGTTCTGGAAAAAGGCTATAAAAGTTGCCAACCTCAATAGGGAAGTGGCAAGTAATTAATGTCTTTCAGCCTCTCCATTCTAAAGCATTGCTTTACATTTTTTCAGCAAGAGATAATATAGTTCAAAGAATTGACATTTTGTTTCTTGAAAGTCGATCACAACCTTTGGACTTTGATCCAAATCATCCAAGTGTGTTTGTTCAGAGGAACCAGTTCTCCAAATGTCAGGAAGCTACTGCCTCTCTCAAAGTGATCCATGCTTGTTGTACAGGTCTGAGGCTTAATAGAAGCTTGGCACTTTCAAATACCTTTTCACCTTTCAACGACCGCTGTTATAAGCTCCAAGCCTTACTTTAACATCTGTGCTTACATCTATGCAGTTGAGACCTATTCTAGTTTAGTTTTACTGAATATAACAAAAAATATTTCCTCCCCAGTTTCTCTGGATTAGATTTGTTAGTTTTAAACAACAATAAATTTAGAAACCTGGGCTCACAGCTATTACAGAAGTGCATACTGTGAAAACACCTCCCGCCTCACCCAGGTTTGGTTTTTCTTCCAGATATGATAGAATAGTACACAGATTCATGAACCAAAACTTCTAATAGCCAAATTCAGTGCTTGTGTAAGTGGGCACAACTCCAGCTAAGGAACATTTGCCCCTTGGAGTAATGGCCTTCAGTGGATATTCATGGACACAGTTGAGTTACAGATAAAAGGTACATGTCTCTATTTGGAGTTCTACTTGAGCTTGTTCCTTGTTAGCTCCTGTTGGGAAGCTGTGACCTTCCTTATGAGCCTTCAATTCAGTGGCATTGAGAGCAACGGGCGAAAACAACCGAGGAAGAATGGACAAGTGTCACACTGCCTGGTATGGGACACAGCTAAGAGCACCAATCTCAGGTCTGACTGCCAGAAAATAGGGCATGTACCTCAAGCAGTTGGTATATTCTATCACAAGATTTCACCAAGCCAGTAACAAATGTGTGCTTCAAAACTACTATACTAGCTATTATGAAGCCACCGACAGTCCCCTTCAGGTCCTTTAGTCTGTCATGCACCATCCAGACAAACCAGACTTCTGTGATAGATGATTATTAAAACCAGAAATCAGATATATTAGATGCTTCCAGCTCCAGAGAGCCTGCCACTTACTCCAGGTCAAAATATACTTCAGGATCTCATCCAAAAATACTGGTAGCCAATCTTTAGTAAACTAACTAAAGATTTATTAATTTAAAAAAAAGAAAAGTGGAGAGCTATTAAATGGTTAAAGTGAATCATATACATTACAGTTGATTTCAGAGTCTGTAGATCAGGTTAACAGCAGTGATGTTAAATCTTCTAGCTTGCAATAAGTCTCTCTGGTTCATCCCAAATATTAGGGTCTTCAGTCCATTGTTCAAAGCTCCCCTTTTGTTGGAAATCACAATAAGTCTCTCTGGTTCATCCCAAATATTAGGGTCCTCAGTCCATTGTTCAAAGCTCCCCTTTTGTTGGAAATCACAGTCCAGATACATGGAGCAAGAGGTGATGTCACAGTCTCCGATTTAAACACCAAGGTGTCTGGGGGCACCTTAAAGACTAACAGATTTATTTGGGCATAAGCTTTCATGGGTAAAAAAACCACTTCTTCAGATGCATGGGGTGAATATTACAGATACAGGCATAAGTATAGAGGAAGATGTCTGTCTATCTGTGTGAGGTTTTTCTCATGAAGTTGATGGATTTCCTCTTCATATGGCTAAATTCAGTGCCTTGCATGGTACCAATAATCAGAGTCTCCAATTTATACCCCAGTTCACGTGCATGGAAAATACTGGCTCAAACATGGAGTCATGGATCACATGTTCTATGCACTCTTGTCAAGGTTCCTTCCCCACTCTGACCTCTAGGGTACAGATGTGGGGACCTGCATGGAAAAACCCCCTAAGCTTATATTTACCAGCTTAAGTTAAAACTTCCCCAAGGTACAAACTATTTTGCCTTTTGTCCCTGGACTTTATTGCTGCCACCACCAAGCGTCTAACAAATATATAACAGGGAAAGAGCCCGCTTGGAAACGTCTTTCCCCCCAAAATCCTCCCAAACCCTACACCCCCTTTCCTGGGGAAGGCTTGATAAAAATCCTCACCAGTTTGCATAGGTGAACACAGACCCAAACCCTTGGATCTTAAGAACAATGAAAAAGCAATCAGGTTCTTAAAAGAAGAATTTTAATTAAAGAAAAGGTAAAAGAATCACCTCTGTAAAATCAGGATGGTAAATACCTTACAGGGTAATCAGATTCAAAACATAGAGAATCCCTCTAGGCAAAACCTTAAGTTACAAAAAGACACAAAAATAGGACTATACATTCCATTCAGCACAACTTATTTTATCAGCCATTTAAACAAAACAGAATCTAACGCATATCTAACTAGATTGCTTACTAACTCTTTACAGGACTTCTGACCTGCATTCCTGCTCTGGTCCTGGCAAAAACAACACACAGACAGAGAGCACCCTTTGTTTCCCCCCCACTCCAGCTTTGAAAGTATCTTGTTTCCTCATTGGTCATTTTGGTCAGGTGCCAGCAACGTTGTCTTAGCTTCTTAACCCTTTACAGGTGAAAGGGTTTTGCCTCTGGCCAGGAGGGATTGAAAGGTGTTTACCCTTCCCTTTATATTTATGACAGCCATCAAGACATGTAAATCTATCTTGTGTACTGACAGGTTTCAGAGTAACAGCCGTGTTAGTCTGTATTCGCAAAAAGAAAAGGAGTACTTGTGGCACCTTAGAGACTAACCAATTTATTTGAGCATGAGCTTTCGCGAGCTACAGCTCACTTCATCAGATGCATACCGTGGAAACTGCAGCAGACTTTATATATACACAGAGAATATGAAACAATACCTCCTCCCACCCCACTCTCCTGCTGGTAATAGCTCATCCAAACTGACCACTCTCCAAGTTTAAATCCAAGTTAAACCAGAACATCTGCGGGGGGGGGGGTAGGAAAAAACAAGAGGAAATAGGCTACCTTGCATAATGACTTAGCCACTCCCAGTCTCTATTTAAGCCTAAATTAATAGTATCCAATTTGCAAATGAATTCCAATTCAGCAGTTTCTCGCTGGAGTCTGGATTTGAAGTTTTTTTGTTTTAAGATAGCGACCTTCATGTCTGTGATTGCGTGACCAGAGAGATTGAAATGTTCTCCGACTGGTTTATGAATGTTATAATTCTTGACATCTGATTTGTGTCCATTTATTCTTTTACGTAGAGACTGTCCAGTTTGACCAATGTACATGGCAGAGGGGCATTGCTGGCACATGATGGCATAAATCACATTGGTGGATGTGCAGGT
The DNA here is from genome assembly GCF_965152235.1 of Eretmochelys imbricata. Taxonomy (NCBI): domain Eukaryota; kingdom Metazoa; phylum Chordata; order Testudines; family Cheloniidae; genus Eretmochelys; species Eretmochelys imbricata. Next base: position 324,577,921 of record NC_135572.1, read on the forward strand.
GAACGAGCCTCTGATAGTGTGGCTGATGTTATTAGGCCCTGTGATGGTGTCCCCTGAATAGATATGTGGGCACAATTGGCAACGGGCTTTGTTGCAAGGATAAGTTCCTGGGTTAGTGGTTCTGTTGTGTGGTATGTGGTTGTTGGTGAGTATTTGCTTCAGGTTTCGGGGCTGTCTGTAGGCAAGGACTGGCCTGTCTCCCAAGATTTGTGAGAGTGTTGGGTCATCCTTTAGGATAGGTTGTAGATCCTTAATAATGCGTTGGAGGGGTTTTAGTTGGGGGCTGAAGGTGACGGCTAGTGGCGTTCGTCACTTTGGATGGGCTATCACCAGAAGGAGAGTGAATTTGTTGGGGGGGGTGGAGGGTGAGAAAACCTGGATTTGTGCTGGAAATGGCCTAACCTGATGATTACTTTAGATAAGCTATCACCAGCAGGACAGTGGGGTGGGAGGAGGTATTGTTTCATATTCTCTGTGTATATATAAAGTCTGCTGCAGTTTCCACGGTATGCATCTGATGAAGTGAGCTGTAGCTCACGAAAGCTCATGCTCAAATAAATTGGTTAGTCTCTAAGGTGCCACAAGTACTCCTTTTCTTTTTATCTTGTGTACGTTACCCAGGAACACAACATTTTTATAACAGCATACAGTAAAAGTTCATAACTTCGTACACAATGGTGATACACACATTTCAACAGGATAATAATACGTAGGAGATTACAACTTATCTTACAATGAATGCTTTGTATAAAATTTATCACAAGTTTGTAATGTTGGTGACAACAATAGTGCAGATGGTCAATGTCACAAAAGGTTATGGTATTAGCCTAAAACTTGGAGGTGCTGGGTTCATGGTTGCTCCACCACAGACTGTCACACTGGGAAAATCACTTGGCTTTTCTGTGCCTTATTTCTCCACCTGTAAAATGGAGAAATTAATACTTCCCTACTTCACAGGGGTGTTGTGAGCATTAATGCGTTCACGAGTGTGAGGTGCTCAAATGCTATGGTAATAGGGACCATTTAAATACCTATGATAGTCCTCATTTATATTGGCATGAGTGAGAGGAGCATTAGGCCTGAGCTGTTTGGGCCACATAGTAAAGGCAGGCAGTAAGTATTCTATGTGGGGTTCAGTTTCTGTGGAAGAAGCACCCTCCAGCATTACATTTTGAGTTTCAGAATGTCTTGTCTTGTTTTGGTTATTTCAGCCTAAGGAGCTTTTTTGAACTTACGTATGCTGGTGCAAATCAGGTGTGATTCCAATGAAGTCAGTGAAGTTGCACTAGTGTAACAACAGGGTAAAAAATTATTTGTTTATAAACTGGAAATAATTCTGTTAATGAGAACTGTCTTTGTTTTGTAATAAAACACTGTACTAATTATATGTTTTGCAAGTCAAGTTCTCAGCACATACTAATATATTTTGTAGAAATATGTATATCCAATTGCTTCTTTCCAAAAAGCCTACCTTGCAAAATTGCAACTCTACAAGAGTAATAACATGAAACATAACTGATTTCTATGTGGTGCTATTCTTACTAATATTTTATGAAGCAGAATGATGTTAGGGAGCCATTTTTATTTTATGAAAATGTACACTAAGGGACATGTTAATGGCAGAACGATTTAAGAAGTTAATAAGCTAACAAAGCATAATAGCATTATTCATAGTGCTATTTTTATTGTATGTAATAACATGAAAGTGGCAACAAATTTTAATGGAACATGTATTTTATTTAATATAAAATGTAACTTGATAACTGAAAATAACTGTTTCCGCTTTGTTTTACAACTGCCTCAATCACTATTAGATCCTGAGACATTTATGAACTGTTATATTGATTTGTTTTCTATTTGAAAAACGGTGCAACTTGAATAGAATTCTTAAATCAAAATAGTTTTATCATGCTCGTTAAGTTATAAAAATTCTCAAATTATCAGAACTGTATTACAGAAAAAAAAATATTTACCACTTGACCTATTAAATTATCAGAACAGGCACTGGTCATGAAAAAGCAAACATTACAAACCCAGGGAATTCAGTTAAGGTTGAACTTCAAAGAAATCAAAACATGGTAAGGTACAGGAATGCACACTTAAAGAGCCCAGAAATCCTTAACTCTTCCCTCTATTAATATAATTAAGGAGCAGCTTAGATTTGACTTAAATGTTTGTTTTTTAAAGAGAGATTTTCTTTGTTCCCATGATATCACTAAAGGCCTTTTGGATGCCTTAACTTCATTTTAGCTGTTAGAATGTTTGTATTTCTTGTAAATTTTCCTTTAACTCTGAATTTTCTGGGTTTCCAGTGCTTGTAATTTTTCCTACCTATACACTACTGATATATACTCTCTGATCATTATTTAACTGTATACCTGTTTAGGGCAAGATTGCGAACATCTTTTTCACAATATTTTATGACTCAGAATGATGTTGGGGAGAAGTAAATAGTGGTGTTTCTGAGGGATCTGTACTGGGACAAGTGCTATTCATAAATTATCTGGAGAAAAGGATAAACAGTGAGGTGGCAAAATTTGCAGATGATACAAAATTACTCAAGATAAGTCCAAAGCAGCCTGAAGAGCTACAAAGATATTTCACAAAACTAGATGACTGGGCAACAAGCAGTCAGATGAAATTCAATGTTGACAAATGGAAAATATTGGTAAGCATAATCCCAGCTATATACACAAGATGATGGGGTCTAAATTAGCTGTTACCACTCAAGAAAGAGATTTGGAACCATTGTGGATAGTTCTTGGAAAACATTCACTCAATGTGCAGCAGCAATTATCAATATGCTTACAATGTTAGGAACCATTAGGAAAGGGATAGATAATAAACCAGAAAATATTATAATGGCACTATATAAATCCATGGTGCACCCACAAAAGACATATTAGAATTGGAAATGGTACAGAGAAGAGCAACAAATTATTAGCTTCTGTTTGAAGAGAGATTAAAAAGACTGGAACTTTTCAGCTTGGAAAAGAGATGACTAAAGGGGGATATGATAGAAGTCTATAAAATCAAGATGGGTGTGGAGAAAGTGAATAAGGAAATGTTATTTTACTCATTCACATAACACAAGAACGAGGGGTCACCCAATGAAATTAATAGGCAACGGGTTTAAAACAAACAAAAGGAAGTACTTTTCATGCAATGCACAGTCAACCTGCAGAACTCTTTGTCTGGGGATGTTGTGAAGGTCAAAAGTATAACTGGGTTAAAAAAAGAATTAGATACATTCATGGAGGATAGGTCCATCGATGGCTATTAGCCAAGATAATCAGGGATGCAACCCCATGCCCTTGGTGTCTCTAGCCTCTCTTTTCCAGAAGCTGGGAGTAGACAACAGGGGATGGATCACTCAATGATTGCCTGTTCTGTTCGTTTCCTCTGAAATACCAGGTATTGGCCACTGTCAGAAGACAGGATACTGAGCTAGACGGACCATTGGTCCGACCCGGTATGGCCATTCTTATGTTCTTACATTGTGTGAATGCTTAGTCACATAAGTAATCTCAATGAGACTATTCTGCAGTACATGATTACCAATCTGATTGTCAATCTCTTTATCTGTCCTTTAGAAGTATAGGCATATAATATGTAGTATTTTTCCTATAAAATATACCATAATGCAACTTGTCCTTACCTATAGTGGTAAAGCTGTTCTCTGCCAAAATCTCTGTGGCGGGAAATATTTTAAATGGTTTGGCCACTGCAACTTTGTGCATTCAGCCATTGATATAATATTTATTTGATCTTACAACCCAGGGAATCCTTGTCTGACTCTTTTGGATTATTCACATTTTGTTTCTAATAGAGCTTTTTACCTGAGTCAGGAGAGAGAAAATTAGAACCCACTCCTGTACTTATTGAAGTCAAGAGGACTTTATGCATTCACTTTAATTAGAGCAAAAGGGAGTGAGATCCATGTCTTATTTACAGCCTTAGTTGTTGTTAACTGATATTTTGTTCAACATTGTAATATATTAAACATAATATCCCCTTACGCACAGGTAAACAGGAAACACATCCTGTGATCTTCACTTGAAGGATGTTCACCTTTCTCCTCATGTATCTCTTCCCCATGGACCTTGTTTCTTTTCATCCCTTTTTGTATTGTCTCTTTTAGATCATGAGCTTCTCAGGGCAGAAACATGCCATTCTTAATGTAAGTGGGCTGTGTCCACCTATGAAGCTATGCAAACTGGTAGTGTTCACCTACAATGTGAGGTCTTTGTAGATCTAAGCTGTGCAAAACATCTGCAACAATACCAGACACCACATTTTTGTCTAGCTGAATCTTTTGCTATATCTCAGGTTTTCAGATTGACTGAAAAGTTTGCTGCGGTTTGTTAATCTTAGAGACAAAGCTCAGGGCTATTTCATGCAAATCTTGTTCCCATTTTGAACAAATATGGGATAACTTGTGTTTTCATGCCAAAAATTACTTGAAGTTTATAGTTTTCACAAACTGACAGTTATAACTATTATTTATTATTTTTAAGAACATAAGAATGGCTCTAGTGGGTCAGACCAAGGATCCATGTAACCCAGTATCCTGTCTTCTGACAGTGTACAGTGCCCGGTGCACTAGAGGGGATGAACAGAACAGTTAATCATCAAGTGATCCATCCCCTGTTGCACATTCCCGGCTTCTGGCAAACAGAGGATAGGGACACCATTCCTGCCCTTCCTGGCTAATGGTCACTGATGGACCTATCCTCCATGAATTTATCTAGTTCTTTTATTAACCCTGTTATGGTCTCGGTCTTCACAACATCCTCTGGCAAGGAGTTGACTGTGTGTTGTGTGAAGAAATACTTCCTTTTATTTGCTTTAAACCTTCTGGCTATTAATTTCATTTGGCGACCCCTAGTTCTTGTGTTATGAGAAGTAGTAAACAACACTTCCTTATCTACTTTCTCTACACTAGTCATGATTTTATAGACCTCAATCATATCTCCCCTTAGCCATCTCTTTTCCAAGCTAAAAAGTCCTAGTCTTATTAATCTCTCCTCATATGGAAACCATTCCATACCCCTAATAATTTCTGTTGCTCTTTTCTGAATTCCAATATATCTTTTTTTGAGATGGGGCGACCACATCTGCACACAATATTCAAGATGTGGGCATACCATGGATTTATATAGAGGTAACATGGTATTATCTGTCCTATTATCTATCCCTTTCTTAATTATTCCCAGCATTCTGTTCACTTTTTTGACTGCCGCTATTACAGTAGTGTGTTGAGACCAACTATGATTACCGCTCCATTTTTCTCGGCACTGTCCAACGAGGTAATAGAGAGTCCCAGCCCCAAAGAGTTCATACTCTAATTAGACAGTACAGATAAAGATGAGGGAAAGGGGATATAAGGTACAAGCAGAATGAACAGAGTGATGTTTTGCAAATGTTGGTCAACTAGAAACCACGTGTCCATGAATGGCTTTGAATTAGTTTCAGTTTTTGAAGCCTGATGTCAAGTCTGTTGAAGTCAATGCAGAAACTTCCATTGACTTCAATGAGCTTTGGCTCAAGCCCCTAGACCTCAAAATATAAAGCAAAATTTCAGGAGGTATAAACTCTTGAGAATTGAAAGCTAATACAATGTTTTCACAAATTTCTGTGAAATGTAATCACCAAGATTTGTCTAACTCTTTTTTAGAATAAATGTATTTATCTCAAATTCATATCAGGAAGGTTTGATCTTCAAAGCAAAATTGAAACTTAAATGCTAACATTGTTAAGTGTAGGCAATTTCTATTTTCTTTTTCTTTTATTTGTTATAATCCGAAGACAAATGTAAAAATTATGCTAATGCAGCAGTAAGACTCCAGCTGAAACTGCAAAAATTAAGGGTAGTCAAAAGTTAAGGTTTCAGCATTACTTTTAACTCAGCAACATTGCATGTATTGTTCCTATTTCTGTCTCTAAGTAAATGGGTATCTTAACATACTGTTTTAGTTTTACATATCTATTCCTGGCTAGCCACTGTATAATTTATTGTATTACTATTTGTCATGCTTATATTCTAAAACAAGAAAAATGTACAATACAGCTGAGTGTTTGTAGCTACTTGGCACTAACTTCTGCATTTCATAGATATTTGTGATTTTAATGCTGTGACCCTACTATCGTATTGATGCATTCTTTTGCATTTAATTCTGATAAATTTGCTCTTTCAGGACTCAGTCTGATGAGGTGCTGAGTTCTTTCAGTTCCCATGAAAGCCAATGGGGGTTGAGTGCACTAACTTTGCAGTAGGTTTTTAGCATCTCTCAGGATCAGAACATGTGGCTGCATCAAAGCAATGGCCTAAATATAATAAAAATCTATAGTTTTGTGTTTGATTAAATTTACTCTGCAGTCTCCTTAGTGTCCTTGCTCTTCCAGGGAAAGCCAGGTTATGTATATGAAAAAGTAAACACATCCAAGAATACTGTGTAGTAGCATGGGGTCTATTCCTTCTCAACATTTAATCATATTGAAATATATACATTACATTCAGTTCGAGCTGCCATAAATTGGACCCTATTCAAGACAAGCTATTTGAGCTGGTTCAGGAGGATGTTTAATACCTCACATTCCCATATTACAGTCACTTTAGACAATTTATACTTTCTACTGCTAGCTCATAAACTGTCCTAAAACATGGCCACCCTCTTGGTGGTATTTTCTCTAAGGCCTGATCATGTTAGGTGCTGAGAATGCTCAACTGCCACTCAATTAATCGCCATTCAGTGCTATTGAATGAGTCTAGGGAGGCACTAGCAGGAACAAATACCTGGGAAATATCTTTGTGAATAGCCCACAACACCTCTTAATTTAACAAAACCATTTGGAGATCATGTTGAACTCATTTTATGCACACTGGTAAATTGAGGAGAGTTGTTGAATTCAGTGGGTTGCTGATGAGATCTCATTTGTATTGGTCAGCCAGAGTGTGTGTCCATTTATCTTATTTAGGAATTCAACTTCGGTGAACAGTCTGCCTTGCTTTTGGACTTTTTTTCTCACTGTTCTTCACTTCTATTTTCTCTTCAGAATCCTGATAGTTTTCTCACCACTGTCTCTTTCAGTCTGTCTCACTTTCAGTGAAATTGTCATTCTCCTTTTCTTCCTTTTTTCCGTATCCTCCTTCATGAAAACTCCCCCAACCCCATAGACTCCTTTCTTATCATTCTTTCCTCTCTCATTTCTCCATTATCTCTTCTATTTCTCCAATGTCTCCTTCCTATTTCATTCTTCTCCTTCCTTTTTACTACCTTTCTACACTCATCATGTCCTCTTTGCTAGTGAAACCCTATGCCCATCCCTGCATGCACTTATCCTAACCATATTCTCATGCAGCTAGTCACTCACCGGCACCACACATCCATAGGTCCTTACTCACCTTCTCTCTTTCTCTCTTGCCCTCTCTTACACCCACCCACCCACCATGAAATTCAATCCAGGGATGTTTATTGGCAAGATAAGCTACAAAAGTGTAAAAGAAGCAAAATATTCAGTTTTCTGACACAGGTAGGTATGACCTGCCTAGGACAGAGATTTTGATGTGTGTATGGGTTTCTGTCCTGTGTCTGTTTGTCCTTACTGTCTTTTCCTGATTTGATGGCACGTTGCTAACTAACCTGATGATGCCATGTCTGACCTCTTTTCTTTCTCCCAGAGGTCTGCAGAAAGAAGCCAGGATGGAACAGCTCCATGAGCAGCTCCAGTTGCAGCAATTTTCTACCATGCCAACAGGTTGACCTTCACGAACACCCAGGACTAGAATTTGGACTTTGGGTGGATCCCTGAGCAAGGAGTGGTGTGTAAGCTGTATTACCTCCTGCTTCTTTTGTATTGCTGAGGTAGTGTGGAGGTGGGTGAATTTGTTGCTAGTCTGTAGCAGAAGCAAATTAAAACTTCTCTCCACTCCAGCTCAGCTGTGCTGGCTTGTAAGTGCAGGTAAACCCAAGGCTCTGCCCCCTTCCATGCACCTCCTTACATAGCTCCTCTAGTGGGGGAGGAGATATGAAACCCCACTTACTCATGTGTCCCAGACCCAAGGTCTAGGTAGCTCTTTTACTTCCCTACATGGGCATGCAGTCCTTGTGACCATCTAGCCCTTAAATACTACCGTGATAGGAGCATTAGAAGTACCTAAAATAAACTTTCTGTTTATATGTATCTAACAAAATGCTCATTAACTTATGCTTTAATGATATCTTAAAAATATACTTAGGTTGTGAACATACTATAACTCTGTATCTATAAACATGAGCACTGAGAACATCATGTAATTCTTTCCTGGCCCTATATATAAAACCCAGCATTCAAAGAACTTTGAAATGTCATGAGGGACCCTAGTAAAGAAAGATAAAGATCTGTAACTTTCTCATAGTACCTAGGATATCATACTGACAAATCTGAAACACAAATTGGTACTTAGCAACACCCAATGGAATACTCTAAAAAAGAAACAAAGCAAAACTGGCACCAAATCATGTAAACTGGTTAAATCTTTTATTCCCATTTCAAAGACAGCCAGCATAACTTGCCCAGAAGAAATACTGTAAATCCACGGATGATTTTCTTGCTCTTTCTACAGCTGGCACATTGTAAGAGATGAGTTCACATGTTACACTATAGCTACTGGACAGAATGAATCTCAGTTGAATGACAGATGAGAAAGAAGAACAAAAGCACTTCAGTCACGAAGTGTTTCTCACAGAGAAAGGCCTCATTTTTGACTCTAGCCTTTTGATTTTTTTAAATGAAATTTTAAAACTAGTCTCATGTTGGACTGAACTCACAACTATCCAGCTGTTTAACTCCAGAAGGAGGAGTCTCATTAAAAACGTTGGTCCTCTAAAATACTCCACTGAATTCTCCATTGTTTATAGTCATTGCCATAGGGAAGTCTCCACTGATAACACATACACACATCTTTTATTATTCGCATCTTGTCCTGACACATGCATGATCCTGTCTAACCCTGATCCTGGATAAAAATGTCTGGGTCAGGTTGGTTCCATCTCTTCTTTGTGTGTTAGTCTGCAGCCTAGTATCCTGCTTTATTGATCTATCTTAGGGTTTTATACTGCTGCCCATCATCATAATATCTGAGTGCCTTCCATGTAAAATTAACAGCCATAATGAAATCCCTAGTGGACTTCAGGGAGCCTCTGGCAATTTTCTCTTTTCAGGGTTAAAACTCTGTTTGGGAGAAGGATTTTTTTATAGGTGTTTAAGGGTAGAAGAGGTGTCTCAGTGTTGTGAGTGTCATTCTTATGATGAAATGGCTATTTTGAAGAGGACGGTTTTACAACATTTCCTAAAGACAGTCAGACTCCCGGTTCCCCTGATTTTTTCCATAACCAGATCACAATGACAAAGGATGCTTTGACTGCAGCTCTCAGACAAAGAGAACATATGGGTTTATGGTCTTTGTGATCTCAGTAGTGCAGCTGTCATGGTGGTTCATAGTGTGACATTGCCTAAAATGGTGCCAGGTCAGGACAGGGCTGCAGGCTAATTGACTCATATGCTAATAGAAATCAAAGGAGTGTCAAAAGGTATTGTAGTATAATCCTGCCAATTCACCTGTGTGTTAGTTTAGTTCAAAGGAAACGTTAAAGGTATTGTCTTCTCTTATCTAAAACCTCTTGATTGCTATCATTACATTATGTATATCCCTGTAATTAGTGAACCCTAGATCAAAAGTGTGCATTAGTGTTAAGATGAGAATGTACCTGATGTGTAAACTTCATGAAAACTAATGAAGGATTGTTATTTACTATTACATTACCTTTTATATTGTCAGGTTTCAGAGTAACAGCTGTGTTAGTCTGTATTCGCAAAAAGAAAAGGAGGACTTGTGTTTATTACTACAAAAGCTTTTCTCTCCCCACACCCCACTCTCCTGCTGGTAATAGCTTATCTAAAGTGATCACTCTCCTTACAATGTGTATGACAATCATGATGATTCACCCATTTTTTCATGGTCTGTGTGTATAAAAACATCCTCACTGTATTTTCCACTTTATGCATCCGATGAAGTGAGCTGTAGCTCACGAAAGCTTATGCTCAAATAAATTGGTTAGTCTCTACGGTGCCACAAGTCCTCCTTTTCTTTTATATTGTGTATATCCCTGTAATTACCTATCAAACATGATTGGAGCCTTGGAAATGTAAATGAAGAAGCATGCGAACTTCAAAGTGAGGGTCATTGCGTTCAACAATGGAAATTCACAGATGCCGTCTGCATTTTCTACTCATCAGCATCAAAGGAAAACCAACATGGTTAGAGAGACTGTCAGCTTGTTTTATGTGAGAAGAAGATATAAATATGAATTCAAAGAAAGATCCTTTATCTCTGACTGGACTCTTACGCGGAAGATACCAAATGCAAAGTGGAGATCCCCAGAAACATCTGGGTTCTCTGAAAAGAGTTTTTTGGGAAACTAGCAGTGTATTACATCAACTGCTATCATTTTGGACTTCCAAACTTTCACTCACCTGTTCTATTTAACCTGCTTTAATCTCTCAATAACTCATTCTTTTTTCTTAGCTAATAAAACTATAATTAGTTTACTGTGGAATTGGCTGTCAGCGTTGTCTTTGGTTTTGAGATCCGAAGTAAGTGACCGATCCTTTGGGAGTGGGAATAATCTGATGATGTGTGATTTTTGATAGCTCAGACCATTATCACTAAGTTCAGTTTGTCTGGGTGGCAGGTTAGGCTGGAGAGCCTAAGGGGATTGTCTGTGACTCCATGGTAAGACTGGTATAGTGATCCAGGAGTGCACATTTGCGACTGGCTTGGTGAAATCTAAATATAGAACATACAACTTGTTCGGGGTGTCTACCCTATTTTCTGACAGTCTGCCCTCTAACTGGCATTCACAGTTGTGAACCACTCTAGACAGCTCAACATTTGATCTTTGACATAGCTGGGCTTAGATTTAATAGTTGCTTTGAAAATCAGGACCATGGCCTTTAACTTGTATTGGGAGCCAGTGGAGAGCCTTGAGCACAGGCCTAATGTGCTCATGGAGGCCTAAGCCATAGAGAAGGCTAGCAGCCACATTCTGGAGCTTGTTCATCCTCTTCACATTCAGTTTCAAATACAGTAGGTTACAGGAATCCAGCCTAGCAGTGACAAGTGCATGGATCAGTGTGGCCAGGTCATTGTCTGAGAGGAAAGGACAAAGCTTCCTAGCAAGCTGAAGATGGAAGAAGATATTTTTAGAAACTGATGCTACCCTGGTCATCCAAGCTTTGTAAGGAGTCCAATAGGACCTAGATGCTTTCACCACTTTGACAAATAGAGGTTATACATCTTCCACGGAAGATGGACACTTGGCCAGTTCTTCAGAACACTTCCCTTTTCCAACCAGCATCACTTCAGATTTTCCTGGATTCAAGTTCAACCAGCTGCTTTCATCCAAGAGATGATTTCTTGTAGGTATTCTGACATTTTAGTAGAGGCAAAGGTTCTATCAACAGAGGTGAGTATCATTGACATACTGTTGGCAGCTAAGCCCATGGTGTCTCACAATTTCTCCCAGTGATCTCATGTAGATGTTAATGAGAAGAGGAATTGTATAAATCCCTGTAGGACCCCACAGGTGAGGACCTTTGGAGTGGATGAAAAATTAACCATTTTGACTCTCTGAGTTGTGCTGGACAGGAACAATTAGAGCCACTGTAGTACTGGGCCATCTATTCCTGCTGTGTCAATAGGTGTGTTAGTAGTACCTTGTGGTCCACTGTGTCAAAGGCTGCAAAGAGATCCATCAGTATGAACATGAGACCTAGTGCCAATTATGGTAGCAAATTTTGTGAGCTGAATGCCTGTCAGATAGGAATTGAATGAAAGCACCAACTCATTTCACACAGGGGGCTAAATAGCACTGAGATAATCATCAATTTTATCTTGATCTGCTCACACAGGCCCTTATGCTGCACAGTGTATTGCTGAAGTCTGTGGGACTCTGCACAGACAAGGTTCCATGCTAGCAGATTCCATTGCAGGAATGGGGCCAGAGTCGTTACTCCCTTAAATTCAGTCTGTTGAGCCAGGAGCTGCCCGAGCTGCTCAGGCGGCCCCAGGGCCAGTCGCACTGGTCACTGCAGAAGTCACGGGGGTCCCAGAAAGTGATGGAATCTGTGACCTCTGTGACAAACTCTCAGCGTTAGTAATAAATTAAAAGCATGGTTCTCCACTGTGTGCATGAGTTTTATTCCAGCATAACTCCACTGACTTCAGTGGTCAGAATGGTGAAAAAAGGTGTAATGGAGTGAAAAACAAAAGGTGGCAACTTCCCAATTTATTATAATTAAAGACTTCTGCTTCTGTGCTAGGACATCTTAATAATTGTTTTTCTTTTTTGTCATATAAATAGCATCATGGAATATGAAATGTTGTTAAACATTGTCTCAAGGTGCAACTTAAAGATATGATCAGTTTTAAAAGAAGCAGTAAAAATGTCTTTCGTGGCATGACATTTTGGGTAATTGAGAATTCAGGAACTTTATATAAAATTACCTTTTTTCCATGACAATTTCTGAGAAAAATCAGTTTCTGAGTTCCTTCATACTGAGGAATGTTGAAAGCTTTAATAATATTCAAACTGTTAGTATCTGATCCTTTTTCTTGTATATTAAATTCATTTGCACAGTCACTCTCCCCCCAGAATCTTTTATAATTTTAGCAGAGCGGATCCGAATTCTAAGGCCCAGAATGTTGGTTTTTAACCTGTGAGTCACCTGAATTCAGGAACTTCATGTGATCAAGTATTGGGCTGTACTTCATTACTGCTGGTGCCTCCCAGTCTATGGGAATATAGATGTCTAGGGAAAAGCCCCCTTAAACTGATGATGTGTCCACAGAAGTATAGTACGAACAAGACTGAGTGATTGATAAGGGGGTACTCATGATTTAATTAAGGTCTATGATTGATAAGTACTTCTTTTGCAGATTTTTTTCTGTAATGGATGAAATAAGGGTCTACAGAAAGATTTTTTAATTCAGTAAGAACTACTTGTTGTCACAGCTGTCAGTAATAATAACCAGATTAGAATTCCCTTTAGCTTATTGATTATATAACCTAAAGATTACCATAAAAGAAGTCTCTCTTTAAACCATGATTTGAGGACTTCAATAGCTCAGACATAGGTGAGAGGTTTATTGCAGAAGTGGGTGGGTAAGATTCTGTGGCCTGCATTGTGCAGGAGGTCAGACTAGATGATCATAATGGTCCCTTCTGACCTTAATATCTATGAGTCTATGAGAAATTCCATAAGTAATTAAGTAAAATGAAAATGTGAAAAAACGAACACATGGTGAAATTAATCAAGGGAAAGCAATTTTCTCTCAGAAAAGGAGTTTCTCTGTCTCACACCCTATTAAAGCCAGAGGGAGACAGGGAGTACAAACTGCCGGCATCCCACCAGTTACAGAAGAGAGACATAGAGGCCGTCTCTTCACGTTACACTAAGGGTGGTAATGTATCTATTCTTTTTGTATTCTGTATAATGCTGCACTAATCTCAGATTGTCAATCTTTGATTAAATAATTCCATTTGAGCCTGCTATTTGACAATCTTGAATTGTTATTAACTTCAAGCACGCAACAAAACATATTTGCATTGGAGTGCCTTAATCGTCTGTAAAATGGCATCTATAATCTATTAAACATTCATTAGATACTGTATGCAGATATGGGGCCAAATTCTGGTGTTGCACTGGTGTAACCAAGAGTGGAATGGGCCAGATTCAGATGTAAGCAGACTAGTTCAAAGTTCTTAGTCCCTCTATGCCGCTTAATGGGTGCATAGTCTAATTCATGATCATGAGGAGAAAGATGTTCCAGAGGTTAGGAAATTAGTCTGGGATTGGGATCCCAAATGGAATTCTTTGCTCTGCCACAGACTTCCTGTGTGACTTTGGGCAAGTTCCTTTGTCTATGCCGCAGTTACTCATCTGTAAAAAGTGGAAAATAGCACTTCCCTAACTCACATGGCTGTTGTGAGGATAAATACGTTAATGACTGTGAGGCGCTCAGATACTATGATGATAGGGAAATATAAGTTTCTAAGCTAAGAGAGATCTATTTTCTATTTGTTTTGTGGTAACTCCTAAAGGCTCCCGTCCAAATCATTGTACTACTATATGCACATAGCACCTTTTTCCTAAGTGTGCAATATACTAACAGATTGCCCTAAAGATTATTTAGGTCATGTATTTAAGTACAATTGCCTGTGTAAATTTGTTACGAACATTTTGCACAATTCCAGTAAAGAACTTTCTGCAGCTCTACTCTGGAACTAGATTGGAAAAAAAATATTTTTGCTTCGGATTCCCAAAACACCTTGTTTTCAAATTTCCTGCAAGCTTGTACACACATCTTCTATGTGGCCTCTGAGGTTGACAGTAATATGAGAGATGTGCTGATGAGAGACCTTTTGATTTGGTAATATGACTCCAGGGAACATTGTTAAATGTTGTCACAACTCTTTAAAAAGCTTCCTTTGCTTTCGTGTTTTTTCTATGCAGAGTATCAGTAGAGATAAAAGCCATTTATGAAGAATGGGCACTTTTTGTTAGTAATGGTTTATATAGTAACTGGATTACACAGATTGTTTACTAGATTATTTTGAGTCAGGTAGCAGGTGTTTAGTTCATTCATCAGCAAAATTTAACATCTCTTCTGATGTCATCTAATACTAATGTAATTGAATCACATAGGAAAACCTATGGATTTCCAGCATGAATCTGAGTTTGAAAATAGTTTCAGATGGAAAAAAAAATTAAATAAATGTTGCTGAAAGTGTCACTCCTGATTCTGTTGAAAAACCCCCTGACAGCTGTTACATTACTTCTGTAAATTTGGCTCAGTTGTTGTTGTTTTTTTCCTCTCTCTCTCTCTCTCTCTCTCTTTCTCTCCATTCATCACCTTGGTATCTAGGTGACTGTCCACTTCCTGACTGATAGTGATACTCACTGTCTCATTCTTCTGGTACTAATTGGAACCCTTGCACTCAGTCTTGGTCAAGAAGCCTGACCTCAGCTCTTAGTTGATGGGTGATTCAGAATCACCCTTCAGCTCTATAGATGGATGCCACCAAGCCAAGGCTGAGGAACAGGGGTGAGAAAATGTGTACTGCTTGTGCCCTACTTGTTCTGTGAATATGTAGAGGACATCAGTCTTCAGGGATGTAGATACAGGAACATTCATAAGAACTAAACTTGTGTACGTAGAAACATTTTGCAAAAGAAAAGGTTACAGCATTGCTGGTGCACACCATGTGATTTTGCTAGTATATCTCATCCCTCATGAGGAGGGCTCTGCCCTCAATGGGAGAGTTCGGTTTCTAGGATTGCCATTTGTGGTGTGTTTTTTTTTTTTAAAATGTGGGCAAGTATTTAGCAGGAGCTGGATTAAAAACACCAGCTCACTTCATAACTGCCAACACCTGATCACCGCTGATATGGGCCGAACTGAAACTGGCAATCTACAGGTGAAAGGTTGCCTATCTGATCACAAATCTCCTGAGGCAGTCAGTCCCCTGCAATATATATTAAACAACATTTATTAAAATAAATGTACTGACATTTTAGTTAACCAATTTTTCCCTCATATATCTAAAATACTGCAGGAGAAAACCTCTATGGGAGATGGACTTTTCATTTCCAAGGCCATACTGGGTCAGAAAAGAAAGAGGTATTGATATACATTCACATCTTTGCAGGAAACGTCCTGCAAATTAAAAAGAAAAGACAGCTCATTAAAAACCAGTCACATATAGTTTAAAATGCTTTGAACAACAATTTGAATCCTGCACTTTTAGCAACACTTCTTGCAGACAATAGCTAAGACAATGGGTAATCTAATGTATAACAATACAAAAAATGCCAGATTCATTACAGGACATTTCACCATGATCAAACATTCAGAACAAAGGCTTCCAGCTAAGAAAAAGCAAATCTGCTTAGTAGAAAAAAGACATGGCCTTTTATGTTAAGATAATCCTTATCTTTAAGAGGCAAACAACATTACAGAGGATCTGTCTTTGATATATGATCCATCATACATTTTAAAGAAGTTCTGTTCATTATTTAGTATTTTTATTCTACTGATGAGCAATATAACTATGCAAAGACATTGCATAATTAGTAACAATTGTCTGCTTCTGTTATGTTCAATTTAATGTCAAAATGCCCATATTCCCTGAAGAAAAATTGGTTGCTTAAAATGTGTTTGGTTGCTTGAACCATTAGCAATAAACAAAATTTGAAAAAATGTCAGAGTTGCTGTAAACTTTTAACCACATAACAGACCTGCTTTCTTGAAAAGGTACAGGCTAGAACTGAGGCAACCCTCCAGGGTTTGGATCACAAATTGAAATAAATAGAACAGAGGAAGTATTCTATTGAATCAGACCAGTGGTCCTCTAATCCAGTATCCTATCTGCAAGAGTGGTTGGTACCAGATGTTTCAGGGGAATATATAAAAACTCTTGTAGTGGACAGTTATAGGAAATAGCATGTCTCTAAGGATTGTCTTCACAACTCCTTTGGTTATTTGTTGGTTTCTGTCCTGAGGCATGAAAGTTTAGATTGTGGGTGGGTGAGTGTGAACACAAATTGATATAAGGGGTGTGTGTGTGTGTGTGTGTGTATTATCCTGCTTAAAATATATCTAATGCTTTCTGGACTCTAACTGAGCTTTTGGTCTCAGTATGTATCTCTATCCATGCATCTTAGGGTTTTCTCTAGTGCCCATAATTGCATCTTGTGGCAATGAATTCCATAGATGAATTAAGCCTGTGCAATGAAGTATTTCCTTTTATCGCTGTTTAAATGTGTATGTCAGTTTCATTGAATACCCACTTTCCTTGTATTGGGAGAGGGCAAATAGGAGTGATTAATTTGTCCTTGCTCTACCACTGGATACCTCTGTGGTGTCCCTTCTAATTAATCTCTGCTCTAAAATAAATGTTCCCAGCTATTTAACTTTATCTCAATAGAAATCTTTCCATGACGTGATTATTTTCATTGTCTGACTCTTAACCCTTCTATTTCTGTTATAACTTTTCTGAGACAGGATTACCAGAACTGAATAGAGTATTCCAATTAAGGGTGTTCATTGGGTTATATTATGCAATTATAATATATTCACTATTAGATTGTATCTTAAAATTTTATTT